>NC_079310.1:16630911-18067900 GCF_023638135.1 Falco biarmicus | reverse complement strand
GGTGGGAAAAGAATGTTGCAGGTGGGAACCGATAACTACAGAAGAGAAACTAGGGGCGGGCTTGGTATTTAGGCAACTAACCAATAATGAGCTTAACTTTTGTAATATGTATGAGCTAATTATAACAAGGCATAAAAGGTGACTGTAAGGGACAATAAACGAAGTCTGCTGATCACTCATATTGAGCGACTGTGTCTTCCCTCCGTCGCGACAAATGGCGCCCGAACAGGGACCCTAGAGAGGGCTGAACCTGCGAGCCACGGTTCGACGGAGATTCGGGTACCGGTCCTGAAAGCAGCGCAGGAGGCGGAAGGGCACAGTCCCCGCGCCCGGGAGCACCTACAGAGGGTCCCGCCGGCCACGCGTCGCCGGAGTCTCGCAAAGGCTGCAACAGCGCTGACGAAGGTATGGAGAGACAAGCGACGTACGATTCGCTCATATGCTTTTTAGAAAAGCGGAGCGTTCGGGACATAGATTGTAAAAAGGCATTACCCGGGTTATTAGCGTATGGGATAGCATCTGGGTCCCCCGCGGCAGCGGCGAGCGGCGGCGCGCGGCCCGGCAGGCCCCTTCCCGGCCGCGGTTTCTCTCCGAGGCGGCACCCCCCCACACCCCCCCTCCGATCGGCGCCATGGCGATGCAAGCGGCCAAGCGAGCTGACATCCGGCTGCCCCCAGAGGTCAATCGGACCCTTTATATTCGGAACCTGCCGTATGAAATCACAGCGGAGGAAATGTATGATATCTTTGGGAAATACGCACCTATTCGACAAATCAGAGTTGGAAACACTCCTGAAACAAGAGGAACAGCTTAAGCTCCTCAAGGAAAAATACGGAATTGAGTACAAACCCACCAAAAAAAGTGCTTCAGATGTCCCCTACAAGAAATGGGTTTCTGCCTTGAACTAGCAAACATCTCTGTGCTTAAAGAGAAGCCTTTTTGCCTTGATGGAGATAATTTATTCTGTATTCTGTATTTATGCTGTATTCTGAATGTGGAAATTGGTTGGGACTAGGAGGCTGGCTTAAAGGCATTTTGCAAACGGGATTATTATTTTTGATCGTTATTGTAATAATAGTTTCTTGATCAAAACCAGCCAACACTATTTGTAAGCATTAGGCATATGTGGAAGAGAATGCCTTTATTTGAATCAGCAGTTAAGGTGTAGTTTAGTCTGAGGCTGTGGTTTTATCTGCTTCTGGTGAATTTTTGAAGTGATGAAATCAGAGATACAAGGTATACTAAGAGTTATGAGGTAATAAGGTAATAATCTAAGTAAGGGTGCTGTCTTTTATATCTACAAGTGCAACATGCTTTTATGTAGCAGAGAGAAACTTTGACAATAATGTTGCTTGAGCGAGATGTGCATGTGACAACTTGGGAAAAGGGATATCACAACTGGAGTGCAACAGTGTTTCTATGTCTGGCAGAGTGAAATCTTTCAAGACCTGAGTTTAGACAGTCTAAAATAAATTGTTAGTATTCAGAAAACCCATCTTAAGCCTCTTTTGCTTACATAGTGTTATGGAAGTCAACTGCTATTGTAGAGAATTAATGATTTTTTAATACATATTAACAAATACTACTATTTTACCTTGAGGCAGTTGAGCGAGAAATACTCACGTGTAGCATTTGAGGGAATGTCAGCATAAATCGCACTTACAGTAAGACTGCATTTTTAATTACTGTACTCGTTAAGATTCGATGATGCCATAAGGCTAAGGCCTTATATCACAGATTGGTTCTGAACTAAAAGGTGTGTGCACATGTAGATATGCACATTTGTGTTATTTTCCTTAATTGGCTACAAAATAATATAATTAGGTTGGGGACTAGATCTTGGGAATTTACCTATTATACTTCTGTTTGTTAAGGAACGTGCATAACACAGCACCCATGTAGGCTTGGCTTGTGGCATAGTTGTCAAATTTAGCATAGACATTCAGACAGATAAGCAACGTACTCTTCTTGTGTGTATCACCTACAAGCCATTATGGCTTAGTGTGTAAATCTGTATGTAACTATTGAAAAATCCACTTATGAATGTATATAGCTTAGAACTAATTTTTTCCCTTTGTTAATTCTTTGATATCAATGAGGAATTCTTCAGAAAATGTATGGACTGGTTGGTTGCATAAGGGCAGTTGTTATTTGGAAATATTTGCAAATATTCCTAGTCAAACATCAGTTTGGTTTCTTTTTGGGTTTTGAGCTTGCATTAGTCCATGTTCAGAACTTTAAAATTACCTTTGAATTTTTTAAACTTTTTATATCACTGGAACAGAAAGAGCATCTAAATTAAAGCTTCAAGCTAACTTTATTTTTCAAGTATTTCAGGAATTATACTTCTGAACTGAGATTTTATAAGTTGGCTGTGTATTTTCCTGTGTTAAAATGCTGTTATTGAAAATGGTCAACCAAGCCTATGTCGCCCAAAATAAAAACGGGGGAATTGTGGATAACTGACTAGCTGAAAAGGGTCACATAGACATAGTCCAGCTGGCTGGACAAAAATGCACATCGCTCTCAGCTTATCTGAAGTAAAGCAAAATACACTGTCTTTGGCTGTTCTTGTTACACAATAACAGGAAGATTTTGGTGGGAAAAGAATGTTGCAGGTGGGAACCGATAACTACAGAAGAGAAACTAGGGGCGGGCTTGGTATTTAGGCAACTAACCAATAATGAGCTTAACTTTTGTAATATGTATGAGCTAATTATAACAAGGCATAAAAGGTGACTGTAAGAGACAATAAACGAAGTCTGCTGATCACTCATATTGAGCGACTGCGTCTTCCCTCCGTCGCAACAAAATGCTACACTGAATTAGGGAGAAATTAAATCTACCACATTTTCTTTTGTCTAGAATATGACTTTACAAAGGATATCAGGTTAGGCTGGCATGCTCTATCTTTGGTAAACCTTTTAGATACTTTATCATATTTCTCACCTCCAAGCATTTCTCTCACTACTTCCTTGCAAAAGCTGTTCCAAAGCCTCCAGCCACTGAAGTTGGGGCAATGGGAGCTGGCAATGGCCAGCTGCCTCCTCCTGGGAAGCTGCACACCATCTTGCCGCAAGGAGCTGTCCCTGTGGTTGCTGCCTGATGGGCTCACCCCATGCCCTTCTCCAGGGTCTCCTGCAGGGCTTGGTGTGGTCATGGGGTGCTACGGTGCTCTGCTCCCTGCCCATCTGCTGCCCAGGCAGTGGCAGCCACAGTGGGGGAGTTTCTGGCTGGACTCAATGAGGCTTTCATGTGAGCTGTGGTTCAAGGAACATTTTTTTCCTTCCTTTCCCTTAATGCTTTTCGCAGGGTATTGGGGCCAGGCTTGTGAGCTGCTGGGGATGCAGAAGGCAGTTTTCCCCTGTCTGCTCACAGGCAATGGGGAATCTTGCAGGCAGCCCTGCTTTGGCAGCATGGCCTGAAGCCCTGCAGGCTTGACATTTCCCTCCCCAAACACCCCCGGGCAACCTCTTGACTGTGCTGTCTCTCTTCCAGGTAGCAACAGCTCAGCAGCAGCAGGTAGGTGAGGTGCTGGCCTGAAGGAAGAGAAGGTGGCCAGGGGGCATACCCACCAGGAAGGCTGAGGCAATTGCCTTCATGTTCTTTCTGCCTTTGGGCCATCAGCCTTCTCCAGCCTTGCCCCATCTCCCTTGTCCAGCAGCCACAGGGGACTGTCCCCAGTGTAACAGGCCTGTGCTCAGCTCACTTGCAGGGGATGCACTGGCCATGCTCTTTGGGGTGCTCTTTGCCATCACAGCACTGGCCTTCCTGCTGTACAGCTACAAGAGAGCAACAGGGAGATGCAGGGGGAGGGGCCCCAGGGAGTGGCAGGAGTCAGTCTGGGACATGGGAAGGGGGGTTAAAGGTGGTCTCTCAGGCAGCAACATTAGTAGACTTGCAACATAAGCAACAGTTAGCAGGGACCCCCTGCTTGCTCTAACATCCCCCTCCCTTCCTCCCCCACCAGGCTCAACTTGCTGACCAAATCCAAGGTCATCTACACAGCAGCCACCACTACCGTGTGAGCTCCATGCCTCTGCAGAGGTCCTGGTTCTGCTGGCTCAGCCTGTTTCACCCCATCTCCCCTCACTCCTGCCCTGGGCCAAGTGAGGGCCAGTGCTCCAGCATCCCTTGGCCACAGGCTGCTCACATGGACTGTTTGCCTGGGCAGTGTCTGGCCTCAGCAAATATTTGTTATTAAAAAAAAAAAGGGGGGTTAAAAAGGTTAAAATGTATTTAAAAAAAAAGCCTCCCATGGTGCCAGCTGTCTCTGCTGTCCCAGTGTCGCATGCCGGTCTGAGACCGGAGCATGGTTCTGTTTGTATTCTCTGGAACAGAATTAAGACTCAAAACAGAGTCAAGAGCCAAGGAACTTTATTTACCCAACAATAAATCTGCAAATGCAAAGGGAGAGAGAGCAAGAGATAAAGAGAGAAAGGAAGGAAAGAAAGAAGGAAAGAGTTCACAGCAATAGCTACCACCCCAGAGTTGCAGCATCCCGACAGTCTGATCCGTTTCCAAGTCTGGTGGGGGAACATTCCGTCCCATGTTAGTTGGTTCCGTTTTTTATAGAGTTGTTACAAGCTGTTCTACTTCACCACACCTTCCACCTGGCAATGATGTACGTGCCCAACATTCCTCAGGGGCCTCCAGGCACCTTGATCCCCCTGACCCCAGGTCTGGGCACATGCACAGGGGTTTGGTTAAGTTTTGCAGGATCAGCCTCCCCCATTGCTCCATAGCATCAGTTGGTCTCCTAAATCTCTGCAGTGGCAGTGGTGTTATCTTCCTGCCTTAACAATGTATAGATAGATCATTCACTGTGGTGATGGCATGAGTTTCCTGCCATAGCAATGTTGAGAAAACACATCTGCTGTGGTGATGGTGGGTCTCACCGGCACAGTCTCTTACACCCAGTCTGAAGCTGTAGGGCAGGAACAGGCACTAGTGGAGCTGGATCCACAGCAGAGGAGTGCAGAGGGACCCCTTCCTGATCAGCAGAGACAGCATTAGCCTCTGTGCCCCAGGCAGAGCTCTAGAGCAAGCAGTACAGAGCTCCTTGCACAGCCTGGCCCTGCCCTCTGTCTATCTGGGACTTCCTCCTCTTATTTGTGCAGTGTTGGAAAAACATAGCCGTGGCTTGGTAGGGCTGGAGAAAGGCAGAGCTGAACATTGGCAGAGCCACAGCTTCATTGCTGGCTGACCCCCACCCAGCTCCCCTCCAGCTTTGATGTAGCTGGGGCATTCCCTGACCCATGGCTGCCTCCCACCTTTCCTAGCAGCTCCAGCACAGCTAGAGCTAAGCCCTGGGGAGCTCCACAGCCCCACTGAGGCCAAGAAAAATGGTCTGGACCTGGGAAAGGGGAGGAACTGCTCTTTCTACTTCAAAGTGGTAAAACCAGAGATGGACAGAGCAGGAGCAAGACCTTCAGGCAACTGGGATCTACGACTGCCAGACACCCCCCATGATCACACCAACATGAAAAACACAGGGATGGCTGGGGACAGGAACATCCCATGGGGCCTCAGGATTCCAGCTGAGGGCTGGCTCTGCTCCATAGACCTGCAGGAAGCAAGAGGGGAGGGGGCCAGTTTTCACCAGACTCCTTACCCCATCTACTTCCCCCAGGAGAGGCAACAACCTGACCATGGCTCCAAACCCCAGTGTCTCCTCTAGTCCGGCAGCCAAAGGGGATGATGACCTTGCTCCAGCCCCTGGGACACCCTCTCCCCACCCCAGTGCTGGTCCAGGTACCCAGAGGAACCTGCAGGGTCCCCTGTCCCCATTATGGAGCAGAACTTACAGAGCAGGAAGTGCCGCAGGTTCTGGGCTGAGCCCCCTGAGAGCAGATAAGCCCAAGTGGCAGCGGTAGCCATCAGCAGGTAGGAGGGCACCAGGCTGCCCATGTACAGGGGGTTGCAAAATGTCTAGGGAGAGAGGTAGGAGAGGGAAGGGGTGAGCAGGCAGGAGAGGACAGGGCCAGGATGAATGGCCATCTCAATGAATAGAACGGGACAGGAGACACCAGCTTTGGCATTCAGTTTGCAAAAGGCCTGTCCTGTGCAGGGACAGCTGCAAATCCCCAAAACCCAACTGCTTCACTAATGCTGAAGGCTGTCGTCCCCCCAGCACAGGGACCAGCATGCACCACAGCCATCCCCAAATATAGGTCCCAGTGCAGAGCTCTGCTCCTGGCTACTCACCAACCCTGAAACAGTGAGGTGCATGACAACAACAGCTGTGATCTCCCACCAGCGCCAGTGCTCACAGCCGTGGAAGAAGAGGATCCCCCAGAAGGTGTGAAGGAAAATCAGCACCATGGTCATAAAGGCTGCAGGAAGCAGCAGAGGGGTGTCACTGGGGAGCCACCTGCCCTAGCCCAGCCCAGGCTTGGGGAGGGATGGAGAGGAGCTGCAGAAGGGGAGTAGGGGCACTGCTGGGTCAGACTGGGAAGGATGGGGAAAAGGAGCAGAGAGGGCCATGGGACAGAGAGAAGGGTATAGCACAGAAAGATGTGACAGGGGACCACAAAGGGCTCAGATGGGTATGGGGAGTGGCAGCAGGATGCAGCATGGAGGGGAGAGCACAGGGGGCTGAGCCCCAGCCCCCCCCCCCCCGGTCTGCTGTCTCTGTGGTGGGGCAGAGATGTGGGCAAAGGGTGCCAGTTGCTCACCTGAGGCCAGGAAGTAGAGCTGTGAGTCTCCGTGGATGCCCATGGTGCCAGGCCCTAATGTGTCTGCCAGAAGATTGATCATGGAGAAGGTTCCACTCATGAGCCCAAAGCCCACGCCAGCCACTGCCAGGACAGGGATGCCATCAAGCCCTGAGCCACCCAGGGCCACCCCAGGCACCTCCCAGCCCCTTGGAGGACTCAGCCAGCTTCAAGGTGAGAAACCTTCCTTAACCCCCAGCGCCATGCCCAGCCCTGCCTGGCTGCTCTGTGCAGCACTCACCATATGCCATTTGTTGGATGGAAATGGGGGAGCAGCCATCCTCACTGAGGGCCACCAGCCCCTCAATGGCCTGCCTGCAGAGGGGAGAGCATGCTGGAGGCTGACACGGCCTGGCCACCTCCCAGGGCACGGTGCAGCACCAGGACAGAGTAGGTAGGAGTCAGGGATTCACTCTGCACCATCCTACTGTACTGGTAACCTCTCCATCACTGAACCGCAACACCTGCCACTGGAGACCATCCACAGGACCACCCTGAACCACCAGACAAACCACATGTGAAAACCGTGCAAAGCCACAGAAAAATTTCCACAGAGGGGACACGAGTGCAAGCCAGCCTCACAGGTGGGGCAAGTGAGATGTCGGGTGCAAAGCAAGCAGCACCCCCGCACAGAAAACAGCCCCAGTGCCAGCATCGGAGGCGCATGCCAGGAGGGTGTACCTGATCTTGGCAGTTATACTCTTAGAAGATGTTGGGGGAAAAAACAGAGAAGGAGCAGGGAAGACCTCAAAGAGCTTGAAAATTTCTTTGGAGGGAGAAACTGAGAGCACTGGGCTTCATAAGTTGTATCAGCTAGAGGTGTGGCAGGTGAGGAGGATGCCAGATGTTTCCACAGCCCTGGAAGAACAGCAGTATTTGCAGCTGGAGAGCCACAGGGCAATGAAATGCAGTGGTTTGTGTTAGAGGCCACTCCACAGAGTTCTGCTACCCTCTGCCTGCCCACCTCCAGCAGCACCCTGCCACAGGGAGCAGTGCAAGCATGTGTACCTGACCCCCCCAGCCTTCCCTCAGCCCCTTGCCCCATGCCAGTGCCCAGCCTGCTGGGAAGGTGGGGACCGCTGGGGGGGGGGCAATGAGGGATGCCAACTGTTACCGAAATCTTGGAATGAAGAACTTATCGACACCAATGTGATGTAGATAAGCAGACACTTCTTTATTGACGGCCGGGTGCGTGAGCGAGTCCTCTCACGATCAACGCACGCCAGGTCCCAAAATCAGATTCCATATACAGAACTTATTCATACATATTCATTAAGTATTCATGCATAACCATGATATTTCCTGTAAATCATTAACATATTCTCCTCCTATATCCAATTCTGCGCAGTAGAGCTTAGAAAGGTCTAGAAATGGGTCTGGGGTACGATTTGGGTAGGTGGTATATGAGTCGGTGGTCGCGATCTCCCCCTGCCGGAATTACCTCTTACTAAAGTTCACGATTTCTTGGCAGGCACCTACAAGCTGTTCCAGTCGACTCTCCCCAGTTCCCATTAATCTCATATTCTGACATTTCAATACACCTCTGCGTACAGAAAACTGGTTAAATACAAAGAAACCTTTCAACCCTAAAGTTATTACCTATGTTTTAACAATAGTTCCAGCCCCTTCTTCTAGCCTTGGTACAGGACGTACAGAAGATCTCATAACAACTTTTACTGTGTAGCTATAAGTTTCTTATAAAAAATTTTTTTCTTATCCTTCTATATTTTAATTTTATTAAATGGTTTTATAAAATCAATTAATCAATCAAATAAAGTCAATCAATCTTAACTTATTAACAAATCGATAACAAACTGCAGCATCAACTCCCCTTGTCTGCCTGCCCAGCCCAGTGCAGCATCCATCCAAAAGCAGTATAGTGTGCAGCGTGTGCTCACCCAGCAGGTGGCACAAGCCCCCACACTCTGGGCAGGCAGCACCAGGGAGGCCGGGAGCTGCTGAGGCTGCACCCAGACTTTGCCTACAGCTGGCCAGGGTACTGAGCACTGGACTGGCAAGGATGCACCACCCCGCAGAGCACTGAAACCACTTTCAGGCTGTCCCCACTGACACAAAGCCATCCCTAAGAAAGGAACAAGACTTGCCAGGAGACGAGGGCAGATCCCTAACCCTTCCCCATCCCCCATGCAGCAAAGCAGGCATTTCCTGGTGCCTGGTATACCCCCAGATTCCATCTGAGCTACAGGAGCACTGCTGGTGCTAGTCACCACAACAGAGAGGATATTACACATCCTACAGCAGCCCAAACCCACAGCCTACCTGTCCCGAATTCAGAGAGACACTACCAGCCACCTCAGCCCTGGGTCTTCTAGACCTTACGGCTGCGCTGCTCCGCCACCCGAGACCCGCTCGCTCGAGGTCAATGTACTGACACAGGTACCACCCACTTGAGGCAGCCTGGTGCCATGCTCTACAACTCCCCCACTCAGGAGCTCCCAGCTGAAATCTGGACCTGCCATAGCTGGGAGGGCAGAAGGACCATTCAGCAGTGCTGGAGCAGGGTGAGAGATGCCCTTACCTGAGGAGCTTGTAGTAGAGGAAGCGGAAGGCCTCCTGCAGCAACACAGAGAACATCACCCCAAATATCAAGAGCCCCTTCTGCAACGGCTCATCCTGGGGGTCGCTGACTTTAACAGTGATAAACCAGATGAGGGAGGAGAGCAGCAGCGACACCAGCCAAAAGAAAGCCCTGCAAGAGAGAGTGCACCTGCTGACACCAGCGCCATGCCTGTGCCCATCAGCACTATGCCTGCATCCCTCTGTGTTGGTACTAGTACTGACAGCAGTGCCCCAGCCTTGCTCACTCTCCTATCAGTCCCAGCACCATTCTGGTGGTACTGCTCTATTGGTACTGCTGCTGTGCCTGCACTCCTCTGCTGGTAAACAGAACTGGCACCTGTGCTCCTGCCAAGCCCACACCAGTACCAATACCACTGCCAAGCTCATATCCATGTCAGTACCAGTACCATACTCTACTGATCTCACAGTGGACCTGGTACCACTGCCCCTGCTGTGCACCTATCATAAAATCATTTAGGTTGGAAAAGACTTTTAAGATCAAGTCCAACCATTAACCCAGCACTGGCAAGTCAACCACTAAACCATGTCCCTAAGCACCATGTCTACACATCTTTAAAATACCTCCAGAGATGGTGACTCCACCACCTCACTGGACAGCCTCTTCCAGGGCTTGACAACACTTTCAGTAGAGAAATTTTTCCTAATATCCAAAGTAAACCTCCTTTAGCACAACTTGAGGCCATTTCCTCTTATCCTATTGCTTGTTATCTGGGAGAAGAGACTGACACTCACCTGCCTACAACCTCCTTTCAGGCAGTTGTAGAGAGCAATAAGGTCCCCCCTGAGTCTCCTCTTCTCCAGACTAAACAACCCCAGTTCCCTCAGCTGCTCCTCATAAGACTTGTGCTCCAGACCCTTCACCAGCTTCATTGCCCTTCTCTGGACACACTCCAGCACCTCTACATCCCTCTTGAAATGAGAGGCCCAAAACTGAACACAGGATTCAAGGTGCGGCCTCACCAGTGCTGAGTACGAGTACAGGGGGGACAATTACTTCCCTAGTCCTGCTGGCCACACACACTATTTGTGATACAAGCCAGGATGCAATTGGCCTTCTTGGCCACCTGGGCACACTGCTGGCTCATGTTCAGCTGGCTGTTGACCAATGCCCCCAGGTCCTTTTCTGCCAGGCAGTTTTCCAGACACTTCCCCAAGCCTATAGTGTTGCATGGGATTGTGGTGACCCAAGTGCAGGACCCAGCACTTCTTGTTGAACTGTTGACGCAGAAGGCTCAGACACAACTTATACGACCAATGTGATCAAGTTAGTGCCACTTTATTAATAGATTCACCGCAATTTATACTCTACAGGTGCTATTAATAGACCCACATCAATTTATACCCCCAGCTAAAAATACGCATGCTACACAGGCTTTGTTATGTAAAAGGTGATAGGTTAAAACTACTTGTTCACATGCTTCCATCTCCCCTATGATTGGTCCCGGTCTGGTGCCCACACGCTGCTCCCCCCTTGTGCGGGCATCCTGTTTTTTCTCATCTTTCTGTCCAACTCTCTTATCTCTCTGTGAATACACAGTTTCTTTGTCTTCCTTGGCCCTGCATATGTCCTTCACAACACTTGCAGCTTGCTACAGTTTCGGCCTGCTCGGCCTGCTATTACAACAAAGTTACTTGGTCTGGATTGCTCATAATAAGTCCATTTTCTTCTAGCCACTCTACATTGAACCTCATACAACTGGCATCAGCCCATCGATCCAGCCTGCCCAGATCCCCCTGTAGAGCCTTCCTACCCTCAAGCAGATCAACACTCCCCCCGCCAACTTGGTGTCATCTGCAAACTTACTGAAGGTGCACATGATCCCCTCGTCCAGACCATTAATAAAGATATTAAACAGGACTGGCCCCAATACTGAGCCCTGGGGAACACCACTTGTGACTGGCTGCCAACTGGACGTAACTCCATTCACCACCACTCTTTAGGCCCAGCCATCCAGCCAGTTCTTCGCCCAACGAAGGGTACTCCCATCCAGCCATGAGCAGCCAGTTTCTGTGGGAAATGGTGTCAAAGGCTTTACTAAGGTCCAGGTAGACACCATCCACAGCCTTTCCCTTGTCCACTAGGCAGATCACCTTGTCATAGAAGAAGATCAGGTTCATCAAGCAGGACCTGCCTTTCATAAACCTATGCTGACTGGGCCTGAACCCCCAGTTGTCCTGTACATGCCACGTGATAGCACTCAGGATGATCTGCTCCATAACCTTCCCCGGTACCCAGGTGAGGTTGACAGGCCTGTAATTTCCCAGGTCCTCCTTTCAGCCCTTCTTGGACATAGGCATCACATTTGCTAACCTCCAGTCAACTGGGATCTCCCTGGTTAGCCAGGACTGCTGATAAATGATTGAAGGTGGCTCGGTGAGCACTTCCACCAGTTCCCTCAGTACCCTTGGATGGATCACATTTGGCCCCAGAGACTTATGTGTATCTAAGTGGAGTAGCAGGTTGCTAACTATTTCCCCTTGGATTATGGGTGCTTCATTCTGCTCCCCATCCTTGTCTTCCAGCTCAGAGGGCTGGGTACCCTGAGAATAACTGGTTTTGCTATTAAAGACTGAGGCAAAGAAGGCATTAAGCACCTCAGCCTTTTCCTCATCCTTTGCCACTGTGTTTCCCCCAGCATCCAATAAAGGCTAGAGATTCTCCCTAGCCCTCCTTTTGCTGCCAATGTATTTATAGAAACTTTTTTTTATTGTCTTTTATGGCAGTAGCCAGATTAGTTCTGGTTAGGCTTTGGCCCTTCTTTTTCTCCCTGCATAGCCTCACAACATCCTTGTAGTCCTCCTGAGTTGCCTGCCCCTTCTTCAAAGGTCACAAACTCCCCTTCCCCCCCCCCCCCCCAACCCCCGAGTTCCAGCCAAAGCTCTCTGTTCAGCCAGGCCAGTCTTCCCTGCTAGTTCATCTTTCGGCACATGGGGACAGGCTGCTCCTGTGTCTTTGTCTTTAAGATTTCCTTCTTGAAAAATGTCCAGCCTTCCTGGCCTACTTTGTCCTTCAGGACTGTCTTCCAAGGGACTCTGTCAACCAGGCTCCCAAACAGGCCAAAGTCTGCCCTCCAGAATTGCAAGGTAGCAGCTGTGCTGACCCCCTTCCTTCCTTCTTCAAGAACTGAAAACTCTATCATCTCTTGATTGCTGTGCACAAGATGGCCTCTAACCATCACATCCACAAGTCCTTCTCTGCAAACAAGTCCAGTAGGATGCCTTCCCTAGTTGGCTCACTCACCAGCTGTGTCAGGCAGCTATCTTCCACACACTCCAGGAACCTCCTGGACTTTTTCCTCTCTGCTGTGTTGTATTTCTAGCAGACATCTGGTAAGATGAAGTCCCCCATGAGAACAAGGGCTAGCTGTTGTGAGACTTCTCCCAGCTGCTTATAGAATATTTCATCTGCCTCTTCATCCTGGTTGGGTGGTCTATAACAGACTCCTACCAGGATATCTGCCTTGTTGGCCTTCCCCCTGATTCTTACCCATAAACACTCAACCCTATCATCACCATCATCAAGCTCTAGACAGTTGAAACACTCCCTAACATACAGGGCTACCCCATCACCTCTCCTTCCTTGCCTATCCCTTCTGAAGAGTTTATAGCCATCCATTGCAGCACTCCAGTTGTGCGAGTCATCCCACCATGTCTATCACAACTATGTCATAGTTTTCCTGCTACATAATGGCTTCCAGCTCCTCCTGTTTGTTGCCCATGCTGCGTGCATTGGTGTAGATACATTTTAGCTGGGCTATTGTTCCTGCCACCTTTTTGGGAGGAGAAGCCCTAATTCCTACGTGACCATTCTCAGGCGCTTCCATGGTTTCTAACACATCAATAACCCTTGCATCTTTGCTGTTGAATGGATCTCCATCCCCTACCTTCACTGCGATGGCAGACCGAAGGACCTTGCTAGCACACCATCCCTCAGACACTGGTGTGACCCCAAGCTTATCTCTAGTGAGCCTGATTTTATCCCTTTCCCCCTTCAAATCTAGTTTAAAGCTCTTTCAATGAGCCCTGCTAACTGCCATGCAAAGATCCTTTTCCCCCTTTGAGACAGGTGTACCCCATCTTTTGCCAGCAGGCCTGGTGCCGTGTAAACTAACCCATGATCAAAAAACCCAAAATTCTGCCAGTGACACCAGGCTTGGAGCCAGGTATTGATTTGCTGGTTCTTCCTGTTTCTTCCCTCACCATCCCCTGCAGCTAGAAGGATAGAGGACCCTGTACAAGTACTGGTACCAGTGCTCTACTGACCCCATGCCATTACTGATACCAGTGTCGCTCTCCATCATGCCCGTGCCATGTAGTGACCACAACGATGCCAGTACAATACCAGTACTGGAGCCCCGGTTGTGAAAAGAATGGCACCAGTATGAGTACTGGTGTCCCCGTCATGCCTACAGCAGTACCAGTATGAGTGAGTACTGGTGCCCCTGCTGTGCCTGCAATTATACCAGTACAAGTATGGATATTGGTGCACCTGTCACATTCACAAGGATAGGGGCACCAGTACTGGTGCTCCTGTCATGCTCACAACCACACAAGTATGAATACTGGTGCCCCTGTCGTGACCACAACGGCACCAGCACTAGTCCCCTTGTTGTGACTCTGCCAGTACCAGTCACGTTCCTGTCACACCTACGCTGGTACCAGCACCAATACTGGTGCCATATCAGTACCGATACGAGCACCAGTGCCCCCTCCACGCCCACACCAGTACCCACGATGGCACCAGTGCCCCTCCCGCATCGGTACCGGCACCGGTGCGGGACTGATCCGGCGATGAGGATGATGATACGGAGCAGGTCGCGGGCAATGGTGAAGAGGAAAAGGCCGAGTGTCGGCCCGAAGGCGATGAAGGCGCACCCGAAGAAGATGGCGAGCGTCATGGCGACAGGACACGAGACCAGAGACGGAACCCAACAACTCACCTCGACTCCGCACCCCCCTCTCCCTCCCCCGTTTTTCCGGTTCTGCCTGACGTCACACGACGTGCGCCGCTGCCGACGGAAGGGCCGCGCTGGGCGGGGGCGGAGTCTGAGCTGGAGTGGGGTGAGGCTAGGGTCTGTTTTGGAGTGGCACGGCCTGCACCGGGGGGGTCGGGTCTGTCACTGGGGGGAAGCTGGGCCTGTTAAGAGGGGGGGGGGGGGCGACACACGGACGGTACAGCCTGAATCCCGGGACTCGGGCCTGACACGGGGGGAGCTCTTGGCCTGTCATAGGGGGGCACAGCCTGAAGTGGAGGGCTCAGGCCTGTCATGTGGGGGCTGGACCTGGTCGTGTCATGGGGGGACATGGCCTGCACTGGTTGGGGACCTTGTCTTGTAATAGGAGGGTGGGGACCAGGGTTTGTCACAGGGGACATGGCCTGCTTAAGGGGGACCTGATCCTGTCATGGGAGAGCAGGGCCTGTACCAGTTGGGGATCTGGTCCTGCGGGGGGGGGGGGGGGGGGGGAGCAGGGCACAGCCCGTACCAGGGTACATGGCCTGCACCGGGGGGGAAGAGGGGAACCCTTGGTCCTGTCACAGAAGGACATAGCATGCACCACTTGGGGATCTGGTCCTCTCACTGGTGGGCACAGCCTATACCAGGGGGCTCAGGTCTGTCACAGGGGAGCAAGGCCTGAACCCAGAGGAGCTTGGCCCTGTCACCGGTACCTTTACAGGACCTGAGCCATCTGGGGGTGCTCAGGCTTGGGTGAGGTATGGTGGCCATCCCCAAGGGTCCCTAGCTGCCTGTTGCCCAGCCACAGGCCTGCTTCAGTGCAGGGGGCCTCTAGTACTGCCCCCAGGCCCCCTGCAGCGTTTGAGCATGCAGAAAAGGGACCATGCACCCTCTGCACCCCCCACTGCTCTTCCTGTAGTGCCCACTCCACACTCACAGCTCAGGCAGCGCAGCCCAGATGTGGGGCATGGTACTGAGCGCTGCATACAGGGCATACGTAACTCATACAGAAATGAGACAGCACCATGTGGTTATAACTCTGAATTTCCCTCCAGCTGCATTGTCCTCTGGTGGGATTGATAAATAAGTAATATTGATTATATTGACTGGGAGCTTCGTGTGGCACTTAGCTTTATGTGGCCTGACCTGTTCCAAAATCACCCAGAGCCCTGCAAAACCCACACAGCTTGGCAACACAGCTCTTCCTGCCCTCACCCAAATGTCTCAGGCTGTAAATGTGGAGGTAATCAACCCAAAGAAGGGGCTGGAGGGTTTGTATTCAGCTCTGTGCAGCTCAACATGTCTCATCAAAATGTGTCTGTGATGCTCTTTGTGTGGTTGTTCCCCTCCAGCACATTGTTCAAGGATATTGAACAGAAAGGATTCAGAGATGAGATGAGGCACCAGAGCGATGAGAAAACTGGAGAAGAGAGCAGAGGTGAGAGGCTGCTGGAAGTTAATGTGGTGGTTTATCAAAGGGGTGGCAGCACACACCAGGACTGAAAGCACTTGGGAGAGATCTTCAGTCTGTCAAGCCAAGCTAAACAAATCTAAAGGTTGAAATTCAGTGGGAGAGGGGGAGAGGAGGGGACAGGCCCTGTGATCCTCAGCATGGGTTAGAGTAGGGAGAGGTGCCTTCCAGGTCAAACACACACCACCCCCATTGCCCAGCCTCTCAGAGCTTCCCTCCACCTGCATTTTTCTGCAGGACCACGGGGGAAGTAGATGGGCAGGAGGATGGAGAAAACATGAAGCTTTGCTCAACCATGAAAGATAGTCTCACATCTTTGGGGCAGAGCATTACCTGTGAACAGCAGCCAGGATCTCACTGCCAAACCACAGAATGTTCAGAGGGGGGGGAAAAAAAGGCCCTTGCAGCAGGGTGTAAACAGTTAAATGGACTAGTCTAAACCAGGAGGCTGGGCAGCTAATAGGAAAAAAACCATGGTGTGAAAGGGCTCTTTGTCCCAGCAGGAAGGCAAGGGCACACAGGCTGGACTCAAGGAACCCATCCTGATAGGAGTGCAGGGCAGGCTTGTTTGCAGTGCAGAGCATTGCTTGCTGGGACAGGCTCCTGCAGAAGAGGTGGTTTTACACTCTTGTTCCTTTTGCAGCCAGACAAACCCCTGCCTGGAAGGTGCTTTGACCAAACAACAGAACAGCTCAGCTGATGTACTGTGGAAAAGCAAGTAGGACCCAAGGAAGAGCTCCAGCCCTTGTGCAGTGCCAGCTCTGCAGGCCAGGACAGCTGTGCACCATCCTTCCCCTCCAGCATGTCCCAGGGAGGGAGGCTACAGCTCCTAGCAGGTCCTGCACCCCAGGAGAACAACTAAAAAATGAGTACCCCATGCAAGAGGAGCCCTTTTCCCTGCAGGAGGTCTTGGAGCCACAAACCAGAGGTGCTAGGCCAGGGGGAAGGCAGGAAGCTGGCAGCACCTGGGCAGGTAAGAGATGCAATTGCACCACTCGCCTTTTCTGAGCTGAGAGGTGTAGCAAAGCAAAGCAGATAACAAAAGCTATTCCTGCCAGCCACTTGCTGGGGCAATGGCCCAGCATGAGTTATGTTTCCTGGCAGCATAAGGCTATGCTTTTAGAGTGTTATTCATTGGGTAGTGTGGGACAACAGGGCTTGGCACACATCAGCTATGACTTCAGAAATTCTATTTTGTGCCACAGTAGAAATTGGCTATTGCATTACATTAGTAATTTTTGAGTCAGGGAGTGCAGGGGCTGCACACAGCACATGCACTGTAGCCTCCCCATTTCTGCCAGGTTTGGAATTGATGTTTGAAGTGAAGGACCACATGCCCCTATTTGGCAGGCACCAGGTTAGTTGGTTAAAACATTGAAACCTAAAATGTTTTCATAATGATCTTTAATTGCAAAGCAAGTAGTTGACATTCACTTCTCACCTGGGAGCCATAGATTGACCTTGGCAGTTTGACACACAATACTCTGTTCACACTGCTGATCTTAACTCTTCACCATGTAGATCGCATGCCCAGCTTCTCAGCATCTTGTGTTAGAACTGAAATTTGTGCTCCCATATTTATTAAAAACTTCACCAACTGGAAATAAAGCCATCATTGCTTATCCACTGATAAGCTTCCACTTTCTGAACAGGCAGGCCCAATTACCTTCTGGACATTACTTATTTTTTACTTCATGTCCTACAATTCCTCCCTAAAAGGGAGTAAGTGGTGTTCTTCCTTTCTGGCGACTAGTGCCAAAGGAGTTGAAGTATGCTCCTTCCTTTCACCATTATCTCATTTCTGGAATGCTGTCATGATTTAACCCTGGCCAGCAACTAAGTCCCACACAGATGCTCACTCACTCCCCCCACAGTGGGATGGGGGAAAAGGATCAGAAGAGTAAGAGTGAGAAAACTCATGGGTTGAGATAAAGACAGTTTAACAGTCAAAGCAAAAGCTGTACATGCAAGCAAGACAAAGAATTCATTTACTACTTCCCCTCAGCAGACAGGTGTCCATCAATCTCCAGGGAAGCAGGACTCCATCACACATAACAGTTACATGGGAAGACAAGTGTCACAGCACTTCCAAAACTAGCCAGCTGCAACAAGGTCTTTTACCAATCACATACCAAGTTAACTTCAATAAGTAGTTAACACACCTTGCCCTAGCACAGCCACCAATCCTCCACAATGCCTCAAAGGTCCATCTAATGCTCATGCCATTTCTTCATACTCTTCTGGCCAGTCCTTCTGCTGCCTTCTTCTTGCCTCTCCTACCACCAGAACACTCTTCCTCTCGTCTTCTCTTTCCCTTCTCCCCACTTCTTCCACATCTCTCTTCCTTGACTGCTCCTCTTCTATGCCCCTTAGAGCTATTTAAACACTTAGCAGGAAACAGCCACAGCTGCACCTTATCCACATCATCCAACCCACTGCCCCTGAAGCCAGCCCACAGCTGTATATTATCAATGTTAATTAACCCAGCTTCATTCCTCTACAGACAAGCACCATAATGCTGAATGTCCCTCCCCTCCTTCTTCTTTCCCCAGCTTATATACTCAGCATGACATCCTATGGTATGGAATATCTCTTTGGCTATTTTGGGTTGCTTGTCCTGGCTGTGCCCCTTCCAATTTCTTATGCCCCTCCAGCCTTCTCGCTGGCAGGGCCTGAGGAACCAAAAAGTCCTTGACTTAGTATAAACATTACCTAGCAATAACCAAAAATATCAGTGTCCTATCAACATTGTTCTCACACTAAATCCAAAACACAGCACTGGACCAGCTACTAAGAAGAAAATTAACTGTCCCAGCTGAAACCAGGACAAATGCTTTAGTCAAACTCAAGATAATGCCAGTAGTCCGACCTTGAATCACAGCTCTGGGGATGCCTAGGGCAACTTCCCAATTATGTCAATTGTCACAAGCACACTCTTCTGAGAAGTTGGGTATTGAATTCACTCTAAGCCTCCAGATTCACTCTACACCTCCGTAAATAAGCTGTGATACTACTTGCTATCCTGCTGACTACGCCAATTTGTTGAGGATGGAGTGACGCACTTCACTCATAAGAGAGAAGCAGCAATATGCTTATTGGTATGCAACAGAGATTTAACCAAGTTTGATAGTAAATGTGACAGTGGTTTAACAAGATTTGATGACAAGGTATACTTGATTATTTACTGCACAGATGACAGGGTCAGACAAAACTGTCAGGGAGACCCTCCTGTTGAGTCATACATAAGGTTCAGAAAGGACCCCCTTGCATTCTAAACTCCTTCTGAGAGGGGAGTTTAGGTGCAGCTAGATCCAGACTTAGTCTCAGACTTGGTCAACGGTTTATATCTAAAGGCTTATATGTGCACAATCAATCCTTTATACCACTTAGCTAAGATTTCAAAATATGGCATGCTATTAATCACTTACCGAGAATCTGTTGTAGCAAGGAATCTCTCAGCCTTGAGGAGTAACTTTGAGAGGCATCCCTCAAGGGGAGATCTTGTCATGCAACCCGCTGCCATGCAGGAGAGTTCAACAGGCCCTGGGCTGTCCACTATTTATGGAGTAAGATAATTGACTTTTATAGTCATATTTGCATACTGACTACAGAAGTCAGTTTCTTTCAAACTTGACTTGAGTTGGACCTTGACCAGCACTGTTAGGTGAATGCATTGTTCAAATTAGCCCTTGGCTATTGTGTTGTTATCTGTCTCCCCTAAATACACTTTGAGTTGGATGCAGCCATTGTGACCAGACACATCCATTTCAACTGCCACTGGTGGTTATCACTTGAGCACTGTTACAGAAACAAAGATCAAGATGGGGGGGGGGGGGGGGGGGGGGGGGGGGGGGAAGCACATCACCACAGGCCCAAAGCAGAGGGAAGGACTAGATCATTACTTTGGGCATCCCCAAGGAATCCAGCCTTTTTTGGTGACAGCGATGAGACATATCCTGCCATTCTTTGTGTTGGAGAAAACACAGCAATCCAGAAGGAAACTTCCTGAACGCTTTGGAAATTGGCTGCCTACTGCATTTTAATATTTGCTAGTTTATACAGCTTTCCCTCAGGCAGCCGTTCAGTGACTGGTAATAGAAAATGCAACTAGTACATGGTGTAAGCAGCTAACCACAGACCTGGAGAAGACCCTAGTAAGTAATAGTGCGTGCATGTATGGTCACATGGTTGTATGCATGCTCAGATGGCATCATAAACATGAACCATGGAAGCAGACTCCATGAGAAGATCAAAGACCTTGTGGCTTCCCCAAGTGCCAGGCAGGTAACACGCCAGTGACATATCTCTATCACTGCACTTGAAGAGGATGGTCAGTTTGAACTGAGCTTGAGATTTGAAGGTTTTCTGTGCATCCCAAGGAGGTGATGGAGATGTGGGAACAGAGCCCAAATGTTGTGCATTATTGCTTCCAGCCCATCACAGACGCAGAGGACATCCTTATGCTGGCCATACCCACCCTGGACCCAAGACCCTGCAGAACCTCCTGTGCAAACTGGGTGGAGACCCCCCCACCATGTCTCCCTGTGCCTGCCTGCAAGGACCAGGCACACCCATCCATCTTGTCAAACTGCTTTAATATTTGGACATGAAGACAGGACAGAGCCAGTCAGACTGTGCACAAACAAGACACCCCTGAGCCACAGCGTAAGGCTGCAGGGCTTCCCTTCTCAATGGGTGTGTGGATTTGGCCAAGACAGTTCAGCTGATGACATCCTGAGTGTGCCAGTGAGTTGCACATGTGGGGTAGGGAAGAGGGACAGGAGCTCTCCAGAGCAGCTCAGAGGTTGTTCAGCTCCAATAAGGTCTGGTCCAGGACCTGGTGGATGCCCACATTCTCCTCTTTGGCACTAGCCAGACTCTCTGTGAACACAAGGAACATGCAACCAGCCACACACATGGACACAGACACAGCCCAAGCATACCCAGGCACAGCCGGACCCATGTACACCACACCAAGCACAGACACACACACACACATTTCAGTACAGCACCAGCCTCCAGCCATGTGGGGCATCCCTGCAGAGCAGAGTCCATACAAGCAGCCCCACCATCAGCAGGGATGAATCTAGACAACCCAGGATCTGCTGGGGTGGCCAGGCCAGCTGGACTGGTTGCTCGGGGCAGGCAGACCCTGCTTTTCATCATTTCCATCCTCCCATGGCACCTTGTTGCCCACAGCCAGGCCCTCTGCAGCACAGAAACCGCTGATGGGTACCCCTCCCCGGAGAGCCACCAGCACAGCCCCATCTTCCTACTCAGCATGTCCTGCCCCAGGGCATCACCACCATCCAGCTGTGGGCTTGCACACAAACCCTTAGCCAGCCTGAGAGCCAGTACCTGCTGCATGACCTGGCAGTGCTCTGTGAAGAAGAGAGTGAAGCAGCATCCCAGGAAGGCAAGCAGAGAAAACAGCAGAGAGAAGGAGCAAAGCTAACAAGGCTGCAGGGATGAGCTCTGCTGGGCAGCCTGCTGCCAAGGCAGCCTTCTCTGGCACTCACTTCCAAACAGCATCCTCCTTCCATCTAGAGATGGGGATGGGACGAGAGTTCTGCCCACCCAGTCCTGTCTCCTAGCACTCCCAGCCAAGATCTTCCCTGTCCTCCACCCCAGGTTTGGGGCAACAGCTGCTGGGTCCCCAGTTCCTATCCCAGCCCTCCCAGAACCCTGCAGGGACCCAACTCTGAGGAGATCCTCCCTGCATAGTTTGGGGTGACCAGAGTGAGGGGAAAGAAGCTGACCACTGGCTCCTGGGACAAGGGGAGGAAGGCAGCAATACAAGCTACCGCATCCCTCCCCGGCAGGACCAGACTGATGCTGGGGGACAGCCATCACCACGTGGGTGTCCCAGGCCATCACAAAAATCCTTGTTCCTCTCCTGAGAAAAAACAATCAGCTCCAGAGGGCTCCCCGTCCCCCCCAAGCAGGGCAGTTACCCCCAGGGGGATAAGCCAAGGCTCCACACACCACCTAACCCCAGCGGGGATTGAGGAGGGGCTCCCAGCCCTGAGCCAGCCTGGCTGAAATGAAGCAAGGAGCGAGGCTGGTGGCAGCCTGGGTGTGGGAGGCTGGGCTAGGAATGGGAGTTCTCGGCAGCTCAGTTGTTAAGTTCGGTAAAGGATGACCTGCAGCTTGTTAGTGAGAACCCGATTTTTCTCAGCCTCCTGCTGGGACCACTCTAGAGAAAACGGTGACATCAGTGCAGCAGAGGGGAGAGACAGAGAGAAAGGCAAGTTAGTGAAGAGACAGCATTCCCCAAAGCCCTTGCTGGAAACCCTGTTTCTTCCCAGCCAGCATTGGGGAATGAGCTGGGCTGGCAGGAAGAGGCAGGCGGTCCTGGGGCAGGAACAGGGCTGCAGGTCCATCAATTCAGGGACAGAGTTGTGGGGCAGGGTAGGATGCTGAGGAAGGAGGAGGAGGATGATCAGGGACCCGTTTAGGGCCAGGGATCACAGCTGAAGAGTAGAGTCAGTCCCTTCGGCATGGGAGAGTGATGCAGGAGAGATGCCAGGGCTGAGACTGCTGCTTGTGGGCAATGTCTGGGAGTGGGGACAAGGAATGGACAGGACCAAGTCTAACCCTGCTATTTCAGGCCAAAAGAGTCATGGAGAAGGTGACAGGAGATGAAGAAAGCTGTGTCCAAGAGCCAGGCGGTGGTGAGGGTCATCCCCTGGGTGGAGGCACAAAGGGCCCCATCCCACTCAGCCTGGCAGTGTGGGAACTGCCCAGGGCTCAGCTGCTGCCATCCCAGAGGTCCTGTGGCTGTGAGCTGCCTGCAACCACTTCAGCTGCTGGCACATGTGTGAGACAGGCAGATGAGGGACAGAGCAGCATGAAGAAAACAAAGGAGAAACAGAGGAGACAAAATGCTTTATTGAGACCAATTCAGTAACCCAGAGGGACAGAACAGAAAAGAAAAAGTCATGAAATGCAAACTGAAGAGCGATGTGCAAAGGACAGAAGGGAGGCAGAGGGTCTGGGGACTGCCTGCCTGGGGATGGGCTGCCTGCACAGCTGGACCCCCTCCTCCGTCCCCCAAGCCTAAGCCCTCTCTGTTTTGGTGGTGGAGGTGCCACTTCCCCTGTGTGCCCCCCCCCCCCCCCCCCCGGGCTCAGCAAGAAGAACCAGGGGACTTTGCTGGGGGAATATGAGGGCAGGTGTCCCCCCAGCACCAGAGCTGCAGGGTCCCTGGTGCTTATGATGCTAGGGAGCAGAGGAGGGAGCTACTGAAGTGAAGGGCTCCTAGGCGCAGCTCTGTCCCCCACCAGGCAATGCTGCGGCATGGACCTGCAACTGCATGGGTACCATCCACCCAGTGTGTGTGGGTCCTGGGGGCTGCTCCCCTTCCCCATTAAACACCCCTAAGCACCTACATCTCATCTCCCCACAAAGCGAGGTATTGCAAAAACACCCCAGGCTGGCTCCTGTCTCAAAGGAACTGACAGACAGGTGCAGGCTGGGAAGGACAGAGGGGACAGAGCAGGCAGGAAGAGTGGTGGGATGGCTGGGCAGGCAAGCAGCTGAGCTGGGGAGGGGTGAGGCAGGCAGGTGGGTGCAGTGATGGTGCCCGGTGGGGGGCTCAGAGGGAGGTGATGTCATTAAGTGCATTGTCTAGCTCCTCGCTGATGGATTTGTACTTCATCTTCTGTGCATACACTTCATCTGCAGGCAGGGGGCGGGTGGGGGGCAGGCAGTAGAACAAGGTTGGGTAGAACAAGATCGGGGGGCAGGTAGTGGGGAGGGGGAGAGAGAGAGAGAGAGAGAGAGGGGCTGTGAGTGGGGGGCCGAGGGCAGCAGGAATGTGCATGCACAGGTGATGTGGATGCAGCCCTATTCCCCCACCTGAGGGCAGAGCCATAGACCCCAGCAGCTCTACACCCCCACACCAGACACCATGGCATTCAGCCTCCACCCTCCCAGGACCCCTGCCCACCCCTCACCCCAGCCAAGCTCTGTCTGACTCTATGAGGGGCACATCCTGGCTAGTCCTCCCTGGGAAAGAGGGACACAGGGCCAGTGAGGACATTTTACCTTCTAGATCATCAATGGTTTTCTCCAGCTTCGCCACAGATCGCTCTGCAAACTCTGCCCGGGTCTCAGCCTGCAGAAGAGAAGGGGGAAGAGGGTGAACTGTGGGGCACAATGGGGATGGCGCAGGCTGCACTGCACTCCAAATCTGCCGTCTGCATCTCTCATATCCCCCCCATGAGCCCTCCCCTAGGAAAGGCAAGGGACAAGGACCCCATGGACCCCCGCACCCTAAACCAGCAGCAGGGGTGAGAGCTTGCCCTCAAAAGAGGCAGCTGGGCAAAGTGCCTCCATGTTGGGCTTCCTGTTTATCCCAACCTGTCCTGACCACCAAAAGCAGGGGTATCATGGGAGCCCACATACTTCACAGGTTGCATGTGTGACTAACACTAGATGGATCACTCCAAATTGGACATGGCTTGAAGTTAGTGTGTGCAGGGCATGAGCTCCTGCCAGCACATATCCTGGGAGCAGGACACCATGTGGGGCAGAGATGAGCAGAGCAGGAGCAGAGCACAGCATGAGGTTGCAGGATGCACCCCAGCAGGACTGTGCTCCCTGGGGATGAAAACACCAGCCCTCCAGATGGGACAGGGACCCTTACAGGGTAGTGGGACCCCACAAGACCTATCCCAGACCCAGCCACCCGCCATGCTGCAGGGCTGCAATTTGGGGAAGGGTGAGAGGATACAGGTATAACAGGGTCAAAACCTACATGGGATGGCAAACTCATGCCTGCACTGATGCAGTGCCAGCCCCTCTCTTGGGGGTCCTGGCCCCACACCTCTTACCTCCTTCAGTTTTTCCCCTAGAAGCTTGATTTCCTCCTCATACTTGTCCTCCTTGGTGGAATACTGCAGAGACAGAGATGGGCACCCATGAGCCCCACAGGACACCTCTGGCCATCCTTCACTCCAGTGGATGACCCCACTACCCCCAGACCCCACACACTCTGCCCAGCCCCAGCAGCCCTGCTGGGTCCTACCTTGTCAGCCTGGGCTTCCAGGGACTTCAAGTTGTTGGTGACAATTTTCAGCTCCTCCTCTAGGTCACCACATTTACTACATCCCAAGCAGGGCCGCCAGGAGGGGGGTGGGGCCGAGGGGCAGGTGAGAGGGGGGAGCAGAAAGAGCAGGCACGGGGAAGGAGGAAAGAGAGAGAGAACAAGTTAAGAGAGGAGAAAACTCAGGAAACACAGGTGGAGGAGTAGAGCTGCTGCGAGTGGAAGCTGCTGGGATGCATCTGTTCATCTGTTTCTCATGCCTCCTTACACAGACACCCCATGCATCGCTGCCAGCCAGGCTCCCATCAGCCCTGCCAAGAAGGAGAGCAGGCACGGAGGGATGAAGGAGTGTACCCAGCCCATGCTCACTGGAGAGGGAGGTGAAGGGAGGTCGATGGCAGATGCAGTGGTGCAGAGAGGGGAGAGGTGGCTTATGTGATTCAAGAGACAGCAATAGAGAGGGGGGGGGCTGCTGCACATCACCCTACACCCCTGCCCCAGTACCTCTTCCTCTGAGGCAATGAGGGACTTGAGAGTCTGATCCATGGTCTGCAGCTCTTCTTCCAATTGTCTCACTCGGCTGAGGTGGAAGAGGGGCACCCGGGGGGGGGGGGGGGGGGGGGATGGGATGGGACGGACAGGGACACGACACACACGGGACGACGGACAGCAGAGAACAGGGTCAAGGATCTGCTGCTTAGCAGGCTGGCATCCCCCTGTCCCCAGCCTGCAAGCCCAGGGACCACCCCCACAGCAGACTGCTGTTCCTGGGGAGGGACATCCCCATCCCCACACAAACACACAGACAGGGACTCTGGGCAAGGGCTGTATGGGACCCCCACGCGCTGCCCACTGGGAGCCCCACTCACCTCTCTGCCACCTCTGCCCTCTCCTCTGAGCGCTCCAGCTCTCCCTCAAGGACAACCAGTTTGCGGGCGACCTGTCAATGGCAGCAAGGGGCATGCATCAGCCCTGCCCTTGCCCTGGCTCAGGACAGAAGGCTGTGGTGAGGCAGTCCCAAGTGCCACCAGGGGGGTCAGCACTGGGGGAAGGGGGCACACGGGTACAGGCACACACCTCCTCATATTTGCGGTCAGCCTCCTCTGCTATGTGTTTCGCCTCCTTCAGCTGCATTTCCTGGAGCTCCATCTTCTCCTCATCCTTCATGGCCCTGTTTTCAATGACCTTCATGCCTCTAAGGAAAGCCCAAGCCAGAAGATGTTACTGCTGTGGGTTGAGGTGGCACCTGCACCTTGCCGCCCACCCACTGTGTCCTGACCCTGCCATACTCCAGCTCTGGAGCCTTGGGACACTGGCACTCACTGGCCACCTCACACGGTAGAGTCACACCAGTGGTACCCCAAGGATGCTCCTGCACACAATTAAAGCAGCGGAGCTGACCCCAGGGCCATGTAGCCACAGTGCCTCTCAACCAGGCAGGTCCTGAACCTATCATCCGGGGGGAGGTGTGTAAAAATGTGTGCAGCCCAGGATAAACTGGCCACAACCTCCACAAAAGCAGCCTGACAGGCCAGAAACCTTTAGGAAATGCATCCCATGGCAAAGCCTCTTCCCATTCAGGAGTGATGCTCATAAGCAGGAGGTCACCAAACCCCCATGAACCTCCACAGTAGGGACTCCTGCAGACTTCTCTGGCTCAGATGCTGTTGCTCAAACTGGTCTTTGCCAATGGAGGAAAGAGCTCATGTAACTATCAGGAATGCCATGATGTGTCCAGGCATTCCCATGCAACCTGAGTGCCCTCACCTGTGCAGCTCCTGCCCAGTAAATCTGCTTGCCGTGAGGATGGGGAAAAACACTCTGCAGGACTTTTTTTTTAAAGAGGCCAGTTCATTCTCAAAGGTCAACCACAGTTTCCAGGCACAGAAGTCCCCTCCTGGGCCATTGCTCAGCTCTCGAGTGAAGGACACTGCTCCAGGGCTGAGAATAGGCTCCAAGCACCCTCTGGCTTTGGTTACAGACTGATATTTGTATAAGCGCCAGATCAATTTTTTTAAGATTTTATGGATGCCCTGGAAATTTCAAAGTGTGCCAAGAACGCCCATATCTGGGGGACTTCTCTGCATCATGGCTTTGTTCTTTCCCTTCAGGGTCTGCAGGAAAACCAACACAAACCCCATAAGATCACTTCAGGGGGATCCCCAAACCCCACTGCAAAACCAAGGGGGCTTCCTGCAATCAAGGGTGACCTGATGCTACCCTTGCTGTCCCTCCCCATCACACCTCTCGCTCTCATCAGCTGCCTTCTCAGCCTCCTCCAGCTTCTGCAGGGCGGTGGCCAGGCGCTCCTGTGCTCGGTCCAGCTCCTCCTCCACCAACTGGATACGGCGGTTCAGAGAAGCTACTTCAGCCTCAGCCTGGGGGAGCAGAAACCCCTTGGTCACCCCATGTGACATATATATATCTATATATATAGATCTAAAAAAGCATTTTCAGCAGTTACTTTTGCATTCGCTATCCAGAACACCCCTTGGCACTGTGCAACAAGCCTGGCTGGGGCACACATCCCATCACCTTTCTATAGGAACAATGGGGCTCTCTCCATCCCTAGGGCCCTGTTTGACACTGGCTCCTCCCCGGCCATGCAACCCGAGTCCGGGATGTGCAGCCCCTTCACCTTGTCCTTGCACCTGTCTCCCACCTTGGAGAGGGACGAGGCATGTTTGCCAGGGTAGGGTGGTCAGAGCAGCTACACAGTCACAGGGAAGGTATTTGAGGTTTGTGGAGCAGTGAGTAAAGCAGGAGGAATGCCCTGTGTGGCTTTACTCCCAAAAAGGAGATTGGAGCCGCTTGTGGATTTCCTGTTTACAGAGGCGGGGAAGTGAGCCAGGAGTCTCTTCTGCGGGGAAACCTCTGACCCTGAATAACGGGGTAACGGGAAGCTGAGCGCAGTTCCCCGCCCCCCCCCCCCCCCATCCCCAACTGCTCCCCCCGGCTGATGTACAGTGCGGCAATGGGGGCAATGAAGCGAGTCACCCTCAGCAGGCTGGAGCACAGCTAAGCAGAAGCTGCTGGTGCCTGCAGGACCAGGACTCCCTGCTTTCCTAGGCTCCCTTCATGCAGGGCCAGGAGCCAGGGCCAGCCAGGAGCAGTGGCCCTGGCCCCTGCCAGCCCCTTGATGCCTGACCCTGCACTCTTTCCATTTAGTGAAGACCTCCTGCCTGCTCCATCACCACTACCGGGAAATGCTGCCTCAGCAGCTCCTGGCCCCACTCCCCACCAGGGGGGCTGCGAGGAATTAAAACCCCAGATGCAGAGAGATGAGCAGCAATGAGACCTTGCTGTGGGGAGCAGCCCCATGCACCAAGATGTAGGGAGGCATGTGCCAACACAGGGGATAATGTCTCATGCTTATTCACAGGCTGGAGCAGGCCTGGCCAGCTGCAGTGTCCAGTCCCAGCTGGCCTCCTGCTCCAACATCGGGAATGCCCCGGGGGACATTGGCCAAGCAGAGGGGCCATGGGAGCAGCAAGGGGCTGTCACCCTGCGCAGCCCTGCTGAGCACCTGTGGTCCCCCGTGGCAAGCTGGCAGGGTGGAGATGGGCACAGCCAGCGCCGCTCCAAGCAGAGCAGCCCAGTAGTGTGCCAGGCAAGTGGCTAGCCCCATGGCTGGCACAACAGCCACTTCCACCCCATGAACACCCTCTTTCTGGGCTCACCAAGAGCTCATCCCTGGCCAAATTGCCAAATGGGGAGCTGGATTTGACCCCTGCCAGGGCAATGCTCCACTTACAGCATCTGCCTCACCCTGGCAGGGGCTGTTTTCCCCAGAGAATCATCCCCAAAGTGAGTCAAAGTTGCCTGGATGGACACTCAGGAACATGAGCTCTCCAGCAGTGCCCAGTGACTGGAGAACTCAATCTGCAGCTGCAGGAAGGGGCCATTTCCTCTGCACACAGCCTGAGTGACAACAGCCTGGGTACTGCACCCAGCTCTGCTACTCCTGATATAGTGAGGATGTTAAAGTAGTGGGCATAGGAAAAAGAGAGAAAAAATCTCACAAGCTCCAACAACAATAAAAAAGCCAAACCAGGCACAAGCTGCAGCCTGGAAATGCTGTCCCACTGCCACAGAGTGGAAATCTTGGCCCATGACAGTGCAAAGGGACAGCTTGTCCCTGCGAAGGGACACACTGGAGAGCCAAAGGCTCTGCGACTGCTATGGCCCAGACCGCAGAGCCTGCTGGAAGCCAGACAAGAGCCTGGGTGTGGGTTTTTTAGCCATGCACACAGCCGGCCTCCAAGAGAGGGGATCCTTTCCCAGGATCTGCCCGACCCCAAGCAGACCCAAGGCAGAGCTGGCCGCTGACTGCTCCCTAGTGCCCCACCAGCCGGGGAAGACATGGAGGGCTCCACCGCACGGAGCATCCCTCGCAAGACCCATTAAGAAGGCAGCTGCAGGAGGCAGATCGGAGCAGGGATGCTGCCGCGGCACCTGGATGGCAGCGCCCTCCAGACCCCCAGGCGGCGCTCCGCCCCGGGAGCAGCCAGCCCGGCTACCGGGGGGGGGGGAGGGCAAGGACGGGACGGCTGGGGCCAGCCCGCGGGAAAGGAGCCGGCGGGGCATCCCGGGGAGCTGCCGGGGCGCCCCCTGCCCCGGCGCCTCTTACCCGCTCCCGGGCCTGCCGCTCGGCATCGGCCTCCCGCTGCAGGTGCTGGGCGCGCTCCTCCGCCTCGTCGGCCACCTGCTGCAGGCTCTGGATCTTCTTCTTGACGGCGTCGATGGAGCTGATGCCGGCCATGGCGGGGGGCTGCCGGCGGGGAGGCCGCGCCGCCGAGCCCTTTGTGGGATCCGCCCGGCTCGGGCAGGAAGCGCTCAGGCAGCGGCCGCTCCCGCCGCCCGCCCTGCCTCCATCCCTTCCTGCTCCTCCTCCCGCTGCTGCTGCTGCTGCCACTGGCCGACCTGGGCTGCCGCTGCCCTAGGCAGCGCACGCAGACCTCCGGCCAGGGTGCACGGTGCCCACCCCGTCAGGGGACAGTCCCCAACACCAGGAGGGATGCACAGAACCACCACCCCACCACCCCGAAATAGTACATAGGGTGCCCCCCTGGGCAGGACGCATGGTCCTACCCAGGCAGGGGACACTGTCCCTACCTCCCAAGGCAAGATGCACAGTGGCTTCTGGGCAGGGCACACTGTTCCTCCACCCCAAGCAGAGTGTATGGTGCTCTTCCTCCTCCTCCCTGCAGATGCACAGTGCCCATGACGCCCCCTAGGATACAGGACACAGCTCCCCCAAAGCAGGACACATGGTGGCCCCCCAGATAGGGGTGCACAGTCCTACCAAGCTCCTCCAGGGTGATGGAGAGGAGCCCAGGCAGAATGCCAGAGCCTGGCCCTTGCAAGCCCCCATGGACATGGGAGCAATGTACCCATGGGTGCTCCCCAAGCTCTGCCCCCCACACCCCCTGCTGCAAAGCTGGGGGGGTCATAGGCTTTTGCCTCATGGGGCAGAGCCCACTCCCAAGCATCCCCCCAGGGGACCTGGGGCTGGAGCTGTGGGGCATGGTCAGATCCCCAGCAGCCATCCCACTCAGCCCCTTGGCATCTGGTCCCCCAAGCAGGGACCTGGCTAGCAGCCCTGCAGAGACCCACTGAGCCCATGGAGCCCCCTGCACCCCCCAGCTGCCCTGGGAGCTCTGTTCCATAGGAGAAGCCAGTTCCCAGCTCCTGGCTCTGCATCCTGGTTGGGACACATGCCTTGATCCATCAGAAGAAACTGGCACTGGTGGCACTCAGTCCTCCCTTAAGGAGCTCTGACAGCTTCCAGGCAGCCCTGGCTGCACTTCACACCTGCCTCCAGGGACGCCAATTCCTGGGCTGACCCCACCGTCTGCCCTTGGCTTTGGGGTCAAGGGGCCTGGGGGGGACCCAGCCACACCACTGGCAGTGCCCTGCAGCCCTGTGTCCCCCTGCTAAGTGGTGGCAGAAGAGGTGGCACTGCGGGTCCCCTGGAAGCATGCAGCCTCAGACTTGGCCCCAGTCCTGGCCAGTCCTGCACCACCCCCAGCCCGATGCCTGGGTGCCAAAAGTGCTCTCAGGCCAGTGCACTGGTCTTGGAGCAGAAAATGGGGTCTCAGCCAGCAAAGGGGCAGGTGTGAGCTGACTGCAGGAAGGATGGGGGTAGGTTGGAGGGCAAGTTGGGGGGCAGTCACCCAGCTGGGCTGGGTGCCTCCTGCTCTGGCCCTACCCAGGGACGCAGTCACTTCCCAGCAGAGCCCCATTCCCTCCCACTGGCTCAAGGAATCACCAAATAAGAACAAAATCTCAGCTGGGGAGAGCAACCAGGGTAGGAACTTGGGTGAAGCCTTTGGGATCATGGCCTGGGAACTATGGAGTTTCCCTGGGCCCTGCTGGGGTGGCTAGGGACAGGCCACCAGCTGGGGATGTGGGATGCTGGAGGGGACTGCTCTGACTAAACCCACTGTCCCTGCTGCACCATTTCCAGCAGCCCCTGCCAGCATCTGCCCATGGGCCCCATGGGACTGGGGACAAGAGGTGGTGGGGCCACAGTGGCCTTACAGAGCTGCTGGGAAGGGGCTGCCAGCACTGTAGAGCTGCCAGTCCAGGGGCAAGCACTCTCTGATCTGTCACCATCTGACCCCCCTCCAAGTGCCTGGGGATGCCATATTTGCACCCTTTAGTGCAGTCCCTGTGGGCTTCATGTATTGCCACCCCATGCCAGAGGCAGGGCAGTGACAGAGCAGGGGGAGATTTATTCTTTTAAGGCATTTGTTGACATTTTTGCCAAGACCAGGAGCCTGCCTGGATTGCTGTGATGAGCCCTGACCTGGCCAAGGTATGGGGACATTCTGTGCTCACAGGCACATGCTGTCCTGGCAGCTAAGAGGGGCATGGTGGTCCCTAGGGAGGCAGGTGGATGTGCTCCAGGTGTCTACCCTGTGCTTCCTCCACCAGAGCTGGGAGCAGCACTGTGCCTTGTCCTGGGGAGGAGGTAACACCAGCCCTGGCAGTTAGTGCTGTCAGCACATTCAGGTCCCTGGTGCAGGGACCTGGTAACTCCCAGTGCCTTGCACATGGCACAGCTTGTCCAGGCTTCGGTATGGCCCCAAGGTGGCTGTGATGGTGATGGGCTCCCAGCCCTGCCTGCAACATCTACCTGCAGCCAGTCTGCCCTCCCTGACACCGCGGGAGTGCTCCTTCTCCATGCCTCCCTGCCCAGCCCTTCCCTGGAGGGGTTGGTGGCTCCTGTCCCCTGTATCTGCTGGGACAGGACTCTCCTTGCCAAAGCCCGCAGACTTGCCAAACTACCGTGGACCAAGAGCATGGCAATGCATCTTCCCTGCCCAGGATGGCATCACACAGCCTGCTCCCAGCAGCAAACTGCTCCATACCTCACGGCTGATGTCTGCCCTGTGCCACCATTTGCCCCTTTCTCTGAGCCCCTCACCAGGGACATCCCATCCACGCTCAGCCGGATCCCGCACTGAGCTTGCCCTGTCCCACACCAACATGGTTCCAGTCAGACCAGTACATACCCCCACTACATACAGCAGCTGCCCTGCCCAGCTTAACGTGCCTGCCCCACACCAGGATAAATGTGCCCTTTCAGAGGATTTGTAATGTTTTAACTACTTGGTTTAGTATCTAACTAACCTGGGACAGGTCTTTAGGATCAGCAAACAATGCTGGGGAGCCCCCTGGCCACTCCCCGGGGGCTCGGGCCACCCTGGGGACTTGTGCTGCTGCTGCTCATCCTTGTCTACTTGCTCCTGTCCTTGGTGGCTGCCTCAGAGATTTGACACATATTTAGCTCCATAAACCAGCTGAGATTGAATTTTTTGTTCTCAGTCCTAAAAAGCCTGGCCATGCTCTACTGGCTGCAGTCCAGCCGGCTCCCCTTTAGCTTCTCCTCCAGTTTCCAGGGTTGGTTTTCATCAAAGAAGGACTGGCTACCAAAAGGAGCATTTATTTATAGGGTGTCAAATACCCTGTGTGGCACCACAGGTCATTATACCTCGTTCCTGAGTGGCTCCATGGCCACACTGTTGGGGCTCTTGCTGTATTGAATGATTATACTGAACTCTGAAGCAAGTGGAAAAATACTGAAGAGATAAGACGAGGTTACGGCCAGAACAGTGGGATGAAGAAAAAGGAGCAAATTGCAGATGTTTGCTCAAAACCAAGGCCAACGGGACGTGATAAGAGGAGCTGGGAAACCGCAGAAAGGAGCCTACGTGCCAGAACAAGCAGAAACAGAAATCTTCCCAGTAAACAATTGTTAACCAATCATATTATTATACGCTTGTAAAATAGCCAACCACATTATTGCACGCTTATAGAATGCCTTATAAAAGTCTACCTGGTTTGTACAATAAACGGATCAGATCTTGAACTCTGTGAGTATTTGAATCTGACTCCCGCTCGCCCGAAATGCCCGCAGCATCTGGTGACCCCGACGTGATCCGATGAGGGTCGACAGGATCGGTTAAAAGTCAGGAGGATTCATTAAGGATCGTGTTACGAGCTGCGGAGCCGGCGAGGATCCTGCTGCCAGCGGAGAGAGAGCTGGGCGCCCGAAGAAAGGCGGAACGTGCACGGCTGACCGGTGAGTCAGGAAATTTAAGCAGGATGGGAATCACTGCATCAGTGGTGGAAAAGGCAATCGTAGACAGTTTGATGAAACTGGCAGAAAAAACTGAAACGCCAGTCTCACGGCAGGCAGTAGTTGATCTGCTATGTTGGAGTCGCCGCCGTGGTTACCTTGCTTCTACGCAAGATGTATATAATAATGAAACATGGAAGAAAGTAGGAGAGGACTTATGGGAATCTGTGCAAGTTGGGACTAAGGGGGTAAAGACTTTGGCTCGCACGTATCGAGCTGTACGGGGTATGGTCGCGCAATTACCACCCTGGTGTCCTGAAAAGGAACAAGCGGCGAGCGGCGGCGTGCGGCCCGGCAGGCCCCGTCCCGGCCGCGGTTTCTCTCCAAGGCGGCACCCCCCCTCCACCCCTCCACCCCCCCCCCCTCCGATCGGCGCCATGGCGATGCAAGCGGCCAAGCGAGCTAACATCTGGCTGCCCCCAGAGGTCAATCGGATCCTTTATATTCGGAACCTGCCGTATAAAATCACAGCGGAGGAAACGTATGATATTTTTGGGAAATACGGACCTATTCGACAAATCAGAGTTGGAAACTCTCCTGAAACAAGAGGAACAGCTTAAGCTTCTCAAGGAAAAATACGGACTTGATTACAAACACACCCCCCCCAAAAAAAAAAAAAAAAAAAAAAAGAAAGAAAAAAAAAAAAGAAAAAAGAAAAAAAAAAAGAAAGAAAAAAAAAAGAAAGAAAAAAAAGAGAAAAAAAAAAAGAAAAAAGAAAAAAAAAATAGAAAGAAAAAGAAAAAAAAGAAAGGAAAAAAAAAGGAAAAAAAAAAGAAAAAAGAAAAAAAAAGAAAGGAAAAAAGAGAAAAAAGAAAGAAAAAAGAAAAAAAAAGAAAGAAAAAAGAAAAAAAAAAGAAAGAAAAAAGAAAAAAAAAAGAAAGAAAAAAAAGAGAAAAAAAAGAAAAAAAAAGAAAAAAGAAAAAAAAAAGAAAAAAAAGAAAGAAAAAAAAAGAAAAAAGAAAAAAAAATAGAAAGAAAAAGAAAAAAAAAAGAAAGGAAAAAAAAAGAAAAAAGAAAAAAAAAGAAAGGAAAAAAAAGAGAAAAAAAGAAAGAAAAAAGAAAAAAAAAAGAAAGAAAAAAGAAAAAAAAGAAAGAAAAAAGAAAAAAAAAAGAAAGAAAAAAAAGAAAAAAAAAAGAAAAGAGAAAAAAAAGAAAAAAGAAAAAAAAAGAAAAAAAAAGAAAGAAAAAAAAGAAAGAAAAAAAAAGGAAAGAAAAAAAAAGAAAAAAGAAAAAAAAAGAAAAAAAAAAGGAAAAAAAAAGGAAAAAAGAAAGTGCTTCAGATGTCACCTACAAGAAATGCGTTTCTGCTTTGAACTAGCTTTTGAGCCTTTGGGAGTAAACTATACGGCTATAAATCAATCATATTGGGGTTGGTTAGATCGGCAGTATAATGACATGAATCATGGCCTTGGAGATAACTGTACCTGGTGGAATACTACACTTGTTAAAAATATGTACAGTTGATTTACCGTTTAAATGTATCAATTTATTTACCTCAACAAGAATTGAGGGTGGTTGAGGGATTTATTGAAACAAGGTCTGTCTATATTGTTGTTTGTTATTCTTTTGTTACTTTTAGTGCCTTGCCTTTTACAATGTTTTCAGAGCTGTGTGGAACGCAGTATTAATGCTGTATTTAAAAAGAAAGGGGGAGGTGTTGGGGCTCTTGCTGTATTGAATGATTATACTGAACTCTGAAGCAAGTGGAAAAATACTGAAGAAATAAGACGAGGTTACGGCCAGAACAGTGGGATGAAGAAAAAGGAGCAAATTGCAGATGTTTGCTCAAAACCAAGGCCAACGGGACGTGATAAGAGGAGCTGGGAAACCGCAGAAAGGAGCCTACATGCCAGAACAAGCAGAAACAGAAATCTTCCCAGTAAACAATTGTTAACCAATCATATTATTATACGCTTGTAAAATAGCCAACCACATTATTGCACGCTTATAGAATGCCTTATAAAAGTCTACCTGGTTTGTACAATAAACAGATCAGATCTTGAACTCTGTGAGTATTTGAATCTGACTCCCGCTCGCCCGAAATGCCCGCAGCACCACACACAGCTGTTCCACCCTTCATCCTGGCCAGGCACAAGCCAACTTCAACACCTTAACATCTCCCCAGTGGGATCCATTTCCCAGGAGAAACATCAGTCATGGCACTAAATAAAACTCTTCCTGGCCTTGCCCTTGCCAGAGTATAGGGTGGCACACTGGACCCCAAAATGACCAAGCCCCCCACCCCAAGCATCCTTCCTCACAGCCAGCTCTCAGCAGCTGGCCATGGGCAAGAACTTTTTCCATTTCTCTGCTCTTTTTTGCTTTCCTGCCAATTTAGCAAGCACTGCAGACTTTTTTTTTGTACAAGCTCTGGGGAGCTGGGTAGGTGGCTGCCCACAAAGCTCCAGAGCTGACTGAGCAGTGCCTGCCACAGCCTGTCTGGCCCCTGCATCCCGAGCAGGATTTGGCCAGTCCCTGCCCTGCATCTCAGTTGGATTCAATGTCAGCGTTGCAGGAATGGGATCCTGACAGTCTTCCCCATGGACACTTTCCATATAAGGCCCCCCTCTTCCTTCACCCCTCTGAGGTCTGGCACCCGCACAGGGGAGGAGTCGCTGGCATGCCTACATACGTCTGTAGCTTTCTTCTCTGCCTGCTCCAGCTTCTCCTGGGCTTCCTTGACGGACTCAGAGTACTTCTCCACCTCATCCTCTGTGCCCTTCAGCTTCTTCTGCAAGCCCTGCTGTTCCTCCTCTAGCTGGAGAAGGGATGGAGGGCAGGGGTCAGGGGGGATGGCAGTGCCCACAAGGCTGGGGAGGGGATGGCCATCCTCCTTCTGGGATGGCTGAGGCTGGAGGCACAGCAGGAGCATGCAAGACACGCTCAGTCTGTCAACTTTGGGGCCACATATCCTCAGGGAGCCCTTGATTCCCAGGGCCAGAGCAGCCCCCAACATCCCTGAGCCTGGCAGGGATAAGAGGGTGGTGGGCTCTCTCCCTGTGCAAGGGACTGGAGAGGTCCTGACTGAAGGACACAGCTCCAGGGGGCACCAAGAAAGTTCATATCTCTGTGGCTGGGGTGGGAGTATGCTGTCTCCCTGGCAGAGGGATAGGGAGGTGGCACTGTGATGTCCCACCAAGACATGGCATGCTTTGGGGGTATACTAATGTGAGTGGTCAGGGGCAACAAGCTGGAGTGCTGGTCCATGGGGATGGGTACCCAGGAGGATGAGGTCCCCAAGTACAGGCACCCAGTGGGGTGAGACTCCAAGGGCTTGGGCACTCCTACAGCTGGGATCTGCCAGCTGGACACCCAGCAGGGGCAGGTCCCCAGGGTTAGGCACTCCTAGGCAGAGGGTCCCCAGGCTGGACACCCAGCAGGACAGTGTCCTCGGGGCTGGACACCCTTAAGGTCCCCAGGCAATGCCATCGGGGTCCATGGGTCACCCACCTGCTTGCAGCGGTCCTCTGCCTGCTTCTTGTCGGCCTCCGCCTGCTCGGCGCGGTCGATGGCGTTCTCCTTGTCCAGTTTTAGCATCTGCATCTTCTTCTTGATGGCCTCCATGGTGACAGCGGGGCGGCGGCAGGGCGCGGAACACCGGGAGCGGCAGGGGCACCAACACTGCACCCCCTGCACCGCACCGCCACCTAAAAGCAGGGGAGGGGCCGCGTCCTGGCACCTCCCCCTCGCCCGCCAGCACCTTTTACGGACTGGCTCTCCACTGGCCCCACCGCGCCAAGCGGGACGGGGGGGCGGCACCCCTGGTAGACACCACCGCAGCCCCGGCGCCGGGCACTCACAGAAGCACCGGAGGAGGAACACCCCGGGGCAATGCACTAGGGACACTCCGGTAGCACTGTGAGAGGGACACCCGGGGGCACTGCACTAGGGGTACCCCGAGGACACAGGACACAGTGCTAGGGACACCGCTGTGCTAGGGGCATTCTGGTGGCGCTGGGTGAAGGACACCCCAGAGCACTGCACTAGGGGGTGCCCCGGGGGCACTGGACTAGGGACACCCTAGGGGTATTGCACTACAGACACCTTGGGGCACTGGACTAGGGACACCCTGGCGGCACTGGGCTAGGGGGACACTCTGTTGCCTCTCACCATTGTGGGGGGCATCCTGTGGTTGGCCCTGCACTTGGGACACCCATCGGCTGACAGTATGCCGTTACCATGCTCCAGGGACACCACCAGCTGTCCACTCCCAGGGCCTGAGACATGCTTTTACTCTGGCCAGAGCTGTCCCTGTGCTAAAGGACACTGCATGGCTGGCACTGTCCTAAGCACACCCTGTCACTGCACCTTGGGGCCTGTGACTCTGCTTCCTGACACTGGCTTGGGGGTACCCATGGGCTGGTGCTGAAGTCTTAGGGACACTCACAGGCTGATTGCACTCAGGGACACCCACAGGCTATGATTGCAGTTGGGGACACCTATAAGCTGTGATTGCAACTAGGGATGTCACAGGCTGGCAGTATGCTCAGGGGCACCCATGGGTTGTGATTACATTTGGGGACACCATGGGCTGGTGCTGCCCACATGGGGAAAATCCTCTGGGAGAGAAGTGAGCCAAACCCCCAACCTCCCTGTCCATCTCCCGCATCACAGCGAGACAGGAGGGCCTTGGCTCTGCACAGGCTCCCTGGCACCCATCTCCCCACTTCCTTGCACCCTGGTGCCACTGTCCCTGGCACCCACAGGGACACCTGGCACGTGCACATCCCATAGGGTGGCATTTCACGGCAACACAGGGTGCTGTGTCTGTCTGCTCTGTCTTTCTGCTCTAAATAAACTGTGTTCCACAGGCAAAAATTCAAACCTTTCAGATCCTGGCTCCTCCAAAAATAACATGCATTTTAATAACACTCATAAATGCTTCTGGTACGTTCCCAGCTGCAGGGAAAGTTCTGGACCAGGGGGGATGGAAGGAGCCAGTGGAGGGGCCACAGGAGCTATGTGGCACATGGGGACACTGGGATGGGACAGGGACAGGATGGGTGCATGTGCTTCCCCAGCCCATCACCCTGGGACCACATCCAGCCCTTTACTGCCACAACTTTTTGGCACCAGTGTTCCAAGCAGAGAGGAACAAAAAGTTTTTGAAAGCTGGAGAAAGTGGCTTTCTAGGAGTGCTCAGCCCTGGGTTGCAGGGGGTATAGGAGGGATGGGAGCAGCCAAGGATGGAGAGGCTGCTGGCACCATGGAGAGCAGCTACTAATACTGATTAATTAGGCACATATTTGGACAAAGAGAGTCAGTAACTGCCAACATGTGGCTTCTGAGGGGAGGGGGAAGATGCATCTCCTGTCATTCCTGGGCAAGGATGGATGGCTTTCTGTGAGATTTTTTGGTCCGGAGCAACGTCATGGGCTCAGCACAGAGGAAAACAATGATGTGCATGGTGTGAGCAGCCAGGAAGGGCAAGGCAGGGCTTCAGCCCTCAAATGTCCCCCCTGAAGGAGCAGTTCCCCCTTGCTACCTGCTCCCCTTTGCTCCAGGCATCAGGGTTATGTCCAACTAGAACAGCTGAAGCCACATGGGTGTCTGGGCCCACGAGTCTGCCCTCAGAGCTGTCCTCTGGGGTGGCCTCCAGGACAAGGGGGTGCAGAGGGTTGTGGGTGCACATCCCTCCCTTTGCTGCCCCATGCCCAGCCCTACCCCAGGCTAAGGTCTCCAAGGTTGGGGATCTCCCCTCCATGTTCCACTCCAGTGTCCAACCATCCCTCCTGGGGAAAGGCTTGTCCCACCACCTAACAGGAACTTCCTAGTGCAACCTATGCCTCAGTGTCTCGCCCTGTCCCTGGGCTCCCTGAGAAGTTGGGCTGTGGCTTCCCTGCCCACCTCCAGCTCAGCCAGTTTTGAATCCCCACAGAGGTGCTGATGCCTCATGACTGCAGTGTCCCAGCTCCAAGCCCCTGTGCGTGCTTGCTCAAACCTGCCTACCAAAATAATCTCTCACCCCAGCAGGAGAGATTTAGGGGGCCAGGGTGAGTTACGCCCCATGTCCCTCCCCTGGTGTTTGTGCCACCACCTCTTGCCTGTACCCTACCCAGCCTAGAGAACACAGCCAGGGTGGGGGGAGTGTGCATGTGTGTGTGCACATGCACTTGCAGCCTTGTGCCAGGGACATCGGAGCCCCTGGGGCTCCAGGGCTGTCTGGATGAGGCTGGGGCTGCTGCCATGCTGCACCTACTTGCCATCCTTGCTGGCCACTCAGAGGGGCCCTGTGTGCAGCCAATACCTGGGTGAGAGCCTGGTATCAGGTCAGGCCAGAACAGATTGTCAGGGGACACCTGGGAGGACTAGGATGCCTGCAAGAGCCACAAATTCACCCTGGAGCCTGGCCAGGGGTGAGCATCCCAGGAGAGGACAGCCCCTCTGCATCTGTCACAGCACTCTCCCAACTAGCCAGCTGCAACAAGGTCTTTTACCATCTCATACCAACATACTCTTCATGCCAGTCCCTCTGCTGCCTGCTCCTAGTCCCTCCTCACCTAAGACACATATCCTCTCATCTCTTCCTTAGCTGCTCTCTTTTCATTGGCTGCCCAACCACCTAACAGAACCAGCCACAGCTGCACCTTATCTACATCGGCCAACCCACCGCCCCTGAAGCCAGCCCACAGCTGTATTTTATCAATGCTAATTAACCCAGCTTCATTCCTCTACATGCATGCCCAGGGATGTGCCTGCAGGGGGACAGAGGGTCGTTGGTGGTGATGCTGCCATCGCTACTCATGATGCTTGTAGCTCATGCTGCTGTGGACAGGTCCTAGAGACAGGGGACACATGCCAGTCTAGCCATGTCCCTGTTCCACCCTACAGCATCCCTGTCTGCCCCACCACTGCTTGGGCACTCCAAACCCCTGCTGAGTGACAGGGTATGAACAGGTGGGGACATGCTCAGGACAGCTGCCACCCACACAGGTTGGCCCCAAGGGGCTATTTCAGGAAGTGACCTCAGTGCCAGCAGCTGGGAGGGCTCCAGACCCATTCCTGGTCTTGCTGCATGCCAGGCACTGCCGCTTCCCCACCGGTGGGCTGCTGGTGACCAGGGGTCCCCCACCTACACCCCCATAGCACCCTAACCAGGGATATTTTCAGCTGGTATCAGGAAAATTACCAGAAACCTGTCTGGTTCCCACCCTGAAGCCCCAAATCCCCCAGCAACAAAAAACCCAGGGCCCCCTTGTGCAGCAGTATCCCCCCAGCAGCACCTGTGAGGGTGAGCACATGGCTAGCAGCAGGAGTCCAGCCCGCCAGATGCCGAGGGCCAGGCCTGCCTTGAATATTTTCCATACTGTATAAGCACCCAGAAAGCATTCCCTCCCCTGAATCCTGAGGGCAGGTGCCTGTGGGCCTCTCTGCCTACCAGCCCCTCATTTCTCCTAGGAGGTCCCATTGATGTTGATACACAGGTGGTGAGAAAGAAGTAAAACTAGATTTTATTGATGAACATGTCTTTCCAAGGAGACATTGACACCTCCCAGGCCAGAGTGTCAGGAGGAAGCTGGTTTCCTCCAATGTTTAATAGGGGAAGCTTAGTAAATGTATGTTAAAAGCTGCAGGTTCGATACTAGAGAAACTAAAAAGTTCCAAAAATACTGCAGGTCTTGGAAAATGATGCAGGCACTTGGGAAAGAAGAACAGGGCAGAGCTGGCTGGGGCCACAAGGGGGAAAAGCCCGGTGGGAAGGCAAAGAGCAGCTCCAGGGGCAAACCCATTGCATTCCCCCACCCTGAGTAGAGGCAGTGCAGCTTCCAGACCTCCCAGGAGGGGCCCAGGCTGAAGAAGATGTTCATGGTGTGTGTGTGTGTGCATGCTTGATGTCTCCCAGGGAAGCTGGGGAGGAAGAGGGAGATTTAGCCAGCAATAGGGCACTGGAGGTGAAAGGCAGCTCCATGCAAGAGCTCAGTGAAGGACCACGCTGCTCCCTGCACCCCATTGCACAGAGGGCAAGCTGCCCGCCTCTCCCCTCCCATGCAGAGGAGAGAGAAGAAAGGAACACAAGTGGGAATGATGAATGCACATGGAAACATTCCCCATGCTGGGGAGCTCTCCAGCCCCCCAGCCTCTGGGTCTGGTGGGTGAGCTCTGAGCTGGCACAGCCCCAGCTCTCACTCCAGTTAGGCCCCTTGAGGTGCTCTGGCCATGCCCTAGGTGTGCATGGGAAGGTGGGCTGGGTGGCAAAGCACAGTTGCTGGTGCAGTGCCAATGAGTGGTGACTAGGTTAGTCCTAGCACTCTGGGTGCGGGCAGAGCTCTGGTCTAGCCCAGGCAGCCCTTTGTTTGAGGAAGGTTGTCTTAAATAGGAGTGGGTAGGCAGCAGTCTGTGTGGTAAGTGGTGGAAGGGTGCAGGACTCAGTTCTGCTCTTCATTCTGCAGCTCCAAGGGCGGGAATTTGTACTGCTGCTGCCGGATCATGGCCAGCTTTTTCCACGCCTCCTCCAACTCCTGCTCCTTGCGCAGCATTTTCTCTTGGGCAGTGATGATCTGCCAGAAGAGCATGGCGAGCACTCTAGGGTCACAACTGTCTCCATTGGGGATGGCCAGAGCCTCCGCTGTGGCAATGCTGAGCCCAGAGTTGGGCTCTTGGGCTGCTGCTTTTCCCCCATCACAGCCACAGTCTCCCTAGGCTGGCATAGCCCCAGGCATGAGGGCTACTGTCCCTACAGTGGGACTGCAGTCCTCCAGAGATAATGGGGAGCAGCAGAGCTCCTGGGGCTCAGCCCCACACACTCTGGGGAGGGTCTCAGCTGCAAGCCCGTGGCTGGGAGGCAGTGCTGGGATATGTGGCAGCCCATACCAGGCAGCTCTCACCCCTTACCAAATGCTCTGCCCTTCACGTGTCCTGGACACAAGGATAGTGAAGGCACCATGCCAAGGAGAAGCCAGGGCATTATGCTCCTGGGAGCATGCATGGTCACCGGCTGTGCCTGCTGCTACACACAGCAGTACAAGGATAAAGCCACAGCACTGAATTGGCACTGGGTGGGAAGGGTGCATCTGCACCATTTTTTTGAGGCTCTACAGAGATGTGCCCTGTGCCAGTGGGTGGTAGGACATGCTCCTGAGACAGGAGCACATAGGCTGTGGTGGCAGACAGCCAGAGCCACCTCTGCTCCATTGAGAGCGGCCCCACTCCTCACCTGTGCAATTCTCCCAACCATCTTCTCCTTCACCACCACTGTCTCATCATGATCCTGGAAGGCAGCTGCTTTTTGTGCTGCCTTCACCAGATTGTCTGATGCTCTCTTCACTGCATAGCCGGCAGCCTGCAGCAGGGAAGAGAGGGAGCAGCAGCCTAAGTCCCAGCCCCAGGGCCCAACAGCCGCCTGGGGGGATGAGAAGGAACCCCTGCCTCAGATCAGACTGGCAAGCAGGAGGGCATGCTGGGAGCTGCAGGCAGGGATTCCTTTACACCAGGGGTCCTCAAACTTTTTAAACAGGGGGCCGGCCGGCGAGCAGGTGAAGTGGCAGGAGGTCATCTGCAGCTGCTTGGTTTCCCCCCCCAGCGGGGGGGGAGGGTTCTGTAAATACCGGGGGCCGGATTGAGGACTCTGGGGGGCTGTATCCAACCCTCGGGCCGTAGTTTGAGGACCCCTGCACATGGCTTGCTGCTGCACTACTACTACCCACTCATGACCATGTCAGGCACTGCTGTTCCCAGCTGGGCTCTAGCTCCTGTCTGAGCTGGGGGGCAGGGACTGGGGGGCAGCCCTGCTGACCCTCCAGCCCTTCGCCCTGAGGAACCATTGCTGGAACCATGCATTAACCTCCCAACATGTAGGTATTAACCTCTTGTGTGCCATGGCCTCTGAGGATTGAGTGCTACAAAACATGCCCCCCAAACATTAACCTCTTGAATACCAGGGATCCAGTGCACACATTTCAGGCATTTCCATGCCAGTTCATCAGCCCTGAATGCCCCTAAGCTCAGCAGCCTAGCATCGCACATATGCCCAGCATGCAGTAGCAGTAAAGTCCAAGCTATCTGGAGCATGCACCCCAACAAGCTCCCCACTGATACACACAGTTAGGGAGCATGAGCCTTGGGGAGACACATCTGTTGTGGAGGGCCCCATCCTGAAGTCCCACGTGCCCTCACCCCACTCCCAACCACCTCTCAAGTAACCAGGAGGAGGCAGCTGGGGCTGGAGGTCAGCCTGGGACTCACCTGGAGCCAGTTCATGGCCTCTGAGTCACGGTCAGCCTTCACCTTGCAGGCCACCAGGAGCTGTGATGTGGAGGCAGCCACCTGCTTGGCTTCTCCTTGCTGGCATGGCCCTGCACTGCTGCATTGGTGGCTTCACACAGGTTGTTGGTAGCAGCAGCTACCATGCATGCCTGTGGCGAGAGAGGCTGTCAGGGGTGTGGCAGGAGCCTCCCCCAGAGAGGATATGCCCAGACTGGCCCCAAGGAGGTCATGGGATATGGGATGGGGATGACCAGCTTCCATGCCATGTCTCAGCTAGTGGGAAAGGGAGCAAGAAGTGAGGCTGCTTCTTCCACAGAGAAGTGCAGAAGCAGAGCATCCTCATCTTTGCAGCAAGAGCTGAGAGGAGGGTCCCCTCCCATCCCACAGGCATGACCTTGATACTCATGGCTGAAATGAGTCCCTGAAACCACTGTCCATTGTCCACTGCATTGGCAGGGATGATGCCCACCTGTGAGGCAGGAGAGGAGTGAAGCTCATTGCCCCACACACTCCTTGCCACAGGGCCTGAGGGCTGCAAGCAGCTCCGGGAGAAGGGAGAGCCCACCACAGCCCTAAATTTTCTTTCCCCCTTCCAGCCTTACCTTTCCTTGGGCCACTAATTCTCACTGGGCCACTGAGGCTGACTTCACCAGGGTGCTTGTGGCTGCAGCAATGGATTTGGCAGCTTCCAGGATCTGTTCCTCAAAGTTCAGGCTCTTGTCTTCTTGCTGCGGGCAAAAGTGGGGCATAAGTCCCAGTCAGGGGTGCTCGGACAGATGGGACAGAGAAGGAAGATGGTTGCAGGGGGCTGAGGGGGACACACATAGAGCTGGATTAAAGGCCATGGAGAGCAGGAGGGTATGAGGCTGTGGATAACTGGCTAGCTGAAAAAGGTCTCATAGACATAGTCCAGCTGGCTGGACAAAAATGCACATTGCTCTCAGCTTATCTGAAGTAAAGCAAAAGTTACAAAATAACAGGAAGACTGCGGTGGGAAAAGAATGTTGCAGGTGGGAACAGATAACTACAGAAGAGAAACTAGGGGCGGGCTTGGTATTTAGGCAACTAACCAATAATGAGCTTAACTTTTGTAATATGTATGAGCTAATTATAAGAAGGCATAAAAGGTGACTGTAAGGGACAATAAATGAAGTCTGCTGATCACTCATATTGAGCGACTGTGTCTTCCCTCCGTCGCGACAAATGGCGCCCGAACAGGGACCCTAGAGAGGGCTGAACCTGCGAGCCACGGTTCGACGGAGATTCGGGTACCGGTGCTGAAAGCAGCGCAGGAGGCGGAAGGGCACAGTCCCCGCGCCCGGGAGCACCTACAGAGGGTCCCGCCGGCCACGCGTCGCCGAAGTCTCGCAAAGGCTGCAACAGCGCTGACGACGGTATGGAGAGACAAGCGACGTACGATTCGCTCATATGCTTTTTAGAAAAGCGGAGCGTTCGGGACATAGATTGTAAAAAGGAATTCCTCGGGTTATTAGCGTATGGGATAGCATCCGGGACCCCCGCGGCAGCGGCGAGCGGCGGCGCAGCCCGGCAGGCCCCGTCCCGGCCGCGGTTTCTCTCCGAGGCGGCACCCCCCCACACCCCCCCCCCTCCGATCGGCGCCATGGCGATGCAAGCGGCCAAGCGAGCTAACATCCGGCTGTCCCCAGAGGTCAATCGGATCCTTTATATTCGGAACCTGCCGTATAAAATCACAGCGGAGGAAATGTGTGATATTTTTGGGAAATACGGACCTATTCGACAAATCAGAGTTGGAAACACTCCTGAAACAAGAGGAACAGCTTAAACTCCTCAAGGAAAAATACGGACTTGATTACAAACCCACAAAAAAAAAAAAAAAAAAAAAAGTGCTTCAGATGTCCCCTACAAGAAATGGGTTTCTGCCTTGAACTAGCAAACATCTCTGTGCTTAAAGAGAAGCCTTTTTGCCTTGATGGAGATAATTTATTCTGTATTCTGTATTTATGCTGTATTCTGAATGTGGAAATTGGTTGGGACTAGGAGGCTGGCTTAAAGGCATTTTGCAAACGGGATTATTATTTTTGATCATTACTGTAATAATAGTTTTTTGATCAAAACCAGCCAAAATTATTTGTAAGCATTAGGCATATCTGAAGAGAATGCCTTTATTTGAATCAGCAGTTAAGGTGTAGTTTAGTCTGTGGCTGTGGTTTTATCTGCTTCTGGTGAATTTTTGAAGTGATGAAATCAGAGATACTAAGAGTTATGAGGTAATAAGGTAATAATCTAAGTAAGGGTGCTGTCTTTTATATCTACAAGTGCAACATGCTTTTATGTAGCAGAGAGAAACTTTAACAATAATGTTGCTTGAGCGAGATGTGCATGTGAACTTGGGAAAAGGGATATCACAACTGGAGTGCAACAGTGTTTCTACGTCTGGCAGAGTGAAATCTTTCAAGGGCTGAGTTTAGACAGTCTAAAATAAATTGTTAGTATTCAGAAAACCCATCTTAAGCCTCTTTTGCTTACATAGTGTTATGGAAGTCAACTGCTATTGTAGAGAATTAATGATTTTTTAATACATATTAACAAATACTACTATTTTACCTTGAGGCAGTTGAGCGAGAAATACTCACGTGTAGCATTTGAGGGAATGTCAGCATAAATCGCACTTACAGTAAGACTGCATTTTTAATTACTGTACTCGTTAAGATTTGATGATGCCATAAGGCTAAGGCCTTTTATCACAGATTGGTTCTGAACTAAAAGGTGTGTGCACATGTAGATATGCACATTTGTGTTATTTTCCTTAATTGGCTACAAAATAATATAATTAGGTTGGGGACTAGATCTTGGGAATTTGTCTATTATACTTCTGTTTGTTAAGGAACGTGCATAACACACAGCACCCATGTAGGCTTGGCTTGTGGCACAGTTGTCAAATTTAGCATAGACATTCAGACAGATAAGCAACGTACTCTTCTTGTGTGTATCACCTACAAGCCATTATGGCTTAGTGTGTAAATCTGTACGTAACTATTGAAAAATCCCCTTATGAATGTATATAGCTTAGAACTAATTTTTCCCCTTTGTTAATTCTTTGATATCAATGAGGTATTCTTCAGAAAATGTAGGGACTGGTTGGTTGCATAAGGGCAGTTGTTATTTGGACAGAAAATTGTTAATGGTCAGGGATTTTCCACTAAAATATTTGCAAATATTCCTAGTCAAACATCAGTTTGGTTTCTTTTGGGGTTTTGAGCTTGCATTAGTCCATGTTCAGAACTTTAAAATTACCTTTGAATTTTTTAAACTTTTTATATCACTGGAACAGAAAGAGCATCGAAATTAAAGCTTCAAGCTAACTTTATTTTTCAAGTATTTCTGGAATTATACTTCTGAACTGAGATTTTATAGGTTGGCTGTGTATTTTCCTGTGTTAAAACGCTGTTATTGAAAATGGTCAACCAAGCCTGTGTCACCCAAAATAAAAACGGGGGAATTGTGGATAACTGGCTAGCTGAAAAGGGTCACATAGACATAGTCCAGCTGGCTGGACAAAAATGCACATCACTCTCAGCTTATCTGAAGTAAAGCAAAATACACTGTCTTTGGCTGTTTTTGTTACACAATAACAGGAAGATTTCGGTGGGAAAAGAATGTTGCAGGTGGGAACAGAAAACTACAGAAGAGAAACAAGGGGCGGGCTTGGTATTTAGGCAACTAACCAATAATGAGCTTAACTTTTGTAATATGTATGAGCTAATTATAACAAGGCATAAAAGGTGACTGTAAGGGACAATAAACGAAGTCTGCTGATCTCTCATATTGAGTGACTGTGTCTTCCCTCCGTCGCGACACAGGTTCACCAGAAAAAGCCCCTTTAGGCAGAGGGTAACCAGCACTGGCAGCACAAAGAGGAGGTGGGCAGGAATCAGTGGCTAGAAATTGAAGCTGGGCAGAGGGGAGGTCAAAGGATGGTTTTATCCAAAGGCGGTAACCACTGGGGTGCAGTTCCAAAGGGAGCAGTGAGTTTTCTGTCCTCTGCATCTAGATCAAACATCTGTCTGGAAGATGCTTTAGCCACACATAAGTCATCGCAGCCAAGGCTGTAGTGCTAACGAAAAAATCTCTGGCTGACCTGTTAACAGATGATTGGTGTAATGACTTACTGTGGCAGTGCATGAGGTCAGACTACTTGCAGGAACACACTATTCTGCTGTATTTTGGGTGTAACTGTCCAGCTGCTGTGTGATATCTTTTGAATATCATATGTACAGTACATCCCCTGAAACATTCACTGGAGGTGTGACAAGCGAGGGGAAGCACGCGGCCGACTCAATATGAGTGATAAAGCAAGCTTCGATTTATTACGGCGCGATTATGTCTTATATACAGTTCCAGTTAATTATGCCTACTAGTCATCTGCTGATTGGCTAAGCTCTAAAGGGTTACATTTTCATACGTCCTCCTACTTGCGGTTTCTGCGGATAGCTAGCTACATATTTTTTTTTCCTCTCTTGTCTACGCAAATTCCTCAAAGTTATTTACAACATTAGGCACAAGGTCTGTGTTTTTCTCAGCTTCCTTATCAGCATGCCTCAGCATAGCTGCAAGGCCTGCTTCAGCTAACTTACGCTAACTTTGTTTCACAAAGATCTTTAAGGGAGTCATGGCCATGATCACACAGCCATTCTGCAACATTTCCCCCTTTTTCTCGTTGCGCAAGCAAAACTTGTGCAGTTACACGCTCAAGTAATTTTTGAATACAAGAGAGAGCACAGCTTAAACATACGAGTGCAATGATAGCAATTATTACTATAAGCAACACACTTTACAACAGCCCTTTCAAACTACCAGAAGACTGCCCTAATAATAGAGCACCATAGCTTTGTCCATTAATTATCAGAGGTCCTCGGACACGAGTTGCGATGTTTTGTGGTCAGTTGTCAATTAATGTTGTATCTACTGCTGTTGCCAGGTCCAGGCCGAGGCTCCTTCGGGTGGCGGGTTGTAACACGGTGTCTGCCGATAAGAGTTGGTCATGTCTCCTGGAGGGGGTGTCGTGAAGGTGACAGGAGTCGCGATTGGGGTTGATGCGCTGCGGCTCCTCGCGCTCGGTTTCTCATTTCCCGTCTGCCGACAGACATTGGTGCTGTGGGTCCCTCGCTGACAATTTTGGCACCACACTTGACGTTGTCGACATCGGTCACGGGTATGTCCTGGCTTCCCGCATCGATAGCAGGGGAAGTCTCGGCACGTGGTGGTCGCTGGCTTTGGGGGCGCGGTTGCCCCAGGGGGGCGCAGAGGCGCAAGCGCTGCAAAAGCCTGACTTTGGGCTTGCACTAAATCTCTCCCTACTGCTTGGATTGCTTCCACTAGCAAGGCTTGCTGACCTACTGGCACCCAACTCATTCGCTCTAGCATTGTTTCTACAGAAGAATCTAAGGGCAGGGTTACTAAAATGCCTTTGGTGTAACTGTTACTATTCTCCAGAATACACTGGCACAATAACGGCCCTTTCATAAAGTTAGGTATATCTGGTGGGCTCACTGTGGAGGCCTGACTCATTCACTGTACTACGTAACTGACAATATTTTCCAATCAAAGCCTCCCAGGTTCCCTGTCTTTGGTTAGCGGCATTTATCTGATACGTTACAGGGAAAGCTTGTGGGGGGTTGACTTGCTCAGCAATATCAAATATTCCCTGAGCAGCTGCTTCTTGTGCTATTTTTTGCCAATTAATGCACGTAGAACGCACCAGTTTGTTTACTGTCTTTTTTTATTCCTTTTTTTTGTTTTGTTTTGTTTTGTTTTTTTAATTTTGTATTGACTGCCCACTGCTATTTTCTTCCTCAGCAGCACTTTCGTCAGATGTGTCCCCGCCCTCTGCCCCCCCCCGAGGCTACTTCGCCGGAGGGGGGGGCGGAGGACACGAAGGGTCTATAGGTGGTACAGTGGGCTCTATAGGTGGTACAGAGGGCACCGTTTGTGATAAAGGGGGTATTGGAATGTAATTTTCACATGGCATAATTAATTTTTCCTGCATTAGGATCTGCGCTTGCAAGTCGGCTTGTTACTGCTGCAGCAAGGCGCTTTTCTGCTTGATATCTTTTTATACAATTAGTTACTTCATGCCATGATTTCATCAATCTTTTTGCTGCCTTATCATCATCTATTACTAAATCTCATAAACAATCCCCATAATTACGCCATTCTTCTACTTCAAACATATGCTCAGGATCTGCAAAATATCCTTTTGCTTTACCTAATACAATTAACCTGGCCAGATCTTTTAAAGGGCCTACTCCCCGCTTTTCTAAAAAGCATTGTAAAAGTGCTAGCGCTACCTCTTTTTCCATTGTGCACTCGTTAAAGTCCTCTTTGTTGCAGCCTTTTCCCTTGGGTAGCAGCTCACGGACGGCGAACCCCTTCTTTAATTATCCTGGGCTCAAGCACGGATCGGGTACGATGCCAGCATCAGCCGATCTTCTGCTCTCTGGTCGCTGCTACCAGTGCTTCTCCATCCTCGCTGTCCGGTGAAGAACAAGGTTAGGGGTCCCTTGTTTGGGCGCCACTTTGACGAGCGAGGGGAAGCACGCGGCCGACAATATGAGTGATAAAGCAAGCTTCGATTTATTACGGCGCAATTATGTCTTATATACAGTTCCAGTTAATTATGCCTACTAGTCATCTGCTGATTGGCTAAGCTCTAAAGGGTTACATTTTCATACGTCCTCCTACTTGCGGTTTCTGCGGATAGCTAGCTACATTTTTTTTTTTCCTCTCTTGTCTACGCGAATTCCTCAAAGTTATTTACAACATTAGGCACAAGGTCCGTGTTTTTCTCAGCTTCCTTATCAGCATGCCTCAGCATAGCTGCAAGGCCTGCTTCAGCTAACTTACGCTAACTTTGTTTCACAAAGATCTTTAAGGGAGTCATGGCCATGATCACACAGCCATTCTGCAACAGAGGTGCATCTTATTAAGCTCATAGCTTCCAGGCTTCCTTCAGTTCCCAATAGAGATCATTCAGCAATTTTAAACGCATCAGAGCAAACAGCAGACTTAATCATGTGGCATTTTGTCTGGATGCACTTATGAAGGCAAACAGTCTGTTGCTGTATGTCATCAGCTCAAGGACTCAGCCTCGTGCAGCTCTTGTGACTTTGCTGGGATAATAGAATCATTTAGGTTGGAAAAAATCTTTGAGATCATCAAGTCCAACTGTTAACCCAGCACTGGCAAGTCCATCAATAAACCATGTCCCTAAGCACCGCATCTATGTGTTTTTTAAATACCTCCAGGGATGGTGATTCCACCACCTCCCCGGACAGCCTGTTCCAATGCTTCACCACTCTTTCAGTGAAAATTTTTTCCTAATATCCAAACTAAACCTCCCCTGGCACAACTTGAGGCTGTTTCCTCTTGTCCTGTCACTTGTTATCTGGGAGACTGACCCACCTGCCTACAACCTCCTTTAAGATAGCTGTAGAGAGCAATAAGGTCTCCCCTGAGCCGCTGCCTCCTCTCCAAACTAAACAACCCCAGTTCCCTCAGCTGCTCCTCATAAGACTTGTGCTCCAGACCCTTCACCAGCTTCATTGCCCTTCTCTGGACACACTCCAGCACCTCAATGTCCCTCTTGAAGTGAGAGGCCCAAAGCTGAACACAGGATTTGAGGTGCAGATTCACCAGTGCTGAATGCAGGGGGACAATCACTTCCCTAGTCCTGCTGGCCACACTATTTCTGATACAAGCCAGGATGCAATTGGCCTTCTTGGCCACCTGGGCACACTGCTGGCTCATGCTGAACTGTCAACCAGCACTCCCAGGTCCTTTTCCACTAGGCAGCTTTCCAGCCAAATGGCCATATGTGGGTGAGTCCAGAATAAAGTCATGACCCCCTCAGCCTCTGCAGCACTCTGGCCTGCGAAGGCAGGAATTAAGCGTGTGGGTCACATTTATCAGAGCAGCAGGTTCCTGGAAAGCCACAAGCAGGAAGGATCTAGGGGAATTGGAAGGGAGATGCAATGCTGCCTTGCTCCCTGGCAGCAGTAAGACCATTGCTGTACACTGGGTTCCCATGGGAACCAGCACCTTGCATGGAGCGTGAACAAGCATGGTTAGGGTTTGAGAAAGGGAGTTATTTGACTCAGAATGGAAAATGTGGCTCCTGGCAGAAGAGTGGGAAAGCCTGCATATTTCACTGGGGAGGGGAAGGAATTTGAACCTCTACAGGGACTTGGTATTTGGTAACAATAGGTTTCTCTCTTCAAAAGCAGAGCGATCTGATGGCTGAAGACCACAGCGAAGCAGTTCAGAGTGGGGAGAAACAAAGTGCAAAGGGGGGCAAGGAGAACCGTGACTTTGTGGCTGCTCTGAGTGTAGGTGGCTCCTCCAGCCCCAGGAACCTCTAGGTCTGGGTAGCCAGCCTCTTCCAGCACCCCAGCTCCCCTGGCCCTGATGAGGCTGAAGTATGAGCTAACACTGGCAGCACGGCTCCCCACCTGGGGCCTCTGATCCTTCATTCCTACCTCTCCTCTTGCCTGCCCTTCACCCCCCACCAGAGAGCACCCACCTTCCTGTGCTCCCCATCCCCAGCACCCATGTTTCCCAGCCAGGGCATTCACTGCTGTCTTATCTCTCTTCTCCCTCCCTCCCTCTCTGTCAGCTTGTAAGGCAACATTGGGGTGCCTGCCAGTGTCTAACCTCAGCGTGAGCCTTGCTCATGGTGTGTCTGTGTACCCAGCCCTGGGGTGGCACTTGTGTGTGTCTGCAAGGACCCTGGTGTGTGTGTGCACGCACATGTGTACTCACACCTGCTCTAGCTGATGGGGTGGCTGCTGCCTATGCAGTGTGAGTCAGGCCAGCAGTGAGCTCTGCTTGCACATACAGACCCTGCGTGTGTGCACATGCACATGCCATGGTATGTGTGTGTCTGTCCCCTGCCCTGGTGAAGGACCTCTGTGGCTCTTCCTGCCACCTTGCGTTGGTGGGGCCAGCCCTCCCAGGCTGGGATGTGGGAGCAGCAAGGGGGAAATGCTTCTGGAGCTTGAAATACTTTTTTTTTTTTTTTTGGCAAGGGGGAGAAATACTGGAGGGGGTAGCCACTGAATGCAGGAAGGCTTGCATTGAGGGACTTGTCTGCAAGATGTCCCAGAAGTTGTGGATGCTCATCCCATCCTTGGGCAGGAGGAGACCAGGGACCAGCTAGGGTCACTCAAGAAAGCATTGCAGACAATGCCCAATAACTACACACATGCAGTGGGTCTGGGGGATCCCACTCTCCTTCCCTGGGGAGCTCACCCTGAACAGGCCAATGGGCCCCCCTCTTTTTCCAGGTGCTTACCTCTCCTCCTTTCCCACAGATCCTGGAAAAGCCAACTCGTGAGCTGAAGTAGCAGCTGGCAGGCTACTCCAAGCATGTGGCCAGCTCTATCACTGAGCTCATCCAGGCATCTGAGGCCATGAAAGGTAAAGAAAAGTCCTGCTCAAAGGGGCAGGACTAAAGACTGAGATTAGGGTGGAGGGCTCAGCAGCTACTGGAGGAGGTAGGGCAGGTCAGAAATGAGGTTGTACACAGATTTAACCTGCATCACTTCCTGGTTTTTCTAGGGATGGAGTGGGTTGACCTAGAAGACCCCACTGTCATGCTGCTGGGGACAGCAGCTGCCATTGAGGCTGCAGCCAAGAAGCTGGAGCAGCTGAAACCAAGGGCTAAAGCCAAGGTGTAGTGGTGCTGAGCCCTATACTCAGCTTGGGGTAGGCTGGGGCTCTCCTGCCTGGGCCTTGGCCAGATGTGAAGGGTCACCCATGGGAAGCCCCATCCAACAGCCAGTCTCTCTTCCTGCACCCCTGCTGCCTCCCACATCCTCAGCTGGACCTTCCTTGGGCAGCCTCATGTCGCGACGGAGGGAAGACACAGTCACTCAATATGAGTGATCAGCAGACTTCATTTATTGTCCCTTACAGTCACCTTTTATGCCTTGTTATAATTAGCTCATACATATTACAAAAGTTAAGCTCATTATTGGTTAGTTGCCTAAATACCAAGCCCGCCCCTAGTTTCTCTTCTGTAGTTTTCTGTTCCCACCTGCAACATTCTTTTCCCACCGAAATCTTCCTGTTATTGTGTAACAAGGACAGCCAAAGACAGTGTATTTTGCTTTACTTCAGATAAGCTGAGAGCGATGTGCATTTTTGTCCAGCCAGCTGGACTATGTCTATGTGACCCTTTTCAGCTAGCCAGTTATCCACACATTCCTTTCCGATTCTCCTCCCTATCCCTCTGGGTGAGGGGGGAGTGAGCGAGCATGTGCATGGTACTTAGTTACTGGCTGGGATTAAACCACGACAGTCCTTTTTGGCACCTAACATGGGGCTCGAAGGGTTGAGATGACAGGTCCAATCAGACTGTGTTAGAACGAAATACTTGTCAGTGTTCATTGTATTGGATTAATAATCATTGGCAACAATGCTGATTTCTCTGCTCTTGAATTTGCTGCCCATGGTCTCAGGGTTGTGTTATTTACTTTACTTGCAGTATGTGTTCCCTGTTGTTCTGTTGTCATTGGGACCTGGGCTAAAGTCATTATAGTGTTATACTATATAGAACTGGTTTATAATATGATGGACTCGCTGGTTATCAAACTAATCTGGTCGGTGTACGGGGTGTTGTTGTCACCCTTGTGTCTCGGGTGGCCCCTGATGGGGAATGTCAACAACTGCACCTTTGGATTTTCTGGAGAGCCAACCTATGGGTGGGGCCCACACCTCCCCCTTCTTCTCAAAGCTAATTACTGAAGCATTTAGGATTTTTGGAAATTCTGAATATCTTTGGTCCATTGGAGCCACCATAGCGCAGGTCCTGATCCTATTGCTAGTAATACTGAATGTGGTTTTCACCTTCTGTACCTGGTGGAGAATTAAGCAACTAATTGTAACTACTCTAGCCTCCATGGCAGAAAAAACAGCTGCTCCAGCCCCTGCAGCTACTCCAGCCTCCACGGCAGGTGCTTTAGCTACTCCAGTCCCTGTGGCAGGCACTGCTGCTACCTTGGCCCCCGAAATGAGTGATGCAGAAGATCAACCTGTGTCAATATCAGTGGCCTCTATAGAGAAAAAGAAATGGAAACAGAAAGCAGCTCGTTTTGTAAAGGAAGATGAAGCAGGGCCATCACAGGATCAGGATGAAGAAGGTGAACAAGAGGTAACCTCTCGATCCCTATCTTTGAATGAACTGTGGGATATGCGGAAAGATTATGCCCATCAGGTGAACACATTATCACCTGGTTGCTTTGATGCTAGGATAATGGGGCTAATAGTGTAGAATTAGAGGAAAGGGAAGCCAAGCAGCTAGGGTCGCTTCCTAAAGAACAAGATATTGACAAGGCAATTGGAAAGGAATGCAATTCCTCAGCCTCTGGAAGCCTCTTCTGTCAAGCATTAAGGAAAAGTATCCAATCAAGGAGGATATTACATGCTGCCCAGGCAAGTGGACTGCAAAGGTATCCAGTACCTGAGGGGATTAGCTGTGAAAGACATGATTGATTATGACTAGGACAATCCAAGGTCATTGATGGATCCCAATGAAGTTCTACGCACATGACCCATGTGGTGGAAATTGATACAGAGCACACCATCATCATATGCCAACTCATTGGCAGTAATGGGTTAGAAAGACAACACAGCACCAACAGTGAAGTGGTTCATCATCTCTGGGACTACAAAGATAGCATCTCTACCTCCGTCATCTCAGCTGTGGAGAAGCTGGTCCAGCAACTTGAAGAGGCTATATCCCACTCTCCACCTGTACAGACCTGCATCTCAACTATCAACCATAGATGCCCTACTGTTTGGGAGGGAGAATATAGAAAATACACACCACAGGGTACTCTGTGGTTCTACCTGCGAGACCACGAAGAGGACATGAGGAGGTGGGATGAAAAACCTACCTCAACCCTGGAAGCACAGGTGCGTGAACTACAAGGAAAAACAATCACAAATGGGGAGTCTTCCAGGAAGGCTGCTGCTCCAGTCTCCAATGGGCAGTTTCCCAGACAGAGTGATAGGGCTGACTTTACTCTTGATCCTGTGAAAAGGAATTCTAACCCATTCTGGCAACACATAAGTGGACAGAATTACTCCTTGATACAATTGCTTCACACCAATTCCCATCCTGCTGGAGAACCCTATAACTAGGATTAGAGGGACCCTGACTCCAGCCAGGTGGAGGAAAGGGATAACAGGGTTTGCTGGACTGTGTGGATGCATTGGCTTGGCACATCAGACCCACAGGAATATAAAGCTCTAGTAGATACAGGTGGACAGTGTACTTTAATGCCATCAAGCTATGAGGGGGCAGAACCAATTAGTATTTCTGGAGCGATAGGGGGGATCTCAATAGCTAACCGTATTGGAGGCTGAAATAAGCCTGACTGGGGATGAGTGACAAAAGCACCCCATTGTGACTGGCCCAGAGTCTCTGTGCATCCTTGGCATAGACCAGGGGTCCTCAAACTTTTTAAACAGGGGGCCGCTGCATGGATGAATTGGCAGGCAGTCATCTGCGGCTGCTTGGTTTCCCCCCCCCAACCCCCAGTGTGGGGGGGGTTCTGTAAATACCGGGGGCCGGATTGAGGACCCTAGGGGGCTGTATCCAGCCCACGGGCCGTAGTTTGAGAACCCCTAGCATAAACTATCTTAGGAGAGGGTATTTCAAGGACCCAGAAGGGTATCAGTGGGCTTTTGGTATAGCTGCCATGGAAATGAAGGAAATTAAGCAGCTTTCTACTGTGCCTGGCCCTTCAGAAGACCCATTTGTTGTGGGGTTACTGAAAGTAAAAAAGCAATAGGTGCCGATCGCTACTTCAACAGTACACCAGCAGCAATATCGCACCAACTGAGACTCCTTGATTCCCATCCATAAGCTGATTCACTGACTAGAGAGCCCCATATGATATGGCCAGTACGAAAGTCTAATGGAGAATGGAGACTAACAGTGGGCTATCGTAGCCTGAATGAAGTCACGCCGCCTTTGAGTGCTGCTGTAGCAGACAAGCTAGAACTTCAATATGAACTGCAAACAAAGGCAGCCTGTTGGGGTCTGCAGCGGGTCTGCAGATAAGTTAGTTGACCTCAAAGACTTAGCCATGTATCTTTAAGACAGCCACAAATTGTCAGGTCTGTAAACAGGATGTGAAGAACCAGAACTTAGAACCGCAGCATACGGGCACCTACAGCAACAGAAAATAGCAAGCAAGAACACAAAAACGTATCAGGGTCTAACACCTGCACTGTCTAAGATATATAAATAGTTTGTATAAACAATAAAGGCCATTTTTTGTCCGAACCCAGCCACACAGACATAGTGTTTTTTTCAGTCCGCCTCGACTTGTGTCACCATAGTTGGTGACCCCGACGTGCCGATGTGATCCCAGTAAAGGGTATCAAAAAGAGACCCTGAGACTGTGCCGATGTGACCCCGGTAAGGGGTGTCAGGAGCGATCCTGAGACTGTGACCAGCGGGTTGCTGGGGAGGCGGAGCCTGGTGAAGCGGAATAGCACAGAGAGTGGCTGCCAGATCCCGGGAGAAAGTGACACCGGTAAGGTGAGCCACCAGGGACAACATGGGGACTAAGTTATCTAAAGAAGATACCATGGTGCTATCAATGTGGAAATTAGTATTAGAGAAGCGTGGAATTACTTTAGATGGGCTTCGGTTAAAAAATATGTTATTGTGGGCCAAAATACATGGAGTGGAAATGTCCCCAGCGACTGCTCTTAGTGTGTGGACCTGGGACAATTTAGGATCAACACTGTCAGAAGCTCTGGAGAAAGGGGACAAAGAGGCGTCCGGGTTTTTGCTTACCTGGGGACTGCTTAGACATGTTGTAGGGGGCTTCAAGAATCCACAAGACGCAAATGGGGGCTTGCAAAATCAGCAAAATGCGAATGAGGGCTTGAAAAATCAGCAAAATGTGACTGGGGGCTTGCAGGATCAGCAAGATGCGAGTGGAGACTTGCAGAGTCTGCAAGACGCGAGTGAGAGCTTAAAAAGTCAGCAAAATGCGAATGAGGGTACATCGTTCAAACCTCCCCTGTATCCCCCTCCAGAACACAGACAAGAGGATGAGGGGGTGGGGGAGGGGGAGAGACTGTGTCCCTTACCAGACGCCACTCCCCAATGCCCCGAATCCCCTAAATCTGTCCAACTGCATCGACTTATACTTGATACCGATTCCGAGGACAAGGACGGCAAGCAGAAACCTCGGTGGACCGATCCCAGCCCCCCTGACTCCCCCCAGCCCACACTCCTTCCCCCCTCTGCTCCGCCCCCCCCCGCCCGCCCCCTCGGCTCCGGCCCTGCCTGCGCAGGATGGAAATGCCGAAAACCCGGATTCGGGTCCAGCTACGACAACGTTATCAGTCACAGGCAATGAAGAAGGTCGAAGGTGGTAAAAATCCAGTTTCCAGTGGTACAGTAATGATGCGCGACCCTCGGCGATTTTGGCAGGCTGTAAGAGATGGGGCATTAAGAGACGGGAACTGGGATTTAGTAGAACAGATAGGCGGACCGCTCCTTGATCTTCCTACTCCTTCCACCGATGCACCGCACACATGTCCTATTGTATTGGGAGATGCGGCTGCTGGTAATACCTCATGTTCACACACCATTTGCTTGGAAAGTAGCACAGGACTTGCAAAAAACTGTTTCTCAGTACAGGGTGACTGTGTTCTGTCACGCAGAAAAGCTGTCTATACTCTACTGTATTACAGTGGTTGAAATGTATTTTGCTGTTAAAAAAAAAAAAAGGAATTGTAGAATTGTATGGAACAGAGCAGTGGGTTGTTTTGACATTGATGTGCAGTTTTGGCCTTGCTTTGAATGATGTGCAGCTGACATCCTGCAAGCAAAGCGTTAAATAACTAAGGGAGTATGAGTAGAAACTAGGATGAGATGGAAGTTTTAACCTATCAACTTTTAAATAACAAAGTCTGCGTAAGTGTGTGTATTTTTAGCTGGGTTACACATTGGTGTGAGTCTATTAATAAAGTGGCACTAACTTAAAAAAAAAAAGGGAATGAAGGGAATGACCCCAGAGGCACGATTAGAGAAAGCATGAAGGTGTCGTACCAGGCATTGGTCGGGACAGCATGAATTGTTAACTTGGGGGAGAGGTTATGCTTGTGTTTCTACAGATGAAGGTCTGTGATGGATACTTGTAGAGGGATTTTTAAAGGCCCGAGGACATATGTTACCATTGTCCGGGTTGGACAACCCAGGCCTGTTAGTTCAAGCTGCAGAGCAACTTTGAATTGTCCTGGGAACAAGCAGTGGGAGAAAGAAAACAAGCTGTGCACAAACAAGAAGCCAGGTGCAGAGCAAGTCCTGGGAACCGCGAAATCAACACACTCTCATCGGCACACTCTGATCAGGTGCCTGCAGCATGCTCACCGATCAGTGACACGGACACCTGCGTGACCAGAGACTTTTATCCAATCACCTGGGTGTAGAGTCGTGTGAGCGGTCGGTTTAAGTTATAAATATGACCTGTTTGTTTAATAAAGTGAGCACGGCATGTAGCCATATTGGTGTGATTGTCGTGACTTGGCTGACTCTCCACGGGGGACTCTCTTCCTCTGGCGCCCGAACAGGGACCCATTTAGTCGCTTAAATGCGGTTTAGCTTAAATGCTGTTCGCTTAAATGCGGCAGTCTCCGTGCATCGGACCCGAAGGGACGTTGTCCGATTAGGGAGCTGGAGGTCGGAGGCGGGCGGAACCTGGAAGGCGAAAAGCGGAGTCCAGAGTTCGGTGTAGAGCTGCAGATCGCACCTCCGCCGGCGGTAAAACCGCGTAAAGTAAATCGCGGCAGGACTCTCCGCTAAATTCCTCTCGGGCGGGGGGGGGCGGGGCACTACGGAAGGCCGCGACGAGGAGTGCGGCGGGGCTCCCCGCTGATACCCTTTCTGTGAGAGGGGGGAGCTCTGAGAAGACCGCGATGGAATTAGATGCGGCAATTAAACCGTTAACTGGCATCCTCCTTGGGAGAGGGGAGGGCGTTAAAGAGACAGAAATGGAGACATTAGTTCGCTGGGCACCAAAAAAGAGTAAGATCCCCGAGCCCGCGTTATTGTTTAGTATTGCGGAATGGAGAGAAGTGGGAAATTGCGTCTGGGACACTACGATCGAGGGAGGCAAAGAAGGAAAAGAAGCTAAAGCGTTAGGAGCTACGTGGCGGTCGATAGTTAACACTCTGGAAACTATGAAGGCGGAAAAAAAAGTAGCGGCGGCAACCATAGAAGCGTTGGGGGGAGATGTGGTAGAAAAGCCGGTGGAGCAGAAGGGTGATTCACCTAAGCCTTCTCTCTTGGCTACACTTTTCGGAGTTGGGCATACTCGTCCTAGGAAGGGTATGTCAGCCTCTGCGTGTTCAATAGTGCAGGAGCTTTTAGATAAGACAGCGGACAAACCGGAAGTTCCTCCTCGGGAGTCTGCTGTAACTGAGCCAGACCCGGAAGAGGCGATTGAGCCTCCCCAGGAAGGAGGAGCAGCGAGTCCTGCTGCACCAATTGGAGCCGTGGGTGGAGCAAGGCCGAAACGGCGGGTGCCCACAGCTCGTAGGTCACATCAGGGCGGGCAAAAGCGCCGTTGGATGATGTATCCTCCTCTTCCTGAAACATCATCGCACGAATTTGAGGAGGAAGGCGGGGAGAAACTTTGTGATAACAATACAGGGAAATCCATACAGGAGGTAACAGATAAATTAAGAAAACTGGAAAAGGGAGTTAAAATGAACCTGCCTACTACTCCAATACCCGTAGTTCCTCCAGTTAGCCCAACTACCCCACCGATGCTGACCGCTAGAAAAGATCCAATTCTACAGTGTTGGTCTGGTGTTATTCGTGATGCTATTTTGGAGGGTGACTGGCAGGTGATTAGCTGGTTAGCTTGTCCAGTACTGATTAATAATCTTGATGCACATAACTGGGACATGATTTATGGAAGATTAATGATCAGATTTTCGCGATGGGAGTGTTGCAACCTGTTCTTCCACCTTTTATGATGATCCCACAGATTTGGCAAATTGTTGTGATAGACTTGAAAGACTGTTCTGTCTTTTTCACGATTCCCTTACACCCTAATGACACACAAAGAGACTCACTAACGATGATTTGCAACTGTTCCAATCCTGGTTGCATGGCACCAAAGCCAACAGTCCTCAAACTTGTTCACCAGAACAGCGGGCTGCCCTGAAAGTTGTGTCCCGCAAGATTCAGACTTGCTGGTGTGGTCGCCAAATGGCGAATCATCCGTTATCTTTTTTGGTTTGTAATGTTGCCACTTCACCTTTTGCCCTTATTTTGCAATGGCAAAAGAAAAAGGGGGAAAATACGGCGATCGTTTTAGAGCGGTTGTTTTTGCCATTGCAACCAAGACATCATATTTTAAGTCATCCTGAAGCAGTAGCGGCCTTGGTGAGAAAAGGAAGAGACAGGATTGTTGAAATTGATGGGACTGAACTGGCAGATATCAGTATTCCAGTCCGTGGTGATGATTATGAATGGCTTCTGAGACATTCAACAGCCATACAGGGAGCCTTGATGGGCTATACAGGTCTTGTACACAACAACCGGCCAAAAGGACCTCTCTGGAAAATGTTAGAACATTACCAGTGGATTGCGAGACCGTTATGCTCAAAAAGGCCAGTTGAAGAGTCAACAGTGTTCACAGATGCAGGACGAATGATGAAGAAGGCTGCGTGTGTTTGGCAATCCGATAATCAGTGGCAGAAACACGTGATCACCGGTGAACCACGGGACAACCTTCAAACCTTAGAACTGAAAACAGTGTGTTGGGCATTGGGAAGCTGGAAAAATACAATACACCTGTAAACATAGTATCAGACTCATTGTACGTAGTTGGTGTAGTACAGCGCATTGAAGATGCCTTGTTGAGAGAGACAAAGAGCCAACATCTTGGTGAAATGTTTCTACAACTGCTTAGTACTCTTCGACAGAGAAAACATGAATTTGTATTATGCATATTAGAAGTCATCAGTGGACTGTTGGTTTGGGCGAAGGTAATGCTAGAGCTGATGAAGCAGTCAGCTGTCTGGCAATAACTCCTCCAACAAATAAGTTCGAAAAAGCTCGTAACAGCCACGAGATGTTTCATCAAAATGCAAAGTCTTTACATCGACAGTATCAAATACCCATAGTAGATGCAAAGGGTATTGTCCGCTCCTGTCCTCAATGTAGTCATCATGGACCTGGTTTAGGGGTGGGCACTAACCCAAAAGGTCTGAAGGCACTTCAGGTTTGGCAAATGGATGTAACACATGTACCTGACTTTGGGAAGCTTAAGTATGTGCATGTCACAACTGACACCTATTCTCATTTTATATGGGCCACTGCACAAACCGGTGAAAAGGCATTACATGTGGAGAGACACTTAATGTCTTGGTTTGCTGTCATGGGAGGACCTGTAGAAATAAAGACAGACAATGGTCCAGCGTATAGTAGTCAACGGGTCGCTACGTTTATGACAGCTTGGGGAATTAAACACGTTAAAGGGATTCCTCACTCCCCAACGGGGCAAGCAGTTGTTGAAAGGGCAAACCGTACCCTGAAGGATTATCTTCAGAGACAGAAAGTATCGCAGGACACAGATGTAACTAAACGGTTGACTAAGGTGTTGTTTACCTTAAACTATCTCTCCCTTACGGAGGGTAGAGAGGGACCACATGTAGCCATATTGGTGTGATTGTCGTGACTTGGCTGACTCTCCACAGGGGACCCTCTTTGGCTCCCTACAATGGCATTCTTTACAAAGTAGTATCCATATTTCACAATTCCCAGGAATTTGTTGTAAGGCTATGTTACATTCACAAATGACTTATTTTCCATCAGATTTAGATAGAAAAGTCAGAAACTTTCTGTAGCAATGAATGGCTTGGGTTTATTGGTCTGGTTTCTTTAATGGTTTCTTATCCCTTCTGATAATAAGACTTGGAAAACGACTGTATCACTGGAAAAGAGGATTCTCTGTTCTCAAGGTGTGTTGCTAATTATTCATTACAATTTAATTTTGCACTCTTCTGAACAGACACACCCAGTCTCTTGTGAAAGATTCAGGAAATCAGTCTGACTTGCAAGTTACTGTGTTAAAAATGTACTATTAGAATTACCACTAGTCTAGTGCTACATTTACAGTAGTGAGATATTCCTCACAAACAAGAAGGTCATTTTTATTGTCAAGGTCTTGTTCAGAGGATTTTGTGAACACCAAAGTCATCCTTTCAGTACCCAATTTTGGCTTTATTTAGGGTAAGTGTTTTATCCACAGATATATCTGACCATAGTGAGATACATGGTAGCCAGCAAGATCTATTGTCATTTGTAACGCCTTTTGTTTGTCTTTTTTTTTTTCTTTAAAGATGAAAATACCATTTTTTATTTATTTAAATGACATCTATACTGTAGTGAAGAAAATTCAGTGAAAGAACATAGAGACTTTATTCTGGGCTATAAGGTACTCAGTGCAAATACTTGTACTCACATTTTTTTGCAACAATAGTGTTTGAATATGGCAACTCTCCCTTTTGTTATGTTTGCACTTCAGAAGTGTCAACTTCATTTTCCTCCTCCTTTTTCAACTGTTTATTAGAAAATGCTAATGTTCTTGAAGTTCATTCTTTGCCTGATGCCTTCCTTGTGGATACTGTGATACTATGATAGCAGGGTGGGGAAGCATTTCTGTGTTTTGAATAATTTAAGTGTATCCTACAGATTTTCATGGTTAAAGTTGTTTAGAAAAATAGAACAATGCACACAGAACAGCTACAGAAATAAGATATTGTTTCTACACATGGGGCATCAACTGCTGGTTTTTATTTCTCACAGCCATGGTGTGTTATAGTACCAGTATATACATATTACACACTCCCCTATCATTTTGTAAATTAAATGTTGACATATTTAAAACCTTTAAGTATGTCAATATTTATTTAAATGATAAGTGGCCTACCATATCCACATTGACCCTCCACAAAGGCAATATTTTAATATGCTACTCTCATGAGAGTTTGCAGCAAAATTTCTGCTTCCAGATACTGTTGCCATCTGCACACAATGAAGTGACATGCTGTTGATCACCACTGACCAGCCTGGATATTTGCAGGTCATTTGTGATAAGAGAGGAAGACAGTTTCATCACAAGAGTGAATAATGAAATAGATAAAATGTATTCTTGATAGATAAACCTGTTATGAGGGAAATTGGAAAGTATTTAAACATCCTGCTCGATACTAATAGACTATTCTATAGGAATAGATCTGAGATAATTCATAGACATAGCTTCCTCTGTACAGTTACAAGCTTCTCTTGAGTCTTAGGTGATTTGTTTTTTTGCAGGTGAGAAGAACTGAACTTTATCAGAGCAAAACCACATATGCTTTTAGGAAAAAATAGGAATTTCTTTAAGGAAGGTCTAACAACATTTTATTCTATTTGTTATTTCATTTCAAAGACACCATTGATTTTATTTTAAACATTGACCTAGTTAATTTTCTTTAAGAGTAAAAAGACGACTGGAAGTTGCTTCTTTCTACCAGTTATAATGAAGGCAAAGTACCTTTCTTAGGGAACCACATCTTCAGGTGCTTGCTTGGAGCTAGGTTCTCTTTTACATATGAGCAGAGGAAAGAATGGCTCAGGAGTTCTCCCTGCCTTGGGCAGCTCATGAAAATGCCAAGTAGAATTGCAGCCTTTTTTTAGCTGAGGGTGGAAAGGACTACTTTGCATTCCTGCTTTTTCCAGTGGAATGATACAGATCTCCACAGTGCTGTAAGCTATATTTAACAGAATAATTCTCAGGTCTATCTCATATTGGATGTATGCTAATAAAGAATTAGTAAATATATAGGACTGTCATTGTTTTCAAGTACAATTCTTCATTCTTTACTAGCATGATAAAGATTTCATGATTCATTTGAAGTCTGAACAGGACAATATGGATTTAGATAGTTGAATGCATGTCAGATGTAATTAGAATATATAGTTAAAATATTTTAGGAGCAACAGGAAAAATCAGTTGTTTCAATCTACTAGTTTTTATGAGTTCTAATAATGAAAATAATTTTCACATTTTTAACTCATCTCTTTTAATTACCTCAGTGCAAAATTGAGAACTAGAGATTAGAGATTCATGAGAACAAAAATACCTGCAGAATGACACTACCAGTAACAAGTGCTATATTCTGTTATGAAAATCTGATAAATTGAACATTGAAATATACACTTGAGATTAGGGTCAGATTTTCAGAACAGTCAATTTGTGCAATTTGTGCTTTTGAATTTTGGTGAAGAATACAAATATCTATGCAATAATGTCTTGATTATTCACACAATACTGTAAGGTCTGATTCAGTGGAAACCAATGTACATATCTGACTCCATGTACTTTCACTTATTCATGATACACTGTATTTATTTTTACTTTTTTGGATCAAGGCCTGTGTTACAAACAGAGAAGTCAGAAGGGAGAGTCTTTGGAGAGTCTTCAGTTGTCAGATAGGGGAGTAAGAGATTCCTGCAGCAAGAATATGAAGAATGGAGAACTCTGGAAGAAAAGTGTTTCAAGTTGTAAAAAGTTGTTTTGAGTGTAAAACAGGTGTAATTGATGTCATGTCAATATCCAGCATAGATAGCTATAAGCTTTATGAGTGGAAAAATATTAAGATACTGGAAATCAGAAAAAAGCCTGGAAGAAGAGATCACAACATTAAATGAAACTACATTATATGAGAAAACACTGTATAGATGACAAGTTAATGGAAGATTAATTTAATTATAGACATGACTGCTTTTGTCTTGCATTCATAACTGAAGCATTTTCTCCTCCTCTTCCTCTTATCTTCTTCTACTCTATACTCCTTCCTGTATTTTCTCATCTGATTGCTGTGATTTTATGGTATAATGTGCTCCACATAACATGTTATTAATATATTTACGGAAGCTTTATGTGCATTTTTATTGTAAACAGGAGGAGTAAAAACAAAATTGTATTGAGATATGGATAGGCATATTGGAAATGAATGTGAGATTCAGATATTATTAACCTCTGAAGGTTCCAGATGGAAAGAATGCTGTCAGCCTGCCAGAGGGAAACTGGCTGTGGGACCTGAAACTAAAGAGTCACTATAGCCTTCCACTTCAAAACAGGAGATGCAATACAGAATCCTTCCATGAGGTTAAGTGTTATGTTTCCTGCAGACTTGAAACAAAGAGGTATACCTGGATGAAGAACAATAACAGAAACTGCAGAGCTTCAAAGAGGCACCTGAGTGTGTGTATTTATCTTTGTGATTGCAGCTACCCTGCATTTACACAGGCTGTGCAGCGAGTCTTACACATTATTGAGAAATATATAGGGCAGAAAAAAATATTTTAACCAATGTTAATATCCTTACTTTGACTCCTTCCAACTGCAAGGTGTGAAACTGAGAACAATACAATTCTTCTTAAGGAGTCGGGTTTGTGTGGAAATGGCAGTCTCTTCTCTCCTAAAAGCTAGTTGCCTTTTGCAAACCAGAATATAAATGGCTCTTTTCCTATCACTCTAGGGAAAAGAGGTAAGATTTAAGGTGTGTTTTGAGAGAGACGAGGAGAATCCTTCCATATGGGAAGTGATATTTTTCCAAGCACTTGAGGCAATATGAGAGCAGTCACTGAATTTTAAAGGAGACAAAGAAAACTCTGAATAGAGGAGTGGGCAAAGCTTCAGTAATACTGAACAATGAATGTAAATAAATTACCTTGACCTGTAGTACAAAATAAATGCATTCAGCTGCTTCTATCACGTATTTTTAATCTCTGAGGAGAGTGTCTTTTTGGTGGTTTTTACTTGTATAGCATAGAGCTACAAGGACCAAAACAAAGCAGAAGGTATAACATAAATGAAAACAGTATGATTAAAGAGATATGTAAACATTTTATTTCATTGTGAAGTGACTCATTCCCAACACTTGACTTAGGATAACAATCTCTCAACAATTAAGAGAGAAGCTGCCATGCCTGCTAGCATTAGAAACTTGTTTCACTACTAAGAGTGGAGATATCTGATATGTGAGAGATCTGACACCCTTAGGGAAAACACACAGATGCAAAGGGTAGGAGTAAGCTCAGGTTCTGATGATTATTTACTGGAAACAACACTGAATCATTGGTGCTGAAGTTCTCATCCTAAACTAAGACAATGCTGTGATCAGGAAGTCCCACCAGGTGTTCACAGGTGGGAATACAGACCACATGAAAAATTTCTAATAATATACATCCTTGCCACGCTGAGCTGCAGTGCAAACTAAACACTCTCAAACTTGACTGGAGAGACAGGAGTTCATTGTTAAGCTTTCCTACCAGTGTTGTCTCTTTCATTGTAGTTAGAGTGAGGTAATTTTACCAAAATGCAAGTATTATGGCATCATTAGCATCTTCTACAGATTGTTTGACAATGCAGTTACAAACACAACATTGAAAGAAACATATACTCCTTTCTTCCATAGTGATCAGAGAAGATAATCTGGAGTTACTTAATGGAAACTTCATTTTTTCTTCACTAGCTTTATAACAGCCATATCAGACCAAATCCTCAATTAGTGTAAATTGGCTTAGTTCCACTGAAATCAATGACGCTATACAAAGGCCTTGGCCACTGTATATAGATAATACCAAAGAGTCTGTCAGTTCAGTGTTGCTTGGTTCTTTGAAGTTGTTTGCTTTTGATGAGTAGATAAGGACTAGGAGTCAGGACCTAAGTGATTGAATCATTTACAAAGTGTTCCATAGTCTTTATTCATTGAGCTGCTTTTTGGAATTTCTCAGATCCTCTTTCATCAGTCTCAACTTGAGATAATTAAAGAAGCTCTGAGGAGTGGTTAACACTCATCAGCTTTTATTTATATATTTCAATAGCTTCTCCTGGGTTTTTTTGTTTCTTTCTATTTCATAAGCTACATCAATAGTAATATAATCTATAATGAATGCTCATCAATTTATTTAGTAGGATTAATTTCTAGGTGCTATTGTATTCTATATGAGTTTGCTAAATCATTCTGTGACCTGGTTAGATATAAAACTGCTAATTTTAAGTAGCACAAAGAAAATTTATCACCTATGATAGAGTGCTAAGACATCCTCATAGAACATTACAATCTGATACTGATGCTTTAAATCCTGCCAAACTGTAAGTTTGCTTATTACCTCTAAAGTATGAAAATTAGGGAGATATAAGGCATGCATAACTTTAAATTCAATATTTTGTTGTTCTCTCTCCTTCTCCCCTGTCTCTCTCCTGCAGAAAAAAGGTTGAAAGAAGTTGCTATAGAAACACAGGTGTCTCAGTTAAAAAATTCTGAAGTTACAGCACGAGCTGAAAAAATTTTGAATGAACTTCCTGTTCCTCTAATTAGCTCCCAACTAAACATCATTTTATTAGGATATATGACTCCAATGGCATTCATGATGAAGGATGGAAGAATCTGGATCTTAGCTAGTTTCAAACAAAATATATAATAAAATGAATTATTCTTAAAGATATCATAGAGATTCTAAGCCACCTCTTAGAGCATGACTATTCCATCAACATTTTTCAAGGGAGATAAATAAGAGAAAAAAAACAGCAACTAATTTACTATGATTACAGCTATATGGAACATTTACTGCTGTAAAATGAATCACACAGGAGAAAATTTCAGAAGCTGAGCTGAGAAATGGGCCTGTCTTCACAGGCTTGGTAATATAATTGGATGTCAAACTGACCTTTAGACCTTCTAGAAGAAATAGGGGACCATTTTTTTCATTAAAGACATGAGAATAAGAAACTATGAAAATAAAAATTTTGTTTACTATTATTAGATTAACAGTAAACTTAATACTTGAAAAAAAAATCCTCAAATTTTCTGGAGAATTTGATAGAAAAGTATGAGAATATCTGAAAAATTGATAGCTGCTGTTCAATTTGTAATACTTCACATTATTATAAACATAGTTCTTAATTTGCATTACTCTGCTGGCCATACACCTCCGTCAGGACCCAAATCCTATATACCTCTGTATTCAAAAAGACACTTAACTCCAGAGGTATTAAAATAAAATGCTAGTGAGTTAAAAGAGAAGACAACATCAAGGACTTGCAGTTAATTTAAATCTTCCTTTATTTAATAGAATTTTTCAATAATTACAATAGCTCTTATATAGCATTTATCATCCATAGATCTTAGAGGATGATGAATAAAATTATATAATTAATTATGTAGAAGATATGCTTAGTCAAACACAAATCACCGGGCTTAATGTAACGGTTCCTTTGGCCTTAAAAATCTTGGGATGCTTGTACTTAGTTTACAAATTAAGGTATAGAGGATGGAAATGAGTCAGCAGAGTGAGATGCAGGAAGGCAGAGCAGAGATATCTCCTGTTTCTACATCAAACACCCTCTCAAGCCCTTGCCAAATTTAAACAGAAATCAACTACTCTAACAGAAGTTAATGGCAGAATTAGGGCCTCTGAGTGACTTAGGCAAAATCAGAATATCTCCTTCTACTTAGGAAACTAATAACTCTCAAGCTGATAAGCAGCACTTGCTACAGTCAATTGTGTCAAAGTCCACTTTGAGAACATTTGGTTTGCAGATCAATAACTTGGAAGGCCATAACTACTCAGAAGCCATTGCACTCAGTGGACTAATAGAAGCATTGTTTATTGATAGGCTATAATATTTAGGCAGGAGATGTTTTTATCTGTTGTGCCAAAGATGATTGCATCACCGACTTTATAAAGTCCTCTGAACTGTAACAAGCTATCCAATCAATGACTGTGACAGCTGAATCATAATTTTGCATATTATGCAGACTAAATAGTGTGCATTTTTAAAGATGAGTCCTGGTGTTACCCTGTGCTCCAGACAGTCATTTGCATGCAAGTGCTCTCCATTAGGGCTCTCTTTCTGTTACTTTGGTCATTTTGACTGAGGAGATCCATGCTGCTCTGTGTGACAGCTAGCAGGCATCACTCAAACCTGAATCAAGATGCTCGATGACTAAAGGGGATAGTTCAGGTTTCCCAGGTGCTCCTGGTATGAAGACTGAGGTACCAAACTTCAGATTGTCAGATATGGTCAGGGTAACAGGTGGTTTTATGTGTGCAGATGTCTCTCTTTTCCTCTTTGTCTTTCTGCTCAGTACTGAAAATGCATAGGAGTATTTTTTTTAGTTAATTATTATTCTTTTAATTAAACATAGGCACCTAGAACAGATACTATCAGTCTGCAAAAGAATGTCATGCAGAGTAATAAAAGCAACATAAAATCTGCTGGAATGTTGCACACTGAAACTTAGTTGCTCCAAGAGACCCTAAAAGATATAAAATTCAAATAATTTCCACTACATTTAAAAAGTGTTATCAGCTTCTAATTTGAAAATAATTTTCCTTAATAATTTTATAAAATGTATTTTTTCTTTGTTTCAGGAAAAGGTATAGAAATTTAAATAAATCATACATATATTTGTCCTTTTCTACAGTCAAAAGAAAAAAGAGAACAGTCTTCCCCAAAACAATTCCTGATCCAGTATCTGCAAAAGATGACCTCCTGAGGAACAAAAAAGAGGTCTTTCATTGAGTTTAGATATCAACAAACCCTGTGAATCAATTTAGAAGAAGCTTATACTGTAAGTGGAGGTCTTTTGTGGAGGATAAATAAATAACAGTATCCTTATGTGTCTGAATAGGAAATTAAGTATCTTAAGGTACTATCTGACCTTAATTGTCATGTAGGTCAGTGACAGATAGGTGAGCTCTTTAGAACATCTCTAAGACTGTATAGACCAGACCTTCAGCATGGAAGCAAAGAGGAAATCATTGTAGCAGGCACAACCAGTTGAAAAATTGGTGTAACTTCTGCTCCTTATAAACCCTCAACTAATAAACATTCAGTCATGTCCTTTGTGGATTTCTCTCTTTAGTGTCTTAAAATGCGTTCCATGCAGAATCACCTGAAGTGGTTCAATCCAGAAGCCAGAGGCATGGGGAACTGAGGGAGCTCTATAATGAGAGGAGAAGCCTACAAGAGATGCCAAGATATGTGGAAACAATTAATGCCACTTGTGATTTGAGAAACAACTTAGATCTAAGAGCATATTGCAGCTCAAAAAATTATTAATGGGAGCAGAAAGCTGTGCCAGTCAAATGTAGGATATTCTTCTGCAAACTAATGTCATCACTATAATCTTCTTTGGCCTGTACTTCATTCCTGTCATGCCTCTTCATTCAGTCATACTTAGTAAAGAAATTTTCAGCTGCCTAATTACAGCCATTCTCTGTTTTCTGAACAGAGCAAAGGGTCTATATTTTACTTGGCTTGCAGCATGACCACTGAACTTTGGTCTGTAGGAGACCGTTTGCAGGCAGAGATGATCCACAAGCTGCCATACAGCAAATTTGCTCTTTGGAGGTACTTGATTGATAAAAGAGCCATCCTGCTGACTCAGTGTAGAAGTCAGACTGTCTCAGAAGCATAATGGATAGACTGTCCCTAAAGCATAGGCAGAAAGGTCAGAAATGAAGCTGTCCTGTCAAACCTGAGGTATAGTAAAGTTCAGACTGAGATTTATGATTTTCATTATTTAACTTAGTAATGAAAGCAAAAGAAGAAAGGGAGGATGTGTACACCATATCCAGTGAGAGAACATTAGAAACAAGGGAAAGTGATCTTGCTCAACCACAGAGAAGGTGGGGAAGCTAGCAGACCTGCCAGGATCAAAGTGGATTAGGGAAATCTGGGGAACCATGGTCTTTTCAGCCAGAGAAGGAAGAATACCTCAGTGAGAGAAGGTCCTTCACTAAGGAAGAGGTGCCATTTAAACAGTGAAGACTGGGTAGTTTTAATATAATATTGCTGTTCAGAGTACTAGACATCACGTTCATTATGTGGGATCCATGTGTGCATGACAAACAAAAACCCAACAAGGAAGGACTGAGCTCTCCTATAAAATATGTCTCAGACTTATCTGCTGGCAAGAAGGTAACAATGCTGGAATTTATCTGCCTTTCTTTCCCGAGTAAGTCCCTAATACACATTCACAGCATGGCTACACTTTGAACTCTAAATGCAAATTCATGCCGTTTGGTATTCAGGCTGCTTCTCAGCTCTGTTAATTTGTAGAATCCAGCACATACTTTTGTTTGTGCAGTGGATGTTGTCAAGATGTCTGAATGCTAACTGTAATCTACATCTAATTTTTGTTACTTAGTGTCTCTAGAATAAATATTTCCATTCCCCTTCCATCCTTTCCTCTTCATTGTGGGATTTAAGCAAGCACAGGTAAAAATTAAGGCTGCCATTTGCAACTAAAAAAGGCATATGGCTCTTGTTGGCACTGAAGAAAAATAGTCATAAAAATGTTCATAAGTGTACAGTACAAAAGCTGGGAAAATATATACTGGTTGGGCAGGTGAAGCATTTGCAACATCTTTGTAATAGCTTCAAAATATCATTACCTCTGAATGAGAAATTTTCTGTATGAAATCCAAGCATTTAAATTAGCAGGGAAGTGCTCCTAGTTTTGGATTTATTTATTATAAAAACAGGATTTCAAAATTAGGTAGCCTTGGGGGAAGCAACATAACATTTTAAGAATTTGGTTCCTAAATGAAAAAGCAGCTGATATCTTCTGTGTTCCTGGTCCTGCTGTTTGTACTCCTGGTCCATTTATTGACATGTTTCTGAATTATTTTCTGATTTGAAGTGTAGTCCAGAGAGATATATAAACTCAAGCTTGAGCTATTTGAACAGTCGTACTGACTGCTGTGGGACATGCATAGCTCACCTCAGGTCAGCACCATTTAGATGACAATTGATTCATTGACTGGAAAATTTCTACACTTGGAGCCATAAATATACAGTGTTTGTATATTGCTCTCAGTGTTGGCTAATTTTCCTTTCCTGCTGTCCCTACAATCTTTCTGTTACTGTCGTAGTTTAACCCTTACCAGTAATTAAATACCATGCAGCCGCTCGCTCACTCCCCCCTCACCCATAGGGGTGAGGAGGACTGGAAAGGAATGTAAAACTCGAGGGTTGAGAAAAGAACAATTTAATAAATGAAATAAAACAAAACCAATAATAATAATAACAGCTATAATGAAAAGGAAGGAGAAGGGGAGAGGAATGAAATCCAAAGGGAAGGGAGAAAAGAAAACTAGTGATGTACAATACAACTGCTCATCACCCACTGAGCGATGCCCAGCCAGTCCCCAAGCAATGATTGGCAGCCCTGGTCAACCCCCTCCCAATTTATATACCAAGCATGACGTCCCATGGTATGGAATACCTCTTTGGCTCGTTCAGGTCAGCTGACCTGGCTGTGTCCCCTTCCCAGTTCAAGCACTACCCATCAACAACCAAAAACATTGATTTGCTATTAACACTGTTCCCACACCAAATCCAACACACCACCAAGAAGAAAATTAACTCTATCTCAGCCATAACCAGAACACTGTGTTATACAACGTAAGAGCAAAATTGTAATAGCTTTTTGGAATAATAGCTGCTCATGAAAGCCATGCTAACTTCTTCACAACTTAGCTCTATTTCCTTTTAAGTGCATAGGAAATTCTTACTGACAGTATTGGATCTTAGGTCAGGCCCCTTATCATCCCTGAATGATTAATCAAGCAAATGCATCAAATACACAGAGCAAAACTATACCACAACCATAATACATATAAAACACAGAAGACACTGAAATGTGTTATTTGAAATAGAATCCACCCAACACACACAAGAAAAGAAAGACTAACCAGTAGAAGCTACTTCCAATGCTTATGCAGGAAAGTCATCATTATCCATCACCACTGGATTTAAAATCTACAACCTATAATTACCTTGGACAATTCCAGGTTTGCTTATATCCTTAAACCATCACAGCTACCACATCACTCTTATAACATATGAAATGTAGCTCATTAATAACAAAGTAAATATAATAATAAAGCAGAAAGTATCAATCAGTAAATCAAAGGCAATTTTTGATAGCAAACGCCTTACTTTTTTCAACTTGAGAAGGACCTGTGTCATCTATGAGTTGCTGTAGTCTGTGGAAAAAAAAAGTTAAAAGGCAATAAAATTTATTATTCACTAATGTGCATAGTGTTAACGGCCAAAGAGCTTCTTGACTGCAGCTCCATACTTTAAATTTCATTTAATACAGTTTGATATTTTAAATGTAGTACCACAGTCAAGACCAGCCTCAAGACAGCCACTGCAGTGGCCAAGGAATCAGATTTACAAGTGATGCTCTGCAGCTGTTGACTAATGCAGATTCATTAGAAATAAATTTTTTCAAGATAGGTATAATCTGAAGGGTTTTAAATAAAAAGACTACATCAAATCAGTCATCCTTGAGAAAGAATTCTGGCTTTACCTTCCTTATATTACTGTGGATCTACATGTTACTTGGAGAAAATACATTCATATAGGCCACAAAAAACATGTTCATCATCAATGTCTCATTAAGGAGAATAAATTTGTTTATATTCTTTCTTGCAAACACATTCCAGCTGGAACCTAAAAACGCAGGTCTTGTGCTTTTAAAATCACAATGTAAATCTTAACCTGCATTAATAGAAGATAATCATTCAGACAAAAACTATGTTTATTTACCTTGCCACTACTCTGTAAATTCTTCTCACAGCTGACTTCATTCTGTAAAGTATGTATAAAAACTAAAAATCATAAAGAGTTGAAAGGAAACTCATTTAGTCCATTCTCTTGCCCAAAGACAAGATCTAAACTATTCACAGCACCTGTCCTTAAACCTTCAGTGACAGAGATTCTACAATCTCACCAGGCCATCTACTCCAGTATTTAACTACCACAGTGTGAAAATGTTGGATTTTTTTTCTCTAATGCTTAATTAAATCTTCCTTCCTGCGAACTGAGCTGTGATTTCTTGTCCCATCCAGAGCAAACATTGGTGTTCCCCTTGCCATTTTCAGATACACTTTGCATATTTTAACACAGTTCTGAAAGCTTCCTCAAGCCATCCTTCCTTTGGCTGAACAACCTGAATTCATTCAAAGTTGTTAGGTCATGTTTTCCAGCAGGCTATTCTCATTGATCCTTTGTAGGTTTTCTCCAGTTGTCCACAACTTTCTTGAAATACAGTGATCAAAACTGAACAAAACACTCCAGTTTAGGCTTTATCAATTTCAAATACAGTGGACATATTACTTCATATATCTTACTGAAGATATTCTTATTTAGGCATCTAAATATTGGCTTGATTATTGGACAGTAGCATGATAGTGCTGACAGATATTCAGGATAGCTACTAGTACTCTCTGATCTTTCTCTACAGATTTGTCATTCTCCACCCTGCATTTTGCATTTGATTATTCCAACCTCCCTCACTTTGAAATATTTCTCATTTATGCCCTTAATATACTTTTTCTAAGTACCTGCTGGCATTCCTAAGCTCCTTTTTCCATTACAATCCTTTCCTATGGGATTTTGTTTACTAATGGTATTTTCATTCTCTTCCTAGGAATCATAAATTCTAGAATTTCATGACCACAATCACTAATGTTGCTTTTCACCTTCAAATTCTCAAATAACTCTATACCTATGATTTTACTCTCAGATGCACTTCACCCTGTTTTCCTTCTTACTGTCTGAAACAAAAATCTGGCCAATACATTCCAATAACTTGTTCATACTTTGCATCCTGCTACATACTGTACTTCTACCAAAGTTAAGCCTAGTCTGAAATTATCTCATCACTTTGGATTGATGTTCTATATTGGGCTAACCATGAAAGCACCTTTGTTATTCTTCCCTTTTATTGCCACTATGGACTTTGAACAGGTTTATCTCCTGACAGATTCTGCCTCTCAGAGCAAGCATGTATCCCTCAATATATGGGATAATATCTTATTCCTCTTCTTCCGTCTGTTCTTCCTAATAAGGTTTACCATTCTATATTCATATTTCAATTATGAAATTTATCCTATGAAATCACTGTTAGGACAAACAGATCATAATCTTGATTAAGTAATAAGATTTCCAGCTTCACCTCTTTATTTTGATACTTTTTGTGTAAGTATACCATACTAGAAGAGATTATTTGACATGGTAGTTTGTAAATAAAACAAACTCAGTCCTATTCCTATTAAATTGAATTTAATTAATCTTGGACAGTTAGTTTTTATCTGCTTATTTTGTTTTTGTTCTCACTGAACAAAAGGGTACTTTACTGACTAGGCTTCCAAACAGCTCAAAATATTAGCATGTTTTTTTAAACATGGAAAACCTGTAACACTAAACCAAATCATCCATGTAAATAAATAAATAAATTATTAAGGGTAATAGAACATTTTCAAAATGAGAAAATGTCTGATGCAAATCTTAGATGCAAAATTTTTCAACAGCTCAATAATGCCAGGAAAAGGTCAAGCTATGGCAATGTCATTATTAGCCTACCACCAAATACCTATCACAGCGTGAAAATATATTTATATTATTATGATGTTGTTACCTTCGGAAAGAAAATATTTTGAAGCTCTATTATAGACCTGCAATTCTAAAATATCAGGTACAATGAATGGACTGTCTGGTACAATTTCAAAAGACTTCTTATGCTTTCATTTAATTCCCCTTAAGATCATTTACAGCTAAACATGAAAACCTTTTAAGCTCATTGTTTCTTTCTGAGATTTCCTTTAATTACTGTTTTAGTACAATATTTAACTTACTGATACAAATTAGAATGTATCTTTTGTGGAAAGTGCAACTTAATTTGAATGTTATTTTCATGTATTGTTCATTTTAATATATTTTTATGTCTTGTTCAATGAATCATTTATGAACATTTTAGGAGGTAAATAATATGATCTGGTAATAATAGTACAGTACATCTGAAGCAATAATTACTCAGAGTCCTAGGGAAACTTAGGAAAATGATATAGTCACAGAATTGTGAGCAAGAAATTTATCTGAAAATCCACATTTCAATCTATAAGATTCCCTAGCAGGATATGCACTTATAGCCAGTGAAACAGAAATTAAAGCACTATGTTATCATTTAATAAGCATTTTTGTTGATCAGAGTGGAATCACACTCTCTGTAGCAGCTACTAAAATGTAACAACCCAATTTTATAATAAGCCTTTTTCCTGGGTAAGACACACCACATAGTTCTTCCAAATTCTGAGGGCTGTTCATCACTGCAGGCATGCAGTATGTAGATTAAACTTCTTTGGTCCAGATGAGGCTGTACTATGCCCACTGAGTGATTCATCTTTGCAGGAGAGCAGGCAGTCTTTGCACCATTAACTTTCCCTGAGATTTTAGTGGGGGGGAGCTTACTTCATTATTTTGATGTGATTACATAAAAGTCTTGGTATGGAAACTACCCTAAATTGAAACATTTTTGGATATGTCCTGGCCATGGACCTAGTATCTGCAGTCTTATCCATTTGGAGCATAGCACAGGCTGCATATGATGCTTTAAGACAATTGTAAACTGTTTTTACCCTTTCCTGTGATGTAGAGGGATTTTTAAAGGACAGAGGACATATGTTACCATTGTCCGGGTTGGACAACCCAGGCCTGTTAGTTGAAACTGCAGAGCAACTTTGAATTGTCCTGGGAACAAGCAGTGTGAGAAAGAAAACAAGCTGTGCACAAACAAGAAGCCAGGTGCAGAGCAAGTCATGGGAATGGCGGAATCAACACACTCTCATCGGCACACTCTGATCAGGCACCTGCAGCATGCTCACCGATCAGCGACGCGGACCCCCACGTGGCCAGAGACTTTTATCCAATCACCTGTGTGTAAAGTCGTGTGAGCGGTCAGTTTAAGTTATAATTATGACCTGTTTGTTTAATAAAGTGAGCGTGACATGTAGCCATATTGATGTGATTATCGTGACTTGGTCGACTCTCCACAGGGGACCCTCTTTGTCTGGTACCCAAACAGGGACACATTTATTCGCTTAAATGCTGTTCACTTAAATGCTGTTCGCTTAAATGTGGAAGTCTCCGTGCATCGGACCTGAAGGGAAGTTGTTCAATTTGGGAGCTGGAGGTCGGAAGCGGGCGGAACCTGGAAGGAGAAAAGCGGAGTCCATAGTTCGGTGTAGAGCTGCAGATCGCACCTCCGCCGGAGGTAAGACTGCGTCAAATAAAACGCGGCAGGGCTCTCCACTGATATCCTCACTGAGAGAGGGGATAGCACTAAGGAAGAGCGCGACAAAAAAGACGTGGCAGGGCTCTCCGCCGATACCCTCTCTGAGAGAGGGGGGAGCACTAAGGAAGACTGCTGCGGCGAATGAAGAGACGGGACGCAGCTTGATGCAAGCAAATGTCAATTTATTGTACAGAAGCACGCGTTTTTATACACTTTCAGAAGCTGCGCGTTTTAAACAGATTGGTTCTTGAAGCTAAGCACTGCATACTAGGCAATCCCTGATTGGTGGTTAACTACCAGCAATTAACAGCAAGGGGTTACCTTTCCTTGGCGCCATCCTTGGCGCCATCCGTCTCCCACTCCCCCGTGCTCTGCAAACATGCCCCATCATGTTAATTGTTGTCTAGACAAGCTCGAGCACATTCCCCTCAGCTAACTGATTGCCATGCGTGGTCCTAGTTTCCAGCCCGCTCCTGCATCTCCCCCTTCCTGTTGCACAAAAGAACCCCTGAAACCGAGCAAAAACAAGGCACAAGTAATAGAACAAATAAAAAACCAACTAAGACATATTATCAATGTCAAAATAACCCACTGTCTTTGTTCCGTACAGTTTTACAATTTCCCCTTTTTGTTTTTGAACAGCTAGTACCAGGTTTGCCATGTTCTGCAGGGCCCTTGCAAACATGACAGCAACCAAGGCAAACAAACAATACTGCCAATTGAGTGAATGGATGCCAAAAAGGCTGAAATTTTCTCAGATTTTGTTAACATGTTGCTGCAATGGGGCGCCTAAAATCCACGCAGCACATACCATCAAAATCCTCACAGCCATGTCCTTGAACCAACAACAAAAAGCAGTGGCAATTTTGACCCACATTCTTAACTGCCTAACAAACAAGGTGATTTAACTCTTTAATGCTTTCCCTGCTGTTACTCCGGATAAGAGAAGAACCGCTGCGACACGTTCCCATCATAGCCTCCTACTACATTAGCATCTACAGAAAGACAATTATCGACAAAGTGTAAACAATATCAGCTTCTTTTAGATTAACATTATACATAGGTGGAAGGGCACACCAAACAAGAACTGGTTCAGTCAAAAAGTTCGAAACATCGCATGCCTTCTCTGAACATACCTCTGGGGTCATTCCCTTTGTTATAAATTGAGACCACAACGGATCATAATCCAATTAAATTTTATTAATTATAGCAAGTAGAATATGAGCAAAACCAGCGCTGGACGGCAGGGGAGTCTGCGCTCCGCCAACTGCCGTACTGAGCAGTTCAAACAGTCCCTTTTTATACATCTTTACTTCTGTGTTCATGAAGTAGTGGAGGTACTCTGCGCATGCTTCAGTTGTTGTTAGGGGGTCGTTTTCTGCCTCCTGGTGGTCGTTGAGGCCGAAGTAAGAAGTCTTCCTCCTTTGTCCCATAGTTGACCCCTCACTCATATGTCCTTATATGGGGTTGTTTGTCCTGTTTCTGTCGGTTCCTGGACATCTGGTGGTTATCTTATCTTGCACAAGCGGTATCTGGTGGCTGTTTTAGTTTGCATAAGCGATTTCATATCTTTTGCTGTCCGACCTTTACATTGGGCTTAACATAAATCTTAATAAACAATACCCTAGTCCATAGTTTCTCACAATCCCCCCTTTTTCTTTTTATCCTATTATTGTTTATTAGACGCTACTTTCATTCTCGGCACTGCAAGCAAACCTTTTTCCACAATCCCAACATTTATCATAACACTCACAAGGTAATACCTCACAATTACAATAGGCATAGTTCTCACGTGGCATAACGCATTCACAACAATCTTCATCCTCATTAATAGATACACTCTTATATTTTGCCCCAGACCTCGTAGTTAAAATAAGCAGTTTAGCTATGTCAAACCGTTCTTTAATAAAGTGTAAAATATAGCGTAATATACAAGGCCCAAATATAAGTCCCAAAATCAACATGATAAGCGGTCCTGCTAAAGCGGACAACAAAGTGGTTAGCCAAGGTGAAACATTAAACCAGTTTTCATACCATGACCTGCCCGCCTCACGATCCTTCTTACGTTGATCTAACCTTTTCCGGAGTTCAGACATGGTGTCCTGGACTACTCCCGTATGGTCAGCAAAAGAACAACATTCTTCATTGAGAGCTACACATAACCCTCCTTCCTTTAAGAACAATAGATCTAATCCTCTTCTATTTTGCAGCACTACTTCTGATAAAGACTTTACTGAAGTGGCTAAATTTTGGATAGATTGTTCTATTTTTGCTAAATCCTCATCTACAGCCATCTGCAAACTTTGTAATTCCTGACCTTTTACTAGGGAGGCTATGCCTGTACCTGCTCCAACTCCGCCCGCTATCAGCAGTGTAGCTAGGGTTACCACTGTAATTGGCTCTCGTTTTTGTCTATTCAGGTCTTCTTCAAAGTGGCGTAACACCTCCTCGGAGGTGTGATAGATCAGACGAGGAACAATAATCACCTGTACACAAAACTGAGATTGATTAAACACGTTTAGGGATAGGCAAGGCGTTACTCCAATGTCTGAACAAACCCATTTAGCTCCTGGTGTCGGGATAGCCCATTTGTCAGCTTGATTCTTGTGTTTCTCTATATTGGTGTTAGTGACTGTTCGGTTGCACAAAGGCTGATACTTTTCGGGCACTGTACCTATACATTTTCCTTGACCTGTTACTAATTGAATAGTAATTCCTTGTGTATGGTTCCTCTGGTCATCCCATGGGCATTCTCGTGGATTTGAACCATTAGACCATTGAATCCTACCTGGTTTTCCAATTGCCTCAAAATATGGTGGTTTAACATTATAACATAACCAGCATTCCTCAGTTAAATTTGGTTTGCTTTCATTAAGGGCACGATAAGAGGCTTGCATTAGATTCCATAAGGGGTTTTTGGATTCTGACAACTCTAGATCCCTGGATAAAGAAAATTCAGTCACAGTGTCATTAGTTGTTTCCGAAAGGGAGTCTGGAGAAGGGGTTACAACAATTACGGGGGCAACCTTTTTTCAGAGGAAGTGGGTGGATTCAGGACCAGGTTTGGTCCTACTGGTAAGGGATCGTGTGGAAGCTTTTCCTTTATTACTTTAATAAAACCCCCTCGGTCTGGCCCTGGTTCTCTGATTCTAACTCCCCACATCTTTCCTACTAACCAACTATCATCTGTAGGACTTGATATATTTATTTCCAGATATTGACAGTTTGACGAGTATTGTCCCCCTAATATATATCCATTGTAAGTATATGAAGGTGGGTTACAGCCTTGGGGTCCCCAACTAATTTTCAAATATTTATCATTATTAATTCCCCATTCTAGGGCCATTGTTTCACATCCCCAGTATGCGCAATAATAATGTCCAGGGTAATTACAGTATTCTTTCCCTGGATTAGAGGCAGGACAAAAATAAGTTGAACTTTTATTACCTTGCCATCCTTGTCTTTTGCATACAGGAGTGAATTGCCCGATTAGTTGACATGGAGTTACGTTGAATGTTGGGCTGCCAGGTCCTTGAAATTCACCAACGACTTGGCTTGTATCTAATTGCAATAATTTCCAGCTCATTGGCTCATGAGGGTTTCCATCTGCTTGGGTTATTATCAATAACAGAACTAACGGCATAACAGGAAAAAGGGTGTCTGTCAATTTTGCCAATTTAAGTATATTTTTACCAGTCCTGGGGAAGTTCGGCCATTGTTGCTTTTGTGTCCCATTGTTCTGGTTCTTTTCTCCACAGTTTGTTTCTCCTCTGCCTTGCCCGTCGACTCGGTTGCTTCGAGCCACGGGGTGTACCATCTTCTCGGCAGCAAGGGAATTCTTCAGGAGAACAGCTGTTTCGGGCTTTCTGCCTGTTTACATAGGCTTCCCACTTTGCAGCTTTAACTAATGGGGCAAAGCAAAACACGGTTAGTACTTCCCTTCTGCACTTTATAGCCAAGATTTCAGCTATAAAGGGGACTGGTTCGTTGGAGTGGTAACAATAATATTGAGGGTTTATTCCTTTGGCAAAAATTTCCCACCACTCATGGGATTCTCAAATAATTTCTTGTTTAGACTCTAATTGTTTTAATTTCCACTCAGTGAGAGTTCTTTGGATTTTTCCAACACTGTGTGTAAACTCCTATCGGAGGGTATCTACATTCACAGTGTGTCCACCATTTATCCTGGCATACCTTACACCTGAAACAAGCAAATGGATAACAATTGCAGTTCAAATTATTACACCTAATTCGTATATCTAGAGTACATATATTATTTACATCAGCATATCTTCTATATTCAATATTGTGTGGTTGCATAAGTTTAGCAATTTCCTTCAACACACTTTGTACGCTTCCATATATAATAGATAAAAAAGAAATAATTATAGCAAATATAAACAGCAATACACACTTTATACCAAAAGGTAATGCGGCAAAATAATCAAATAAAGTCTCTATCATTACGTTATCTTTTCAGGGTTATCTTGGTGTCACCTGGAGTACTGATTACTTTCCAGTGGGGTCTCGTCACTGGGCCTTTAATGCGACTGGCATGACTCCATCCACGCTCAGCAGTCCGGACAGCTGTTTCTTCCACTATTCGAGATGACCCATCTATGAAAAATATTTCTCCATGTTGTAATTCCTCTTCTTCTAGGTCTGGTCGAATTCGTGTTTGTTGTTCAATCGTTTGAAGACAATCATGTACTAACTCAGTACTTTCCCCTGGGTATAGAAATTCTGCAGGGTTAACCGCTCCGATAGTCCTTAGGGATAGTTTTGGAGATTCTATGAGTATTCCCTCATACTTTAATAGTCGGCTATCTGTAAGCCATTTTTCTGCTTTTTGTTGAAGCACCCCCCTTATATTATGAGGCGCATATAGGACAACTTCTCCATTAAAGGTAATACGATTCGTTTCTTCAAGTAATAAGGCAGCAGCAACAATGATTTGTAAACAACTCGGCCATCCCCTGCTCACAGGGTCCCACAGCTTTGATAAGTATGCCACCGGTTTCTTTTGTCCGGCCCATTCCTGAGTTAATACTCCGAATGCTGTTCCTTCATGTATGTTAACGAATAAATGGAATGGCCGCTTTAAATCTGGGAGACTTAAAACCGGTGCTTGACTTAGCTCCCTTTTGAGACTGGCAAACTGCTCTTGATCCTGAGGGGTCCACTTGGGTATTTTGTCTTTAGACAGTTGTTCATATAAGAATTTAACTTTAAAGCTGTAGTTCTCTATCCATTGCCTACAATACCCAAATAGCCCTAATGCCTGCCGAATTTGCCTCTTAGTGACAGGCATAGGTAATTCCAGAATTCCTTTAATGCGCTCTGGATCCAATATCTTCTTGCCGTTAAACAAATAATGCCCCGAACATTTCACTTTTTCCTCCACAAATTGTAACTTTTCTTGTGATACCCGTAGTCCCTTTTGTGCAAGAAAGTTTAGGAGTCGAATGCTTTCTTTTTTTACATCCTCCTTATTATTCCCTGCTATGAGCAGATCATCTACATACTGTAACAGCACGTTTCCCGTTTGTACCTGGTATTCTTTTAAGAGCTCTTCCAGGGCCTGTCCAAACAGATTAGGGGACTCAGTGAACCCTTGGGGGAGCACGGTCCATCTCAATTGCTGTCTACGGCCTGTCTCTATGTCTTCCCATTCAAAGGCAAAATAATCACGGCATTCTTCTGCCAGTGGACAGGCCCAAAAGGCATCCTTTAAATCAGCCACACTATACCAGGAGTTATGGGGTCCTAGCTTGCTTAGCAGTGTGTATGGATTTGCTACTACAGGGAACCGGGTGATAGTTCTTTTGTTTATTTCCCTTAAATCATGTACGAGCCGGTATTTCCCATTTGGTTTCTTTACAGGCAGAATGGGAGTGTTAAAGGGTGACATACAAGGCTCTAAGATTCCTTGTGCTAACAATCGATCAATTTCTGGTTTTAATCCTCTCCGTCCTTCTAGGGTTATGGGATATTGCCTTACCCTCACAGGTATGTGGGGTTCGGAAATTTGGATTTTAATCGGTGGGATTTCCAGTCTACTAATTGTGTCCGGAGAGTACCAGACATCGGGGTTAATTTGTTTTTGATCATCCACGGTCAAAGGATAAGCAGACACCGTTAGCTCTTGATTTTTTATTTTAATTTCTAATTGCAATTCAACAATTAAATCTCGTCCTAACAGATTAAATTCTGCTTCAGGGACGAGCAAGAGTTCACCCATTCCAAATTTATTTTCAGTTTCGAATACCACATTTTTGATTTTGCTTACTTTAAAGGGTTCTCCTTTTGCCCCAATTACTTGTACTTTTTTTCAGGGGAAGCTTTACATCCCTCAGGTATTTGCCTAATAGTCGATTTCTCAGCTCCAGTGTCTACTAAAAGGGTGAACCCTTGTTTATGGGGACCTATTTTTAATTTTATCAAGGGCTCATGATGACTCCGGTCCCCTAAGATATAAAGCCCCTGACTCTCCTATTCCATTTTCAATATTTCCTCATCCCTGATCCTTTCTCTGCAATTCTTCTTTATATGTCCCTTCTTTCCACAGTAAAAACAACATCCCTGTTCCTTCTTTACTACTATGTTCCCTTGTTTCGTTCCAGCAGACCTGTGTTCACCAGTCCGCCCTTTGCGATCCTCTCTGACCGCTGCTACCATCATTTTTACTTGTCGCTTGCTGCTCTCTTCTTCCCGCCTTACGTAGACTTTCTGAGCTTCCCTCAATAATTCATCCAACCCTCTATTCTGCCAGTCTTCTAACTTTTCAATCTTCTTTCTGATATCTTCCCATGATTTTGCCACAAACTGAGTTTTGAGGAGTGCTTACCCTAAAGGGTTGTCTGGATTTACCCCAGAGTACAGCTGAAGGGCTTTCCTCAGTCGTTCCAGCCACTCAGTAGGGCTTTCATCTTTCTTTTGCATTTCATTAAATGCTTTATTGATATGCTGGCCACGGGGTACTGCTTCTCTAATCCCCTGAATTACTATAGTTCTCAGGTCCTGCATATGAGTTCTATGCACCGGATCCTGATTATCCCAATTAGGTTTTTGAAGTGGCCATTTAATATCTGCTTGAGGTCCCTGGGCATGTTGAGCATCCCACAGTCTCATTCCTGCTTGTCTAATCATATCTCTTTCCTCGGTAGTAAATAATTGACCAAGGATAGATTACATCTCATCCCAAGTATAAAGGTTTGGTCCCAAAAATTGATTTAATCTTTCTGCCACTCCGAGTGGGTCCTCAATTAAGTTTCCCATCTCGATTCTTTTAAAATCTCGTAGGTCAGCCGAGTTTAGGGGTACGGAAATATATCCAATCACAGGTTGAGGTCCCCCCATGGGTATTACCCTTAGGGGGTATATCTGAGCTGCCCCTTTTTGACTTCTAGTTACGTGTCTAGGAGGAGGGGGAGACCCTTGTTCCGACTCTGGTGGGGGAGTGGGCGCTCTGGGGACCTCTGGAGGGGCTGCGGGAGCAGGAGGAGGAATGTAAGGAGGGGGGGTTAGAAGGGTTTCGTCTAACTCTTCCTTCTTTTTCCTTTGTTTAATTTTTACTTCATTCAGCGGGTAAAGTCTAGCTCCTGGTCTTTCTAGCCACACTTCCGCATATTGACTCTCCTCCGGGTTAAGGTTTTTTTTTTTTTATTATTAACCCAGAGGTTTAATTGCTGTCTTACCCAATCTTCTTCTGACCCATAGACTGGCCAAAAGACATTTTTAGAAATCTTCTTCCCTCCCCATATCTTAGTACAATATTCTATCATCTTCTGCTTATCTTTCCCTAGGGTTCCAGGGAAATATCTCCAATTGTCTAAGATATATGCCAGAGGGGTATTCTTAGGTACAGTGGGTACCCTTCCCATGGGAGTCGAAGGCTTGCTGCCCTTCGCCCCCATCTTCTGGAATATCCACAAACATACACTCACTCGCTCCCCTTGTTCCTGGCCCAGTCCCTCACGGGAGATGGGAGACGCAGTACTTAAGAGTCCACACTCGCTTGGTTCAGTATATCGAACCTCTCACTCGTTATATTCCAGGAAACCCAATCCCGCCCGAACGGCAAACCCGCGAACAAATTCGCAATATACTTACGCGTCCTGCGTCTTCGTCCGGACTCCCGTGCACAGAATTTTATGGGATTTTACCGGTTTCTCCTTTGCTCATTATTCTAGAATTTAGGTTCGTCGGTAAGGTTGAGGTAGGCTGTCGGTCGCGGGGCCGCGGATTGTCGCGGGGCGCCTCCCCGGAGGACGGAAGCCCACCGTTCCTTATCCGAGTCACGGCACCAGGAATTGTTATAAATTGAGACCACAACGGATCATAATCCAATTAAATTTTATTAATTATAGCAAGTAGAATATGAGCAAAACCAGCGCTGGACGGCAGGGGAGTCTGCGCTCCGCCAACTGCCGTACTGAGCAGTTCAAACAGTCCCTTTTTATACATCTTTACTTCCGTGTTCATGAAGTAGTGGAGGTACTCTGCGCATGCTTCAGTTGTTGTTAGGGGGTCGTTTTCTGCCTCCTGGTGGTCGTTGAGGCCGAAGTAAGAAGTCTTCCTCCTTTGTCCCATAGTTGACCCCTCACTCATATGTCCTTATATGGGGTTGTTTGTCCTGTTTCTGTCGGTTCCTGGACATCTGGTGGTTATCTTATCTTGCACAAGCGGTATCTGGTGGCTGTTTTAGTTTGCATAAGCGATTTCATATCTTTTGCTGTCCGACCTTTACATTGGGCTTAACATAAATCTTAATAAACAATACCCTAGTCCATAGTTTCTCACACCTTCATTCCCTCTCTTTTTTATGCAAAGAGAAACACTTTTACCATAACAGAGAAGCCCCTATTTACATCTCTGAGCCAGGACACAAACCGCAGCTGTATGCTCCACCAGGCTCAGGGCAGAAATCGTTCATGTAGTTACATAGCTATATATCACTACAAGCATGCAGACACCTATTAAACACTAGATAACCATGTTTATCTTTCCTAGTCTCCTTCACAATACCCAGCTGTTCTCTCATCTCTTGTTAGGTCAAATATTCTCCAGTTTCCTCTCCTACATCTCTCTTCAGACATTCTCTATCCTCCTCTTTTTTGCTTGTTAATTGCGACAAGGCAAAGGTTGTGTGTAGCTGGGTGACCATGACCTGATTTATGTTACAATCAACTTAACACTGAATACAGGAAAAAAAGGTATGGGAGACATAAGGCAAACATCAATAAGGTGGTTAAAGATAATTATAATAAATCCTGTAATACTTTTGAGTCATGGCCCAAAGTTTCCCAGCTGTGAGAAGAGACCAAAGGCATCCCGCCCCTGGCTCTGTTGCAGATCTTTGTTTTAAGGCTTTTGAGTTTTGTATACTTTTGTAAATTAATTCACAGTGGTCACTCAGATTCACGTAACACATCCTATCAAAGTCTTCACACTTGTGTCCCTGTGCTAATAATAAAAATCAATAGCAACTCGGTTCTGTAGCAACATATGATGGACAGAATCAACATCTGTTAATAAGCCAGAAAAAAAAGAACAGTATTTGTAGTATTACTTTGTTTAGCAAGCTAGCAGCCTAATTTACTAAGCAAGTTAAGAGCGTGTACTATTCTTACAGAAGAGATTAAAGAAGCAAAAATGTGTTATGCTGCATTCCAGAACTCAGCCTGAGAATTACAGTCTGCTGTGAGTTCTGCGTTACAATCATTTGACACATGTTGGGGTTGCGATTGTGAAAGTTGCCCGTTTACAATTTTCATTGACATTATCACAGCTAGTTGTTTTAAAAGCAACCCTTGAGCTACCTGAAGTTTGACTTGTTGCAAAATATTCTGAAGCCAATCAATAAAGTTAGTATTAAAATTAGTGACTCTCTAGGACCCTGCAAGACTGTGGCAAGACTCTTGCATCCTGACTGCCTTAATAGCCATCTCATTCATTTGCAAACAGTTGTCCCTGGGATACCTTGCCTGAGTCACAGAATCGGCACAGTTAATTGCTCCAGCTAACTGCTCATAGTTAACAGCAATTCCCCGATTAAGGTTTTCAGTCAAGGCCACTACACATAGCTCACAAAAATCAGATAACCACATCATATACTGTATCAGTTAGTACCATACAAAGCAATAACTTCCAATCATGCAGTGTGAGTGTATAAGGCTCTGCCATCACTTCAAGAAGGGACATAGCAAATGTATTATGAATCCTCCCTTCCCGCACTGCTTTGCTTAACTCTGTAACAGCCTTGTATTGCACAGGCTGCCACTCTGCAGGTTGATTTGTCTGACAAAATACTGAACATGCCCTAGCGACTCCCAAAACCCATCACTGAAGTGTTTCCCACTTGCATTCCTGTCACCAATCCCTCAGACTCCCTTTCACCCTCCCCAAAAATACAATCAATGCATCAGGAGAGACGAGGGGGTGGGGGAAAGGTCTAGCTCCTTTTCCAGATCTATAGGACCTGGATCAAAAGGTTTATCAGTGTCAATGGAATCATTGTCCGAGTTGTCCTGTTCCCGTACTTGGTCCTGTGTTGTGAGGGTCGCTGCAATCAGTGACAGAAGCTTTGGGGGCAGAGGAGGTGTGGACGGAATCGCCATCGCTGACGGTGTCTTGAGAAGAGTCGCGCTGTCGGTGGAATTTACAGCCTCCTCTGGTTTAGCACCGTTAGTAGAATTAGTCCACACTTGGCAAAGAGTAGTCAGAATTTGCCACCAAGATGTTAAATGCATTCCCGACACGGAGTTCCCCTCCGCGGCAGCATCATACAATTGGCTGCTGTATGTACACACTTTCATTCTTTCAAAGTCTCTAAAGTTTCTTGGCTGCTCACCTGTCTCGATAAATACAGGCGTTATCCTGGGGGTTTAGGTTGTCCGCCTGGTCCAGACAGCAAGACGATCGTTCAGCCAAGCCGTCTCCTCCGGAACGCAGCCCTCTTCCACGAGCTGTCTTTTTTCCGTCCTTATTCTTCCAAGGCTTGGGAACACCACCACAGGGGTCACCATTTGAGGAGACTGAGGCACGGACTCCCTGATCTGACTAGAAGACCCTTTATGAGTCCATATACGTCTCTTTCTGGGGACGAAGCCTGATTCCCCATTACGGATTTCCCACAGCTCACCTCTCAACTCCGGAGGGATTTATGGCCAGCTCCTGCTTCCTTTCAGCAGATCATTCAAAGTTCTGTGGGATTCGCTGCATGTCGCTCAGATAGGCGATTCGAGAGCCCTTCACGTTAGATCCTTAAACGCATCACGTCGGGGTCACCAATTTGCGGCGAATGAAGAGACAGGACGCAGCTTGATGCAAGCAAATGTCAATTTATTGTACAGAAGCACGCGTTTTTATACACTTTCAGAAGCTGCGCGTTTTAAACAGATTGGTTCTTGAAGCTAAGCATTGCATCCTAGGCAATCCCTGATTGGTGGTTAACTACCAGCAATTAACCGCAAGGTGTTGCCTTTCCTTGGCGCCATCCATCTCCCACTCCCCTGTGCTCTGCAAACATGCCTCATCATGTTAATTGTTGTCTAGACAAGCTCGAGCACATTCCCCTCAGCTAACTGATTGCCACGCGTGGTCCTAGTTTCCAGCCCGCTCCTGCAGACTGCAATGGAATTAGACGCGACAATTAAACTTTTAACTAGTATCCTCTTTAAGAGAGGTGAGAGCACTAAAGAAACAGAAGTGGAGGCTTTAAATCGCTGGGCAGGAAAAAAGGATAAGATTCCCGGGCCCACATTATTTTTTAGTACTACGGAAAAGAGAGAAGTGGGAAATTGCCTCTGGGATACTACGATTGAGGGAGGTAAAGAAGGCAAAGAGGCTAAAGCGTTAGAAGCTACGTGGCGGTCTATAATTAACACTCTGGAAACTATAAAGGCAGAAAAGAAAGTAGCGGCAGCAGCTATAGAAGCGTTGGGGGGAGATGTGGTAGAAAAGCTAATAGAGCTGAAGGGTGATTCACCTAAGCCTTCTGTCTTGGCTAAATTTTTCGGAGTTGGGCATACTCGTCCTTTGAAGGGTATGTCAGCCTCTGCGTGCTCAGCAGTACAGGAGTTTTTAGAAAAGACAGCGGACAAACCGAAAGTTACTCCTCGGGGGTCTGTTGTAACTGAGCCAGACCCGGAAGAGGCGATTGAGCCTCCCCAGGAAGGAGGAGCAGCGAGTCCTGCTGCACCAATCGGAGCTGTGGGTGGAGCAAGGCCAAAACGGAGGGTGGCGACAGCTCGTAGGTCAAATCAGGGGGGGCAAAAGCACCATCCGATGCCATATCTTCCTCTTCCTGAAACATCATCGCACGAATTTGAGGAGGAAGGCAGGGAGAAACCTTGTGATAAACACTACAGAGAAATCCTTACAGGAGGTAACAGATAAATTAAGAAAACTGGAAAAGGGAGTTGAAATGAACCTGCCTACTACTTCGATTACTGTAGTTCCTCCAGTTAGCCCAACTACCCCACCGATGCTGACCGCTAGAAAAGATCCAATTCTACAGTGTTGATCTGGTGTTATTTGTGATGCTATTTTGGAGGGTGATTGGCAGGTGATTAGCTGGTTAGCTTGTCCAGTACTGATTAATAATCTTGATGCACATAACTGGGACATGATTTATGGAAGATTAATGATCAGATTTTAGCGATGGGAGTGTTGCAACCTGCTCTTCCACCTTTTATGATGATCCCACAGATTTGGCAAATTGTTGTGATAGACTTGAAAGACTGTTCTGTCTTTTTCACGATTCCCTTACACCCTAATGACACACAAAGAGACTCACTAACGATGATTTGCAACTGTTCCAATCCTGGTTGCATGGCACCAAAGCCAACAGTCCTCAAACTTGTTCACCAGAACAGCGGGCTGCCCTGAAAGTTGTGTCCCGCAAGATTCAGACTTGCTGGTGTTGTCGATTTGTTAAAAAGTTGAAATCAATTGATTTTATTTGTTTGATTATCTTATTTTATAGGGTTATTTTATAGAATAGAAATATAGGAGGATAAAAATATATTTTGAAGAAAGTTATGATTATTTAGTAAAAGCAGTTGTGAGACCCTTTGTACATTTTGTACTAAGGCCAGAAGAATGGGTTGGAATCATTGTTGAAACTTAAGTAATAATTTAGGGTTTGAAGGGTTTCTTTGTATCTAACTAGTCTTCTGTATATAGAAAGTATATTGAGATGTCAGAATGTAGGATTAATGGAAACTGGGGAGAATCGACTGGAACAGCTTGTAGTTACCTGCCAAGAAACCGTGAACTTTAGTAAAAGGTAATTCCGGCAGGGGGAGATCGCGACCACCGACTCATATACCACCTACCCAAATCGTACCCCAGACCCATTTCTAGATCTTTCTAAGCTTTATTGTGCAGAATCGGATATGGGAGGAGAATATGTTAATGATTTATGGGAAATGTTATGATTATGTATGAATATTTAATGAATATGTATGAATAAGTTCTATATATGGAATCTGATTTTGGGACCTGGTGTGTGTTGATCGTGAGAGGACTCGCTCACGCACCCGGCCGTCAATAAAGAAGTGTTGGCTTATCTACATCACATTGGTGTCGATAAGTTCTTCATTCCGAGATTTCGGTAACAGTTTTGGCGACCCAGATGGGACCTCGCTGAAGGAGACCGGAGGAGTCGGGGACCTGATCGGTTCCAGCCGGCACCAAGGATTTCTCGGGGACACCCATCGATCCCCGATCCGTAAGGCTCTTCACGACGTTCCCTGGATATTTGGTAAGACACTTCTTTTTTTGATTGTAGTAAGTAAGTGCACTAGAGGAAGTGGGTAGGAGTCCCACTATAATAAGTGTATGGTAAGGAGTGGGTTGGAGACCCACCAGTGAGTTTGAGTCTCACTGAGTAAGTCTGCCTGTCAGACGCGGTGAAAGCTGCGCAGGGTTGGACTAAAAGGATCCTTGTGGAAGTGGAAGCCTAGGCGTCTGCCCGTAAGACATAAGCGAAAGCTATTGCAGGGTTGGACAAAAGTGGAAACAAGAGAAACTATATGCTATAGTGTTCTCTAAGGTAGTGCCTCTAACAAGAAGTTAGAAGAAGCTTTTGTTTTTGTTGTTTTGTGTTTGTGTATTAAGAAGAAAATTAAGAGGTATAATATTGTGTTATATGTTTGTTTAAAGTAACTGTGGGAAAGTGTGAGTGTGGCTGTAAGGGTGAGACGTGCAATTGAGCATGAAAGCGAGTGTGGAGTGTGTATCCGCGGATCGGAGTGACAGAGTTGAATAATTGTGTATTGTACGGAAGAGATCATATCATGGCATCTAAGTTAACTCGGTTGTTTAAAAGTAAAAGCTTGGGTAATCTTGTGTTAAATGATAAAATCCCGAAAAATTCTTTTTTGGGATGTTTATTGGCACATTGGGGAAATTTATAGGTTGATCTGTAAAAGAGCCAGATGATTGAGTATTGTAATAATTTGAGTATTGTAATAATTGGTGGCCTTTGTATATATTGGATGATCAGGAAAAGTGGCCCACGAATGGGACACTGAATTATAACACTATTTTGTAGTTAATGCTGTATTGTAAAAGAGAAGGGAAATGGAATAAAATGCCAGATGTGGATTTGTTTTTTATTTAAGACAAAGAAAGGATTGGCAGGATGAATGTAAGCTAACTATTAGAGATAATTTGGTAATGGCTATAACTTTTGATAATAAGAAAGTGGAAAAAATGTTGTTTAAATTGTGAGGTTGGGAGTGGATACAGGAGCAACATTTTTTTTTATTAAATACCTGTAAAGGAAAACTTGGAACAAAAACAGGCCATTCTTGCAACCCCTGGATTTGAAATTTGGAAATAAGATAATTACACATGAATTTTTGTATGTACCAGAATGTCCGATACCCTTCTTAGGAAGAGATTTGTTATCCAAATTAAATGTACAGATTGTTTTGACGAAGGAGAACTTTTCTTGAAAATTCCTGAGTCAAAACCGGGAGAAATCCTGATGATACAAGAAAAGGTAAAGGAACAAGAAATTCCACCGGAGGTGGATTTGGCAGTGATCCCTACTGTATGGGAAACAAATATTCCTGGTAAATCGAAACTAGCAGAACCGGTTAAAATAGATTTGAAGGAAGGCGCAGGAACAGTGAGAATTAAACAATATCCAATTAAACCAGAAGTGAGAAAGGAATTAAAGAAGTTGATTGATAAATTTTTTTGGAGTATAAAATTTTGGAAGAATGTGAATCTGAGTATAATACTCCTATTTTACCAGTCAGAAAACCTTCGGGTGAATATAGACTGGTACAAGACTTGAGAGCAGTAAATCAAATAGTTAAGGATATTTATCCTGTAGTAGCAAACCCTTATACACTGTTAACAGCGTTAAGGGAGAATTATCAGTGGTTTACAGTGCTTGATTTAAAAGATGCTTTCTTTTGTATACCTTTGGAAAAGGAAACCAGAAAACTGTTTGCTTTTGAATGGGAAAATCCTCAAACCGGGCGAAAGATGCAGCTGACATGGACTAGATTACCCCAAGGATTTAAAAACAGTCCAACTAGTTTTGGAAATCAATTAGCTAAAGAACTTGAAATCTGGAAACAGGATAAATCAAGACCTGGGCATTTACTCTTACAATATGTGGATGACATATTGATTGTTGCAGAAGAAAGACTTACCTGTATACAGGTGACTATTGATCTCTTGAATTTCCCGGGACTAAATGGATACAAAGTGTCCAGGAAGAAAGCCCAGATAGCCTGCCAAACTGTGATATATCTGGGCTTTGAGATTTCAAAAGGACAACGGCAATTAGGAAAAGATCGCAAAGAAGCTATTTGTAGTATACCTGAGCCGAGAAATATTCATGAACTCAGAGCATTTCTGGGAATGACTGGGTGGTGTCGCCTTTGGATCATGAACTATGGGCTAATAGCTAAACCGCTGTACGAGGCCCAAAAGAATTCTCCCTTTGTATGGGGCCCACAACAACAAAAGGCTTTTGTAGAGTTGAAACGTGCCTTAATGTCTGCACCTGCCTTGGGACTGCCGGATCTAACCAAAGATTTCCAGCTGTTTGTACATGAAAGACAACACCTTGCACTGGGCGTGTTAACCCAGAGGATAGGAAGCTGGAAACGACCAGTCGGATATTTCTCTAAACAACTGGACACAGTGAGTAAAGGGTGGCCAAACTGCCTTCGAGCACTGGCCGCAACAGTGATGCTCATACAAGAAGCTCGGAAATTGACTTTGGGAAGAACAATAACAGTCTATGTCCCACACATGGTGATAACTGTCCTAGAACAGAAGGGGGGACATTGGCTGTCCCCCAGCCGAATGATGAAATACCAGGTGGTATTGACTGAACAAGATGATGTGATTCTAAAGACAACTAACCTGGTAAATCCTGCAGTGTTTTTAAGTTCCATACAGGAAGAAGGACGACTGGAACATGATTGCTTGACTACCATCGAGTATGTTTATTCCAGTCGTGAAGATCTGAAGGATGTGCCATTGGAGCGACCAGACTGGGAATTGTATACTGATGGAAGCAGCTTTATGGAACAAGGAGTCCCATACGCTGGATATGCGGTAACAACAGAGACTACAGTTATAGAAGCAGGAGCATTGGCGAGTACCACATCAGCCCAAAAGGCGGAACTCATCGCTTTAATTCGAGCCTTAGAACTAAGCAAAGACAAGAGAGTAAATATCTGGACTGATTCAAAATATGCCTTTGGGGTAGTGCATGTCCATGGAGCTTTGTGGAAAGAGAGGGGGTTATTGTCCTCTCAGGGATCAAACATTAAGCATCAAACAGAAATTTTATGATTATTGCAAGCAGTTCAAAAGCCGGGTCAAGTAGCAATCATGCACTGTAAAGCACATTAGATTGGAAATATAAAAAGAATAGTTGGAAATAATTTAGCTGATAAAACAGCAAAAAAGGTAGCAAAGAAACAAGCATCGCAAATGGCAATAATTTTTTTTAAAACAGTAACCCTTCCTAGGGAAAAACCGAGATATTCAGAGGAAGATGACAAATTAGGTCAGTTATTAAATGCTAAGAAAAACTTAGCTGGATGGTGGATAACTCCTAATGGACAGGTAGTAATTCCACCTCTTTTAATGAGAGAGATAATTCAAACAAAGCACCAAGAATGTCACTGGGGGGCAGAAGCTTTAGTAACATCCTTACGAAAACAAGTGGTATCAGTTAAGATGTTGGGAATAGCTAAAATGATAACTGCAAAGTGGGAAGTATGTTTGAAAAATAATCCAATGATTAAGAAAAGGGTTCAAATGGGTAGACTGAAATCTGGTGTAGAACCTGGAGATTATTGGCAAGTAGATTTTTCAGAATTACCCAGACAAAATGGGTATCGGTACATTCTGGTAGGGGTTGATACTTTTACAGGATGGCCAGAAGCCCTTCCCTGTCGCACTACACAAGCAAAAGAGGTGGTGAAGTGGTTATTACAGGAAATAATTCCGAGATTTGGAGTTCCTATTGGAATTTCCTCTGACAGAGGTCCACACTTTGTTGCTGAAGTAGTCCAAAGTGTTAGCAAAGTATTGGGTATTAATTGGGATTTACATGCGTCTTGGAGACCACAATCTAGTGGGAAAGCGGAAAGGATGAATCAAACTTTGAAACGACAAATAAGTAAAATTTGTCAAGAAACCAGTTTAAAGTGGCCTCAGGTGCTTTTATTGGCATTATTATGAATCAGGGTATAGCCAAAGAGTGGAACCTCAGTCAGTTTTTATGAATTATTATATGGAAAAACATGAGTCTCCAGAACCAAATCTAAACATATATGTAAAAGGAAAACAAGATGTGTATAACTATTTGCTTTTTTTAAGGAAAACTTTGGCTGCAATTTGGAGTGTAGTAATTTGGAATAGACTTTATTCTAGGAAAATTCAGTGTATGATTTCCAACCAGGGGACTATGTCTATGTGAAAACCTGGACCTCTGAACCTTTGCAGGAACGTTGGAAAGGACCTTTCCAAGTACTGTTAACCACTTTTACAGCTATCAGAATAGCAGAGTCGGAAGCTTGGATCCATTATACCCGAGTGAAGAAAGCACCTGTTCCATGGAAGATTATCAACCGTGACCCAAAGACTTTAAAATTGACTTTGAAACATGTCTAATTTTTTGTATCAGATCATAATTGTTTTGTGGATTTTATGTTGGTTGATTGTGTTGACAGGATCATGGGCTGACTTGGTGGACAGGAACAAAAGACAAGTAGAAACAGAACAAATGATTGACATTTCCAAACAAATGGCTGAGGAAAATTTGATGGTAGGACTGATTAAAGAATTTGCCAATTTACAAAACGTCACGCAGATCACTGCTTGTTTACCAATACCGAGGGCAGTAGGTGAATCTATTCCATGAGGAATCTTAACCATGAATATGACCAAATTAGAATATGAAAATGAGACGATGGATTGTAAACAAGAACCTAGGAAACTTGGGAATTGCAAAAGGTTAAAGTTGGAGAAGAATCACCAGTATATTCAACTATGTGGGAATGTAAAGGACGATTTGTAGCTAAACCGGGATTAGAGGGAGATGTAGGGAACAAAGGATGGTGTTATTATCCTAAAATGGCTACAACAAACACCAGTGTATGGGTAACCGAGACGAAATGTGAGAAAAAGAATCGAACCCTACAGGAAAAGGAAATAGTTTGGGATTCAGTTTGGTCTATGACCTTATATTCCCATTTTCAGTATATGGCAGAAACTCCTTGGTGTTTTATATGGGAGGGAAAAGTTTTTTCAGTATTACCCTGGGTCAATGATAGGTCAACTTCATTGGGAGAGAAGGAAGATAAAATAATGCCATGGTGGAAATGTGAAAAAGTATATGATTGCAGTAATGCAGACTTAATAATCCAAAGAATTCCTCTGTTGGCTGTTGTTTTGAAATATGGTTGTTTTTGTCGAGGTCTTAAGAATACTCACAATTTAACCAGCACTTTTACAGTCAGAAGAGGAACTTTGTTTAGTTGCAGAAAAGCTACTATTCAAAGTCTTGGACATTTAATTTGGGCATTGAGTGATGGAACCTGGACAACTCATCTATTATTAGATGGTAAAGTGAAACAAATTATTTTAGGCATGTCAACATTGTGTCCAATTTGGAAGAAATCACCATTTAAAGGATCCTTAGAGAATTTAGAATTGAAACGAATAAAGAGATCTGAGATAAATGATGATATTTGGAATGAACCATTTATAGGAGTGAAAACTGGTTGGGCACTTGAATCATTTTTAAATCTTATAGCTTTATATAGAAACAGAGCATGGCTTTATAAGTTAACTGGTCAAGTAGAAAAATTAGCAAACGTTACTAAAAAGGGGTTTAAGGAATTGAACATATAATTACAGGCGACCTCCAGAATGACTTTATAAAATAGAATGGCACTAGATATGTTCCTATTTAAAGAACATGGAGTATGTGGGTAGCTCAAGGATAAACTGGACCACTGTTGTGTCCACATTCCAAATGTCACTCAGGATGTGGAACATGATCTAGACCTATTAGGAAAATTGAAAAAGAAACTGAAACAATTCAAAAGGATATGTCAGAAGATTGGCTTGGGAAAATTTTAACAAATTAGGATGGAACTTGAGCTCTTGGATACAATCCATAATCAAAACTTTGTTTTTGTTATTGATTGTCTTTTTGATGATCATGTTAGTATATGTATGTTTGAAAAAGCAGTTTATCAATAGGATTGCTGTCAATCGTATGATTATGAGAGAAGTGCCTAGTAGTCCACCAAGACACAGCCCACCACCAAAATATGTTGAAACAAATGACATGTAAATAGTGTGAAAGTATTGAAATAATGGTTTTCAACACTTTCAAAGGGGGGAAATGTTGTCAATTTGTTAAAAAGTTGAAATCAATTGATTTTATTTGTTTGATTATCTTATTTTATAGGGTTATTTTATAGAATAGAAATATAGGAGGATAAAAATATATTTTGAAGAAAGTTATGATTATTTAGTAAAAGCAGTTGTGAGACCCTTTGTACATTTTGTACTAAGGCCAGAAGAATGGGTTGGAATCATTGTTGAAACTTAAGTAATAATTTAGGGTTTGAAGGGTTTCTTTGTATCTAACTAGTCTTCTGTATATAGAAAGTATATTGAGATGTCAGAATGTAGGATTAATGGAAACTGGGGAGAATCGACTGGAACAGCTTGTAGTTACCTGCCAAGAAACCGTGAACTTTAGTAAAAGGTAATTCCGGCAGGGGGAGATCGCGACCACCGACTCATATACCACCTACCCAAATCGTACCCCAGACCCATTTCTAGATCTTTCTAAGCTTTATTGTGCAGAATCGGATATGGGAGGAGAATATGTTAATGATTTATGGGAAATGTTATGATTATGTATGAATATTTAATGAATATGTATGAATAAGTTCTATATATGGAATCTGATTATGGGACCTGGTGTGTGTTGATCGTGAGAGGACTCACTCACGCACCCGGCCGTCAATAAAGAAGTGTCGGCTTATCTACATCACATTGGTGTCGATAAGTTCTTCATTCCGAGATTTCGGTAACAGTGTGGTCGCCAAATGGCGAATCATCCGTTATCTTTTTTGGTTTGTAATGTTGCCACTTCACCTTTTGCCCTTATTTTGCAATGGCAAAAGAAAATGGGGGAAAATACGGCGATCGTTTTAGAGCGGTTGTTTTTGCCATTGCAACCAAGACATCATATTTTAAGTCATCCTGAAGCAGTAGCGGCCTTGGTGAGAAAAGGAAGAGACAGGATTGTTGAAATTGATGGGACTGAACTGGCAGATATCAGTATTCCAGTCCGTGGTGATGATTATGAGTGGCTCCTGAGACATTCAACAGCCATACAGGGAGCCTTGATGGGCTATACAGGTGTTGTACACAACAACCGGCCAAAAGGACCTCTCTGGAAAATGTTAGAACATTACCAGTGGATTGCGAGACCGTTATGCTCAAAAAGACCTGTTGAAGGGCCAACGGTGTTCACAGATGCAGGACGAAAGATGAAGAAGGCTGCGTGTGTTTGGCAATCCGATAATCAGTGGCAGAAACACGTGATCACCGGTGAACCACGGGACAACCTTCAAACCTTAGAACTGAAAACAGTGTGTTGGGCATTGGGAAGCTGGAACAATACACCTGTAAACATAGTATCAGACTCATTGTACGTAGTTGGTGTAGTACAGCGCATTGAAGATGCCTTGTTGAGAGAGACAAAGGACCAACATCTTGGTGAAATGTATCTACAACTGCGTAGTACTCTTCGACAGAGAAAACATGAATTTGTATTATGCATATTAGAAGTCATCAGTGGACCGTTGGTTTGGGCGAAGGTAATGCTAGAGCTGATGAAGCAGTCAGCTGTCTGGCAATAACTCCTCCAACAAATAAGTTCGAAAAAGCTCGTAACAGCCATGAGATGTTTCATCAAAATGCAAAGTCTTTACATCGACAGTATCAAATACCCATAGCAGATGCAAAGGGTATTGTTCCCTCCTGTCCTCAATGTAGTCATCATGGACCTGGTTTAGGGGTGGGCACTAACCCAAAAGGTCTGAAGGCACTTCAGGTTTGGCAAATGGATGTAACACATGTACCTGACTTTGGGAAGCTTAAGTATGTGCATGTCACAACTGACACCTATTCTCATTTTATATGGGCCACTGCACAAACCGGTGAAAAGGCATTACATGTGGAGAGACACTTAATGTCTTGGTTTGCTGTCATGGGAGGACCTGTAGAAATAAAGACAGACAATGGTCCAGCGTATAGTAGTCAACGGGTCGCTACGTTTATGACAGCTTGGGGAATTAAACACGTTAAAGGGATTCCTCACTCCCCAACGGGGCAAGCAGTTGTTGAAAGGGCAAACCGTACCCTGAAGGATTATCTTCAGAGACAGAAAGTATCGCAGGACACAGATGTAACTAAACGGTTGACTAAGGTGTTGTTTACCTTAAACTATCTCTCCCTTACGGAGGACAGAGAGGGACCACCTGTTGTTATACATCACCAAACAGCGTGAGGGAACCAAACAACTACAGTTCCTGGTTTGAATGTTCTGTATAAAAATATGGCTTCAGGTGTATGGGAAGGACCTAATCCGGTGTTATTTATCGGTAGAGGTTATTTTTGTATCTCCACAGATAAAGGACCAATATGGGTCCCTAGCAAGTTTGTGCGACCTGTATTTCCAGATCAGAAGATGGAAGAGAAGACTCAGAGCGAGCAGACGGAATAAACTGTCTATGTTGTAAGGGATGTAACCCGCGGGTATTGTGCCAGTGTATGCTATGTGGGGTAAAACGGTTCTGTAAGCCAAAGCTAAAATGTAAATGGAGTAAAGAGTGTATGTGTTTGATTGGTAACCGGGCATGAAGCAAGAGAAAGCATACGACTAGTGTAATACCATGCTGATTGGAGACAGTACACATCATCAGAATCTGTGAAAGCACAGATTTGTGGGGTGGAATGTAAACAAAAAAACCCCAAACAAAAACCCCCAAAAAACCCCCAAAAACAAAAAAAAAAAGGTGGAAATTGCAAGAGTAAACATGTGGACTTGGTTTACGGTCTTGAATTTTTTACCCATTGGCCAAAATATTTTTGACATCTTGCCTAGGTCAAACATATGGGTGACGTGGGCAAATATCACGGGAGTAACAGACTTTTGTTTAAGTCTGCAACAGGCAGACAACCCCTTTAGAACTTGTTTAATTGGTATTCCCCTGCAAGAGAATGAAACAAATGTTGATGGGTTTTGGAATGTTAAAACAGTGAATCTGACTTCCAATCAGAATGGTAAATGTATGAGTCTGAATGGGCAATATGTTTGGCCTTCTGTGCGTAATGCAGCGTGGCAGAAGACGGTTATTGAGAATTTAAATCAGCCGCATCATTTACCTTTGCAGGAGTTAGACCTATTGGCTAGCGTTGTACCTGTTGAATATGTTAATGTAACTGCAACTGGTATGGCAGACTGTACCCACATGTCATCACCACTTCAACCCGTGAATGGCACTGGAGTAATTTGGTTTGGTGACCTGTGGCAGTTATGGCTAACACGTCCAGGTGAACGGGGGTTTTATACAGGGTTTCAAAATCTAACCGGTTCACCTATTTGGGGAGAATTGAAAACTGGGGGTTTCCATATAGATGTATCAGGGGTTATCAGTTGCCACCAGGAGTCTTTCTGATATGTGGGGACAGAGCGTGGCCAGGGATTCCTTTGTATCCTGTTGGTGGACCGTGTTATTTAGGGCATTTGACTTTGTTTGCTCCACATATGAAAGACTTATTAAAATTGACTCAACAATCTCACAGATCACGGGGGGCACTGCACACCTTTGATGAAACATGTAATGACTGAGTCGATCTGCAGTCTGTAACAGCAAATGTCCTAGCCTCCATATTTATGCCGGGAGCAATGACTGCATTAAACACTAAGAATATACGAAGGTTAGCGTGTTGGAGAGAGAAGCAATTTAATCTTACATCACAGATTTTAAGATCTTTATCGCTTGATGTAGATAGTGTTAGGCATGATACGTTACAGAACAGAGCTGCAATAGATTTTTTGTTATTAGCACATGGACACGGTTGTGAGGATTTTGAAGGGATGTGTTGTGTGAACCTTTCCGATCATTCCATATCTATCCACGAGAAGTTGCCACAACTGCAGGGAAACATGAAGCATATTCTTGCTGATGATAATCCCTTTGATGAATGGTTGAGAGGATTGGGCATAACAGGATGGTTAAAGACGTTATTGATGGAAGGAATACGCTTTGTTATAATCATTATTGTGATGCTTTTAGTTTTTAGCTGTGTTTTTCTTGTTTAAAGAGAGTAGTTTTTAACATAACCAATCAGGCCTGGCTTCTGCAAAAGAAAAAAGGGGGAATTGTAGAAGAATGGCTGCAGAAGCGTGGCCTTAGAATCTCTGAAGATCTGCACAATCCAGGCCTGGTATTAGAATAGGCCTGCAATTAGAATTGTGCTGAAGTTGCTGTGCTGAAGTTAACAAGAAAGGTAGCCTTGAGCTATTCTTGAATCCTGAGACTGAATAATTATGTTGTGCCAACAGGCCGTGGCTGTAACAAGATACAGCTGCTGGGAAAGCAGGTGCAGGGCCAAGAAAGATAGGGAGCGGTATGGGAATATAGGGAGTAACAAACTACAAGGCTGAAGCATAGCAACACAATTAGCTACATGGATAGAATGCTTATTTTAGTCATGATAATTAGGGGTGTGAGAACCGCGTGCGTTTAGAGACTACTAACCAATTATATTTCTGCTTTACGAATATGCATGTGCATCGGTTCTATATAAGTAGTGTTAGAAACTAATAAAGTTGAGCAAGATGCATAACTCATATTGAGCGTCTTCTTGACTCCGGCAAACCCTTCTTCCAACAGTTAGCCAGGGTGATTGATTAAACCAGGTTTCATACCATGCTTGCTGTGCCTCATGTTCTCGTTTACGCTGTAACAAACCCTCACGCAATTTCACTAGTGAATCTCTAACTATGCCCATGTGGTCCGCATAAAACAGCACTCTTCCTGTAGGGCTGCACAAAGGCCTCCTTGTTGTAAGAAAAGAAGGTCTAGGCCCCGCCTATTCTGTAGGACCACCTCTGATAATGAGGATAGGCATTTCTCTAGGGCCGAGATAGATCGTTCAAGTCTTTCTAAATCCTCATCAACTGCTGCATGCAAGGAGGTCCAGCCGTTCCGTTGTTGAACTAGGGAGTTGGCGCCAGTCGCCGTTCCGGTGATTCCAAGTGCCATGAGGGTTGCGACCATTATGCACGTTATCGGCTCCCTCTTGACCCGGACAGGTGGTGGTTGTTTTTCCCAGTGTGCATATATGTCCTCCGAGGGATGATACAGAATCCTTGGCATAACTAAGACTTGGATACAAAAATCAGTGATGTTATTAAAAGGTTCAAGTGATAACACACGGTACGAGGCCCTTCCTGGAACAAATCCACCACCCTCCTTCTCCGGGAATAACCCATTTGACGTTTCCACTAAAGGACTGTTGAGATGTTATAAGCACACAACGAGACCCAGCTTCTTTTCACCCGGCCCAGACAGGTTCCCCCCCCCCCCCCAATCGCTAACATCATGAGGCCAATATTAGATGTCTCCCACTTACATGAACCGGGGTTATCCACCGTAGAGAAATTATAGGTGCCATTCCAAGCAATACCTTCATAAAACGGGGGTTTGCTGTCATAGCAGAACCAACAGGGGTTAGTTAGGTTTGGATTAGATTCATTCAAGGTGAAATACATCGTCTACATCATGGACCAAAGGGGATAAGGGTCAGGGCTTTCGGTATGAGTCCTTTGAGGGACACGAATTGTACCTTTAATCGCTTTGGAAGTTGAGTCAGGGGCGCGGGTCTGTGGGGGTAGAAGCCATGAGATTACTACGTTGGGGCCTAGGGGTTGAGGTTGAGGGGTGTACTGTGAGGTTTCTTTTGTGATTTTAATAAGGGTGTCCCTATCAGTACCTAATGTCCAAAGCATTACTCCCCAAGTTTTGCCAATAAACCAAGCTAGATCGGACGGGTTAGTGACGTTTATCTAGAGGTACCTACAATTCCCACAGTGCCATACCGTCCCACCATCAGTTTTAGAAGGGGTCTTACAGCCAAAGGGACCCCACGTTACCATAAGAAATCTATCAGGTTGACTCGGGGTCCACACCATGGCAATAGTTTCGCAGCCCCAGTAGGCACAATAAAAATAACCAGGGGAATTATAATAACTCCTACCGGGATTTGAACTTGGGCACCAATATGTATTCCTACCCCCAATGTCCCATCTGCTACTGTTACTAGCACAGTTCGGGGCTCGCCAACCATCCAGTAGATCTGGGCCCATCAGCTGACAGACCGTGACATTGAAGGAGGGAGCACCCGGAGTCACTATAGATTGTAGTATTTGCGATTCTTGAAGTTGTATCAGTGTCCAGTTGTACGGGCGATCACCGTTGACCAAGGACACGCAAACCAGTAGCAGTGCTAAAAACTTCAGATCCCTCCTTTTCCGTTTAATGTGACCAGGTTGTCCACAGTGATGACACGTCTATGTGGTTACGACTTGCACCAGCGGGGTTGGTGTTCCTGATGGACCTGCTTTCTCCTGAAGTGCAACTGTTCGCAATAAACGAGGTAACAGTGTCGACGATGACAGAGTCTGCAAAATACCTTGTGCAATCGGGTTAGCATTACTACACAAAGCCTCTGTCAATACCGCATCATGAGTAGCTGGTGGCAGGTTAGAATTAGCTATCGCCCGCTGAAGCCTGTCTGCAAAATCTAAAAATGGTTCATTTAACTTTTGTTTAATGGTCATCCATGGTTCTTTTGCGCGCTCGTATTGACTCACCACAACAAATGCAGATTTCGCAGCCTGTGTTGTTGCTCATAGTATTCTGCCACGCAAAGTGTGTTTGTGCCTGCTGTGTCGCAAAGGCTCCTGTGCCCATCAATCGGTCAAACGTTGCTCCTCTGGCATTTCTGCTGGCATTCATGCCCACCGGTCATTTGACAAGATATTGCACGTCATTAATTTAAATCCTGAAGCTACCAGCCAGAAAATGAACGCATGGGGGGTGGTGGGGGCACGTGTGCACGGAGTGCAAAACCTGAAGGAGGCCGTAAATGGCCAGGAGGCAACACCATCAATATAGAACTTGAACACAGGGCGAAGGTTAACGTAAACAAGTCCCGCGTGGATGTGAACTTTTTTTTTTTTTCTTTCAGACAAAATGGCCTTTATTGATTATACAAACTATTTATATATCTTAGACAGTGCAGGTGTTAGACCCTGATACGTTTTTGTGTCCTTCTTGCTTGCTATTTGCTGTTGCTGTAGGTGCCTGTATGCTGCGGTTCTAAGTTCCGATTCTTCACATCCTGTTTACATAACTGACAATTTGTGGCTGTCTTTGAACTCAACTAACTTGTCTGCAGACCCACTGCAGACCCCAACAATTCCCCCTTTTTGTTTTTTGACCAGCTAGTACCAGGTTTGTCATGTTCTGCAGGGCCCTTGCAAACATGACAGCAACCAAGGCAAACAAACAATACTGCCAATTGAGTGAACGGATGCCCAAAAGGCTGACATTTTCTCAGATTTTGTTAACATGTTGCTGCAATGGGGCGCCTAAAATCCACGCAGCACATACCATCAAAATCCTCACAGCCATGTCCTTGAACCAACAACAAAAAGCCAATAGTTGCTCTGTTTTGTATATAATGGTGGCAAATTTGACTCACATTCTTAACTGCCTAACAAACAAGGTGATTTAACTCTTTAATGCTTTCCCTGTTGTTAGTTTGGATAAGAGAAGAACCGCTGCAATACGTTCCCATCAGTTCCATAAATCAACTACATCATTACATGCTTCATCCAAAGTTATACTGCGTTTAAATGCATTATGCTTATCAGCATGTTCACGTGTTGACTTATGTGGGTGTCATGGTCCCATCATAGCTTTCCACTACATTAGCATCTACATAAAGACAACTATCAACATTTAAAGTGCAAACAATATCAACTTCTTTTGGGTTAACATTATACAGAGGTAATCAATTATCGAAAATACCAAGACTTTCAGTAAGATTCTTCATTCCCCACATACATTCACTTTTTTGCAACATTGTCTGCAAGTCAGTTTCAAGGAAGGGCACACCAAACAAGGACTGGTTCAGTAAGGAGGCCACACATTAGTTGTTGGGTTGACTGGCGGCAGCAGCGCTCCCACGATCCGGCACACTAAGCTCAGGCCGCACACAGCAAGCAGGTATCCATCACGGACCTTCCATCTGTAGAAACACAAGCATAACCTCTCCCCCAAGTTAACAATTCATGCGGTCCTGACCAATGCCCGGTACGAAGGTCTTTCATGCGTGCTAAAACACCTTCATACTTTTGCTGCTTGTCACCAATTGACACAAAATGTCGCACAGTGGGAGGCACCACATGGTCGACAGAGATTTTCAGAAAGTTCAAAACATAACATGCTTTCTCTAATCGTGCCTCTGGGGTCATTCCCTTAATTCCCCTTTTTTTTTTTTTTTTTGAGTTAGTGCCACTTTATTAATAGACTCACACCAATTTATACCCCCAGCTAAAAATACACACGCTACGCAGGCTTTGTTATTTAAAAGGTGATAGGTTAAAACTACTCGTTCACACGCTTCCATCTCCCCTATGATTGGTCCCGGTGCGGCGCCCACACGCTGCTCCCCCCTTGTGCAGGCATCCTGTTCTTTCTCTTCTTTCTGTCCAACTCTCTTATCTCTCTGCGAATACAGTTTCTTTGTCTCCCTTGGCCTTGCATATGTCCTTCACAACACTTGCAGCTTGTTACAGTTTCGGCCTGCTCGGCCTGCTATTACAACACAGTTACTTGGTCTGGATTGCTCGTGATATGTCCGTTGTCTTCCAGCCATTCCACAAATCCCCCTTTTTGTTTTTGAGCGATCCAGACCCCTTTTATTATTATGTTCATAATTCTCATAAAGCAATTCCACACACAGCCCAATATTATTAAAAAGATTACAATGGCAATTAATACCGTTATCCCATGCAGAAACAAATCTTTTAACCATCCAGTAATTCCTAAACTCTGTAGCCAGTCCGTTAACCCGTTCTCAATCTTTATGACCTGTACATTTTTTCTCAACTCAGCAAGCTGCTTATGAATACAGTTTGAGTTAACAGCCAAATTCATACAATGCTTTCCTTAGCGCTGTTCACTACAGGCTACTCTCTACTGTTCATGCTGTTTCCTTATCTTCTAGAGGTGAGATCACATTCCTCCTTTGTTTCTGTCTCATCCTAGTTTCTTCTCATACTCCCCCAGAGTTATTTAACTCTTTGCTACAGGATCTCAGCTGCACATCATCAAAGCAAGGCCAAAACTGCACATCAATGTCAAAACAACCCACTGTCTCTGTTCCGTACAATTCTACAATTTCCTCCCCCCATTGGGCTGATGTATTTAGGCAACCAGTCTGCATCAGGTAGTTCATTGCTGGCTGCGTTATCACAGTTTTTTGAATCCTCCTCTTCATCTGAACTAGATGAAGGGAGGGTTGGCACGTCCAAATAACTCGGCGGCTGTTCTCGCCAGCGCCATGTTTGGGTGTTGTCCCCTGCTTTGTCTATTCTGCGCAATCTGTCTTCGCCTTGCCTAATAGCCTCCCGCACACTACTTTCTTTTGCCTTATCCCTTTCCTGTAGTTTTTGTTCCTCAACTTTTAATCTCCGCAGTAAATTTGCCAGGTCATCTGTTGGGTATAAGTTCTTTTGATCCCACTTTGCATTCTTATCTTCTACCGGATAGCATCCCGCCTTTCTTTGTGACAGTGGACTGTCCGGTAAATTACCCGGTGGACTAGGAGGAGGACTAGGAGGTTTAGAGTCCCCTGCTAATGAAGTGCCCACCTGCGCTTCCTGATTTATTCCCGGGAGCCGAGGACGCTCCGTACCAAATACAGATGCTCCTGCCGCAGCCCATATTTGAGCCCCTTCACATTTTTTGTTCATAGCACGACATATCTTACCCCAGGTTGAACCCCACACCATCGTGCCCATTTTCTCAGATTCCCAAATTTCTTGTTCAAAATTTTCCCACAGTTCACAATGCATAATATCTTGCGGGTTAACAATCAACCCTCTGCCCTTCATCCATAGGATGATTTCCGTTATATCTTTCCACGGGCATTTTCCCCCCGCCTCCTTCACCCATTTTTTCAATACCCGTACCACGAAATCAACATCAACATCTTTTTCCAGCTTCATCGCCCCTCCGGAGGTCCAGCGTCGTCCAGCGCGCTGCCTCCCAGGATCACGTCGGGGTCACCACTTGTTGTAGCTCATGACATGTCCAAACCTCAGCGCAGCACCTGAGGGACCATCAGCACTCAGACTCTCATAGAGAGGAAGGCAAAATGGCAGTTTTTTGAAAGACACAGGCACTTATATACTAGTAGCAGAGCCAGCCCCTTCGTGGGCGGTTTTCTACTTAGTTCCTACATTTCTGTCACTACATGTGATCTTCCGCATTGCCACATCCCTATGCTACTACACTGACATAATTTAGGAGTGTACAAGAATCCTAAAAAAGATATTTGAAAGAGTAAGTTTACTTGAAAAATTAAAATCTCATAGTGAACACTAAAGTAACTGTTGCTCCCCTCCCAAGTTTGAATGTTCTAATAGTCTGTAGAAATAAGATTTGTCTGGGGTGCTAACATCAATAGATTATAGTCCTCCAAAATCAAAATAAAAGCTTGCTAAATATATTTGATTCTCTTTTGCTACATAAACCTTTTAAATTCTCCAATAGAAAAAAGAGGATTTTTTTCCTCTTTAATATCTTGATTATAGCCTTAAAGGCCCACATATGTCAGATCCCCTCACAAAGAAATGTTCACAAACTAGTAAGAGAAAACGAAATACTCTGTATTTTTAATCTTCTAAGCAAAAAACCTCAAAACAAAAAAACCCCGCAACCAAACAAGAAAAACCTACAAAGAAAAAACAGGGAACAAACACATAAGAATTTAACTGAACTGCTCAGTTGTTCTACTTTCCCATTCTTTCTCATTTAGTCCTTTTTCACTTGACTGTGTATCTAAACTGTAAACTATTTTGGGTGAGGGAGTTGTTCTCTCACTTTCATATTTGTCAGTAAAGATTGCTGGTGTTCTGTACTAACAAGTAACTGTGTCCTGGTTTCAGCTCGGATGGAGTTAATTTTCTTCTTAGGAGCTAGTACAGTGCTGTGTTTTGGCTCTGATGTGAGAACAATGTTGATAGCACACTGATGTTTTTAGTTGTTGCTGGGTGATGTTTATACTAAGTCAAGGACTTTTCAGTTTCTCAGGCCTTGCCAGCCAGAGGGCTGGAGGGGCACAAGGAATTGGGAGGGGACACAGCCAGGTCAACTGATCTGAACTAACCAAAGAGGTATTCCATACCATGGGATGTCATGCTTGGTATATATATCTGGGGGTTTAGCCAGGGAGGGCAGATTGTTGCTCGGGGACTGGCTGGGCATCGGTCAGCAGGTGGTGAGCAGTTGCATTTGTGCATCACTTGTTTTCTTTCTTCCTTTCCCTCTAGATTTTATTTTTCACCTCCCTTCTTATTATAACTATTATTGTTATTATTTTTCTTTCATTTTTATTCAATTTCAATTATTAAATTGTTCTGACCTCAACCCTTGATTTTTACATTCCTTTCCAATTCTCCTCATCCCTCTAGGTGAGGGGGGAGTGAGTGAATAGCTGCATGGTACTTAAATACTGGTTAGGGTTAAACCACGACAAACTGTTATAAACAACAACATGAATACGCTTTCATACAAACTTGCTAGAATTTTTAATGATCAAGAATGAGGATTAGAAAAGAGATTCTATACTTCAGCCTAGAAAACTGGAAATTAGCTGAAAGGAATGAGACAGCCAGACCCCATGAGTTAAGGAAGAGATGTTCATAGTGCCAATAGTGGCACGAAGCAATGAAAGGACAGAGGGGAATCTAATTTTAAAGGACTAGAAGAAACATTGTCCTGGTTTCGGCTGGGATAGAGTTAATTTTCTTCTTGGTAGTTAGCGCAGTACTGTGTTTTGGCTGTGATGGGAGAACAATGCTGATGGGATACTGATGTTTTTAGTTGTTGCTGGGCAATGTTTGTACTAGAGTCAAGGACTTTTCAGTTTCTTGGGCCCTGCCAGCCAGAGGGCTCGGGAGGCACAGGACACTGGGAGGGGACACAGCCAGGACAGGTGACCCAAGCTAGCCAAAGAGGTATTCCATACCATATGACGTCACGCTGAGTATATAAACTGGGGGAAGAAGAAGGAAGGTGGGGACATTTGGCATTATGGCATTTGTCTTCCCGAGTAACTGTTACATGTGACGGAGCCCTGCTTTCCTGGGGATGGCCGAACACCTGCCTGCCCATGGGAAGTGGTGAATGAATTCATTGCTTTGTTTTGCTTGCATGCATGGCTTTTGCTTTACCAAATAAATTGTTCTTATCTCAACCCTGGAGTTTTACATTCCTTTCCGATCCTCTTTCCCATCCCTCTGGGTGGGGGGGAGTGAGCAAGCAGCTGCGTGGTGCTTGGTTGCCAGTCGGGGTTAAACCACGACACACATAAAGGGTTGAAAATGAGACACAAGTGAATCACTGTAGCATGAATGTGGCTCTCATTCACAAAGCTCAATGTAGTAGAAATCCGATATTATGTAGGTCCCAGATTTTTGAAATTGCCCAAGCCAAAATGCTGCTGGGAAGAAAATTCCAAGCTTTACAGTAACACTGTACAACAGACAACAGCGACTGGGTCTGAAACAATGGATGTCCTCTCTCCAGTGGCCAGTTCAGCAGGATCACAGAGAGGCTATGACAGTTATTTTACAGACATCTCTATCTGCAGTGCAATCCATTTCTTTTTTAATGGAAAAATTTAGTACTTCAAGGGTACCCAAAAGTACTAGTAAATAAGTGATTTGGTTCAAAATGGAAATAAAGAATATGTGTATGTTTATCACCGTATAATCAATATATTATTAGATTCTATTAATTGATTTTAAAAAATGATTATGAAAGAAACATGACAGGGAACTTGTTCATTCATACAAATAGCTATATGTAAAACAGAATAGCCACAGTATGAGAAAAAGTAATTCATAGTTATATTTATGGAATTGGTAAGAACTCATTAAGAAAGTACAATTCGCATTTGCCAATCTTAAAAATCAGAACTTAAATCACATTATAGAAGAGCATAAACTGGTTATTAGTTCTGAGTGGCAGTATTTATACCTGTCATGATACATAACCACAATTTTAAACATTGTGTTGATTAATAAGTTTGCCACTAAATGCAGTTCACTAAGGCTTGGTTCTCAGTGCATTTCTGTAAAATTTTGTGTACAGTCATTATTTTCATCACTGTAATTGAAATTGTTACCTGCTTTATTTCAAGATTAAGTTCTAAACATTTTTTCTTTTTTCATCTTGTAAAACTCACATAATTCCATATCACAACACAATCATCATCAGATAAAATTATTATTAATGATTTTCCCAGTACATCTGGAACCACAGCCTAGAAAGTCTGATGTTCACAGAAGGCAAATTGGTAGAAACAATACTAAAACATACAAATAATGGACATGTGGATAAATATTGGCATAGGGGGAAGCGTGAACTTGGCTTTTTAGAGACAAATCATGTTTCACAATTCTTTTGGACCACTCTAGGTATATCTCAGTTCTTAATTTTTCCATTACACATGGTGTTCCCAGATCCAACTCTCCCTCATTCTTAATATACAGAATACTCCTATACCTTTTCTTACATGATACCAAATATATTTTCAAATGTCAGCTAGCTCCTGGCACAAGCTCAAATTTGGCAGCAGGTAACACAATTAAAAGATGGAAAACCCACTTATTTGCTCAACATTGCTTTTTAAAATACTGTTGCTTTACCACTTTGTTAACTTATCTGCTTTTCCACTTTTTTTGCTACATTGTCTGTTTCAAATTTGAAAATCTGATGTCTAAAACTGTGGTTCCAAAAATCGTTCAGTGATAAGACTGTGGAATGTTAATTTTACCTGTTTTTTTTTAATGGAGGGTATCTAGCAGTTTCTTGAATTACTATTTCTCAAATGAAAGACTATAGCATATTGTAAAAATGAAAAAAACCTTTGGATTAGAAACAGAAATGACTGTGGGAACTAAGTAGGGCATTAGAAAAGTGTGCTAAAAATATACCTGTTCCCAGAGTAAGAAGGTGGACAGGACCATTCTGCAGTAGCTGACATCAGTAGCTATCAGTCAAGGTAAGAGGGGAAATGAAATTGTACATAGAAATTCCAGCAAATATATGCCACAACCTTAAATAAATGTCTGTATGGGATTTTTTGATTGTTTGTTGTTTTCCTTCCACTAATGCAGCTCTATTGGTGTTTCTAACAGTGGAGGAAGGATGTAGGTGTTATCACCATGTCATCTGGTCCTGCTCAGGGCAATACTAATAAATGCTTGTAGATTTCTCTAGAAAAAGGCATTTTACTGCCTGTAAAAATGAGGTAATAGTTGTCAAAGTTGTGAAGAGAACATATTTACAATCATAAGAGATATGGTAGGATGGGATGAAGGATAACATCAAGGCACCTCCTCAAGGAAGTCAAAAGGGTGGTCTGAACTGGTAAGGTTCAGACAGGATGTGTTGGTACCTGATGTTAATAAACATAAAACAATCCATACTGGCAAATCTCTTCGTTCCTAAAGTGTCTCACTTCCTGCCTATTTCTGATAGCAACAACTTGTACCAGGATGTTTTCAACAATTGCTAATATTTCAGAAAAAACTAGATGCTGACAAGGAACTGCAAAGCCCAGTTTAAATTTTCCAGTGCAGGGAGTAAAGCTATTGTTTGATTAGTTATCAACTCTGAGCAATTAATTTAGCCTCTCCATATAAACTTCTAACTTACTAATAATTAATGAACCTTTTACAGTCTGGGTTAGAATCACAGATAAAGTGTTATCCATAGAAAACATTAATTAAAATAGCAGTAATTCTGTGTGTATGCCCAATTCTGAAATTATAAATGCACTGATTTTCAGATAACAGTATGATGAAAGTGTAAACATTTCTGTAGAACCTTTTCAGATGTTTTTAATTTTTCTGTAGGCAAGATAATGAAAACTAAGATATTATAAAGTCTGTTCTACTTTCTAAACAAGTCTTTCAGATAACCTAATTTTAAGTGATTACAATACCACAAAAATAGTAACTTTGTGGCATATAGTTAATTCTAGTTTTCTCTCTACTTTTAATTTTTTTAAGTTGCATGGCATGTCGAATTTAGCGTTACCTATTGTTTAATTATTAAAATATTCAGTTCAAGCTTAAACTATTTTACAAATTTAGTATATATTGCTACAAACAATATTATAAACAGAAATATTATATAAACCACAGATGTAACAGCATAAATATTAGCTATTCATGAGGCCTTATGAGATAGAAAGGGAAATTAATGTCTCCATCATTTGGTTGACAGGATTCAGATTTCTTTTTCAACCAGAGCAAATCAAAGTAGGAATAAAACCTGACTCCCTATTTTAGAGACACTGAACTACTGCAGAGTAACATCTCAGATGTTCTTGCCCGTGGCTTATAAAATTTCTCAGATTTATTTTTTCAGAAAATGTTAAGAATTATATCCTTGTCTCAGAAGACAACCATGGTGAAAGTGCCTTTTGACTAGGATAAGTTCCAAATTTCAGCCTATATTTAAAGATTTCTCCTCTACTTAGATGATTTACTTAGATGCAAGATTATCTTTCTGGCCCAAAACCCAAGCTTTCCAAACTAATTTTATTATTCAGTGCTCCTATATACCATATTATATTTTTAGGGGTGTAGCCTGCACCTCAGATAACCAACAGCCTTTTAGAAGTACCAGGCCTTGAGAGTAAGCATGTAGATAACATGTAGAGGACCAGAGGAAGGAGGAAAACTACTGGGGAATAAGAGCTGTGGAGTAAATCTTTTATATGCAGCCTACACTTCTAAAACTGCTCAAGTGAAGAGGATTTTTGTCTATTTTAAAGAAACTGAAGTTCCACATGTGAGAAAGAAGCGTAAGGCTTTGAATTGCTACCAGTTACTTTCCATATGTACCATTACTTTCTCACAGCTCTGTAACATCCAGCTTCCTAATGTTTATACCATGCATTTTTTGTTATAAATACCTGTCTTTCTAAATATATTCATAGCTTCAGTTTCTGCTTCTGTCTTTACATACCTAAGTCCACGTACAACAAGCAGTTCCACACACTGCTCTCTCTGACATAACTAAGGCCCTTCCACACAATCATTCATGCTGTATGGATTGATAGATTGCTGTGCTGAATTAAACCATTATTTTTTAGTTAGGCAAAAGATTATGATTGATGCCATTTAGAATGTCAAATTTCTAAAATATATCTTCCTCCAAAGTGTCCTAATAAGTTTTGCACATTAGTATTATCACCACACATATCTACACATTATTTTATTATTCAGACTCAAATACCTCCTCTCTCTTGAGCAAGCTCATCCTTCTTTATAATCTCATCATAGACTGCACTTCCTCAAAACAGGAAAGAAATTTGTTTGAAAGTATTTTTAACTGTCCGCTTATATCTAAGAGACCATGCATGAGTGAGTGTATTGCTTTTTGCTAGCCCAGAGATTAACCTGCTGTCCCTCAAATAGGGAAGCCGGAGCTTTTCCTCTATCACCATCTAGTGGGAAAGAAACAGGAAGTGCTGGAGGGCCGTGCAGTGGCTGTGGGCTGGCAGTTGGAGCGATTACCTTCTATTGACTCTGCTCCTGTGAACAGTGCTTGGAAATACGCACAGTTCCTGTCTTTCCACAGACGTGCACATAACTTATCTGAACTTCATAAGTATGAAATCAGGTTCTTGACAGAATGCCCTAACTGATGGATTTCACATTACCTGCTTTATCTGAATCTTGATATCCTGACATCAAATAACTCTCAGATAGGAGACTGAACTGAACATTAGATCAGAGATGTTAAAAAAATCCAGCCCAACAGCTCTGAGTACATCACCTTTTTTAACCTCTTACCATTTTGGACAGAAGCAGAGTATTTTTGAATGCCATAAATTCCATGCATGGAGATTAAAAATTAGAAACTTCCCTAGCTATTATTGAGAGTAAACATTTACAACAAATAATTGAGGTTTCTTGTAAAATAACAAGCCACAAAACTGGCATGATTATTTTAGGGAAATAAAACAACTGGACATAATTTGCTCAACCCCTGAAACAAGGACAAGAGTAAGACACTATGGAAAAACATGTCTTTGGGATAAAAATTCAAAGAACAGGGGAAGATTTGTAACACTTATTTCCCTTTTTGCAGCTTTAAAGCAATAACTCTAACAAAGTGGTAAAGAAAAAAATGGATGTCAGGACAAATTTTATATCAAATAGGGCTAAAATTTAAAAGATTTATTGATATTTTCAGAGACATTAGAGGGACATGGTAATAATTCAGAAAATTTTACATGGGCTAGGATATTTTAGTGTATGTGCTTCCAAACTAGATTTAAACTATTAAAGGGTGTCATTTCTCTCTTCATGTGTCAATATAGAGTTTAGAGTTACTTTTCTGACCTAGCTATGTATTTCCATACCTAAATTTCTTGTAAATATAATCCTAACACTGAATTTCTTGACATGAAAACTAGGCAGAAGCTGACAGATGCCATGAGGGGAATTCAGTTTAAAGCACTGTCCATACCAATGCTTTTTTGCAACCTTAAATATCAACCAAGGCCAAAGGTGGCCAAGGTACCTTTTACAAGAAAAGGTTTATGGGTGTTCTGAAAGACTGGTTTTATATTATTGTCGTTTATTTCTGAAGGAAGAAAAACAAGCTGTAGATTTTCTCTCTCTCTCTCACACACACACCCCCCCACCCCCCCCACCCCCACCCCCCAGAATCATAGCCATCTGTGAGGCTGTAGTGTGAGAGAAAAGTCGTCCTTTCTAGAGTCTAACTGGAGAGGAGAACAGGAGGTCAATGGAATCAACCAGAACTTCAAAAGTCCCCAGTGCTCCCAACACTTCCTCATATGAAAAGGAAAGCTCTACATTTGACTGAAGAGAACCAAACAACAACATTTACTGAGTGAATACAGTACCCTTGTTTACCCTTTTATTTAAAACTTGCACAAATTCTCTAAGCAAAAGTAGACATTTCTTATATGTGTTGTATTAAACAAAATCTTGCAATTTATTGTTATTTTGCAAAATGGTTTCTTTCTCTTTTTACTTTTAAGGGTTATGTTTGCAATTGTATACCATGTGTGCTTTCTAGATTAGAAAACTAGGCCTAATGTTGAAATATAAACCAAATGTGCAAAACACTTTTCAAACAAGAAGTTATACAGCTGTAATAAATTTAAATATTCTAATGCCTAGTTTGTTATAGGAAATGTAATACCAGCATTCATGAATTGTCAGACACCAGTAGAAGTAACTCACCTTGCATGGCCTTAAGCACTCTAAGAACTGCAATTCATACATCCACTCATACAACTTAAGAGGCTTCTAGAAAAAGCTCTCCTGCACTAGCACAGGTGACACGAACTTCTTGCAGAACTTCTACCAGAACTCTTTCCACATGTTCCCTGCTACCAAGACATGCCTAATAACCTTAATAACTTGGAGTAAAAGCAACAGTTTTCTTCTGCATTTACTTTAAGCTATATACCTCCCTTTCTTCCTACAAAATGTAAATGTCTCTTACTGTACAGTTCAGTATGGTTCAGAACAGTATCCTTTAGGAATTAGAGAACAAAAGAGAATGGGAAGAAAAAGAGTGGTCCAAAGAAGGAACCTTGTTCCAGCAAAGATGTCAGAGAGGGAAAATACTGAAAGAGAAACATTTAATTGCAGCCATTAAGGTCAGGGAAAATTACAGATCTCCAGTGCTATGAACCCAGGAGACAATCCGAGGAAGGGAAACAGGGTTTTTAGAATTCAGTACAGCCAATAAACTGAAGAGGCTGAGAACTGAAAAGTTGATAATTTTTTATATGCCTTATTTAGAATAACTGAAGTTTTCTGAGGGATTGAACTACCACTTGAAGTTGAGGGGAAGCAGGAATAGAGAAATGGAGGATTAGTTGAAGAAACAGAAAATTTTATCTAAATGACCCCTCACATTATATTATTTTAAAAAGTAAGTACATTTACTACAGTTTTCTTTAATTCCTCTGCAATTCTAACTGAGAAAGACCGTATATCAAAACCTATAACATCTTACCATACACTTAAGTGCTTAAATTGAGAAATGGAGGTTAGGACCCCAGTTCTCAGGTCAGGACACATCCATGTCTCCAGTTATTGCTCAAGAGGAAGAAAAAAATGTTTCTGAAAGGAGCAAATGTTTTCCGCTGACCGAGGGCAACGTATGTCCTCAAGGGATGAGGAGATTGCTGATCTGGGGTGGCAGGTATGCCACAGGGTCAACAAAGTTTTCCACTTCAAAACTTAAAAAAGAAAGAAAAAAATCCGTTCACCCAATCAATACTTAAGCATTGATACATATCTCCACAACACTTATTAAGAAGAAAACACAATGGATGACTTTACCTGATGGCATTTAAGTCCATCTTGAGTTTTTACACTGCCCATATGCGAAAGTTCCTACAACCTTGACCTGTCTGTGATGTTTAAGTGTGACAGAGCTTGAGGCAGGATCCAAGTCTCTGAAAGAAAGAACCTTCTACAAGGGAGGATTGGGATTTGGCAGAAAAGGAATTAAAAGTTGAGTGTCGGTGCCGAGGAACCCAGCGGACTGTTCCATTACCTGGAGAGGGGGAAATCTACTTCCATGCTATTAATTATTCGCTATAAAATTAAAGATAAAATTTCAAAAGGAGAGCGATAAACAGTCATTATAAAGCATGAGGAGGAGATCTATGAATTAAAAGAGGTGAACCTGAGGTAAAATCTTGAGGGCACCTCTCTCCTTTCTCCTGCGTGGGCAAGTTCCACTCAGGCGCCTGGTTTGAGGGAGGAGGCGAGGTGGCACTCCGGTAGCGTGTTTGGGGTTGGCTGGGTGTTTTAGGAGCTTTTAGATCCACTTTTATTTCTCCTTCCAGCATCACCAGTGTTTCCCTCCTCACTGGCGCTGTGGCTGCTCATAACAGTCTCATTTATATGAGCAGGACTGGGAGGAGAGAAAAAAGGGAGAGCAGGGAAGCAGCGATGGGAGGTGGGGTTTGGAGTGACAAAGGCGCAGGCAGCGGCCACCACGGGGTCAGCCCGGGCTGCCGCTCAGTTAAGAGTCCAGTGACTTCTTCAGTCATAATCTGACGTACTGAGCCAAAATCTGCTCAGTAGGTGTAACAAATAGGCTTGGCTAACGGAAGTCCTGAGCATAAATGCAAGTAACTCGACCAGATTTCATACAAAGCGTTTTAAAGAACCGGAGGCTGGGTGAGACCCACCACAGGCAGTTCTCAGGAACATGCTCAGCCATTGAGTACTTCTCCAGGCATCTGATTACACTAATGTATTGGAGTATTTGATATATTGTGTTCTTTAAGAATAATTTAAAATGTCAGTGTATACAAAAAATACTTTTTGCTATTAAGTGATTATACTGTGGTGTCTTTGATTTAGAGGCCCATAATAAAAATTTCTCAAGAAAGTGAGGAACTGGGTTCTTTGATCTGCACCTAGATGACAAGAAACTGAGGGCACTTAAAATGTTCATGAAGTAGCTGGTGTAGGAGCAGCTATCAGTGATAAACATGAGAGCTTTCCATCATACTAAAAATATTTCTGTAGAATCATAAGCATGTGCAGTGCTTCCCAAGCAACTTTAAAATGCCAGTCTCACTTCCTCTGAGAAACTCTGAAACTTAAAAGCAAACCAAAACCACACAGAATAAACAAATTAGGAGCATAAAATGAGGTGAATAGGAGGGGTATTGTCTTTGGAAAGTCCAATTAATTTTTTTAATGTGATAGTTTCTTCTATATAATTAATAAGAACATTTATTGACTACCCAATTACACCTAAGTACCTGAGTAGTATAAGCAATAATACTGTGATAACATGGTATGTATGGAGACTCCATATACTAAAGAGAAAGAAGAGATTGAACTACATTATAACAACTGTGATCCCTCTGGGGCACACCAGTGAAACATCACCAGGAAGTCTGCATTAATCATTGTTCTGGCACTATTTGTGGGGGGTTTTTTTGTGGATAAATAAGGACTTCAGTGCACTAAGCAATCCTGAACCTTTCTTGAGCTCTACATTAACAAATAACCAAACATAGTATTTAATTAAGAAAAAGTTGCCATATGCTTTTGCAGCCAAAGGGAAGTATGTATGCTGGATGAAACCTATTAGATTAATAGTACCACAACTTTTTGCTTGGCACATACATGGTTGTAAGAATTTGTCCTTTAAATTTTTGCAGATGAAAAGAAAACATTCCTAAAGGCAATAATTAGTTATTATTCTACAGCTACTGAAACATGTAGTTGTATTCCTATAGCCTGATTATTACAGGTCTATAACTTCCCTGAAATTACATGTGAAATTTTTGATTTCAGGCATTTTGGCATCAGTATATAGCATTTCGGCATCAGTATATAGCATTTCAAATGAAATTTTGGGGAATCAGAGAAATTATATTTATTACATGTGAAGAGCATCAGCCATAAATAAGTCATATAGACATCTCTGAACTGCTTTTAGAAGAGGGCAAAGCTGTTACAAGGCCTTGTAAGAAAAATCTTCATTTAAAAATACACATTTGTTTTTATTGTTGGGAGGGAAGATTATTAAAGGAGTGAGAAGGAGGAAAAAAGATGTAACTAACTGCTAAGGATAATCAGTTTGATAGATTGTGAATGTTCAACAGTTATGCAGTTTTATACTAACTTCATAACACTATGAAGGTCATCAGAGTGCTGTGTAACACAATGTTCATGATAATGAAACAAAGCCTCACAGGCTATAAAATATGTGACACTCCTGCCCCTATAGACCATGTTATATTTTTGAGTTAATCATCAACAATATAGGGACACTAAGCGTTTTTCTCTTTTCAAGCTCTAGCTGGTATTAATGAGAAGATTTAGAAAATAAGGGGACTATAAGATTATGATGTGACTAACTGTAAAATAAAGACCAATGCCTTGCATTCAAAATTTAAATGGACTAGAAAAAGCTACATTTACCTTTATTAATCTAGATTTTAAAAGCAAAACAAAATCCCCAAACTTCTATTAGTACTTGTTTAGATGACCAATTTTTCATGAAACTGCATTATTAAGGAAAACTCAGATGATGTTAACATCAAAATACATAGCCTGTACAACTCAACATGCCCCTAGACTAGACAGTCAACTTTAGTACTTCTGAAGATTACATGGAAACATCCAAGTTTTCATAGCATAAGTAATATGCTAAGCTCTTAACAGTCAGTCATAAACACAGCACATTTATATTTTAAATTAAAAAAAAAGAAATGAAACATTTACACTCTATAGTCTAAATGAAGTTTCTGAAATTAGCTGTGAAAAAACTGAAAATTGAAAGATCATATTTTCAAGTCTGCACATATATAACAATTTTTCTGAAACAATATTTTCATATAAGTATTTCTTATGGTACACTATATTTTAAACATCAATTTTATAGCATGGGTTTTACAATTAATCTCTTTACCAAGAGTATTCCTTATTTAACTGACTTTTTTATCCAAATGTTATTCAACACAAATACCTTTTCTATAGTATTAAAATAGGATATCCACCAAAACAAATTTTACATTCACCTTCTGCGATGAAAGTTTATTAAATAATGATTGATTACTGCTTATGAAAAAGTCTTTGATCATGTATTTAATTAGGAATTGTTTAACTTGGACAGTGAGTTCAAGGGCAACTATAAATCACATTTAATGGATCCAACAGGTGGTGCTTGTCCTAAGCCCCCTGAACAGGCAGGATGTGAGCAGGACCATCCAGACAAAAAATACTGTGTGCAGCTGTGTCATGACAGTAACTCAACCACGCTTGGATGTCTGGCCAATGTCCCTGATGTGTGTGGACCTTATGGATCATGAGATAGCGTACACCTGCACTTAGCCTAAACTTAAAAGTTTGCAAACGCTAGGTATGTAAGCTGGGTTGTTTTTTTTTTTTTTTGCTGAGTATAAAGGCGGGCAAGCTCCAGGACTGGGCCAGAAGCCTCATCTACAGGTGGATGCACCATATAGGAACTTCCCAGTTACCAAGAGACTCCTGGCACTGGCTGCAATGGGGCTTCCCAGCCAAAGTGGGGGTCAGGATGATGTTATTAAGGTGGTAATTGGCCATGTATCCTTTTCTTAATCGCTGTAATGCTTTGCAGTAAGGATGTGATGCTTTGCTCATATTGCTCTTCTATCATATTGTGCATAATAACTAGTACTGTTTCCTTTTATCATATTGCATACTATCTTCCTTTATTATATTACAATATAATAAACTACATTTATTTTTATATTTGATTTGGAATCCATTTTTGCTTGGTAGCCAGTCAGTCAGCAAAACACCTACTCAAAGACATAATAAATTATTCTTTTGCCTCTATGGGCATTTGACTAGTTTGTAAACATTATTACAAGAAAAAATAAAACAGCAAGATCATTGCTTATAGAGAGAACCTTTTTTAAGCCAGTGGATTCTTTAAGAGGAACAGGTAGAGATTTATATTTTGGATTATTTTTGCCAATGAAGAACAGTCAAAATAGGAAAAGAAGGCAAGTAAGGGCTTTTATATGCTGCCTCTATATTTGGAAGCAAGTGAGAAGGAAACAATCTAAAACATTAGGGAAAACACAGTCTAATGGCAGAGAAAATATAAATATTACCCAAGAAAATGCAAGAGAAACAAGCGCTTTGACCAGAAGAGAGCAATCACTAGTGTAGTCTGGAAATGAGGGGAAACAGCAGTGGAACCATGGAAGGTATGAAAGTAACTAGTAACTTCAGGAAACTCTAGCAAATGAAAGTATTAAAAAAATATTTAAAGGGGCATATGCATATATTATCCTGTCAGGAAAATTCATATTTTGAGTGCTGCCAGGTTATTGTAATTTATGGATCTATTTAGAAGGCAACTGTCTTTAAAAATGGAAACGTATTCTTATGTGCTTTGACTTGAATGGCTAGTGGATTGCCTCTGTCAGAAAAAATATATGATGGCATCAGATATTTTGATGCACTCTATTTCTAATGATTGTGCATACATTCTTTTCCTCTGAAACCATGGGAAAATTTCACTCAGTCTCAAGTCCTTTTTGCTTGACAGTCATCTTGAATCTCTCTTGCTCCATTTTCCTTAGAGCTATGCTCCCAGTGATTGCTCAGACCTGTGTATGAGTTTCTGTGCCTTCTCTGCATCTGTTCCTATGGCATTTTTGGGTTTTTTTTCTCACACATCTAACTTCAAAATATTCAATAAAATATGTGCTGCCCATATGTGCCTTTTTTTGGGTGGTGACATGTACCCATGTTCTCGTGGAGGCTGTTCTTGTTCCAGAAAGTTTAACTACTTTTAAGCAATTTTAATTTTTTAGCAATTTTAAGAAGCACTGTCTATGATAATTAGCTGTAATATGTTTTATCTAACATTATGGCTAAGAGACCATCTTAATACATTGAACTCTGCATGGAAAACATACTACCAAAAGCACAGGTATACATATTACAGCCTCCTTAAGAGAGTGACTATATTGTCTTTCATATCAGTACTTGCACTGGAATGCAATCTTTACTGGGAATACAGTAGATAAAGTTGGCAAACCTACAAAATGTTCAATAGTAACTAAAACCTATAAATTAACATTAATTAACAACGCTGTGCATGCTAGTGTTCTTTCATTATAGTCAAGATTTGTAAACAATTTCCGCTTACCTATAACCTTTAAGAAAACTGCTCATGCTTAATCCCGTTATTTCTCCAAATCTTAGGACAAGATTTTCTATGCTGTTCTTCTCTTCAAAGATGAATTACATTTAAGGAACCTGAGGGAAGTCATATAGGTATTTTAAAACAGCGGGAGAACAAATAAAGAAATTTAAACATCAAAAACTTTTGCAGCACTCTCAAAACTAGCCAGCTGCAACAAGGTCTTTTACCATCACATACCAAGTTAACTTCAATAAGTAGTTAGCACACCTTGCCCCGGCACAGCCACCAATCCCCCACAAGGTTTCTAAGGTCCATCTACTGTTCATGCTGTTTCTTCATACTCTTCAGGCCAGTCCCTCAGCTTCTTGCCTCTGCTGCCTTCTCCTCCTCTCTCCTCATCCAGGTCTCTCTCTCTCTCTCACACACACACCCCTGAAGCCAGCCCACAACTGTATGTTATCAATGTTAATTAACCCAGCTTCATTCCTCTACAAAAAACTAGAATTTAAATATATCATGATGCAGAAAAGGACATTTTTCATAAATAGATCATTTTGACTTGATTTTAAAGTTATGGTGTTATGAGCAAAAAGCAGGTGCAGATCCCTCAGGGATGAGGCACAACACTCAGCAACTGAAAACTTTGGCTTTAATGAAAGTGTATGGTTACCACTGTGGGAGCCCCTGGGACACCATCACTAATCAAATAAGGACCCTATGCAGTGGAGCCCTACTAGGAAGTGAAGCTCAAAGGAAAAGCACCTCAGGGGTGGATAATAAAACGTGTGCTTATTAGCATATCATATATATGCAATGTCTTGTTACCGTGGTTTAACCCCAACCGACAACCAAGCATCACACAGCCACTTGCTCACTCCCCCCCACCCGGAGGGGTGGGGAAGAGAATCAGAAAGGAATGTAAAACTTGAGGGTTGAGATAAGAACAATTTTATAATTTTAACAGAACAAAAAAAAGAACAATAATAACAATTATAACGGAAAAGGGGGGGGAAGGGTAAAACGCAAAGGAAAAGGGAGAAAGGAAAACAAGCAATGCACAGTACAACTGCTCACCACCTGCTGACCAATGCCCAGCCAGTCCCTGAGCAACAATCCCCCCCAGTTAACCCTCCAAGTTTATATACCAAGAGCCAAAACACAGCACTGTACTAGCTACTAAGAAGAAAATTAACTCCATCCCAGCTGAAACCAGGACACTTGTTTTGCTTATTAGCAAAGTAGCTGATGTAATGCGGGTGGTGTTTGAATTCTGAGATCTGCAGCTAGCCACCCTCATTGGCACCCATGCAGGGGTATGTGCAGATGGGTGGGGTGGGTAAGCAAACTATCCTGGGTTACCGTGACAATGAAATAAAATGTGCTTGGGACTCTACATACTCCTATGGGGAGAAAGAAACTATCCCAGGTTACCGTAACAACAAGATAAGATGTTTTATTTATCCTTACTCCTTTTCCATTTTTATCTTAAAATAAATTACATTTTAGAAATTATTTTCATTATGTTAGCCATAATTTAAAGGAGTGCAAAAGTTACTTGTGTTTATTTAATTTTATTGCACAATGTATGCTTCCTGTTCCTTTTCTCACTATAATTTTTTTTTCATAAGGATGTCTAAAAGAAAGAGGGACATCTGTTGCAAGTTAGAAGGCTGTTTTAGCCACCATAAAGGACTTTCTAAAATGTCTTCATATGAACAAAAATCTAACTTGATAGCCAAATTCCAATCAACATTCTTTTGTCAGGTTTCTGGATAAAAAAAATAGGTGATTAATTGCTTCAATAAAGAATTAATTGGAAATATGAATGTGATTTATCTCTAGGTAGAGGACCACAGTTCTCTCTTTCTTACCTTCCTTTTGGCTAATTGCTCCAAGGAGACTGCATTAGGTGTATCTATAAAATGCAATGTAAATGAAACCACCATAAAACATTCACAGGCACTGGAAATAATTTGTCTAAAAACTGTGTATTAAAATGTTCGAACAGACCTTGGCACAGGCTAAAAGCATGCCAGCTAGTACTTTCCTAAACAATTCCTGGGCACGGTTTGGGAGTTAGTGTGAGTCAGGAACCATTCCCAATGGGCAGTAGATGCATGTGACTATCCTGTTTTGAAGAATAAAAGGGTTTAATAATAAAGGCATAAAACATTGTATGGTTACCAATCTCAGTGCCAGAGAACAATCCCAGACATGTTTAACCTAATAGCTTATATGTAGCCATTGAATCTTTTGGCTGATATGGATAACACTTCAGTATCTGAAGAATGGAAAAGTTCTGCTTTCTTTCAAAGAAGCAGTTTTTAAAGGCCTAAGCCCAAGAAGCTTTTAACATACATGATTTAGATAATCATCTCTCTGTCTCAAATCATTTTTTACTGGCAAGATCGTTAAAAAGGGCATGGCAAGGCATTTTAAGCATGATATGATGTTCTCAGATTTCTTTAATCCATAAAAGTGTGGCTTTCAGCTTGCACCAAATACAACAGTCCATCAGGCCAATTTTTAATTTCTGTCCTTTGTCAGAAGATGAATGTCCACATTAACTTGCTGGCCCATGAAACTGCATCAATTTACCTTTACACCTTAAAAAGTTAAAAAAAAAAATTAAATGCCTGAATGTGTTTATCGTAATCTCTCAAAATAATCCATAGCAGCCCTCACATCTCTTGTATGAAATTGCACAGGATTTGTTATGTAACTGACATGCAGTTCTATATCTCTGTTATAAAACATGATGGTAAGTTGCTTTCCCAGTGCCCGTCCAAAAAAAGACTTTTGAGAGGATAAAGTCATATGAGGCTCAGATTAAAGAAAAAAAAAATTGTGGGAAGTTCAGGAAGTTATAGCAGGAACGGTACCTGCTTTCTTTCTGAAGTTCACCAATAGTGAATCCACAGAAAAGAGCCTAAAGAGCATCTTTAGCCAGATTTCAGATTTCTTTCAATGACAATGTATAACTGATCATTTATCTTCCCTACAAAAATAACTGTTATTATGTCTGTTCTTACAGCCCTAACAATACTGGGACAATCTACTTGTCCAGCAGAGTATTCTATCACTGACCTCTTTTTCTGTTATATAATGTATTTTATTGTTATCTATATTTTATAATCTAAATTACATATATTATCTGTGTTTTAAATTTTTGCCTTGCATAATCAAAAACTGACTGTAACATTCAAATGAAAATACTAGAGCTTTGTCTTCAATATTTTTCCTCCATATATAACAAGTATACATTTTAAAAGACATATTTGCCATAGAATCCATATCCCTTCTTCATAGAAACAGAAGCATATTCTTAACACAGTAGAGACAGTGCAAGTTTGTCACTTAAGAAAAAATTAAAAGATGAAATAGTATTATTTCATTCCATATGAAATTCTTGTTGGTAAATTATGCTAAATAATTAGAATAAAACACCCAAACCAACAAACACAAACCTCCATCTGTCTTACCAGAAAAAAAAATAAAATAAAATCAGTAGTCACCATCAAGTTCTAAACTTAGAGCAAGTACCTATACAAATATTTTACTACTCAATATGCAGGCTTCCTTAGTTTTTTATTTTACCTGTACCACTGAAGGCCTCATCTGATATTAGGTTGCTTACTTCTCACAATGAATATTCCATAGTGAATTAATTGCATGGTGCTATTATTTACTCCTTTGAACTAAAGTCAATGCAAAGAGCATAACTTTATCTTACCTGCCATACAGCATTCAGCATTACATTCTTCCTACTCGCTGTTGTAGTTCAGCCTTAACACCAGACTCCCAATCATTTGAATAATTAAATTTAGGATGATAGCTATATGATTGCATTACTATATTACATTCAGATAATAAGCTGAGTTACTTTCAATTATTTTTTTAAAAATTAAAAATATACCATCAGGTGGATAACTGGCTAGCTGAAAAAGGTCTCATAGACATAGTCCAGCTGGCTGGACAAAAATGCACATCGCGCTCAGCTTATCTGAAGTAAAGCAAAATACACTGTCTTTGGCTGTCCTTGTTACACAATAACAGGAAGATTTCGGTGGGAAAAGAATGTTGCAGGTGGGAACAGAAAACTACAGAAGAGAAACTAGGGGCAGGCTTGATATTTAGGCAACTAACCAATAATGAGCTTAACTTTTGTAATATGTATGAGCTAATTATAACAAGGCATAAAAGGCACAATAAACGAAGTCTGCTGATCACTCATATTGAGCGACTGTGTCTTCCCTCCGTCGCGACAAATGGCGCCCGAACAGGGACCCTAGAGAGGGCTGAACCTGCGAGCCACGGTTCGACGGAGATTCGGGTACCGGTCCTGAAAGCAGCGCAGGAGGCGGAAGGGCACAGTCCCCGCGCCCGGGAGCACCTACAGAGGGTCCCGCCGGCCACGCGTCGCCGAAGTCTCGCAAAGGCTGCAACAGCGCTGACGAAGGTATGGAGAGACAAGCGACGTACGATTCGCTCATATGCTTTTTAGAAAAGCGGAGCGTTCGGGACATAGATTGTAAAAAGGAATTCCTCGGGTTATTAGCGTATGGGATAGCATCTGGGTCCCCCGCGGCAGCGGCGAGCGGCGGCGCGCGGCCCGGCAGGCCCCTTCCCGGCCGCGGTTTCTCTCCAAGGCGGCACCATCCCCCCCCCCCCCCTCCGATCGGCGCCATGGCGATGCAAGCGGCCAAGCGAGCTAACATCCGGCTGTCCCAAGGGATCAATCGGACCCTTTATATTCGGAACCTGCCGTATAAAATCACAGCGGAGGAAATGTATGATATGTTTGGGAAATACGGACCTAGTCGACAACTCAGAGTTGGAAACACTCCTGAAACAAGAGGCACAGCTTAAGCTTCTCAAGGAAAAATACGGAATTCATTACAAACCTACCAAAAAAAAAAAAGGTGCTTCAGATGTCCCCTACAAGAAATGGGTTTCTGCCTTGAACTAGCAAACATCTCTGTGTTTAACGAGAAGCCTTTTTGCCTTGATGGAGATAATTTATGCTGTATTCTGTATTTATGCTGTATTCTGAATGTGGAAATTGGTTGGGACTAGGAGGCTGGCTTAAAGGCATTTTGCAAACGGGATTATTATTTTTGATCATTATTGTAATAATAGTTTTTTGATCAAAACCAGCCAAAATTATTTGTAAGCATTAGGCATATCTGAAGAGAATGCCTTTATTTGAATCAGCAGTTAAGGTGTAGTTTAGTCTGAGGCTGTGGTTTTATCTGCTTCTGGTGAATTTTTGAAGTGATGAAATCAGAGATACAAGGTATACTAAGAGTTATGAGGTAATAAGGTAATAATCTAAGTAAGGGTGCTGTCTTTTATATCTACAAGTGCAACATGCTTTTATGTAGCAGAGAGAAACTTTAACAATAATGTTGCTTGAGCGAGATGTGCATGTGACAACTTGGGAAAAGGGATATCACAACTGGAGTGCAACAGTGTTTCTACGTCTGGCAGAGTGAAATCTTTCAAGGGCTGAGTTTAGACAGTCTAAAATAAATTGTTAGTATTCAGAAAACCCATCTTAAGCCTCTTTTGCTTACATAGTGTTATGGAAGTCAACTGCTATTGTAGAGAATTAATGATTTTTTAATACATATTAACAAATACTACTATTTTAACTTGAGGCAGTTGAGTGAGAAATACTCACGTGTAGCATTTGAGGGAATGTCAGCATAAATCGCACTTACAGTAAGACTGCATTTTTAATTACTGTACTCGTTAAGATTCGATGATGCCATAAGGCTAAGGCCTTTTATCACAGATTGGTTCTGAACTAAAAGGTGTGTGCACATGTAGATATGCACATTTGTGTTATTTTCCTTAATTGGCTACAAAATAATATAATTAGGTTGGGGACTAGATCTTGGGAATTTGTCTATTATACTTCTGTTTGTTAAGGAACGTGCATAACACACAGCACCCATGTAGGCTTGGCTTGTGGCACAGTTGTCAAATTTAGCATAGACATTCAGACAGATAAGCAACGTACTCTTCTTGTGTGTATCACCTACAAGCCATTATGGCTTAGTGTGTAAATCTGTACGTAACTATTGAAAAATCCCCTTATGAATGTATATAGCTTAGAACTAATTTTTCCCCTTTGTTAATTCTTTGATATCAATGAGGTATTCTTCAGAAAATGTAGGGACTGGTTGGTTGCATAAGGGTAGTTGTTATTTGGACAGAAAATTGTTAATGGTCAGGGATTTTCCACTAAAATATTTGCAAATATTCCTAGTCAAACATCAGTTTGGTTTCTTTTGGGGTTTTGAGCTTGCATTAGTCCATGTTCAGAACTTTAAAATTACCTTTGAAGTTTTTAAACTTTTTATATCACTGGAACAGAAAGAGCATCTAAATTAAAGCTTCAAGCTAACTTTATTTTTCAAGTATTTCAGGAATTATACTTCTGAACTGAGATTTTATAAGTTGGCTGTGTATTTTCCTGTGTTAAAACGCTGTTATTGAAAATGGTCAACCAGGCCCATGTCGCCCAAAATAAAGATGGGGGAATTGTGGATAACTGGCTAGCTGAAAAGGGTCACATAGACATAGTCCAGCTGGCTGGACAAAAATGCACATCGCTCTCAGCTTATCTGAAGTAAAGCAAAATACACTGTCTTTGGCTGTCCTTGTTACACAATAACAGGAAGATTTCGGTGGGAAAAGAATGTTGCAGGTGGGAACAGAAAACTACAGAAGAGAAACTAGGGGCGGGCTTGGTATTTAGGCAACTAACCAATAATGAGCTTAACTTTTGTAATATGTATGAGCTAATTATAACAAGGCATAAAAGGTGACTGTAAGAGACAATAAACGAAGTCTGCTGATCACTCATATTGAGTGACTGTGTCTTCCCTCCGTCGCAACACCATCATAATGCTAATTTCTAAATATTTTACTGAGACATCACATTTATTTAAAATTCTGCCCAGAAATACATACTACCTGTAAATTACTAACAGGTAAATATAACAATGTTTGTTCATCCCATTAACAACTTAAAATGACAAGCACCTTTATGTTATACCAGCCCTTACAGAATCAAAAATGGAAAAGCACAATACATTTTTCATTCATTCTATAGAAAAAAAATTAATGACAACAAGCAACCGCTAAGAAAACATTGGTGTCAGGTGTGTTTTTACAGTAATATTACATGCTGTCCAGAATTTATGAAGCTAAATGACAACATGTAGCTGTCAGGGAAATTAACATCAGAATGAAAAGGGCAAAGAGGCCTCCAGTATTTTCAACAGTGTATACATGCATATTGTATAACTAGAAAGCTTTTTATCTCAGTACACAGTTTCAAACAGCAGCAAGAGAGGTACCTACAACAACGTATTTTTTTGTGAAAATTGCTTGAGAAATACATTTTAAAACCAGTACTGTCTGCATGGAGATCTCCAATTCCTGCCTTTTAAAGTTACACTAAAACTACTGAATTATTGATTCTTTGAAGAACAAGAAATTAGTCTCAGAATAACTGACTGTGCAAACACCTTAGATTTATGGGAGCCCAGTCATTTGTTTAGGGCAAAAGAAACATTCTCCCTTGACATCAAAGGGAGCAGGATTAGGTTCTAAAGCTTTACCCTGAATCTTGCAGTTCATTTTCAGGGCTACATAGGCGTGGATTTATCAGGGGAATTCAGAGAGCTTTGCATTTGCATAGCCATCAGCTTTGTTTAGTGCAGCATATGCTCCTTAAGTGTGCCACAGTCATGGTTGTATGACTGCATAACTCCTCCCATACAGATTAGGACCACCTCTACCCCATGACTAAGATCTGGAACAGACATAAGATTTAAATTATCTTTTGATATGCTTTCCAGTAATATTATGAAATACTTGTTTTTATCCCTTTTTCTGGGCATTTCAGGCATAACAAGATGAACCCCATGCATACTAAAATATCTTTTTAGGAACATAGTGAGTTTTCATTCTGCAATAAATCTTTGTTAGTAGACCTTTGAAGACAAAAGGAATACAAGGAACCACTTGTCTGAATGCAACTGAAGAATTTGCACTTTCCTTTAAAAAAGTAGATTACAGTAATATCTAATGGAATAAAACATATTTAAGTATTTAATTTCCCTTAAAAAAATGTCCTGATTTGCTCATGTGTGTTACAACACCTTCTAAAACAACTAATGACTTAAATTAGTTGTTTTCTTGTGCAGGTAAAACATCATAGTACTCAGACAAAACAGCCATTTCTACAAATTCTTTTAGTTGAATGGGATTTTAAAAGCATAAAATGGTCCAGTGACATTCTCACTGGAAAATTCCAACAGAAACAAAGTAGTCAAATATGTGTTGTGTCTTACCATGATGTTTGTACTGGCTAAACCATATTTCATATGGAAGACACATGGCATTTGAAAAGCAAAATTTCAGTATTTACATTTTATTTACACCCTAAATCACCAATTAAGAAAAAAATCACTATATAAATAAGTTACTAAAATCACATGAAGACTCCATCAACATGAATTGGTAACAATCAGAAGTAGACTGAAGTAGTATTCCTAGACCAACTTTGTCATTTTTGAATCATATTTTCCTTTGAATTCATAGGTGTACATGTCCACATAAATATGCGTATGTGAATTCTTAAATAGGTAGTTTATTAAACTTTAGTTTGTTACCAAAAGAAGATAAATATTTCCCCCTTGACTTACAGAGTTGCACTGTATTAAATTAAGCACAAAGACTTATGAACATACTTAGTTTACTACACCAATATCTATTTCAAATGAATAATTAAGTTGTGAATGAATAAACCTTTTATATGAACTTGGAACAAAGGTATATAATACATTTATTTCAGAGCCCAGTTTACTCTGTCTCCATTAAACTTACATGAGCATGTACCCATTAAATATTTGTATTTCCAGTACTGAATTACCATATTCTCCAGTGCTGTCTTCATTTCTGTACTTTCAAACAAAACCACATACACTTGTAAAATGAACTTTGATTCATCCAACATTATAAATTTAATAGTCTTTTAAGCTTGAGAAAGGCATTTTAAATCTGTATTAAAGACAGAGAACTATTCAGGAAATCCTAAGACTTGGAAAAATTCAAGTGCATTGGTGTGAGATATTATCCCTCTGTGCAAATAATATCCATCCAAAGCTGAAAGGGTGTGTTTATATGTTACAGAATATTTAAAGCTGGCTGTGTCCAAATGTATGGCTGAATCCTGAAGTCCACAGACAAGGAAGGCTTCCTCTGAAAATCAAAGGATTTTTGTCCAAGTACTGAGGAGCAAAACTATATAAATAGGAAAATACATAGTTGATTCATCAGATATAAATGATATTATCCCATTCTATTATTATTCACAGTTTACCTACACAGAGGAAAATCAGAAAATCTTTCAGACTAGGACATTCACTTTCATCAAACACTCCATCACAACCCAAAATTAAAATATTTCCAGTAAATCTAGCGGTGGTGGTGGAGAGCACCAGCCTCCAGCAAAGGGCCCCGAATTTAAATATCAGCATTCCCCCCCATGCTCGTTTCGGTACGCCCACCTGGAGATTCCTCGCCCCAGCAACGTTTCCAGCATCGGGTGTTTCAGTTCCTGCGACGCGGCCTATTTACACCCGCAGAGATGGACATTAGCAGTAACACTAACTCCAGCAAGTGTCCAGCCGGGTCTGACACATCTCACCCGCTGGGGCGGGAGGATGGACACACGAGACGACAGGACTGCCACCTTTGTGGGTTCATTTTAAGATGCTTTTTTTAAGTCTGCCTCCTGCAAGACGGCATTTTTTAGTTCTCCTCCCCACCATCCTTAAGGAAGGCAAAAATAAAGCCCAAAACACGTGCTTTTTTCAATGGTTACTTCATTACAAATCACTGGCTGCCTTCCTTTCAGCGCAGGCCTAAGCATAAACTCCAGTCTTCTTCCACACGGGGGGGGGGGGGGGGAAGACAAACTCAAGCAGCAGCCGAAGGGGTGGGGAAGCCATGTAGCGGAGCCTTGGTTGTACCCGCTGCGGCGAGGCGAAGAGATCTACTCCAGCTGCAGCAGAGCTGGGAGGGGAACGACGTGGAGCAGAGCAGTAGCAACAGCGGAAGCAACACTGGTTGAGCGAGTGAGAAGAGAGTAGCGGAGGGAAGGGGGAGGCTGTTGGTGTTTGGCGCCGGTGGAGGGAGTCATTCCTGCAGCGGCACTTCCGGTCGGCATTTTGTTCTGAGAAGGGAGCGAGAGGCACACACAGAGGATCCTTTCCTTTCCTTTCTCCTGTTCCTTCTTTTTCTCCTTCTTCTCCCTCTCTTCTCCCCACCCTACCCCCTGCACTTAACCCCGCTTGGTATCAACTCACTGTGCCCAGGCTGCTACCTCCCCCACCCTCCTACGCTCGCATATACGGAGGGAACGGCGGCCCCTTGGCAGCTCCCCTCCTCTTGGCTACCTCCCTGCGGCTTGGAGTGTGTCTCGGAACCGGTTCGGTCCAGCTCATGTTGATGTTGTGAAGCAGGCTCAGGGGGAAGGGATTTGTTTCGTCTGCTCACCTCCCGGCTCTACATGTTTGCTGCACCGAGGAGGAGACGGAAGAGGAACCAGCCCCCCTCCCGGCCCGGATTATTGTTGTTATATTATCTCCCCTCCTCCTCCTCCTCCTGCTCCGCGGCGGCGGCCTAGCAGCGGCGGCAGCTCCTCTAAGGAGGGAGGGGGCGGATTTCTCTCCCCTTCTTTCGCATTCTCGTTGGATTCAAACGCCGATTTGCTCAGGTAATCCCCCTTCCTTGTCTCCCCTTCTCCTCCCTGCCCTCTCCAGCAGCGGGCTGGGCCTCCCAATCCAGACGGCCCAGCACTGCCGGGAGCGGAGGGGATTAGCTGTTATCTGGGGTAGAGGAGAATGAGTGGCAACCAGAGGTGTTTATTTCGCAGCCCTCCTTCCTGCTCGCTCGGGTTTGGTGGAGGAGATTGGTTCTTCCCGGGCTGCCGGGAAGCCTAGGCCCAGTAGAGAGCGCAGGCCCGCCGGCCAGCGCCTTTACTCCAGCTCGGGGATTAGAAAGGCGAAGCGGCTTCTCAGTAGTAGGCCTCAACCCGGAGAGGAGCAGGAGGAGGAAACAATACAATTAGCCGCAAACGTGCACTGATCCTTTTGTCATATTTACAGCTTCCCCAGGGCAAGGAAAGAAAGTCCTAGCTCAGACGGCCCTCTGAAGTGGAGGAGTAAAGTGGAGGAATAGGGGAAGAGAAACAATGTAAATACCCAGAAACTGAAATACCACCTCTCTTTACTGTTGCTTTTTTACCAACTCTGTTCTGAACATTCAAAAGTTCGAATGCACATGGATTTATAACGTGCAGAGCTTTAATCTTTAACTAATATAGCGATTGATTAATGTGTTAATCACTTAATATATTTATAGCATAAAACTAGTGCTTATGGAATGATTGACAACACAGACACCTGCAGACCCAGGAAATACAGATAGGCAAGCATATTGTGTCAGGTACTCCACACAATCCTGGTTTTCATGTGCTGTATATGTTACAGGAATATGTACTGAATTCAGATGAAATACTATTTTATACTCTTAACAAACAGAAAAGGGGAGAGGGGATCGTGTGTAAAGTGTGATGTTTATGATATTTCAGGGACCAAGGTGAAGATGAGATCTTACCCTAAGTACTTGAGAATCAAGAGTAAATTAAGTGAAAAGTGAGGAATCTTAAAAAGTGTCATCCTTTCTTGTCAGGCCGTATCACTGAGCTTATTATTATCCTGAGCTTGTTATTAGCTGTTTGTGTGCATGATATTTGAATATGTAGTTAGGTGTCATTTTAACAGGTCAAATGTGTTTTGTAAATGATGGTTGATTAAGTGTCAGGTCTTTAAATGGTAGCTAATTTACAGTAAAGTAAATCTTGGGTTTACCGTGTGGTAGAGGTAGAGAGTGTTATTAAAAATGGGGGTCGCTTTAAAACAAACACCCTGTGAACTAATAAAAATATGCCTACAGAAGCTACATAATTGAGTGAAATTTTAAGATACTAAGTTTCTTCTTTCATATAGAAAGGAAACTACATAATTTGTCTTTTTCAGTAGGCTTTTTGGTTCTGCAGGTAGATCTGTTGTAATAAGTGGTTAATGTATCTAATAAAGTAACTTTCTGGTATATTTTGTTTAGAGTCTTATAAACTGTGCTATCATATCTCAGAGTGCCCTCTGAATATTAACTCGGAAGTTAATATAGCTGTCACATAGAAGTGTATTTTTAATGCTGTAAATCCGTGTAGCAGTCAGTAGTGTGTTGGTGATTTGTATTGGTCAGGGAGCAGTTTGAATTTTAAAAAGCCTGAAGATCCTGCTGAGCCCCAATCCCGGCCTCCCTCCCTCCCACTAACCTCCCATTCCTGCCTTTGTGCTGCCTGGTCCTGTTAGACACTGTTTGCAACAGGGCCTCAGGCCTATGTGCGTGGAGAGGAACCATTTAGGCTTCGAAAAAGCAGCTTTTTACCTTAAACTTTGTGAATTGCAGAGGGAGCTGTTAGTTGTCTCTAACTGTCCCTATCTCTGCGTGTAGCTGAATTGCTGTTTTCTTTTGGTCCGTAGCATTCGTAGAGGCCCAGTGTAACTCTGCTTTACAGGAAAGGGCTGTGCAGAAGTAGTTGTAGTTCTTGGGTAGTTTTTATCATCAGGAAGTGACGTGAACTCTAGCGTTTCTTTTGTCGTCTGTGTAAAACTGCTCTCATTTTAACAAAAATGGGTTTAAGCTAACAGTAGTGAACTTCCCTGACTTATTTTTCATATAAGGGGGTTTGCTTTAAACATACCACATAAAAGCAGGAAATAAGCTACTGTAGTTATGCAGTTCCTGTCAAGTTTATCTTGCCAGGATTGTGTTTACAACATGTTCTTTTTTTTTTTTTTTTTAATTCCCCCCCTTTAAATCGAGAAAGCATGCACTTTTTTTGGTATGAAAAATAGGTGTATTTATAGAGGGAAACTTAAGATGCTGCTTATTTGTAATGAGTTTTTTTGATTTTGTTCTTCAGAGCCATGTGGTTAATCCTGAATTAGTTGCATTATCAATTATCACAGTTTATGTAGTTGTAAATTTATCTTGAAAATTATATTTAGCATACAGAAATACTTAATGTGGAAACGTTTATAAGATGACTTTTGGTTTAGACTGTATTTTTAGCACATTTAAGAGTGTGTGTGTGTGAAGCAGGACTTTCGTTCTTTTTTTTTCTTTTTTTTTTCCTTACGCTCCACCCCTTTAGTTTATACTGGTCCACTTGTTTATCACAAGAGCTAGCTGCTTAAGGAGGATGTAGTTATTTTATTCATGTTCTAGAAATAAAAAATTATTCTTGAGGCATTAGTTGTAACAATTATTTTAACTGGAAGAGGAAAATATTTTCTTCTTGTTATCTTTTATTTTGTGCTTTTGACTACCTTGTATATATTGAATTTTTCCTGTGTACAGGTTTTATTTCTTTTTTTTTTAGCCTTTGCTATCTTTTAAAACTGTTTATACTTTTTTAAAAAACATTTTTTACACTTATAGGGGGAACAGAACAGGATCAGAGAAGCAAAATTAACCACTTAAACCCATTTACAGATCCCTGTTCTACATAAGAGTACATGTACCCTGGTGCAACCTCATTGCATGTTTGAGACTATGTATGTTAATGTTCATATGACTTGCAGAATCAAGGCAATAGATGGTTCTAACCCAAGGTAATGACTATGGTTTTTTGTTGTATTTATATGATGATTTAAGGTAATACAGCCTTAATTCTAAATTTTTCATGTATATATTCCTCTATAATATAAACTATATTTTGAAGGATACTAGATGAAAGATAGTCAGTCTGAATTGATTTGAGCCAGGAGTTGGTATACCAAATTTCCTGTTACAGTTTTATGTATGTATTATAATAAAAATTGTTAATGATATTAAATTTATATTAACATTTACATCCTGTTGCACAAGAAATGCAAAGTTAGTGGACAATTGCTAGTAACTAGAAGGAAAAATATACTTCTATTCTTTATATCTATATGTAGGAAAAATTAAGTATTCACATTCAGAAATTTCTGCTTTCTGAGTACATAATATTCATTGATGTGTGGACATTTTGACAACAATTATGAGCATACTTAATTGGAAAAATGAGTTTTGATATTTAGTTTGGTGTCTGGTAGGTTTGTGGTGGATTATCCAGTGTTAGAACAACTATTTAGGGTCACAAAATATTTCACTAGAAATATTTAACACTTGAAAAAACTGTCCATTTCAAGATGATACTGCTTTTTTTCAGTCTTTCATATGCCTTTATTAGAAGTAGTACAGGTTAAGTTAGCTTCTGATTTTGAATCATTAGCAGTAATGAGCACTCAGTTGCACAGAGATGCCTACAAGGAAATGCTTGAAATTGGTTATGTGTGTATTATTGTTAATAATGATCCTTTTTAATAATCAAAAAAGGAAGACCTTTTGAAATTACAACTGTTAAAGGCTTGTATGCTAAAAACTTCTAATATAATTCATCTATATTTGTGGTTTAAGTTTATTAGTGTTACATGCACGCTTTATGGCTGATTCTGACCTCCGAAGTACATGGGAGAGGAATGCTTTATATTGATATCTACTGCACACCAGGAGTGAAGAAATTGTGTTTGAGGAGATTGTGGGGGACCTATGATTTGTGTCTCACTTCCTGTCCCTACTTTTCACTACGGAAAAATCTCACTAGCAAAAGGGAGAGGAGAAAGGATTTTGGCTCAACTGTATGTAGAAACTAAAAAGAATTCCAGTCAAATTGAACACAGTTGTTGATACGTACTTGAAGGTGACTACTTAGTTCATACAAATAAACACTGAAGAACATTTTTCATATTTAAGTCAGGGAAAAATTCTAGAAAATTTTATTTTTATTGCTTTTAATATGTGTATCAGTTGGCTCTAAGTGGTTTTCCAATTGGAGATCTCAAAATTCTGAAAAATGAAAATATCTACCCATATAAAGATTATTGCTGTGGCTTGATTTGAAGCACTTTGTTTCTTTTGGGAGTGTGTATGTGTAGACATGCAATGCATTTTACAGGAACACTGTTAGAAAACACTAGGCTGCAATGTCAGGGACTTGGATAAGGAAACAGCAGACTGAGATTGCAGGAAAGAGTGTAATCCAGCCCTCTTCTCCATATGCTGGGCCTTTAACTACACTACTGTATTTCCCCCTTACCCTCGTGGCCCCAATTCAGTGCCTGGGAAATAGTAGCTGACTGGTATACTGATATAGCCTAGCTGATATATTTGTTTTTCTTTGTCATTCAGTGTGCAGCTTACTGCTTTATCTACTGTATACCATCCATATCTTTCAGGAATGCTGAAGTGTTTTCATCTATTCATTTGTTGGAATTATCTCAAAATACATACCTGCACTTCACAGACATTAGAGATTTTTTTTTTTGTACGTCTGTAAAATGTTATTTCCATTTTACAGATGGAAGACTGAAAGTGAGTCAAATAGTGAGTTTGTAAATTGCTTATAAATCTTGTGTAATTTGACATGCTTTATTCTTGAGATTTTTCAAGTTACTTTACAGCACTTAAAAGTTCATAACATTGTTTTGACTTGATTTGTGGTTGAGCGCCCTGCATTTCAACGTACTGGGCTCATTGTTTCTCATGGTGGATTCCTAAGTAGTATAGAATGGGGGTTTGCTGATGGCCTTAAGCATCTGTTCAGTTTCAGCTGTCTTGATTATGCTGAGAGCTGGACAAGAATAGATTTCCTGTCCTGAAAAATCAAAAAGAATCATCCTCCATATTAGGAAGAAATCAAAATCTCTTAAAATTTATAAGGAAGAACAGAGACAACTAGATAATAACCCAAATCCTGCAAGTAATTAAATGGTTTGTCTACAATATTGGAGACAGATTCGAAATATTACTCTGTTAACTTCCAGCAGGATCTAGTAACCCTGGAAAGTATCCTAAGCATTGGTTATTGGCTGTTAGGGATAAAACTCTGCCTCTTAAATTGATGATTGTTATAGTTGACGTAAACTGGTTGAATGGAAACCTCTGCAACCTAGGTGTCAGACCATTTAACTGTGATGTCAGTCTGTTGTCCAGCTGCTGTACAGCTGTTAAGAAAGCAAGACTGTTCAGAGGTGTAGTAAGTGTGTTCCTAGCCAGAACATTGCTTTTGGGATATCAGAAGTCCAGGTTCAAATGCCTGATCTGTATCAGGTAGAGAGGTTCTTGAGCTTTTCTTCCCCTGTATGGCTTTTTATGTTCTAATCCTATGCTCTAGGCATGACCCAGAGGCTGTGGGTATGTTACGGAACAGGTAGAATTTTTCTTTCTTTCTTTCTTTCCTTGTGATAAAGTTTTCTGTAAAAATAAGCTTGCTTTTTTATTTTTTTTAAATAATAGGAAATGAATTTTCTTCTACTAGCATTCTCGGTGATGATTGATTCCTCTTGGCAGGTTCCTTAAAAACTCTTGTTGAGGTATAATCTTTAACATAGAAAAGCTTAAGTGTATCCTATTAAAATTTGGCAGTTATAAGCAACACTTCAGTTGCTTAACAGAATTGTTAGTCAACTTCAAGAATGCATGTTGCTCCCTGCTTGTTTTGTATAGGTGATGTATATAACTTGGTGAAAAAGTAGCTGACTTATCTGATTGTAGACATTAAAGTTGAAAAAATTTTCATGTGCAACAGAACCTTCCTAATAAGTGTGGTTCTAAGCAGCGAGATGTGGTACAGACTCTTAGTTCTCTGGTGTCCATTCCCTGTTTATCCACCGTGCCGATTCATTTGAATGTGGAAAAGACAAGAACTGAGGTTGCAGATGGCTGGAAGGGTGAGCACATGGAGAAGAGTGGTGGACTGGAACCAGACTTATACAAATGGGGAGGGAATGGGAATTTGAAGGGCAGGAATTTGGAGGAGGGTAGGAGCTTGGAGTTCCTAAGGAAGTAATGGCTGAACTGAGAGGACTGGATAACAGAGCTGGTGGGGCAGATAAGTGTCCTTAGTGAAGAATACAGGAAGAGCTGTGAAACAGCCTTAGCAAGAAACTGAGACAGAAAGGTACTCTGGAATTGGGTGTGCAGTCAAGGGAAACAGTTTAGGCATGGGAATGGGTGGGAAGTATGTACTGAGAGAGACCAGAGAGGGGAAGAACAAATGGCTTCTCAAGCCATTTGTACGAAACAAGGATTGGCTGGGCAAAGAAGCATTATTTCACACACAGGATTTTGTTGTTTGAATTGTCTTCCCCACTCACCCAGGAAATCGCATAGTTAAAAAAAAAAAAGCTCAGAAATGTGGAATACTTGTACTTGTGAGAGCAAACTGTAGGGCAGGGGTCCTCAAACTACGGCCCGTGGGCTGGATACAGCCCCCCAGGGTCCTCAACCCGGCCCCCGGTATTTACAGAACCCCCCCGCTGGGGGTTGGTGGGGGAAACCAAGCAGCCGTAGATGACTGCCTGCCCCTTCATCCGCCCTGGCCCCCTGGTTAAAAAGTTTGAGGACCCCTGCTGTAGGGAATTCTGTAGTTCAGATTACTTGTGTAGTCTGCATTTGGCATCTTTGTGGATGCATTGTGGTAGTCTTTAACTCTGTCACTGTTTCTTCCTACAGCAGGATGCCTATTTCACTGACTATGTGGAATGAATAGAGATTTAAAAAAAAAAATTATAAAATCAACCAAACAAAAAAACCCAACTCCACACACACACACCCCCAAATACAAAAAACCAGGTTATACTAACACATCCTAGGATTAGCTTTAGATATTGTTGATCCTGCCTTGGGGAAAGGGATAGACTCTTGAGATTACTTCCAGTCCTGTCTTTTATGATTAGATATTTTGGTTTCTCTTTGGTGTTCAATGTGTACCTTAATCACTTCACATCATTAAACCCTGCTCCAGAGACAGAATTCTTAATTTCCTCATGGGCTTTTCTGTGATGTGTATTATGATATTGGAATGCTTCACAAATACTTGCTTGTTTAATATTTTTGAGGGAGAGTATGTAATCATGCAGGTTGGGAACTGAGATGCAAAATTAGTCTTTATAACTTTGGAAGTCCAACTGGAGCAACTGTAGGGCTTGAATTTTAAATTAACTTGACTTTTTTTCTATCATAATGTGTGTGATGATAATATAACAGATTTTGTTAATTTGGTTATAAATGACTAATCAGTGCTTCTTCAAATTTGGCTTCAGAGCATGCAGGAAGAAAGGAACACAGAAATATAGTAATAGAAATAGAATCAGATTCCCAAGAGCGGCATTTTTGTTTCCTGCTATCTCATATGCAGCCTCTTTCACTTCATGCTTCTCTTTCATTTTTACTTGAAGTTGGAGAGTCATGTATACAACAGACCATACAGCCTTATGAATAGCCTCTGATTCGTTTCCAGAGCAGATCCTTCCTGTAGGCTGAATGAAGATTGGGCCCAGGGGTGAGAGGAGAATGTTACGCAATTATATAATCCAAAGACTGTGTCAGAATTCTTGAGTGCAAGGGATCTTTATTAAGTTTTGGTTGACTTTGCAAATGTGATTTTTCAGCCGGGGGTATGGAATTTCTGGTAGAAGTCTAGAAAGCTTTGAGTTGATACACAGAAAATTTGGTATCAACAAATACTCAAACATTACTTTTTCTATGTTGAATGCTCTGTTTTAGAGGGCTTTTAAAAAGTCAGATCTTCAACATAATTTTAAATTATATGAATTTTAACATATGGAAATGCATTTAATATATTGTTTTAGGCATTGCCTTGTAAACCAGCTGTCACAGTGCAGTAACTAAAATTTGTAATCTTGATTTCTACGTAATAAAAAAGGAATTGGAGTGAGATCAAAAAGGGACTTCATTGTTGTGATACTGCTGTTGAACAGGTCAGCCCCTAAGTGTTAATCGCTAGTTTGAGATGTGTGAGTATGCAAAATGGAACTCACAACTCCTGTGGTGCTCAGTAAGTGATCCATATTGGTTAGTCAATAGAAAACATTGAAGAAATTTTTACCTCCTGAAAGAGAGTTTAAATTATTTGATAATCATATTCTATCTTTCAGGTTTTTTTCCCCGTTCTAATTAATTCTCTTTGCAATGTTATGTAGTACTCCTTCAACAAGAGAAGGGAATGCTTGCTACCCTGTAAAAATCTTAGAGCCAATCAAGGACTCTAATGGATAGTGACAAATGCATGTTTGAACCTCCTGCTACTGAGGAGGATGTTAGAATCTGGGTGTCTGATATCCTGAGCAAGTGCCCTTCCTCTGTCCTGCTGAGATTTTGAGTGATGGAATAGAGGCAGCAGCTAGTATGCAGTGTGAAGTACTCAGTTTTGTGTGTTAGGCATGTTCAAAGCATGTGTATATGACTGGACTTTCCTACTCTGAGGATCTTGCTCAGGCTTAGGTTTAAAACAGGTGTTGAGCTGCTTAGTTCTACAAAAATAGTGGCAGTTGTGGCAGTTCTGGCATACACTGAAGCAAAGCTGTAGGTGAACTTTCCTGCTGATAATTTGGGTGGCTAATGGCTTAGTTGTAGGAACACACTGCACTTTAAGGTTGCTTATAAAAGACTATTTAGAGTTATGGCTCTGCATATTTACTCACTGTAGTAATTCTTTCTGGTTCGATCTAGCGTGATGTAATGTTTAATAATTCTACTATGGAAAATATACCATTTCTATTGCAATTTCTAAAATACAGACAAAATTTTTTAAACTATAACTTTCTAAATATCATTATATGAACAAGCCATCATAATACTGCAAGGTAAATATTTTCAGTTTTCATATCACACTGTAATCTTAGCCTGCATTTTGGAGGAAGAATAATGAAAGCTACTTATTTAATTTAGTGACATGTTAAATAATTATATTGAATTAGTAGACTTCATTTACAGAAAGAGAGAATTCCTATTCTGTTTGATTATTCTTGACAAATCCTTTTTCTAGGCTCAAAGTAGACATGATATCATGGGATTAAGCAAATTCTTAATCGCATCTATTGGCTAATTATTTATCAAAAGTCTTATAGAAAGCTCTGTAGATGGACTTATGAGGATTCAACATAACTCCAAATTGCCAGGACTCAACAAGTTATTGCATGCTCAGCTACAGTGAATGCTCAATTGTAGATAGGTAGCTGGTGGCAATTGTACATAACTTGATTTAATTTAACCATGTTTCACTGCTGGCTAAGGCAGGCTGAATCAGTTTGCATTTTTCACAGGCTAAGTGTATGTGTGCAATTATTGCAAGTCAGCTGATGCACTGTAACTTGAGAGTCTGGGCTAATCAACTTGCCCAAATGTGGCTGAGACTCTGTGTAACCCTATGTGAATTTTGGGAGAGAATGATATTGTCTGAATCAAAAATGTTGAAGGTCTTCTACCTGCACCTAATTACTGATATAAGTGTAAATTTGAACAAATGTTTTGGGAAGGACAATAAAAAGGGGTAAAATACCTCATTGTAAAATACACGAATTTTGACATCCTGTTACAAGATATCATAAAGCTTGTTATAGATATAAGCAGATAACTATTTTAAGAACAAAAAACCCTCATCTGTTTTATGACCACGAAGCTTACATGCTTATGCTATTTTGTAATGAAAACCACAGAGAAATTAGAAGATGGATGTAGTTTAAACTGATGCTATTTCTATAGTCACTGATAAAAAGTTAAATTTGCTGTACAGACCTTAGAGGCTTTATTAGTAAAATGATTTTACCTTGGCAAAGAATTCTGTTTAGTTTCATGTGCGTGGCTATGACAAATGTTCTGTAAATAAAGTTGCATACAGGTTCATTAGTGGAGTTGTGTGTTAGTGCTTTAAAATTATACTTCTGCAAATGCATTGCCTTCAGTGGGTTTACATAGGTATAATTACTTGAAACTGATATATACCAACATATTTGCTTCCTGAAATAAGTTGGAATTTCAGTTGGACTCTAGGTTAGTCTGTAAATCTTAGGGCATTAAAATATAGTAAAATATTTATTCACTGAACTCAGTGTTTATAAAATGGTGCACACGAGACTAAGAAGCATTTTTGTTTTTCTTTAAATAATATATAATAATTTTGTGGATTAGATTTACCCTGTCAAGATTTAATGATTCTGTCATGGTTACTTAGCATTGTTCTTGTGGTTGATTATGAGAAAACCCAAATTATTGTTAAGCATTTTATGAATTGTTGTGAGTTAGATGTTTGTATTTTGTGGGGTGGGGTGGGTTGTGGCCTGGAGTGCTAATTGCCAAGATGTAGTGGTAGGCTTCAACTTGTGATTTCTTTCCAATAACTTTCTGAATTCTGAACAATAGTTTAATAAATTCAGTGATCATGTAGCTTATGAATATACTCCATCAGTGATATGTTGATGTTAATTAGCTTCAGATAACTTGAGATAATTTTTATTATCTGTGTAAAAGGTGCATATATATTTTATATATGAATGAATGATTGGGTAACAATCCAGATACTTTTTCACTGAAATGACAGTCATGTTTGAAAACTTGCCTTAAAAACTTTTAGAAATAAGAAACACCTACTTGACAGCCAAGAAGATCTAGAAAAGGATGTTTGCTGTGAGTAAACATTAGGAATAATTAGCAGTGGGGGGAGCTCAAGTTCTTTGTAATACAAACCTGGAAAAGACAAATGTAAATGAATATTGGATAATGTGAAATAGCAGTTCAGTACTATACAGAATACTATCAGTATAAATTTGTCTTGGATATAAATATGATCATGTGTGCTAAAGCATGCAGACAGTTATGTCAAATGTGTGGCCTGGGAGGGCTACTTGTGGTTCTGCTTTAATTTATGGTCTCCCATGGCAACTGCTAAGGAGAAAAAAAGGATTATGAATTGAGATGTGTCCCTGGATCATGTCCTGTGAGTTTAATGTAAAGACTTTTTTTTTTTTTTTTTTGAGGAGGTAAACAGCCTGTTGTTACAGGAACAGATCTTTTCCTTATTGCTGCTACTTAGTTGCTCTTCTGTTGTATGTTTTATCACAGAGGCTGGTGGTAAGTTAGATATTATGCTATTGGAAAACAGGACAGGAAAACAGGACAGGAATCCAGTAGTTTGAAAGCCTGGGTGAATAGTTAGCAAAAGATAGTGCCCCTACCCATATAGGTGCCTCAGAGTCAAATGAAAAAAGGAAATACAGGGAACTGAAAACTAGCTACTCCTTATTGCTACTTGAGTGTATGTATCAGTCTTGATGCAAGTTTAAGGTAGTTGAGGCTTGATCTATTTCTGTTGCTTCTGGTCTCTGTTTGAATGGCATATGAATAGAAACTAGAAGGGTATCATGCTTCATTTTTAATGATTCTGTATTGCCAGAATATTCCCATAAAGATGTGTAGTCTCTGGGTCTCCTTTGTGGTAATTTACAATTTGGAAAAAAAGCAAGTTGATTTTATTCCTTCTACAGTAGCAAAGCTACTGAGAATCTTCTCCCAAATGAGCCTGACTTGTGAAATAATGGTAATGTTTCACACTAGAAAGATTGAGCTACCTCTCTAAAAGGTGGTTGTATATCACTTGCATCCCAGGGAAGACTGCAAAGATAAGCTTTAGTTTTCCCTTGGAGGTACTGCTCTGTGTTTTTTTTTTTATATATATATACATACGCACATATATATCAGTGCTGTGTTTCACATCTTTGTACATACTCATTTTCATGTCGGTGAATGATGGTAGGCAAACGGCTATAACTGTTTTGCTCATAACAGGATGACCTGAAATATATAACACTTAGGATATTTTGAAATGTTTAATTTTTAAGTAATTAAAATATATAGTAATGATAATCCCATTTCAGTGGGGTTTTATGTTTTTTCAAAATCTTTAAAACTTTGTGACACTTCAAATATAACTTTCCTGCATTTTAAAATCCATCCCTTTGCTAGCAAACAGGGATACTTCATTGCAAATTGTTGCAGTTGAAGAAATTACAGAAATCAAGTGCTCAGCATGCAGTTGTGTACATTCTATTAAAACTAAAAAATTAAGCATGACTTGAGTAATCTAGTCTTCAGTTTTACTGATTTGGTTTATTGGCATGGTCAAGTTGTGGCTGTTAATGTATTTGTAGCATATGGGCCACAGTTCAACTTTGCCTTAGCAACAGCAGGGACAATAGTGCTGTCTGAATTCTGCAGTAGAAAGCTTTGTATTAAAGCCTCAGAGTAATTGATGGCTATAATTAGCCCCCTCTTCCACAGCAGTGAGTTTTAGATTCTTAGGAAAAGAAGACGGTAGTAATTTGAAGTGCCCGGAGAATAAAGTACATAGAAGGTAAGCAGAACATCTGTAGGTTGACTTATTTGCTCTCAGAGTTGTTTTGCTTGTTCTCAGAGTTATGATGGGTAACACCTTACTTGGAGTATATGTTCCTGTTGTGTTCTTTATCACCTCTGAGGGCTGGGCTAAGGTTATCATTTTGTTATACTGTGTAACACAGACTTATGATAGAATTGCTGGTTGCAAGACAAATCTGGTCTGTGTACTCAGCATTGCTGTCACCTCTGTACTTTGGGAGTCATCTAATGTGAACGATTAATAATTATGCTTTTCGTCTTTCCTCCTTGGAGAGCCAACTGACGGAAGAGACATCTCCCCCTTCTACTCCAGTCTAATCACAGAAGTATCTGAGAATTTTGAATATCCTTGGGATATTGAAACCAGTATGGTCCTGTAGCTATGAAACATGAATGTTGTTCAGGTCTTGTTTAGGGTTAAGCAACAATTTGAGACTACTCGGACCCAGCTAACAGGCAGTGTGGCTGCTCCCAACCCCCTGTGATGGGTGATGCACCTGAACCAGAGGACCAACCCATGTAAGTATCAGTCGCCCCTATACACAAGAAGAAATGGACACAAAAGTCAAGCTCATTAAGTAAAGGAGGGCGAAGCAGGGGCCATCATAGGAACAGGAGGAAGAGCCAGAACAAGAGGTAACCACTCGATCCCTATCCCTGAATGAGCTGTCGGATAGGCAAAAAGATTTTAGACGTCATCCAGGTGAGCACGTTATCACCCGACTGCTTCGATGCTGGGATAATGGGACTAATAGATTGGAATTGGAAGGTAGGGAAGCCAAGCAGCTGGGATCACTTTTCTAGAGAAGGGGGCATTGACAAGGCCACTGGAAGAGGGGCACAAGTCCTCAGTCTTTGGAGGTGACTCCTGTCAAGCCTGAAAGGAAAGGTATGCCTTCAAGGAGGATATTAGATGTTGCCCAGGCAAGTGGACTGCAATAGAGATATCCAGTACCTGAGGGAGCTAGCCATGAAAGAGATGATTTATTATGACCAGGACAACGCACAGTTACCCACAGATCCTGACAAAGTCCCGTGCACGTGACCCGTGTGGCAGAATTTTCTATGGAGTGCGCCATCGTCATATATATCAACTCATTGGCAGTAATGAGCTGGAGAGATGCAGCGCCACTGACAGCGGATGAAATGGCTCACCGATTCTGGGCATATGAAAATAACATCTCTACCTCCCTCATCTGGGCTGTCCAGGAACTGGTCCAGCAACTCAACAAGGATAGATCCTACTCCCCACCTGTAGGGACCTATATCTCGGCTATTAACAGTAAGCGCCCTTCTGCTGGAGAGGGAGAACATAGGAGGTACACACTACAGGGTACCCTGTGGTTTTACCTGTGGGACCGTGGAGGGGACATGAGGAGGTGAGATGGAAAACCTACCTCAGTCCTGGAGGCCACAGGTACGTGAATTACAAGGAAAACCAATCACAAATAGGGAGTCTTCCAGGAAGGCTGCTGCTCCAGTCTCCAATGGGCAGTTTCCCAGACAGAATGGAAGGGATGACGTTACTCCTGATCCTGTGAGAAGGGGCTCTAATCTGTTTTCACAAGACGCAAATGGGCTGGACTGCAACTGCTCCACGTGATGGCCCCTCTGCACTGCTTGCTGCTGTGGTAGGGAATCCTATGACCAGGACTAGAGGGGCCCTGCCTCCAGCCAGGTGGAAGAGAGGGACAACCAGGTTTACTGGACTGTGTGGATTTGATAGCCTGGCACGTCAGGTCCAGAGGAGTACAAGTACATACTTGTGCACAGTGTATTCTAATGCTATCAAGCTATACATGGGTGGAACCCATTAGTTTTTCTGGAGTGACGGGGGATCTCAACGGCTAACTGTACTGGAGGCTGAAATAAGCCTGACTGGGAATGAGTGGGAAAAGCACCCCATTGTGACTGGCCCAGAGGCTCTGTGCATCCCTGGCATAGACTATCTTAGGAGAGGGTATTTCAAGGACCCAGAAGGGTACCGGTGGGCCTTTGGTATAGCTGCCTTGGGGCTGGGGGGAAATTAAGCAACTGTCTACCTTGCCTGGTCTTTCAGAGGACCCTTCTGTTGTGGGGTTGCTGAAGGTCAGAGAACAACAGGTGCTGATCACTGTACACAACAGTGCACCATTGGCAATATTGCACCAATTGCAACTCCCTGATTCCCATCCGTAAGCTGATTCATTGACTGGATAGCCAAGGAGTGATCAGCAGGACCCCCTCACCCTTTGATAGCCCCATATGGCCAGTGCGAAAGTCTAATGGAGAATGGAGACTAACAGTGGGCTATCGTAGCCTGAATGAAGTCACGCCACCTTTGCTTGCTGCTGTAGCAGACATGCTAGAACTTCAATATGAGCTGCAAACAAAGGCAGCCAAGTGGTATGCCACCACTGATATTGCAAATGTGTTTTCCTCAATCCCTTTGGCTGCGGAGTGCAGGCCGCAGTTTGCCTTCACTTGGAGAGGCATGCAATACACCTGGAATCGACTGCCCCAGGGGTGGAAACACAGCCCTGCCATCTGCCATGGACTGATCCAGGCCGCACTAGAACAGGGTGGAGCTCCAGAACATCTGCAATACATTGATGACATCATCGTATGGGGTGATACAGCAGAAGTTGTTTTTGAGAAAGAGGAGAAAATAGTCCAAATCCTTCTGAAAGCCGGTTTTGCCATAAACCAAAGTAAGGTCAAGGGACCTGCACAGGAGATCCAGCTTTTGGGAATAAAATGGCAAGATGGACGTCATGCAATCCCAATGGATGTGATCAACAAAATAACAGCCCTGTCTCTGCCAACTTATAAGAAAGAAACTCAGGCTTTCTTAGGCATTGTGGGTTATTGGAGAATGCACATTCCAAACTACAGTCTGATTGTAAGCTGTCTCTGTCAAGCGACCCGGAAGAAGAATGATTTCCAATGGGGCCCTGAGCAACCACAAGCCTTTGAACAGATTAAACAGGAGATAGTTCAAGCAGTAGTTCTTGGCACCCTGGTTACCAGTGCTGGGCTGGATGTTTAAAGGGAGGGTTTCTTCTACACATCACACAACTGATGCTACATGGAGTAAGTGGATCTCACTGATTACACAAGAATGGATAGGAAACCCCAATCCCCCAGGAGTTTTGGAAATTATTATGGACTGGCCAGAAGGTAAAGATTTTTGGATGTCACCAGAGGAAGAGGTGGCATGTGCTGAAGAAGCCCCTTTGTATAATGAACTGCCAGAACATGGTAAGCAATATGCCTTGTTTACTGATGGGTCCTGCCGTATTGTAGGAAAGCATCGGAGGTGGAAAGTGGCTGTATGGAGTCCCCTACGACAAGTCGCAGAAACTGCTGAAGGAGAAGGTGAATCGAGCCAGTTTGCAGAAGTGAAAGCTATCCAGCTGGCTTTAGACGTTGCAGAATGAGAAAGATGGCCAATGCTTTACCTTTGTACTCAGTCATGGATGGTGGCAAATGCCCTGTGGGGGTGGTTACGGCAATGGAAGCAGAGTAATTGGCAATGCAGAGGCAAGGCCATCTGGGCTGCTGCATTGTGGATATGTCACATTCCCCATCATCCACCAGACTCTGGGAAAATTGAGTGATGTAATGGACTGCTAAAGACTACACTGAAAGCAATGGGTAGTGGGACTGTCAAACATTGGGATACACATTTAGCAAAAGCCACGTCTTTAGTCAACACCAGAGGCTCTTGCCAGTTGACCTGGCCCTGCCCAATTAAAAATATTATGTGCTGTAGAAGGGGATAAAGTTCCTGTAGTGGATGTAAAAAATTATGGTTGGGAAACATTTGTGCTATTCCTGCCTCTGGCAAAGGCAAGGGCATTCATCAGATTGCTTTTACTTAAGGGTCTGGACGCACTTGGTGGGTAATGCTGGAGGGTGGGGAAGTCTGATGTGTACCTCAAGGGGATTTGATTTTGAGTGAGAATAGCCCAAGAGTTAAGTTGTGTGGTTTTAGTTGCTATATAAGAATGTATGTTGTTACTTCTGTGCAGATATATGCAATATCAAGGGTGTTACAGTAAAAATCACCCAGATTAATAAAGAATGAACTTTGATGAAACTGGGAAAGTGCAGGTTTGGTGGAATCAGAACTGTTCTGAATGACTGTTTACTACAGATGGAGCCCAAAGTTCGAGGCTAAATGTACTTAACGGGCATTTTGTAGGGATGGCCTGTAGAGTAAGGGAATAATATCTGTGTGTTTATATCAAATGTCATGGAAGGTGATGTTGTTTGGATGGGATGTATTGGAAAGTGTGGGACTTGAACATGATGTAAATGGGATGGAATAAGTGGTGGCTACTGTCCTGGTTTCAGCTGGGATAGAGTTATTTTTATTCTTAGTATCTGGTACAGTGCTGTGTTTTGGTTTTAGTATGAGAATAATGTTGATAACACACTGATGTTTTAGTTGTTGCTGAGCAGTGCTTACTCTAAATCAATGACTCTTCAGTTTCCTGTGATGTGCTAATGAGCAGGTGTACAAGAAGCTTGGAGGGAGCGTAGGCAGGACAGCTGACCTGAATTAGCTAAAGGAATATTCCATACCATAGAATGTCATGTTCAGTGTATAAATTGCAGGGAGGGGGCTGATTGCTTCTGGGGGACCGGCTGGGTATCTGTCAGCAGGTGGTGAGCAATAGTATTGTGTGTCACTTGTTTTTCATGGGGTTTATTCCTCTGTTTTTGTTATCTCCCTTTTCATGACTATTATTAAAATAATATACCTTATTTCAGTTATTAACTGTTCTTATCTCAACCCATGGGTTTTACCTTTTCCTAATTCTTCTCTCAATGCCTCTTCGGGGGTTGGGGGGGAAGGGAGAGTGAGTAAATGAGTACTTAAATGGTATTTAGTTTCTGGCTGGTGTTAAACCATGACAACCTGTCATCTCTAAACCTACCTATTGTGCTTGTTTTGTCAGGTTCATATGACAGGGCAGCGGTTGCATGGTTTTACAGCTTTCTATCTTCAAGACTGCTATGTCTAAATTTCCTTAAGCCTAAAAAAAGTAGTATATGTACTTGGAGAGCATAAAACCCATTAATGTAAGCTTTTGCTCACCACTAACTGACCCATCCGATGCCCAGCCGGTCCCTAAGCAGTGGCCCCCTGCCAATCTCCCCCCTTGTATTGCTGAGCATGATGTCATACGGTATGGAACATCCCTTCGGTCAGTTGGGGTCAGCTGTCCCAGCTGTGTCGCCTCACAACTTCTGTGCACCACCAGTCTACTTGCTGGTGGGGCAGTGCGAGGAGCAGAAAGAAAAGACCTTCAGTCTAAGCACTATTCAGCAGTAATGAAAACATTGGTGTGTTATCAACAGTGTATTCAGCACAAATCCAAAACATGGCCCCATACAAGCTACAATGAAGAAAATTAACTCTAACCCAGCCAGAACCAGTACAGGGTGACCATGCTTAGTTGGTGCACACCCTATCCTAAATTATTGAGTAGTTACTTTGTTTAGTCAATTTGTTTACCTGAACAGTAATGCTTTTTCCACAGTAGGTAGAGCAGGAGTTTTGAAAGTTTTTCATATTGTATAAATTTAGTATATTCAAAACTTTTGAATTGTAGTGAGAAATAGTTGATATACAGGGCTATGATCTTCTGGCTCTCTAGAACTGGAAAAGTAAGGAAAAATGCTTTTATTTAAAATTGATTAATGAAACCTCTCTATCCAGTTTTATTTACTTTTTGTGTTAAGAACCCTCCTTAACGCTGCCATTTAATTTATATCCCTGGAAAGGACATTCTTTAGAAAGTAGATTAAAAATCTGTCATAGTGCTGCTGCATGCATTCCTTACATATTGACTGAAGAATCCATTCTGGATGATATATTTCTCCCTTCCTATTTAGAACATGAGCCTATTTTGAGTGATGTCTGCTAATGATGTTTAATTAAATGGTAATTTTTAGTGTGGACAGGCTGCTGTCTTTCAAGTTAGAGTGCAGTCACTCAATTCAGATTTCTCTGTCATTTGTTAAAAGTGGTATCACTTAGCTATTTGTGTGGAGTGACAAACCTAGGAATACATTGTTTACTTGAAATAGTTATTCTTATTTCTGACACTAGTGTGGCTTATGGCTTTGACAATTTTGGATGGAGAATATAAGGAAAATTCTGTGAAGGAAAAAAAAAAAGTATAAGAGTAAACAGACAACCAGCCCCAAACCTTGAAATATTAAGTTTTCCTTTATGTATGTATATTAATTATTTAGCATACCTCCCTGGCTTTTCCTGTCATTCTTATGTTTACATTTCCTTTTTTTGTGTGTGTTGGGGTTTTTTTGTCTTTTACTGCCCTGATTAAGATGGTGATGTCTTTTCCTCTAAGGCTTCCCCTTATTGGCTTGGGAGAACCTTGCTTTAAGAATTGTTTCCAGTATTTTGCTGTTACTCGATGCACTTAGAATTTTTAATACCATGACATTTTTCATGTACAATATTTCTCTTCTATTTTTTTTCTTTAATGAATGGTAAGAATCAAAGTTTTTTTCATATTTTAGTATTACAACTTTCAGATTGCATGTTCTGTTCAAAATTATCCCTTTGTAATCAAGGGGAAGAAAAGCAACAAAACCAAACTGTATTAGAAATGAGGGAATTTGAAAATGCTTGTTCTTTAGTAAATTTGATCATACATTTAATCTTGTGATGGTAATTTCCAAAAAGATGGAGAATGTGGTTTAAGGATGTTGTCATTGTGAACAAGGAATAAGGCATGTACAGAATTCAAGTATAATTTTTTTTTGCTAAAAGCTGGAAAGAACTACCTGGGGATTAATGACAAATGTCTCTCCCTGTCCACCACAAGTTATGTTGATGAAACATCTTTGCCTACTACCTTTTAGAACCCAGACAACTTTCTGCTCCTTGACAGGCCAGTGAACAGGTCTACAAGACCCATATATATTTCTGAGAAATACTGCTACTTAAGCCTGGGCCCCTTTATAAAAGGGCTACTTATTTTCTAGCATTTATTAGTGCTGCTGTTCATTAATCATAAATCATCTTGGGTCATTAAGCTTTTTGAAGGTTATTATCTGACAGTGTTGGAGGCATTGCCAAAGTATTCCTGAAGCTTCAACCAGAAGCTGTTACTGCTTTGAAGGCATGGATGCATAATTTGGAGTTGAAGGTCAAGCTGTCCACTAAATAGAATTCAAGTTAGAGAAGACCTCGCCCTTAATATCTGAAATAGGAACCTGTACAAAATGAGCTATTTTCAGTGGACAGTGAGGATTAAATTCAAAGTAATGCTATATATTGAGTGCTGTCTAAACAATGTTACATAATGGGTTAACTATCTACATATATATATATATAGATGTTTTAGAGGTCAGCTGTAAGTTGTTTTCCCTCAGTCTATTCAGTAGAGCAAAACTTCCAATGAGCTGCTATGAGTTTGTTGGCAAGTTGAAACATCAGCTGGAATTTGAGTATGTTAGTTTGGCTCTCCAGAGGCTACCATGGGTAACTTGTCCAGTATAAAAATAGAAATTGTAGTAACTTGGTGAGGCCTTAAATGTCTTTTCTCTACAGTAGTACCAGTGAAAATGGTCAGAGTTTGCTAGTGTTATGCTGCTGTATTGCAAAAGGTGTAAGGTAAGATTTTTGTGAATTCTGCAGAACAGCATGTTAGAAAGCCTTCAGTGACTTAAGTCAATTAGAATAGCGGATGTTAATAGTAATTGTATGTGTTTATTTTGATGTGGATATCATATATAGTGTTATTTTAAATCCAGCTTATTTTACATTGTTCTTGCACGTGATTTTTGACATATTGATGCTTGTCATTATATAATTATCCTGCTAGAGGTACAGGTAACCCTAGGATTGGTCTAGAATAGCTGAAGGCTTTTTTCTGGTACGTGGGACCAATAGGGTGTTTAACAGTGGACTAAACATTTGGATGTGAGTGTTTTGAAGTGACCAACTCTTGATAAGATGATAGCAACAGGTGAAACAAAAAAAATTATTTACTTCAGATCACCAGATAGTCTCTGTAGTAGTTGGAGATGAGAGGCCTTTTGTTAAGATGGTAATCTTTATCATTGATGATAAAGTTTCCATGACCTTTCTCTGTAATTTTTTTTCTTTGTAGCTTTTTGCCCATATACATCTGGGGTCATGTACACATCTCAAGTTTAAATTAACTGTGTAATATTTAAGAATTTGGAAATATTGACAGGCTGGACAGAAGAATTCAGCACATCAGTGCTCTCAAAGCACTTTTCTCGCCACTCTTTCTACTAATACTTATATTGAATACACTACAGTGTTGCCCTCCTGTCCTGAGGGAGCAAAAGGAGCAGGATTAATCCTGTTTTTTCTTGCTGTTTCAGTAGTAATAGTTTTTCTTGATCTTTGCATGAAGCAATGGGGACAGCGTGGAAGGAAACCTGGCTAATGAGTTGAACTGAGAGGAAAGGAAAGCAGTAAGATATAAATACTTGAATTTGAGGGAAGATTTTTGCAAAATAATGTTTTTGAAAAGTTGCCAGTAGCAACAGTAGTAGGAAAGGAGGCATATTTGATTTTGTTTTAGTGGTTGAAAACACACAGGAGGCAGCAAAGGGAGATAAAGAAATGATTAGTGCTTCTCTCCTGTTTCTCAATCCAACTCTTAATTGCATTAGAAACTTAAAATATAGATTTCTTCTTGAGTGCCTTCTTTCAGGATAAGATTAGGTCATCTCATTCTTATCCTCCTATTTGTTAACTTATCATCCTTTCTCATTGAAATGAATAATGAATTGGAGAGTGTTGTGGGAGCAATAGCTTTCAGTGACAGTGAGCCACTGAAACAGTTCAGCTGTTACATGGAACTTTACCCTGTGCTTTATGTCAGCACCTTTAGTGCTATTACTTTCACTCGGTATCTCTGATTCTTGGGTTGTCCTGTACTTATTTTTTTTTTAATATATTAATTTCTATTTAGTCCTCCAGTTTCCTGATGCATTAACTTAAGAGAAAGTCATGGGATTAACTTTTGTCAACTGATCATGCTACTTTTTGCTCTAGTTTTTCTGTTTATGTACATAATACAATTTTAATTTATATTGTGAGTGGTCTAAATTAAAAATAACAGTGGGGTGATTCAGACACCTGCATCTCATATTTAATCCAAACTTAAAATGTAAGGTATGTATTTTAGGGCCAGTGCTTTTTAATGTTTTCATAAATGATCTGGACTCAGGAGTCAAATGTACATTAAGTAAGTTTGCTGACAATACTAAACTAGGAGGTGCTGTGGACTCCCTCAAGGGTAGAGAGGCCTTACAGAGAGATCTGGATAGACTAGAGAGCTGGGCAATCACCAACCGTGTGAAATTTAACAAGAGCAAGTGCTGGATTCTCCACCTGGCATGAGGTAATCCTGGTTGTACATACAAATTGTTGGACAAGAGGCTGGAGAACAGTCCTGCAGAAAGAGATCTGGGGGTTTGGGTTGATGGCAAGTTGAATATGAGTCAACAGTGTGCCCTGGCAGCCAAAAGGGCCAACCGTGCCCTGGGGTGCATTGAGCACAGCATAGCTAGCCAGTCAAGGGAGGTGATTGTCCCAATCTACACCGCACTGGTGCGGCCCCACCTCGAGTACTGTGTGCAGTTTTGGGTGCCTCAGTATAAGAAGGACAACAAATTGCTAGAGTGTGTCCAGAGCAGGGTGACCAAGATGGTGAAAGGCCTCGAGGGCAAGACTTATGAGGAGTGGCTGAGGTCACTTGGCTTGTTCAGCTTAGAGAAGGCTGAGGGGTGACCTCTTCGCAGTCTACAACTTCCTCAAGGGGGACAGCAGAGGGGGAGGTGCTGATCTCCTCTCTCTGGTGACCAGCAATAGGACACGAGGAAATGGAATGAAGCTGCGTCAGGGGAAGTTCAGATTGGACACTAAGAAAAGGTTCTTCATTGAGAGGGTGGTTGGTCACTGGAACAGGCTCCCCAGGGAAGTGGTCACAGTTCCAAGCCTGTCAGAGTTCAAGGAGCATCTGGACGATGCTCTTAATCATATGGCTTAATTTTGGGTAGCCCTGCGAGGAGCAGGGAGCTGGACTTGATGATTGATTCTTATAGGTTCCTTCCAACTTGAGATATTTTATGATTCTATAATATTTTATCAAAATTACCATGTTAATGTAAAAGTAAATGAAATAGCTTCCTGATGTATAAGGCAGATGTTTTCTAGGACTAAACTTCCACTGTCAAAGTATGCTAGCATAATGTTTTTGTATATTGACAGAGGCATATTTGCACTTTTACTAGATATTGTTTGCAAAGCTGCAGGAAGTCATATGCAGTTACCATAGTTGAGCTGATGCACAGTAGCCTGAAGAGCAGCCCTAAGCCAGAATACTGGCAATATGTGGATAGAGAAAATCTTGATGACTACGGTTCTTGTACCAAACTAAAACTCATTCAGTGATTTCATCAGGAAAATAATGAAATCCATTCCTGAAATAAGCAGTTTTCAAAAATGGTGAGTGTAGCTCATTACCTTAGCTGTGTAGCTGCCTTCTAAACTAGAAGTTGCAATAGCCTTTCAGTTTCCGGAAAGATAGGATAATTTGTGGGTACATGAAGTAGATAAATACAGTTATGTTTACAATCTTATATACATAAGGATATACAAGTTTTACTTTGTGTATGACAATCAACAAGTTTTCCATGCTTTTCAAGGAGAATTTTGTTCACAAGAGATTTCAGGGTGGAGAATGCAAAGGACTTGTGGTTAATCTAGGAAATGTACTTTGTATACGGAAAACACCTAAAGGCTTTGTTCTGTCAGTGTGAAGAGGCCTAATGGTAGAGGGAGCTGGCCTTATTTGTCAGTATGGAGGAGATGGAATGGAGCATGTTGTGAGACAAAGTGTGTAAGTGATATGTAACATCAAGTGAGGAAAAAAACCTGCAAAGTCTTCTAGCTGTAACATAGTGGGGTAGAAATGGAAGCTGGTTGAAGGGACAAGATTAATGAAAAGGTGGGCTCGGAATGCGTAGAAGACAGTCGTAACAACAAAGTATGCTGTTGCCTGTGAGGACAAAATTGATCTGAAACCAGAACGTAAATGACACTCATATTTTTTTTTTTTTTTTTTTAAAAAAAAGGCACAAAACCAAACGCTGACAAACTGGAGGGAGTGTGACAGACGGCCACTAAGATTGTTAGGGGACTGGAGCATGATATGTAGAAGAATCTAAGGTAGCTGGGTTTGTTTACTCTGGTGAAGAGAAAGCTAAGAGGGATTGAAATGCTGCCTTTAGCTAATGAGTGTTTATATAGAAGATTAAGACAGGCTTCTTTGAGGTGCACAACAAAAGAAGCAACAGCTGCTGTTGCAGTAAGGGAAATACTGATTGGATTTAAGGGAGAAAAAATTCACAATGAATCTCCATCCTTGGAGATATTAAGAACTTGACTGGTAAGGCCTTTAGAAACTTGATATAACTTTCAAGTTACTCCTACTTTGAGGAGAGGGTTGGTCCAGAGATCCCTCTAAGCCTACATAGATCTATGATTTTGTGGTTAACTTCTGTTTATGATTATCTATGCTTGTGTAGCAACAGGAGTTATTGAGAGAAAGCAGTGTTAAAATACAGGACCAGTTAAATCTTACCTGGCTGACATATTCAGTATAATCCAAGTGTGAACATAGTTTCATTTAAGCACAATGTTTAGGAGAATAACTGCCGTCTAAGATGAGTTATATGGTACCTTGTGGATTTAATGAAATGAAATATTTGTTAGACTAAGATGTTTATCTAAAAGGTAGTTTTTAAAATGTATTTTCAAATTTCTGTATCTAATGTACTGTATTTCCATATCCAGTTTTTGAAATTCTATGTTTAAATGATGAAAGAAAGAGTGGGGATAGTTGTACTGAAGTATCTTGTACAGAGGTGTTACTCAAGCCAATCATAATTACAAGTTCAATTACTAAGTAAAATTTTTATTCTTTATCATCTTTTCCTATGGATGGACTTTTTTTGTGGATAGAGACTGTTCTATAGCTTTAACTGTATTCTTTCACAGTAGTGATACTTAAAATGTTCTTTAGAAAAGATCAAATTATATTATTGTCTTAACTACTGAAAAATTAGATGCTGGTATAGGATCTCATTTTGTAGGTAAGTGCAAGAAGGAATGCACTCTTATTGTAAAAAAAAAAGTCTTAAATGTTAAAAGATTGTTAATAGTAAATACAAGTTCTGAAGATGGATCTAAAAGCTGTTTATTCATGGCTTATTAATAAATCCAGTTTAAAAAAAAAATATATCGCTTGAGGATTTAAATTTGCTAGCTATTGTCAGTTCAAGGAAGGATGGGAATACTTGTCAGGAAAAAATTGATTACTTGAAAGCGGCAGAAATAGAAGTAGAATGAAATTTAAGTGCCAAATATTGATACATTTAGAGATTTATTATACAATTTCTGCTTTAAGCAGATACGCTTCCTCTGTCATACCCAGGTGAAAAGCTAAGATCCATGTATATTAATATTATTACAAAATACCTAGTTAGTCATCAGTAAAATGAGACTATTAAAAAGCATATGTGGTTTTTGAATCAATCAGGAGAGATATATCTGTGTAGAGATATTTAAATATCAGAGTATATGCATGAGATGACATCTGTGTGTGGTTCCTTTGTGCTCAGGAAAAAAAATAATCAAATGGTATCAAATGTAGAGGTTAGAAGATTGGGAAAACTTATGCTGAGTTTCCTCTTACAAAATAACTTACTGTGCAGCAGTCTGAACTAATTTGTTTACGTGGCTTCTGTCTAATTAGCTGAGTGTTTACTGAGTGATACTCTATTTCATCTATTCGTACAACAATTCTGAAGATGAGCTTGTGACCATGTTTGGTGGTGGTGGGTTGTTTTTGGTTTTTGATTATTTTTTTTTTGTGGGGATTTGGATGTTTTTTGGGTTTTTTCCTGTTTGTTTTTTTTGTGGGGGGTGGGAAAGGGGGGGGTGTTGGGTAGTTTTTATTTTTTAGGTTTTCTTGGGGTGTATGTTTTTGTTTTTTTAGGTTTTTTTTGTAGTGATGCTCCTGCTGTTAAATTTGTCAAATCTGTGAACTGCTTGTGTTCTACAGCTCCATCCTTAGGGGGTTGCTGAGGGATAGTACAAATGAGTTCTCTAAATATTCTGGAAGGGCTCACATTTGTAAAGGAGAGGAACTACAGGCAAAGATGATGGAAGAAAAAGGGAATATAAGCTGAGTCTGAATAATTCTAGTCTGGAAATTGATATAAAGCTCTAAAATGCAGAAGAAAGATAACAGAATTACCTTCCAATAAGAATGATGAAGGCAAAATGCTTAACTAGTTAAGGAAGAGAAGTTGATGAAATTATTAAATGCTTGAAATACTTTATGTGATATTATTGATAAAGTGTGATAAATTGTTTAATAATTTCTTATGTATTTAATGTGAAAATGATAAAATCTGTAAATAATGAAAGTTACAAGAACCTGAAAATTACATTACAGAACTGATATATTTAGCCTTATTCAGTGTGAGGGAATTACTGTTACACCTCCAGCTCCTGGTAGTTTTAGGCTGTACCTCTTTGAAAAGGAACTTTATAAAGTAACTAATTTATTCAGATGAATTTCTAAATTGTATTCTGAACATTATATTTTTACATTGATAGCTACAGTTTCTGTTCTTTTCTCTTGGGAATGTAGAGTCATTGCTCTTACTAGAAAATGAGATAAAGTTGTTCCCCTCTCTTTGCTCAATTTGAATTTACTATTCATATGTAAAACCATTGGTGCTAATAAGATTAAGGTTTTTGGATATCTTATGGTGGAAATGAAACAAACATTTATAGTGTTGAACTGTTTTCATTGAGGGATTTGTGCAAGTGTAATGCAGAACCTAAAGAAGTGTGCTTGAAAGGAAGAACCTGATTTGATGTTGGGGTTCTAGGTGGACACTTGAAAAGACAAACCTGCTTGCTTTGCATGTTGCTTTTTCTTTGAAAAGAACACAATAAATGGTGGTGTTGATTGTAATCATACTGCTATAGGAGCTATTTGTTTGAGATAAGAGAATGGCATTGTGCTATGTGATTCACAAAAATGTAGTTAAGACCCTGCTTTGGAAAACTTACTTTCTAAATGCATATTGTATTATTTGTTCTCTTTACCAAAAACTATTTTTGTTGCTAAGGTGCATTTCTTTCTTTCAAAGGAATAGGCTTGTCTGTTCCATTTCTAGTCCAAAATAGTTTGTCTGCCCTCATGACTTTTCAGAGGGGACATTTGTTTGTGAATGCTTTTGTGAATGACCGTGATAGGTTTTAGAAATGTGTGTAGAGGGGATGAGGGAGGCTGTTCAGTGTTCTGTTTCCTGTTTAACTTATGGCAGAAGTGCCTAGAGCCTTGAACAGGTGTGCCGTTCTGTTTCTGTTCAAATTTGAAGAAATGTAGATAAAAGGGATAAAGACAGAAGAAAAATTGAAGCACCAAGAGGTGAATTTGACTAGGTCAAAAATCATACAGCAAATGAATTGATAGCCAAAAAAGGAACCACAGTCTTTCTAGCTCAATTTGGAGCCCCATTCTTTTGCTATGATTTTAGTCCAAATGCTGGGAGCTAAAGAATGGGTTGTTTATGATAGAGAAACCTATATTCTATGAAAATCGGAGAACACTAGTTTTATTGCCACCTTGGACTGTAGTCCTATAACAAAGGCAAAGGATTTGTTGATGAATCTTCCTTTCTTTCCCCAGCAAGGTCAGAGCTCCTCGGCTGAGGAGTGGAAGACACTTCTCCAATTCCATCCCAACAACTTCCTAAATAGAGTGAATAGCATCATGATACTTGGCTGTATTGTTATTCTTTACATGGTGTTAGTATAATGAAAGTTTCAGATAGTATTACTCAATTTGTATGAACCATATGTAGTCAGCAGTACACAATTTCTGCCCCTGGCAGTAGAAAAAGCATGAAAACTTTGAAGTATTAACTGCTTCTGTTATGCTCCCTCCCCACCAAGTTTTTTTGATTAGTTGGAAATTACTTGGAACTGGTTTGGAAGAAAAACTTTTAAGTCTGGCAGTTACAAAAAGATAAATACTTAAGTTCTTGAAGTTTATAAAATTCATGTGAAACAACAAAATTTCTAGGTTTGCAAAATTTAGAAGTTCATGCAAGCAGATTCAGTTGTATCCGTGAAGTAAAGCTACAAATGAATAGGGGTTGAATGAGACTTTAATTATATTACTTCAACATTTTAGGTTACTATTGGTTATACCACCTTCATTTTCATGACTTGCTAAATTGCAAGAGCATTTCATCATGAGCCCTGTTCTTTTGAATCAGGGTTTTGATAAGTCACCACTGAGTTAAATTGCTGGTATGTTCAACTTGCTGACTATTGCATGCCACTTTCTGTAGTATTTCCCTATCTATCAATGTCCCTTAAAGATCATGAGTACTGTGTGATTCTTTAGCTTGATTTCTTACAGAAACAATCGTACCAAATTCTGAACCTTCTCTGCCATTATCAGCTGTATCTGGAAGAGGGGTGCAAGTCTTAAGACAATTTGTTATTGCAGACTTCATGAAGACTGTCTTGGCTGAATGTGGTATAAGCCCTAATTAGTCCTTCTCTGCCCTGTTATCTTAGAAAGAAATCAGTTATAATGTTTTATAGCATTGACCAGCATCCATGTAGCACCGAATTAGGAGTAGGATGTTGTGTGTCTATATATAGTATCTCTAGATAGATAAGGGTTAAAGGGTGACGTTCAAATTAGTGTGAAGGTAAGGTACAAAGCTGCATGAAACAAGTTCTCCTTAGTTCGGCTGCGTGTGGAACAGCTTGTTTTATTCTTTGTATCTCCCAGTACCAGGGAGAGAAGCAGACTCTGTCTTTGGGTCATAGGCTTCTGATGATAATGCCTTGCTTTTTTCCATCCCTGGCAAAATATTTGGACTCTATGAAGTGTGCCAGGATTGTCAGATTACAGGCTTAAGTGTTAGATGGTTTTAAACTGTTCTAGCAATACCGGGACACCACTTTGAGAGGGCAAACCTTGCACTTTTAGGCTACTTTGTTACCAGGAGGTACACTTAAATAGCAAAACAGTCATGTGTTCCCTCCTCCCCACCTAAAGCAGTTTTACAGAGCTGAAATACAGTTTTTAAATTCTTATATGCTTTCTTCCTAAAAATCTAAAAAAAAAAAAAAAATAAATAAAAAAATCCCTTCTAGTCTGGAATAAAATTGAGTCTATAATGGAGAAACATTTCTGACCCAAATTATGAAGACATTCATTTCCATTATTCTGGTTACTTCTTTTACAGAGTTCTGCTCAAATTCATGACTTTTTGTATTAAACTCTTTAAATGGGTATTACAATTATAAAAAGTCCATTCTCCTTTATACCTGTGGAAGTGAGTACTATCAGTTTTCATTGATAGCAAAGGGTTATTTATGAGGTAAACTGCCTTGACTTGCCTGTCTTTCTCTCCTACTCTGTGTGTAGTTTGTTGCAAAAAGCAAGTGCTTCAGGTTTTCATTATGTTAAAAACTTCCCAGCACTCTGCTTGAGCAAAAGTGAATTTTGTGGCACTTCTAAGGTGAAGGTTGAAAGATGAGTTGACTGTACAATGGAGGAGTACAATAGCTGACGTTGAGGAGGAGCAGGTGTCTTAAACTGTGGGTTCTCCAGCAGTAGCTCCCCTCACATTAAAAATCTTCAAGAATCCTTGGTAGATACTCACCACTGTCATTATTATCCGTGCCATCCATGGTTTAAATCTGCTTTAGCTGTCGTGTAAGGTAGAATTGGAAATGCTGCATTGTGTTTCCATTTCCAATGTGATAATGCTGCGCTATATTCTTAAAATCTTTCTTTAGTTATCTTAGAAAATTTAAATTGCAACAATGTTACGAACTCATATTTTTTAAAAAATAATAATCTGGGTAGCATGACTTTGTATGTTTTACTGATACCCTAAACTGCTTTGATCATATATATAACTTCTAATAGTTTTTATTCTGTCTGGGATATGGACTGAAAATTTCTATTGCCAATGACTTCTAATTGTATAGTCAAAGCATGCATGTTTAGTCTTTTTATTTATTTTTTTTTCCACCATAAATTCCTCCCAGCTTGTAAAATCTTGAGTTGCATTAGTTTCCTTGGTGTCCTAGTTTCAGCTAGGATAGAGTATTTTTTCTTCTCGGTAGCTGGTGCAGTGCTGTCTTTTGGATTTAGTATGAGAATAATGTTGATAGGACACTGATGTTTTTAGTTGCTGCTAGGTAATGTTTATACTAAGTCAAGGACTTTTCAGTTTCTCAGGCCCTGCCAGTGAGAGGGCTGGAGTGGCACAAGAAGCTGGAGGGAGCATAGCCAGGACAGCTGACCCAAAACAGCCAAAGGGAAATTCCATACCATAGAATGCCATGCTCAGTATATAAACTGGGGGGAGTTGGCCGGGGCCTGCCGAATGCTGCTTGGGGACTGGCTGGGCATCAGTCAGTGGGTGGCGAGCAGTTGTATTGCACATCACTTATGGGTTTTTTTGGTTTTTTTTTCCCTCTTTGGATTTTATTCTTCTCTGTGGAGTGGCTAGAAGAAAATGGACATATTATGAGCAATCCAGACCAAGTAACTTCGTTTTTTATCTCAACCCATGAGTTTTGCCTTCTCGCCCCCCCCAATTCTCCTCCTCATCCCTCAGAGCAAGGGGGGAGTGAGAGAGCAAGTGGCTGTGTGGTGCTTAGTCGCTAGCTGGGGTTAAACCACAACAGTCCTGTTTTGGCGCCCAACGTGAGATGGTGAGAGGATTAAATCTAGTTTACTTGATTTATTGTCTTTAAATGTTATATTATTTACTGTTTTAAAATATTATGTTACTGGTTTACTTAAAATTTATTTAAAGTTACTAAAATCTTTTAAAACGAAAGAAGTGTGTGCAAAACTAAACCAAACATTCTCAAGATAATAACAGTTGCTTCTTGAGGGAGTTTCTACATGGAAACAAAATTCAGTCTACAGAGATGGAGCTGAGGGGATAGGCCTTTAGAAGTAGCTGCAACAATTGTGAAAGCTAAGAGGGACAAATGAGAACCAGCGTTATAGGGTCTAAAAGTTTGATTGCTTTTTGTTTAGTCCTCAAACATCTGGTAAAGAGGAAAAACAAAATTATCAGTCTGTGTTGGTTATTGGTCAGTGCTGTAGTTTCTTACAAATTGTGCAAAGTATTGCTGAACACAGAATAACTTGTATAATATTCAGTTTTTTCCACAGGTAAAAAGAAAATATTAGTTTGTCTCAGTATCTGTACAGGTAGTACAAAGCAGCAGTTCAGCAGTTGAGAGTATAATTCTTTGCATGCAGAAGCTCTGTAGCTATCATTTAAAATTTAATCTTGGATTACTGAGTAGTTAGCTTAACCCTGAAACAAAACTATACAACCACAGAACTATCATATGTTTCAGTTTTGCATGGGCCAGTATTTGTTTCACTTACTGAGACAGAATTATAATTGAAACCAGTAGACAGTGTGCAAAATAAGTGTCAGAGAATCATGCAGGTTTTTATCTTGACAACTTAATACGTACAAACATTTATTTATTTTTAAACCCATTTAAACTATATTTGATGGCTTTACCCATACCCAGAGAAGGAGCCAGTGCTGTGATTTTTAGGATAGGCATTTATTAAAACAAGATTCTGGGGATTATCTCTTCAGAAGATGATGGAAGGGTTTAACACTTTGTTAATCTGTAGATAATTGATACCTGAAAGATATAGTAAGCTTCATTCTACAAGTTGATCAGCATCAAACCTGAGGAGGCACTCAGTTTCCCCTCTTATAAGACATTCTTTATCAGATGAATCATGGATGAATTATTTTTTTCAAATGATCTTTAAAAGGTTACTGTTACTTCTTTCAGATTACCCATTAAATTTTGTTCAACAATTAAGAAACTGTAGTAGTTCACCAACTAAATACCATCTCTCTTTAAGCAAAAATTCCTGTTTTAGATGGATTAAGTAGGAATTTTAAAATTTAAAATAGTGGCTTTGATTCCTTTTTTGCTTTATGCTTTTTTTTTTCTCCTAGTCTCCTTATGGCAAGCCTTTGTAGATAGTGTTTCTGCTCACTACATGTTCTTTTATATATGTGGCTTTGCTATCTTGACGAAGTTTGCATTGTTGATTCCCTGTGTAGAGCAAAGGAAGAATACATACTAAGCCTGGATGCCTCTGGATTATGTCTGGTAATTGTGATGTCATTCTTTAACAAAAAAGGAAATTGTGAGAACTTTGAAGTCAAGTAGAACTTCATGAACTGACAGAAGTAGAAGACTACACCTTGTAATGGGTTATTTTCTTTTAGAATACTTTCTATGTGCATTTGAAGACACCTTAGATTGTATTTAGGAGACAGTTTTCTTTCCTCTATGATACCTACTGCAATTTTTTTGCTTATCTCTTTATCTAAAGTCTTAATTAAAAAAAATCATTTGGAGTCATCAAGTTTTCTGAATCAGAACTATAGAAAGTGTATGTGAATATTTTCCCTCAGTCACATGCTGATGTTTTGAAGAGCTGTGATGTGCGGTACAGGCACAAGGAAGGGAAGATAGTTGCTGGAAGATGTTATGCTGTATATGTGTAGAGATGTTTTTAATAGGCTTACATGGACCTATGCAAGTGTGTTTGTAGTGACATTGTTGTCCCTTAGGCAGACTTGTTACTCTGTGTGTAGTGCCAATTCGCACACCTAGTCAAGGTATTTGTTTCTTTATTCTAATTTGCACAAAGTAGGGAGCTAGGTGGTCACCCACAAATGCCTAGCTCCCCAATTGTCTAAACTTTACACTATTTATACAGTTCAGCAAGCAAAGACATCAGCCTTCATTGGTTACAAGTTACTAAACTCCTTCATTACTTAGCATTCGGTTTCCTATTTGTCAAGTAATTCTCTCTCTTCTCACGTTAATTAGTTCACATACTCGTTAATTAGTTCACATACTCGGTCTCAACTTCTTTTTGGGTCTGGGGGGATTTCTTGAGTGGTGGTCACGATCTCCCTCTGGAATTACCTTTCCCCTAGTTTTTGCTGAGCTCATTCCTCATGGTCGACTTCCAGTCAGCTCATCTGTCTTGTAGGGGTGCTTTCTTTTGAAGTTGCTCTTTTGGACAATGGATTTATTGGTGCTTAACGAAGCGCTTAGCAGGATATACTTATATCTTGAATTAACCATTAACAACTCATTAGTTTCAATTGTCCTAAAGTCAAACTTCTAACAATACATTTGATTTTATTAATCATTCCCTTAATCATTTGATGTCAACATGGTAGTGGCTTCTGGAAAGAAGCTCATTTTCTCTGTAGTTGTTGGCCAGAAAAAACTTCAGCTGAATATAGTTTAGGTAACATGTGTTTTGTCATGGCCTACGCTTAGCTTATTCTCATGCGGTTTTATCTAACACAGGGTTGCAACACTTTTGAGAGAAGAACACAGGAAGAAATTAGCATGATTCCAGTTAACTTCTGAAGTTAAATAAAAATAATTAATATGAAAAACTGATGGTGAATGCATGTCTTCCATCACTATCTCTATATAATAATAGATTCACAGAATGGTTTGGTTTGTAAGGGACCTTAAAGATCTTCTAGTCCACCCACCCCCCCCGCCATGAGCAGGGACATCTTCAACTAGATCAGGTTGCTCAGAGCCCCATCCAACCCTACCTTGAATCTTTCCAGGGATGGGGCATCTATCACCTCTCTGGGCAACCTGTTCCAGTGTTTCACCACCCTTGTAAAAAAATGTCTTCCTTATATCTAGTCTGAATCTGTCCTCTTTTGGTTTAAAACAATTATCCCTTGTCATATACCCATTTCCATTTCTGAAATCAATGCCAGAAGTCCCCAAAAGATGAGGCAGTTTGAGGCTCTTCATTAGATGCAGGTTTAGAAGGCATGAGCTCACCTCATAACAATATCTGAAACTTTCAAGCATTTCCTAAGTAACAGTCATTTAGTTGCAGAGAGGTTCATTATTCCAGTTGCTATTTGCACTCTTTGTTTTTGGTGTTTTGTTTTTTTTTTCCCCTGCTACGGATTTGTTTTGACTGTTTAAAATATTACCTCTTCTAAGGGTTTAGATTTTAAGTTTTAGTTTAGATTTTTTTAATATTTTTTTTTTTTAAAATCTACAGTAGAAACAAAACTTTAGCAATTTAAATGAGATAGCTAACCCTTTGGTTGGAGGTTAGACGTGTAGACTCCTATTCGGGTGATACTGGGTGGATTGCTTAGTGTGAGGAGTCGCCACTTTCAGGTCACTAGGAAGGAACTGAGCCCTTTTTGGTGCTGTGTTGTCTTTTGGGGTGTGGTTTTTTTTTTTTGTTTTTTTTTTTTTTTAATTTTTCTTCCTGCAAAACTAAGCCCTTTGTGGAAAATATGTGTAAGCAAAACCTCAAGCTGGTCGTGTAAGCATGCATTCTCCAATAGTCAGTACACAGATACAATGGGCAGATACAATTCCAGCTCAAATGCTACTCTAGAGTGTTCATGTATATAGGTAAAGCCTTTCCACCTCTCCATCAAAAATCCTCCTGTACTGGAAGGGATAGAATATCTAAAGCTCTTGATGTCTAACCCTGCATATAGATGTTAGTGACTTCATTTATTCCAGCTATATATGTTTAGTTCTGTGATTCAGTGCACTCTAAATGTGAGGTTGAAAACCTTTTATTGGGGTGTGTGTGGTGGCAGTAGATGGGGGAGCGTGAATATGATTTTCACGCATCTTTAGCATGCAACATGGAAATTCTGAATTTTATTGCTCTCTGGTAGTGTGCACCCAACAGAGCCCTACAGCATCCTGTGCTTTTCTGAATATACTCTGATCCCTGGTATAGCAGTGTTCCCTATAACCTTTTGCATTACATAATCCTGCTAGGCTGCTGTTATCATTCACAATGCTTTCCCTGTCCCTCATGGATGTTTGGAAAATCCGTATACGGTATGCAAGTTTCATACTTGAAACAGGGGTGGAGGACAGAGAGACATTCTTAAAGTTGCCTTTAAAATGTTGATTTGTATGACGACTGTGTGATTTGTTATGATTAGTCAAGGAAAAATATCTTTTGCCCCCTGTAATTTCTCCAAGAAATTAGGGTGATATAGGATTGGGTGGGGGTTACCCAGGTCATCAAGTTTAGCTCCTGTAATAGCTATAATGATACAATGGTTGTCTACCTCAGAAGAAGCCACGTAGTTTATTCCATGTACTATTTTAATTTGTCTCATAATTTCTTTCTGATAGCGTTACCATACAGGCAGTATTATCTATAGAAACAGATAATTATTAGTAGAACAAGATATTAAACAATTGGGGATGCAAGTATAAAACAGCAGATAAAGAGGTGATGGATGGTAGGGTATTCTTGTAGGGTTGGGGTTTTGGTTTTTTTTTTTTTCAGTTTTTAAACTTATTTTCTGGCTCTTTTCTGTAAGAGTACTACCCTCGCTACTACTTTGCTGCTGAAGTGTGTGTTAGACAGTTATGAAAGGTCCTGACTAGTGGTGAGTAGTTCTAGCAGCTATACCGAAATTATTCTGTGGACCAGTGAATCTGTTCCTATTACAGCTGATTGTTCAAGAGACATTTTTTTAAAATAATTTTCAGGGAAGGTGGAAGTTTCTATTTTGGGGGTGGAGTATTTCAGTATGTATTTATCCTTCAAGTTTTAAAAATTTGTTGTAATATGTTGCTGTACCCTAGCAGTCATTTAACAATGAATTTATGATCTAGTAATTCTTGAAATGAAATTATGTGAAATAACACTAAAAAAATTACAACTTTAAATGCAACTATATGACCTTTTTATTCTTGGTTCCTTTAATTCAGTAATATGTAATATTTGCTTTTCTAGTTTAATAATGAATCAAGGCAACACTATTAGCTTTTAACCCTTTTAATTAAGCCTTTTTCTTCTTATGGAATAAGCATATTGCAATTCCCAGCTGCGTTTCACTTTTTATCTAAGTGGTTACCTCTGCAAAGGCTTATTTAGCGACACACTCTCTATCTATACTAAATTTCTCCTTATGGTTATAACTGTTTATTTTGGCCTTTTTCTTTCTTTGCTTTGTGCAATTAGATTTCCAAATGGAAAGCAGTATTTCAGATAAGGAGATATTAATTTGTCATGTAGTTTACTAAGATGGAGTATGCACTAGAAACTTTTGCAGACACATTTCTTATGAATTCATATATGTATGTTGTTTTCTCGGTGGTCCTAGTAAAGGTGCAGATTTTACTGATGTATTCTGTCAGTGAACCGATATAAAATATGTAAAAAAAAATGTGCTCTTAACAGAAGTTGAAGTAGGAAATCATGCTGCTTTTTATAGCTAAAAGCTTAAATGCTGATTAAAGAAGTAATTGGATGAAAACATTACTTTCTGACAACTTATTTGCTCTTTTTAAAAAAAATGAAACATTTTGTCATGATGTATTTCTCTTCCCTAGTTTGTATTTATTGGTACTAGTTAAAGACAGATTGGGAAGTTCTGCAATCTTCAGCAGTGGACCATGAAAGAGGGAAACATAAAATTTATCAGTGAAGGATAGGCCATTTCTTCCTCACTTTAACCCCCTAAACATTAGTTTATAGAAATAACTTAGAGTCCTTCTGACTTTTATTATTCTTTTGTATTGATCTCCATCTCTTATTCTGCTAGTTTTCTAGTTTTGGAAAGACGTTTAATATTGAATGATGTAGTAAAGGTAGCAATGACATGCAGAATAACTCAGGATAGGTTATAAAGCAGGTATGTTTAATTCACTGGCGGGCATCAGGGTGGATAATTCCAAAAGCACCTGCTGCCCCGACTTTGTGCACATGTGATTTAAAGTATACATTCATACATATTCAATAGATGCCCGAGAATAGGTTGGGCTAGGATAATTAGTCTACCGAGAAGTCATTAACATAAGTTTCCTCCTGTTTGCGCTTGCGCACTGTCTCCTGGTGGTGGTTGTGGGGGTCGTTGAGGATGAAGGCTTAGTAGTCTCCCTCGCTCTGAACTTTTCACCTTCACTCTTTGCGCAGACTCAGTCGTGTCTTGAGTTTCTTCCAAACCACTAACCAGGACAGAACCAGTTTTCCTATCTCAAGGCACAGATGTTCGCATGCGAGTGTCATCTTATCGGCACACAGAGCATCCCAGGTCCACCTTATCAGTACAAAGGGCCCCAGGACTGGGCCTAATTTGCAAAGTCACACTGTGAAGCTCCTCTTTGTACATACAATGAGAGTTTTAATTATTCTAAGTTTTCCATATCCTATTAATCTAGTTATTTCTAAGCTTTCTTTCAGCAATGTGTGGCAGGTTTTGATAATGCCTTTAAAAGTATTGCTGAGTTCCTGATGAGTGTCTGCTAAGCTCTGATCATTTGCTCTTTCTTCAGTTTTTGTGCCTTAATCAGCTTTTATTTGTCTCCCTTTGCTGGTCACCAGTTTCTATTACAAAGTCTCTTACAGATTGTTCTAGAAATCATTTGAAATCAGTTGTATGTAAATGATATATTCACAAGCACTATCTGTAATCATACTTCTCATGCTTACATAATTCTTGAAGTTAAAATGCCATGACTTGAATTCTTCATGAGTTTTGTGGAGCTTGGTTTCTTAATATCCTAGTTGCATATTTATTGGTTTTATGGTTTAATGGGCATTTAAACTACTTTTTCAGATACTGAAAGTAGGACTTGGGAGTATAAAATTCAGAAGGTCATTTAGTGCCTTTTTGAAAGAGCTATGCAGTTTTGACCGCTATGCATCCCTTAAGAGACCTGTTCTTGATCACTTGCACTTTTCAGTTTGATCTTTGAGTCCTCTCAAAACTATCAGACGAATGCCACCAAATCCTTGTCGTTAATCACACTGCTTGAAACAGCTCCTGTATTTTGGATGGGCTCCTATATTTGACAATAAAATGTGCTAAGTGGGAAACTCTTACAGTTCTTGTCAAGACTAATGATGGTGTGAAATTCAGATAGTAATCTAAATTCTTCTGTACCTGGAGATGTTTTCAATTTCCTGATATTTCTGTACAGGACTCATCAGTGCTGTTCTTATTTAAAGGCTATAAATATATTTAGATGTTTTATATTATGCATAGAATCTAGGATTTAATTTAACTGCCTCCCTCTTCTTCATCACCCGTTTCTATTATAAAGTCTCTTACAGGTCATTCTAGATACAATTTGACATCTGTTGTAAGTTATACACTCAATATCACCATCTGTAGTAATGCTTTTTCATGTCTACGTAATTCTTGGATTTAAAAAGTCAGGAAGAAGTACTAGTTGAGGAATCCTTTAGACAACTAGAAGAATTCTTGCATTCCTAGGCCCTGGTCTTCGTGGAGGACTTTACCACCCTGGTATCTCCTGGAGGGACACCATAGTAGGGCACAAGTAATTCAGGAGGTTTCTACAGTTTACTGACAACTTCCAGACACAGGTGACTGACTAGCTGATGAGCGAAATGCTGTGTTGGACCTTGTATTTACAAACAAGGGAGAACTGGTTGGGGATATAGGTTAGGGCAGGCTTGGCTGCAGCAATATGAGATGGTGGAGTTCAGGATCCTGAGAGGAAGTGAGCAAGGCAAATAGCAAGATTGTAACCATGGACTTAGGAGAGCAGACTTTGGCTTGTTCAGGGCTCTGCTTGGAATAATCTCTTGGGGTACAGCCCTGGAGAGAAGAGAGATCCAGGAAAGATGGTTGATTTTTCAAGGATCACCTTTTCCCAGCTCAAAAATGGTCCATCCTGACATGCAGGAAGTCAAGCAAAGGTAGCAGGAGGTCTGCATGGAGACCTGACAAAAACTCAAATATAAAAAGGAAATACAGAAGTGTAAGCAGGATCAGGTGACCTAAGAGCATGCAGGGATGCCTGAGCATGCAGGGATGGGGTTAGAGAAGCCTCATCCTATTTGGAGCTGTGTTGTGAAACTGAGGGCAACAAGAAGGGTTTCTACAAGTACATCAGCAGCAAAAAGAAGATAAAGGAAAATGAGGCCCCACTGCTGAATGGGAATAGGGACCTGGTGACAAAGGACGTGAAAGAGGATGAAGTACTCACTGTTTTCTTCACTTTAGTCTTAACTGGTAAGACTGGCCTGCAGGAATCCCAGGCACTGAGGCTAGTGGGAAAGTCCAAAGCAATGAAGACTTACCCTTGGTCAAGGAGGATCATGCTAGGGAACATTTAAACAAACTGGACATGCACAAGTCCATGCAATCTGGTGAGATGCATTCATGAGTGCTGAGGGATATGGCCAATGTTGTTGTGAGGCTACTCTCAATAGTCTTTGAAAGATCAAGGTGATAGAGGGAGGCATCAGAGAACTGAAAATGAATGTCGCCCGTATTTCAGGAAGGGCAAGAGGGAGGATCTGGAAAATTAAAAGCCAATCAACCTCACCTCGATCCCTGGGAAGTTGTTGCATCAAGTAATCCTGCAAACTGCTTCCAAACACATGGAGCACAGGAAAGTGATCAGGAGTAGTCAGCATAGATTTGTGGAGGGGAGATCATGCTTAATAAGCCTGATAACCTTTTATGATGAGATGACTAGCAGCGTGGATGGATGAGGGCATGTTCATGTTTTACTTTAATAAGGCTTTCAACACTGTATTCCATAACATCCTCGTAGACAAATCAATAAAGTACAGATTAGATAAGTGGACAGTGAGGTGGATCAAAAACTAGCTGAACTGCTGGACTCGAATCATTGTTAACAGTGGCATGAAGTGCAGCTGGAAGCCAGTCAGGTTGACACCGGGGCCAGGACTGTTTAGCATCTTCATTAATGATCTGGATGATGGGACAGAGTGCACTCAGCAAGTTTGCTGACAAAATGGGGAGGAGTGCTGATACACCAGATCAGTGTGCTGCTATTCAGAGGGACCTCAACATGCTGGAGAACTGGGCACATGGAAACATCAGTCAGTTCAACAAAGGGAGGTACCAATTTCTGCACCCCGGAGGTGGATAACTCCATGCAACAGTACAGCCTGGGGGACAACCAGCTGAGAAGCAGGTTGGCAAAAAAGGACCTGGGGGTCCTTGTGGATATAGGGTTGAACATAAGCCAGCAATGTTCCCTGTTGCAAAGGGTAGCAAATAGAATCCCGTGCTTCAATAAGAATAGTGTTGCCAGGAGGTCAACGGAGGTAATTCTTCTGTTCCATTTGTGAGTGATAAGACACATCTGGAGTGCTGGGTTCAGTTCTGGGCTCCCCAGCACAAGACAAACATGGACATACTAAAGCGAGTCCAACAAAGGGCCATGAAGATTGTTAAGGGATCGGAGCATTTAGTATTTGAGGAGAGGCTGAGAGAGCTGGGGCAGAGATGGTTCAGGGGGACGCTATCAATGTGTTGATAAGATACCCAATGGGAAGGCAGTAAAGAAGATGGAACCAGACTCTTCTCAGTGGTGTCCAGTAGCAGGGCAAGAGACAGTGGCCTCTATGGAGGGAGCTGGACAGGCTGGATTGATGGGCTGAGGCCAGTTTTATGAGGTTCAACAAGAAGTGCTGGGTCCTGCACTTGGGCCACAACCCCACGCAATGCTACAGGCTTGGGGAAGAATAGCTGGAAAGCTGCCTGGCAGAACAGGACCTGGGGGTGCTGATTGACACCTGGCTGAACATGAGCCAGCAGTGTGCCCAGGTGGCCAAGGAGGCCAGTACACACCAGCATGCTATCAGAAACAGTGTGGCCATCAGGACAAGGGAAGTGATTGTCCGCCTGTACTGGGCACTGGTGAGGCCCCACCTTGAATACTGTGTTCAGTTTTGGGCCCCTCACGTCAAGGGGGATGTAGAGGTGCTGGAGTGTGCCCAGAGAAGGGCAACGAAGCTGGTGAAGGGTCTGGAGCACAAGTGTCATGAGGAGCGGCTGAGGGAACTGGGGTTGTTTGGTCTGGAGAAGAGGATGCTCAGGGGGGACCTTAATTGTTCTCTACAGCTACCTGAAAGGAGGTTTCAGGCAGGTGAGGGTCGGTCTCTTCTCCCAGATAACAAATGACAGGACAAGAGGAAACTACCTCAAGTTACGCCAGGAGAGATTTAGACTGAATATAAGGAAAAATGTGTTCCCTGAAAGGGTGGTCAAGCACTGGAACAGGCTGCCCAGGGAGGTGGTGGAATCACCATCCCTGGAGGCGTTTAAAAAACATGTAGGTGTGGTGCTTAGGGACATGGTTTAGCAATGGCCTTGACAGTCCTGGGTTAACAGTTGCACTTTATGATCTCAAAGTTCTTTTCCAACCTAAATGATTCTATGATTCTGTAAAACTGAAATGCAAGAAATCCCATTTAGACAAGAAGCTGTTTGGCTCTAAGGGTGGTCAAATATTGGAATATAGGGGATTGTGGAGTTTCCATGCTTGGAGTTATTAAAAATCTAACAGGAGACAGCCCTGAGCAACCTGCTGTAGCTGACCCTGCTCTGAGGAGGGGGATAAGACTAGATGGCCTCCAGACGTCCCTTCCAACCTTAACCATTCTATGATATTTTTTTTTTCATATGTAACTCCCTTAAAGAAAAACATACTCATGTTGTACATGTTACAGCTGGCACTTGCCAGCTATCTATTACAGAATTCTTTTATGGCATTACTTCCTGATTTCAATAACTTATCTTTCACATATATTTTACTTCTAGGAAATGCAAAATCTGCGTCTTGTCCCACATACATTTCAGAAATGACAATTTATTGCCTAGATACTTTATTACCCCTTTACTTTTAAGGCTCTTGTGTTAACATATATAGGAAGCTTTATGGGATGTGGTGTTTTTTAAAAAAAATTATGTCCTTTCATATGTGCTGATTTTACTAATTAAAAATGTCTTTTTCACTCCTTATTTTTCCTTGGAAAGCCATTAGGTATTCAATAAGTTATTGGGGGCTTGGTTTTGTCTGTTTCTGCTTTAGAGCTGCTTGTGCAGTGTGAGCATATAAACCACATTATTACAAAGAATATTCTTATCATCATAATTAAATTGTTGCTGACCGCCTGTTTCCATTGAATCCTGCTGAGTCAATAGCATCTATCAAAAGTTGCTTTAATGAGATTTTGATTTAAAGAATCAACTTGAAAGTTTTTAGATCTTTTAGTGGAAATTGTGATAACTGCTTTCTGCCACAGAGGAAAAAAACATGGGACCTGATGAGATGCATCCATGAGTCCTGAGGGAACTGGCGGATGAAGTGGCTAAGCCGCACTCCATCTTATTTGAAAAGTCGTGGCAGTCCGGTGAAATTCACATGGAATAGAAAGGAGAAACGTAACCCCCATTTTTAAAAGGGAAATAAGGAAGACCTGGGAAACTACAGACCAGTCAGTCTTACTTCTGTGCCCGGCAAGATCATGGAGCATATCCTCCTGGAAACTATGTTATGGCACACGGAAAATAAGGAGGTGATTGGCGACAGTCAACATGGCTTCACTAAGGGCAAATCTTGCCTGACAAATTTGGTGACCTTCTATGATGGGGTTACAGCATTGACAGATGAGGGAAGAGTGACCGATGTCATCTACCTGGACTTGTGCAAAGCTTTTGATACTGTCCTGCATGACATCCTTGTCTCTAAACTGGAGAGACATGGATTTGATGGGTGGACCACTCGGTGAATAAGGAATTGGATGGATGGTTGCACTTGAAAAGTTGTGGTCAACAGCTCAGTGTCCAAGCGGAGACTGGTGATGAGCGGCATTCCTCAGGGTTCTGTACTGGGACCGGTGCTGTTCAACATCTTTGTCGGGGATGTGGACAGTGGGATCGAGTGCACCCTCAGCAAGTTTGCCAATGACAACGAGCTGAGTGGTGCAGTCGACATGCTGGAGGGAAGGGATGCCATCCAGAGGGACCTTGACAGGCTAGAGAGGTGGGCCCATGTGAATCTCATGAGGTTCAACAGGGCCAAGTGCAAGGTCCTGCACCTGGGTCAGGGTAACCCCCAGTATCAATACAGGCTGGGCAGAGAATGGATTGAGAGCAGCCCTGAGGAGGAGGATTTGGGATTACTGGTGGATGAAAAGCTCAACATTGGCTTGATAATGTTTGCTTGCAGCCCAGAAAGCCAACTGTATCCTGGGTTGCATCAAAAGAAGCATGGCCAGCAGGTTGAGGGAGGTGACTTTCTCCCTGTACTCTGTTCTCATGAGACTCCACCTGGAGTACTGTGTTCAGCTTTGGGGCCCGCAACATAAGAAGGACGTGTACCTGCTGGAGCAAGTCCAGAGGAGGGCCACAAAGATGATCAGAGGGCTGGAGCACCTCTCCTATGAAGACAGGCTGAGAAAGTTGGGCTGCTTCATCCTGAAGAAGAGAAGGCTCCATGGAGCCTTTCAATACTTAAAGGGGGCTTATAAGAAAGATGGGGACAGACTTTTTAGTAGGGCCTGTAGCAATAGGACAAGGGGTGATGGGTTTAAACTGAAAGAGAGTAGATTTAGATGAGATATTAGGAAGAAATTCTTTACTGTGAGGGTGGTGAGATGCTGGAACAGGTTGCCCAGAGAAGTTGTAGATGCCCCATCCCTGGAAGTGTTCAAGGCCAGGTTGGATGTGGCTTTGAGCAACCTGGTCTAGTGGAAGGTGTGCCTGCTGATGGCAGGAGGTTGGAACTAGATGATCTTTAAGGTCCCTTCCAACCTAAATCACACTATGATTCTATGAAAACTGAGAAAAGTTGCAATGCTAAAACCCCCCATTGCTATTGAACTACTGAAACTTGTGTTATTATATTTCATTGGAGCTTAATATTTGATGAAAATCTGCTCTATAAAGGGCTATGCTCTCTAATTTTCTTTACTTACTGATATAGTAAGTAATAGTCATTCTTGGTTTGGGGAAAAAAAGAAGATAAGCTAGGTCTCCTAAATGCTTTTCAAAGTAGAGCTATGCCCTAAATGACTACAGAGGGAATTATCATTTTGGAGACTCATAGTGTGAACCTTTCCAGTTTCCTCAAATTATTATCTCAAATTGATTTCCAGCTAGAGTTTATTCTTGTATGATATGCAGTGGAATTCAACTTTCTTTTAATATTGGAAACCATTTTTGTCTATTATGTTATAATAAGCAGTTTGGTCTTTCTTACTAAATTTACTTCAAAAGAGGTAGGAAATCATAATGAACATTTTATGGGAACAATTGACTGCTTACAGCTTTCCAAGATTGCTTGTCTGACATAATATCCTGGACACTGAAATAGCACTTGCATAAGAGGTTTTGCATGCTTTGTGAAAGCTAGATACCAAAATTTGCCTTCTACTCTAAGAACTTGGAATCAGCTCAAGAGCATAGCAAGTCCCAGTCTTTTTTCCTTCTAGTTTCAAAATCTGTGGTGAGGAGTGATTCTGAAAAACTTTCTTCCAAGAGGAACTGAAGTTTAGTAAAGGTATTTCTGAGAACCAATATCTTAAGAAGTTGGTTTTGTGTATGTGTGGTTTTTTTGTTGTTGATTGGGGTTTTTTTAGTTGTTGATACTTATTTATTTATTTATTTAAAACTAGGATGCACTTTTCACTATCATTCAAGCTTTGGATCATGCACTCTCAAGTTTTGTGTGACAGATAACGATAATTTCCCTTGGGAGAAGGTACTTGCTTGCAAAGTCCTGCTGGAAGACTGAATTGAATTGAGGGAAGCCAGTAAAGGAAGTCAGATGGTAATTACAAGCAGCCACATACATTTCTAAAATAGTTGCAAAAGCGGTGACCATTGCTTTGAAACCAACAAAGAAGTTTCAGATGTGTCACAATGCAGTAAAAGGTACTTTGGAACAATTGAGCAATTGGCCAAAATGTTTTGTTCCTTTAAGGCTTGAGAAGCAAACATTTTGCTTGGGAATCTGTATGTTGAGTGTTAATGGCTGCTTCAGCAGTTCAAAGGCATTGTATTTTTTGATCTTAGAGAAGGGTCACCAGAAAAGGAGAAATCTTATTAACAGGTAGATTTTCATCTTTATCAAACGGTGCACCTCATTGGAGATGGTTCAGTCTTATTGGTGCTCTTAATTTCTCTTACCGTTCATAGCAAAGTTGTGGGCATTGTTAAGATTTTACTACTTTTATTCTAATTTCATGTTTGCAAACTGTATTGCATATTCTCCAAAAGAAGAGAAACAGGAGGAAAGTACAATGGAAATAGCAGATGAAGTAGTTAGCTTTGATTAAATAGTGATTGATAGCATCTTGTAATGGTAATGTCACATTATGTTTAAGGCTCAGCTTTGTAGTACTATTCAGGGTAGTTTAATCATAAGTAAAACTCTGCAGGTATATTAAAAAATTAACAAAACAGAAGTTTTCTATATTTTAACTATTGTTATGCAGACTGACAATTTAGTATAGTACACAACTATTTTAGTATTTTTTTCTTTTTTTTTTCTTCTCCAATTAGAAAGGGCATGGCTTTGGCTGGAGATGTATTCTTTAGGGATTAACATACTTGGTTTTCATCCTGGTTGAATAACTGTAGTGGTTGTTCTAAACTGTAGCTACAGTCTAATTGAGGAAGTAGAAAAGTTTGATACTTGGATCCAGTGTTTCCAGTTCATCCACTTAATCTGGTTGCAGAGAGTTTATTTAACCAAAGGTCTGCATATTTCTCAAAGCAAGAATAGGTAGCCTGTGGCTCATATTGAGTACTGGCACTTAAAGCTGGAAGCTGAATCTTTTCAAGTTCCATGAATGTGTGAATAGAATAGTGATGACTTTGTTGTTTCCACTGACCACATAGGAAGAAATGCCTATTATTATGGATACTTCTAATTTTGTTTAAAAAGACCATTCCAGTTGGAGACGTTGAGTTACCTGTTTCTTTTTGCAAGATACATTTAAAAACCTTCTGCTGGTTTGTGTTAGTTTTTTTGGTTTTGTTCTTTCTTACAGTAAAAGGGATTTTTTTTTTTTTTAAATATAACTGTTCTCTGTACATGTCAACTCTCTTCCTTCTGTCTTCCATCAAAGTAATACATAAATAGGAATAAAAGCCCAAAGTAAAAACTACAACGTGGAATACCTTTGGGAAACAAGTAAACTTGAGTGTAGATTTTTTTGCAGAATTTAGTGCAATTTCTGGATTACTGATGCTTTTTTACCTTGTAATAATTTATAACTTTATGTATTCTTGGAATGTGATTACATGTTAATTGTAACTTGGTCTAAAAAGGTTAGTGTGGTGAACTTCAGGGAAAGTTTTTGCTTTGTTATTGTCAATGTCTAGATTAGAGATGTTAGATGCAGCTTTTCTTGGGGTCTTTGTAATCTAAAAGTCTCATATTTTTCTTTAAAATGGAGAAAATCTCTACTTTTAGAGGAGGAGTTGAAAAAATATTCTGCAACTGTTGAAAATTTTTTGTTGATGTAATGTTGCTCAGTGGCTTGTTTACACTTTTATCTTTGGAATAGGGAGCCTCAGATTTTGGGAAATACTTTCTTCCTCAGTTTAATAAAGTATGTTGTCTAAACAGCTGAATTGTCTTTGGATTAATTTTGTTATAGAGCAAGTCAGGTAGTTATATGTCGTGTATAATAAAGATTACTGCTAAAGAAAATATGTAGTCAGTTTGAGTACACAGGGTTTTTTTATTTTATTATTTTTTTTCCCCAGTTTCTGGGCAGCCTGATCTTGGTGTCCCTGCTTAAGCAGGAGGTTGGACAAGATGACATCCAGAGGTTACTTCCTACCTCAACCATTCTGTGATTATTTTTTTTTGGGGGGGGGAGGGGAGAAAAGTAGTGAGATATGCAAAATCATGGATGCATGTGCGTGTTAGTAGTCCTCTATTCCTTCCTTCACCCTCAAAGGGAGGGGGAGAGAAGGGAAAACGAGTATATGCAATGTCTTTAGTATTTGTTGCTACAGACTACCTCATTGGTACTAAAAGACATTGTTCAGTGCAGTGGAGAAGAGTTGCGGTGTTAGCTTAATGGTAATTTTTAGACCTGTCGAAATTCAAGTGACTTGTTTTCTGCTGTTCCTTGTGTTGCATACGGAAAAGGAGAGCTCTACATAAGTATCTGCATGGGCAGACCATGTTTTATGGAGAAATGAGATTAATAATCATGGACATGAGGAAAATTATAAGTAGTTGGAGCAGGAGAAAGGCAGGTCAGGAAAAAGTAAAGTTGTGTGTTGTGCCTTCAGTCACCTAAAAGCTGTGTTTGTAAAAGTTTTGGGAAATGTAACTGTTCTTTTTGACTCATTTGTCTTTGTGCTGTCCACTGAGTCATCAGAAGCCCTATTTTATAAGAGGACAGGATTCCCAGTTGTAGTTACTGATTGCATGTATCTAAACTCATTCTTCCGTCTTCTTCCCCAGTCTCTATATGTGCACATGCATGTGTGTGCATGCCCTCCTGTCTGAGGGACTGAGCTGCTGCTTTCTATAACTCTGTGACTCAGCCCCGTAATTGGGGATTGTGAAAGACGGCTGGCAAAATATAGTCCTAAAGGAACAGAACAAAACCAGACTAGAATAAAAAGGCATGAAATTTTAAAAAAAACCCAACAAATAATCTTGGATGGGGGAAAAAGGGCAGTGAAGGATAACTTGTTTGGTTGGTAATCACAGTGTTTTGTAGACTGTTCTATAAGCTCTTTGGCTGCCTTTGTCTCCTCTAACCTTATGCCTTCTGGAATTGCTATGGAAGGAGGAGGTAGCCATTATAGAAGTGCCCTGTTCTGTGTTTTTTCAAAATAGTCTGCAAATGAAGTGAAAACTTTTTAGCACAGTTCCTCAGTGGGAAGGTTTCTAACCTTTTTGTGTCATGGATTCTGGTCCTGCTTTGCTCTTTTCAGTGAAAATAATTTCTAGTATTGATCATCCACAATCTAATCTCTTTATATGACCTGCAGTGTTTTTACTTGATCTCCAGTGATATGCCTTGGTTTTCACATTGTTCTCCCTCTAGATTAACAATGGATCAATCTTGAAATGTCATAACAAATCTTCTGTTTTCTTTTATTTGTTCTACCCACTTTTATTCTGATTGATAAGTTTATACCAGAAGTTAAGATAGAAACTTCCAATGTTGTACCTGAAATTTTCCCTTTTTCTTGGAAAATCAAAATTGAAGCTAGATCACAGGCATATTATTTGTGTTCAGCTGAACTCTTTCAAGATGTGTGACTGACTTTGTCCAAGTAATTAGGAATAAAGGGATTACTCAAACCTTGTCTATGTAAAGGTACTTAAAGCTTTTAATGTAAATTAAAGAACTGAATTTAAAGTGGTTTAGTTGAGCTACATTAAACACTTGAATTGATATTCTCATTCAGAATTAGTAGCTTGAATTCAGTTGGTTTTATCCCACTAAAATTCAATTGTGTTGAACTCTAATTTGAAGAAAATGTCCACCTGATTTGAGATGGTTAAATCTGTGTTTAAAAAAAACAACCACAAAACAAAACCACCAACCAACACAAAAAACACACCCCCCCACCCCCCCCAAACCAACAGATTAGTGTTTTAGGGAATTTCTATGCATAAAGATATTTTCTTCAAAGTAATGTTCTTCATTGTACTTGCTTTCTACTAACTGGTTTGTGGTAGTCCTTTCCACACAAATTTTTAGCTGCTGTTTTGCTCCAAATTATTACTTCAACAATGCTTTCACTGTTAAACAGCTATTCCATATTCCTTTGTATTGCTGCTGGGCTTGATGTCTTGTAGAATTATTCCTGCAGTATCCAGTGGAGGTGAGCTGAGTGTTAAACATGGACAGATCAAATGTCAAAAATCCCCAAGCCTTTTTGTGTATGGCCATCATAATTTTGAGATGCCATCTCATTGTTATTGATGGAACATTTGTTTATGCTGTGACACTGGTAATTTTGGAAAATTTGAAAGTTGGGAAGTTTAAGCTTGACTGAAGTGATCATAGCCTCTGAGCAGCTTTGCAAACCAATTGCAATTGCCAGGTAGCTTTGGTTTAGATTTGTGACATCTGCAGCCTGTCAAGAGTAGAATATGGAAGATTACCAGTAAGGTGAAAGAGAATACTGCTTTAGAGAAATGTTTTTTTTGGAAGCGTCCCTCTTTTCAGCATGGTTTGCGAGCTTAATAAATTATTATCACATTTGTGCTGCAGATGGTGGGAGAACCAGCAGTAGCAGCAGAAGTTCAGTATGGCATAGGACACTTTCCTAAGTAATTGTATGAATCCTTCCCCAGACCTGATTGTTGCCATCTAGCCCTAGTTGCTTGTGGTGAGATGGTCATCATTTGAACTTTTTTAACATTAGTTCCAACATAATACCTCTAGATGTTGTGTACTGTATGCTTCAGGGTTTATTAATAACTTTGAATATGTGTGGTTTCCCAGCTGTAGTCTCCATTTGTTTCCTACACTATGTCTTTGAGTTCACTGTGCTCCAAAAGTTTAGCTGACTTTAATATTTATATGTTGAAAAGCCTTTAGTCACCAGACTGTGTGCGCAGTTGGAAAAAAGGAATATCTTGGATGACTAGTGATATTGTTTTACATGCTTGTTGATAATATCTTTATTTATAATGTTAATGGGAATGACTACCTGGAAGATAACAGAAAAAAATAAAATTCTATAAAGTAAAGAGTCAGGGACTTCTGATACTAATCATACTTTTGTAGTCACAAAGTCATGGAACTCCTACATTTTTAGGATTGCTAAATAGGATAGTGCATGAAATATTTTATGTGATCTCCTGAATTTTAGAATATAAATGCTAACTAAAATCAGTTATCAAGAGATGAATTTTTTCATGTTTGAAGTATCTTACACAATTACTTTATTTTAGACACTAACACTACATTTTTTCAAAGTTACTTTTGCTCGTGTTTAATCTTTCCAAGCAGTATGGTTTTGCAAGATGTTAGTAAACTTAATTAAAATGTTAAATTCCATTGATTATTTTGGGATTTTTTTAAAAATAATGTCAGCATACTTTCCTTTAGAGAGAGTATATGTTACCTGTATGTTGTATGAGCAATATAAACTACCTCTTGTAAAATGAACCAAACAGAATAAATTTGGGTAGTGAATGCTATAAAATTACAAAAATAATTGCATTACCAGTAATTATGCAAATGTGTACAATAGGGCAGTACAAACAAAACTATATGTTTCTGTACATAGTAAAAACATTGATTTATTTGATGATTTTCTGTCTAATGATCATGGCACTTGTTTATCTGTAAGTCTGTCTAATAATTTTGGAAATAACAGCTAATTTCAGTTATTTTACAGGGGGTGAAAGTCTCAACCATTTAGTTTGTGACAATTTGTTGTTGGATAGAGGAGATGCTCATGTCCCCATTGAGTAAGTGGCTGCAGCATCTGCTGTCTCTCTTCTATCTAGCAGCTCAGAGGTGTGGGAGTGGATTTGATGTGAGGGGAGGAAACTAGGTATGTTACAGAGGGCTGTCTAGAGCCTTTGGATGGAGGAATTACATAATCATGGTGAGGGGATGAGGGGGAATAATACACCAATCCAGAAGAAAAGCATCTTAACCACCTACAGTGCTGTACAGCATCTCTCTTAGATGTGCATGGACCTTAAGTTGAAGAACAGGCAACAAGATTAGGACAAAATGGAATAATATATCACAGATCAATATTAATTCCAATATAAAAAGGCAGTGAGCTGCTTTTGAAATGTAACACACTAAATTTGTTTATATACAGTTTTCCATTGGCATTTATTGTGGATCTCTAAAGAAATGTTATAGTTGTGCATCTGTTTTCTTAGTGTGTATTAGAGAAGCTTAGAGGTATTTTAATTGTTTTTCAAAGACAAAAAAGAGGCAAAAATAGTGTGACTGCAAGACTTGTGCAAAATCAGCTACTGCCTCAAGAGCTATATTTCTTCCCAGTTTTGTTTTATAAAGGTTATGAATCATCTGAGAGAGTTAAAGGACAGAAGTGCAAGATTAAAAGTTGGAAAAGACTCCTGAATTTAAATAGATTTTGGTCTAGTGTTTAGTCACTAAGTTTTCAGCCTGGTTAAGAGTCAACCTAATTAAAGAGAAGTCTTTAAAATATAAGTAATGTTAGTACACAGTTGTTTTTAGAAAAGGGTAACACTACTACCAGCTAACATGAATGAGACATTCAAGAAACAGTTAAAAAAAAACCCCAGAAGTTACTACTTCCTTTCTCATACCTGTCACAACTATTTTGTTAACAAAGATGTGTTGCAACCTAAAGTGCTCTCCATTTGACAGAGCTGACCTACCAAACCCTTTTAATTGCTGTTGCTCTTCTACACATCTCTTAGCTATTTTCTTCCAATAAAATGAACTGTAATATCAGCCACTGCTTGTGTGCCTGAGCAAGCAAAAGGGCTGTGCTCACCAAAAAGACCATAATTATGAATGTACTTTCTTTGTTGCAATAGAAGTTGCATGTGGAATATGTAGCACAGATGGCAAATAAATGTATGAACTACTGAAATAGCTTGAGGTTTTCCCTTTATATTTGATTTTCTCTGCTATGCTTTAATATCATGACTGCTTCCAATTTTATTGATGCATTGGGCATTTTCCTTGAAAATCAGTAATTCTGAGATTTGCATTTTCCTCTCTGGCTGAAATAATCTCCACTTGTTGATCATTGCAACACTTTGTAAATATAATTTGGTTTTCTGCAAACTTTTGGGACACTGTTGCCCTAATGGATAGGCTTTTATTGGATGCTTAAATGTCTTTTGTGTATGAAGGACTTGATATGGCCACATTTTAAGAGTTCTTAGTGCTTAGGCACCTGAATTAAACATTTGAGATGTTAATTTTTAAGTAGAGAACGCTGTTTTATAAGTGCTTTTTAATTTTTATATAAAATAAAAAGGAAGAGCTTCCTGTGCTTACGAGATGGAAATGGCTTTAAAAGAAAAGGTACTAATAGTGTTGGGGACTTGGGGACCTATTCCTTCTTTTCAGGAAACTGTGTTCTAATGAATTTTCATGGTTTATGATTGAAAGGTAGCAAGAAAGGTAAACATTTCCTGCTAGACATTCATGTGGTATAGATCAGGGAAGCTGCATACTACCTGTAGGTATCTGCTTTCTGCACATGGCTTAGTCTGGTTTTTTTTTTTTCTTTGTTTTGGGTTTTTTGTTGTGTGCGTGTGTGATGTTTTTTGTTGATGTAGTGGTGGTGTGGTGGTTTTCTTTTTTTTTTTTTTTTTTTGGTTGGTTTGGTTTTGGGGTATTTTTTGGTGTGTTGTGTGTTGTGTTTTTTTTTTTTTTTTTTTTTTTTTTGTGATGGTCTGATTGCATCAATTCCTTTCCTCCCTCAGGAAGACTTATGACAGGTGCAAAGCACAATTATGCTTTATGTTAGTTTACTGTGGTAGAAAACTGTGTGTGCTCCTGCAGTAGGGGGCATCTTTCCTTGAATCCACAGACATCTCGTACTGTGTATGCTTTCATCACCTTTACTGGGGTTTCTCTTGATATTTACTGTGGTGTCATTGCCACTACTAACACATGGGCAACAGAGGCATCAGTGTCATGGTTACCGAATAAACCATCAAAACAGCAGAGACCAAAGGAATGCAGCAGTATCCACAGAGGAAGAAGCTGGTTGCTCTAAAACTTTTTTTTCTAAAGGTTGCTTCATATTCAGAAGCAACTTATACTTGGCCCAGTTACAGTACTTTTCACTAAGGTTTCTTTTCTTACAGTGGTTGTAGTTTGTAGTGATTTGAGCAGCTACTATTGGAATAGTTTTAGGAAAACGCATCATGCTAATACTGGTTTAAGAATCATACTAAATAATTATTATCTCAAAATTTTAAATTTTTCACTTGCTTTGTCAGCATCACTCGGATTCTGCTGGCTGGTCACTTTATGAACCAAACATATGGATTTCACTAGTACACTGAATTTCATCTGGTTTTATGCTTCTGGGATTTCTTTATCTCTATTTTCAAACATATTTTTTTGTAGCCATTATTGTAGACGGTGAAACTATTCTTTATATGCTGTGAACTTTACTGGTTTTATAAATGCTGATGTGTTTTCATGGGCTTTTATCGTTAACAATGAGTCTTCTGCTTTTCTGATGTGTGTCCCCCCCCAGTTGTTCAAGTTACTCATACATCACTATTTTCACCTTAGGCAGCTGCATCAGTGATTTAATTACTGTTCACTTCCAGTACTGACTTTTTCTGAGATTGAATTAGTATTAAGGTGCTTTATATTGTGAATGTGTATGCTTCTTTTTTTCCATGTAAATTAAGTGTTAGATTATGTTTTGGCAACCATATCTCCTTTCTTAGTATTTTTTTAGGTATTAAAGCATTTTGTTCTGGAAACTTGTAACACAAGTACTGTCACTGTATCAAACTTGCAGCTCTGGTATGAAAACCAGAAATCTGCCCTCTTGTGGGTAAGTCTGTATGATGTACTCAGTCACAGTATCTTATTTGAATGAGAACTAGAGGATATTAATTCATTCTCTTTCTGCCTCTCTCCCTCATTAAATATTTTATTATTTTATTTTTGGACAGTTTATGGACTGATTACTAGAAGAGCTTAATGTAGTATCTACCAAGAAAAGTGGTTTATTGCAAAATGTGGAAGCTTGAAACTGGCTATGAGGCAAGGCTTCTTAAATTTATACTGGCATGTTTGCTGTTTTAAAAAAAGTCCACTGCTTACCTAAATTATAAAGTAGCTAATAAATGAGTTGTACTGGTTTGCCTTTTGCAGCTGCAGAAATCAACTTTGATCGTGGTGCTGCAGTTATATCAATACAATCCTACTTAACATATAAGAAATTAAACCCACTTTTTAAAGTATTTTCATTCTAACCAAAGATTTCATAATCTAAATAAAACATAACTGTATTTAAAGTATTCTATTTAATAGGATGCTTTTAAAAAAATAAAAGGAGGATATTAGATGTTGCCCAGGCAAGTGGACTGCAATAGAGATATCCAGTACCTGAGGGAGCTAGCCATGAAAGAGATGATTTATTATGACCAGGACAACGCACAGTTACCCACAGATCCTGACAAAGTCCCGTGCACGTGACCCGTGTGGCAGAATTTTCTATGGAGTGCGCCATCGTCATATATATCAACTCATTGGCAGTAATGAGCTGGAGAGATGCAGCGCCACTGACAGCGGATGAAATGGCTCACCGATTCTGGGCATATGAAAATAACATCTCTACCTCCCTCATCTGGGCTGTCCAGGAACTGGTCCAGCAACTCAACAAGGATAGATCCTACTCCCCACCTGTAGGGACCTATATCTCGGCTATTAACAGTAAGCGCCCTTCTGCTGGAGAGGGAGAACATAGGAGGTACACACTACAGGGTACCCTGTGGTTTTACCTGTGGGACCGTGGAGGGGACATGAGGAGGTGAGATGGAAAACCTACCTCAGTCCTGGAGGCCACAGGTACGTGAATTACAAGGAAAACCAATCACAAATAGGGAGTCTTCCAGGAAGGCTGCTGCTCCAGTCTCCAATGGGCAGTTTCCCAGACAGAATGGAAGGGATGACGTTACTCCTGATCCTGTGAGAAGGGGCTCTAATCTGTTTTCACAAGACGCAAATGGGCTGGACTGCAACTGCTCCACGTGATGGCCCCTCTGCACTGCTTGCTGCTGTGGTAGGGAATCCTATGACCAGGACTAGAGGGGCCCTGCCTCCAGCCAGGTGGAAGAGAGGGACAACCAGGTTTACTGGACTGTGTGGATTTGATAGCCTGGCACGTCAGGTCCAGAGGAGTACAAGTACATACTTGTGCACAGTGTATTCTAATGCTATCAAGCTATACATGGGTGGAACCCATTAGTTTTTCTGGAGTGACGGGGGATCTCAACGGCTAACTGTACTGGAGGCTGAAATAAGCCTGACTGGGAATGAGTGGGAAAAGCACCCCATTGTGACTGGCCCAGAGGCTCTGTGCATCCCTGGCATAGACTATCTTAGGAGAGGGTATTTCAAGGACCCAGAAGGGTACCGGTGGGCCTTTGGTATAGCTGCCTTGGGGCTGGGGGGAAATTAAGCAACTGTCTACCTTGCCTGGTCTTTCAGAGGACCCTTCTGTTGTGGGGTTGCTGAAGGTCAGAGAACAACAGGTGCTGATCACTGTACACAACAGTGCACCATTGGCAATATTGCACCAATTGCAACTCCCTGATTCCCATCCGTAAGCTGATTCATTGACTGGATAGCCAAGGAGTGATCAGCAGGACCCCCTCACCCTTTGATAGCCCCATATGGCCAGTGCGAAAGTCTAATGGAGAATGGAGACTAACAGTGGGCTATCGTAGCCTGAATGAAGTCACGCCACCTTTGCTTGCTGCTGTAGCAGACATGCTAGAACTTCAATATGAGCTGCAAACAAAGGCAGCCAAGTGGTATGCCACCACTGATATTGCAAATGTGTTTTCCTCAATCCCTTTGGCTGCGGAGTGCAGGCCGCAGTTTGCCTTCACTTGGAGAGGCATGCAATACACCTGGAATCGACTGCCCCAGGGGTGGAAACACAGCCCTGCCATCTGCCATGGACTGATCCAGGCCGCACTAGAACAGGGTGGAGCTCCAGAACATCTGCAATACATTGATGACATCATCGTATGGGGTGATACAGCAGAAGTTGTTTTTGAGAAAGAGGAGAAAATAGTCCAAATCCTTCTGAAAGCCGGTTTTGCCATAAACCAAAGTAAGGTCAAGGGACCTGCACAGGAGATCCAGCTTTTGGGAATAAAATGGCAAGATGGACGTCATGCAATCCCAATGGATGTGATCAACAAAATAACAGCCCTGTCTCTGCCAACTTATAAGAAAGAAACTCAGGCTTTCTTAGGCATTGTGGGTTATTGGAGAATGCACATTCCAAACTACAGTCTGATTGTAAGCTGTCTCTGTCAAGCGACCCGGAAGAAGAATGATTTCCAATGGGGCCCTGAGCAACCACAAGCCTTTGAACAGATTAAACAGGAGATAGTTCAAGCAGTAGTTCTTGGCACCCTGGTTACCAGTGCTGGGCTGGATGTTTAAAGGGAGGGTTTCTTCTACACATCACACAACTGATGCTACATGGAGTAAGTGGATCTCACTGATTACACAAGAATGGATAGGAAACCCCAATCCCCCAGGAGTTTTGGAAATTATTATGGACTGGCCAGAAGGTAAAGATTTTTGGATGTCACCAGAGGAAGAGGTGGCATGTGCTGAAGAAGCCCCTTTGTATAATGAACTGCCAGAACATGGTAAGCAATATGCCTTGTTTACTGATGGGTCCTGCCGTATTGTAGGAAAGCATCGGAGGTGGAAAGTGGCTGTATGGAGTCCCCTACGACAAGTCGCAGAAACTGCTGAAGGAGAAGGTGAATCGAGCCAGTTTGCAGAAGTGAAAGCTATCCAGCTGGCTTTAGACGTTGCAGAATGAGAAAGATGGCCAATGCTTTACCTTTGTACTCAGTCATGGATGGTGGCAAATGCCCTGTGGGGGTGGTTACGGCAATGGAAGCAGAGTAATTGGCAATGCAGAGGCAAGGCCATCTGGGCTGCTGCATTGTGGCAAGATATTGCTGCTTGGGTGGTGAACTTGGTTTTAAAGGTAAGTCATGTAGATGCTCATGTACCCAAGAGTCAGGCCACTGAAGAATAGCAAAACAACCAGCAGGTAGATTAAACAGCTAGGACTGAAGTGGCTCAGGTAGATTTGGATTGGCAATATAAGGGTGATTTATTCATAGCCTGGTGGGCACATGACACCTCAGGCCATCAAGGACAAGATGCAACATATAGATGGGCCTGGGATCAAGGGGTGGACTTGACCATGGAAACTATCACACAGGTAATCCATGAATGTGAAACGTGCTGCAGTTAAGCAAGCCAAGCGGTTAAAGCCTCTCTGGTATGGAGGACGATGGCGGAAATATAAATCTGGGGAGCCCTGGCAGATTGACTATATCACACTCCCACAGACCCGCCAAGGCAAGCACCATGTGCTTACAATGGTGGAAACAACCCTTGGATGGTTGGAAACATATCCCATGCCACTGCCCAAAACACTCTCCTGGGCCTTGAAATACAGGTCTTGTGGCAACATGGCACCCCAGAAATAATTGAATTAGACAACAGAACTCATTTAGGAAACAATCTCATAGACACCTGGGCCAAAGAGCATGGCATTGAGTGGGTATATCACATCCCCTGTCATGCACCTGCCTCTGGGAAAATTGAACGATGTAACGGACTGTTAAAGACTACACTGAAAGCAACGGGTGGTGGAACTTTCAAGCATTGGGATACATATTTAGGAAAAGCCACCTTGTTAGTCAACTCCAGAGGATCTGCCAGCTGAGCTGGCCCTGCCCAGTCAAAGATTATATGTACTGCAGAAGGGGATAAAGTTTCTGTAGTGCACATTAAAAATATTCTGGGGAAGGGTCTGGGTTATTTCTGCCTCAGGCAAAGGTAAACCCATTTATGGGATGACTTTTGCTTAAGGATGTGGGAGTGCTTGGTAGGTAACACGGGAGGATGGGGAAATTAGATGTGTGCCTCAAGGGGATTTGATTCTGGGCGAAAATAGCCAATTAATGGAATTGTGTGATGTTAATTGTTATACAGTATTGTACATTATTATTTCCATATGCCCATCATTGCACTGGGTGCCTTGTGGTGCTTGTCTGTGCCATTCTGAATTTGGAGATCTGAACCTGACTTCCTTCCAATTGCCACATTAATGAGGAATGAATTTTGATGAAACTCTACCAGGGCAGCAGTGATAGAATCAGAACTGTCTTCAAGATGCAACAGTCCAGCACCTCACACCATCTTTCCTCCCTTGAATAGACTGTCTTTCACTGTTTTCCTTTTACTAGTGGTTTTTTTCTATCATTTCCTTTGTGTGCTGTAGTTTCTTCGTCCCTGGTTTATCTTTTACAATATGCATTGTTTCTTATAAAGCAGTAAGAGTTTAAATACATAAATACTGAATATGCAAGACCTCCTCTGTGTATATGTAAATTGTATTTTTACTTCTCCATTTGAACTGTTATATTTTACATTCCTTAAAAGCTTTCCAATGCAGCAGTTCTTTGATTTTCTTAATTCAGTTAGCAATGTTAGCTAAGTCTTTTTTTTCAACCTAGAGGTAGAAATGCTGTATTGGTAATAGCTACTGTACAAAGCTGATAATGTAACATTTTGTAAATACTGATAAATGTTTATTCCTCTTGACTAATTGTGAGCTGCTACAATGTATTACTTTTAATTCATTACAGTTGAATGAAAAAACAAAGCTAAAACACAAGAAAAATTGTCTGTCAGTGAAGCCGTTAATTGATGCATGCTGTTCTGATGTTTTGTATGAAAGAATGTATCTTGTCTGGAGCTGTCATTTTTTTCCCCCAAACTGCTTGATATTTTGAATTCCCTGAATGAGTGAGTTTAGTAATGTTTTCAGTGACATCAAATTCTATTTCTAGTTTCACTGGACCTCAGTCTCTAGTTCTGGAATTGAATTCCACCTCATTTGCTAGTTGTATGACAGATGCAGTTTTCCTCTCAATACACAACAGATGTAATATTTGGACCTGTATATTTCCATGTACTTTTTTTCATTTTGTGTTTATTGTACAAACTAGTCCCATCGCTTAATTTCATCAGTCTCTTTGTCTTTTGTTTACTCTCATTTGTTTACCCACATCATCATACTTACAAAAATTTCCTAGTGTAAGAAACAGACTTAAATCACTGTGCTTTGGTTCCCAGCTGGTGCAGGCAACCACATCCTGTGCCTTCTGTAACATCTGTATGATCTATTTTTAAAGTAATGGTGTTGCTTATCTATGCTGCTACTCCTAATGGAAGGCTGTTCCAGAAAGCGGGTGCTCTGATGGTGGGAAGCTCTGTTCTGATTTTCTTCTTCCTTGCGTTCATGGCCTTCATTTATTTTTGTGTTAGCATTGCCCTGTAGCATTTTTCTTTTGTAACCTTTTTTGACTGCCTTAGAGAGAGCAACCACGTCCCATCTTGGAAAGCTTAGTTGTCTCCCTCTGTGTCCGCCATCTTCCCCCCCCCCCCCCCCCCCCCCCCAAGAATTTAGTTGTATGTATGTAGATAGGGAAACTTTCAAAAGTGAACTTCAGTGGTTCATGAAAACTTTGTTTCCTTGTCTTGCTTGGAATCTGTAAATATATGTTAGCAGTGGTGTCCTATATATTGTTATTGATGTGGCATAAGAAAGAATGAGATAAAAGTTACTAAGGCAATGACAGTGATCTTTTGATATGTATTGTATATGTAATTTGCAAAAATGTTGAATTGTAAAGTAAGTGCAAGCAAATCACGATTTCAGAGTCTTCAGTAGACAACATAAATGCTGACGGAAGGTCTTTTTACTATTTTGCAAAATGTTAACACAGGAGCCTGTCTATAATAGGTAAATTTATATATGTCAAGTTCCTTTCCTGTATTTTGTTTGTTCTCAGAAAAGATCATGCTCAATTTCTGTCATTTTGTTAGTATAATGATAGTTGATTGTAATGTTGTGATCTATGTAAATTTTTGTTGTTTTGGAACTGCAGTTGAAATTATTGTGATGATCTTTTGGGGGGAGTTTTTGGTGAGGGTTTGTTTTGGTTGGTTTTATTTTTTTATTTTTTAATAGTGTTGACTTCCTTACAATTGAGATCTTTTATAGTTAGTGAAAACTGGATTAACAAATTCTTTTTCAGTAGATGAATATAAACTGTGCTGTTTTACAGGAAATAAATGAACTAGTTCAGTGGTGACTAAACCTTTTCTTTCTGTGGAGTGGGTGAAACAGTTCCTGGTAGTGGTTTGATGAGAGTGTGTTTAAAGAGATATTTTCAGATACATTTTAAAATAGTTACTACTTTTAAAATATACTAAGATTGATGTATTTGTTGCTTTGTGTAATACTTAACTTTTGCATCTGTAAATTATTCCTTTTGGTTTTGCTAGCTTCTTATATGAAAAATATTTCCTTCTCCAAAGCTGGGAAGTGAATATAGCAGCTAATTACTTTAACTGGTTATGGATTAAGAGCTGACCACTGCAGTATGAACCGACAAAAGTTTTGTTACCAGTTTTTGAGTTGGTGCCATATAACCTCAGTAAATTTTCTATTGATTGCCTTATCTTGCATCTCTTTTGGTGAAGGGCTCTGCCTCTGAGACCAAAAGCTTGCCTTCTGATTGCTTAATGCAATTTGATATTTAAATTCTACATTGTTCTACCCACTTTTGACAAAATTTACTCAGTATGCAGCTGAGGTTATGGTCTGTGTTTCATTTATGTTATTGAATTTAAAATTCTTTTAAGTAAGCCAAGAATTTTAATTTGGTTTTGTGTTGTGTGTTTTTTTTGTGTTTTGTTTTGGTTCTTTTTTTTTAGTGCTTGGGAGATGGGAAGTAATGATAGCTGGCACCTGAACTAAAATATTTGTGTAGGCGCTACCATCCCAGAACTTCAGGATGAATGGGGATATGCCTCATGTTCCCATCACTACTCTTGCAGGGATTGCTAGTCTTACAGACCGTAAGTACTCCTCTTATTTTGTCTTTGCTGTGTTCCCTTCTACCTCTTCAGTAAATATCTGCATTTCCAAAATACTAAAAATAGTTTTATTTTTAAAGTCTTTAAAAGTAAATCTGTTCAAAATCAGATTTGGTATCAAAAATGTTAATTTTGTCATTGCTCAAATTTGAAAAATATATTCAAACAAAATATGCTTATTTAAATATGAAACAAAATGTAGATTAAAAAAACCCAAACAACCCTTAAGTAAACCCAAAACATAAAATATAGGAATTCATTGTTTATTTGGAATATCATTCAGTAACATATCTGGATATCCCACAAATAAAGAAAAACATATACACGATAAAATATTTCTCTAAAACATGCATTTCATTGTCTTCACTGAAGAGAGAGAGAAGATTAGACTGATGTTCAGCTAGAGAGAGTTGTGGAATATGCTGAATATACTTGAAACCTTGTTCCTTAGTTTTGGACAAAGTACAAAAAGTTGCTCTAATAGGTGCAAAGAATGGCTGCTAGAATGGAAATAAGTAGCTGAACTTATGTGGCTTCTTTCTTGGCTGTTCAGCCTACAAAAGGAGCAGATGAGGTGTGTGCACTGTCTTTAAATATGTCAGGAAGACATAATACAAGGAAAGGAGAACTATTTAAATAAAAAGCTGATACTGATGAAAACCAAATGGTTATAATCTGACCAAAAATAAATATCTCGTGGAAATTAAGAGAAGAGTTATCATTACTATAATGAGATCCTAGAACAGCCACTCCAATAAAAGAAGCTGGGACAAAGATGCATCCTGTTTATAAAGTGTAAGCAAGAGTTTATAGCTCAGTTGTCTGTCTGAGGATAATTGGACTTAGTAAACAGAGTGATTCTTCTGAGCTCTTGTTTTTATTATTATACTGTTGAAATTTGGAGACTTTCCAAGAGACACTGAAAGTATATACCCAGCAATTGAATTTAATTGGCTACAGTAAAAAAGCAGATGTATTCAAGAGGAAAAAAAACCCAATTTTTTATGTCTTTCTGGTATTCTGAAATATTAAATTGGAAAATGCTGCTTATATATTTACATGTGTATATATGTATCATTATGTGTGTCTAATAATGGGCCATCAGGATGCAAATCATAAGTTTCTGGGAATGGGCAGTTTTCCAGCACTAAGTATTTGCAGGTAAGGTTCTAAAGAACTCAAAATACTTAACTAGAAGTAACTGGTCAGACTCCTGGTGAAAAGAGTTTTTTGAAACACTGAACTACCTTTGGTGGGATTAGTTCTTGTATTAGGTACATTTGCTTCTTTATCTGTTGTATTTATCTGATGTTTAGAAACTCAGAAGTAGGTGAAAGAGAAAGGCTCATCACTGCTTCACCTTATTTCTCTCTCTGTGAAAAGAAGGTACTGGAATGGACAAGTCCTGTTGCCCTAAAAACATGGAGGACACAATGAGTAGAGGCAGTAGAGTAGTAGGCTCAGTTAACTAGCTGAATTTATACTGTTTTAATAAATATGTTTTGTTGATCTTGCAAATTTTTCCAAGTTTCAAGGCACATTCAAGGTAATCTAATGAAAGTAATGAAAGCTAGGCTAGCTATTTTAATATATTATATGCTTCTATTTGAATTTCAGTTTATTTTTAAATACATTAATGATATACATTGTATAGAGGAGGAAAAAACCTGGAATTTTCCGCCCCCCCCCCCCCCCTTTATTTTTTAAGTATTGCAAAATATAAAAGAGCCAAGAGAGTATTTCACAGCTGCTTTTTTTTCTGAAGATATTCAATCAACTAATGTAATTAGCCTGGGAACTTGAAGTCAGAGTCAGCTTGTTTTCATGGGCCCATGAAAGTATCTTTCCTATGTAGCAGGCTTTTTGGCCTCTTCTGACTCGCTCTTGTCTCTTTAGCCCTGACAAATCATCTCGTCAAGGCTTCTTATTCGGTACACTTCCTTGTTATGCCTGTAGACCTAAGAATGTCCTCTGAAAGTATATTATGCTCATTTATAATCTGAAATATTGTGATAGGTGTTTTCATTAAATCTTTTTGCTGAGATTTGTGAATAGGTATATTGACTGAATTGATGCTGTAGTAATCATTCCAACCAACAATATTAGTCTTTTCTTGAGAAGACTACTTACGTAAAAACGAATACAACAAGAGAAGAATAAACTGAGAATTTAATTAGTGACTTAAATTGGTTGTTGGGTTGTTTAGATTTTTTGGTGTATTTTTATTGTTTTGTTGGGGGGGAGGGTTGGTTTTGTTTGTGGGGTTTTTTATTGTGTGTTTTTTTTGTTGGTTTTTTTTTTTAATCTACCCTCACCATACAAAATGGGATCACTAATTAAATACGATGGTCAGAGTAGAAAACTTAAAGTATATGATAAATACACTTACAGTACTACATGCAGCTACAAGGATTTTGCATTTCATTCCTTCCATTTATCAATGCTTTCAGCTCCAAGAGAAAGCTGCCATAACGTTAAATAACTCAGTTTTCTGGAATGTTCAAAAGTATGTTTTTATTCGTAACACTTGCCTTAGCACAGTTAAATATTTATAGTAATATAACTTATGGACTTGACTGTATTACTTTGTTTAAAAGAGTCCAGCCTTTGTGTGTGTGTGTGTGTGTGTGTTCATGATTTAAAAGAAATCCAGAAATATTTCCTGTATTTCAAATGTAGCTGTCAGGTTTTCTTCTTAATCACATGAGGGAGTAAGGTGTCCATCTTTGTATGCTTGTGTTTCATGAAATGATTCTGAACTCCTTTCTGTTTTCTGATAACAGTTTTGAACCAGCTGCCTCTTCCATCACCTTTACCTGCTACAACAACAAAAAGCCTGCTTTTCAATGGACGGATAGCTGAAGAGGTGAACTGCCTTCTGACTTGCAGGGATGAAAATCTGGTTTCACAGCTTGTCCACAGTCTCAATCAGGTGTCAACAGATCATATGTATGTATTTTGAACTTCAACTATATCAGATCAACATCCTTATTCCTTGAAATTAAAATGAACCTAATTGAGAAGGGTATTTGTACAAATCTGAAAAGTAGAATGTGCAGGGTTTTTTTATTAGACTAGTTTAGCAGATTACTGCTGTATAAGAGTCAATTGTTTCAGTCAGAGTGGTGGTAGTTGTCCGACAGCCCTTATGCATAATTAAACTTTTTTTTTAATAGATCTACTGCTTGTTCCTTTCTTGCTAGTTAGGAATGCAGACTTTGTGGTATTGATTGTGCAATAGTAATTTGTGTTTGACTGTGGATAATAGTGCACATAGACAAATTATATACCCAGTATTCCACAAAAAGATACTTTTTTGAGACACCCACATAAGACCCATGTCAGTTCTGATTAGATATTGAACTTAAGATTTGAGCCAAAAAGTATGCTCATGTAGTCTCTTTTTGTTAATATATATTTTGGGGTTTTGTGGGGGTTTTTTTGGTGTAGGTTTTGTTGGGATTTTTTTCCTCCATTTTTCCCTGATGTCCTTTGAATTGTCTTATGTTGACAGCCCTGTCTTTTTCCTACATGTTACAATCAATTGTTTTGATTAAATGGAAGTAGCTTTTAAAAGACCTCAAAGCAAACAATAAGTGAAAGCGTGGATGCATTTATGGAAATCCATTACATTTTTGATGGTTCAAAGGGAATACCATTATGTCAAAGATATGCCAAATTTTCTTTTTAAAATAGAAGATTCTCAAAGTGTTGGGCTGCAACCTGAATGTTATACATTCATGCATATCTTATTTTCACACCTACAGTAATGCCAAAGCATTTTTCTTTTATGGAGAATATCATGATGCAAAAGTAGGCATAAAAAACTTATATATATACATGGCTGTCAGTTTCAGAATATTATAATTAAGTGCTTACTAACAGAAAATAATTTTGAAGGCTAGTAGGAATACCTATTTTCCATTCCTTAAATGGGGGGAGGAGGGGGAGGGAATAGAATCAGGGAACAGGACTTTGCAGACTTTGTTTTTTCTATATTTTAACAGTAAATTGTAGTTTGGTTTGGTTTCGGTCAGGTGTTTTTTTGTTTGGTTTGGGTTTGTTGGTGTTTTTTTTTTATTTGACTCATGGTTTCTTAAAACTTGAAAATGCATTTGCTTCTTTATTTGCTTGCTTCCACAATTCCAGAGAACTAAAAGATAACCTTGGCAGTGATGATCCAGAGGGAGATATACCAGTTTTGCTGCAGGCTATCCTGACAAGGAATCCTAATGTTTTCAGGGAGAAAAGCATGCAAAACAGATATGGAGTACAAAGTGGTAAGGATTTTTGATTATTTATTGATTGTCTTTTATGTTGTTCTATAAGTTTAGGGGACTGATACTAACCACAAATATATATGGAGCACAACTGTGATTATGCCTTACCTTGTATTTGATAGTGACGTAAAGCTATGTATGTTGACATCTTCTAAGAGTGATTACATTAGAATTAGCATAGAAATAAAATCTACTGGGTATTTTGGTAAAAAATAATATTTAATTTCACTACAAAATTTAATTTCTAGGATGAGTGATTGGATTTTATTTTAAAGTAAATTAATTTGAATTTCTTTATGGCTAGGTTCATATGTTTGTCTTAGTAAATAATTGAAGTTGGGAAAATATGTCTTGATCTTACTGAAAATCTGTACAATTATAGCATATCATTGTAGTGCGAGTTCTTAATAGTTCTGGGTTAAGGAATAAGGTTGAATGAACCATACTTAACAGCTCCTCCTTGCCATTCCTCAGCAATTTGTGATGTCATGCAGATTTTACTGTTTCAATAGCTGATTCTTTTCTGAGGTTCAGGGAGATATACTGCTGGATAGCAAAACTGGAGAATGAGAGAGACTGAGCAAAGGATTAATCAGATTCTACTTGTAGATCTGGAGATTTCTTATATGCACCTGAAATCTTTTCTTTAAATACTAAACTATGAAATGAGTAAGAGAATTTCTACTGTTTTCGCAGTGTGAAGATTAAGTTTTGCTAGTATTGTAGAGATATAGATAGAAGTGTTACCAGAGTCCACAGGGGATAGAAAGCGTAGGGTGGTTTTGGAGGGGAAAAATAATAAAATGAGATTATTAAGTTTGTTCACCTAGGCTAGTGAGTAAAAAGCCATACAATATTTGAAAAGAACTTGCTAAGGACAGAACACATAATCTTCCTTGAAAGAATGCAGAAATTTCCTGGAATGAAAAAATAAAATGCAGTGCTAAATATTTTTTAGCTCATTGATACATATATACTGAAATTTAAGCTCTGAAAACAGTCTCTAGATTCTAGATTTGGTGGTAGCCATGACAGAGTATGATTTTTCCAGCTGTGGGAAGAGTTGTGACTGTCCTGCCAGTTTTTGCAGAGTGATTCCACAAAGAACATACACTTGAATCGGAGTTTTCCACCAGTTTTGTAGAGTAAAATATTTTTTTGCAAGTGCAAAAGGGAGACATTGTTTTTGAAATTATTGTTCCAGCAGAGGCTTTTGAAAGAAAGAAGGTAAAGTGAGTTAATTTCTTTCTAATTTTTGTGAATTCTGTGCTTCAGAGGGGAAAGACTTTACAGCTTGATTCAATAGGTTAAAAATAATCCTTAATGAAATAAAAACACTTCTGTCTTTAATAAATGTGCTTTGGCCTATGCTTGAAGGAAGGTGCTAGTATAGAAATAAAAACAATTCAACAGGAAAATTAAAAGAATAGTTGATGTAATTTTAATAAAGTTATTAAAGTGGTTTCAGAGAACCAGAAGAGATCAGACTTTAAAACTTCCTTGACTATTTAACATTGGTTTACGTAATTCTGAATACTTGTACCAGTGCAAACATTGCAATGTAAATGTGAAATCAGAAAAATTGAAAGAAAGGGGGGTGGGGGAAAAGCATAGCTGTAGACCAAGTATTTTGAGAGGAAGACAACCCTGGAATGAATGTTTGGAAAAGCTAGGCAAAGTGTGACTTTACTTTCTATGGAAAAAGGCTCTTACCTGGAAATAGGAAGATTTTGAAGCTAGATACTGGCAAATTGTGGTGGCCTTATTAGCTGTTAATCCATCCCATTCAGACCCCCAAGGCCAATGGGGGATATACTGATGTGTTCTGGCAGAAAAATTTGGGTTTTCTTCTGCTTTCTGAGCAGATTTTGTAATATCTATAGAGTCATGATTTGTAGAACAATTGGGGGTTTGGTAGAAAACTTATGTAATGCATTTTGCCAGCTAGAAGAATGAAATTTAGACTCTATTCTAGTATTTCAAATTAATCTCTTCTGCTTTCCTTACTGTCTTCCTTCTGAATTTTGTCCTTCTGTGTTTTTTTGAGTCCAGCATGTAGTGAATTCAGTGCTGGGTACTGTGATCCAGTATTTCTGTAATGCCCAGAATTGAGAAGGAATGAAGGCAGCGGGGACCCCCTGTGGGACTCAGCCTGGGGTGGGCCCCTGCACCATGATCCCTTGAGTTCCAGCATTAGTATGGACGAACTGAACTCATATTCATTTCTCCCAGTTGTCTTTTCTAATATAAGAACAGAAAGACCATCTGACTAAAGAATTACATTAAACGTGGAAAAAATTTTTGGTACAGTACAGTTTGTCCGGAAATAAAGGCATCTTTAGAAAGCTAAATGTTATGTTTTGGATAGTTGTGAATATAAGGTAAAGCACAAGCAGAATGCTGTGCTGATGTTTTTCTTTTTTTCCCAAGATCATATTGATTTGTAGCTCATCATTAAGTTTAGAGTGAGAATTGGTTTTAGTTATGATGAACAAATAGTACAAGAAAGATGTATTATGTGGATGCTTCTTTGTGTCCTGGGCTCACACCCTCCCCTGCCACCTCCACTTCCAAAAAATTGCTGGCATATTTCATTTCAGGTAATGTAGCAGCTGTGTTCAAAGTATTATTCCCTGTCTTTTGATAATAGTCACATTGTTGAAACAGTCTTCATACAGATTAGATTTTTAGTTAGATTTTTTCAGACCGTTTTCTGTTACTGGGTTGTCTGAACAGACTGAATCACATCACCAGGCATCAGGCCTAACTTTGTACAAGGGCAGCATATTAGTTTTATTTTAGACTTTTTTCATCAGATGATAGAGGAAGTTCTGGGTGCCATCTTTCAACTACATCTGTCTTGCATCTTATAGTGTATGAGTGAAGTGGATTTCTTTATTTAAAATTAAGATATTATTTAGTTTTTCATAATATTTTTTCCTCTTTTCTCTCTCAACACTTTGGCTTTGGCTTTCAGCAGATATGTGTTGGAAGATCAGCTAAAATAATGTATTGCAATAGGTTAGTATTCATAGCATAGCTTAGGGTGCAGAAAAGACTTAAAATTCACTTTATTGCAACTTGTGCATTTTTTGAGGATTAAAATCTTATACATCTTTCCATAAACATCAATTACTTCAATAATTTTTTTCATTTATACAAGCATTCAAGTGTACATGTCTGTAAAAGGGAAAAACTTTGTAGATGTATGCTTTCAATAAGAGTGTATATTTAACTGAAAAATAACCTGTTGGTGAGCAGTCCTAGCTTAAGCATGTGTGATGCTGTAATACAGTTTAACCATACAGGACTTTCTGTGATCCTGAGCTGTGCTTTCACGTGGTTTGTTCTTTGGCATTTAGTAGGAATGCTAAAATAGATTTATGTGTGTTGCTTTTTTCCAAGCAAAAATAAATTATAGTCAAGACTGGGAGTATGTGTTAAGGAAACTAATTCTAGGAATATTATTATTAGGATGATGTTCTCTCAAAACTGAACATTACCAACAATCAAAATTAAAGTTGCATTTAAAAGAAATCCTTAAGTATTTTAAGGTATGGAAATGTACAGTGGAGCCATAAGTCTGCTGCTTAGTGATATGACAACAACGTAAAAAACGTACAAAAAGATATTTTGACATTAATGGCCTCAGACTATTTTCAGCTCCTTTTTAGACTAAATGTTTGGGGCTTATTTTTACACCTTCCTCATTACATTGTTACATTGTTACTAGGCAGACTTGTTATCTGTCTTGAAACTTTGGAGACACTGTTGTGGTGGGGGCTTTTTGTGTTGTTTTTTTTTTTTGGGGTGTGTGTGTTTTTTCATACTCATATGGGCACATTCTGTCAGCTTTCTGTACATGAATGATAAGGGCTAGTAGTTTGACTAACTACTACCTAGTTGTGACGAGAGTGACTAAGAGGCGAGCAGACAGTGGGCATGCCAGGTGGTGCCTCCAACACAAAACCCCTGGAGTTTCCTCCTCACTTGCCTTCTATGCAAGGCAAAAGTGTTCATTTAAACAAATTTTGCAGGAGTTGAGGAGTCCTCTTCTGTTGTTTGTGACAATGAATTTTCCTCTGTACTGAACTATGGAGGTCTCTGATTTGATTCCTCCCCATCACAACATGGGACTTTTACGCCTGCTCTGGGCTAGTTTTCCTGTGCTAATGTACTTGGAAAGCAGCACTTCATACCTACAGGGAGGTAGTAATGGCTGCATTCCTGGGGGATTATCCCATCTCTTACCTGCTGGGGAGAGGGAAAGAGAGGGAGGATTTCTGAAACTAGCTTTGCTTGTGTGAATATTGCAGTAATTGAAATCAGTGATAGTAATTAAAGGACTGATGGCTCCCAAACACTCTGGATTGGGGATTACTGTCAGCCTTCTATCTAACCTTTGGTTTAAAATATTTGCATTACTGATGTGCTTTTACCCATGGCTGTGGATCACTTGCTATGGCTTCCCAGGCTGCAGTGCGCACATGAATTCTGATGCTGTTTTAGTTGCAAGACATTCAACTCTGTCATTAAAATCACCTGGTTAAAAGTCATATAAGTTTTTGTGTACCTGCACCTCTTCAACTTCCAGTGTCATGTGGTGGTTAGGAAATTCTTTATACATGTATCAAAGAGGAAGGAAAAAAAAAAAAGATTCCTTTAAATTATCCCTAATAAAGATGTAAGTTAGTTTCAAGCATATTGGTACTTGTGGCTTGCCATCTAATAAAACTCCTGAATTTCCAAAGGCTGATTGTGGGAATCTACAGGCTGTTGGGAGTCTACAGGTGGGATATTGGTGGTTCTTTGCAATTGAAAATATTTTAGCACCTTCTTTGATAACATTCCTTATAAGCTTGGTGGAGGTTGAATAGAAAGCTGTCCTCCCTAGGTAGAAAGGAACCACTAAGGCATTATTGGAGCAGGGAAAATATCTTCAACCATGCAGTCTGAGATGATTGTTTTCTGTACTTGCTCTAAAATGGGAGATAAGTTTTCTGTGTTCTTCTGACTTGTGAAGTTTTCAAATCTTTTACTTATTGGCATGATGAGTATTGTACACACCAGTCTGAGGTGTAAAAGTATACATCCTGTTATGAAATGTTTCTGTTTACTAGCAGGTTTTTGGCTAAGGAACAGAGAAAGGAACTACTGTTGATATTTATAACTGAATTAATACTGCTTTAGGGAACACTCTTTTTATGTCATGGTGTAAAATGGACACTTTACATGGACTTCATCTTTTTTTAATGTTTTCTAACAGTTGTAGGTAGAAGATGTTAATGTCTGTAAAGTTTATAATTTCCTTGTATATAATAATTTCTGAAATAAGAGACTTCATTGATTAAAAAGGAAGTGCGTGTAAAGTAATGCTGCTATCTTCTTCTTAATAGGGATGATGATGTCCCAGTTTAATATTTCTCAGAATTCCATGCGAGGTAGTCCTGCATCTTCCAGTTATCAACAAACCACTATCTCACATAGCCCTTCCAGGTAATGTTTTCTTTCAAATGGGGTGGGATGGGCAGCGAACTGCAAATTCTTCCTACAATGATAGTCAATTCTTGTTGCAAGTATGTGAATGGAAGATGATCGGTGTCAAGACAAATTTTGCATTTGTCTGACAGCAGGGTGAGTTTCTTCAGCTGCCAAAGAAACATCTTTTTGTTAGCAAGTTAATCTTTGTGTTCTGACTAGTCATGATTCCCTGCTCTCTCTCCTTCACATAATTTTTGTCAAACTTTCTTTCCTACTTAAGGAATCCCCCTGCCTCCTGCCACCCCTCTAGCTGTTCTTTACCTGTGGCAGAGGCTGAGTCTGGTGGCGGGAAGATAGGAGAGAAGAGGCTGTGTTCCAGCATGTATAACAGTACCAATGTGACAGGAGGGTGGGAAAGAAGGCTTGTAAAAGCATGGAGTACTGCTGTAACAGTTATACAATAGGCCACTCAGAGAACCATAGGCCCAGTAATTTGGGCCACAGTTCCAGCAGCTTCCTCATCAACTTTCTGATTCTATTTTAAACTTTGAGTGTTGGCAATTAAGATGTACCTATAATCCAGGCCTATTTAAATATAATAAAAAACTCTGGACTAAAGGAAAGAGTTCTGCATGTAGTTTCAACCCAATTACTGGGCTTTAACAGATTTCATCTCCAGTTATTAGATATCATTATTAAAATAAACTTTTTTCACTTCAAGTTAGTGTAATTGTCTTGGCAAATGAAATGCTTGGTATCTGCACAAAAAAGTACGCTTTCTTACTTTTATATCTAAAAGTGATATTGAAGAAGGTGGGTGGTTTTTTTTCAATTGTGAATATTACAATGTGCTAAGTCGTCTTGAAATCCTTGTGTTATATACATATACTTTGCTATTTCTTTCTATGGAAGCTTACCTTCACAGAGTTGCTATCTAGAACTGAGGGTTGTGAAAGCATATATTGTACTTTCTGAAGTATTTGGTTTATTTTTATTTTTAAAAGCTCATATAAGAATGTAGGTTATAATGTACATTTATCGTCACAAGCCTATTCGAAGAGGGTCGGCCAAGTCACGACAATCACACCAATATGGCTACATGCCGTGCTCACTTTATTAAACAAACAGGTCATATTTATAACTTAAACCGACCGCTCACAAGACTTTACACAAAGGTGATTGGATAAAAGTCTCTGGCCACGTGGGGGTCCGTGTCACTGATCGGTGAGCATGCTGCAGGTGTCTTATCAGAGTGTGCCGATGAGAGTGTGTTGATTTCGCAGTTCCCAGGACTTGCTCTGCACCTGGCTTCTTGTTTGTGCACAGCTTGTTTTCTTTCTCACACTGCTTGTTCCCAGGACAATTCAAAGTTGCTCTGCAGCTTCAACTAACAGGCCTGAGTTGTCCAACCCGGACAATGGTAACATATGTCCTTGGGCCTTTAAAAATCCCTCTACCTATCATCCTTTTTCTTTTTGGACAACCCATGTCTGATTCACAATAGATATTAAACCTTTCTTCACACAAGAAAATAAACAGCTAAAAAATTAAAAACATTGCAACAATGATTATAACAAAGCATATTCCTTCCATCAATAATGTCTTTAACCATCCTGTTATGCCCAATCCTCTCAACCATTCATCGAAGGGATTGTCATCAGCAAGAATAAGCTTCATGTTTCCCTGCAGTTGTGACAACTTCTTGTGCATCGATATGGAATGATCGGAAAGGTTCACAAAACACATCCCTTCAAAATCCTCACAACCGTGTCCATGTGCTAATAACAAAAAAATCTATTGCAGCTCTGTTCTGTAACGTATCATGCCTAACATTATCTACATCAAGCAATAATGAACTTTAAAATCTTTGACGTAAGATTAAATTGTTTCTCTCCCCAGCACGCTAACCTTCGTATATTCTTAGCATTTGATGCTGCCATTGCCCCCGGCATAAATATGGAGGCTAGGACATTTGCTGTTACGGAATGTAGATAGACTCGGTCATTACATGTTTCATCAAAGGTGCGCAGTGTCCTCCGTGATCTGTGAGATTGTTGAGTCAATTTCAATAAGTCTTTCATATGTGGAGCAAACAAAGTCAAACGCCCTAAATAACATGGTCCACCAACAGGATACAAAGGAATCCCTGGCCACGCTCTGTCCCCACATATCAGAAAGACTCCTGGTGGCAACTGATAACCCCTGATACATCTATATGGAAACCCCCAGTTTTCAATTCTCACCAAATAGGTGAACCGGTTAGATTTTGAAACCCTGTATAAAACCCCCGTTCACCTGGACGTGTTAGCCATAACTGCCACGGGTCACCAAACCAAATTACTCCAGTGCCATTCACGGGCTGAAGTGGTGATGACATGTGGGTACAGTCTGCCATACCAGTTGCAGTTACATTAACATATTCAACAGGTACAACGCTAGCCAATAGGACTAGCTCCTGCAAAGGTAAATGATGTGGCTGATTTAAATTCTCAATAACCGTCTTCTGCCACGCTGCATTACGCATAGAAGGCCAAACATATTGCCCATTTGGACTCATACATGTACCATTCTGATTGGAAGTCGGATCCACTGTTTTAACATTCCAAAACCCATCAACTTTTGTTTCATTCTCTTGCAGGGGAATACCAATTAAACAAGTTCTAAAGGGGTTGTCTGCCTGTTGCAGACTTAGACAAAAGTCTGTTACTCCCGTGATATTTGCCCATGTCACCCATATGTTTGTCCTAGGCAAGATGTCAAAAATACTTTGGCCAATGGGTAAAAAATTCATCAAGACCATAAACCAAGTTCACCACTCAAACATGTTTACTCCTGCAATTTCCACAATATATTTTTTTTTTTTTTTGGCTACAGCCAAATAGTTTTAAACAAATCGTTTTAGTCTCTTCCCAATCTTACTCTGAAACAGCTTGTTTTCTTTCTCACGCTGCTTGTTCCCAGGACACTTCAAAGCTGCTCTGCAGCTTCAACTAACAGGCCTGGGTTGTCCAACCTGGACAATGGTAACATATGTCCTCGGTCCTTTAAAAATCCCTCTACACCTGTTTTATTTTTATGGCTTCCTATCTTTAGGATAAGTCTAAGATAAAGCCAGTGAAAGAATAATTTGTATTCAGTGGACTTTGGGTCAGGTCCTACCTGACCGCCTATCACATTCCTGTATCTTAGCAATATAGTTCTGTTAGATGAAGTTCTTTGAAATCTTACTGGAAAAATCATATTTAGAGTAGATGGCTTCTTGTTAATCCTAGCGAGCTAGTTGTTACATGATAATTAAACCTTAGATGTCACTTTCATTCAAACTTCTAGGACTAACTTTTGGAAATTGCATATCTTGTTTTAGTAAATCTGCAGATCTTACTTTAATAATTATTTGTTATTGTTTCCCTAGGTGGAGGTCTTATGAATGCTTTTTATTCTGTTCTTTACTTTTACTAATGCAGTACCCAAGCTGTGGTTCTGAAGTAATAATTGAAGTTTGGAAGGTATTGACAGCTTAAAATATTGGTTTTGAAGGGGTTTCTTGATTGTGTTCAAATTTTGTCTCTCACAGGAGTTACAATGTTCCACAGGTATAATATTCCGAAAGAAATAAGAAATTTGTCTAAATTTCCAACTTTTAAAAACTTCTAAAATTTTACTTTTAGCCGGTTTGTGCCACCACAGACAAGCTCTGGTAACAGATTTTTGGCACAGCAGAACAGTCCAGTGCCTAGTCCATATGCTCCTCAAAGTCCTGCAGGATATATGCCATATTCACATCCTCCAAGTTATACACCCCATCCTCAGATGCAGCAAGGTGAGTCTATGATGTTTGTTTTTATTCTCCTATCTCATGTCAGCTTTACCTTCATGTGCATGTTTCATAGCTCTAATTTCTTTGAAGGAGTCACATGCTTAATGCAAATCATGAGTTGATAGGGAATTTTGGGGGTATGTTTAAGCTTTGTTTTCCAAATTGTACAGAGTGGTAGTGTATACTTTTTTTTTAAAAAAAAAAGGGAAGAAGAAATAGTGAAATATAGGTTTATGTTACACTGCTCCTCCCCTATGTAAACTGATTTTGCATAGTTGTTACATATACATGACAATAGAAAAATAAAACCAAACCAAAATCTTTTATTTGTTAGCTATGGCAATTGTTTATCTGTACTAGTAAAAACCTAATTTTTGCCAGTGTAATGTAAGATTTGCTGCCATCTTATTTAGCCTTACCAAACCTTTGTAGTATAGACTAGACAATGTTGGCTAGAATTATGCTCAAAGTATGCTAGTAACTGGCAAAGATGACCTTCAGAATGAATGGATTTCTTTGTTCTTCCCTTTTGTAAAAACAGTTTTGATCAACATAAACACTATTACATATCTAGGCTTATTTTTTTTTTGTAAGTGGAATTCTCATTGGATTCTTTTAAGTCATCTGTTTTTAAAGTTTAGCAATGTGCTTAGAATTTATATAGCTATTTTGTATATAATGTTGTGTGTCTCATGAATAACTTGGAAGTTACTAAGAGTAGCAAATACAAATTATATAGAGGAAAATAAAGTTTTCTGTAAGCTATAAGAATATGATACTGACTGTAATTAGGATAGACATGGAGAGAACCTTGGCTAATCTGTACATGGAATTTAGGTTTTAAATCCCCTCTAAAATTAAAATCTTAGATATCTAATTTTATTCAAGGTATTTGTGGCAAAAGAATTCAATCAAGACAGTTGGATTCCTGTTCAGATTCCAGACCTCTTACATCCAAGTCGTTAATATCCATTCTTATGATGTTTTCTGTGAAATTTTTCAGAGTTAACAAATGTGTGATTATATCAATATAGGTTTGAGGGTTTTTTGTTTTGTTTTTTTCAGCTTCAGTATCCAGTCCCATTGTCACAGCTGGGATGAGGAATCTCCATGAAAATAAAGTTTCAAGTCAGTTGTCTGGAAATTCAGCTAATCATCATACTGATAATTCTAGACATGACTCAAATGAAGACTACCTACAGATGGTGAACAGGCTAAGTAGTGATGTATGTTACCTAGACCAGTTTATGATGATAAAGCAAATATGTGTTTAGCTGTTTTAGAAGTCAGATATTTTACTATGTTGTTGATGAATAAAACCACTGAAAATATATTTAGGTTTCAGATGTGTATACTCAACTGTGCGACTTTAATGTGTGAGTTTTGTTTTTTTTTTCTAGATCTCTCTTTGGAACAGTTTGTAACATTGATTCTGATGAAATTATGAAAAGTAAAAAAGTTTTACTCATATTTCAGTTTATTTTAAAGAAATGGTAGTGTCTCTGCAATTATTGTAGCAATATGTTGATGCAAACAATACTAGATTCTAAAGAGGTATATAGTTGTCTTTATGAAGATTACCATAACTGTCAATTAGACTTGACATATTTGAATAACCTATTGGGTAATATAGTAGTGTTGTTGAAGGCAAAAATTCCTTTTGATGCTGTTTATTACTGGTTTATTATGTGCTTTTATGGCCTGGTTTCTTTATAAGATGATTTTTTCATAGTGATTAGTTCATGTCGGAAAAATTCTTTCTGGAATCTTGATTCTAAAGGAAAAAACCAGCAACTTTCTCCTACAGCTTTGTGAACTTCTTAATTTTCTTCTTAATGAGCATCACACCCTGTGAATGAAGCATATTGGGATTCTTTACAAGTTTGGCACATAGTCTCCTAACAGCTCTAAAGGGGAGAGCACTTAATTTTCATTTTTATTTTTTGACTTTAGCTCTTTGAACAGCGTAGTCATAGTGGTGCCTACAACAGTAGGCATAACAGTAGTTATAAAACTTCATTAAAACCTGCTGGCAAGCAGGCCTTTTTTTCATGTGTGTGTGTCATCCTAAATTAGCTTGTGGAAGCAAAAATGAAGTGTTGTATTCCACAGGTGTACTGTTAACACCAGACTCCCTAAATCCCTTACCAGGATTAATACACTGGAACTCCAAGAGCGTTATTAGTTTTATTAGTCATCTTTTTTTTTTATGCAAGAATTATTCTCATTAAAAATATTAGCTAAGAAGTAGTATCTTAAGAAAGCTTTGTAATGAAGGAATCTATCATAATACACAATCATCAGATGTTTTTCTCAGTCTCTGCTTCAGCAATGCTAATTCTTCTAAATAAGAAGCTTTTCTTGGCACTAAGTGTACATGTTATATCCCCCAGCTATGTTAAAGGTACACTTTCAAGAGAATCTTGGGGGTTTTTAAGACAAGATTTTTGGAAAACTTTAGTATTAGGATAATTTATTTCACAGTGTTTAAAGAGGAAGTATTTAAAAATATTCACCCCTAATTTTGTGATCCAAACATTGCAACCACATCCTAGTTCATGAGAACTTAAAAATGAAGCTCATTCAAAACTGGCAGACTATGAAAACATAAAACATGCCATCATTGTTTGGTTTGATTGGAGAAATACTGAATGTAAAAAGTAATTACACCTTTTAAAGCTGATTTTAATAGCTATCATGGAGAAAACAGTTTGAATAATTTGGATTAATTAAAGTTTTGCATCTATGTGTGAATAATAAGCTTAAACATAAAGCTGCATCCTTTTCAGAAGCAATGTCACTTTTGGCATAGATAGCTATGAATGAGGATTATTATATCATAAAACTTAAAATGTTTAATATTTTTCTTAGGAATTTTTTGCTTTAAAAATTATGAATAGTTACAGGATATTGTGTATTTGCAATATATTATTTTACAAAATCAGCAAGTATATACCCTTGAAGGCTCACTGCACATATACCCATTTTTTGATAAACTTGAAAACATTCCTAGAATATAAGTTCGTGCCTACATGCCTACATTTCATTATTAGAAGTTCTGAACTAGGAGACAGTAAATGAGTACTTCTGAAAATTTGTCAGCTACGGTAGGAATGGCATGTGTACCTGAAAGATCATAGATCATCTACCTAGATAGTCTGTTTAGTTAATCTAACAAAAGGTGCCTTTGCCTGTGTCCTTGGTAATCATGGGTAGAGGACCTCGCCCATCCTAATAAAACATATATGTTCAGAAGTTACTAAGCTCCCCCCCCATTTTTTGGGGTTTTGAGATTTATTACAATTCAAAGATAAGTCAGTTTTGAAAAAAAAAAATAGCTCCATAATTTCAATGTACTAAATAAATGAGTAACTCATACATCAGGAAATTAATTCATTTTGACTTGCAATAATAAAACACATGTGCGTTTAAGGTATAGTTCTTTTTATTGCATTGAATCTGAATGTTATATTTCTTTGCGCATGAGGCTTTCCTCATGTGAGGCAATAAGTCTTTTTGCAAGTGCTGTTGCAAAAATAAGTGTAATTAATAGCACAGCATGAGTTTTAGATTCATTTTGCTGTGGGAGGGGAAAACCCCCAATCAAATAGAATTGTTTTGTAAGTGCCTATGGATGATGAAATGTGGTTTCTTATGGATTTATATTATTTACCTTGTAAGCACCTTCAGTCCATAAATATAAAACTTTTTTCCTTTTTCCTAAGTAATATGAACTACACCTTCACAAGGTATAACGTGTATGGTAGCTAGTCTACTGCTGTGCATGTGGAAATTGGCCGTTTGAACATTGTCAGAGGGAGTGTGTAATTGCCATCCACTTTTCTCAGCTGCTGCAATGGGGGTGCTACAGATTTTGTTCAGTCCTGATGTGTGTATGCTGGAGGTTATAAATACAAAGTCTTAGTTTACTTAACTGTAAGATAGCATTCTAATAAACTTTAAGGGTAGGTTAAGTGAAAAAATGGCGAGTTTGTTTTAAAAAAAAACAACCTACTTTTTATACTCAATTTTTTCCAGTTGGTATTGTATAGAGTTCATTTTCCTGTTTTTCAGCTCTTTACTATGAGTGCATATAGCAAAAAATCTAAATGGAATCTTAATGTTGACCAAAAGAGCTTATTTAGCTAGAAGACCTAGATTTATTTTTGTGTGCATGTTCTGATTCTAGATTCTTCTTAAGGCTGTGCTCTGGAATGTTGCCTATATAATAGTCTAATAGCAGTCTAAATTACAAAGATTTTAATATAAATAATTATTTTTCTAATATTTGTTGTATGCTTCTTTATTCAGTCCATTTTATCAGTATACGTACTAATTTCAGTCTTTATCAAGTATTCATGTTCATAATGTTATTTTTTTATCATTGTCACTTTAGGATGGTGATCCTTCAATAAGGAATGCTGCATCTTTTTCCTTGAGGTCACCACAGTCAGTCTGTTCTCCAACTGGAAGCGACGGAACACTTAAAGGTAGTCTAGCAGTCATACATATCAATGTATTTTTTTTCCAATTTCAAAGAACAGAGAGTTTACAGAGGTATTTATTTCTCCCAACTTGTGTATTCCTGTAGTACTAAATAGTATGTCATTAAGTTTTGGTTACAAAATTATTTTGAGCCCTGATCCAGAAGAAATTTCTGAAGGTCCAAAAATTGATTAATCATACTTCAAAACAAAGCTCAAATTCATGCATGACAGTAAAAATTTAAATCCTTTTCAGTATGAGGATTAAATTCTTTATAAGAATGGTTTCAGTTGCTCTATATAAGAAATGGTTTAAAGGCGGCATTATGAGTAATAAACGCTTAACCAGCTCAAAAGTGTTTTAAAATGCAATGTTTGTCTTGATTGCAATCATCAAATTTCAAGAATGGGAAAATAAAAGTAGTTTAATTAATACAATAGATGTAGCGTAAATGAAGCCTGAAAACCTTAGCTGTGCAGAAGGAATAGGGTGAACTGTCAGTCCACTGAGAAAATAATTCTTTATGCTAAAATCTGGAATGTATACTGCTGTTTTTAATATTATCCCTAAGAAGCAATGACTGAGATACATGAGACTTAGCAAGGTAGGGGTTTGGGCATATTCCTGTTAGTTTAGGTTTTCAGTGTTTATGTATTTACATGACAGTAGTCAAAAGATGCAACAGTACTTTCTTCTCTTTAGTCCTGAAACAAAATAAAGTCTTTCTCGATGGTCAGGTTAGGTCAGGAGGCCGGCACGGATGAAGGGGCAGGCAGTCATCTGTGGCTGCTTGGTTTCCCCCCCCAACCCCCGGCGGGGGGGTTCCGTAAATACTGGGGGCTGGATTGAGGACCCTGGGGGGCCGTATCCAGCCTGCGGCCGTAGTTTGAGGACCCCTGGGTTAGGTGGAGAGGTAGAACAGGAGATGGGGGAGATTCTAGAGAAGGTGAGTGTATTTGGTTTGTGCAGCCTGGATAAAAGGGGGGGGGGGGGGGGGGGCAGCAGGATGGATGGGATGACACACAATGGACAGACATGACCATAAAGCAGTCTCCTCATACCTATGAGGAGATTATCAGGAACACTTGAGTCAGGCTTTTTATAGTGTTGTACAGGAAGGATGAGAGACTGGACTTGAAATGGGAAGTTCTGACTAGGTATAAGGAAAAACTTTTTTGCTATCAGGGCAGTCAAACATTGGAAAAGCCCAGAGAATCTGTACATTTTCCCTCCTTGGAGGTTTTCAAGACCAAGCTAGATAAAGCCCTGCATAATGTGGCCTTGTTCACCCTGCTTTTTGAGTGTGAGGATCAGCTAAAGATCTCCTGAGGGTCCCTTCTTAACTGAATTATCCTGCGATCCTGTGACTGCTAAATGATGTAAGTGGTTCATCTTCTGTAGGCATATACTGTGTTCAATGGTGATAGAAGAAATGTGACTCAAATGCAAGCGAGAAGGACATGTATAGCATGCCAACAGCATCAGTATTTTAGGAGGCTTTGTGCTAAAGGACTTGTTTGTAAGACTTGTCTAAATGGCGAAGACTAAATGTGGTTGGTTGTCTTTAACTCAGTACACAAAATCCATGTTTGTTGAGCTTATTAGTTTAACAGCATTGTGAATCTAAGCTACTTCCACTCATATATGATTACCACTTCAGCCAGAAGAATATTTTAATTATTTTTTTGGTTAAAGTTGCTGCTGTTTCAATTGGTTGTCTCAGAACCCATTTTGAAGGGATACCTTTTCAGAAACTGAAAACAATCTGTGATTGTACAATTTGGATTGTAACATTTCAACATTAGCACAAAGAGGAGTTTTTTGATTTATTTACCTGTATGTTAGCCTTACTTTTCTCATTGATAAAGCACACAACTGAAATACTGTTACTAATGGTGCTACCATTTTGCCTTCTTAAAGATATTAATGAACTCTGACTGAGAGAACCATTTCTTGATACTGCAAGAATCTTGCCAGACATTTACTTCCACTAATCTTGCATTTTAGAAATATATTGAAGAGGTGTAGATAATTACAGTGTTACTTAGAATATGTGATCCCTGACAGTTTTTGGCCTATGATTTGGAGTGAAAGCAATTGGTTAAGCTGATAAATTTTCCAGTGGTGAACAAACAGCAAGTATCTACACTGAGCTTTTTGTTGCTACTCTTATTAGACCTTGAAAGTTTGGATGACAAGTTGCAAACTTTGATAATAAAATTTGGCAAAATATTTAATTATTTGGGAGGACAGAAAGAATGGCACTAGACATCACCAATCCAGAGAAAGGTCACAAGAAGGATGTTATAATATCTAAGTTTTCTTATATAACATAGAAATGTGAGGCAATTACCGAAGGTATGGGTACAGACTGTGTTTCTGTACTTCTGACATGGAAGTAGCAAGGACTTCTGGAGACTTGGAGAATGTGATTGTACAGCCTTGAATTACTTTAAGATTGAATGATAGCTGTCTGATTGACAGAATCTGAATGAGGAAGAAGTAGTTTTGTTTGCAACTCAGACAAATATTTGAGAGATGACAGAAATTATATTTGTTCTTTTGGTTTGTTATTCACTCAGTGGAGTAAAATTTCTCTGTTACAGAAATTTTTGCCTTGCTTCTGTTCCAGTAAAGGTACCAGGGCAGCTGAAGTTTTTTCCATAAGGCTGGTCTTTATCCTTTCTTTTTTATATAAATTTTATATTTTTAGCTATGCAAACAGAATAGTGGCTTTGCTTTCATGTTGTCATCTGTTACTTCATCGGCTTTCGTAGAAAATACATGTCTATGAATTCATCTATGAAGAATTAACATGAAGTATTTTCCTTCTGTTTAGCTCAAAATATTCTGTGGTATCCATTATCCAAGATCAATTACTCATCAAAATCCTTTATCTATTTGTTCTACTTTCCCACTATGGAATCAGATGATTGTTTTTTTAACTTAGGACAACTTCTAAAGATGGAGAAAGGAAAGTCTTCCACAATGTTTTTAGTCCATTGCTTTCCAAATAGAAGTGTTTCATATATTTACAGTCCTGTTTCTATAGTTTCCTAAACTCCTGGGAAAACATCTGTAAGGAATAGCGATAACCCTTAGGATACCATATAATTTTGCACTCTTTTCCAGAATAAGTTATATTCCCTCCGGAGATTGTTAATGGGTACTTGATTATTTTCTGAATAATTTGGAAAGATTACTTTTATGTTCTTAGGAATTTATAGGACTCCTCCAGAGACATTCTTCTACACTTGGTCTTTGAACATATAGAGGGTAGTAAGAAGAATTAGGAATCTTCTCAAATCTGTAGTACAAACTTCAGTGCTTTCAAAGGTACTTGTTAAGAAAAATTATCATCTCACCCTCTCTCCTTCAAAAGAAAGGTGGAAGAAATTTATTCCAAAATATTTTCTGACAGGGCCAAAATAAACATTAATTCCTTTTTCTTTCTTCAAGTCTTAACTTTTTATGCAGGGATTCTTCTGAATACAGCAGTTCTCAGCTTTGGCTGTTCTAGCTTAGGTTTTTCATGAGGCATTTGAAGCTCTGGAGAAAAATGGTGGGACTCTTCCCTGAAAATTATTGAAAGAGTATGTGGAAAGTGAATACAATCTGTCCTGAAAAACCTCCTAAATGTATGTTCTTTGTCTCATATGCTATTCCTTTTAAGTTTGAATTTTAAGCTATGCTCTTTGAAAATGAATGTCAATATAGTTTGTTAATCAAAATAAGTAATAATTTCTTTATATCTAGTACAAAACTTGGGAAGATTTCCAGAGGAAGATTCTGTGATTTTAGAAAATACAGCAGGAAATGGCTTGGGGGCTTCCCATCTTCTTACCCTCATGTTGGATGAGCTGTACCAGTATCCCAATAACTGCCATCTTTTTTTTGTTGTTGTTAAAATGTCAGTAATCGAGTTTCCTTACTCTTGCCATGCAACCTGTTCACATTCTTAGTGCTAGAAAGCTTTTCTTCTGATGCTTAGCCTGAATAATTTTTGTTGCAGTTAGACATGACACTATTTGACTTCTTTCCAGTGGGCAAGGAAGAACAATTCACAATTTATTTATTTTTATTTATAGCAGTCACATATCAAAGAATGTTATTGTGTCTTGCACTAATCTTTCTACAGACTGAACAGCATGGTTTCTTTCTATCATCTTTACATAAGTAATAATTTCTGAGCTTTTTTTTGTCTCTGTTTTTATTTGAATTCTAATTGGTCTGCATTTGTCTTGATGTTGTACGGCCTGAAGTTGTGATACAACTATTTGAAGACTTAGAAGGATGAGTAGTCAGAAAAGTACTGTAGGTGACCTTGTATTATACTACTGTCATATATGAATGTAGCTGCTGTTTGGTGATAACTTAGATTTGTGTTGCAAGCTGTTATAAACATATTGCTGTCTTTCTATAGAGCTTATCTATCTTCCTCTCGTGTTGTTACAATTGCTCTTTCTCAGCTGAATAAAAAGTTTGTGCTGCTGCTTACTGAATATTTTTTGTTTCAGAAGGTTATTCCAGTTAGTGAAAAAAACTGTAAATTTTGATTCATTTTTTTAAAAGCAGTTGTGGGTCTCAAACACTTGACACCAAAAGCTCATTATGATCTTTAGATTAATAAAATACTCTCTAATTCTGTTACATGAAAGGTTATTAATGATAAATATTTTATACTACTATCCTCAAGACAGTGCTCTGGAAAGCTGCACTTGTTCACCTATGTTCCGTTCATCCATTTTTACCAAGAACAACTGATACTCTGAACACAGTTTTGCAACAGGGTATACTGCAATCTTGTGGTATTTTTGCCTAGACCATACTTTCTCAGCTTGTTAATGAAATTGTTATGAGAAGCTATATAAAAAGCCATGCTATAGTCCAGGCATAACACTCAGTTCTCCTTAATCCACAAGACCTATTGCTTTACAGAATAAAATTGTTTTGATTTGATGATGCATATTCTTAACAAAATCACTTTGGAATACTACCTCTTTGTTATATCTTAATCATTATAGAGAAATTGTTCTTCTAGTATGTACTTAAATCATACAGACTATATATAATACTCTGGGCAGTCCTTTATCATCCTTTTAAAGGGACTAGTTCTCCCTTTTTGAATCTGCTGTAGACACAGATTCTTGAAATTATTCTTATCAATTCTAAGATAGCTTTAGCCAGGGTTCCAGGGTGAATTTGTCTGATCCCATTTTCATGAAAACACTTGATTTATGTGAAGGTAGTAAATAGGATCATACTAAATAAATAATAAAAAAAGACTTCTCCATTTACACATTTTAACTTGTGGCCTCTTAAAATATTTGGCAATAGTGTGTGAATGTTCCTCAGGATCTGGCATCACCAGGTTCTCAGCTTTTTCCAGACAAACATCAGTATGAGTGCAGTATGGATACTCTAGTAGTCTTCTCCATCTTCTGCCTTCAAGGACTTATTTTCAGAATAATTACTCAGATGTGAAGTCTGATAATCCACACATAGAAAATATGCATTCATTAAAGCCTCTCTTTCAAAAAATAATTTCAGTAAAAAGTCTGGAATGCTGTGTCCAGGTTTGATGAACAATAGTTTGATACCCACTTAAATAATGGTCTCAAGGATCACTTTGCTATAGATTTAAAAAGGCATAGCACTTGAATGTTCCTGATGTTTCTCTACAGTGTGCTATGAACCAAGTATTACCCATCAGTCTTCATTTGTTCACTAGTAGTATTTTTCCAGCTTTCATGCATAGGGATCAATACTTCGTGCAAAAGAGCATGTAGCATGGGTTAAAGACTTTCTTTTGAGATCTGGGAACCTTTACTTGCAAGGGATTTAAAGGAATATGGAGATACTATTTCAAGTGACCCTTTTGAACTCGTCGTTATTGTGCAAGTGGAAAATGAACAATTCTTTAAAATATGTGAATCCTAAGTACCTGGTAACATTAATAGTTGTTTTTTAACCATGTGGAACACAACAAAGAATGTGACCAGTGGTGGGACTTCAGTGCATCAGCTTTAAAAGGCGAGTGGTCTTTGCTCTGAAGAGGCTCAGAGAAAGTATCATGAATGTTTAAATAAGATGTGAGTAGAATAGAATATTTCAATTGGAAAGGGACCTACAACAATCATCTGGTTCAACTGCCTGACCAATTCAGGGCTGACCAAAAGTTAAAGCATGTTAAGGGCATTGTCCAAATACCTCTTGAACACTGACAGGCTTGGGGCATCAACCACCTCTCTAGGAAGCCTGTTCCAGTGTCTGACCACCTTCACGGTTAAGACATGCTTCCTAATGTCAAGTCTGAACCTCCCCTCTTGCAGCTTTGAACCATTCCCATGCATGCTATCACTGGATCCCAGGGAGAAGAGCTCAGCACCTCCCTCTCCACTTCCCCTCCTCAGGAAGCTGTAGAGAGCAATGAGGTCACCCCTCAGCCTCCTTTTCTCCAAACTAGACAAGCCCAAAGTCCTTAGCCGCTCCTCATAGGACATGCCTTCCAGCCCTTTCACCACCTTTGTTGCCTTCCTCTGGACGGATTCAAGTACATTTGTATCCTTCTTCAATTGTGTGGCCCTGAACTGCACACAGTACTCAAGGTGAGGCCGCACCAATGATGAATACAGCAGGATAATCACCTCTTTTGACTGGCTGGTTATGCTGTGTTTGATGCACCCCAGAATGTGGTTTTCCCTCTTGGCTGCCAGGGCACACTGCTGACTCATATTGAGCCTACTGCCAACCACCATCCCTAGATCCCTTTCTGCAGGGCTGCTCTCCAACCACTCCTTTCCCAATTTATACTTGTGCCTAGTGTTACTCCATCCCAGGTGCAGAATCTGGCATTTGGACTTGTTAAATTTCATGCCACTTATGTTTGCCGAATGTTCCAATCTATCCAGATCCCCCTGCAAGGCCTCTTGTCCTTTGAGAGAGTCAACAGCACCTCCCAGTTCTGTATCATCAGCAAACTTGCTAACGGTGCATTCAACTCCTGCATTCAGATCACTGATAAATATATTGAACAGAGCTGGCCCTAGAATTGAGCCCTGAGGAACACTGCTCATGACTGGTCGCCAGCCAGATGTAGCCTTCTTGTAAATTGGAATAACGTTGGCTAGCTTCCAGTCAGCGGGGACCTCCCCAGACTACCAAGACCTTTGGCAGATGATTGAGAGGGGTCCTGTCATAACTTCTGCTAGCTTCTTCAGTACTCTGGGATGAATCCCATCAGGCCCCATGGACTTGTGAAAATTCAACTGATACAGCTGGTCCCCTACACTTTCAGTATCTGCAAATGAAAAGTCACTGTTCCTGCAGTCATGGTCTTTCCCCAGTATTGGGAGGATCAAGGAAAACACTACTTGTGCTCCTGATTTTTTTAGCATTTTTCTCAGGGCCCTGTAATCTCTTTTGATTGACTTTAGACTTTTTGTTGTGACATCATCAGTACACACATGAAAGAGCAGGAGTAGGTAATAGTTCGAAGGCTGTACTAATCTCTTCAGTCATCTTGTGACATCCCTAATTCAGGCCCCAGGGAGGCAGAAAACTTCCCTGAAAAAAGGGTCCAGTCTGCAATGGGTGCTTTTGTTCTGCATAGGAGGGAGTCACTAATGACCATAACTTGCTGTTGTTTCTTTTCAGCACTAGTCTTTATGCAGGTCTTGTTGCAAGGGGTTGGTTGATCTGATCTTGGTGAGAGTATTTGCATAGGTTCCTTCTATCTCATTATATGTTTTGTCTACCATACCCAGGGCCTCATAGCTATTCTGTAAAGGTATCTGAGAGGGTAAGGAGGGGTTTCTCTTACAGCTCTGCGCAGAGTATTGTGGCAAAGTTATAAAGTGTGCAGACAGAAGCTGTAAGATTTAGATGTTGTTGATATGTGCAATCTCCTGGACAGAAGCTTATTTGTTTGCTACCTGAGTTACTGATGTACAATGAGCAAGCGAAGCTATTCCATTGTAAACAGGAAGTTTTTTTGAAACTATATGTTTTTAAGAAGGCTAACTTACTGTCAATGCAATGCATGTTATAGTTTGCATTATAAAGGATACGATAAGAAATCAGTCAAGAGTTACAGAAAAAATAATGTTTAAGAATTGCTACAGCAGTTGATAAAACTTCTGTACTCAGTGCCATCTACTATTAGGAATCAGTAGGAAAACTAATTGGTATAGAGAACTAGTTCCAGGATTATCATAGGTGGTCAGGATGACTGTTAATGAAAGATTGTGGAGGTCTTGTTAATGGGTGTGTTTGTTCTCTGTAGAGGCCTTATTTCCTATGATGTTACCTGCATCGTGACTACATTTGGCATTATCTGGATGATCATCAGTGTTTCCTGTTCAGTAATGATACAATGACCTTCTCAAATCAGTAGAGAATCACTTTTTATCTCACAAGTTTTACATATCCCTGCCATACAAAGAGTTTGGACAGTTATTTTACTGATACTGTGGAAGATCAACTACAGAAAGTCAGTTATTTTTTCCTGAATTACCGCACAGTTCTAGATTTAGACTCAAAATCTGTCTACATATTTCTCTGTTCTAAAAGAGTATTCTGAAATTCAGTTCATTCCCAAAGATAATTTCTGAAGATCACTGTATGATTTACTATATTGACAGCATTTTGTAGAACAAAACTTTTCAACCTTGGAATCTTGACTAGTTAAGCAAACAGATCATGTTTTGTCTGTCTGTGTATTCTTTCCATAAAAAACATTTTTTCTGTTATCAGCAAGTCTTGTAAGAGCTTTGTTCTCAAGGCTCAAGCCTTTTCCCATAGGAAATATTCCAGACTGACTTCAACAGTAATAGGCACAACTCTCTCTGTATAATGGGTGATGTTATGTCTGAAGTCTAAGCATCCAGCAGAACATGGTACATGTTCAGTGTGGGATACCTGTTCAAAACTGTTAATGTCTGTGGTAGAATTAAACTGTTACAGGATGCTTCATCTTTTTCAATTTCTTTTCACCTCAGTGTATAGGTATTGTAGCTTCTAAGCCCCTTTGTTGCCAGAGGCTTAGCCATCATTAGACATCTTGAAAATATGTGAAGTTATTGCCAGAACATGTACTCTTAAAATGCAACTTATAGGCCTTATTATCAACTCCTTTCAGGAGGAACATACTTTCAAATAGCTATTTGTGGTGCTGCTGCTGAGGAGGAAATCTTAACTTTTGTTTTTTCTTTTACTGGGCTCTAAGTACGTTCAATGGAATGAGCTGAAATCCTTCTGACTTCCTCCAGTTTACCCAAAGATAAAAAAAACCCACCTTATCTGTTGCTGCAGTGTTATTTTTCAGCATGAGAAATACCGAATGAATACAAATCAGAACAATTTTGTCAAATTTACTTAAAAGTTTAGGACAAGGGAGAATCAAATCTCTTCCCTCTATTTGAAGCGCAACTGTGAAAAACATTAAATATTCTATTGTTGCAACTTAAGAAGTATGCAGTTAAGAGATAATTCAAGACGAAAATGTCAGTAAGATCTCTTTGAAAAGTTTTGAGCTGCCTCTAATATTTGTAGAAATAAAAATGCAGACTGTATTTCCAGTGAGTGGTAGTCATTTCCTTAAAATAAATTAGTAGCTAACAGTTTTTGCTATGCATTACACTGAGACAGTCTTATAAATTATTGTCTAAAGATAGTTATTAGGAGAAATTAGCGTGTGTAGAGGGGATATCGCAGTTATAGGAACCTCTGGTAGAAGGCATGTGAGAAATCTTTATAGGGTATGGCCGGGTCTTCAGTACTAGTGATTGAGCGTGGTATCTAATTTGAGGGGAGGAAATGGAATAGTGAAAAGATCTTGAGAATCAGGATGAGTCAAAACAGGGCTTCCCAACCTTGTGGATTTTATTGGCAGAATATGGATGGAGTTGTTGCTGATGGTCAAGAAAGGGTAAGATAAACCCATTTTATACCCTGCTCTACATACAGGGATTATAGGATTTCTCACAGAATGAACTAGGGAAAGAAAATAAGTAGTCTGTGCAAAGTAGTCATCAGTAAAGGCACACATTTCATTTGAGTTGAAGTTTTACTAGAAGTATCCATTCTTTGTTTCATCTACAGGTCAGTATATTGCTTAATGATTCTTAATATTTCTTAAAATATCTGATAGAAATTTAAGCTTCAGAATAAAGCTGCTTTCTTGTTTAGTGGTGTATCTTGAATGAAGCACATGGGGACTTGTATTCCAGTTAGGTTTTGAGTGTTGTTAGAAGTATTGACCTATGATGACCTAAAACAGAATGACTAATAATAATCTCAGTCACTGCTTTCTGAAGATCAGTATTCCCCAGTGGATGAATGGGATCAGATAAATGTTTGCTTTGAACAAGAGGAGGTTGGCACTATTGGTCCAGCCAGTAGGCTTTTTTTATTATTATTATTTTTTTCCACACACCAGTATGTCTTTTTAAGCCAAAAATTATAGCTCAAAATTATAATTGGGACCGGTTGAAAAGCTCTGTTTTTCAAAGCTTTTCTGGGCTAACAGTTATGGGGAGCTGGTTTAATTTGAGGAACAAAAACATTCATGTGATTAATTGGAGAATGTTTTAAATAAAAAATGTTCTCTTTTAAAAATTTCTCTAGATATACTCAGAGCCTGAAATGGGTGCATGTAGAAGTAAAAATTAATATGTTTAAAAAAAGAAAAAAAAAAAGAGGGGAGATAAGACAGAGTGATAGAAAAATGCTCTAGGACAATTGGTGGTTTTTAGATAGCAATGAGTGGGGGAGGTTGGAATGAGTTTATAAATAAAAAAAAGTTGAAAATGAACTGTCAGAATCAAAGTTGAGGAGGTTGTGTATGTTTTGATTTTTTTAATATATATGTATTTTTAATTACTTAAAAATATGTGGCTAAAATGGCTAATGCCTATACACTGATGATTAAGTCTTCATCATGACCTTATTAAGAATCTTTTTTATATTTCCTTTTTCTGTAGTCAACTTGCTTTCATTGACTATTTTCTAATAGTTGATATTCTGAACCTGCAGGTACTATTTTTATTTTTTTATTTTGTTAGTTGTGGGGGTTTTGTTTTCTCTAAAATGATCCCTTCTTTACCTGCAGTGGACAGCTAAAATTCCTAGTACTCTGCAACTGTCTGGATTACAGCTTGATCTAGGAATGATGTGCTTCCTACCGATCTCACTTAGACCTTCTGTGAACTCAGATAAATATACAAATACATATTAAAATTACGTAGGTTATATTTAGTGTATTTTTATATAAACATGGAACAACATAACTGTTCAGTTTTTCTGAATTATTATTCTAGGATCAAGACAACCTTTAATCCAACAATCTCAGCCTCCACCTTATTCATCACCTAGAGATGTTCCCCCAGACATATTGTTAGATTCTCCAGAAAGAAAGCAAAAGAAACAAAAGAAAATGAAGTTAGGCAAGGATGAAAAAGACCAGACTGAAAAAGCTGCAATGTATGATATCATTAGTTCTCCTTCCAAGGACTCCACTAAGCTTACATTAAGACTCTCTCGTGTAAGATCTTCGGATATGGACCAGCAGGATGATATGCTTTCTGGTTTGGAAAACAGCAGTGTGTCAGAGGGTGATATTCCTTTTAATGTGCAGTACCCAGGACAGTCTTCTAAAACACCCGTTACTCCACAGGATGTTAACCACCCACTAAACGCTGCTCAGTGTTTGCCGCAGCACGAACAGACAGCTTTCCTTCAGGCACAACAAGTGCCTGTTTTACAACAGAACACTTCAGTTGCTGCAAAACAACATCAAACTCCTGTGGTACAGACACAGCAACAGGTTTCGCAACAAGGAACTATAACATCATATGATGAAGTAGAATTGGATGCATTGGCTGAAATTGAGCGGATAGAGCGTGAATCAGCTATTGAAAGGGAGCGATTTTCAAAAGAAGTGCAAGACAAAGGTAAAAGAATTGTGTGTGTGTATACACTATGTATATTATATAAATATATTTATGCATATAAACCATATATATATATAAAAACCTTTCTGTCGTTATCACATAGTTCAATTCTGTTTACTCAGTGTAGGTGATTTGATGACATTCATCTCCATTTCTCTCCAACAATGAATTGCAATGTCTCATATATGCCTATTTTTAATATTTGATATTCTTTATTTGAGATCTTAATGGATAGAAACTGAAGTTCTTATGTTTCAAAATTCTTTTTAAACTACTCTTATTTTGAGTAGTAGCAGTGCCATAAGTAAAAATTTGTACTAAGTTTTGATAGTTGAATTATTAATTAATTATCTATGTTGCCTAATTTTAAAAATGTACAGGAAAACTCTTTTATGCCATTTCTATTCATATCCCAATTTGAAACTAATGTGAAGGTGGTGTTAGGCTAAAATCACATCTATTCTTTTAAAGGCTCTGTAATGATTGAGTAATATATACTACTATGTTCTCTCCAATGTTTGTTCAACTGGATATTCATTATTATGTAGTCATTACAAGGTTTTAGAGAACTGCCATATATCTATATGGTCTCTAGCACAGAACCAGATGAGACTCTGAAATGTTTGCTCTTCAGTAGCTGTACTGGTTATCTTAACTGTTTTCATTGAATCTGTCCTCTTTTTGGTTTTTCTTTTTTTTTTTTTTTCTTGTCCTTTTAACTAGTTTGAAGGTCTTAGGCTTCAGAAATATCAAAAGTGGATGCAAAACCCACATGTAAATCTTGAAGATAAGATGTGGTTTATAAAGTAGATAGTGATATGTGTAAGTGTTTCTCAGAAGCTTCCTCTGCGGTTTTTAACTTCTGAGGAAAAAAAGTCTTTTATAGTATAATGCTAATTAATTAGATACCCCCAAGAAAAATCTTGCAGAGTGGAAAATGGCACAGATTCTGATTTTGGAAGTTCATAAGCAAAAATGGTCAATTTTGGACATACTTGCGTAGAGGCAACTGAATTTACATATGGCTTGGATCTTTAACCAGCAGAGAGAGTACAGGTTTTCTCCCTATTCAAAGATTATTTCTTTTCTGTTTTAAAGATGGCAAGAAAGATTGTTGTGTTTGTGTGTGTAAATATTCTTGTTACGATTACTAAAAGGATTAACTTTTTAGGTATTTCTTATTTGGTAACTAACTAAAGTCTTGTTAGAAAACATTGTGAATATACAGAGAAAATGGGTACTCACCTCAAAAGAGATCTCTACTGCCTTTTATTTTAATATAATGAAATGGTGGAATTTGTTACTTTGTTTACATCTCTTCCACTAATTTTAAATTTATTTATGGAGAGCTTGTGGTTTGTCTCCTACTACTTAAAAAGCTACTCTTGTATCCCCATACTTTGAGTAGATTCTCCAGCACAATTTAGCTGAGAAGCATCTCAAAAAATGCAGTGTATTTTTGATGGTACACAGCACCCTTCAAACACTTGGAGCAAGACTAAAACATTTTCTCTTTTGTTTTGGCTTTCAGGATATGTTGAACATTAGTTTTGAAGTTTATTTACCATAATTATATAGCCATAGGCACACTCTGATTTGTTTCTTTTGGGGAAAGGAGTGATTTTTATAGAATGTGATTTCTCCCTTTCACTACTGCTGAATAACCATCTTGCCAAATAAGGTTTCCAACATTATGCTTCCCTTCTACCTGCATCCTCTGCCATGTCTCGGTTCTTCCTGAGTTTCTGCAGTTGCTATGGATCAGGTACAAGAGTTACTGCCTTCTGTTGGGGCAAATGATCAACATTTATTCACTGGTGGTAAGTTGCCCCTGTGCTAGGTGGCAGCTCTTTTCACTTTAGCTGCTGAGGTTTCACCCATGAATTAATAGTATTGAGTAAGAAGGCTTTTTAGTAGTCTTGGGACAGATTTCCTGAAAAGCTATTACCTTGGAGAAATATGGTTCTTATTTTTTGGTAATGTTTTTGCCATTGCTTGTAAGTTTGTACTGTGTCTACAAGTTGATAAAATCTGGGATTGTTCTAGTTATAGCTGTTTGGTTTGGTGTGACTGCGGGGGGGAAACTTCCTTTATTGTTCCTATGGCAATATGTCTGTTAGAAATATATTCAGTAACTCCTAAATATGTAATTCATTTTTGTGAAGTTGCTTACTGTATTTATGCAAAAGCCTGGCATTTGTGCATTTTAGTACATATACTGTAACTTCAGATCACATTATGTCAAGAAAATAGTGTGATTGTAGCATGTACTTGGTCTAATTAGAACAGGACCTATAGTGCTAGCTGATGCTGTGCATAGCGTGTGTCCCTCTAGAGATCTTACACTAGACCAGGGGTCCTCAAACTACGGCCCGTGGGCTGGATACAGCCCCCCAGGGTCCTCAGTCCAGCCCCCGGTATTTACAGAACCCCCCCGCCAGGGGTTGGGGGGGAAACCAAGCAGCCGTAGATGACTGTCTGCCCCTTCATCCGCGCCGGCCCCCTGGTTAAAAAGTTTGAGGACCCCTGCTCTAGATGCTAGCACATGCTAAAATCTGCATGAAAGCATCTTTGCTGCTTTTGTAATTGAGGCATGGGAATAAATATTACAGTCACACTACACTTTCTGCATAGGCATGCATTGTTGTATTCCATAAATTACTTTGAGTAGAATTGTGTTCTCAGGTTTTGCTAGAAGATTAGTGGTCCATTTTGTCTTTTTTTTAGACATGAAATATCTACAGTACTATGCTTCATCAGAGGTTTTCAGATGCTTCTTTTTTAACAGTAAGGCTTTGAATAGATATGACTTGTTCTTTCTGAGGATCGGAACCAGTAATGTGGTGGAAATGTTTATTACAGAGGAGAGGCAATGTTTTTTGGGAGATTCTTGCTAAAAATTACCCAACTACTACACTTGCCTAAGGCAATGCTAAGGTCTTTTTTTTTTTTTTTTTTTTTTTAATGCTGAGGTCCTTTTATAATGTTTGGTACAGGTGGAAATGAAGATTAGAGTCCTTTGGAAATTATAGTACTTTCTGTAATAAATTCCGAATTCTAACAAAACTCTTAAAATATTTAGCTTCCACCAAACAAAGTCTCTCACAGTAGGAGGCAGTCTTCATTCCACAGGTGGAACTAACACAGGGTTTTGCAGAAGTGCCACTGCCTTTGAAAAGCAGTGTATCTTTCTGAAACCTGATTGTCATGCTTTAGCTTTCTGAAAAAGGAATTCTTAGTGCAAAAGTCATTAATGCAAATCTGGTAGAATTGACCTAATATATATCAGATATGCATAAGGAGAAATGTTATAATACAGACCTTTTACCTTGATATCTAAGTGCTTTTCAGAGCTCTGTTTTTATAATTCTTTTTGGTCTATTTGGATCTTTGATTAAGTGGATTATATGGTCTTTTCATCATGATAGAGATATGTAAAATTTGTAAAACTTGGTTTTGTCCTTGTCCTCTGTGTGGAAGGGCAAGAGTCCGTTTCCTCTTCTACTTTTTCCATCACGGAAGTCTCTCTGTATTGATTAATTTTGCAAGTAATTTGTCTGTATCTGTTAGTGAAAGGAATAATTGGAGATTTTGGAGATCTAGGCACTCTGCACCAAAAGTTACATTCTAATACATCTGTTAATGTTTAATAGCTTTAGAACAAACAAATAAGTCCATGGAACATGACAAGCCTCAAGTTTTCAGTTCCCATAACCTCCCTCATAATGGCCTCTATACCCTCATCAGATACAAGTTGTCAATCAATACTAGATCATATCTTCTCTTTTGAAAGGATGTGTAATATCACAGATCAAGCTATTGTTTATCAGTACTCAGATTGAGTTGAAAAAAAGTGATTTGGAAGGGTTAATACAGAAAGGGATTATCTTTTTTCACAACAGTCAACAAGTGAACCATCCTCTGCTTAGGTACATCAGAATACCTTTCTAAAGAAATTAGAAATAATGAAGCTTCACGCACACTTTCCTCTAATCACTGTCAGTAGTCTCATTTTCTGTACTACTTGGTGCTCTTGAATGCTTTCAAAACAAGCAGAGGCCCATATTCTGAACCTATTTTGTTCACTTAACTGGAGCTGTGCTTAGTTCACATTCTGAAGTTGACTACTCCAAGAAAGTACAGGAAATCCTGTGGAGTTTTAGAAAATTATGTCCCAGGAATTTCTGTTGTTCTCGGGAATCTTTTTTTCCTTGCAGGGGGGAGGTGTTGAGGGAGAAAGTTCATTTTGCTAACCTCAGTTCTTTGTATTAACTCATGCTTTGCCACTGTTCAGATACAAGTGAGTTATTTTTGTTTATAGTCAAGTAGTTCAAAGCTAGTCAGTCACTTTCAGTCTAAACCTTTCCCAGAAATTACATTAAGTTCTTCTTGTTCATCAAGATTTAGACGTGCTACTGAATTAATTTTCAGGTTCAAGGTTTCTACCTCAAGATCTTTCACGCTTTTCTAAAAACCCCAAATACTGTGAATCAAAAATATTTAAGGTATTAATGTAAAAAGGAGCTCCAAGTCTTCTAGAAAGGGGAAAAGGGAAGATAACCTTGAAAACTACTTGAAAAAACAGAAAGCAACCCATCTTTTTTCAGAGACTCTTTTTCAAATTGCTTTAGTTATTTATGTTATTCAGATTTGCTAAACTTTAATTTGAGCTTTTCCATACATAGTATTGTGTGTTCACTGTTAGATTTTAGGATACTTCAAAGACACTTTTATGTAATGAAGCTGTCTTAACAGATTAAGGAGTTCTGCTTTTACTTGTAAAAGGCACTGTTCTCTGGAGTTTGAGAGAAGAGTCATGAAATCATTAATCGCTGACCATTTAATTGGAAAGATAATATTTTTTTTCAAACTTAAAAGCATTAGAAGCATTTTTTAAATGAGAAAAAACCTACTCATTTCTGTGGTTTTTTTACCCTATATATTTTACCTTTGAGGATCCATTTTTACCCACTTTGGAATCTTACTGTAGATTCTTTGAATTGGGAAGAAGTGAAGCTGTAATAACTTTATTTCCAATAATTGGATTAGTTAGGGGGCATTTGGATGCCTGTTGTGGGCTTCCTTTTTTAGTTCATTCCAAGCCCATAGCAGCAGACACACACATCCCGAGTGTGAATCTGCTGGAGCAAAAGTCAAAACTACAGTTATAGGTAAGTAAACTTTTTATCTTACCTTTTATGTTCTTATCCAGCTCCTCTCCCTTTCTCCCCATTACCCGTCTCCCAGAGAGGAGACTAACAGAACAACACTATTAAGAATTAATAGTTTGCTTACATCTAATTTTATGTAGCCAATGAATTAAATGAGAGAATGTGTAATTATGACCAGTATATTACCATTCATTTCCAAATATGTTATAGGGGTTTTATTTATTTAAAAATGGAAATATGAGTGTAGTCATTTGTATAGTAATCTTGCAAGAGATTGCAGTCACTAATACCAGAAGACAAAATGAGACACTGTAAAATATAAATTATTGTGTATCTATGTAGTAGGACAGTGTGTAAATTCAGGTATGGTGTATTTTGTGTGTACAAAATTTCATTAGGTCTGCATGTTTTAGTGTTATGTAATGGATGAAACTGGCACCTTACATAGCTTTCCCAAGAAAAAGCAGATTTGCAAGGTCTAGTTCCTATAGATTTTTTTTTTTTTATGTGTTCAGATGTGTTATAAGAAAAGGGGAAGAAATTCTTCTACCTAGAGAAATTGCAATAGTGTTGCAATGTTTCCATCTATCTAGGAAAAAATAGTTTCTTTTATATTTTTTTAAAGAATAAAATACCGATTGAGTGAAATTTTTTTTAAAAAAAGTAGACGTATTTTTAATGGTGTTTACTTTCTTTTGGTGCTCTTGTGTAACATGAAGGCAAATTCCCACATTTATCCCAGCTTGTGCTTTACATAGAGTAGTGCAGAAACCTGCTCGTGTAAGCAGGTGTAGAAAACTGAAATCCAGAAGTCTGGGAAGAAGTGTATTTTGGTTTTAGCTGTTGTGTAAACTAAGATTAGAAAATTAAATATAATTTGCATGTAGCGTATACCGTTGATTGTGCCTGTTAAATGGATGGGAGGATTTACATTACTTAACCAGTAATGACTTTATTTTGCTCTGGGAAAGCCACTTCTCTATAATGAATTTAAAACTTGATAAAGAGACAGCATGTATAATAAAGCTTATTAACAGTTTAAGCCTGACATTTCTATAGCTCACAGTCATAAGTTCACTCCAACATCAACCTAAGATGGCACAGATTTTTTATTATCATCCCGTATAAACATTACTGGATCTAGTTAATTGAAGATATTTTTTGAATGCAAGATATGATGTCAGAATGAAATCAATGCCTGGAAGGGAGGTTAAAAGTGTTCACCAATAAATTTCTAAGTCATTTGCTTATTTCTAAAGTTTGTTTTTCCTACAAATGACTTTGAAACTAATCTGATACGTTCATCTGTGATACATAAAATAATTTTCATTGTCTACTGTTAGTGTTGCATTTTTCTTGTGAAATTAAGTGCTGCACTGTGTATTTCAAAAGTAATTGCATTTCAGGTTTTGCTCAGATTTTTAACAATTGAGTTTACAAAACTATAATTCTTCACAAAGCAATCGTGGTTAAAACCCAGAATTTGTGTCAGAAGAATCTATCTTGTAAATAAATTGAAATCATATTGTTTGTAAAAGCAATATTAAAATCATGGAGGTTAAATTACAGCTTCCAGTATCTAAACAAGTAGAGATGCTTGATTATAATTTGCTGTAGTTAAATTCTTGTTATTTTCTAGTGTAATATTTCTTTTGTATTACTGTAGTTGACAGGGAATAATGAGTTATCAAACGTCCTTAAATAGAAAAATTTGTAAGATCATATTTCATTCTCCAGTTATGCTGATTACGTTGTTTAAGAAAGCAAGCAGAACTTTACCAAAATGAAGATTCTGAGTTCTGCTACACCCTAAGGCATGTCAGAGACTCCTGTAGTCTTTTTGGTTTTGTTGGTTGTTTTATTTTTCCTGAATGAGTTTGGACATCCCTCCTGATGAGCTTTCTTTTTTGCATAGTGACCAGAAGTTTGATAAAGTCTCTTGACAGATTGCTAAAAATCAGCAGCTGTTACTGTTCAGATTCGCAGCAATGCCTTCCTCTGAACTGCAGCAGCTGGAAACCCTCTGGTCTCTACTTTGGAGCCTTTGGAATTATTTTCTGTTCTATAAAGCTTCTTATATCAGGATCTTGACTGTACTTAGTTTCTTCTGTAAGGGAGCATGCAGTGAGACTAAAATTTTTACTTTTGTTTCCTGAGTCTCTCCTTCAAGGGGAGGAGCTAGTGCTGTGGGAATCTCTTCTACTGATAGGAAGGGATCTCTTTGGTTGTTTAATTCTTTGCTTATTGAAATATGGTTTTGGGGGGAGGTCAGGTGAGAGCAAACTCCCATGGCCAGTAATGCTGAACGTTCGCAAAAGAGTAGAAAGATAAGAATGGATGTTTGCCCTCATTTCATTGATAGGTCACCCATCAGTACCGTTAAAGTAATTTTAAATCTTCCTTGTATCCAGTTTATATTGATTGGGTTAGATTCTTGTGGTCTACACAACACGGTTGGGGGGGGGGGCAGGGTGATTGGGACAGCTTTGAAGAGATCTGTGAAAAATAACTAGGAAAAGAAAACAGTTGTCAGTAAACAGATTTGTTATTTAGGCGTATGGTTAAGTGTTATTTGTTGAAAATTTCTAGTCTTGACTGATAGCTTAAATAAGATAAGCTTGTAATTAGCCTCTGGCTGACTTGTCTTTGATGTTCAAAAATGGAAGGTTTGACAATAAGTAATAACTGCTTAGGACTGGTATATTTGGTATAGATTTATTCATTGCTGATTTAAATAATGCAAACAAGCAATATTTCAAATGTGTAGAGGCATATCCCAATAATCTCTGAAGAGTGTTAGAGCTTTAAAATATTAAACTCTTAATTGTTGTGCTTTAAAATGAAAGTTTGTACTGGAGTCATCAAAATGGTTCATCCAGAATTAAGCATTAGGGGGTCAATCTTTTTTGTGGTTCTGAACAGCAGTACATTCACATTTAGCCATCTTGGATATGAGGTCTCCAACTGAATCCCTTACAAAGTGAAAATGGGAAAATGGTAATTTATCTGTTGCGTCTTCGAGATCATTCAAGATTATTCAGAAATCTCTGGATTTTAAAGTCTGTCAAACAGTGCTAATAGAGTTGAGTATTACCATTTTGCTAAAACAGCTCAGCAACCATGCATGTGGTTCTTAGACTTGTTACCTTTTCACAGGTATTTACAAAAGGCCCGTTTCAGTTTGCTAGGACAGGCAGTTCTAGAAGGTTTTAGGCTATCATCCTATTATACTCATTTAATAGGTTTTAAGAGTTTAAGAGTTTTAATTTAAGAGTTTAATCTGGGACTTGAGACAATCATCGGGTTTGCAAGAAAGCAGTAACATCGGAGACTTCAGCACTAGTGGTGTTCTGGCTGCTGCTTTGGAAAGATTTCAGATTTAATGGAAGAACGAAGATACTTCTTTAATACAGCTCCCCTCATCCAGCTGCTGTCCCTAATACTTACTCAACTTCCAAGTATATCCGTTTTCAGGAGGGATATTCTTCAAATCACGATTGACTTGCAGTTTCAGCAGAAATGTTTTTGAAGGTATCTGTGGTTATTCCAGTGCAATGTGTTTTTGCACAAAGGTTCTGTGGTAATTAATTTCTAAATCTGAAAGTACTCATTGTTTTGACACACAGATATTTCCAAAGATGAAGGCCACAACCTGTCTCCAGGAATACTGTTCATAACAGGACAGGTGAGACACAACTGCTTGGAAATCCAGCTAACCTTTATTTCCATTTCAAACTTGTGGTTCCTGTAATATTTTCTTTCTTGTGCCACAGTGACCCATTTAATTTGACAGAACATCTCTGCTATTTTTTAGAATAAGGTAGCTTATGATCTTGCTTTGAGTACCAAGGTACTGCCTTTTGGTGAGCATGTTGCAATGTAAAGAGAATATCCATGAAGATTTGCCAAGCCAAAAGAATGCATACATAGGAGAATAACTGGGATCAGATGGTACCCTGAACTGTCATAAATTTGTTCAAGGAATTGAACAAAATGTAGATATGTTTTGGATATATCTACATTCTTGGGGGGGGGGGGGGGGGAGAAGGAGGAGTGAATAATGTTTCTACAAAGAAAAGAAACTGAAAACAACAAACTTGGATACCTGATCTCTAATACAGTCAGAAAGCTCTTCTGTGGCTTACTAAATATTCCTTTTTATTACGAAAACTGTTACAGAGAGTGAAACAAAAAGATCCTGATCACGCTTTATTGGTCTCAAGAGCTTGTGAGCCTACCTGTTCAGAACTGTGGCAAGCTTTGAACCTAATTCTGCAGGATTTGAAAGAAAAATATTAGTCTGATATTTTGACAAAGTTCTATATCCTGATAATAAAAAGAAATTCTACTATCTATGGAATGAAGTGGACGAAGCTTGGATACTGGTGCCTTGAAAGATTTGAATGGATATTGTAAAAGTTCCTAAGTTCATCTGTTCGTTAAGACTCTAAGGGGTCTTGGGACTCGTGCCTTAACAAGGCAGTTTTATGCAAACTTGCATATATTTGATTGTAAAAGAGAAGACCCAAGACATCTGTAATCAGAGGTTAATTACTCTTTCCTCACTTGTCTGATACTCTATTGATTATTCTCATCTAGTTCAAAGTGAGTTCAAGATTTGTTAAAGCCCTTGAAGCCCAATGGTGTCTTTCACCTTTCATATTTCTGCAGCTATGATGCCAACCTAAAAATTTTTTGTACTTATTCAGTGGAGTTTTTCCATTACACTCGATGAAGATAGTGGTACTGTGTACTCATCCTACCTTTAATGCCCTAGTTCAACCTGATATTTTCATATACTTGGGCCAGCTTTTTTTGTCCTAGATCCAGAAATCTCATAGAGGTAAACCAGTAAAGATCAAGTCTAGTTCTGTGGATTGCCATCAAGAGGCACTGGAAATATGAAGAAATCTGTGAGTAATCTGTAACTCCATCTGGAATCACCTTGCCATTTAGGAAAATTAAACTTTGAAGGCATCCCTTTCTTCTCAGATAAGATGTCAACAGGTTGTGGCTATAATTTACTTTAAAATATCAGTACTCGATTGTCAAGAGAAATGAAGAAGATGCATCAAAACCTCCGTATTTAGAGGGAATATGCCCAAGTTGTGATGTGATCATCTATTTATATGTTCTCAACTTACAATTTGACGTTTTGGATGATGATGATGAAGAGCAGCAATTTTGAGCCTGGTCAGTTATGGAAGTTCAAGAGAGAAAATTGACCCTACCTGAATTGTTTTGGTTTTTTAATCTTGGAGCCCTCAGCACGAGGGCTCTGAAAGGTGAGTATTGGTTGATCCAGCTACAGCAGTTTAAGGCATCACAGCTCCTGGCCATTGGCCTTGCTCCTATAGTAGGGGTAGCAGAAGGAAACATTTGTTTGGCTCTTTAGCTGACTTGTTCATTCTGGTAGGTTAATGCAAACCATCTTCACTAGTGCCTTAAGCTTATGCACTGCACACTGAAATGCACTTGTGGAAATATGAATGTGTGTTCCCTTCTGCTAGAGGAGATAACCTCAGTTAAAGGAATAGGGTAGATAACTGGTAACAGTAATGTCTTAAAGGCTACTGTTAGATCCACCATCAGAACTTTACAGGACTTTTCCAGTGTGACTGATGTTTCTAGGTTAAAATTAAAAAGCTGACTGACTTTTTCCTAAGAACACAAGTTTCTCAATTTGTGTTTCAAAATTTAAAGTGTTTTAATTGAGCAATAAGGTAGTGATATGTGTGTGTATGTATGTTTATTAGTGTATATGTTTAAAAAAAATATCAAATTTGAAATCTATCAGTCTGGAAGCTTCTACTTCATGGCCATTCCTAAGACCTGTCGTGAAACTCAGTGAGGTCAAAGCCCTCTAAGTCACAGTGAGAAAAAGATTTTTTGTCACTGCATGAAGGTTTAAAAAAAATACATTTGTTTTAATAAGTAGTGTAGGGAAGTTAATCTATATAAGTTCTCATATGAATCCAACAATAGTAGTTGTACAGAAAAAGCAAATATCACTATGCTAAAAAGCTGCACCTTTGATTCAGCAAATGTATTTTGCTTTACATGTCTACCATAAAGTTGGCAGGCATTCCTACAGGTTTTTGTTGAACTTTTCAAAATTCCTTATTTGCAGTTGACCAGTTTCTGCATGAAGTTTATGGTATCTGTCTTGACTGTCTTCTAGCCATTAAATGTTGTACATAATTTTGGAGTTTTAGGAAGTTAGAGATATACAAATAAATTTGAGAATGAAAATGATGGAAAGAAAGCACAAATCTGTTCACATCACTGGAATTGACCATGTTACTACTTGTTACTGTGTTCTAATGTTAATTTTGGAGGTGATCCTTCAAAGTTTTAATTCTTCTGTATAAGAATCTTCTACAAGTATAGAAGAAATTGAAAGTCATATGTTATAATTCTGGTTTACAACTTGAGAGGTTGGGGTGTTTTTTTTTTCCTTAGAGTTTAATTCCCTTTTCCTTGATCGCATCCTCCTTTACCCTTCCCCTGCTTCCAAAAAGAGAGCTGGCTCATTGCATCTGGTGATAACCACCACAAATCTAGGCACAAAATAAGTTATTTTTCTTATATTGCGTTTGTGGTCTAGATGTTTTGATGACATATCTACAATAGAATTTCCAACCTGTGTTTGGTTATTACTTAAGACTTAAAATCATATTCCCTGATTACAGAGAAAATAATTGGGTTTTTTTGACAGATTGCAAAACAGTAGTTGAGAAATGAGAATATAAGCCTTAGTGCAGGTAGGGCTTTTGAGTTTCATGGCAGAAATTAATTTTAAAGTACCATGTTGGCAGTATAAATAGGTTGTATTTTAAAATAATAGAATATACTCTTTTTGATATTTCCATGTGCTTCTTGTTTCTATGAATTCTACCAAATTACAGGGTGTGTGGTTGGCTCACTTTTTATTTTTCTGTATTCTACTCTTAATGATTCTTTTTTTCAATGTAAACTGAAAGGGTTATTGCAGACTCTTGACACTACATAAAATTATCACTGAACCTTTTATTTCATCCATGAAAAGCATTATGGTTGCAAAGGGAAAATACTCAAGCTTTTAAGTGTGCAGTGGCCCCCCACTTAATATATATGTGTTATGGTATAGACTCCAACTCTTTATATAGTCCTTGTTTCAAATAGAAGCATGGAGTGTTGGAGTTATTTTAATCATTGTTGTTCCTGTGTTCCCTGGCTACAATATGTGTGAAGTTCAACTGATGCACTGAACCAAGTAAGGGAGAACCTTTGTCTTAATCATTGCAGATCCTTGCTTAGTTCATGTATAATGAAGCAGGCTGAATCTGCAGAAGAGAATCTGTATAGTAGTATTCCTCAAAACTTCCTTCAAGTGTAAATTGGTTTGGGTGGGGTTTTTTTTCTGGTTGTTATGTATTGCAGCTGCTTTAATAGATGGTTCTCTTGGGAATGTTAATAGGACTTTGATTTCATATGTTTTTTAGGGTATTTTTTAATGATTAATTGGCACATGTGGTAGACTGACAATGAATGATAGTCTGAATACATTAAAAAGTATTAGTTAGAGAAGCTCTATTCTTTTAAATTCAGTGAGTTTTGTTGTGTGTGCACATACATGCTGAGGAGGATTAATTGGTCAGGGTGGAGGGCAATGGACATTTTTGCTTGGACATTTACCTGTTTTTATATATAGCATTTGTGATTTTTCTCTTTTAATTTGCAGATAAGCCTCTGAAGAAGCGAAAACAAGAAAACAAACCACAGGAGGCTGGAGGTGCTACTGGAGGAAATAGATCAGCTTCTCAGGAGACAGGTTCTACAGGAAATGGGGCGAGGCCAGCGTTGATGGTTAGTATTGATCTGCAGCAAGCAGGAAGAGCAGACTCTCAGGCAACAGTAACTCAGGATTTGGACACCATCAAAAAACCTGAAGAAATTAAGCAATATAACGATGGGTTTGTGTGTGTTTCCCAAGAAGACACTGTTAGAGTTCTTAAATTTAAACCTGAAAACCATCCTGAGATTTTTAGGAAAACATCAGACTTTGAGGGTCAAAAGACAGATATCCAGCAAAATGAAAACAGACCAATGGAATTTCAGCAAAATGTGAGCAGGCGGTTGGAAAGTAAACACAATGAGAACAAACAGCTAGAAGCTAAACATGAAAGCAGACAAATGGAAGTGAAACACAATGAGGACAGACAGACAGAATCAAAACAAAATGAGAGCAGGCAAATGGAGATGAAACAAAATGAGGGAAAACAAAATACTGGCAAGCAGGAAATAAGGCAGAAGCCAGAAATGCCAAAACAGAAGAGTGAAGGCAGGCCTGAAACACCAAAACAGAAGAGTGAAGGCAGGCCTGAAACACCAAAACAGAAGAGTGAAGGCAGGCCTGAAATGCTGAAACATAGACATGATAACAGGAGGGACTTGAGTAAGCCATTGTCAGATAAGAAAATTGAAATATCTAGGCATAAACTAGATGTGAAATCTGATCCTTCAAGGATAAAATCTGAAAGTAGATCTGATCCAACAAAACAAAGGCCTGATGGGCGTTCAGTTTCTGATACACTGAGGCGTGACCATGATAGCCTTAAACAAAGACCCGAGGACAGGGAGGAGTTGGAGAGATACAGAGGAGATCCATCCAAGATTAGAAGGCCTGAATATTTGAGATCCTCAACCAAAACTGAACATGATTCTAAACATGGTATTAAATCTGATGGTTCAAAAATGGAGAAATTTGAAAGGAAACATAGACATGAGTCTGGTGAATCAAGGGAAAGGTTTTCTTCTGGGGATCAGAAATCAAGACCTGACAGCCCTCGCATTAAACAGGAAAGTAAAGGAGACTCTAGTAAATCAAGACCTGATAAACCTGGGTTTAAATCATCCAACAGCAAGGATGAACGAAGGACAGATGGTAATAAGAGTAAAGTAGACAGTAATAAAGTACATGCTGACAATAAAGCAGAGTTTCCCAGTTATTTGTTGGGGGCAAGATCTGGTGCGTTGAAACATTTTGTCATTCCAAAAATCAAGCGTGATAAAGATGGCAATGTCACTCAGGAGTCAAGGAAAACTGAATTGAAAGGTGAACAGAAGGGCAAAGTAGAGAAGATTGGGCTAGTTGAAGATCTAAATAAAGGAGCTAAGCCTGTAGTTGTCCTTCAAAAGCTTTCATTGGATGATGTGCAGAAATTTATTAAGGATAGAGAAGAGAAATCAAGGGTCTCTTGTTTTAAACCTAACAAGAACAAGTCATCCAAATCTAATAAAGGTAAGATTTTTTTTTTAATGTTAATTGCATTATATCTTGTATGCTCCTGTTCTTTTAGATTTGCTACTCCTGTGGTTAGAAATTAAATGCAAATGTTTAATAGTTAGCTTATATGTTTCCTTATATGGTTATTTTGGGGAATAAAGTGAAACTTGTCTATGGGATTGTTGTTATTGGAAATATTGCTACAGTGTAACTGAAATGATTTTACTCCAATGCAAGTTCCTAATGTGGGAATGCTTAAATAGTCTTAAGCTGTACTTCAACTACATTAGTTTAATCTGGTAATTTATCTTGTTAAACATAACTGCTATATGAGTGATTCAAACTGGTTTAAGTGTGTCTGTATATGGACTGGTACTACTGTAAATGAATCATTGTAGCTGGAGTGGTGGGAAATACTATGTATACAAGCCCTAAGATTCTTTTATATTTTTAATTGGAAATGAAATGTGTTTTTTCCAAGGGATGTTTTGACATGATGAAATAAGGCAGTTATAAAGTCCCATCTACCTCTTACACTATAAATACAACTCTGTTGGGAAGCCTCCACACTTTAGGCTGTGTGACAATAGGCTTACAAAAAGGTTCTGTCTTTAGGAGAATTCAGATATTGTTGTCTCCATGTGGAAAGAGGAAATGAACTGGTAAACAATGGGCTGGTATTTTCAAATTAGTAATACGAACAGGAAATTATTCAGAATAGTTTGTAGGTTTGATATTTGATTGATTGTCACTTCTGCAGATTTAACGCTTTTTCTAGAAATTGCTTTTCTTGGTGCTATAATTTTGGCTTCTTTGGTTTCAGACTGAAGTAGATAATTTCACATTGTGAAATCAATGTTACTGACTGTTCAGGGTTCCTTTTTTAATGTTTAGCATTTAAATTTCTTACATAGTTATGTTTATAGAGCTGTCATGTCTCAAAAATAGACAAAGTGGCAGGGGAGAGGATTTCAGCTGTATACAGGATTATTTATGAATGCAGTTCCAGGTATGTCATTGCTGGTGAAATCAAGATTAAAGTGTTTTCTTACAAAGCTGATCTAATAAGAAATGATGTAGAAATCATCTTTGTGAATATATAATTATGTTTATGTGCATGTGTACAGAGTTGATATCTGTATAACAAATTTATTGTGCTGTCTCTTCTCTATCTGCTAACCTGATTGTATTGACTCTTAAAGACTTAATTCAGGATGACTAATGCTTATTTGTAAGCTATTAGCCTCCTTGTTAAATATCCTTTTTTATCCTGGAAATATGAACATTTCCCCTCTCCTTTTTTGAGGTTCACAACAGGCAAAATTTCCATTTCTATCAATAATAGGTATCTAGAGTAGGACATAAAATTATGACATCTTTGCTGTCAGCTCACTCTAAAGATTTCAGATGAAACTTCTATGTCCTTGATAGGGAATGCTGAAAACTTTCTGATGGAATTCAGCTCTAGTCTCAAAAGGATAGCCTTTGAATTCACACGATTCTATGTGCAGAAAATTAGCAATTTTTACAGCCCTGAGAGCCATATACGGTGCATGTATGCTTTCTAAAATGTTTCTGAAGTAGACTTTTTTGTAGTCTGTATTGTATTTGGTTATTTATATAGTATATTTTAGTAACGTGTAAAGGTTTTAATGACACTTATCTGATTGGCATGACTCTAGTAGCTGTCACACAAGCAGTGCATTAATTTTAAAGTCGGTTTATAACTTTTCTGCAATGTTTTTGTGTATTTTGTGTTTTCTGAAATCATATGTATCTTACATATTCTAAAATAACTTGGGACATATTTTCCAGGAGAAAAAATATGTTTGAATCTGATATCAGTCTCTTTGCTATTGTATCTAGAATAAGATTCTTATAACAATACCAGAAATAAGTTTTGTGGAAAGAATAGCATTGCAACTATGTTTCTCTTACAAATCAAGTTTTGAGTGTTCATCCAGGCACGTTTCAGAGAAAGTGTCTTTGAACTTTGGATTTTTCATGTGTATTTTTAGTTTTACATCCTTTTCTCCAACTTCCTGATAACCTGCCTCCTAGGATATTTTATGCTAAATAGTTAGGCGAACTCCAGTATTTTAAAAGGCTCATAATTCATAAAGATATCTCTTTATAAGCAAAAGTCTATTTTTCAACAACTGACTAATAATAGAAAATATTCATGTCATTTCCACAGTGTCCTCACTCCAATTGAGAGAAATAGCATTCACTGCTTTACTCTGTGCCAATTTTAGTTATAAACATTTTCATACACTAGGAGATGTAATTTTTATAAACATTCTTTTAGTTCATCCTATCTTTCTTAATAGATTGTAGCAAATCTTTTCTGGTGTTGCCTTTTAGCATCATTATTCCACTACTTCTTGCATCCCTCTTATTCCATGTAGCTTAGTATATTTTGCTTTATCTTTCCTTCTTTTACCTCCTTGTATTTCTTGTCCTTTGCTTTTCCTTTCTCATACATCCCTCTCCCAAGAAAATGTCCTGGGTTTGTCACATACAACATCATTGCTGTGACTTATCTGAAATCCAGTTTAAAATAGGATTAGTTCAACTAGTTCAAAACACCATTTAGATAGTCATTCTGTCTTAAGGCACTAATGCCCATTCATTATGGGCTCAGTAAAATTGACTTGTTTTAAGCTAAAAATAATGTTATGTATACTGAAAGTCTATACAACTTTTTACATTGTTTCAGTAAACTTTAAATTTTAAAATCATACCTTTATTGTACACGTGGATAAGCCTTGCATTGTACTGTAAAAAAACCCAAAATAACATTTTAATCAAACTTTATGGATAGGTTTGAAATTTTGTTAAGCTATTATATGAACGAGGTAGCCATAGTATGCAATTAAGATTGAACCATCCCAACAGTCCCTTTTGGCATTAACAAAGAAGAAGCAACGTTTTTCTCTCTCCTGATCCTTGAACATTTTTCTGAAAGATACACTCTAGCTCAGAGGAAATTTATGGAAGGTTATTTTCATAGTATTTTTGTTAAGGGATCTTATGGTGAAATTTTGTGGCCTTTTTTGTCCAGGTCAGAATGAATTGTAAAACTTTTTTCTTCTGGTTCTAACATCTGTGAATGCCTTTTATTCTGGTTTTAATGCCACTGTATGTTGTTAGGGAATCCATGAAGCTTTTCCCTTCGAGTCTGTGCCTGCTATGAGGAGGTCATGTTTGCTATCCTTTTTTTTTTCTTTTTTTCAGAGCTTCAGTGAATACCTTCTCTGCTGCTTCTTATAACTATACTGATCAGCTATGTTGAGATGGGAGCTGTTACCAGTTTTACAGTTACTGCATTCTGAACAAGACAAATTTTACTTTGTTAAAGTATGAAACAGATATGAGTAATGAGAGAAACTGTAACTGTCTGTGTTAAGGAGATGTCTGAGGTCATTTATAATATATTTGAAGAATTGGTTTTCCAAAATAAGCACCACACATATAATGCAGATTTTAGTTCTAGGACAAATGAGTGCATGTTTTTTAAGTCTTGCACAGAAACACCTTTTGGGTCTTCAAATATCTCCTAAAAAGACTTTATTGTTTAAAAAAAAAGTAGTGGTAATTTCACTGCAGAATCTAATGCCGAATGCTACTCCTTCATTGTATAATTGTTATTATAGGATTTCATTATCTGTACAACACAACTTTAAACACAGGCTTTCATTGCTCACTACAAGTCTTTCTAAATATACTGTGTTCTATGCTGCTGTGATCTGAAATTTGAGTGAAGATTTGCCATTTCTTCAAAGGTCCTCTTCATATTTTTACAGGTGCAACTAAAAAATTTACTGCTGCTTAATCATCTTTTTGTGTGGTAGAGTTAAAACAATGCTTCTAAGTTTTTCTGTGTTCTATGCTTGTGTGTTTGGTTTTTAATTCCAGATGACTTTCAGAGCCTATAACTGTAATTTGTAGTCAGTGGTAGGTTGTAGCAATGTAAAATTCCATGGCATTTGTGTAACATGATGGTCTATCTTTGAGTTCTAGCACTGCTGGAAACAGTATCACTTGTGAAGCAGAGTAATCAATTAGGTTCTCATCTTCTAGGTAAGAGTGACGAGAAAGGGTGTATTCCAGGGTGAAAAGCTGTATTCACATTGTGTTGGCTCAGTGAACCAGCTTCTGATGCTTCTCACAGTCTTCTGGGCAGCACAGAGCTACTCACCAATACTTTTTTGGTACAGCTGAAAACTGTAGACAAAACGGTAGTATAAATTTTAAGCATATATTTAAATTCTTCATGTATAGGACTTCTACAAAGACAAAATTGGCAAACCTTTGAGAAAAATAGCTTATGGATATTAACTCATCAAGAAAACTTTAAGAGTTCAGCTCAAATTTATTTCCGAAATAACAATCTATTGATGCTGAAACAGACATACTGTTGTACTCACTGAAATCAGTGGGGCAAGCAGCTGTGCTGCAAGGAAATAACTGGAGTAAAAGCATATTTCCTTTGGACAGGAAAAGACTGCAACTCAGCTTGCTTATTACAGATTGTGCTTTTGAAAAGATACCAATGTGAAAGTCTGTAATTCCACAAATCTGAAATTTGGAATCACTGTCTTAGAGTTCCTGGTAGCAACTGCATTTGCGTGTGGGAAGGTCAGAGTAATAACCCACTAAACATCTTGCATGTGCATGCACTGCCAGATGGATCAAGCATGTTATAACTTTCTCTGAAGTTCTCTAGTAAATTAAGCCACATTTCAGAGTAGTAAAGGATATATTTCATGGTTTACAGCAAGGAGTTTATTGTGGTGGTTCTCAGCTGAAATCTTTAAAGCTTCTCTTAAACTGAATTTAACTGAATTTGTAGAAAAAACATCACTTTCATGAGAATTCTACAATCTTCCTGGTTTTCCTCTTTTCTTACTTATTAGTGACTACCTCTTTTCAACTTAGTCTAGAAGTGGAGCTGGCTGTCCCTTGTGGCGTTAGAAGTATTTAAAGATATGTTGGATTTGCAGAGGATTCATTTTAATATACACTTTGTCCATTTAGCCCTAATTATTTTTTTTCTCCTTTCTGGACTGAACAGGTTCATAGTTTGAAAAATATTCCAGGCATTGTTTAGTCAAAAGCCAAAACCAAACTGTATACAACCAGTTAAATCCAGTAATCTAGGAAGATCTCGGTTCTCTAGCATGGATTGTTCCTACTTGCAAGGATATATTATTTTTTTTTAGGCATGGTGTGTATGTCCTATCCCAAAAAGTATGTTGGGATGTGTGTGGGCATTGTATGTATTCTCAGGGGCCTTAGTTTTTGGTGTTAGTTTTTCAGAAGTAGATGTTGGATAAGCTGCTATTAGTAGACATCAGGAATTCAGCAGTTGCACACTGGTGTCCTTTCTTGTGTTGATCTGTTACCAGTACAATAGGAGACGTTTACGGCACACTGCTTTGCCCCAAAGCTGCTTGAGTTATTTCCTATTTTTTTCTTTGCTACTAAGGTAAATATTTTTATTCTCTTTCTCACAGTTGTTCTTAAGTCTTCTCTGGATAATAAGAGTGAACTTTACGCGTTCCACATCTAGTTCTTAGCAGCAACAATAAACTTGATCAAATCTACTAGTTTAATTGTACTTTGGTTAATCTGAAGTATGCTTTGTCTGTTTGCAAATTTAGGAGTGCATCGTTTAATTACTTCAGTTTTGAAAAATTACTTTGGCACGTGTAAGTGATAGAAATGTATTACCTAATTTTTCAGAGCAATTTGTTGAAAGTCTGAAACTGCCTTTGGTTCGTGGGCTTGGATGCTTGATCAGGTTCCTCTTGTTTGTGGGAAAGGCTAAAGCTATTTTGCATAAATGATTTTTGTGACAGTGCATTGCAATATGTAAAAATGTGGGCCAGCAATTTGTCTGACATTACAATATGCAATGCAGACCTGTTCATGTGTCTAAGTATCTAAATATGGATGTTATTTCTTGGCTTATGTGCAGTAATATGTGATCAAAAATTTTGGTTTTAATTTTCTTCTATACAAAGGGTAAATTTGGCAGAATACAAATAGGGGAAAGCCTCATGTTTGCTTCTGGTAAATGAACTTTTCTGTTGCTTGACATTTTTAACTGGTTTAGGTGACTTTTTGTATAAGAAAATTTAAACTATTTACTTGAAATTTGTGATTTATTTTTGCTCCGTAGAAATATTACCAATGAACATAAAAGGATGAGACCTTTTTTATTCTTCAAATTACTGAACTGTTGTTTGCATCAAATAAAAGTTCCTTAAATATACTTACTGTTTAATTATCTTCTGAGCAACTTTCCTGTAGTATTTTATACTAAAAGCTAAAATATCAGCATTTTTTTGTTCTTGTTGTTAATGTAATTAAGTTACTTTGAAGAAGCAAAACAAGAGTAGCTTCATGTGATATTTTCAGTGGTAAAGGCTGAGAATCTTTCCATTATAGAGCAAGGTAAAAGCAGATCTTGATGTGCCTATAGTCATAAATCAGATATCAATCATAGTATTTCTTTTGCTTGTTTTCTGAAAAGATCGTGGTTGTATTGATTATATAGGAGTTTTTCTTTTATAAGAAGAAAAAATTGAGGTTTAATTTGATTATATTTAATGAAGGTCTTTTTTCTTATGTGAGGCCCCATGGCTCAGTTTTTAAATTAATCAGAATACATGGCTGGGAAAATACATCAGTCATAAATTTCAGGTTCCAAACATTATTAACAGAAAATTACATGCTGTGTTTTGCAACTGTACAAAACACCTTACCTTTTTAATACAGTAAACTGAGTTGGCTTAAATTTCAATGCATATGTTCAAAAGCAATGAATGAGAGTGAAATCCAAAAGCAGTCCCCTGACACTGATTCATAAGTGAGATTCTTTGTGCAGCACTGCATTTATTTTAATTGCCAATCTTAATCTTGCTTCATTTTACTCTAAGTACTGCTATATTTTTTGTGAAGTATCTTGCAAAACTAGACAGCTCTATCCTTTCATAGATTTTTATAAAGACGAAGTCAGTGAATAGCAATAAGGAATAAAATAATTTGTGGCTATAGTTGCTGCAACAATCGGATAGCTTGAGGGAATCATTGATACTGATGTAATGTAAGTTCTCATGCTTCTTGGCATCTTCGGAAAGTGTGCATTGGGTATATTCCTTGCTTCTCTGTCTGGATCCTTTGGGGTGCTCTTTGGAAATCTCTTCCCTCTGTCAAAAAATGTTTCTTGCTTCTAAGAGTATTTTCTGCTATTCTAAAATATTTTTTGAATCTCTGCTGCTTAGCTGTGGGCAATGATGACCTGTTACATCATGGAATTATTCAGTTGCTGTATCCAGGTTCTTCTCTGACCCACCAACCTGGCTGGGTCCCATTTCTCAAGGCCAGAACTAAGGACTGGAATATAACCAGGGAGCCTGAACCTTTCCTTTTGTTTAGCCCGAGGCCAAGAGCCTTGCCTTTATGCCAGTATTGAGGTAGATGAGGAAAAATGATTTTGAAAGATGTGTTTAAGCAGATTCTATGGAACAATATAGGGCATACTTCTTCCTAACACTACTTCTCTCCCTTCTGCCAAATACATTGCAGCAGAGAATCCTGTGGATGCAGTGGTGAGCAGATCTTGGTCTCCTGCCCTTTCAGGCATGTGTGTGAGCTGAGCTCAGGAGTTATCCCTTTATGGATGTAGTCAAAAGGTGAGGCCAAGGGGCTCAATAGGGAGTTATATCCTGTTTATAGGATGTAGCTGTATACCCTTCCACAAGCTTTAAGGCAGAGAGTGGAAGAGGAAAAAGGAAAGCCACTGAAGTAAATGGATGACTACTCAAATTATTTTCATCAGTATTCATCTTGATGGTGTGTTTTTCAGCTGATGATATGGTATTGAGATAAAGTGGAACTTCTGTCTTATGAGCAGATGTACTTGCCTCATACCTTAAATTCAGTTTTGAAGAAAGGATTGTGATTTCTCTGTCTTTCCCCTTCCATTCTTAAAACTCTCCAGAGCACAGAATTATTTGGAGGAGTGTGATGCTGGTGGGCAAGGGGACTGATCACCAAGAACTTGGATATAAAGAACATACTGGAGCATTTTAAGGAAGAGTACAGTGGAAAGGATATAATTAAATTTGCACATTAAAGGATAGCTGAAAATTTTCAGCTTTAACTGTGTCCTGGTTTCAGCTGGGATAGAACTAATTTTCTTCTTAGTAGCTAGTACAGTGCTGTGTTTGGGATTTGGTGTGAGAACAATGTTGATAGGACACTGATGGTTTTAGTTGTTGCTGGATGATGTTTATACTAAGTCAAGGACTTTTCAGTTCCTTGGGCCCTACCAGCAAGAGGCCTGGAGGGGCACAGGAAATTGGGAGGGGACACGGCCAGGACAGGTGACCCAAGCTAGCCAAAGAGGTATTCCATACCATATGACGTCATGCTGAGTATATAAACTGGGGGAAGAAGGAGGAAGGGGGGACATTTGGCATTATGGCATTTGTCTTCCCGAGTAACCGTTATGCGTGATGGAGCCCTGCTCTCCTGGGGATGGCTGAACACCTGCCTGCCCATGGGAAGTGCTGAATGAATTCTTTCCTTTGCTTTGCTTTGCTTGCGTGTGCAGCTTTTGCTTTACCTATTAAACTGTCTATTCCAACCCTCGAGTTTTCTCACTTTTACTCTTCTGATCCTCTCCCCCATCTCACCAGGGGGGAGTGAGCAAGTGATTGCGTGGTGCTTGGTTGCCAGCCAGGGTTAAACCACGACAAACCAGTAAGCTGTTCATCAGTCACAGGTAGTCATGTGGCCCGTTGCACTGTAGTGCCTGAGCGCTATACTGTAACAGAACTTAACTGTTTTAAAAGGGTGTTTATTTTCCAAGCATCTTTATAAAGTAGGGAAGTACTTCTATTCCCTCTTTTTTTCTTTTAGTTCTTAATCTGAAATAGAACCTTATCTGCATGAGTGGTTGTAGTAGAATTAAGCTGTGAGTCTGTGCTGTTGTACTTACAATGACATGGCTATCCAACAACAAGAAAAGGCACTCTTGTTACGGAGTGTGTATTTTATTTGATTTATCACAAAGTTTGAATGTTGTTTGAGCTAATTCAGAAAGAAACTGCTTTCCTTCCTGTATATATGTCTGACACAGGAGGTTTTATCAGTGTAGTTATAGCAGTGACCCAACATTACTTGAGAAAGCTAGACAGTAAGCTCGTGATACATAAGGGAGGTAGACCTGAAACCACTGGAACATCCTCTATCAAATGCTCAGAGAGGACATATAAGGAAGGTGAGCTTGGCCTCTGTAGAATAACAGTAAGACTGGATATGCTAGTCATCAGCAAAATAAGAAGAGTCCAGTAGGCAGTTAATTTCTTCTGTGTTTAAAAAGGAGTGAGGGAGGAGGGCAAAATTGAGCTGTAATCTGTTAAGTTTTTAAATTTAATGTCAAAATGAATATGTGTGGCAATTCATTAGTGTAGAAGTTCTAGAATATGGGGAGTGGCTAAACTTAAATTTCTAAACACTGAGAAATGCAAAGTTAAGATTCATATCCCTACTCCAAACAAGTGGTGCTGTTCTCTCTTAGACCCTTGTGTGTTCTTTTCTATGTCTTGATATTTGGAAAAAGTTGCATTTTAAAATATAGGGTGTATAGAGAGATTACTAGTATGAAATTGCATTAACTGCAGTTTTGCTTATTACAAAGTATTAGCACACAGAAATGGAAAAGACAATATTTATGGGAGGCTAATTTATGCAAAAGACTTCATTAACATAAACCTTAGTTTTGAAAAGAACTTCAGGGCAGTTTTTCTTCAAGCACTTGTTCATTTGTTGCTATAGATGTATATGCAAACAGGCCATTTTGATGTCATGAGTATTTTAAAGTAACCATATAAGCAAACTGATATGGATTGTTTCCACTGTATTAAATGTCTCTTACAGTTATGGAAGTAGCAAATTGGAGTTCAGGTTTCTAAACATTTTTGAATCTTGATGGCTTGTTAGTTAATAGAAAATTACACCAAAATGTAAACCATACATCTGTTTTCCATAGTTTGAAAAGTAAAGATAAATCATTGCTGAGAAGATAACGGAGTTTATTAGTGTTGGCTTTGATTTTATGGCAGGAACAGCCTCTCTGATCTTGGAAAGCTGACCTAAGCGTCAGCAAGCATCATCCCCTTTTCCATAGCTGCTTGTTTGAAGTTACCATATCAAGCCTGGTGAAACTAATTTGAGCACACTGTTGTGTCAAAATATAGTTGTGCTGTCCATATTGAATGGATCTAATAAAAGTCCATAATGATGTTACATTTTTTGGTGGTTTTTTTTTTATGTTCAAGCTCTCTTGAAGGTATTCTGGTGATGGATGCATCTGCCTGAATCAGGGAGATCTATTTGACCTGCAGATTCAAGGCAAAGTAATTTTTGGATCCTTCTAAAGATTAGATTTGTGTAAATATTAGCTAAAGGCTGTTCTACAAACTTGAAACCACCTGTCAAGTTATGCACAAAAAGTGATGCTGAACTTTGAATCAGATCTGTGCCTTGCCATTCTTTTTCTTTTAAGCCATACGTGAAGAAGGGAAATACTATATCCACTAGGCATTTGTAGAACTCTTTCTACTATACATGGCAAAACCCTTTGAAAAGCTTTCCAGATTAAAATAGAATATGGGAGGAGGTTTACAGACTAATTAATTTCTGACTAAGATTCTCTGGCTGTTTTTTAACTGTATTGTATTGTCAAGAATTACTTGGTGAGAAACAAGTATCTTGATGGTCAGTGGATATTCAGTAACAGCTGAAGATTCTTGAATATCTTCTCTAAGAAACCTTTTGGTAACGGCAATCAAACAAAACCAAGCATATGTTCTTCCTCCAGCAAGCAACTAGTAAGTCATGAACAGCATTGCATAAGTTTGGAAAAGCACTGAAGAAGTGGTTGTTCATGTATGCAGTTCTTCAAGATGTATTGTTGAAAAATTGTTCTTACAGCTACTCTGTGACTCACCCTTCAGTTTCACTAATGTGGAGTTTATCAGCATTGTAATTCCTTACAGTGGAACAAAGATTTGGTTATGATGGCACTTTTCTTGTGATGTCTTTTTGTTTGTTTTAATAGTTGTGGCAGCTTTGAGAATATGTGTAAGTGATGTCTGAAGAACACTGACGCCTATAGTCCATTTCAGGCATATTGTATATGCTGATCACATGCATTGCAAAAAAAATTGAGTTATTCTGTTGACAAGGACAGTTTTTCAGAAAGTTTGATTTGCTATGGCAATCTTATTAACTTGTGGAGTAATTTTTTAGTAAGGTTACTTTCTCCTTTGCTATTTAAAAATCCATGCAAACTAGAATCGAACGTAACTGATTCAAGTGGAAGCAGGAAAGTAGGTACCAGGTCTTAGTAAACTTATCAAAGAAATTGAAAAATTGAAGGTGATCTTACCTGGTTTTGTAGATGCTTTCAAATGTTTTTGTGTTCTGTATTTTTTAAGCATTTTTGAAAACTATCCTGTAAACTGAAAACGCATTAGTATAGGGTTTGTAACCTAATGTTTGTTGCCATGTTGACTGGATTCTTATGGTGAACTGGATTCTCTTAAGTATTTCTTTACTACCCTGAAAAAATAAATAGTACATTTATTATAAAATATGGAGCTATAAAAAAGGAATTTAGTAAGATGTTTCTAGTGAAGATTGGGTTGCTCTGACTCAACATAAGTAATAAAGTAAAAGAAATATTAACAAGCTCTTGAATAGAGTCTCACAGTATATAATATCCTTGAAATTCTTCAGAAAGGATGGGGAGTCCTTTTCCATGTATATCAGAATTGTTCATACATGTGCAGTCATGCTTAACTCCTTTGTACGGCATGAGTAAAACTCTTTAATTTGGTTATTTACAGTCCTCAGCAGTTAAGGAAACTGGGCATGCAGCAGACTTGTTCCAGGGAACAATGTGACAGAAACAGAAACTTTATGGATGGCTTATAGAGCACTTTACAATAATTCTATTTGTTCTCTTTTCTGCTATTCCCTTCTTGAATAAAGAAAGCTTTTCATATTCTCTAATAAAAGAAAAAGAGGGAAGCTTATACTGTCATCTGAAATATCTATAACAGGAGAGAGTGCAGTTTAAGTATTAGTTGAATTTAGCATTGGAGAACATAGAAAACTTGGAATTTTTGAGAAGGAAATAGTCATTTATCCAAATATTTCAAGTACTTAAATTATTAGTTTTTCATTTATGTCTAATTAACACTATGGTAATTGACTTATTTTTAATGATTGAGTAGTGTTCTACCCAAGGAACAAAATCAATAAGGAAAGCAAGAATAGATATTCCTAGGAGGTAGGAGAGTAGTAGCTTGAGATTTTTGTTTCTTGTTTGGTTTTTTTTTAAAGGGTTTTCTTACTTAAAATATATCACCTTTCATCTTACTGAGATGTTCTTTGTGCACAGTATAAGGAAAATAAAGAACAAATCCTGTTCTAACAGTTCCTCAAAGCAATGATCACAATTTTAAAACTACATCATGAAACATTCATAATTTTGAAATTGAGTTTGAAATTTAATTGAATTAGAATTTGGTCACGGAACTCTTTCCAAGCTAAGTATACAATCCATTACTGATTTTGTTTCCTTTTCTGATTTCCTCTCCAAGCAATCTGTCTTACCAGTTATTCTGGTTTTAAATCTACTTTTCACTGTAGACTAGGAGAGGCTTAAAGAGTTATTTGTAGAAAATGCTCCTGTTGTGTAACCACATCTAGCTTTTAAGCATCTGTATGAATCTTAATGCAACTTTTGCTCCTTTATTTGCAGCTGGTTTTTGCAGTGTCTTTGGCCAGATTTGCTGTTGGTTTTGTTCTGTGTTTTGTCCTGCTGATTTCAATAAAATCACCAACAGTGCATGAAATTGAGAATATGTGTTTAAAAAACAGGACCTAAGGCCCTCTAGCAATTTCATCTGTGGAAATTGTCTTAAGACATGTATGTGCAAATTTTCCTCTAGTCTGGGGCTGAATGTAAGCTAACTCTCTTCAGACATTGTATAGGCATACAAAGAGACATGGAGTATTAGTGTGGGGACACCACTGCTCAGACGTGGCTATGCAGCGTCCAGATTAGACCTGGCTGGCATCTAGTCAGCTGGTGGTACACACAGAGGAACTGATCTGTGTGTATTGCTGTCATACTTCTGCCAATCTTCAGTCAAGTGCCCAGCCTGCAAAGAATAATAACTCCACAGCACCATGGTAAACCAGACTGTGAAATGTTTTCTAGCATTTTTGAAAGCATTATTGAGAATTTAGATAACATTGGCAGGTGGTGATTATCAAAGGATGGTAACTTAAAGCAAATAAATGAGTGACCACAGCATGGGAGAAGCAAGGACAACTTTTGCCATCAGTTTTACTTTATAGATATTTCCTTATCTCAGTTTGTAAAGCCCAATATTTTAAGTTAAATCTTTTTTTTAAATTGCACTTAAATGAGATGACTTGCTGAACATACCTGAGAATTATAGAAAAATAATTTTCTTATCATTAGTTTTGTTGCTTATAGGCAGTTTATATGGATGTAGAGATATGTGAAACCAGTAATATATAAGACTTTTTAAAAATTTTGTTGCTGGAAACTATTTTCTCATATTAAGGCTCTTCTAATTCCAGTTAAAGTGTTTTAAAGGAGAGGGGAGACTTAAGATTGGATTAGAACATGGGAAATCCAGAAGAGGATTTCTTGGAAGATTTTGTGTGTGTGTGTGTGTGTGTGTAGCAATTGGCAGGTGATTTCCTCTCTATCTAAATAATATAGTATGCCTTGGGAAGGAGGGAGAGGTGCTTATGACAAAGGCATTTGTTCTGTTGTTGGAAAAGGTTAACAATTTAGTCCATTAATCTTAAAATCTGTGCAATAGATTCTTTGATAAATAAAGATAAGACATCAAATAAACCCCCAAGAAATACTTCTGAATTAATTTGGTTTCCTTTTGTCACTTGTAAAATATTTTGACTGTAAATCTCCTTCATACTGACTACATATGGGCCTAATTGTAGTTTCAAAATGTGATGAGAATTGTGTGATGATATCTATTTACCTCTGTGGGAAAGAAACTTGATGTGGTCTAGCTTGCTGTTTGTCTATATTAAATAAAAATCTTTCAACTATGCTTTGTAACAATATCAAGCAAAAATTTGGGTTGTGTTATAACACTAGTAGTAGGAGGTAAGAAAGAAAAAAATCTGAGGCAGAGGTTGGGATGTCAATGATTTGGTCTGTATTTAGGGATAAGACCCCAGAGATTCTGCCACAGATTCTCTACCTACTGGAAAAGGGAAGATTGCTGTCTTGTATACCCTAAATAATATGAATGAGAATAAACAGAACTGCTGATGAGGGATAATGAATCCTTAATTTACTTACACTGTTAGAAAGCCTATTGAATTCAGAGGATGAACCGAAATAAGACTAAATTTTGTGCAAGTAGAGCAAAGAAAATTCACCAATTTGAATTTGCTTATATGTCTGAAAAAGTATTTTTTTGAAGATGTGTATACAATTTATTATGTTAATTTCTAATTGCAGTGTGAACAATAAACACAACTTTAGAAAGGGATTTCAAATACATCCAAGTATATCTAACTGTGGTATTATTTATTAGTGGATATACTGTAGGCAGTTCCTGGGAAAAGGACTGTAGTTTTGGGCCCTTATTATTATCTTCAGGTTCACATTTACTCTTCTTGCTCTTCATTAATAGGTAGCATAGATCAGTCAGTGTTAAAGGAGTTGCCTCCTGAGCTCCTGGCAGAAATTGAATCCACCATGCCGCTTTGTGAACGTGTGAAAATGAACAAGCGCAAACGTAGCACAGTTAATGAGAAACCAAAATATGCTGAAATCAGTTCTGATGAAGACAATGGCAGTGAAGAAGCTTTTGAATGTAAGTAGTACGTTGTTCTGTTCCTACTCCTAAAGAAAGCTAATATTTTGTTTTTACAAAAAGATATACTTTTTTGTTGTTGGCTACCCTAAAACATATGAAAACAAATTTGCTGTCCAGACAACTACTTGGCCAAGAACCTTTTTTCTTTCTTTTAAAAGAAAAATTACTTGATTTCAATTTGTCACTCAAGATGAAAAGCAGCTAGTTGTTAAATTTCTTTCCCTAATTACCTTATGGGAAGCCACTGCCTAGATTTATTTTTTTTTAGTCGTGCAATGAAACATTTTTAGCCAGTCAGATTAAAGAAAATAGCCTGTAAAGCAGCTCAGAAAACTTGTACACAAAGCTATGCAAAGAAAAAAATTCAATAAATACATTTTACATTATTCTGAGTTTTATTGATAAGAAAAGCAAAGGAACCCCTCTTGAATTTTTCTAACATGATAAATTAAGAATATTAGTGCCTAGAAGTTTCTTAAAATATTTCTTCTTCTATTATTTCCATGGTATATTGCTTGGAAAACTGGAATTTTTGTTAGTGGTTTCACAAAATAGTATTTGCTGATGATACTGTTTCTGAATTAAGAGTGATTTCAAAGGAAGAGAGGAAGCTTGTAGTTAGACTTTTGCTGTGCAGTCAAGGTAATGTTCATAAGTGTGAAAAAATTGTTATATGCCTCTAAGTTAGGAAGGGATTTCCTACTTGCAAATAAGTGTGTAGTTAGTTTGTCTCTATGGTAGTTCAGTTAGCCAACACTGAAAAGAAACTCCATTGAAATGGAGTGAATCAGTTCAGTCTGAGTAACGTCTTAGCTGTTACCTATGCAGAACTACAGAAGTGTCTAATCGCTGTTAACCTGAGAAGACATCTTGCTTATAATGATTTTTTTCCAAGTTTAGACTCTTCCACCTTTGCTTATCTAAACATCTTACTGAGCTGTTGTAAAACATAATGTTTAGCTTCCTAGTCTTTCTTAGGGTTCAAAAGAGAACGATTTATTTGTCCTGCTTTTTTAATATGTTTCAAGTTCTCATCCAAGTAATACGCAATGCATATACATAGACATACAAATTTTAATAGTGATACCTCTGATCTTTATCAAAGAAGCAGAAAAGAATGTCCTTTTGTTTGTTTGTTTTTCATTTAAAATATAACTGAATAATGCTGCTTTGACCATGAGTATGAGATCTTGAGCTAACTTGTAATCAGATGATTTGCTTCATTTTGAATGCTGTATTCTCTGTTTACCATATCATTTCATCTGTTTGTGATGTTAATAATATGGAACAGTGAATTAAAAACAGAATAAGTAAAGCAAAATTATTTAAGTTGGTTGGGAATGGAGAGGATTGTCAGGAATCTTAGAGATCTTAATTTACCTATTAGCCGCAGTGACTGTTGAAATTCTTAGATGCGAAATAAAGCAAATTAAGGAAAACTTTCAGTAATTATATGCTTTAAGGGATTCCAGTTTCACTAAACCACTCAAGAGATCTGACCATCATTCTAAACAATTCATTGAGGACATCTGGTTTAAAAATAAATTATATTTCTTAAAGGATACTGTAGAACTTAACTGAGTTAAAATGAGACAAAATGATCAAGAGAATGAAAGATTTGTAACAAGTGGATTTAAATTTATGCTGGAATGCTATATTGGAAGTTACTTTTCTCATGAAGATGTAGCTGGGGTCAGAATTCATCTTACAGAGCTTAAATTAATAGTGATGATTTGTAAACTGTGGAGACAGATTTCATCTACCTCCACAAAATACTGCCTCATGGGAGGAAGAGAATCAGTTAAGATATGTAAAGTCTTTTCCAATAAACCCCCAACTGACTTCTCCAATATGCTCACTTTGTGTATCCCAGAAAGCTCGCTCTTCAGTCACAGTTAACTCTCAACCATTTTAGAACTGACAGTGTTAGTAGCTCAGGCCTCATGAACATGACTGTACTGCCTCCAGAAGCAAGTCTGATTCATAAGCAGAAGAGCTCAAAGCATGAACTAAGTTATTACCTTAAACACTTGGTCCACCTCTGTGCAGAAGTTTCACACTGTGTTTTCAGAAGTGGGAGCCCTCTAGGGTGCAGTGCAGAGCATTAGTATCACCACAGGTTCAATGTTGTTTTTATTAGTTCTGAGCCTGGGCTGCCTATTAACCGTATCCTGGTACTATACTAGGTATAACTATATCCTGGTATGTTTCCTATGCTTCTCAATAAACTGGGGTTGTGGAAAGAATTTGTCAGTTCTGTCTGAATGCTTGGAACCATTTTGCTCAGAAACCACCCTATATACAGTCATACCTCTCTAAACTTCAGGAGACTGGTAAAGATACACAGATGTCAGGGCTATTATATGCAAGTTCACAAGAATAATAAACTCTGGTAGTCTAGAATGTAATGTTTTGGAGCCGTTTTGATCTTCACAGCACAGTCCATGTTAGACATCTCTGCTAACCCAGTTATCCTGTTACATTAGATAATGGAGAGTTGGCTGTTTTCATGGGTGAAATTGCCCCCTCCTCCATATCCTTTTTCTATTACATCTTAGCACCCTCTTCCCTTCAAGACTGTCTTTGAAAACAACAAAGAACTCTCCATTCCTCCCCCCTTTATTTCCCCCAAGTTTCTGTTTCTGTATAGAACACTTATCCCGTTTTTTCAACATTTAGTTCTGCAAGGCTTTTTGGTCCTGACTGAAAACTGGTTATAATAACTTTCTGTGGTATATCCTCACTGCCTGGCACAAAATTGTGACTCCAGCTTTCTCCTTTACACTGAATTTCCTGCAATATATATCAAGACAAAATTTTAGTCGTCTTGGCAAAACAATATCTTTAAGCAACTAGGTTACCAAGTCTCATTGGAACTTGCTGTGTTAGATGGGCAAAGCAATCACTGAACTAGAACATGGACACCCAGTAATAGTCACAATTTAGATAACTGAAGAAATCATCTCAATGTTCTCTTATGAAAGGATGAAACTTATTTTGATTTTTTTCTACTTCCCTGACTTTGTTTAAAAGGACAAACGTCCTGTAAATTTGTATTTTTAAATGTTTGCTGGTGTCTTTGCCAGTTTCAGGCACAGTTTTCATGTAATTCAAAAGATTGTTAGAATAATGCTATAACAGAATTTTATATGATAGTTTTAGAGCACTCACTTGTTTTACAGAACATCTATATAATAGTGTTTAACTTGAAAATGTATAATTTTGAGCTATTAAAAGTAGAAATTTTGTACTTATAATGAAAATGCATTTCATTTCCAGATTCTCGTAAAAGACATAGAAAGGATAGAGATGAAGCTTGGGAGTATGAAGAACATGACAGAAGAAGTTCTGGTGACCATAGGAGAAGTGGTTATTATCATGAAGGAAGGAGGACTTCTGGTAGTGGCCGTTACCGTAATCGCAGTCCCGATGACTCTGATATCGATGATTATTCTCCTCCTCCTAGTCTCAGTGAGGGTATCATTGTTTTAAATTTTTTATTTTCTTCCATAATACTAGTGCATTTTTTAAAAATATGTTAAACATTTAAAAATAAACGTCTTTACCTGCAGTATTGAATATAAGCATAAGAAATGTAAACAATTCTTTATTCTCTTAATTAGTGGCTAGAAAAATGAAGAAAAAAGAAAAACAAAAGAAGAGGAAAGCTTATGAACCTAAACTAACACCTGAAGGTAATTTTAGAAGATTTATTTTCTACAGTTTGTATTTTCTGTTTTGTATATAAAATAATTATATATACATTTATTTTTTTTCACCAGAAATGATGGATTCTTCGACTTTCAAAAGATTTACTGCTTCAATAGAGAATATTTTGGAAAATTTAGAAGACATGGATTTTACAGCTTTTGGTAATATGTCAGAAATTTTCAAAATGCTTCCCCCAATTAAAAACACAAGAAAGAAAAAAATTTGCATCTCAGTATTTTCAGACTTCCTCCTTTGTGATTTAATTGCCTGTGATACATGCTACGGTATGCTGCATTTATATGGCTTCTACCTTGAGTGGAGGTCTTTACCTTTCTACTTCACTTGCTGCTACAGGAAGATCATCTTTCTTCTTCCTCCCTGCAGAATCCAAAAGGGACATAAATCACAATGAGACAAATAATAGTCCCCTGGAGTGGAAAGGATACCTCTTTGGGATGTCATTAGGGTGTTCTCTTCTGTCAAACATATCTTTGTAAACAATAGTAATTAATGTAAGATGGTTCTCTTGCCAGTAATGTTTAAGGAACATCATTTTGCATCTGTTGTGTCTTTGTCCCAACAGAGCTTGATTATTCAGTTCAGCAGCAGAGTGCTTATGCACTGATGGATGAGGCACTGAATCACTGTATGCTCCTTATCCATTTCAGTGGAAAATAAGCCAGTTTGGCATAAGTGTCTGATGAATTAGTTCAGGTTGACCAAGATGACTTTCTATTGAAATGGATAATGGATCATTCATTAATTTTTTTCCTATCATCTTTGTCATAAAATTAGAACAAGGGGAGGAGCATAGTAAACAAAACACTACAGCAATGGTGTCTACAACCTTGGATTTAAAAGTGAAGTAATTAGTTCTTTCTGTATGTCTTGTAACATCATGGCATTTTTGTCAGGGTAAATGTGATTAAGATGCAGTGTATCCCAAGGTACTTAATTTTCTATGTGTTTTTCATCTGTTGCCCTTCCCCAGATTTGAACTTTTGAATTGGGACTACAGTCATTTAAGATTTGTTTTATTGTAATGAGGGTGATGGCACAAGAGCTGCAATAAATGGATTTTTCTATATTTCAGTCATATTTAACAAGTAGTCATTTTAACACAACCAAAAGTTGTCATCATGAGTCTTCATTAGATGGAACTATTAGATGCTAGCTATTTGGAAAATCAGTTCTTTTTCTTCACTTGGCTTTTTCATATTGACAGTAAAATACTAGTTGCCTTGAAGCCTTATTAGAAATATGATTGTTAATGTTTTAATTTTTTTTTAAAGGGGATGATGATGAGATTCCACAGGAATTGCTACTGGGAAAGCATCAGCTTAGTGAGTTGGGTAGTGAATCTGCAAAAATCAAGGCAATGGGCATTATGGACAAGGTACACCTTCATAGTTTTTAAACTCTTTTTGAACATGTAATTTTTTTAAACATACAAAATCTTGTGTCCTCTGTAATATTCTACCCTCTTCAGGTGTGCATGTGACAGGTACTGTGAACAGTTGTGCTTCTGCTGACTAGCTGAAGTGCTTAAAAAGTTGCTGCATCTTAACTGTTAGTGTCTCTGAAGCTGAGACATTTTTGTTGAATGGTCCTTCTCTGTGTTAACGCTGTCTCAGATCACTATATGCTAATAGGTAACACATGTCTGAGCCGTAAAATCTAAAATAATTAATCTACTTTCACAAAAGCACATCAACCTTTGCTTCTTACTGCTAGTGCTGAGCAACCACAGTAAAACAGAACCTGCTGACAAAGTAAAAAAATCCACCCTTTCTGATATATGCTGTTAGTGCAATCTAAACATATGATGTCCATCCAGCATCACACTGAACTGCCTACTTCCTTCCTCTCTCCAAAGAGTACTGTCAAACTTAGGAGATTTAATGCCCCAGGTGAAAATAAGAGTAATTTTCTGTAGTCTGCATATTGTGGTTTCTTTGCCGTACTCTTCCTGACTTCAGTTCAAGGGAACTTTCTGTTGGCACAAACTGTTGGTATCACACCTCTAGAAACAACGCTCTTGCTTTCCTTATCTTCCTAGAACTCTTGGCTTTGGGCAGTCCTGTGTTAAATTCTTACTCTGCCTGCTCACGACCACTTACTATGTTTATGAAGTATCTGTGAAGCCACTTATTATACAAATCACTCTGAAGGGTTTTCTTTAATCCAAGATTTAGATATTCTTCCTGGCATTTTCTTCGATCTCCCTACCTTCCTTTGTAACGTGTTATCAGCCTGAGTGTTTCTCTTTCCTGATAGTTCTCACCCTTAACGTCTGTCCCCTGGGGTTTTTTTCACACACGTACATACATATATGCATAAAATCGGAGTTTTGTTGCTTCTAAAGGTGAACACCAATAGTATGTATCTGGATGAATGAAACTTACTCTCCTGGAGTTTAGCATATTCTACAGATTATTTAATCATAATTCTGTAGAACATCAGTAAGTGAGTTTGAGTTACATTTTTTAACATGCTAGTTTTTCAAAGTTAACACAGTTATTAAGAATATGTTTCTTTTTTATGAGCATTCAGGTATCAGGGAATTCTATTTCTGCTTGACCATAGAATTTGGATTTTCTTTTAATAAAGCTCTATATGGTCAGTTAGAATTTGTGATTGATACTTGGACTTGGTAAATTTCTGTTTCTAGAAGCAAAAGTGTATAACTGTACAACATTAATTACAGCTATGCAGTTTTAAATACGTTTATAGGGATTTTGCTGATTGGAAATATAGTTTGATTGCAGTCTTAAAACATATTTCACTAGTTTAATTGTTGTCAGCATTCTCAGTCATGCTGTGTCAGAAACCATACAAGTCAAGATCCAGTCCTTATCTCAGATTACTTACAATTTAATTTTGTCAGAATACATAACATGTTCTGTCCTTCATTCATGGACATTTTTTTCAGCAACTTGGAAGCCATTGCATTCCTAGAGTTGTTTGATGTGTTTTGTTTCTTGTTTTAGCTATCCACAGATAAAACAGTTAAAGTCCTGAATATTTTGGAGAAGAACATTCAAGATGGATCAAAGCTTTCTACATTGCTTAACCATGTGAGTTTCAAATTACATCGTTTCACATCATTGTGTAGAATACAGTTTTCTTCACTTAAGTGCCATATAGTGATAGTTTCAAATACTCTGTGTGTAAGGAATTTCTGATTTAATGTGTATGTCATTAAGAGATTGCCAAATTTTAAGATTTGAAGTAAAATTCAATTGATTATATTTTTTCAGTACTAAACATATTTTACTATAGTACTGATAGATAACATGTATTGGGAGAAATTGAGTTGTCTTTTGACTTAATTTTAAATGTTATAGTTTTATCCTGAAATATTAATGGTAACTGGTATAACTTGCACCATTGGACATTTCTTTGCTACTTTTCTACGTGTCCATAAAAGATCCCTTACACAATGGAAAAAGTGTTACAGCTTTCATGTAGAGCATATTCTTCTGAGCATTAAGAACTTAGTGCTTTATTTAGGTCTGCTCTTATGCTGCAAAGTTGAAGTTATCAACATAAACAAAATTAACAGGAAGTTTAAAATTTTAGGGGGGGGGGTCTGATATTTCTAAAACTACGTGGGAATTTGGATTTTTTATGAGGCTGAAATGTGATATTATGCATTGTATATATTTATTTATTTCTATGCTTTCTAGTCAAAACAATATTTTAGTAAGAATAGAGTTCTTGAATTTAATGAAAAAACCCACACCTTTATCTGCAGAAATAGAGAATAATTATGTATATTGGAAAGGAAGAATTTGAACTTGAAAATGAAAACCAGAGACACATTACCTCTACCTAAATATTTTCATCTATATAGTTTGTTAGGTTTTCAAAGTTTCAGTACTGAATGTCTTTGGCAGTATGAAAAATAAGTGAAAAGAAGGTGCTGGTTTACCTGCTCTAATTCAATATGATTGAGTCTTTATGCCAGTGCCTCAAAAGGGGTATTTTTCTTTAACTTTTTTGTAGTTAAACTCAAGATTATTAAGCAGTTACTGAAATTGTCCAGTGATTGCAATTCAGAGACAAAGCTTCAAATAAAAAAGAAGCGATCTTTAACCAAACAAGTTCTAGATTTTTATTAAACCCATTAAACATGATTCATTCAGGTCATTATGTCAAAGAAAGCCTCTGCTAAGGAGTAAGCTTACTACTTTCTGAGTGCAGTGAAAATATCCTACCTCCATGTCAGGATATTTTTCAGAGGCAGATTGCACTTGCATATTCTTTTTATTTCTAAGATTAATGAAGGAAAAAAAAATAGAAAAGATTTAAAACTACTTGGGGTTTTGTTTTGTGGGGGTTTTTTGGGGTGTTGAGTTTTGGGGGTTTTTAAGCCTCCTTTGTGTAAGGAACAAATTATTTAAAGCCATTCTATGCAAGAAATTTACAGTGATCTCCTGATGTTGATTTTTTCAAATATCAATCTCTCTCATATATATAACGCACTGTGATATTTTTAGATTCTCTTACCCCAAAGGGAAAAAGTTGATATGGTTTCACCAACCCCTTATTTTTACAAGGAAAGCCAAGTGTTGAACTGTGCCGTTATACAGGCAGGAAAGATTCTTTTTCTCTGTACCAGAGAAGTTATTAAAGATTCCATCTGGTTTTGCTATTAACAGGTTTATTACAATATTTCAGTAGTGCTGGGTGGTCATAATTAACCTCATGTATGTTTGTTTTTATAACTTGTACAAACACAGAAATACAGAGATTCTATACCCTGTGCTAAATCTAAATGGTCATATTTGTTTTAAACCCATTGATAGTAAATGAGTCAGTCTGTGGAGAAAGTTGTATTCTCATGAGTTTTGTGTGACTTAACAGTCTTTTTGTGTAAGAATTCCCTCTAGCGGCAAAAATTAGACTGATCAAAGCAGCAACTGGTGTGCATAGGCCACTGAACAAAACTCTAAATGAATGAGTTTAGATTTTGATTAAGGTACATCATTATTAAGTAGAGAATGTGGCAGTCTTCCTTCATAGTGCTTCCCAGTGATACTTGGAAAGCTTCCTTGTGTTTTACCAGAAGAATACAGTGAGATATTGAAGACTTGTAACTTAGGGTTACAAATCTGTTGCTAGTAAAACAAACATTAGTTGATTTCCAAAACAATTTTTGTATCATAAATGTTGTATTTGTGTGTGTGTGTATGTAAATATATTAAAATACTGTTATCTTTTATTTGGTAAGGATAGAAATTTGACTTATTGTTTACACTATCTTGTTTTTTATTGCCTGTTACAGAACAATGACACTGAAGATGAGGAGAGATTATGGAGAGATCTTATTATGGAAAGAGTGACAAAATCTGCTGATGCTTGTCTAACTGCTATCAATATTATGACATCACCAAATATGCCTAAGGCTGTATATATTGAGGATGTAATAGAAAGAGTTATTCAATACACAAAATTTCATTTGCAGAACACTCTCTATCCTCAATATGATCCTGTGTACAGAGTGGATCCTCATGGTGGTTAGTGTGCTAAATGCTTTGTATTTAGCATTTTGTTGTCACATACATACCATCAGATATGGGTGTCCAACTTCAAGAATGGTTTTTAAAATTTTGGATTCAGAATTCAGAGCAATTATGAAAATATGAAATTTTTGCTTTTCAGCTGATTCTGCTAAATAGCTTTTTCTTCTGTAAGCAATTACATTTACAAAGCTGTTGTCATGGAGTTGTTTTGGGGACGTTTTTTGAGGAAGATGATAATCTTTCTTAATATTTGATGTAAGTGAAACTGAAAATAAATATTAAAGATTTTTTTTGTTTTCTAGGTGGTGTTTTAAGTTCAAAAGCAAAACGTGCTAAGTGTTCCACCCACAAGCAAAGAGTTATAGTGATGCTGTATAACAAAGTTTGTGACATTGTCAGTAGTTTGTCAGAGTTGCTAGAGATACAGCTTCTTACAGATACAACTATTCTTCAGGTAAGTTATCAGAAGAATTTCTGTCTGAAAATGTTTGGTTTTCTTTTCCCAGAGACTGTAAAGTGTGATTGTCTCAATGACATGAAGTATGAAATCAGTACAAAATTTTGAATTATTAACATCAGTGATTAGTTTGTTGTGTAGTATGTAATCTGAAGAAGAACATTTAATGTTCAAATCTTTAATGGCTTTTGTTGTACGCTTAAGAAAAGTTTAACCTGATTGTATTTAAATATCCTTTAATAACTTTATTTGCAAATAATATGAAGTAATACATATTATTGGATACCTTACCTGCTGAATGAATAACCTACTTGTGAAACTGCATAAATCAGTTTTAGTCAAATATACTTACAATAACTTCTTTCTGTTGATAGGTATCATCCATGGGAATAACACCTTTCTTTGTAGAAAATGTCAGTGAACTACAGTTATGTGCTATCAAATTAGTGACTGCAGTAAGTAATTTTTAATTTGCAGTTTCATGTTCCTGTACTTCTGAGAGTTACTAGGGCATTTACATAAGCTGTATTTTTGCTGGTAGAGAATTGGAGTTTAGAACTAATTTTATTCTTCAATATTTTTACAGTTTGGTATCATAATCTAGAAACAGTATTAAATCTACCTGAGCTCCAATTTGCAGAGACTCTATAGGAAGAAATAGCCTACTTAAGCCAAGGAATTTACTTAATTTTGTTTATGTTTTTTAAAGTGTAAACACAAACCCCATCCTCTTACCAGTCCTTTCTTGTCTTAAGAAATCTTAACAATGTGGTTTTCCTTATTTCCTTTGTTAAGATTTGAATTTATGCAATGGAATAAGCTTTAGAACTAGTAGGATACTTTTATATAATAGAAGAAGTCCTTTTCCTCAGAAGAGGTGGCTATGTGAAAAACTCATGGGGCAGATAAAATATTATTTCAGGAAAACTTCAGTGCAACACAGATGCGCTTGTTCAAGTGGAAATTTTCCATCTTTGTAAGGATGATGTACTCCAGTATTTATAAAAGTAATTCTACCTAAACAAAAGGAGAGGCAAACTCTACAATCCTGATGTGTAAATTGAAAGAATATTTCATGTCAGGAAAACATTAAACTTTAGATTATGAGGTAAAACTGGTTTCTCAGATGTGTTCTAAAACCATACATGTGTGCATCTTAATTTATGTTACCACAGAGTTTTGCTCTATACTGGAGTCTGAAAGTTTAGCATTACACTGTTTGACTTTCTTAGTGTATTGTACCATTGGCAGAAATTTTTAAAACATGGTATATTTAAGAGCTATTACACATTTCTGCTGTTTGAAGATTTTTAAAAATCCATATTTGAAAAAGTTTTTATGTATTTTATAAAGAAATGCTTGCTTTGAAAAAACAATGTATTAAAACCAAGGTATGCATCAAATATAATTTCAATGTCATGTAAAGTGTATATTTCTATATATTATTTTTTAATAATTTTTAACAAGCAATATTGTATGTAACAATAAATAATTTTTTAACAATCCTATAACTGTTAAATAGGTGTTCTCCAGGTATGAAAAACATAGACAGTTAATACTAGAAGAAATTTTCACTTCCCTTGCAAGACTACCAACTAGCAAGAGGAGTTTGAGAAACTTCAGGTAATTTCTGTCATAAATTGATAGTTTGTAGACAGTAGCATTTACATTTTTGTAGATGTAGGATTTTAGGCTTCAGTATTAACTTTTTTAAAAATCTGTGACTCCACAAGCTGCACTTTGTTAGAGGTTGATATTTCAAAACCTCTACAGCGAGAGCAGAATTGCCTGACAAATGTATTTTGTAATAATCACTGTTTCTTATGCCATCGTATTTATGCCTGCTTACAAAAATAATTTCAATATCTTATTTGTCTCACTAAAAATGTAAATGAGCCTAATGTTAGTGTGCATGCAAAGTTTTTTTGTTGGATAATTCTTTGGTTCTGCTTATATGGATTTCATACAATTTCTTCATTGCTAAAGCTTAATAGGAAAATTCTGGCTGAATTTCTTTGAGGACATACTCAGAGCACACTTTCCAGGAAATCAATCTATTACTCCTTTGAATTAGTTTCATTTAGGCACTACTCAGTTTACTTTAACTGTCTTTTAAGTGCTTCAGGTGGATTTCAGTGCATCTTCTGAATAATAGTATAGGTTCACGTTCAATTTGAGAAAGAACCTGACCTGAACTGGATTTCAGTTAAAATTGAGGTTGGACACTTTAAATTATTCTAAAACATTTGTTGTTGGCATTGATTTTGTTCCTTGCTTGCATACATCTTTCCCCAGACAGACAAATTGTCAATGAAATGGGTTGTCTGATCCAGGGTGGATGAACAGGAAATATCTAGGAAAAGAAATTCACTGAAACTTTGAAGTTGAATTCAGCAACCCTAATGTTAACATGTGTGCTTGTTCCTAGTATTTCTTACTGTTTTCATTATAGACATCAGAGATCTACCAAATAGGAAGGTAATATGCATAGGAGCATAAATGGTAGATACCCTCTGTGAATTAGGACCTTTAGCAGATGGAAATCTCAAAGCCACAATGACTGCACTGTTTATCTTTAGTTTCCTAGCTCTGGTCTGTTGAAAGACATTCCCTGTCTGTGGCTACAGTCATGAAGGGTACAGCTTACCTAAAATATGATATTAAAATATTTTCTCTGTAAAAATAGTCAAAGATAACGTCATAAAGATAATATTTGCAATCTGGTTTGTGCCCAGTTATTATTTTGATAATTTGGGGAGAATGATATCAAAGATTATCACCTTTTCATATTGTTAAGGGTAACTTTAAATGGCATCGATGTATGTATGGGTAGTAAATGCTGTACTATTTGTCAGGTTAAATCACTTGGAAAGGGAGAAATGTGAAGTAGAGTGTATTCATTCATGAGCAAGGAGCTTCTGGCAAACCTCAAACAGAAGAAGGAAGTTTATGAAATGTGGAAAAAGGGACAGGCGACTTGGGAGGAATATAGGAATGTTGTCACAACATGCAGGGAGGTGATGAGGAAGGCTAAGGTCTGTTTAGAAAAAAATCTGGCAAGGTATGTCAAGGACAACAAGAAGGGCTTCTTCAGTTACATCAGCAGGAAAGGGATGACTAGGGAAAATGTGGGCCTGCTGCTGAATGTGGTGGGTGCCCTAGTGATGAAGGACACAGAGTTACTGAATGCCGCCTTTGCTTCAGTCTTCACTGCCAAGGCTGGCCCTCAGGTTTCCCAGACTCTGGAGGCAAAAGAGAAAGTTTGGAGAAAGGAAGAAATTCCCTTGGTCGAGGAGGATTGCATTAGAGATCACTTAAAGCAAACTTGACACCCACAAATCCATGGGCCCTGATGGGATGCACCCCTGAGTGCTGAGGGAGCTGGCAGATGTTATTGCCAAGCCACTCTCCATCATCTTTGAAAGGTCAAGGAGGACAGGAGAGGTGCCTGAGGACTGGAGGAAAGCCAAGGTCACTCCTGTCTTCAAAAAGGTCAAGAAGGAGGACCCAGGAAACTACAGACCAGTCAGCCTCACCTCCATCCCTCGAAAGGTGATGGGACAGCTCATCCTGGAGGTGATCATCTCTAAGCATGTGGAGGAAAAGAAGGTCATCAGGAACAGTCAACATGGATTCACCAAGGGGAAATTATGCCTGACCAACCTGATAGCCTTCTGTGACTGAATGACTGGCTGGGTTGATGAGGGGAGAGCAGTAGATGTTGTCTACCTTGACCTCAGCAAGGCTTTTGACACTGTCCCCCATAACATCCTCATAGGTAAGCTCAGGAAGCGTAGGTTAGAGGAGTGGACAGTGAGGTGGATGGAGAAGTGGCTGAATGGCAGAGCTCAGAGGGTTGTGATCAGCAGCGCAGAGTCTAGCTGGAGGCCTGTAGCTAGCGGTGTTCCCCAGGGGTCAGTACTGGGTCCAGTCTTGTTATAACTTATTCACCAGTGACCTGGATGAAGGGACAGAGTGTGCCCTCAGCAAGTTTGCTGATGATACAAAGCTGGGAGGAGTGGCTGACACACCAGAAGCCTGTGCTGCCATTCAGTGAGACCTGGACAGGCTAGAGAGTTGGGCAGGGAGGAACCGAATGAAGGTCAACAAAGGCAAGTATAGGGTCCTGCACCTAGGGAGGAACAACCACACACCAGTACAGGCTGGGGCTGACCTGCTGGAAGGCAGCTCTGCAGAGAAGCACCTGGGAGTTCTGGTGGACAGCTAGTTGCCCGTGTGTCCTTGTGGCCAAGAAGGCCAATGGGATCCTGGGACACATTAGGAGGAGTGTGGCCAGCAGGTCGAGGGAGGTTATCCTTCCCCTCTACTCTGCCCTGGTGAGGCTGCATCTGGAGTACTGTGTCCAGTTCTGGGCTCCCCAGTTCAAGAGAGACAGGGAACTACTGGGGAAGGTCCAGCAGAGGGCTATGAAGATGATGAGGGGACTGGAGCATCTCCCTTATGAGGAAAGGCTGAGGGAGCTGGGCCTGTTTAGCCTGGAGAAGACTGAGAGGGGATCTTATCGATGTCTACAAATATCTTAAGGGCGAGTGTCAAGAGGATGGGGCCAGGCTCTTTTCAGTGGTGCCCAGTGACAGGACAAGAGGCAACAGGCACAAACTGCAACACAGGAAGTTCCATCTGAGTATGAGGAAAAACGTTTTTGAGGGTGACAGAGTGCTGGAACAGGCTGCCAAGAGAGGTTGTGGAGTCTCCTTCTCTGGAGATATTCAAGACCCACCTGGATGCAATTCTGTGCAACCTGCTCTAGGTGAACCTGCTTTAGCAGGGGATTGGACTAGATAGTCTCCAGAGGTCCCTTCCAACCCCAACCATTCTGTGATTCTGTGGTCATACCAGCTTAAAGACACTGTTACATATTGAAGTTTATAGTCTGTTATGCTTCCTGATATTACCATAGGTGTAACTCTTGTAGAAGTCAGTCCAGGTCATGGTCACTATTTTCTCTTGTTTAAAAGTCCTGCACATTTTACATACTGTTAGGACAAGTTCAGTCTATTTTTTTTAATGTTGTTTTGGAAATGGATATGGCATTATAATAAGCATATTAGTAAGTGCCTTAGCATGTAGGTGTTTGATTTATTAAATATTTATGTAGATTTTTCAGCTGCTGAACTTCAGAGATACTCTAATAGCCCATCTGTGGGCTGTTTCAATTCATCTTTGGCCTGAGAATAATGCTGGATTTGTTAGACCAAATCTTTCACTGCATACGAGGGAAGAAAATGACTAGATAACTGTCTAGAAAACAGTTTTCTAGCTGTGGTAATAATTTTAGACTGATGTTATTTAGAACCAAAAAATTTTGGTTTGTTTTGTCTTTTTAGTTTAGTTTTAGTGTTAATGATGTATTTTCTTATTAACAGGTTAAACAGCAGTGACACTGATGGAGAGCCTATGTATATTCAGATGGTAACAGCACTAGTTCTGCAGCTTATTCAGTGTGTGGTGCATTTGCCATCAACAGAAAAAGATTCTAATTCAGAGGAGGAATCAAACAAAAAAGTAAGATTTTTTTTTTGAGAGCTATAAATTTTTGTGTGTGTGTGCAGGAATGAATTTGTAGGTATAATATTTTATGATGGTGCTCTAGTAATTAAGCTTTGTAATTTTATGTCTGCTGTAATTATTTGATGACTGAGAAGCGCTGATCTAGAAATCATATTTCTGTGTGTGCTAAAATATTAGACAAATACATCTTGTTATTTTTAGGTGGATCAAGATGTGCTAATTACTAACTCATACGAAACAGCCATGAGAACAGCACAGAACTTCCTTTCTATTTTCCTTAAGAAGTAAGTACTGTTGCATTCTTTAGTGTATTGATGAAACCAACTCCAAATGAAACCTGTCACACCTTAAGACAAATCAAACCACTTTGTAATGCTAAATGCCTACTAATAAAGTTACTTATAACAGTATAGATCCCTAGGACAGCTACCTGTCTGGACAAATGTTTTTTATGGAACAGAAATTCTGCAGAGAGTTCTTTACACATTTAAGAATCTGTCTGATAGTTTACGTAGGATCATTTTATCAGGGGTCTTTTACTCATCTGAAGCATGGAAGAGCAGAATGAGTACATATTTAAGTGATGAAACCAGATTCTTTCAGTCATCAGAATGACAAAGATGTAAAAAACCTAAAATTACTTTCATTTAGATAGTTAGGAATATCAGTAGCTCAACAGGGGAAAGAAAGTACACCTGAATAACCAAAGGACTTGTAATATAAAGTCCTGAGGTTTTTATCATGTTAGCCTTTCAGCTTAACAGTAGAAATCATTTACAAGCCATCTAGCCTTCTCTCTGCATACTTCTGTTATCATTGAAGTTAGGAATGCCACATATAAGTGAAACACTATTAGGTATGTTATCTTTTGATTTTTTTACATTCTGATTTTAAACTTTTGTGGAGCATAATACTAAGATGTCTTATCACTTTGAGATAAGTCAGACCAGGTTTAAGGACACACCACCTCCTAAATACCCCACTCTGGCTTGAGCTTTAGAATTTTACCTACTATGTCCATCCAAGTTAATGCAGACTTTAACTCAAAGCAATAATAAAAAAAAAACTTATGAAAAATTATGCTATCCTGGATTAGCTGCTTTACTCACAGTGCAACTTGGAGTGATGACTATTTAAACTATTTGTCCATAAATGGATAAAAACAATTTTTCTGCTAATATTTTGGATATTTTTTTAGAATCGCATAAAACTGGTTTTCTGGTTAAACATAGGATTACTTCTGTCTGCATCAGAAGAAAAGTTTAAATGGCTCTAAATTCACTTACAAAATGTATTTACTTTTAAAAAGGTGTGGCAGTAAACAAGGGGAAGAAGATTACAGACCACTGTTTGAGAACTTCATTCAAGATCTTCTTTCCACAGTCAATAAACCAGAATGGCCAGCTGCAGAGTTGCTACTTAGCTTATTAGGAAGGCTATTGGTAAGGGATTCTTGTTCTTAATTATTATATTATTTCTTAATACAATGAAACTTGTTTATTTCAGCTGTTGTGGTTTAACCCTGGCCAGCAACCAAGTACCACTCAGCCGCTCGCTCACTCCCCCTCACCCAGAGGGATGGGGATGAGAATCGGAAAGGAATGTAAAACTCAAGGGTTGAGATAAGAACAATTTAATAGGTAAAGCAAAAGCCATGCACACAAGCAAAGCAAAGCAAGGAATCCATTCAGCACTTCCCATGGGCAGGCAGGTTCAGCCATCCCCAGGAGAGCAGGGCTCCATCACGCATAACGGTTACTCGGGAAGACAAATGCCATAATGCCAAATGTCCCCCCTTCCTCCTTCTTCTTCCCCCAGTTTATATACTCAGCATGACGTCATATGGTATGGAATACCTCTTTGGCTAGCTTGGGTCACCTGTCCTGGCTGTGTCCCCTCCTGATTTCCTGTGCCCCTCCAGCCCTCTGGCTGGCAGGGCCCAAGGAACTGAGAAGTCCATCAGTGTGCTGTCAACATTGTTCTCACACCAAATCCAAAACACAGCACTGTACTAGCTACTAAGAAAATTAACTCTATCCCAGCTGAAACCAGGACATCAGCTCAGACTATTACAGGAATGCTTTTTGATTGCTGACACACACATGCAGCATCTTAGGATTTTCTCACGTGCATCATTATTCTGTAATGCATAGAAAATAAAATTTAGGTCAGAAGATCATTGATATGGAACTTAGTAAAGGTCATATGTATACAGTTTCTCATGGAAGTCCACTTCTATTCCATGATGTTTCCCACATTAAAAAATGCCATTGTATAGCACAGGGGTCCTCAAACTTTTTAACCAGGGGGCCAGTGCGGATGAAGGGGCAGGCAGTCATCTGCGGCTGCTTGGTTTCCCCCCCCAACCCCTGCCGGGGGGGTTCTGTAAATACTGGGGGCCGGATTGAGGACCCTGGGGGGCCGTATCCAGCCCACAGCTGTAGTTTGAGGACCCCTGGTATAGCATCTAATAAGTGTAGTTATTAATTGGGAATAAAGTCAGACTAACAGCTGTAATTATTCATGTTAAATACTTCTTTGGACTATTCCTTTAGCACAGAACCTGAGAATTAAGTAGTTTGGTCTTTTACCAGTAATAGCACATTTACTTATGGAATGTGGCATTTTACAGAATGTGAGTTTTTTCATTGACATGTTTTTTGAGAGTTGTTCTTCAGTATTACAATGTAATTAACACAGTAATTTGAGCTGTTTCTTGAAAAATTTTTTGTGGCCTTGTTCCTCATAAAATGTAGCTTGCTTTATACTTTTCTATATATCAATGAGGAAGTTGCATTATGGTGCTTAAGATCTATGCTACTGCAAAGGATATCTGCTCTACTAGATGTTCAGTTTATTTTATAAAATACATATTTTAGAAAAACTATAACAGGCATATTTGTAGAGAGACCAACGCAATAAAGGCAAAAACATTAATGTAAAGTAAGGCGTGTATCTGTGACATAATAGTAAATTTTATATTTTTATGCAGCATAGAAGTGGAATTTTTAATAAGGTCAAGCAGTGTCCTGTGTAAAGAAACTCAGTTGCATAAATAAATAATTTTTTATAACAGTTTATTCTGCTTTTCTTAGGTTCACCAGTTCAGTAACAAATCTACAGAAATGGCATTAAGAGTTGCATCACTTGACTATCTTGGAACTGTAGCTGCAAGACTCAGGAAAGATGCAGTCACTAGCAAAATGGATCGAGGATCTATAGCCAGAATCCTTAAACAGGTGTGTGAGAGATCCTGTGCCAACTGGATTGTGATGTATCGATTTAAAAATTTGAACATTTTAAAGATGTGTGAAAAACTGGTGTTGTGGAGAATGAATTTTCATTGCTGTTCAGATTTCTGAATCAAATATACTCAATTTATAAGTATCACATTTGTTAATTCATGTCTGTCTTACGCTGTCTCCCTAGTGATCATATTAAGTGGTTAAATACAATGGTAAAACCTGTTTTCTTGTGACATTATGGAGGAAATAACAGCGATAGTTGGATTCTATCTTAAGAGGCCTTAAAAATATATATGTGTGTGTATGTATGTGCATTTGCTATTGCAAAGTGATAATTGAGCTTATGACACTCGTACATGAGCTTTAGAGTTAAACTGTTAGGCTTGGAAGGTTAGTTTTTATGTGATGTAGCTGGTATTGGTTGGGGTTGTTTTGTTTTGTTTTTTACTGAACTTGCAAATATCTTTTGTTAGAGAATGCATATTTGCATTTCTGCTAATGCTGCTTATCAAAATGTCTCCCAATCTGCAAGAGTGGCAGCAATTAACAAAGCAATGTATGCATTTGGGCTCTCTTCAGTACATAATATGATGAGAAAATCTTGGGTCTTATGTGCGGCGAATGAAGAGACGGGACGTAGCAAGCAAGATGTCGATTTATTGTACACAATCACGAGTTTATATATGTTCTCAGAAGCTGCACACTTTAAACAGATTGGTTCTTGAAGCTAAGCGTTACATACTAGGCAATCCCTGATTGGTGGTTAACTACCAGCAATTAACAGCAAGGTGTTATCTTTCCTTGGCGCCATTCTTGGCGCCATCCGCCATTCATCCCCCACTCCCCTATGCTCTGTATCATGTTAATTGTTGTCTAGACAAACTCAAGCACATTCCCCTCAGCTAACTGATTGCCACTTTATGGTCCTGATTTCCAGGCCCCCTCCTGCACTTATGTGTCCTTTTAAAAATGTGGACTTGCACATTTCTTATGGATGCTATACATTCCTTTCTAAACTACTAATTGTTCTCAGCATGATTAGATCTGAAGTTGAGTAGTCTAGTTAATTTCCCTTTCATTTACCTGAAAAGACTCCATATCTATTATATGTGTTTTATAACGACTGTTACAAATTTGTTGAAGGAAAAACTTGTGCAATTTACAGGCATTCAAGGAAAGAATCAAAATTAATCTACTCTTTTATGAGGCTGATACTTCCCATAACTTTTGTCATTTAGAATTTTGTACTACATATAGTGTCAAATCTTTATGTCCATGCCTTAATATAATTTGTACTTCTGTATGCTAAGGGGTTATAATTCTCTGTTGGCAGTGATTTTGACAATTCTACATTAGACTTCTTCGTAGGGAAATATTTTCGAAGAATTCTTTTCTCCTTATCTCCAGAAGTTATATAATAGTATTGAAAGATATTCTAAAAAGTGGTGACCTGAATTTTTCTATTTGTTTTGGTTTTTTTATAGGATCAGGCAGTAATTAGGCATTGGCATCTGCAGAAAATAAAATTGCTGTGGGCATTTTTTCAGTTACTCAGGAAGCTTAACATCAGTGATGGTATATAGTACCATCTGTACATTAGGGAAGGTGTATACTATACAGTACCATCAGGGTAGACAGTGTATTGTTTATAAATGATTTGTAACCTAAGAACAAATAACTACTTGGAAAGGTTTACGTGACAGCTAAGCTTCACTTTGTTGTTCAAATAGCAAGAAAATAAGATCCCCTATTGGTAGACTTATTCAGCTTTAGTCATTGGAATGATCTTAAATTATTGTTTTAATTCAGAAATTAACTTATACCTCTACAGATTTTTCTTTCCTGCTGAGTTGAATACTTAAGACTTGATATTTCCTTCTACCCTCTGATATCATTGCCAGGATATTCCCCAATGATTGATGAATGCTTATAACTCTGTCTACTGTGGTTTGGACTCATGAACCATAGAATTAGATTTAGGAGAAAATCTGTTCTTTTTTGATGTTTTTTTAAACAGTAGATTTTTTTTCATAAAATCTGTCATAGATTGTCAAATTGATTTGAACACTTGTGCATGCTTTTCATTAGTTTATCTCTTGATGTGCCGATCTTCTGGACCTTTTTCTGCTTGCTGATGTTTGCAAGCTATATTATGTGCTGCATTTGTGACAAGATTCTCAGTCTCTGCTGTTCATACAGAAATTAAGATAGAAGTTTTATTGCTGAAAAAGAAAAGTGTTTTGTATCTGAAGAAGTTTAAGCCAGAAATTTTTCTTCTACTTTTATTATCAATATTGAATATGCTTTGTTACAGACTTCACAGTTTCTTTTTGTTTATTCTGAGTTTTTCTTACTTGTTTGAAAATAGGCAGTTACGGTTCATCAAGCAACTTTTTTTTTCAGCCTCTTATCCACAGAATTTAACATAGCTTAAGGTCAGACGTTCAAATCACAATTTGCACATATATTAGGGTGACAAATTTATATCAGTAAACCTGTATTAGTATTATGTACACTGTAAACATGTTTTGAATTCTTAAACTCATTCATTTTGGAAGAAAAAAAATCCTTTTTTCTGCTGTAGCATCAGCAATTGCAAGGACCTGCATATTTTAGTATAATACTAAGGAAAAAAGGTGGTTTATGTTCTTGGTTTTATGCTGCCTTGTAGGTGTTGAGAAATTTTATTTCTGATTTATTAACAAGCTAATTGATACTGATTTATTCTCTATAACCTCTATATGGGGGGAAGTACATTGTCTGATGATCACATACAAAATCATTGTTCAATTTACATAGGCTAGAACTATTTAAGAGATCAGAATATACATATTTCCTATAAAATAGCTTCTTGGAAATAATACATTCTGGGTTTAGCATTCATACAGTTTAGATATTTACAAGCCTGATGTATAGTATCCAGAACTAGTTCTCAGATTAATATTTCATCTGTAATCCTTTTTGTGCATCTTAAAAGTGCTTCACAGGAAAATTAATATTACCCTATTCTGTAGATAGGCTTTATGCACTAGGTAGCATTTTTTATAAAATATGTGTTTGTTCTGAAGCTTTTTGACTGATAGAAACTTAGTTGAGTCTCAGAGAGCATGATTCTTTAGTGCTTAGGAGTGTTTGGGAACAGCCTCTGTAGGTTCTTTCCTAGATGGATTGAGCATACTTGCTGCACTTTCTCTGTATAGATGCTTTATCCCTCGGATATTTTTGCAGAGGGATAAGTTGTGGGGGTTTTTTGAAGTTTCCCATATGTTTTTACTGTTGACTGTGTTTCATATTTATTTTCATTTGCCTTTTTTGCCTTTTATCCCTTGTTCACCTGAGAAGTCACTGTTTCAGTATTTAATATTGGTGAGAGAGTTAACAATGACTTGTATAGGTTAAACTTTGTGTCAGTCTACTACATGTGATTTCAGCCTTTCTTTTTTCCTCAGGGACAGAGGGTCTTCACACAAGATCCTAGAATGAAAACTAATCAAATGAGTCAGTCTGTTTTAAAACCAGTCTTATTCTGCTGTTAATCTTTTTTAGACTTTGGAGCCAGTCTAATTTGGTTTAGCCTGTATAAAGTTTAGAAGTAATTGATTAAAAAATTATTAGTTGTATTGATAATTGCAGAACATTAACTTCAGTGTATTTTATATGTGGACATGCAGATTTTCAGATTCTAATTATCATTGTGCAATAGTCTATTTTATAGCTATCTTTCTATTTCTGACAGGTTTCAGGAGGAGGAGATGAAATTCAACAGCTGCAAAAGGCTTTGCTAGATTACCTAGATGAGAACACAGAAACTGATGCATCATTAGTGGTAAATTTCAGCTTTCTGATGTCAAGTGTATATAAAAATAATTTCATTAACATGTACTGAATAAAAAGCATATTAGTGCTTCAATTAAATTGTCACACTAACATATACTGTTGATTGTGTTTTCCAAAATATGATTGATGCATTAGACTCAATCTCATTATAAAGCCGTTAATTTCACTCTTCTATATCTGTTGGTTTCTGTGTATCCTGCTGTATTTCTCCAGTTTTCTCGGAAGTTTTATATAGCACAGTGGTTCCGTGATACAACTATGGAGACAGAGAAAGCAATTAAATCTCAGAAGGATGAGGATTCATCTGAAGGAACTCATCATGCAAAAGATGTTGAGACCACAGGACAAATCATGCATAGAGCAGAAAGTCGCAAAATGTTTCTTCGCAGCATTATTAAAACTGCTCCATCTCAGTTCAGTACATTAAAGTACGTTTCAGCACCACTGATTTCTTTATTAACCATACATTTGACATTTTTAATAATTTTAGATAAACATGTCCTAATTAAAACATTGTATTTGTTGAAGGATGAATTCTGATACTGTGGACTATGAAGACGCATGTTTGATTGTTCGCTACTTGGCCTCTATGAGGCCATTTGCCCAGAGCTTCGATATTTATTTGACACAGGTAAACTGTGCTGGAATTCTTAGTTGAGTGAAACACAGTTGGTTTCTGATTCTAAACACTTTTGCCGTAGTGTGCAATATCTGTTCATTGTTGAGCACAGATATTTAACAGGCCGTGATAACACCATATATGCTTTCATATTCTGTATTGATGACATAAGTGCTTATATTTCTTTTTCTTGCATGCATTTCATATGTCATATTGTACATACATTATTTTATTTGTCCATGTATGTATATGGCAAAATCATTATGTTAGATGTACACAGTAAAAGAATAATTACAAAATGTTGACATCTTTTTTACAGTTTCTGCAAGATGCATGCTCATTTGGTAATATTAACTCATTAAATTGATATTAATTTGATTTGAAAATACAAGCTAACTTGGTCAGTTGCTTGCAGTGCATGTTACTATCACTTTGGAAGCTGTTTGACCAGTGTGGTTTCTTTCCTTTTTCTGGGAGAAAAGCACTAACAAGTTGGCATGGTGACATGTTTGAACTCCAGTACTAGTTTAGTTTAGTTTGTGTTACTTTATATTGATCTGCATACAGAGCCATTCTTAAAATTATAGTGCCCAAATCCAACTCTCCTGTTGAAAGAACCACGGTGAAAGCCACAACCAAATGGCAAAAGTAATTTAAAATTGAAGTGACTCTAAAGTGAATATATGGACCCTGTGTAAATCTTGTTTGGGACAGTCTTAGAGATGTAGCAAATCCTGGTAAATATCCACACTCAGTTATCAGTGCCATGGAACATCACTTTCATGCACCTTTTTACTGTCTGAGAAGATATATACAATTTTTAGTAGAAAGATATTATTTTAGTTAAATCATTTGCATGTTATTCTGCGACATTTTTGCCTGTTAAACATTGTTTGCTACCTTCCCAAAGCAATTGAATCTTTGTTTTTGTTCCCTTATTAGATTCTGCGTGTACTTGGTGAAAATGCAATTGCTGTTCGAACAAAAGCCATGAAGTGTTTGTCTGAGGTTGTTGCTGTAGACCCCAGTATTCTAGCCAGGGTAAAAAAAATGAAATGTCCATAATGCACATGCATTATTTTGTCATGCTTGAAAAAATCTTTATTTCTCATTTTTGATCTGTGCTTTATTTGTTCTTTTTAGCTGGATATGCAACGAGGTGTTCATGGACGATTAATGGATAACTCTACTAGTGTACGAGAAGCAGCTGTGGAGCTGCTCGGCCGATTTGTGCTCTGTCGTCCTCAGCTTGCTGAGCAGTATTATGACATGCTGATTGAAAGAATATTGGTATGGTGACTTGTGATATTTATGATAAAATAAGTGTCATTGGAAAATTTGTTTTCAACTGAATTTTTATGTTTCATAATATGGAATAATGATCCGAAGAGTAAATTATATCTTATTATTTTAATCATGCTTTCAAGACCAATCTTGTAAAGTGTATCACTTGTTTCCAGCGAGGCTTTGTTATGTCAAAAGGTAAACATACATAGAAAGTTGTAACGCATCAGAACCAGGATTATATTCCTTTTGATTCCTTTATTAAGGCACAAATTAAGTGAAATGAGGAATTTTGCCACATCTCTGAAGTCTGAGATGTGGGTTACTGAGGGCAGCTCAGTAGTGTGGGTGATGAAGAAATACCTACAACACAGTAATCTAAAGTTGCCATTTGTAATCCAAAAGAAAAAAAAAAAAGATACAACTATTTTGGTTTTCTGTGCTATGTTTTAAAGGCTTCTTAATATAGTTTTTGTATAAAAAGTGGGTTTTGTCTGGATGTTCAGATAAAATACAATGTTAATTTAACTGTAAGATAACACTAGCTTTTAGCATCCATCAGGTTTTTAGTCAAATACTACTCATTTGCTATAGTTACATGATAAAACATATTTGTGAAAGATTTTGGAGATGTGCATATGAGCATGCATAAAGCTGTTCATCCTGACATTCAGACTAAACAGGTTTTGAATAAGGTAATATGAAATGAAGCTGCTACTCCTTTCTCCTTAGACGAAGCCTAGGAAAGTGGAAAAGATTTGCTGCGTGTAGCTTATCCATAAGCTTTATCCAAAGGCTTTTGAAGTATTACAGTCCAGATCTACAAAGGGTCTTGTGTTCCAACAAAGTAGCTAAAGCATCATCACATCTAGCTTGTAAGCTCTTGAATTAAGAAGTAGAATTATAAATTTGCACCATCATGAGCTCTTAAATGGGAGGGTATAAATGGAGGAAGCATTTCGGTGTTCTGGGGACTCAGTCAGAAACTTTAGAATTACTGCAAATAAAGTGGTACAAGCTGTGCTTACCTTTTGTATAAATGCACTCCAGAATATTTTAGCTGCCTTTTCTAAATACGTTTTGCCGGTCAGATTGGGTGATCTTCAAATATTAATTCATATAATACATAAATTAATTAATATATCTGATTTGTTTTCAAGAGCATAATGCTTTTCTCCTCACAGGATACTGGTATCAGTGTCAGAAAAAGAGTTATAAAGATACTTAGGGATATCTGCATTGAACAACCAACATTTCCCAAAATTACAGAGATGTGTGTGAAAATGATTCGGAGAGTCAATGATGAAGAAGGCATTAAGGTAGAATGATATATATATCCTTCAGGATTTTAATTGTCATAATGTGTTTCTATATTTTGACCAAAAACAAAAACAATCAAAAAAGTATTTCATTGCTCCTTTGTAACCTTTATGATTTTTATTCATTTTTATTTTTTGAGAGCAAATATCTTAGCTTTCTACATTGCTGACTTGATTTTCTTTCTTTTCTTCTGTTTTCTTCAAGTTCTTTCTGACAACTAAAAGATTTTAAAAAGTTATTGTCTAGAGATGTTTTTTTCTTACAAGTGTTGTCTCTGGCACTTCTCTTTTCTAACAAATGAAATTGGCATATAAAACTCCTTTCTGCAAACAAAATTTAAGTAAAAATTAAGTACCTTATGTTAGTATATGCCAGATTTGCCAGTTCTGTGTATAAAAATTATAAAGTATTCATCTGTGCTAATTTTGCATTAATTCTGAATGTTTAATTAATCAGTTATTCCCCCTAAAATGTTGCTTATGTGATCATATTCTACTCTTTGTGCAATGTATATGCAGAAGGGAATAAAACTAAGATTATGTGTTGAAACATAAACCTGACACTGATGTATGTTTGATTTGGCAAAAATTTTTAAAATTGCTGGGTAATTAAGAATATACCTGTATCACACTTTCAGTGGGATTTGAAATCTGCAACTTTAAAGCTGCAGCATATGTTTTTACCACTTGAGATACCTTAATGCCAAGTGGCTTTCTGAGAAGACTGTTAATCAAGAAATGGATGAACAGCTGGATCCAAGGTGCTGCTAGGAAAGGAGGATGACTTTGTTCGCTTTCCTCCTTTCCCTTACCTTTCCAACAACCTCAGAAAGATGAGGCAGTATCTGCAATGTATTTTATTTTTTTTCTTATGTCTCCATGGATGAGGAAAGCTTCTTACAACCATATGCTTTATAAGTAATTCAGGAATAATTAGTTCACTTTCATTCTATTCCATCTTTTCCTCCATCCAAAAACATTGGAAGGGAACAGGCTTCCTATGCTTGGGTAGGGAGACTTGGCTTCTCTCTTTTTCCCACCTTGTCACAGCTGTTCTGAAAATGCCAAAGTAATCTACAGTTGCTGTTAATTCTGCTGTAGAATTTATAATCTTGTGTTTGGTTGTCAGCTTCTCACAGTACTGTGTTTTCCCAAGGAATGCAAGTTAGTGCACAAAAGTGGTAACTCAATTTTCTGTAGTATCAGTTCCCAGTGATCATTTTAGTGAAGCTGGCTTAGAGGCCAATATAACTGCTGTAATAGTAGATTTCAGTCTGTATCAGATAACATTCTCTAAAACAGTCTCGCTTACGTTGAATAATTTCTTACAAAATGGCACGTATCATCAACAAATCTATTGTATGGATGTATTAGAAATAATACTTATGTGCCAAGATAAGCTTATGTATTTCTGCTATTTTTTTTTCCCCTTCAGAAATTAGTAAATGAGACATTCCAGAAGCTCTGGTTTACTCCAACTCCACACCATGATAAAGAAGCAATGACCAGGAAAATACTAAACATCACTGACGTGGTATGTTAAGCAAATTTGAATTAAGTTGTGTGTAAAATTTGATTATGTTTTTAGTATCTTTGAAATATTGCCTAGTCTTTTAGAATACAAAAAATATGCAAGTAATTTGATTATCAGGTGGTTTTCTTTATTCAGTGTCAGGAAACATATGCTAGAATTATTCATCTGATGGAACAGGCTGTAGGAAACTTTAAATGCTCACTAATCTGCTGGCAGTCATAACTGAGACCACGTTATATTCAGGTTATATAAAACACTTGTTCAGTTAAAACACAATAAATTTCTGTTATATTTAACATTTTCCAGGAAATGCTAGTAGCAGCATATAGTTAAGCCTAATTAAGAGGTTGTCTCTTAAAAAAAAATTATGTCCTCAATTGATAACATTTATTTTGAAAGATTAATAAACTGTTTTAGTAAATACAGGGGTCATGTTCTCACTCAAGGTAAACTAGTATCTGCATAATTTTATCTACTTTTTAGGAGCAGCAAATTAAATAACGTGTCTCAAAAAACCCACTTGTTTAAAATAAAATGCTTATACGTTTATAGTGAAAACGTGTTGTGTAAAACCACTGTGCTGAGAAGGTATTTTAATATCAATTATACCAAGGTGTAAATATCAAATAAAGGTAGTGACTTCGCTACTTAAAATTATGGGTTTAAACTCCATCATGCTTTTCAATATTTTTACTAAATGGTAGTGTAGCGTGCGTTTTTCCAGACTGAGAAGTCAGTTGATTTGACTTCAGCTTAATTCTCAGTTCTCCAGCCAATTCTATTTTGGAGCACCTGTGAGCTGTTCCTGACATACGATACCAGTGAAAACTTAGTTGGTTTATATTAAAACATGTATATGCATATATATACACACATTCATTTTTTATGTCAGGCTTGTATTTGTGCTTTAATCAGTACAAAATGTTCTATGAAACCAAAATTTGGTTTATGCTAGAGCCAACAATCTCCAGTAAAATGGATAGGTCTTGTGTTGTATGGGATACAAATTCTGGGATTGCTTAAATGGTGAGAACTATTTTTCAAATGCAGAAGACAGTTTCTGATCTCCAAAGATATTGTACTGAATGTATATGAAAATATATCTATGCATGTTTACTGATCTTTTAAGATGACATCTGTATTGAAGTAATTTTTCTTCAGATGCATTTTTTAACCAGTTTATTCCAAAACTACTTTTAGGTTGCAGCTTGTAGAGATACAGGGTATGATTGGTTTGAACAGCTTCTTCAAAATGTAAGTAATGAATTTTGAATGTATGGCGCAATTGTAAGAATTTTAACATTTCTTTTGGTACTAAAACACATTGAAGGGAGACTATAAGAGCAGCCCTTTACAGTAGACAAATTCAATTCATACCCTTTAAACATTTGAGCTTTTTTTAAATCTTCATTGGTGTAATTTTCTTTGTCTCCAACATTACTTTCTTTCTTTCAATATGATCTGTTTTAAAAATAATTCACTTTTTGTTTTGGGGAGAGTTTTTGGATTTTTATTTTTAATTTCATGGTCTCTTCAATAACGAGTGACATAACATTAAGTCCACAGCGAAGATAATTCTGAAATGAGGCCTCTAGTGTATTGTGGGGGTGTGTGTTAATGGTAGATAAGTGTATTTTCATGTCAAATATATTTGTTATGCAGTTTATAGAAGCAGTGAATCTTCAGAGTTTAGCTTACTTCTACATTATATTTTACTCTGATTTTTCTAATAAATGAGCTTGCTTTGTTTATATCTCAGCCTGTGTTATTTTTCTCCTCTACAATTTGTATGCACTTGTTAATTTTCAAGAAAAATTAACAAAAGCATGCATGGGGGAATTGGAGGTCTCCAAAGATTTTACTTTAGCCTAGAGTGCCATGAAAATAGGTAGCCAAGTAAACCAAAGTGCCTCAATGCCTGCACTGAAGTAAAAGCTATAGTATGGGTTCAATTAAATGAACTGATTGAAATGTTCATAGAACTATGTTTCATCTTAGTTTTATATTTTTGCTTAGTGTCAAAAACAATGTTCCTTTTGAATTTGCTTTTTTTTGTTTTTTTCTAAGCGTTTTAAAAAGCCTTCTAACTCCTATTAGTTACTGCTGGCAAGTATGACTACATTATTGTTTTCTGCATTATTTCATTAAGCACAAAGTTAGCTTTCATCCCAATGCAAAAATCAGTAGAACTGTTCTGTTCTCTTTTGTCTTTTTGTTGCAGTTATTTTTTCTTTACTTATCTTGCATTTTGGTTTGATTTTATATTTTTTTTTGCTTCCCTTAATTTTTCTTTACCACGTAACTTTTATGGAGAAGTTAATTGCTTTTGTAGTGCAAATTCCTTGTGTATCTGTAGTAATTGTTATAAAACCAGCATGTATCCAATATAAATGAATGCACTCTTAATACTAAATCATTTTCTGTTTCATCTGCTATAGCTGTTGAAGTCAGAAGAGGATGCCTCATATAAACCTGTGAAGAAAGCCTGTACCCAACTTGTTGATAATTTAGTTGAGCACATTCTTAAATATGAGGAATCTTTATCAGGTAATATTGTTTACAACCCAGTAGCTCCTTTGAATTTTATGTGATACTGTAACAGTTGTGGTTCAAATTACTATTGTGAAAAGTGACTGTTACAGAATTCCTATTATGAAATTGATGGTAATGAATTTTTGCATTTAAGTTCATTGTGAACTTTTAAGCACTGTACAATAATAAAGCTTCCCTAATTTTCCCTAGCTAACCACAATAACAGAACTACTTTTAAAATAAATTGTTCAAACTTTTAGATCACTAAAACCAAAACAAACATGGCAAGCTTTATTTGCATTAATACGTTCTACAGTTGTAATAAGAATCATTAGCTGGGCCACTCTTCTGTGTACAGTAAGTAGCTTAAAAACTAGTGATGTCTTTGAAGCATCTATGCTTCTTATATCACATATTTTGAGAACGTAATGTGTTAACATTTGTATGTGATCGCATCTAATCTAATAAGAATATTCTGTATTGGTCTTGAAATATAAGTTATGAAAGATATATTCATGTGATGTTTTGGTCATATGTTTTCATTGCTCAAACATTACTTTGTGTATTTTCTAATTTTTTTGCAGATTCTGACAACAAAGGTGTGAATTCTGGTCGATTGGTTGCTTGCATAACCACTTTGTTCTTATTCAGCAAAATCAGGCCCCAGCTAATGGTCAAACATGCCATGACCATGCAGCCATACCTGACTACTAAATGTAGTGTAAGTAGAGAAAATTAGAAAATCAGTCTTCCCCCTCCCCTCCCCCCCGATAATTAAGATAGGAAATAATTGGCTCTCTTATATGCTTGATGAAAATGAAGGTAGGAAAAGAGAAATAAAAATTGTGTTTCTATTTCCTGAGCATCATATCTTCTGAAGATATTAGGTTCTTTTGATGAGCTCTGTAGCTTCTAAGATGCTGTTCCTCACCCTCTACCTCCACATTTTACAGTCAAATGAAACTGAAACCTGTTCTGCCTCTTTCCCTTGAGGACTAAAGCCTAGTTTTTCACCTGTTATGAAAGAATTTCTTAAAATTGTTTTGGTTTATAGTCACAGTCTTAAAAGTAGTTAAGATTTAACATGAATCTTAAGACTAAATGTATGGTTCCATAAGATAGAGTGATCTAACATATAGCAAATATATCAGAAGGAAAATATCCTGCTCTATCTTCTCCAGCATTTCACCTCTCCCTTCCCTAGCTTTGGTGTTTTTGTATTCCCCTGTAAGACAGTTTAGCTCACAAAAATGGTAGAGAGCTATAATGCTTAACCCCCTGCTCTGATAAAACGCCCCCCCTCCTCTGAAATATTGCATCACTTTCTGCCATTTCTATTAACACAGTTGGCTCAGTGAAGGTTGTGATGAACCCCTGATCTAGCAGAAGGAGCAGGGCAGGATCATGCAGCCATGGCTCAAGGAAGAGCTTGGCTGTGTGGGTGGCAGCAATCCGTTACATCAGGTCAGATGCTCAGGGAAAGGCAGGCTTGAGAATACTTGTTATTGGTTTAGCTTGTAGGTATAGCCTAGCACTTTACAGGTTCAGCCCTGGAGCATTCTCTAGGCACATCTAGAACAGACTTTTAGAGCTGCTTCTGATCAAACAGTATAGGAAAGGGTTATCTAATTATTTACTTGCTGCAACATCTCTTTAGTGCATTACGTAAGTTTTGTACTTATACAGTTAAGAGATGAATTGTACAATTACCACTGTCAGCTCAAATATGTTAAATAGCTTGATAGTAACATTTGGGAATTATCCTATTGTGATTAGTGAGCTTGATTTGTCAAAAAAGTCAATTTCTAGCAAGATGTATATTTAATATATAAATGTTTTCCATAGCTTCTTCATTTACAATACATATACAGTCATGATAATGCAAATCAGTAATCATTTTAATTGTAAATTCTGTATTCATCCACATTACTATTTATTTTGTTTAAGCCACATTCAGCCATAGCACAACTTCATTTGTTGCCAATACATGTTGCCAGGTGTTGTGTGTTCTCTAGCATGCACGTGTTATGAATGGTTTAGGTCACTTAAAGAATCATTATCAAAGTTATTAGTGAAATAGTTTTAATAGGAATTTGTGGGAGTGAGACTTCACAAAGTTCAGTGACAAGGTTCACTCTACTACTTACTACAGAGATAAATCACACAAAGAAGAATCAAATTAAAATTAAGCTGGAATGCTTTACATGGAGACTAAAGATGTAAAAGGGTAGGAGAGACCCTCCTGTTGAGTCACGAGATTCAAAGTGTACCCTTGATAGAGCTTAGGTTTGGCTAGATCCAGTCCTAGTCTCAGACTTGGACAACGGTTTATATCTAAAGGATGTCTAAGGTTTATTCACAATTTAAGTTCAATCATAAGATTCTAGCAGCACTTAACCTTTGACTATTTTTAACATTTACAAAGTGAATCAATAGGATTTGCTTAAATTACAAAAGTGGCTTTAACTATGGATTTGTAATGGCAATACTTGTTATGAGGTACCTAAATCAATTCACACACACATGCACAAAGGAATAGATGTGTGTGTGTATATATATACACATATATATAAAAAAATGTACAAAGGTATACCCATTAAAAGTTCCCCTTGAGTTCAGTGAAATATTCACATTGAATGCCTTTGCATTTCTCAGCGGGTGAAGGGTTGAGCCTCGAGGAGTGGGGGTATCAGCCCAGGCTCTGTTGTTAGTTTTCGGCAGTGGTCCTCCTAACTTTGCAAACTTGGAGTTTACAAACTCTGAGAGGTGTCCCACTCAGAGGGAGATGCTGTTTGCAGCCCACTGTGGTCCAGGAGAGCTCAGAAGGGCCTCGCTAAGACCACTGTTTATAGGTTCAGAGATGATTGGCTTTAGTCAACAGTAATTTTCTGTCCTGGCCACAATCCAAGTCAGTAATTCCTGGGATTTTTCAAAATTCCAGTGACAGTGGTACCATACCACTTGGATTCAGATAAGGAATGTTCCCAGACTTGTTAGGGGATGTTATGATTCAGATAGGAATTGTTTCTGATACAGTCAGTGCCATTTTCCACCTCAGCCAGGCAAAAAGTTGCTAGTATGATCAAGGGATGCTTATCCATCCAACTCATTATGCAGAGGCTAAGGCCTATTGGGGATTCCTGAGATCCTATAGCGGCCCAGGGGAGGGGGTGAGATGCACCACCTTGTGTCAGGAAGAGTTCCTTTTGAATTGTTGTAGGACTCAAAAAAATTATAAGGACCAAAAGTTTTCAGGTCTGCAATAGCCTTGATGGGAGGTGAAGTTCTGCTTCTACCGATTATTTTTTTTCTATAAGTTCTGTAGAGAACAAGAACTTGCTTTCAAAATAATATGTAATTTAAAAGCAGATGTAAACTACATAAATATTCTTTTAAATCTTTGCCAAATATCTTACATAACATACATAATTGTATAATATTATGTAATTGTATTGTATTAATATTAATTATGTAATGTTAATACATATAATTACATAAGAATAATAATAATAATACTTGGCTTATAGGTAACACAGACAGGAATGTTAAGTGCTATAAATACTGTTGTTTCAGACCCAGAATGATTTCATGGTAATCTGCAATGTTGCAAAAATATTAGAACTTGTAGTTCCATTAATGGAGCACCCAAGTGAGACCTTTCTTGCTACTATTGAGGAAGACCTCATGAAACTTATCATCAAATATGGCATGACGGTAAGCTTTTAATTGCTGCTATTCAGTTGATTCCATTTCACATTATGAAATACACGGTTTAGACTTAAAGAAAGTCTGTCTTCATTATGAAAATAACTTTTGAGCCATGAAAAATCAATGTTCTTTTGGTTTACTGGTGTTTGTATGTGGTGTTATATTTTAACAAGTATAAGTTTGGGCAGGTTTTCAGAGCAGTCTAGGAGATGGACATTACATCTTTTAGGTCTTTAGTTTTGGTTCTACATAGCTTTTTCCTACATAACTTAACAAAAATCTGGTTTAGCTTCTAAATATAGAACTCATTTGTTCTTTCTTGATCCTAGGTTGTTCAGCATTGTGTGAGCTGTCTTGGGGCTGTTGTGAACAAGGTCACCCAGAACTATAAATTTGTGTGGGCCTGTTTTAATAGATACTATGGTAAGTAAAATCACAACATATAATTTGTAGAGGAATGAAGCTGGGTTAATTAGCATTGATAATATACAACTGTGGGCTGGCTTCAGGGGCGGTGGGTTGGCCGATGTAGATAAGGTGCAGCTGTGGCTGGTTCTGTTAAGTGGTTGAGAGCCAATGAAGAGAGAGCAGCTGAAGAAGAGGCAAGAGGAGAGAGGGCATGTGCTTTGGAGGAGGTGAGGAGAAAACAGCAGAGGGACTGGCATGAAGAGTGTGTTGGTATGAGATGGTAAAAGACCTTGTTGCAGCTTGATAGTTTGGAGAGCGCTGTGACAATAATTGTCACTTCAGTTTTGGTTGTGAGTCTTGTCTTGGGGATGCGCCATGATTAAATACTGTGATCAAAACTTTTATCTTATTGTAGGTGCACTTTTGAAATTAAAAAGTCAATACCAAGAAGACCCCAACAGTACAGTACTTACTGCCAATAAACCAGCACTCCTTAGATCACTTTTCACTGTTGGAGCATTGTGTCGGCATTTTGATTTTGATCAGGAAGATTTTAAGGGCAACAGTAAGGTAAAATAACTTGTATTTACTCTCCGTGTCTTATGTATATTAAATGATCCACTTTGATTTGCAAGCACACTGTTTCTAGTCCCTCAAAGCTATGTATTTTTTCATAATGTGTACAATATAGCTTTTTGTAAATACATGGTTTTTCTCCTTTTTATAAGAGATTAAAAACATCTGTTTCATCTTCAAATAGTTATTTTAATTTTAATTTCCTCAGGTTAACATTAAGGATAAAGTACTTGAACTGCTGATGTATTTTACAAAGCATTCAGATGAAGAAGTACAGACAAAAGCCATTATTGGCCTTGGTAAGAAATATTGATAGTTTTTATTATTATTCTGCTATAGTAAAAATCCATGCATTTCAGCAAGAATTCATTTATTTGTGTAGTGGCAGGGGAGTTTGTTTGATTTTAAATCAAAGTTCACCGCATGTCTTATTTGAGAACTGGCTATAGAAATGTAGTCAGAGGGATACTTTGAAGTTGCATAATTCTGCAGCAGATTGGATGCTCTTGACAGCTAATGCTTTTTTGATGTGTGACCAAGTCTTAAAAAGCATCAGATTTCCGAAGTAATGGAGATGTTATTTTTTTTCCCACATGCAAGTATGTTGTAACTCAATCTCATTTTTCAGTCCACAGGGTATGGTTAAAGAATAACTAGAAAAAATGCTGGAAAAACTTTGAGAATTTTAAGTGTAGGGGCAGATATTCTACAGGAGTCAAGGGAATTCTGGCAGTTTATACCAACTGGAGGATACTCTGAAATTTCAGGAGGCACTGAGATGATGTCATAGTCTAAATATTACAGTTTGGCTTGAGAATTTGGTAGTATTTCAGTTTTAAATAGATTCTTTATCTGAAGGCATTAGTGTGGTATCTCAGTGACTTGCAGTAGTGCATAAAATACCATTGAGTGGTTTGTATTACATTCATCTTCTGCTCAAGGACCAAAACTGTATATGTGAGAGACTCTTGTTTGGGCAGATAGGCCTTGGTTTCTGGAAGAGTTCAGTTCATGGTTATGGCTTAGTCAAAAGCTGTCTCGCATACATGTGAGTTGCGTTGTATGGATTAATTATGGACAAGAATTTGTCTCCTTACATTGCTGTTTAGATGGTTTTTTAGATATCCTACTTCAGCTCAAGCTAGGGAGGACTCCAATGATAAGGACAGAGACTGAATCTTGGTTTAATATTCTGTGAGGAAACAATTTCAGACAGCTGAGTGGGATTAATGGCTTTAGAGTTGCCTCTGTTGCAGGAGCAATGCTACAGTGTTCTGGACTAGCTGGAAGTTTTTCTAGGCATTGTATCAAGATGCACAATGCTTACTGTAGTCCATTCTAATTTAATTGTCCTCTACAGAATATTGCCCATTGGTTAGGGACTGTCTTCCTAACCATAGGCGTAATTACTTTACTCATGGATGCTGAGAATGTTGCATTTATCAAAAATGTTTCTAAATTGTAGACTGAACTGTGATCAGTTTGGGGGAAGAGGAGAAAACAGGGCTGGCTATCAGTAGGCATTCTTCATATATATTTTTTTTTTCCTCTGCCCATAAGCATGTCTGTATTTTAATGAAACCTCAGACAACTATTTTCAGTTATATATTAATCTCATCTAAGTAGTGGTTGCACTTTGAGGGTTGCTGCTGGATGTACAGAGATGTGGTAGGCAGTGCAAAGTTCTAACTTACAGGCTGGTAATTGAGCCAAGTTTTCAAATACATACAACATTTGTGTGCAGCAATAAGGTGAAAATTACTAACAAGGTAATTCAACATGTATATACAGTGAAGGTATCATGTGAAGAGCATGTGCTTTCCTATCAGTAATTATTAGTGTGTCCTTTCAGTAAGGACACTCAACAGTTTTAGCCTTTGTTTTGGGATGTGTCACTGCTCTTGAGGGATTAAGCTTAACCATAAGCTTTAATAATTATGGTTATGCTTCTCTTCTAGATGTGTACTTGCAAGGCAGATTGAGGATACAAAATTTTGTTAGTAAATTTAGCTAAACCTATAAGTATCTAATAGGTAATGACTTACTCGCCCAAGTTCAGTGCTTACTCTTAAGAGAGTGAAAACAAAGGTATGAAGAGAAGTGGTGTGAGGGCAGCCCCAAGATGTGAAGTCAGTCCTTAAAAGAACACAGCAGATGCCTTTTTTCATCTCCTATGACAAATTCTTATGCCAAGTAAGATTTCTTCCCTGCTTACAGGAGATGGAAAAAATAAGAATTTCCTTGAGAATACTGGTGGGTTTAGACCAGGGGTCCTCAAACTTTTTAACCAGGGGGCCGGCGCGGATGAAGGGGCAGGCAGTCATCTACGGCTGCTTGGTTCCCCCCCCCCCCAACCCCTGGCGGGGGGGTTCTGTAAATACCGGGGGCCGGATTGAGGACCCTGGGGGGCCGTAGTTTGAGGACTCCTGCTTTAGACTCTCTTAAGTGAATGAAAGAAGGGAAGAGTTATGGATTGTTAAACATACATGCAAATGCTTTTAATTTTTAAAATTAACCTTAAGAAATGGGTTGGATTTTCTTAGAGGTGTTCAAGTTATAAACATCAATATACACCTGTATAGAGTGTACAATTATACATACTTCAGAGGAGCATCACTAATTTTTTTCACCTCTCCCCTCAGTCTCCCCTGTCTTCTCTCCTATTCCTGTTTTGAGACTGAAATGAGATCTTAAACACACTGAGGTCTTGCCCTAGACTTAGCCTTTACCTACGTTGTCTTTTCTGTGTGCACAGAGCCAGTTTTAAAAACCTGATTCAGTCTTCCTTTTGTTCAGCCACTTTTATACATTGCTTTTGCATACTTTTATTTTGTTTTCCCCCATTCTTCTATTATGTTTATGTTTTCTGTGTTCATTCAGAATCTTAGTTTTCTGTGGCTGTGAAAAATACTTAGTGTCTGCTTTTCTCGCAGTCTTAATAAAAAATGAATCAAGTAGTTAAACACAGTTTAAATTGGGAAGTTGTGTTCCCATTGCTGTTTATTTTATGATACACTGTAAGAATGTCAGCAGTGCTTCTAAATCTACATATGTGATCTAAAATTATATATACTGTCACTAATTTAGATCAAAGTTTTTATGAAGCAAAGACTTCCCTGATTAAGAATAACCAGTTCTTTGTCAAGGGTAGGGATGCAGCTAAAAGCAGTTCTATAGTGTGTATCTTCCAACAGATGTAGTCTTGGGAATGCTTCAGATAGTTTTCAAGAGAAGATCTTAATAGGTATATAAATAATGACAGCAAGAGGTATAAATTTTGTTTTACTGTGTTCACTATGTGTTTTTTTCTTTTAAGATTTTATTTTTTTAATACTCATGGTATTTATCAATTTTTCCTCATTTGCTCTGCCTCCATATGAATAACTCTTCACAGTTTGAACAGAATGTTTTTCTCAAAATGTATTAGAAAAGCAATAGGTAATTTTTAGCAATGTTCCTCCCTTGCTTTTGGGAGATCTCCTAGTCATTCAGATGCAGACCATTACACTGGACATAACTCCAGACCTGTGTAATTCTTCTTAGTGCAACTGCCCTGGGTCGGCACCCCATCTTTATCAGAGTCATAGCTAATAGAACTGTCGTAGCTAATAAAACTGTTGTGGCTATATAAGCCCTCCTTACAAGCTTAGAATGTCCATACGAAAAAGCAATACTGCTTGTAGTAGGAAAAGCTATGCTGTTGGGAGGAGATAAACTTCATACCTCTATTTTGAAGAAAGACTTAAAAAGCAGAAATACAATTTCTAGATAATAATGTGGAATGCTTCCTATTTTTTCATCCTTAGGATTTGCATTTATACAACACCCAAGTTTAATGTTTGAACAGGAAGTGAAGACTCTGTACAACAGCATTCTTTCAGATAAGAACTGTTCAGTAAACTTAAAAATCCAGGTGTTAAAAAACCTCCAGACCTACTTGCAGGAGGAGGATACACGTATGCAGCAGGCAGACAGAGACTGTAAGTGTTGAGTTCTTCTGTGCTAGAGGCATGCAAAACCTAACTTTCTTGCATACGGTTACTATATACATGAACTGAGTCACTATAAGATTGTTATCAATAATATTGTACACAAAGTATCTCTAGAATAATTTTCAAAAATTCATTATGTACATACGTATATTGAGAAATTTAGCTTATTATTTACTTTCAAGGTGTATAAATCCTGAAAGCAATCCAGAATGCCTAATTGCTGTAATGATGGTAGTAATAGTTTTTATCAAAATTTTCTGTAAGGTTAATTTGCAGATACAAAATAAGAAATATTTTAAAAATTAAAATCTTTATTGAGGAACAGGACTTTAAAGTAGTGTCTCTAGTTTTTTGAAGTCTATTTGCTATCACTGCTCTGTTTCATGAGATCATAAACCCATTCTAAAGACAACTGGAATGTGTATGTATTGTATAAGCTTAAAGATGAGTGCACATCAAGTAATGGCAAAGTAAATGATTATACTGTGCTGAGTGTGCTATTGCTGTTGTCCTTTTTACAGGGAAAAAAGTAGCAAAGCAGGAAGACCTAAAAGAAATGGGTGATATTTCCTCAGGGATGAGTAGTTCCATCATGCAGCTATATCTCAAACAGGTCCTTGAGGCTTTCTTTCATACTCAGTCCAGTGTACGCCACTTTGCTCTAAATGTCATTGCACTGACGTTAAACCAAGGTCTCATCCATCCTGTTCAGGTATGGTGGGCTTTTATGATGGAAGGTTTTGTTATTCAGGTTTTCGGAGGTTTTTATGCTTGCTAGATACATTTCTAGTTTTATCTTTCAGCTGTGTTATAGTAATTTCATATTGTAGCAAGGGGCCTTTACAGAAAGCATATTTTGAAATCTATTTTATGTTGTTTACCCAGTGAGATTCCAAATGCTGTATTTTCTTGTCTTTAGATCAAGATGTAAAAGCCCAGCCAGTGCCTAAAGAGCACTTAAAAATGTACATTGGAGCATATTTCTGTTATACTTATAAATTTCAGGTGTATGGCAAGCTATTTTCTTTGATTCTTCATCCTGAAAACTGTGTCAGCCTGCCTCCGCCTCAATCCCCATGTCCTCCAAACACTATGGAATTCAGAGTCAATGTCAGAACTTCAGTTATCTCCATTATTCTTTGCTTGCATAATAGTTTTGTAATTATTTGTTTATACCACAGCCATTGTGCATGTTCAGTCATAAGTGGTGTTTTCTTTTTTTAATGGTATTTCATTGTAGTGTGAATTGATTTTACAGTTTTAGAGAAATGGAAATACTACCTGAAACCTCATACAACTTCTATCGTTTGTAGTGCTGGTCTGTTGTGTATTTTTGTACTGTTTGCTTGCAAAAAAGTAGTCAGGTAGTAAGTTGCATATAGCTTCCTATTCTAGTTTCTGCAGTAGTCAGAACATAACAAGAACAGTGTAATAGAAGAACAAAGAGTGAGAAAGAGGAAGTACAATGAATAATCATTTCATTTGTTTTTCAAGTGTGTGCCATACTTAATTGCTATGGGCACAGATCCAGAACCCTCTATGCGAAACAAAGCTGACCAGCAGTTGGTGGAAATAGACAAAAAATATGCTGGGTTCATTCACGTAAGTAATTCTAATTTATGCTTTTACAAAATACTGTTATGTTCTTGGGTGACTTAACGCTTCAATAGACCTCAGCTGCAGAAAAGGAATGTAAAGTAACAAATTCTCATGGTTTAACCCCAGTCAGCAACTAAGCACCACACAGCCACTTGTTCACTCCCTGCCCTGGTGTGATGAGGGAGAGAATCAGAAGGGTAAAAGTGAGAAAACTCATGGGTTGAGAGAAAGACAGTTTAATAGGTACAACAAGAGCTGTGCACGCAAGCAAAGCAAAACAAGGGATTCATTCACCACTTCCCATGGGCAGGCAGGTGTTCAGCCATCTCCAGGAAAGCAGGGCTCCATCATGCATAACGGTTACTCGGGAAGACAAACGCCATCACTCTGAACATGCCTTCCTTCTTCCCCCAGTTTTATATTGCAGAGCATGATGTCATATGGTATGTGATCCCTTTGGTCAGCTGGGGTCAGCTCTCCCAGCTGTGCCCCCTCCCAACTTCTTGTGCACCCCCAGCCTACTTGCTGGTGGAGTGGGGTGAGGAGCAGAAAAGGCCTTGACTCTGTGTAAGCACTGCTCAGCAATAACTAAAACATCTCTGCATTATCAACACTGTTTTCAGCACAAATCCAAAACATAGCCCCATACTAGCTACTGTGAAGAAAACTAACTCTATCCCAGCCAAAAAACAGCACACAAATAAACAATAAGTAGCTGTAATGAAGATCCCAACTCTTTCCCCTGTTTGGAGATTTTGCTTCTTAGAAATAGAAAGTATATAATAATTTGAAGCATCTCTTCCAGTCTAAAAATTCCTTTAATTTTTAATTCACAGTAGTGTTGTGTTCACTGAATAGTATACAAGAGCATTTATTTGGTAAGAGGTAAGGACAGCTGTTTCATAATGTTTAGCAATGATTTTCCTGTGTCAGTAGACTAGGGAAGAAGAACAGCTTGTAAAAGTAGAGGTCCTTGGTGTATATGTATTAGAATATTAAGGCATCAAGGTTTTATAAATTGTAATCTAAGCAGAAGCATAGAAAGGTGTTAAGAACTGAGGGATCTTGCTGAAAGGAAAAATCTGAGGGCACAGTGAAGACTTGTAGAGTTTGTGGCACAGTGCCATTAGTTCTGCTTAAGATCTGAAATTGAGCTACAGCACCCTCTCCTTATTTCAGGTCCCAGTCTTGGTTGAGTATGTGTACTACATTGTGGGACTTCCTAAATCTGATTGTATTCAACTGAAATTGGAGCACTGCACTGTTCGTGGAACCCAAACAGATACCTAATCCAGTAGGTGAAGGCTAGCATATGAAATTTGCTATGGTAGGCAGATGGGATTTAGGACAATGTATAGATGAATAGACAACTACACTGAACAGAAGCAGAGGTGGTATGAGGAGAGTTGGATATGCAGCCTAGCTAGAGATTGTTTGTTCTGAAACTAGAGCAGAAGCCTTGACGTAAGTAAAATCAGCTGGAAATTACAGAATATATGCAAAAACCCCTCACTTTCTGTTTTTTAGTCCTATTGTACTAATGGACTCAGTTGTTGGTTTCACAAGTGACATCAAGCATACACATTTGGTAAAATATTTTGTTCGTGTATGAAAACATTTCAGTATTCTTGAAAATCGTTTAAATTGGAATACCTGGCTGCAGTGGGTAAACAGATTAGCTATATGTTCTAACAGAATTTATGGTGAAAGACATTTTGCTCTTTGCCACAAATTCTGTCTTTGTTTGCCAACTCAAAAGGTAGTAGTGCCACCTCAGTGCATGTTTGAAAGTTAAACCTCAGATGAGCATCCACTTAAAAGGAAGTAAGCTAAAACATGAGCTGACAGTTTCTTTTGACAGGCATTTGTTTAATTTTCCACTTTCAGCTTTACTGTTTAAAAGCAATGGTTTAAATAAATACTTTTCTATTTCAGATGAAAGCAGTGGCTGGTATGAAGATGTCTTATCAGGTACAACAGGCAATCAATACTTGCCCAAAGGATCCTGTAAGAGGTTTTAGACATGATGAATCATCCAATGCATTGTGTTCACACCTATACTCCATGATCCGAGGGAACCGTCAACACAGACGAGCGTTTCTAATTTCTTTACTCAACCTCTTTGATGATACTGCAGTAAGCATCACTTTCCTTCACTTAAAAATAAAATACAGCATTACAAGTTTAAATTCTCCTTTTACGGTGTATTTTTATGACATAATTATTGAAAGCTTTATTTCCTTAAGGTACTTTGGTTTGCTTTGTACCTATATAATAGAATGCATTTGTTACATTATTTCCAATCAATCCAAACTGAGTACAGAAAGGTACAGAATAATGCAAAAGTATCTTCAGGTATGACTAAATTTTGCATATATACATGTTGTTTAGAGCAGGTTTGGGGAGGTATGTAGAATAAAATTTGTGATCATGTTTTTGCTCTAGACTGTTAGGAACACGGGATAAGTGTATAAATCTAAGATATTTGTATGTATATTTACATGTAGTTTTGGGTTTTTTTTTAACTTCCAGAAAACAGAGGTGAATATGCTCTTGTACATAGCAGACAATCTAGCCTGTTTTCCTTATCAAACGCAGGAAGAGCCGCTGTTTATAATGCATCATATAGACATCACACTATCAGTTTCTGGTAGCAACCTACTACAGTCATTTAAAGAGGTATGTATATTTATATTTTAGTATATTTATTATGGCAGCAACATATCTTCTCTATAATTTGGTCAATTTTTCAGTTAATACAGTACCATTATTATGATATGGACCAGTAGTGTTACTTTGTAACCAGTAGTTAAAAAACAAGCAACCTTTTCTGTTCTGGCCTGCACCTGGTAGACACTAATTAAAAACTTTTCTTACATTGCTGCTTATGTTATTAAAAAAGAATGACAAATTAATTGGAATTAATATTAATTGCATGCATCTGGGAAGTACATGAACCCAGAATTATAGTGAAATATTGGTTTATTGTGTTTGATTGTTTAATTTTAATAATCTAGTTTGCTGTTTCTTTTGTTGTCAAATAGCTGATGACAGTTGCACATGTGTCATCTGGGAGATTTTATATGCGTTGTTTATTGCAAGAAAAGTGTGCAATATGTCTTAATGTAGCATATAAGAACCCAAATAACAGTATAGTATCTGTTGTTATGGCAGTACACAACCCTGTAAGAAAAAGGCCTCTGTTTCTTAAAGACTTCAATGTCTTTGTTTCCTGGACAACTTTAACAGTAGAAGGTCTAAACTGTTGGGAAACAAATCCATTTCTAGAATTTCCAATCTGACTGACTAGTAAGTACAAGTCAGAGTTGATACCTGAAAAGTACACTGCTTTGAATTCTCATCCTACTAAAGTAGGTTTTTAATCTGCTAGAAAGAAACAGCATGTTATTCAGATGGGGGACTAGTGTGTAGCATCAGCACATAGAGGATGAGATCCTATTTGGGACATCTTAAGTTCTGTGTTATGAGGAATCATACTATGTGCAGTAATAACACAAGTGTGAAATTCTGTAGCTTTATAAGTAGTAGAACTGATTATTAGTAATACTGTATATAATGACTTGGGGGTTTCTCTGGTCAGCAGTGCAATTAGTGTCATAGAATTTTAACAGAGACAAGGATTAAAACCAGCTTGGACTAGTCTGTACCAAAGTATTTATGGAAATATATGTAACATGAAAAAATTATATTCAGGTGAAACAAAAATGGAATTGTCTTCCTGTTTCATTGTATTTGGCCTTCTACTGCATTTTACTGTCTCTGCTAACAAACTTGAGCAGTGCTTTTAAGAATAACATGCCAGTGGAGTACTTACTGCTTCAGTTCCTTCTTTAACCACCTTGCAAAAAAATGTGGACTTTGGATCACTTTTTCGGGGGCCTTGGATTATAATTCAGCATCTTTTTGCCATAAATAATTTTAATCTTTCAATATCAAGTTACAAATTAATAACATTGATCAGGAAATTCTACTGAATTTAAGCCAATAATGATTTTTGGAAAGATTTTTTTTAGAAATGTACATGATGGTACTTACCATAATTTTGGAATATGTGTTAACTTCTCTGTCTCACAGTCTATGGTGAAAAACAAAAAAAAGGAAAGAAAGCCTTCATCAGATGAGGAGACCGAGAGTGACAGTAACAGTGGTAGCGAGAGCGAAATTGAGGAGGAAGCTTCTAAGCCTCGGAGGTTACGGAAACGAGTAGACTCTGATTCAGATTCTGATGAAGAAAATGATATAAATTCTGTGATGAAATGTTTACCAGAAAATTCAGCTCCTTTAATTGAATTTGCAAATGTCTCCCAAGGCATATTATTACTTTTGATGCTGAAACAGCATTTAAAGAACCTCTGTGGATTCTCTGATAGGTAAGGATATTTAGATAATAGGCCATCATGTTATCTAGACAGTTGTTTGGAAGTTGTTGTGTGGGGTTTTTTTAAAGTTGATTGTTAATAGTTGTTTAAGCAATAGAATTGTATAAGAGAAAAAACATGTAATAGGTTGAATGTAATGAAACTTTGGCTTAGAAAAAGCAATGATTTTATTTCTTACCAGGATGTCCATTGTATACAGAATGCTTAAAATATAACTACTTAGACTGAAGATTTTAAAAGTTTTTCCTTGAAATTGCTTTGGACTTTCCTTAAAAGCTCTTCTCTTCTGTTTTTTTTAAACAGTAAAATTCAGAAATATTCTCCATCTGAATCTGCAAAAGTTTATGATAAAGCGATAAACAGGAAGACAGGAGTTCATTTCCATCCAAAACAAACTCTGGATTTTCTGCAGAGCGATATGGCTAATTCCAAGATCACTGAAGAAGTAAAGAGGAGTATAGTAAAACAGTACTTAGATGTGAGTAAAGTTGCGCTGCAGAAAATCTGAAATCCTTTCAAACTAGGTAACACACTATAAACTGAAAGTAGATGCTGATGTATTGGATGAACATTTAAAAATGTTAAGTTCCTGGTAATCTTATGTGGTATACTGAAAACTCAGTTTCCTTTCAGGATGTTTAGCAGGATTATCTTTCAAAGACTTCTAATAAATTTAAATACAATAAAAATGAATTTCAACTAAAGGATATTAATCTTTGTCCTGGTTTTGGCTTTTTACAGAGTATCTTCTAATTTCTGGTATCCATCTTGTATACCTCTACTGTGTAACTTGTTCACTTTATCCCTGTTTCCCTCATAGGAACAGAGACCAGATCTAGTGTATTTACATTTCTCCTCCCCCTAATTCTTTAAAATATTAACTAGAGCAATTTTGGAAACACAGGAAGAAACCTCTTGCATATCTACTAGAAAATGAAAGTTAAAAAAGTTTGTAGAACAGAACCCAAGCTGTTGAAGTTTGTAAGTTGTCTGCCATTTGGTTTACTCTGTTTCTTTATCTTTTCATTTGTTATTTAATGTAGTGTGATATGAATACCTATTTTAAAACTTAGAATGTGGACTGATCTGTGTTTTGGGTTTTTTAATAGTTCAAGCTCCTTATGGAACATTTGGATCCTGATGAAGAGGAAGAAGAGGGAGAGGTGTCAGCTAGCACAAATGCTCGGAACAAAGCAATTACCTCGCTGCTTGGAGGAGGCAGCCCTAAAAACAATGCAGCTGAGACAGAGGATGATGAAAGTGATGGGGAGGATAGAGGAGGAGGCACTTCAGGGGTGAGGCGGAGGAGGAGTCAACGTATTTCGCAGCGTATTACGTAAAATTATTTTTGTGCTTATAAATGTCAGTCTATTATATTAAATGTACACCAAGTAATGTAATCTACATGGAAGAAAGCATTTTGTAGATAGAGATTCTCTACTTAACCATTTATACAACTTTTGTAGAAAGTTTAACAGAAAAGACAATAAAAACCAACCAAACTAGAAAATGAGATTTATCCCCTATAAAAATTTATTAATTTTCCTTTGGAATGTACTATGTGTTATCCTTCTTATTGTTGCCAAGTTTTTATGTAGCTTTGATTTATGTGTATATATAATTTTATATATCAATAAGAGATAAAGACACGGGTACAAATTAAGAGTATGTGGTTTTACAAGGATATGTTAACCCCTTGGCGCTGGCGGTGCGTCTCATTGCCGGCAATGGAATGTGTGCTGGGAAATCCCAACTCCCGGCGTCAAGGGATTAAAAGCAATAAAAGCAATAATTTCACTAAAGTTCTTTTGTGTAACACTTGGTCTTTTTTCCCCCCCAATGTTTTAGTCATTGAGAAGGTCAAAACGAAATTCAGACTCTACGGAGTTGGCAGCACAGATGAATGAAAGTGTTGATGTCATGGATGTCATCGCTATTTGCTGTCCAAAGTACAAAGACCGACCACAAATTGCAAGAGTAGTACAGAAAACCAGCAATGGCTTCAGTGTTCAGTGGATGGCAGGCTCCTACAGTGGCTCCTGGACTGAGGCTAAGCGCCGTGATGGCCGCAAACTGGTGCCTTGGGTAGACACTATTAAAGAGTCAGACATAATATACAAAAAAATTGCTCTAACAAGTGCTAATAAGCTGACTAATAAAGTTGTACAGACTTTACGATTGCTGTATGCTGCCAAGGATGGAACTTCCAGCTAATGAATTTGTACATGCAGCCAAATTTACAGGAATTGAAATAACAGGAAAACTTGAAATATCAACTTTATGGGGGAAAAAAAAAAACCACACACACACAAAAAACAAATCAGTTAAATGAAGAGTAAGAATGGAACCTGGGATGCAGGAAAAAAGAAGGAAATGTTTGGTAAACACTTCTGTGGGAGCTTCCTTCGCTGTTGTGCAGCAGAAACTTCTCAGTTCATTTTTACTCCCACTGTATTATAGTTTAACAAAAAAATGTTTATATCTTGGAAAAAAAAAAACCTTTCTGTTTAAAAAAATAAGTGAATGTTGAAAATTAGTCTGTTAATGTTCTTAATAAAGTGTTCTTGGAGTTTAACCTAGCAGCGGATGGCTTTCTTTAGCTTAGCCCAGTTTCCAGGGAAGCATTGTTTTTCCAGGCTGTAAAATGGCAGAATCTCCTGGATATATAATTTATTCTGTTGAAGGAAAAAAGCATGCAGTATCTATGACCTATTTGCAGGAGCAGTTTTTGTAAATGTAGATTTTGATGTATTGGGTCACCCCTAAAATAATACATGAGAAAAGGGATCCCCAGCAAATCTGGTGGAATGAATACTGCAATAAATTTTTTTACTACTTTGTTACTTGTCTGTTTCCATTTGAATTTCTTATTGTAAAGATCTGTTTAAATCCATTTATATTATTCTTCAGTCTTTTATGTAAAATTTACTATATTAGTGGTTTTCAAAACAAGACATAAAATATTGTTTATACAGTTTGTATAGGCTGACTTCTGAATAATTGGTATCTTTTTATTTTTATCCCTTAAAGGGTGTAAACACAAGTTAACTCCAGGGTTTTATTGTATCCTGCAATATTTAGTATTAACTATATGATTTAGCACTGTGTCAAACACATTTTCAAGAGTACATTTTGATATAAAAAGAAACTATAGTTTATTCCTTGTATGCTTCAATTTATTTCTAATGCTGTCCAAATGGTAATTTATGATAGTTTAAATTTTGGGAAAACTGAATGACTATTCTGCCTGGGCTATCTGGCCATGCATGCATTTCTCTGGGTTAATATAGAGAGGCCTTGTGTCAAAAGGAGATAGCTACCACTATCTGAAGAGTGAATGGGTATGAATCTGGGTAATTAAGTTACATTCCTTCACAAATGAATTTTTTTAAAAAAACATTTGTATATTAGCCTATTTTGTTTTACTAATTGAAAGATGATTTCACATTTTGTAAATTGAAAAAATGCTATTGAAAGCTTTCAGAAGCATTTGCTTCAACTGCTTTACCATAAGCCTTTCATAAGCAGTCTGCCTTCCTAGAGAGTAACAAAAGCAGCAGATTTGCAAACAGAAAATCTAAAACTACTAAACTTTTTAGGGGAATATTAAACCCTGCTATGTTTTCAAATGTGTTTATCTAAAACAGGTGTTCCTCAATAAGTAAAACTTTCTCTTATGTTTATTTTCTTTTACAAGTTTAATTTATTGATAGGAGACTTTTGATGAAACTAGCTTGCAGAATTCTAATGCATTATTAGATTTGTGAGGGATAGTAACATTATTCCAAAATACACTCATGTACAGAAAAAACATTAAACTGAATGAATTAATTAATCTACTCCTCAGAATCTAGTTAGTAATTGTTCCCATGGGAAATGCCTTTTTGCTGTTTCACCACTGGAATTTTTATAAAGACAAATATTTTCTCACCTTTTTGTTTTCACCATTCATGGTATTTTCTTCATTGTACAAAAAGCCACATTTTGTGCTAAGATAGGTATTTTTAAAGTAGGGAGAAGTAGAAAAAGCAGTCACCCCTGTAGCTCTGGAACCAAAATGGGGGGGTGTACATAAGTGCTGCAGTGCAGTAATTGATACAGTAACAGAATTTTATTTTTTTATATTGACATAACTTTGTAGTATTTTTTTTTCCACACATAACTACTGAATTTTTTTATTCTTACTGCTCTCTCCCTTTGATTGCAAGTTCTGTACATGGAAACTTGTCGCGGTAGCTTACCTAACAAAGGGATGTTGTCAAGCTTTTAGAATTAACACTAACCATATTGTACTCTTTAAGAAAACATGGACACTTCCACAATCTAAATATAAAAGAAATAAATTATTTTTAATCTTCCATTTCAGTACTGTAAAATTACAGACTAATTCTTCAATATTTTCATTATATGCACTATAAAAGGTCACAATACTTTTGTCAAAACTTTAATTACAAATAAGTATTTTTTTAATTATTAAGTAATGCCCTTTTATATTTTTTAAGTTCTCTATTACTTATATTAACAACTCTAAAATCTATAAAGGTAGTCATGGGCAATATTCAGCATAAGTATTTTAACAAGGTGTGGCCATTAAAAAGCTATTTAATATTTAAGTCTAACTTTAGCCTTTGTTTTGCTGTTGTGGTGTCGCTAGTGAAAATACTGTTACTGTGAAATAATTGGATTGTGATCAACATATTAGCTCTAACATGAAATACCTTGTAGCACTGAAGTAGATCTTAAATGTATTTGTGGCTCATGACAAAAAAAAATTTGTAATTGAGTCTGACTCATGGGTGCTAGTTAACCAGCAGGATGTTCTGCCTAAACGCAGGTGTTAATAATGATCCAGGATAATGAATGGATCAGTTCAGTTGATACTTACTGTAAAGATAACACATTTTAACTCTGAGCGCCAGACAGATATTAACGGAATTGGACTCAAATAAACACCTAATGCTTTTGTTATGTGCCAACACTCAGAAGTCTCATACACTAGAAACAGCAAGAGCCCAAGGCAGAAGTTTGCTTCCACTCACCAAAGAGCCATGCTGTCATGGCTTAACCCCAGCTGGCAACTAAGCACCACGCAGCTGATTCCTCACTCCCCTCACAGTGGGATGGGGTATAGAATCAGAAGGGTAGAAGTGAGAAAATTCATGGACTGAGCTAAAGACAGTCTAATAGGTACAGCAAAAGCCACACACACAAGCAAAACAAGGAATTCATTCACTACCTCCCATGGGCAGCCAGGTGTTCGGCCATCCCCAGGAAAGCAGGGCTCCATCACGCATAATGGTTACTCGGGAAGACAAATGCCATGACTCAGAACATCCCCCCTTCTTCTTCCCCCAGCTTTATATTGCTGAGCATGATGTCATATGGTATGTGATATCCCTTTGGTCAGTTGGGGTCAGCTGTCCCTACTGCATCCCCTCCCAACTTCTTGTGCACCTCCAGCCTACTTGCTGGTGGGGTGGAGTGAGGAGCAGAAAAGGCCTTGACTCTGTGTAAGCACTGCTCAACAATAACAAAAACATCTCTGCATTATCAACACTGTATTTCATCACAAATCCAAAACATAGCCCCATACTAGCTACTATGAAAAAAATGAACTCTATCCCACCCAAAACCAGCACACACACCATAATCATACAAGCATTTCCATATCCCTCAGAGACATCTTATCATTAAAGTACTGAGTTGTAAAGGGTGAGTTCTTAACATTAAGTAGTGAGGTTTTAAATTTCATGCTTCTTTGACAGAATATTAAGGTGTTATTGTTATATACAAATAAACATGAAAGTATTTAAAATAAATGTTGTAAGAATTTAGTTTGGCCCATTCCAAAATGAAACTTGCAAGTTTTTGTCCTAGAATGTACATGCACTTTGTTGTTCACTTTCTCATTATCCTCACAATGCTCAAATTATGCCTTGGGCACCTATAAGGCATCTAGGGAACCCTTTTTTTAATTATTCTGAGAGAATTCTTGCCAGTTTATGTTCAACATGTCAGAAAACTACATAGTTTCTACATGGTTCAAATGTGGTTTCCCACCTAATTTTGGAGCTCTCTGTATTAGAAAGGGTTGTGGGTTTTTTTATTGGTATACATGTAACTGTATGCGCTACTTGCGGCTACCATGTTAAATGTCTCTTCCAAACATTCTCTTCAAAAAAATCCTTAACATGAGGGTTGGTGGGAGGGACGAGTTTATCCTGCGAGGAACAGCAATAGCTCGGGCAACCAAATACCAGTGCAGTGGTTGAAGAAGTGTGTGACATCATCTGTCCAGGCAAGGAAGTCTACAACACACCTTTTGAAAGTACATTACCAAATAACTGACTGTCCCAGTTATGGTTTGTGACACAGAGTGGCAAGTATTTCAATGACTATTTAAAAAAATTTTTTGTTTTGACTTCAAAAGAGCTTTTCTCCATCTCTGTACATAAAAATGAGCCTTTCAATGTGGCTACATTATCTTGAAAACAAGTATTCTAGTTCCTAAAAGCTAGAATAGTGATTTAGCTGATTTTCCACCCCTATCTCCCCCGAGGACTGACTATTAAACAGGATACTGCTGCTGCTGTTATTTGTAATGTAGCCTTTGTCTTTTGGAAGCTGTAGTTATGAGCAAGCACTAAGCCACATTACACAGGGCACCTCTTTGACTACTAGGTTTGGATGTAAACCACCCCCACCCCACCCTCTGCTTTTTTTTGTCAATCAGCTCATTTTCAAAGTATTTCCTCCTTACCCTTCCTGTCACAGCACTCTCCAGACTATCAAGCTGCAACAAGGTCTTTTTACCATCTCATACCAACACACTCTTCATGCCAGTCCCTCTGCTGTTTTCTCCTCACCTCCTCCAAAGCACATGCCCTCTCTCCTCTTGCCTCTTCTTCAGCTGCTCTCTCTTCATTGGCTCTCAACCACTTAACAGAACCAGCCACAGCTGCACCTTATCTACATCAACCAACCCACCACTCCTGAAGCCAACCACAGCTGTATGTTATCAATGCTAATTAACCTGCCTTCATTCTTCTACACCTTCCCCCAAAATAACTTCTGAATTTGTTTTACCTATCTCTTATTTGCAATACTCTTCCCAATTATAGAGGGCTACAAAATTTGTTGGAAACAACCCAAGTCTGTCACTACAGTTAATTTAGTTTTGAGAAATCATACAGGTTATCATCTGTTTATTTCTCATTTTGACTTCACAAGCACAGACTGAAGACTTACACTTTCTTTGGATAACAGCCTTCTTTCTATCACTTTTACTTGTTTGGTTCTCTTGTTAGGGTTTATGCTTGTACAGAAATAATACAGAACCTGAACTGCACTTAAATTGCTGTAAGCCAGAAATAAGTGCATAGAGGAGAAATTCAGTGGTTTGTGCTTCCTGCTTAGACTAAATATACTCTGTGTAATTCTTTGAGAAAATGCATTTGTTTCAAATTCATGAGACTTTTTTGATTCTGAAGAGTTCTGTGTGGAGATGGATTTTCAACTTCAAGGTCAGCCTTGAACATGTCTGATGCATCCCTACAGTTCTGAACAGTACCACTTAATTACATTCAAACCTGCAGGTCAGATTCATGTAATACTAAGTTCTCTGTGATTTGGATCACTCCTCATCAATTCTTTTTATTTGCTGTCCAAAAGTACGGGTTGGAAAAAAAAATAAAAATGCACATAGTGGTATTTTCTAACAATCTAACAGCTGTTGCACATTTTATAAAATTCTCAGTTGTGACCAGCTCAGTAGCAGGTCAGAAAACTCAGAATTTTAATAAAAAAATGTTTTAGAACTCATTTTTTCAAAATCAGCATCTGTGATTATATGATTAAACATGTGCCCAGTTGTCAGAGATTTCTGGAAAGGCAGAAATTTATTCCTTAAGTTATTTATTCCTCAATTTATTCCTCCAAAAGGCCTGTCTGCTATGTTCTCAAAGTATCAGTAGTATTTTAAAACCAAAGCACCACAAGGAAAGGGGACTATTATGTTCTCAACTAGAAAGCAAATTTCTTTTGAAGGTATTATTCTACTTGAGAGAGAGAGGATTCCTTTCCTTCCCTTCATATTGAAATCCATGTGAAATAATTGTGGGCAGTTGTCACTAAGTCTGTGTTCAGCCTTCAAGTCAGCTGATCCAAACTTTCCAGACCAACCATGTACAGCCTTCTACACACCTACTCTTTGGGCACCTGATTAGTACTGGATGTTCCATAGTTAGTGGAATTTTTTCCTACCTTCAATTTTAAATGGTGGCTGAGAAACCCACTCAAACAGGCCACTTCCTTAAATGTCATATTAAATACTTTTAGGAGGATGCATATAGTTGGTCATCACAAGGTATGTATTTCTCTTAGAAGGTCCTTTTCAACTTTTTATTTTCTGATCTTACCTTCCTTCTATTTGTTGTGTCTTTATACATCAGGAAAAAAACAACACATTCCATTATTTTAGCTTATTTAAAAATATTCCAATTGAGGATCAGAGTAGTCTGTTGATTCCTTACCTATTCTGCCCTACATAAAGTGGTGCAATGTGATTTCAAAAACAAGTTTCGGGGTTGTATTTATTCTGTGAGTAGTAGCTATTAATGAATACTTGTTCCTTTTTCTTAAAAATTTTACAAATTGTAGCGCAGACTTCAGCACATGTTCCAATGTCAAGTACAGTTTCTTGAAGCCTGTGTAGTATCTTAAAAGTAGCTTGTTCCACAGCTAAACACACTCTTTCATCTTCAGAAGGTATGAGTGTAACTTTGAGGAGCTGGGAAGCACAAGATGCACCTACCTTTCCTTGTATGTTCCCTGTGAAGTATACCTATTTCAATTTACTGTGGCAGGATTTTTGGAAATAAAACATAGATGCTAGCCCCGTGAATCTTAAGCTGCCTTTTCACATAATTTGACATCTCTTTAGTAGTCCCTTAGTTTAAATATCTCAGCCAGAGCTCTGACAGAGACACGTTTTCTGAAGATGTATAGCTAAAGACAGCCAATGACTACTAAGTACCACTTTATTACTGAATCCCTTAATAATCAAGTTATCATATTAAAGAATAAAGATTGTCAAAATAGTATCATCTTACTTTTGTAGCTTTATATTTTTCCTCTTTCTGTTTTAATTCTTTTGTTTCCTTGGGGTTCTTTGGTTGGTTGTGGGTGTTGTTTTTGGTGTCTCTTTTTGTTGTTTTTTTGTTGATTTTTTTAAAAAAAAACTTCCTGGAAGAAAGTTTTTTCTGTACATTCATTTTTGGTTTTTTTTTTAAGCTTTCTGACTGAACCTACCAAAGACACCAAAGACAAAAACATGTATTAAGATATCAAATATGTGGAATTAAGTACAAAATATAGAAAAAATTGTTTCAACCAGTCATTCTTATAGAAAGGTTATCTAAATTCAAGTTTCTAAGTCTATGTATATGATTTAACCCAATAAAATAATCTTATGCTTAAAGCTGTGATATTTCAATCTCAGAGTTAGATGGAAATGTCTTGTGGATAACTGGCTAGCTGAAAAAGGTCTCATAGACATAGTCCAGCTGGCTGGACAAAAATGCACATCGCTCTCAGCTTATCTGAAGTAAAGCAAAAATACACTATCCTTGGCTGTTCTTGTTACACAATAACAGGAAGATCGCGGTGGGAAAAGAATGTTGCAGGTGGGAACAGATAACTACAGAAGAGAAACTAGGGGCGGGCTTGGTATTTAGGCAACTAACCAATAATGAGCTTAACTTTTGTAATATGTATGAGCTAATTATAACAAGGCATAAAAGGTGACTGTAAGGGACAATAAACGAAGTCTGCTGATCTCTCATATTGAGTGACTGTGTCTTCCCTCCGTCGCAACAATGTCTCACTACAAGATTGCTAAAGGAAATTTAGGTTTCTTCAGGTGGGACTCCAAAAAAGTGTTGCTGTGCTTTAAGAAAATAAAAATTGCTGTAGCTTGTGCCACTTAAGCCATTCTAAAAATTCAACCCTTCTTTTTAAAATACTTTTTCTCCATTTGTTATTTTTCTATTAGGTTGTTCTAAATGAGTATACATGAGATTATATAGATTCTATTATTTCCCACATTTTCCTCCTCTGTATTTCCATATGTATTTTCTTAACTAATTGATATTTGCAACTTTCTGCAACTGATCTGTTTCATAACATACTCTATTTGGCTTATGTACAGAGCCTTTTGGTTAAAAACAGACATATAAATCAGAAGTTCTCTCATGAAAACAGGACTCTGTGCTAGTATTAATTTTTGCCCTTCAATCCTTCCTCTGCATCTCTCTCCAGCAGACACTTGGAAAAAGGAAGAGGTGATCTCTAACCATGGATGGCACTTTCAAAGAGTACAATAAAATTGAATTTGGAGTCAGCCTTTCCAGTCCAAGGTTCAGCCAACTGCAAGCTGCCATGTGGCACTCTGCTCTTCTTTTCATAGATAGACAATGTCTCTGTTAATTTTTCTAGTAGGACCAATGGGATATTTGCTCTCACTGAGGATCATGCTGTTGGTGACTTTGCCAGAAGTGTTCCTATTTTGCTTTCATCTTGTAGCCAAAGCCAGTACACAACTTCTGCCAAGCCTTTTAAGAGATCTTCCAAAACCTACTTGCTAGTTTTCCAGTTACAAGTCAGAAGAAGAGGTGTTTACATTCATCTCAGCATCCCATGTTCCTACTGTCTCCCTTTGCTTGTGTGATAGCAGAGGGAAATCCAAGTACATCAGCATTTCTCAGGAAAAAAAAGAGGAATTATTTCAACTGGTTCACAAGACAATATTTTTACAGATAACAATTTTTAATATAGAGGAGCATTGTTTGCTCCTGAGGCACTAGAAACTTTTTTTGAAGAGCATTTTTCTTGACATGCCTCATGTGAAAGCATCACCTACTGTTGCCTCCCAACTGTTGTTCTCAGAAAAGAATGATCAACAGAATATCAAAATACTCCAACTGATAAAGTATCCAACCTGTTCATATGTGTTAAAAAAAGCTCCTTTTGGCTTCAAAAGGATGCCTTGACCTTGCATCACACTTCTGTGTCCATGTTGACTTGAAATCTATTTTCATTATAGAGGTTATCTCAATCATCAGGAAGACCAGTGTCACCACCTACCCACAGTTAAGGGTTTTAAGGCAATTCTAAACATTTTTGTTAGCAGAGCATTGCTGAGGTGGATGCATCTTGATTTTCTAAGCAAAAATTGTCCATCTCCATCACACAAGATCCTGCACACATTTACTTGCTGATGATGAACACCTTTTAAGATTCTGACTTTACAGAAACCTGCTCTAGTCTAGTTAGGGAATAACAGAAATGGTGGTTTATATCCCTCTCTGTCCACTTATCACTGGGACATATTTTTCTTCTCCCAAAGTTCCTCAATGACCTGTGGAAACTCATGGCTGGGGGAGATTGTCTTAGCTGCATTTTGCAGAAAAGAGCTTATGTTCAGAGCATTACAACATTGGATTGTTTTGCATTCAATAAAATAGAAATGACAAGTCACCATATGAAAACAAAACAAACCCAAGGCTAAGCTCTTAAGATCCTTTATAAGAGATATGTGCCTCATAGCACAAGAGATAAATTTGTACATCTTTTTTCATTAAATCCCAGTTATGAAAGGTCTTTTTGCTGTCCTTCCTGAAGAAAGTGAAATAGTGGGCAGTTTTTCCCCTCAACTGGTCTTTGCTCCTAGTATCCTGGCAGTTTACCATTAAGAACACAACTCTGGGAGGCAAAGAAAAAATCATCATAGTCTTTCATCTACAGCTTTCTCAGGTATGGGCTATCAACCCATACCAGACTTCTACTCATTTACCTCAGAGTCTACCTAGTGAGTAGAAGTCTGGTCAAAGATCTTGTGGCATTTTACAGCATTATGTGGAGGTCTTTGTTCAAGGGTGGCTTTGTTGGAAACTACTTTCAACTTAACTGGAAGACATTCCATTTGCAGCCTTTCATTCTAACAAAGTGTCCTGAAGTTGTTGTGATCATCAGCTGTTGCATTAGCAAAACTTTTTACTTCAGGTTGGAGTTGATGAAAGATAGGTTGTGTATTTTCTTGATACAACAGAACCCTTCATTAATTGGAAGGAGCAGCTCTGCTTCCTTCCCTTTTGAAAACAAGCATCACTTTTATTTGGCACAACATACAACAAAATGATGATACAATTTTTAAAACATTGCTTTCCTGATCACTTAACAGCAAATTTTAACACAGGGCTCACCTGGGGTATATTGGGGATTACTCTTGGATGAAGAGGGATGTTATTATTTCAAAGAGATTGCAATGCTATTATCCTGATTTTGGCTGGGATAGAGCTAATTTTCCTTTCAGTAGCTGGTAGAATGCTGTGGTTTGGATTTAGTATGAGAATAAAGTTGACATACAATGATGGTTTTATTTGTTGCTAAATAATGTTTATACTAAGTCAAGGACTTTACAAAAGTTTCTTAGGCCCTGCCAGTAAGATGACTGGGGCACAATAAATTGGGAATGGACACAGCCAGGACAGGTGACCCAAACTAGCCAAAGGGATATTCCATACCACAGAATGTCATGCTGAGTATATAAACTGGGGGGATTGGCCAGGGCCTGCCAATCGCTGCTTAGGGACTAGCTGGGCATCAGTCAGCAGGTGGCAGAGCATTTGTATTATGCATTGCTTGATTTTTTTCCTTTTGGATTTTATTCCTCTCTCTCCTTTTCATTACAGTTGTTGTTGTTGGTTTTATTATTATTATATTTAATTTTATTTCAATTATTAAATTGTTCTTATCTCAACCCACGAGTTTTACCTTTTTCACAAATCTCCTCCCCACCCTTTGGCAGGTGGGGGGGAGTGAGCAAGCAGCTGTGTGGTACTTTAGTTGCCGGCCGGGCATAAACTACAACAGCTGTCTACCTGTTTATGAAAGGTAGATGTTAGCATAATGGATTAATTTGGGTTTCTTTCTTCCATCCACTTTGGTTTTGCAGTGCTTAGAAATTACATGAGAGAGCGCATATGTGTCAGGCTGTGCTTCTCCCACTCCTGGCTGGATTCATTGATGTTTATGTAAAGTTCATTAGACATGGGTTATTAAATGCAATATTTGTGTGCAAGCTTTTCCAAATGCAGGCCAAATTATTGCTGATCAAAGTAACATTGCTGATCAAGGCAAGAAAGGTGAGAAATATTTACTTTCTGCTTCCCAGGAGTGCTAGCAAATGAGGAAATTGCTGTTACAAGGAAATTTACTTTATATTTTGATTCTCTGCCTGTTGTTTCTGTGTTGAAGAGCATTTCTATATTTGATGTGTAACAAAGACATACCTGTAAACAAAAGTGTGAAACAGGTAACTTGTAAAATTTATAACAGATCCATGTAGTGCTGTTACCAAGTTTCTGGTAAAAGTCTGGAGGGAGGTTGGGAAAAATATGACCATTACATGATTAAATACAATGTATGGTTTATTGGAATTGTTTGTCATTTGCTCTTTTTTTTTTTTCTCTGATTTTATTAGGCTTTGATCTCCTACTTTTGCTCTTTCTTATTTCTTGCCCTCAGAACTTAGTCTTGCTTGTATCATTATAGGTCTAGATACTCACTGGCCCCAAAGAATCATCAGATTATTGGAAAACTACCAGGTGGAAATCATATTTGCATGAGAATCTGATTAAGAAGGAAAATTGTTGCTTTTCTTGACTGGCAGAAGAAGGGAGAGGTATTTTGTCAAGATATGCAATTATAGAACTCATTGGAGGACAGTAGCAGAGGGGAGAATTATAGAGGAAAACTTAGGCTAGAGGAAACCTGTCAAAGGAATATCAGACTGCAAGTGAAGGGGAGAACACATGTAAACAGGTAAGAGGCTATGACAAAAAAAAAAAAGGGAGGGTGGGGGGGTGGCAAATGTGAAGTAGACTTCAAAACAAAATTGGAAGAAAGAAAGTGAGCTGGATAAAGAAGGAAAATGGCATTCACCAACGTGTTGTTTTCCAAAGTTTCCGTTTCTGGATGTTGGTGTTTGTTGAGAATCTTAAGCCTTCACATTTCAGTGTGAGCATTAACTTCTATTTCAACTCTGCAAAAGAGACTTAAAAAGCTTTGATCCCAAAAAGTTAAGAAAATAAGGCAACTAAATTGTAATATGGGATTTGTAAATACATTTATAGTTGCATTTCCACTAAAAATCTTTACAGAGACATCAGAGAAAAAAACTTCTCTTCAGTCTGTCAGAGCATGGGGGTTAAGAAAGGTCTTAACAATCCTATTCCCATGTGTAGGAGTGCTTTTTTCATACTGCTGTGACTCTGTAGTGCAGCTCTGCCCAGGCACCTGCTTCCATCATGTCTCAGGCAAAGCAGGTTAGCGTTGAACTTGTGGTTGGGAGGTCTCTGCCCTTGTTTTACAGATTTGTGATGATATGCATCAGGAAGTAGTTAAAGAAAGGATTTCCTTCGCCATTGTTAAAATTAAATGAACTGCTCATTTGCAATTTTTTCTTCTTTTAGCACGTGGCGGTACATTGCTTGAAGAAAGTGGATGAGCCATCCTATTCCTGCAACCCCTCAGTAAGGAACAAGCAAGTGCTGCACCACCCCAAACAGTAAAGTGTGTATTAAGAAATAAGATATGTGATGAAAGACTGTAAAGGTTCTTCAAACATCTTCAACATCCTTTTTATAAATGGAATTCTTACACCTTGTTTCTGCATTTCCTCCCCCCTAAACTTATGTGAACATTTTGATCATCAGAGATCTACTATCAAGGTCTGCATTCTTTACAAACAAGGCCCTTTAGGGGAGCAGGTACAGTCTTGGTAACCTGTATAACTCAACTGCTATCAAACTACCATGTTTGTTATCTCCAATCTTGTCTGGAGAGTTTTTTAGATTATTTTGAATATTTTTGTGCATCACAGCATATGCATTAACATTTAATGACTGTGATGCTGTAACTATCATCAGAAAAAAAGTCTGAGTCTGATACAGTTCTTACAAGCCTTTTAGGCCCTGGTTTATGAGTCACTGTCTTGTCCCTGACTACTTTCTCTTCCTTCTCATAGCTGGCTATGATCATAGGGAGACTCATACTTAGCTAAAATAGGATTTTTCAGGTTTTTTTCCACCAAGAACAGAAGGTACTCACTGATAAGTGATGATTTATTTTCTACCACTCTGGAAAAAGACAGTTTGAGACTTTGAGTAAAGTCACAATTTCATGCTTTGGACTGGCTCTTTGAAGGTACTTGCCCTTTTCATTTGGAGATGATCACTCCCAGTCTTGCACTCTGGCCATTCCTGTGGGACAAGCTCATGCAGATTCTGAGGACTGCTAAAAATAAAAAGCCAGTTTTGTCAATTCTATCCTGATACATGTGTAATCCTGTAACAGACTTTCTTTGACTCATATTTCTTGATGTTTTCAAAGATGCAGCTTCACTTTGAAATATGAAAAAAAAATATTTAATTACTGTCACCCAAAACTGTAACAGTTTAAACCACTGGAACCTAACACAGTTTTGAATTCCATGAAAAATTCAAATTTCTTCACTACAAAAATAAAAACTGCTCTTGGGAAAGAATCACCACAGCTACAGTTGTTTGGCTACTGCAAATGGTTTATGGCCACTGAACACATGGGAACTTTTTTTAAAAACATCTGGGGGCTGCTAGAAGAGCTCTAACAAGACAGCATGTCATGGTTTAACTGCAGCTGGCAACTAAGCACCACGCAGCTGATTCCTCACTCCCCTCACAGTGGGATGGGATATAGAATCAGAAGGGTAGAAGTGAGAAAATTCATGGACTGAGCTAAAGACAGTCTAATAGGTACAGCAAAAGCCACACACACAAGCAAAACAAGGAATTCATTCACTACCTCCCATGGGCAGCCAGGTGTTCGGCCATCCCCAGGAAAGCAGGGCTCCATCACGCATAATGGTTACTCGGGAAGACAAATGCCATGACTCAGAACATCCCCCCTTCTTCTTCCCCCAGCTTTATATTGCTGAGCATGATGTCATATGGTATGTGATATCCCTTTGGTCAGTTGGGGTCAGCTGTCCCTACTGCATCCCCTCCCAACTTCTTGTGCACCTCCAGCCTACTTGCTGGTGGGGTGGAGTGAGGAGCAGAAAAGGCCTTGACTCTGTGTAAGCACTGCTCAGCAATAACTAAAACACCTCTGCATTATCAACACTGTACTTCATCACAAATCCAAAACATAGTCCCATGTAAAGGACGAAAGTAAGTTGACCTTGTAGAGCAGGGGTCCTCAAACTTTTCAAACAGGGGGCCGGTTCACTGTCCTTCAGACACTGTCGGGGGCCGGACTATAGTTTGGAAAAAAGTCCTATGCACACTACACATATTTTATTTGTAGTAATGCAAAAAAACAGGGAAAAGAATGCAATATTTAAAATGAAGAACAATTGTAATCAACAAAAACAAGTAATATTTCAATGTGAACTATGGGCCTGCTTTTGGCTAATGAGATGGTCAATGTTAGGTTCCATATTTGTCACTGCCAGTCGTAGCAAGTGATGCAAGTGTTCATCAGTTAGTCTGGATCTGACTGGAGATTTCAGATGTTTCATTCGAGGAAAAAAATCTGCTCACAGACATAGGTGCTGCCAAAGATGGTTGCAATTTGGAGTGCATGGTTCCTGGGATTATGATATGTCTCTGAGGGGAGAGACGCATAGAAATTAGTAAGGCTGCTTGATTTGAATGCATCTTTCAGCAAGTCACAAGTCTGTAGCTCGGCCAATTCCATTTGGTAAATCGGATCAACAGTTTCAATGTCAACAGAAAATGGGTTCCGGAAAAGCTGCATGTCCTGTTCATGGAGACGAAGCTCTTTAAATCTAATTTGAAACTCCTTTTGAAACATTTCTAGTACATCCATAACTGTTTTGTTTGGGAATGCAGCTGCTGGCTTTTCTGCAGACAGGTTTTGAGTTGTGGGGAGATGGCAGAAGTTTTCCTCCTTTGCTTGGTTAATGAGCAGGTCTAATTTGACTTGAAATGCTTTCACATGTGAATACATATCACAGATGAGCTTCCCCTTTCCTTGAAGCTGGACATTGAAATTGTTGAGTAGCTCTGTTACATCTGTCAGAAACACAAGGTGCCGTTTCCATTCTGCATCTTTGAGCTCTGGTACTTCTTTGTTTTTAGAAAGCACAAAATCATAAACCTGTGGAAATAAGTCATAAAATCATTTCAAAACTCTCCCTCGACTCAGCCAACGGACTTCTGTGTGGTACAGAATATCTTCATAGGCAACATTTAGCTCAGACAGAAATTCCTGACACTCTGTGGTTTAGTGCGTGAGATCTAATGCAGTTAACACAAGAAACCACAATTTTCATGACAGAGTCCAGCTTCAGTGATTTACAACACAGTGCTTGTTGGTGGATGATGCGGTGTATGGCTATTGGATGTGAATGGTTGTGTTTGTCCATCTCTTTGTTAATGTGTGCAACCACTCCTTTCATGGACCCCACCATGCTAGGAGCACCACCAGTTGTCACGCTGAATAGTTTACCCCAGTCCAGCTCCAAATCATTCATAGTTTGGCAAACTTTCTCATGGATATCCTCTCCTGTAGTTGTTCCTTTGGTGCTTTTCAGTGCAGCAAGCTCCTCTGTGACTTCGAAATGATCATTTGTCCCACGAATGAAAATTAGAAGTTGTGCAGAATCATGAACATCATTGCTTTCGTCGAGTGCCAATGAGAAACAGCAAAGTTTTTTTGAGGAGTTTTGCAACTGCAGATTCAAATTTTCCCCCATTTCTTCAGTCCTTCGTGTAATTGCAGGTCCTGAAAGCCTCACTGTACTAAATAAATGCGCCTTCTCTGGACACATCTCTTTGGCCACAGAAAGAAGGCATTCTTTAACAAATTCTCCCTCTGTGAATGCTCTGCCAGTGCGCGCTACGAGCTTGGCAACTTGATAGCTTGCTCGAAGTGATGACATATTGAGCTGCTTTTGCTTCACAAATGTATTTTGCTGAGTTGTCAATCCATGTTTCAGTCTTAATATTTTATCTTTTCTCACTTGTCCGACCAAAGAATCATATTTACCTTTATGTTGAGTTTCGTAGTGTCGACGCAAATTGTATTCCTTTGACACAGACACTGAATTCTGGCATATCAGACAAACAGCTCGCTCTTTGTACTCTGTGAAAAAATAATCAGAAGTCCACTTTTCTTGGAACACCCCGCACTCGGAGTCAATTGTTCTTTTTTTTGACATGATGGTGCGCGCGCTTCCCACTGGTGCTGGCTTGCTTGTCCTGCCTGGGAGCTGGAGGGAGGGAGGGAGAGACGGGGGAGCCGCCCCCCTCGCTGACGACGCCGCCCCCCTCCTCAGCCCGGCCGCGCAGTCCGGACAGGGTGGCCAGAAGGGACTGAAGAGACTTTGCCGCGCCGGGGCTCTGGCGATTCGCCCGAGTTGGCTGGACCTCGCAGTGCAGAGGCTGCCGACTGAGCTTGCCCGGCAGAGGAGATGGGGGGGCCGGGGGGGTTCTGTAAATACCGGGGGCCAGATTGAGGACCCTGGGGGGCTGTATCCAGCTTGCGGGCCATAGTTTCAGGACCTCTGCTCTAGAGTATCAACTGTACCTCTCAGCTTGGTGTCATCTGCAAACTTGCTGAGTGTGTCCTCGATCCCACTGTCCATGTCCCCAACAAAGATGTTAAATAATACTGGTCCCAATATGGACCCCTGATGGACCCCACTCATCACTTGTCTCCACCTTAACTTTGAGCCATTGACCACAACTTTTTGAATGCGACCATCTAGCCAATTCCTTATCCACCAATTGGTCCACCCTTCAAATCCATGTCTCTCCATTTTAGAGACAAGGATGTCATGTGGGACAGTATCAAATGCTTTGTACAAGTCCAGGTAGATGATGTCAGTCACTCTTCCCTTATCCTCCAATGCTGTAACCGTGTCATTGATGGCCACCAAATTTGTCAGGCATGGTTTGCCTTTTTGCGAGACCATGTTGCCTGTCACCAATCACTTCTCTGTTTTCCATGTGCCTTAGCATAGTTTTGAGGAGAATCTGCGCCATGATCTTGCCAGGCACAAAGGTGAGACTGACTGGCCTGTAGTTCCCTGGGACTTCTTTTTTTTCACTTTTTGAAAACGGGAATTACGTTTCTCCTTTTCCAGTCACTGGGAACTCTACCAGTCTGCCATGACTTTTCAAATATGATGTATTAAGGGGAACATTTTTAGAAAAGTAAGTGCAGGAAACTACGTATGTTAGTTTGGGACCAGTAATCCTACTTAATCATCTGGATGCCTTCAGCATCTTTTTTTGTTTTACAAAGGTATTTTCCAAGTGTTATGGGCCAGGATCTGGTTTGAAATGCTTGGCAAAGACAAGGAAGTTCTTGCATCAGCTCTTGGAGATGCTTTATTTTATGAAGTTTAGGCATGGAGGAAGATTTCCCCTGGAAGATTTGGGCCAAGAAAAAGCACTCTTCTGCTGCAGTGTTTAGTCCAGATGATGCTGTTTCATCACCCTTACAGCACTGGAGCACCAAACACTATCTGCAGGCACACAGGGCTGGTGGGAAGCATTCCCTCACCTTCCTAAACTGCAGGTGAACCTACAAAGGAATGGTCTTAACTTAATACACCACCATCTTTCTTCCAGGGCCACATCCTGTGCCTGTGTCTGTGTCTGTGTAGAAGGCAGAAGCTGGTTAATAGTGTAGAGTAACAGTACATAATTTTTTAGGACAGGAAGCTGCAATATCCACTGGCAAGAATGTAATTGCTTTTGAGCTGGAACAGGGCCAGGACAGTTGATTCCATCTTCTAGGAACAGCTGCAGCTTTGGAGGCAGACAAAACCAGGCCTACTGCATGGAGGGGAAGAAGAGAGAAACTGAGATTGCCAGCAACCTTCTGAACCCAGAAGCATATAGGGGAGGACCATGCCCAGATGCCTCATCTTTCCTGCTCCCCTGCGTGGCCATCGTGAAAACCTGCAGAGGAGCTGGCCAGAGAATGCAGCCAGCCCCAATCCTGGGACTTCTGGCATTCAGAAGACTCTCTGGAGTTTTGCCTGGACTCCAGCTACCCCATGCTGATTGCCTGCTTGCATCCACCCTCTCATTCCCTTTTGTTCAGTTTCTTCAGCCCAGTGTCACTCTATTCATCCCTTTGCCTACCTATTTTTACCGCAGCTTTCTCCCTTTCATCAGCTAAACCTTCAGGCCGATCCCTCTCTCCAATGCCAAGGAACTACTGTTTTGTTTATGTTGTGCTGTCCAACCATCACTAGGTCTCTGGACCATAAACTCCTTCTGTGGGGCCAATCTGCTGTTCTCTTGGTGCAGCACCTAGCATAAAGCCTCATTCTCCATTGGTTCTTAAGTCAAAATGAAAGTTATAAGTAACAAAAAACTTTGCGTTTTGTCTGAACCCAGCCATGCAGACATAGTGTTTTTTCAGTCCGCCTCGACCTGCGTCACCACATTTGGTGACCCTGACGTGCCAATGTGATCCCAGTAAAGGGTATCAAAAAGAGACCCTGAGACTGTGCCGATGTGACCCTGGTAAGGAGTGTCAGGAGCAATCCTGAGACTGTGACCAGTGAGTTTCTGGGGAGGCGGAGCCTGGTGAAGCGGAATAGCACAGAGAGTGGCTGCCAGATCCCGGGAGAACTGACACCAGTAAGGTGAGCCACCAGGGACAACATGGGGACTAAGTTATCTAAAGAAGATACCATGGTGCTATCAATGTGGAAATTAGTATTAGAGAAGCGTGGAATTACTTTAGATGGGCTTCGGTTAAAAAGTATGTTATTGTGGACCAAAACACATGGAGTGGAAATGTCCCCAGTGACTGCTCTTAGTGTGTGGACCTGGGACAATTTAGGATCAACACTGTCAGAAGCTCTGGAGAAAGGGGACAAAGAGGCGCCGGGGCTTTTGCCTACTGCTTAGACATGTTGTAGGGGGCTTCGAGAATCTGCAAGACACAAGTGGGAGCTTGCCAAATCATCAAGACGCAAGTGGGGGCTTGCAAAATCAGCAAAATGCGAGTGGAGGCTTGAAAAGTCAGCAAAATGCAAATGAGGGTGTATCATTCAAACCTCCCCTGTATCCCCCTCCAGAACACAGACAAGAGGATGAGGGGGTGGGGGAGGGGGAGAGTCTGTGTCCCTTACCAGACGCCACTCCCCAATGCCCCGAATCCCCTAAATCTCTCCAACTGCATCGACTTATACTTGATACCGATTCCAAGGATGAGGACGGCAAGCAGAAACCTCCGTGGACCGATCCCAGCCCCCCTGATTCCCCCCAGCCCACACGCCTTCCCCCCCTCTGCTCCGCCCCCCCCCGCCCGCCCCCTCGGCTCCGGCCCTGCCTGCGCAGGATGGAAATGCCGAAAACCCGGATTTGGGTCCAACTACAACAACCTTATCAGTCACAGGCAATGAAGAAGGTCGAAGGTGGTAAAAATCCAGTTTCCAGTGGTACAGTAATGATGCGCGACCCTCGGCGATTTTGGCAGGCTGTAAGAGATGGGGCATTAAGAGACGGGAACTGGGATTTAGTAGAACAGATAGGCGGACCGCTCCTTGATCTTCCTACTCCTTCCACCGATGCACCGCACACATGTCCTATTGTATTGGGAGATGCGGCTGCTGGTAATACCTCATGTTCACACACCATTTGCTTGGAAAGTAGTACAGGACTTGCAAAAACCTGTTTCTCAGTACAGGGTGACAGTGTTCTGTCACGCAGAAAATCTGTCTATACTGTAATACAGTGGTTGAAATGTATTTTGCTAAAAAGAAAAATAAATAAAAGAAAAAGAAAAAAAAAAAAGAAAAAAAAATGGGGGGGGAATGAAGGGAATGACCCCAGAGGCACGATTAGAGAAAGCATGTTATGTTTTGAACTTTCTGAAAATCTCTGCCGACCATGCGGTGCCTCCCATTGTGCGGCACTTTGTGTCAATTGGTGACAAGCAGCAAAAGAGCATGAAAGACCCTCGTACCGGGCATTGGTCGGGACTGCATGAATTGTTAACTTGGGGGAGAGGTTATGCTTGTGTTTCTACAGATGAAGGTTCATGATGGATACCTGCTCGCTGTGTGCGGCCTGAACTTAGCGTGCCGGATCGTGGGAGCACTGCTGCCGCCAGTCAACCCAACAACTAATGTGTGGCCTTCTTACTAAATCAGTCCTTGTTTGGTGTGCCCTTCCTCGAAACTGACTTGCAGACATTGTTGCAAAAAAGTGAATGTACGATTTTGACAAAGAATGTGGGGAATGAAGAATCTTACTGAAAGCCTTGATATTTGGGATAATTGATTACCTCTGTATAATGTTAATCCAAAAGAAGTTGATATTGTTTGCACTTTGAATGTCTATAGTTGTCTTTATGTAGATGCTAGTGTAGTAGGAGGCTATGATGGGACCATGACACCCACATAAGTCAACACGTGAACATGCTGATAAGCATAATGCGCTTAAACACAATATAACTTTGGATGAAGCATGTAATGATGTAGTTGATTTATGGAACTGATGGGAATGTATTGCAGCGGTTCTTCTCTCATCCAGAATAACAGCAGGGAAAGCATTAAAGAGTTAAATCACCTTGTTTGTTAGGCAGTTAAGAATGTGAGTCAAATTTGCCACCATTATATACAAAACAGAGCAACTATTGGCTTTTTGTTGTTGGCTCAAGTTGGCTGTGAGGATTCTGATGGTATGTGCTGCATGGATTTTAGGCGCCCCATTGCAGCAACATGTTATCAAAATCTGAGAAAAATATCAGCCTTTTTGGCATCAATTCACTCAATTGGCAGTATTGTTTGTTTGCTATTGCCTTGGTTGCTGTCATGTTTCCAAGGGCTCTGCAGAACATGGCAAACCTGGTACTAGCTGTTCAGAAACAAAAAGGGGGAATTGTTGGGGTCTGCAGCAGGTCTGCAGACAAATTAGTTGACTTCAAAGACTTAGCCGTGTACCTTTAAGACAGCCACAAATTGTCAGGTATGTAAACAGGATGTGAAGAAACGGAACTTAGAACCGCAGCATACGGGCACCTACAACAACAGCAAATAGCAAGCAAGAAGAACACAAAAACCTATCATGGTCTGACACATGTACTGTCTAAGATATATAAATAATTTGTATAAAAATAAAGGCCATTTTGCCATTTTGTCTGTACCCAGCCACGCAGATGTAGTGTTTTTTCAGTCCGCCTCGACCTGTGTCACCACATTGCGTTGTGATAATGTCTTGGGAATCCAACTATAGATGGAGCACGCTGGCTTAGACACACACCAAAATCTAACTCTGTGGTCAAAGGATTTTTCTGCCTTTGATACTAAATACCCCCTAGGATAATAACTGAATCCAACATACAGATTAAACACAACTGTTTGAACAGCTATTATTTTGAACGTGAAAACCCTATTTGAAAACCTTAACCGAAAAAACATGGGACTGAAACAGATGTCATGCTGCTCTGACACAACAATGGCTTCATTTTTGGCTGGGTTGCAAACCCACAGGTTTTACACACTCAAAACTTTCCTAGGTTTTCTCCAGCTGCACTTAGATTTTCCAGGGTTTGTTTTCCAAGTAAAGAGGGGTGTGTGACTTCTGAAAGTGTTAGAAAGATTGGCAGGTCTTCCAAGCTGTCTGATACTGTCTGCCATGTGCAAGCATGTAAAATAAAAATGAATTTCCCTTAGAAAAATGTCCTGTATTACCTCGAGGCTCCTGGTGCTCAAGACTGCTTCATGCCACCTTGCTGTGTGCCATAGAAGGCTATGGTCACAGGATTGCTCCTCCTTCCCCATAGTGCCAAGTCTTGAATTAGCTCATGTAGCTTGTGTAAGGACAGGTCCTTTACCCTTTGGCTCTCTTGGAGTATCATGTTGGGGAGCTGGATACTTGATACGGTTTCTTAGTACTCAGGTTTTTTTAATTCACCATAGTTTTGATGAAAAACACTTTGATCTTACCCAGCTACCTTAGCCTGGTTCAAATTAAAGGAGAGTTTTATTAAGGGTGCCAGAAGTGTTTAAAGCATCCAGTGTAGGTAACACAGTTACAAATGTTTATAAAAGAAGTAGGCAAAGAAATGAAAGACAGGCAACAGAATCTAATCACAGCAAGCTCATATCTAACAGGTTCTTTTGGGTTTTGGCTGACTTGTCATTGCCTCAAAACCCTTGTCAGGGTTTTTGCTGCCTTTTGTATCTGCAGCTCAGGGAGAGCTCTCGGGGCCAGTCCTGCCCTGAGTGAACCGATCAGCTCTGTAGCATCTCTTTCTTGAAGACTTCCTTTCACTATCACTCTTCCTCTCACCCTCAGGCAGATCCAGCTTTATGCTATGTCCTCCATGGGTTTGACACTGCTCAGATGGGAGCTGTGGCCTTAGTGCTTTCTTTTGGTGGCAGAGCTGTCAGCATGTATATTTCTGTGGCTCACAGATTCCACCCACCACGCATTTCCTGCCAACTTGTATAGTAATAAATGTACTTGCTCTAAACCCGTAAACAGGGTTGGTGATGATGATGTCTGGCTCATGGCTGAGACTTGGCACAAGGATAATCAACCACATGGGAGAAACAAAGATTTTGAGTGAGATGCTTAGCCATGCTGAATCTAACCCTCAAAAACTGCTCTAACATTCACTTTTACTCATATTAGAAATCAATTTTTTGTCTGACAAACAAGATCTTTCAAGAATGATAGGCTCCATTTGAAGATAATTAATTTTCAATTAATTTATGTACAGACATCTGAAAGTACAAGGCTGAGTAAGATACAAAGACAATGCTATAAAAAAGGTTGTGTTGTATGGGGTTGAGAGCTGATATAATTAGAAAGCTTTCCTTTTGTACTTGGGTATCACCAAGGGATTCTATGACAATCTTGCACATGCAGGGACAGAGCAATTCATGCTCTTGGAGAATGCTCATGCAGGCATGCTGGCAATACTCACTGAAACCTCCTTGGGGTAAGGCATTGGATCATCCAACCTGGCAGCATCCGGCAACTGCAGTGAATATTATGAAAATCATCAAAAAGAGTATTTGTGACATTTCTTGATCCACTATCCTGATCCATGGTAAAACTGAATAGTTTTCCTGTTAGATGAATATGACCAATAAATAGGAAAAAATGTAAGAAATCAAGATAAAGAAACAGCTTAGTTGGTTCATTGTTTTAATGTATATTCTGGGATGTTTTTCCTGGTTTTGAGTATGTAGTTGGTGAAAATGTCCATTGATACCTCTTTGCTCAGATCTCATTCCCATATTCTTTATTGCATGTCTTGATGCATCAGTCGGGAGCTGGGACTACCCTTACATGGTGGAAAGATCAACTCCTTTTCCAAATGCAAGGCTGTAACCCTCTTGACCTTTACAGTAAGCAATGTCCTGGTTTCAGCTGGGATGGAGTTAATTTTCTCCTTAGTAGCTAGTACAGTCCTGTGTTTTGGGTCTGGTGTGAGAACAATGTTGATAACACACTGATGTTTTTAGTTGTTGCTGGGTGATGTTTATACTAAGTCAAGGACTTTTCAGTTCCTTGGGCCCTGCCAGCCAGAGGGCTGGAGGGGCATGGGAAATTGGGAGGGGACACAGCCAGGACAGCAGAGTTTTGTCTCAACATTGTTATGGCAGGAAACCCACCGACTGACACCATGGAGCAATGGGGGGAGCTAATCCTGAGAAACTTAACCAAACCCTTGTGCATATGCCCAGACCCGGGGTTGGGGAGATTGAGGGGTTTGGAGACCCCTGAGGACCACCTGACAGTATTGGGCATGCACACCACTGCCAGATGGAAGGTGTGGTTAAGCAGAACAGCTCGTGACAACCCTATAAAAGAACAGAACCAACCAACGTCGGACGGAACGTTCCCCCATCGGACCTGGAAACAAATCAGACTGTCAGGATGCTGCAGCTCCAGGGTGGTAGCTATTGCTGTGAACCTTTTCCTTCTTTCTTTCCTTCTTTTCTCTCTTTATCTCTTGCTCTCTCCTTTGCATTTGCAAATCTGTTGTCGGGCAAATAAAGTTCCTTGGCTCTTGACTCCATTTTGAGTCTTAATTCTGTTCCTGAGAATACAAGCAGAACATTGCTCTGGTCTTGAACCAGCATGCAACAAGCATACAACAATATGGGGTAGAAACAGTTTCAGAACATACTGTAATAATAAACACCTAAAACACATGTATTTACCTGAAAAACACTTTTACTTCAAAAGACTCAAAAACATCTCACTGTAACATTTCTGGGGTTTATTGAACATGCTTGCAGAAAATATAATAAAAAGGTATTCTAAGTGGGTTCTTTGTGTTTAGTGTGAATGTAGTAAAATGTTATTTTAGGTCTCATTGTTTGAGCAGAGTGATGCCATTGTTCATTACCTATCTGTGAAATTCTCTGAAATGCCTCTCTGTGAATGTAATTAACTAAGGACTGACTTTCCACAGTTTGCTAATAAAAAAAGGCCAGTATTAATTATTTGTTATATGCTATTCACCAATCAGCTTTCTTCTGATTTAAAATATATTCATTTTTTCAGCAAGGGAGGTAATCTGTTGACAGTTTGGTTCTCACAACACTTGAGAAGAAATCTGTCCACTGGCATCTCTTCCTCACAATGTTTACTACCTGTCCACAGTAAGCAGCAAAACAGTCAAAGGAATAAATCTGTAAAAATCAGAGTGCCTGTAAACAGCTCACATAGAACAATAGGGTCCAAATCCACCAAGGGCTGTATTCAGATTGCTAAGTGGTTTGACTAGCTCCATAACTGTGTGCAAGCCAGAAAGAGAAATAATGTTGCCACCAGAAAAAGCAAAGTCTGATCAAACATGGTGGCTGAGAAGAAGAGAGGGGAGCTGGAAGTACCCACATATACCTGGTGGTATGCCTGCCAAAGCCTGTGTGCACTCATGTTTCACTCTTACAGCTCCCCCGCTCCATGCTCCTTTTGTAGGGAGTTGGCTATGGCACAGCCCCACGGCCCCTCTACTCTTCTGGGGTCCATGTGAGAGTCACTGACTGGCAGGAGCTGGCCTGGTGTTCCTGTGTGGGAGCAGAGCCAGGTAGTGGACCCTTAGACATAGTAGCCTAATGATACTCTGTCAGTACATGACCTAGCGTGCTTGAGGACATGCATGTTCTCTGTCCAAATGAAAGACTTTGCCTGACCCTCTCATCTGTTCCAAAGGGTGAATCTCATGTGGCAGGTTTCTGATAACTCACTTTGATGACGTTCATCAGGAACAAGTCCCAAGAGGGGCTGCTGCTGAGGCATGAGGTAGCTGGAGGCCTGTAATGTGCTTGAGATCTGAGCTGTCAAGGACTCAAAGGAATTTACTTAATCAGAGACCTGCACCAAAATCTGCTGCAGTCAATGGAAGACTTGCATTGACTCCAGAGCTTTTTGGATCAGGCTCCAAATGATTAATTCCTCATAAACAAAAGAAAAAAATAGATTCCAAAGAGTCAGGACTGGAAGAATGACAAAATTTGGTCCTATAACTGTCATACTCATTATAAACTGACTTACATGATTATATAGCCCCTAATTATCTTGTAATCTTCAGTGTTGTGTGAATATTTACATACCATCTGGTCATGTAGTATGATTGCCATGTGCTATAGTTCTGTGAGTATTTGCCCTTCCAAGAAATGCCTATTCAAGAGTGGAACAAAAAATCTCATATGGAAGAATAAATTTTAGCCTCTAGAAGCAACTTCCAAGTGCATTGCCGAAATGTCAGAGTTGAGTATGATATAAACTGGAAAAATTTTGACTGGGAGGGGAAGGGAGAAGAGAAGAGAAGAGAAGAGAAGAGAAGAGAAGAGAAGAGAAGAGAAGAGAAGAGAAGAGAAGAGAAGAGAAGAGAAGAGAAGAGAAGAGAAGAGAAGAGAAGAGAAGAGAAGAGAAGAGAAGAGAAGAGGAGAAGAAGGACAAAGACCTTGAGTTCAGATATGGACATTTGCAGCTTTCAACTGAACATTTTTAATATAGCCAGGTTTAATTCTGTGCTATTAACACAGTGAGGGCATGGCCAGGCAGAGGAAAGCCTAACAGGTAGGACATTCAGCAATAAGAGGGTATATGCATTGTCTGCTCCCAGCTTTACGTCTGTATTTTACATTATGCAATTGACATGGCCTTAATTCAGCTTTTTTGTGCATTGATCCCAGCCCTGTGATCTAGGAAAGGAAGGAAAGGTGCTTGCTTTTGCTTACTGTTGGTGAATAAGAGGTTGAATCAAAAGGTGGCAGCGAGCTGTGATCTGCTTGGGTGACACCAGTGTTCTGCCAGCAATGGCTCTGCTCCCCAGTGTGCAAAGCCAGTGCACCAAATGCATCTTGTGTATATGAGGGACATTTGTTACTATGTGCAGCGAAGCAGCAGGACTAAACATAGCCTGAAGGACACATTCATTATAATCTCAGTTCTTGTGTATAACTAAGCAGTGCAGCTCAAAGATGGGCAAGAGAAACTCCCATCACCTTTCTTAGCCTTTCATGGAGCACAGGCCATATCAGAGGAAAAGTGTGAGGAAGGGCCCTTCATAAGTGAATGAGTAGAGATCCAATTGCCAACATCTACCCAAAACTCATACAGATGCAATCCGTTTTTACATTAAGGAACTGAGGCCCTCAAGTTGCATTACGAGGAGGAAACATGGCATGACACCTTGTATTGGCATTTCATCTAGAGGAAGTAGCAAGGGAAGAGAGATCTGTGCAGAGATTACATTGCAGCTAAGGTAGTGCTACAGGAAGCTACAGAAAGTCTCTTGTGGAAATCAGGCAGCATTTCCTTCCAGAACAGAAGTTCCCAATGTGCAATTTTTTTTGGCCAATGGAGGCCAACAAAGCCTTTTTATGGGTAGCCTGCAACAAGCTTTCAGCTGTGGATGTTTGTGATAGAACCAGAATATCATTAGTTTCACAGTCTCTTCCACCCTCCCTGAGACTGGAGCCAATTACAGATTGAACTGACCAGCCAGCTTGGAGTTGTCAATCAGCAGATGATGTCAGTCAGCAATGTTCTCTATTTCATATAACAGACCTTGGATACAATTTATCACATTTCCAATAAATAAAATAAATAAAAATTTTCTTGTTCCAGATGTCCAAGGCTGAACTATCTGCCTGAGCATTATTTAAAAGGAATATTCAGACATCCTGGAACACAGGGTAAGGCAGAGCAAGTGCATGCTAAGATGGAAAGCAAAGTTCAGACTAAATGTTGCCATGTTACAAAACATTTATTTCATAGAGTCATAGAATTATTTAGGTTGGAAAAGACCTTTGAGATCATCAAGTCCAACCATTAACCCAGGACTGACAAGTCCATCACTAAACCATGTCATCAAGCACTGCATCTACACATTTTTTTAAACACCTCCAGGGACGGTGATTTGAAGAATCAGTCACCAATATTCAAGTGAGCAGAGGTTATCTTTATTCGGCAGCGCTGGATGCATGGGGGATCGCTCCACCAAAGTCATGCACACCGAGGGGATTTTTCAGTCCCCTCTTTATACAAACAACTCATACCTATTCATTAATTTTCCAGGAAATCGTTTACATATTCATTACAATTCCAGGAACTCATTTACATATCTCACTAAACTAGTGACCATGATTTAAATCCTTGTCTTTGCCACATTGTATAAACAACAGGAACATAGGACCAGATAGCCTTTTTAAAGATGACAAATCCAAGGACTTAGCAATTAGTACATCCGTCATGTTAGCAATAAGGGTCCTTGGACGTTTCCCAACTTTTAGATAAACATAAGTACATCATCCTATAGATAAGTGGCACATCATTCATCATTCAACGGTGATTCCACCACAACCCTGGGAAGCCTGTTCCAATCCTTGACCATCCTTTCAGTGAAGACATTTTCCCTAATATCCACTCTAAACCTCCCCTGGCATAACTTGAGGCCATTTCCTCTTGCCCTGTCCCTTGTTATCTGGGAGAAGAGACCTACCCCCACCTGCCTACAGCCTCCTTTCAGGTAGTTGTAGAGAGCAATAAGGTCCCCCCGAGCCTCTTTTTCTCCTAACTAAACAACTCACCCCAGTTCCCTCAGCCGCTCCTCATAAGAATTGTGCTCCAGACCCTTCACCAGCTTTGTTGCCCTTCTCTGAACATGCTTCAGCACCTCTACATCCCTCTTGAAGTGAGGGGCCCAAAACTGAACACAGTATTCTAGGTGCGGCCTCACCAGTGCTGAGTATAGGGGGATGATGCCAAAACAGCACAGAGTAACTGCTCAGAGACCAATTTTGTCTTTAAGCAGCAAAAGTATTTATTTCATGCAACGTTGGGGAGCTAGCCGATTAGCATCAGACAAACTAGCTCCAAAGTTTTCAGTGAAAAGTTAGGTATTTTATACAGTTTTCATGAGAGGTTAACACAACTTCTTTACATACATACTCATTTCATTTTGACGCCTAAACATTCCATTCACAATAGGTGGGATCTAGGTGGAGTAGACCTTTCAATTTCCTTTGTTCAGTGATTTCCTGACTTGATGGTCTCCTTATCTCCTTCAGGTGTCCACCTTATCTTTTCTAATTATTCAGAGTACATTCAGTGGAACCTTTTCTAATTATTCAGAGTACATTCCTTTCTCAACACAAACAGAGCATCATCCAGAGCATTGTACCAAACTCATCCTGACCAATTTTTTTTTTTAAGACCTTATTCTGTTTCATTCCCCCCTTTTCTTAAGACTTAAGAATTCTTTCGTCAAGTTTCAAAGACAAAGGGCTTTGGTAGACATGCATCATTGTCCATATTATTTTCATTCTTTTAACTATGGCATTTAGTTTATACCACAGAGAGACATTCAAGAGGGATAATAGGATCATTCCTCCCAACATGATTAGTATGGGATGTATTAAGTAGTGGAATACTTGTGTTGCTTTAGGGAAATGTCCTGCAAAAATGTCCCACCAATAATGTTCTCCTACTTGTTCTGCATTGGCTAAGATAGATTTTATATTTTCAGAGTCATGTTTTACCTGCCAAAGCATGTGCTGGGCCGTTCTGTTTACTTCTTGGACCAGTTTTTCTGTGTCAGGGTGTCTGAGCATTGCTTTAATAAGACTATTTAATTCATATATATTTAATATATATTCATATATATTTAATTCATGCCTATCTGTAATTTAGGTACATCGTGATACAGGGTATAATCAGCTTCAAATAACTGTCTAGTAGTTACAGGAACAACATAATCAAAGTCACAGCCTTCAATTCCAGTAAAATTACATACACAAAAATTAGTACCACTGGCTTTTTCATGACAATTATCAACAGTAATGTTAACACAAGAAGTTCTAACACATGCACATCCATTTCCTACGTAAAACACTTGTGATTGAACTTCAATATGTGGAAACATTTCAAAAATACACGTACCCTTTTTTAATATCTAGACATAGATCTTCATTTTCTATTACTGCATTTTCACGGATGTATCCCAGTTGTTCTCTGGGGATACATGCCTCAATGCTAATCGATTGCAATTGCCTTTGGTCTGATCATAACTTGCCCAAACATTATGGTCCATGGGTCTGACAATGACTTTCTGGTGTATGGCTCCTAATGTCAATACTGGAAAGATCGTTCTTTTGCTGCACTAATTGTGAGCACATATGCTTCAATTTGTTCATGTTGTGGGTTGTAGGTGAAGTTTAACTAGTTGCCACCAAGCCTGGTGATCTTTTCAAACTGAGTGGTGAGGCTGGTTTTGGCTATTATTTCACTTATTTCTTGAGATAGTATTCCTGATGTTCCTTCCCTCAATATTCCTGCGGCTATGGAGGATATCCCACTGCTGAGTTTGGATACATTGCATGGCAAGTGCAACCTTTTTGCTAATGCCCCCAGTATAGTCGATAATTTTTGTGAGATCTTCAGTTGTGTGATTAGCTACTAATGTTAATAATCTGACTGACAATGATTGAGTTTCGGCTAATGTGAGCATAGATGATCTCAAGGGAACTTTAAGCTTTCCCAGGTCAGAAGTGACAGCACTGAGTTTGTTGATTAATATTTCTTGGTCTATGGTATTTAACACACCTTTACTGTGCCAATCCACCCCAGTATATCTCTTTGAGTTCTAGTGTGGTGAGACCAAGTTGCCAGCCATGCATTCCATCCTTTAAGACTTTGTTGTATGTAGGGTTGGCAATCCTGTTGTACGTAAGATATATTTGTCTGGATATTTATCTGAACTCTTTTTAATGAATATGTAGGATCCAATAGTAGCTTTTACTCATTTGACTGTCTAATTACATAAGGTCCAATGAAGGTTAGATTATGGATACTTTCACATCTCGTGTAAGGAGTTGTAGGTGTGTCAGTTGTCCCAATAAATGGTTTGACAGTTGTTTGAATAGGTAGCTTAGTAGTAGGACTTTCTCCGAGCTAAATGATAAACATTTCAGAAGCAGCTCTGTCTTTGCTAGCCCATAAACACATAACTGAAACTGATTGATCTAACAATAGTTTAAGCTCCCAATGGGCTTTGTTTTTTTTATCTTTTTTAACACTATCCCACAGGCAAGAAACTGGTCCTTCCTTTTTTTGCCAAACATTATTGTCTATATCTTCCATATGACTAAATCTAAGTGACTGGTTTTTCATAGGTGTTATTTAGCTTGACTTGTTTTGTCTCTTGTCCTATTATATTAACACCTTTAATGAATTCTGAGTCTTATTCCAGTCTTGTTGTGTATATGATTTGTTGTTAGATAAAACTTAAATGGCTAGACCTGGGTTAGGCTCCAGGTTCATTGAGAACAGTGTGCCTAACCCATGGAAGTGATTTGATAATTTGCACATCAAACCATGGCCGTTCTAAAACGGGAGCTTGAGATGAAGTTATACTTATCAAAAGTCCAAGAATCAGCATTGGGAAGGCTTGAGAGCAGGTGCTCCTCCTCATTCGGAAGTCCATGGTTTCTCAGGAGTTTTCTTGACTCGGGAGTAGTGGATCCAAGTGGGTTGCTCCTTTATCCGTACTGCTGTGAACGTAGTCAGTAACACCTGGAAGGGTCCATCCCACTTTTCTTGCAGAGGGTTTCCTGAAAAATTCTTAACAGATACCCAATCACCCGGACTAAACAGATGTAGTTTATAGTTAGGTTACTTAGGCTGGTGTTCTAATACTACTGTAGCATTTTTATTTAATTGTTTCCCTACAGTTACAACATAATCATACACGTACCAGTTACCTATTTGATCTAGAGCTTCACTATTTATAACTTGTATCACATAGGGTCTGCCATACAAGATTTCAAATGGGCTCAGCTTCTCTTTTGATCATGGTTTGACCCTCAGTCTGATTAGAGCAATAGGTAAAGCTTGATACTGTAAGAAATGGTCCAGCAATTCGTGTCAATAGAGGGTTTAAAGGTAAATATTGGGACCTGGGTCTAGGGGACAGGAGAACAAAGGAGTTTCAAAATGACTGTTAACTATTTCACAGGACGCTACACAAGTCTCTGACATCCAGCCAAGAGATTACCAAATAAGGAAGAAAAGGAAACTGAAGGATGACTGGAGGACAAAGCCTGGGAGGAAGACTGTGAGCCTTCAGCCCAAGAAACTAATTGTAATAACCCTGCCTTTCTTAGAAGTAGTGATGAATATGTATTAGCTTAGGAACATAAAAACCAGCTGCCCGATGTAACATGTGTGTGTTAGAGGAGCACTGACTCCCCACGCGCCCAGCACTGTTTATTTGCCTTTTATTAACCCCATAAATAAATCATATAAAACTAAAAATTGACTCGGAATTTTATAACAATTTGGTGACTCCGACGTGATCCTCTTGGGTCCCGAGACTGTGAACGGCTAAGGGAGGCGCCCCCACCCTGGTTTCGTTGTGGCCCTTACCAGGAACAGTGCTGAGCCCAGCAGGATTACGAATATAAGAGGCAAGTAAAGAACAAAGAGCTCTCCCCTCCTCCAGTACCCTTAATTCTGTGCACGAAGATCCGAACGATTTATCGTTTCCTGAGTATACCGTTCAGATGGGTGGATACGGTTGTGTGACTGTGTGTAAGGGTGTGACTGAGATGGAACTCTGCTCTGAAGCGAGTACGGAGGTCTTTTAACCACGGTTCCGATATCCCACAAGGGACTTGGCCGGTGAAGGACCGAAGCGATCGTTCTAAGTGTTCCTAGGTGGGATAACAATCACAAGACACCTTTAGATACAGGCACAGCCAGGAGTTTGGAGCTTTTTGTATAAAAGGTTCCAGTAATGGGTCAGGGAGCAGATCCGTAGACTTGGGAGGTTCAAGGAGGGGCCTCTGGTTTAAAAGGGGAGGAAAATTGCCAGACATTCCACTGGATAGTCCCTTAGGGTGAATGTTAAGATATTGGAATAGCTTCAGAAGCACTAAACATAAGGACAAGGCAAAAATGATTCAGTTTTGTATGGTTAAATGGCCAAAAGAACCCTTAAGACTCCACATATTTTGGCCGATGTTCGGGTCCATGGAGGACTGGGTCTGTCAGGCTTTGAACATTTATGTTAATAGCAGAACACCCGTGGATCCGGAAAAGAGCAAGTATGCTGCGGCCTGGTTGGGACTAACGGAAGCACCTGCCACTCGGATATTTAATTTAGCTACAAAAAAGGAGGGTGAGGAAGATAAGGAGGAGTGGGAGCCCCTTGATAATTTACCCCCTCCATATAACCAACCCTCCCCAACTGCACCCACCCCTAGCCCATCCCCACCTGCCCAAAAGAAAAGGAGTCAACAAAGGAACAGGGAAAGAGAACAGGAAGGGGCTGAGGAGCAGAGGGGTTTATACCCGCTGCGGGAGGTACCCTTGGGAGGTAATCAGGGAGGAACAGGCTTTGTGACGGTGCCCCTCAATATGTCAGATGTGAGGAATTTTAAAAAGGAAATGGGTAATTCATTGAATGACCCTCTAGGGGTCACAGAGAGATTAGACCAATTCCTGGGACCCAACACGTATACTTGGGAGGAAATGCAGTCGATTTTGGGGATCCTTTTCATAACGGAAGAAAGGGAAATGATTAGACAAGCGGGAATGAGAATATGGGAGAGGCAAATCAAGCCGGACCACCTGGAGATACAAAATGGCCAAATGTGGACCCTAACTGGGACCATCAGTGGCAGGATGACAGAACATGAGGGATCTTAGAACTATAATAATTCAAGGCGTCGAGGAAGCAGTACTGAGGGGACAGAATATTAATAAAGCCTTTAATGAACACCAAAAGAAAGAGGAGTCCCCAACAGAATGGCTGGAAAGGTTAAGGAAAAGCCTCCAAATGTATTCTGGCCTGGATCCAGATTCACCCGTGGGGGGTGCTATTGAAACCTCAGTTTCTGGCAAAATCATGGGAGGATATTCGGAAAAAGATAGAGAAACTGGATAACTGGCAAGACAGGGGATTGGAGGAATTATTGCGAGAGGCTCAAAAAGTCTTCGTGAAGCGTGATGAAGAAAGACAGAAAGCTAAAGCAAAAATGTATGTGGCTGCTATGAGAGAAAGCCAGAAAGGAGGGGAAAAAGGAAAAGATAGGGGAGGTAGCTTAGACAATAGACCGAAATAGAAGGATGGGAATTTACCAGCTTGTTATTATTGTGGGATGAGAGGACACTTGCAGAGAAACTTTCAGAAGTGACAGAAAGATGAGTAAATGTTTAAGGAAGATTAGGGGTGTCAGGGTCTATGCCTTCTGGGGACCCAAACATCTACAGAGCCCTTGATAAAGTTATTAATAGGTCCCCACAAGGAAGTTTTGTTTCTGGCAGATATGGGGGCCGAAAGTTTGACTATCCGGAATATACCAGATGGACTCAAAAGGGGGAATAAGCAAATGTCCGTGGTAGGGGCAAAAGGGGAATCCTTCCCTGTGTCAATACTGGAAAATGTTGAGGTAGAATCTGAGACCTATATGGGTCTTAATGATCTTTTACTTGTTTCAGAAGCAGAATATAACCTATTGGGGAGGGATTTGATTATCAAAATGGGCTTAAAGCTTAGAGGGGAAACAGAAAAGTCTGGTTATATACATTAACAAAAGAAGATGAGGGAAATATAGATCCCCGGGTATGGTATAAGGAAGGGGAATTGGGAAAGTTGGAAATGGAACCCCTAATGGTAGAAATAACAGAACCCCAGAAACCTGTAAAACAGTATCCCATTCCATTAGAAGGAAGGAAGGAATTAAAACCAGTCATAGATCGGCTATCACTAGGAGGGACTTTTATGCCCTATGCCATGTATGCCCCCCCATAATACGCCTATATTACCCGTAAAAAAGGCTGATGGGACATACTGATTAGTCCAAGATCTAAGAGCTGTGAATCAAAGAACGGTGACTAAATTCCCAGTAGTGGCAAATCCTTACACACTATTAAATCATTTGAGCCCCCAACATATTTGGTATAGTGTAATAGACTTGAAGGATGCCTTCTGGGCATGTCCATTAGAAGAAAAATCCAGGGATTATTTTGCCTTTGAATGGGAAGATTCAGAAACAGGAAGGAGACAGCAGTTGTGATGGACAGCATCACCAGAGGGGTTTACTGAGTCTCCTAATCTGTTTGGACAAACTTTGGAAAAATTATTGCACTCTTTTGAGACAGAGGAGGAAGTGAAGTTACTACAAATTGTGGATGACCTACTAGTGGCAGGAAAAAACGAGGATGATGTGCAGAAAATCACTGTCAAACTACTCAGTTTTGGGGGAGAAAAGGGACTGAAGGTGTCAAGATTGAAACTGCAGTTCGTGGAGAATGAAGTAAGATATTTAGGGCACTGGCTGAGTTATGGGAAAAAGAAACTGGATCCTGAAAGAGTATCAGGAATTCTGGCCCTATCAGCACCAAGAACCAAGAAAGAGGTCAGGCAATATTTAGGACTCCTGGGATATTGCAGACCTTGGATTGAAGGATTTAGTGGAAAGGTGAAACTCTTATATGAGAAATTAACAACAGAGAAAATCAAATGGAATGAGGAGGATGAGAGACAGTTGGAGACGGTGAAACAAACACTGATAGAGGCTCCAGTATTAAGCCTTTGGGAGTTAGAGAGGCCTTTTTACCTATTTGTAAACGTCTCAAATCAGACAGCTTATGGGGTATTGACGCAGGAATGGGCCGGTATTAAGAAACCCATAGGGTACTGTTCCAAATTGTTGGACCCCGTAAGCAGAGGATGGCCAATATGCTTGCAAGCGATAGTGGCCACCGCATTATTAATAGAGGAAGCAAGGAAGGTTACCCTTAGTGCACCTTTGAAGGTATACACCCCTCACAACGTGAGGGGGGTATTACAACAAAAAGCAGGAAAATGGTTGACAGATAGCAGAATGTTGAAATATGAAGCTATTCTAGTAGATTCTCCGGATTTAGAACTAAGAGTAACTACAGTACAAAGTCCAGCTCAATTCCTTTATGGGAAACCAGAAGAGGGGCTTCAGCATGATTGTACAGAAGTAACTGAAATGCAAACTAAAATACGGCCCGATTTAAGAGAGGAAGAATTGCAAAAAGGGGAAAAGCTGTTTATAGATGGATCTTCCAGGATTATAGAGGGAAAGAGGAGATGAGGGTATGCAATAGTAAATGGACAACTGGATTTGGTGGAATCTGGACCTCTGAGTCCCACTTGGTTGGCACAGGCTTGTGAATTATATGCTTTGTTGAGGGCGCTGGAGTTGTTAAAAGAGAAGCATGGTACAATATATATGGATTCTAAATACGCCTATGGGGTAACCCATACCTTTGGGAAAATTTGGGAAGAAAGAGGACTCATTGGGACACATAGAAAGGGATTAGTGCACCAAATGCTAATTATTAATATTTTACAGGCACTGAGACTGCCCAAAGAAATTGCTGTAGTACATGTAAGGGGACATCGAAAAGGAACAAATTTACTTGTAAGAGGAAATAACTTAGCCAACAAAGAAGCTCGGGGAGCTGCATTGCGAAGACCTTCTCCAATACTGTTATTAAGGGAATTGGAAGGACTGGAGAGACAGAAAAAACCTGGGGGGCAGTTTTCGGAGAATGAAATAAGACTTATAAAGACTACAGGGGCAAAGCAAGAGGGAGAAAAATGGGTCCTGCCAGATGGCAGAGAAATACTGCCTAAGAGTCAAGCAAAGAAGCTGCTATTTCAGATGCATTTGCAAACTCATTGGGGAACTTGAGCACTGAGTAATCAGTTTTTGAAATTTTATGGGTGTATTGGGATATATGAGATAGCTCGGCAAATTACCCAAAGGTGCCTAACATGTCAAAAAGTAAATAAGAAAAGTATGAGGCAAACACCTACTGGGAGACAGAGAATTGCATATAGGCCATTTGAAAGAGTACAGGTCAATTTTACCGAGCTACCAAAAATAGGACAATATAAATATTTGATGGTGATAGTGGACCAATTAACCCATTGGGTAGAGGCCTACCCTGTGGTGAGGGCAACTGCCACTACGGTAGCTAAAATTCTGATGGAAAATATAATACCGCATTTTGGGTTGGTAGGGAGTATTGACTCTGACCAGGGGACACATTTCACATCTAAAGTGTTACGGGACTTAACTACAGCCCTGGGCATTAAATGGGAATACCATACTCCCTGGCATCCACAAAGTTCAGGACAAGTTGAGAGAATGAACCAAACGATAAAACAACAGTTGGCCAAATTAATGATTGAAATCCAACTGTCTTGGATGTTTGCCATTGACATTATTGAACATTCGGACTATGCCCCACGGTGAAACAGGTATCTCACCATATGAAATGTTATATGGGATGCTGTATTCCCAAGGAATGCCATTGGACTACTCTTTGATAGAGAATTATGAGAACCATAAATATGTAATTATGATAGGGGAAACAATTACAACAACTGAGGGAAAAGGAACTTTTAGCACAAAACGCCCCGCTGGGGTTTGCTATTCATGAAATACAACCAGGAGACAAGGTCTTAATAAAAACCTGGATGGAAGAATCATTAACTCCTCGATGGGAGGGACCGTACCTTGTTTTACTTACTACTGAAACAGCTGTGAGAACAGCAGAAAGAGGTTGGATCCATGCCTCCAGGGTAAAGGGGCCAATAAATACCGAAGCTTGGAGGGTTGAATCCAGTCCTGGGGAATTGATACTGAGGCTGAAGAGGGACTAATGTTCCGGCAACTCAGCTCTATATGAATTAAAGGGCACCAGATAAAAAGGACAAGCCTAAAGGGAGGAAAGGGAGAAGGCAAGACCGGGGCAGGACCCTCCACTGAGGTCTGTATAGTCTACCAAGGGAGACAACCCCCATGGGTATTGACTACCAAGTGAGAGGGCCTCAACTGGACTACTCCCGCACTAAGGTTATGCTGTCCTGAGAAAATAATATAAGAACCCTTTTAAACCATATAATTAGTTTTCCAGGAGCTGGATCACCCTGAAAGGCTGAACGGTAATACAAGCCCAGATCGATCCTGAAGGCGGCCCAACCCCTTGATTGATTCCATACCCTCAAGATTGGACGGCACAAGGGATAAGAAATGCTATACTTCCTGGTATTGCTTTTACAGGGACAACTGAGCCATGGTTATGAATGGGAAAATAACTTTTTCACTCTGGGGGAGGAGGTGGCCAAGGCCTTTAACCTTAGTATTAGGTTGCAAGCTGTCCTTGAGGTTATAACCAACCAAACAGCAACGGCTTTGGATCTCTTGGCTGATCAGTCCACCCAGATGAGGGACGCCATCTTTCAACATAGAATGGTTTTAGATTATTTACTAGCAGAAGAAGGGGGAGTGTGTGGAAAACTGAACAATTCCAGTTGTTGTTCACAAATTGATGATAACGGAAAAGTGGTTAAACAGATAACGAAGGAAATTAGAAAATTAGCCCACGTCCCAGTACAAACTTGGAAGGGTACGGATTGGGATTTGTTTTCATGGCTGTCTGGTGGACTATGGGTTAAAAGAATATTATTCTTATTTCTATGTGTTGTAATAATACTGTTATTTATACCTTGTATGATACCTTGCTTTACATTATTGATACGCCAAATAATAATTAGTACCCAATTTGTGATGACTCTGATAGAAAAGAAAGATAATGTACCTATAATGATTCTTAAGAAATGGACCCCCCAAGAACTGAATGATGAAGTCCAGTTGGTACTAGCAAAAGATGAAGAAGAGACACAATTGAAAATATTAAAAAGATGAGGGATTGTAAGAAATGGTCCAGCAATTCGTGTCAATAGAGGGTTTAAAGGTAAATATTGGGACCTGGGTCTAGGGGACAGGAGAACAAAGGAGTTTCAAAATGACTGTTAACTATTTCACAGGACGCTACACAAGTCTCTGACATCCAGCCAAGAGATTACCAAATAAGGAAGAAAAGGAAACTGAAGGATGACTGGAGGACAAAGCCTGGGAGGAAGACTGTGAGCCTTCAGCCCAAGAAACTAATTGTAATAACCCTGCCTTTCTTAGAAGTAGTGATGAATATGTATTAGCTTAGGAACATAAAAACCAGCTGCCCGATGTAACACATGTGTGTGTTAGAGGAGCACTGACTCCCCACACACCCAGCGCTGTTTACTTGCCTTTTATTAAATCATATAAAACTAAAAATTGACTCGGAATTTATAACAGGATGAAAGAGCACTGGAACGGGCTTCCCAGAGTGGTTGTGGAGTCTCCTTCTCTGGAGATATTCAAGACCCATCTGCATGCAATTCTGTGCACCTTGCTCTAGGAGAACCTGCTTTAGCAGATAATTGGACTAGATGATCTACAGAGGTCCCTCCCAACCCTGACCATTCTGTGATTCTGTCTGGCTGAACATTAGCGGTGACCTGCGGGAGAGTTCCCACTGCTGTTGGTGGGGGTTTGCATTTCGATCAAGATGGTACATGGTTATTAGTGGTTAAAAGTTAAAAACCTGGACTTTGAGTAGCTTATGAAACAGTAAGATAAAATGTAAATGGTGAGATGGGACACAGTGTATGGTGAAGTTTTGTATTTGCATAATTTAAATATTGTGGTGACTTGCGGAATCGAACTCTACAACTCGAGGAGAGTTATAAAGCAGGTATGTTTATTACGGCGCCGGGTGCAAGGGGGATCGCTCCTCCTAACTTGCACACTTAGTTTTACTCACAATGCATATTTATACAGTGTGGTTGGTTAGTTCTGCCCAAAGTCTACACCTACTAACTAATTATTGATTCATTGCTTTCTTGCCCCAATTTAAAGGTACAGTTCATTTTATGTTTACTAGGTGTGTTCCCCGAGCAGGGGATCCACCCTCTTCGGGGGGAGGGGCATTTGAGAAGGAGGTCTCGATCTCCCACTGCCACAATTATTTTACCCTGGTATCCTTGAGTCTTATCAATTCAGTAGTTTGTTTTCTTTTAGCAGTTAGCACAATTCCTTGTCAGAAGGCTCCTTATTTACATTCTTGTCGAGCTCATCTACATCTGTACTAACCGTCCCTTCCTGAAGCGCTGAGTGGGCTGAGCTCCAGACCTTCTATCACAGGCAGTGAGGCTCCTGCCTTCCTGTTATCTATGCAACTCCTGCCTGCAGCAGTTTTAGGTTTCTCACTGTATTTTCTCTCATCAGTGGTGCTAAGAGAAAATACTAATGCCCAAGACTGTCTTAAACACTGAGACTATCCTGGAGTCTTTGAAGCTTGATTTGAAGAATCAGTCAGCAATATGCAGGCGAGCGGAGGTTATCTTTATTCTTGGCAGCACTGGGTGCATGGGGGATTGCTCCACCAAAGTCATGCACACCAAGGGGACTTTTCAGTCCCCTCTTTATACAAGCAACTCATTCCTATTCATTAATTTTCCAGGAAATAGTTTACATATTCATTACAATTCCAGGAACTCATTTACATATCTCACTAAACTAGTGACCATGATTTAAGTCCTTGTCTTTGCCACGTTGTATAAACAACAGGAACTTAGGACCAGATAGCCTTTTTAAAGATGACAAATCCAAGGACTTAGCAATTAGTACATCTGTCATGTTAGCAATAAGGGTCCTTGGACATTTCCCAACTTTTAGATAAACATAAGTACATCATCCTATAGATAAGTGGCACATCATTCATCATTTGTTCCCCCCTTTTCTAGTAACTTTTGCAAATTCTTTTGCAACTACAAAAAAATCATTATGCCTTATGATCATTCTTTGACAGCACCAAACAAAACATTGAAGTAATACACATATTATTCCTAAACTATTACAATAAGTATTATAATAAAAGCATGCTTTAACCATTCCAAATTAGGTAACCATGAAGTCAGATTGTCCCATATAGCTTCAAAACTCCATGATAAATTGTCTTTAGTAATTTCATGCAAGATCTGCACCTTGTTCCATATCTTATGGATGTCTGTTTAATCATTCCATCCATCAGATTGGGAACAAGTATTTTGCCCTGGGTTTCCAGGACATGTTCCTCCTGTCTTGTTTGAGCTTTCCAATGACAGTTATTATCACTTTTCATAACTACTGTGGTGGTTAGGTTTAATATTTATAAATCAAATCTGGGACCCAACTCATAAGTTTTCTTATCAAATAGGCAATATCCTCCACCATCGTTTGGCTTTTTCCAAAAGTCGGGCCCAGGTAGGCCATTTGTCATTGAGATAATTCCAGTTTTGAGAGCCCACCCCATACAGGGGTGTTACCAGGCCTCCTTTAGGAAGAGAGGTACATCTCAAGCATTCCTTAGCTTTCCTAGCATTAACAATCATTTGCAATGTTTGAAGACGGGTATTGTTTACCCATGTTTCAGTTTCTAATATCTCTACAACAGTTACAATTAAGATCAGAATAACTTTACACAAATGTGGGGATCCTTTTTGACAGTCCATTGTGTCTCCGGAGATTTCTTTATGATCTAAAGAACTGTAGTTTCATGGGTCCTGCCAGGTGACTGCCCATGATTTCTCAGGAGCCTTCTTTATCCAAGAGTATTGAATCCAGGCTGGTTGTTCTCTTATCTTGACAGTGGTGAAGGTTGTCAGCAGCACCTGATAGGGTCCTTCCCACTTTTCTTCCAAAGGTTTCCCTGAAAAAGTCTTTATATGCACAGTGATCCGATCCCATAGGAGAGGGATTCACTCTTTGACTTCTGCCTGACATTCCTCCTCTGCAGCAAATGAAGAGACTGGACGTAGCTTGATGCAAGCAAGATGTCGATTTATTAGTGATTCTTTTACATTTATATACGTTTCTACCTTCTACATGTTACACACTGATTGGTTAAATCTTAAGCGTGAACTACACAGACTGGTTATCTTCTAAGACACATCATTTAAACAATAGGTGCTGATTAATCTATCTTATTTTAGCAACAATCTCTATTCTAAGATTAGGGGTTTTTTTCCTACTTGACTTTCGTGAATAACAAAGTTCCTTATCAGCACTATCCATTCCCTTATCTTGCTGTTTGTCCCTCTTTGTCTGTCTGGTTGTCATCTCAACCGCTATGGCTCAAGTCTGCTGTTAACTGATTCCTTTGTTCCCAGGGATTATGCCCTACAAGTTCTAACACATCTCCATTCATCAGGCTAACAGTGCTTGGACTTTTGTTCTTGAGGCCTTGCCCTACAGTCCTCTGTCTCTGTCTTGTCTCCTCTACCAGTTTAGCTCGACCCAGCTCTTCTTCTCTTACCTTCTGTACACGTTCCCTGTTCCTTCTATCAACTTTTCTACATCAGGATTATCTAGTAACAATCGACTCGAACCTTTATCTAGTCCTATTAGATCATCCTGATAAGTCTTTCACAACCAACTTTCAAACTTCTACATTTCCCCATTAAAGATGCACCTTTATTCTCCTCAGACCCATTGCCTGCTCTAAAGGGGCCGTTACCAGTCCTGTCGTACTGCAAATGCTGCAGCACTTGGGGTAACATTGTTAGGTCCTTCTGCTCAATTGTCAGCAACAGCAACCCCCTCCTCCTCACCAGCAGAAGGGTTCGGGGCAGGAGATGCTGTTCCTGCTCTGCAGGTTACACAAGCCTGCCTCTGCAACAGCACTTCTGTTTTAACTCTTTCTGACCCTGAATGCAAATCTGCTCCTTGTTGCTTTAAGTCTGTGTTCTTACATATCATGCCTTTGCAGGTGTTATAAACAATAACAATTAAAACAATTTTATTTTGGGTTCAATCAATTTAGGTTGAGAAACAATAAGCAAAAGCAGTGCTGGGTGAGCGGAGAACTCAATTAGTTCCATCACACGCACACCTGAGTCCTAAAAGCAGCGTCTTTTATGACCGGATCTTGACCAATCTCTTCTCGCCGGATGTTCGTCCTGCTCTTTCCCCATTGGGTCGTTAGGGTACGCCTTCTCCTCCTATTGGCTCTCCTTTGGTGTGCTTTTCCAAATCTCAAGGTCTTTGTCTCCTTTGGTGAGCCTTCCCTGGTGTGCTTTTGCTTTCCTTATCTCCTTTGATGGGCTTTTCCAAGCAGCGATTGCCTCAGGGGAAGGGGAAGCCATCACATTGTCTTAAAGGAGAACCACACACGCCCACTCACCACAACTGCGATACAGGTCCCAGATTTACACAGGGCACAACAATTACACTTATCACAGCACATTCTATTTTTGACATGAATCATGACTGCGTTTATCACACAGGCAAACAGCAAACACCCTGCCATGCATCCAACAGAACTCAGCCGCACCTTCGAGGGGGTATGGGGGTTTGTACAAACTCACCCCAATACTTTAACACTTTCACAGGGTCTTTGACTCTCCACACCCTGCTTCAAATCTTACATACATTAGTGCAAGTTTTTATCTTACAACGTGCTTCATTCTGGTTGCTCCAGAGAAGGAAATACAACCTGAGCTCTTCTCTCTTTTTCTCTCTTTTTTTTTTTTTCCACAAAAATTTCAACAAGAACATCTTTCTAGTTTAGGTCTCAGTTATTCACTTATCCTTTTCCAGAGCCATAATCAAAGATCAGGTGGTGTCAATCCCACTTTTGTTCTCTACAAAGAAATAGCATAAGCTGTAAAATTGTGTTGCAATATAAGACTTCCTTCGAGTGGCCATCTTTCACCATCACCTAATGTATACAAAGGCCACCAATTCTGACAACATTTTAAAAATGTCCTTTTGTTCAAATTTCCACTGGGAATTCTGCCAAATTCTTTCCAATGCTTCAAAATACATCCCACGGGTATTTGGTATTTATTTCTTGGATCGGTCTGCCCCCCATCTTCCTAATAAGTCTGGTATTTGTCTACAATGTATTAGTTATTACTGGAGGCAGTGTACTTATCTCAGAACACACACCACAGTTCAAGACCTCTATTTAGCCTTATTTCTTGGTCTCATTTTTTTTGTTATCATTATTATTATTATTATTATTATTATTTTTGCGAGGAGATAATATATCTTAGACACTTGCTGACGTACAAAATTAAACTCTATAACTCGAAAGTTATGAAGTAGGTATGTTTATTGCGTGCAGATGCACAGGGGATCGCTCCACCACAAGCGTGCATGCCCGAAGTGAGGAACCATCTCACATTTATACAATAATACAAAAGAATATTCAATTAACGCCTATGCATATTTGCTACCTAAACCCTCCTACTGTCACTTCATATGTTAATTAGCTTATCAGTCCTTTGCCTGGAATGTGGTGGTCTTGCAAGTTTGCAGCTAATTCATGTCAATCTGGTTTTCTTCAGCAAGGACGTTTAGTGCTCCCTCTAGATAACATTGGAATGTTTCTCATCTTTTTTATAAATAGCCCCTTTGTTAGAGGAAGAACAGACTCTTTCTTGCATTAGTTATTTCCTTAAAACTATATAGTTACGTGACCAATCATCACACCTACACTCCTTGACCACACATATACAATCACAATCAATGTTTATTGTCCCTATTTCGCAATATTTCTTCTTATCGTTGCCACCCTTTGTTCAAGTATACAGACAGCACCTACGACACTAAGGGCAGGGGCTAATTCGTGCTTTTTCCAAATGATGTTAGTTCTAATGTTTTGTCCACAGTCTCCCGCTCTAATTTCTAATTATGCATTCCAACACTTCATAAATTGATTTTTCAATCGCTCCGTCCGTCTCTGGCCGGCCCCTCGCGGGGAACACCAAAACGCAGATCGGGACTCCCCACTCGCTTCACAGTGACACCGCATCTCTCACACATGTCACACTCTCCGGACAGCCCTCAGTCACACAAGCAGCATGTTACATGGTACCATGCACTTACATACAGCTCTAGGAACGCTGACAGTTCGCGTTATCACACAAAGTACGCATTTCTATGAACAATTGCCAAAAAACAGATTCTAATTTTTTTTTCTGGCCTAAAGCAGAGTGTCAAGTTTTCAGCTATTTGCCTAGAATTACCAGAATATATTTTTTTTCAACTCCAATTTTGAACATGTAGCAAGACAACACATAGAACAAACAAGACACAGAGCGCTATTTCAGTTGTTACATTCTAGGAATTCCCCAAATCTTAAGACAACCTAAAGGAAGTTTTCAGCTTCCCAAATCTTAAGACAATCAAATGGGGCTATTACCCTTTTCAGAAGGCGTCCCTTCTTCTCAACCCTGCGAGATGGTGTCCCATCTTTCTTCTTATGGGGTAAAACCAAATCTTAAGACAATCGAATATTCAAAACAAAGAATAAATAAAAATACCTTTTATGTTGTGCAGAAGTCCTTGTCCACCTGTGTGAGAAGCCGAGGGGTAGGGGAGTCTTGCTGACAGAAGATGCAGTCGGGGGCCCTGAAGGTCCCCAGGCCCATGGAATCCAGCACTGGTGGAGAGTTCTCCTGGCTGGCTCACCAAATTGATGCAAAACCAGCACAGAGTAACTGCTCAGAGATGAATTTTGTCTTTAAGCAGCAACCCCCACCATATACTCAATAATTCTTTACACTATATGCACTTTAAAACATATAGAGGTTTACACTCATCCCTCGGATGTTCAAGACAATAACCACATACCAACATTCATAATATACCTAATACAGAAATGTTCTCACATTTCCAGCATAAAATGAGTGTAACAATTATTATTAGTAACCCTATAATTATTAATCCTATATACACAGATTGACTTCAAATCATCAAACCTATCAGTCTTCCGACCAAAACAGAATCAGAGTCCTGATATTACCTTAATACCAGAACGAATACCAGAACAGAATCAGATGTATACCTGGGGTGCTAGCTACCCGGTATACGCCATCCTGCATAAGCATACAATGATCTTACACCTTATGGACAGCTTTACAGATGGACCGGTCCCAGAACAGAAATATCCAAAACAGTACTGTTAAAAATATAATATCAATATAATATTTACAATTAATATAATATTTGAATAAAGATAGTACCTTTGCTCTGCAAGATGGAGTCCTTGTCTGCTCCTGTGGTGATCCAGGTGAGACGAGGAGCCCCTCTGGGAATAACCCTGGGGGTACCCTAGGGAGTCCCCGCTCTCAATGGGTCCCGCAGCTGAGCAGAGGAGGACCCACCTGGGTCGCCAAATTGATTTAATGAATCAGTCACCAATATTCGAGTGAGCAGAGGTTATCTTTATTCGGCAGCGCTGGGTGCATGGGGGATCGCTCCACCAAAGTCATGCACACCAAGGGGATTTTTCAGTCCCCTCTTTATACAAGCAACTCATTCCTATTCATTAACTTTCCAGGAAATCATGTACATAGTCATTACAATTCCAGGAACCCATTTACATATCTCACTAAACTAGTGACCATGATTTAAGTCCTTGTCTTTGCCACGTTGCATAAACAACAGGAACTTAGGACCAGATAGCCTTTTTAAAGATGACAAATACAGGGGCTTAGCAATTAGTACATCCGTCATGTTAGCAATAAGGGTCCTTGGACATTTCCCAACTTTTAGATAAACATAAGTGCATCATCCTATAGATAGGTGGTACATCATTCATCATTCATGAGGACAAAAAAAAAAAGAAAAGCCTGTAGAATTGGAAACTTAATACTTAAATGCAGCCTGAGCTTAAAGGCCTTACTGAACAGATGGCTAATTTTACTGGTCTGGCCTTGTCTCTTAGGGTTCTAGTCCCATGATCCTTGGTTATCATAATAGCTGCCATTAAGTACTTGAGGAAATTTGATAGACAGTAGTTGTGAATGAGATGATTAGTAGCTTGCTTTAAAATACTAGATATGTGATGTTTGGGATGGAAATGTGTAAATATTTTTTAAAGATTCCTCTACTGTACTGGCATACTTGTTTCCCCTAATCACAGCAGAATGACAGACCTAGTGGAAATGTATTCCTGTGCATTGAATGAAGACGTTTTATAACTTGGAAACAAATTATTTGTAGTACTGTGGTGGAGATAAATTAATGTGCTAACATTATGTTTACCTTACTTTTGTTAGCTACACATTTTATGTTCTTTTTTTTAATAACATTATTTCAGGTTCACTGACTGATTAAATTGTTCCTTTTCTATTTCTTTGCTGTATAAGAAGTAGTCAGTTTTATATGGGAACAATTTTTTCAAAAACTATGCAAAGATTTGAAAATTCATTTGTAGCAAGATTTGAAGAGGGAAAGCCTCCAGACAGGTTGTGTGTAGCAGTATATAATTTAAATCCCATCTGCATTCTGCCAAGGGCTATTGGAATTGCGGGTTTCCAAGAATCCCACGGCTGGGTCCTTACTGTGAAATGTTGCTGTCAAAACACTGAGAACAGGTATAGTTCCAGGTAGCTCACATCTCTGCCTTGTTCTGCAGTGTATCACATGCTGGGCAGTTAAGAGCAAAAAGGAACTATAATTTACTCATACATCCAAAAGTAGTGGGTGAAGAAGAGATAAGTAAAAAGTTCTTTAGTCTTTTTTTTCCTTTTACTTTGCCCTTTTAATAGCAATAGAAGTGGGACTTGTACACGAATTGTAACTGAGGTGAAAGCAAAAGGTTGTATTGAGAGAGAAGTGATAAAACCAAATCACCTTCAATAATGGGAGCTGACTGGGAGGTCCTGTGGGTCAAAAGAAAAGAAATAGTCAAATCCATCTCCATTTTTCCAAGTTTTTCATTCAGGGCTCAGATTACAAAGACCAATTTTGTAATCCCAAGGTAGCAGGAGAGTGAGAAATCTGTCTGTGAAATTAAAAATAAAATATGTAGTAAAATGGTTTCAAATGCAACTTGTTAAATTTAACTTCAGGGAAAAAAACCTGTTGTGCTCAAATTCAAAACATCCTGATGACTGCTAAACTCATTTGAACATTTATTTACAGTTACATGATACATTCGCTGGAGACAAGGAAATGAAACGACAGACATTTTAGGAAGGGCTTAAAACAAATCCTTAGACACTGTATGGTGAATAGCGTAGTTGGGAACAGATTAGCCTGAGATTCTCTAAATCTTGTACCCCCAGAATTTGACACTCATGTTGCTGCTTTTGAATTGTTTTCTTGCTTTTGCCTTCTGCAAAGGCACAGATTTTTGCCACTTCTGTTTCAAATTTCAGTCAACTGGTTGAAGACTGGAAAGCCTAAGCCTAGCCCCCAGTGTGTAATACTAATAATAATATAAACATAATAATATTGAATTTTAATGGTTCTCTAATTTTAGAGAATTATAGGGGAAAGAGCCAACTACTTAACTGATTTTTCATAGATGTTCATGGCATGACCTTGTTGCACTATTTACATTGTTTCTTTTTTAGTATCAGAGTGTAAAGTTCCAACACCCTGTAAAATATTAAAACTGCTGAGTTGGTCTCCATGGAGAAAATAAAACATTCATATCTGATGCTTAGGAATTTTTTTTAATATATATTATGCTTGCCAACTAATATAAACAAAGAACTGGGCTTGAATCATATCTATTTCCCAGATGTCCATAATGGTAGACATATCTGACTTCATGTGTAAATGCTGGAGGAATAAGACCCATTAAAGTCTGAAGACTTTACAAGAGTGTAGCACTCAATATCAGGGCCAGATTTTTGAAAGAGTCCAGATCCCTGGTCAACACTACAGTAAATGTTTTTTTTCCAAAGAACTTGGCACTGCGATACTTGAATTCTTATTACAATTACAATATTACAATTTTTTTGGAACAACAATAGAATGAGTTGTAATTCGCTGTCATAATAAATCCCACATGTAAAGTGTGCAAGGATGAGGTTGATCTGTTGCTGAATTTGAAGTATTTGAGAAAAGGAATGAGTCTGAACATGAATGATTCCTAATGCGAAGGCTGAAGAACTGGCAGAGCTCGTGCATATCTGTGAGCTAAAACTAATAAAGAAGATGTGAATAATTTATTTGGGGGGAGGTTAATTTCATTCTTTTATTGTTTCTGACATAGGCCAAAATGTGTGTTATCAGACTACACTGGTCAATGTCTTCAAAACCAATAAAATCAACCAAGCACTAATTATATATCTTGTTTATTGCATATGGGTGTAAGTTGTTTTGCAATGTTGTGTGACATTTTCACTTTGATTGGACTTGCTCTCCTAACTCTGGGGCCCGTAGTCTGGTAAATCCTGCTAACACTGATCAATCCCATTACCACCTCGCATAGATACAAGCATTCCCCTAATACCTAATACCCTCCAGGGCAGCAATGGGAATGCACTAAATTATTTCAGTTGAGCATGTTACTTGGTATGTCACTGTTAATCACTCATTTTGAAGTATGTTTTCTCATTTTAGTCAGTCTTATTTGCAGCAAAACATGTTCCATCCTTTCCATCATGAAATTGCTATCTTCCTCTGTAAAAGGAAACTTTAGGTAAATGCTTTTCTTGGGCACCATTTTGCCAATGCACTCTCCAAAACTACTATGCAGACTTCCACCAGTGTTCAGAAAGGTAAAATTACCCAAGAAATATTTAAAAATTGGTGAAATTATACCTATACCAGACACTGAAATTCCCAGTGATGCTTTAGAGAAGAGGGGTTGTTTTGGAGTTAAGGCACTAGAGTGAGCCTTGGGAAATCCTTCTGTCCTGAGGTTGTCAGAGACTTGCTTTCAGGGTTTGCCAGTCCTTCCCAGGACAGACTTTCAATTTTCAAAATGGGGATGGAGTGGTTTTGCACTTTTATCCTTTTCCAACCATGCCACATTAGACAGTAATAGGACTTCTGTATGGTGCTCAACACAGCTGTACCCCAATTTTAGTCAAGACTGCTAGGCATTACCTTAGTAATAATATGTAAGTGAATGCCTCCATATCTTCAAGCATTCCTTGCAGAAAAAAACCCCTTTTTCTCTGGAAGATACAAACTGACACTGGACTAGACAGGACACAATATATACTGTGCATAGTTCATTATGAACAAGCACATCCAACGTTCAGATTCACATCCATAAACTTAATGTCAGGGATTCTGAGTATCAATCACCCAAAAGACATCCTGAGGAGCAGGAGAGTACCCTGTTGTCTTAAAACAGTACATTTCAATGGATGAGGTCTTTTCAGTGCCCCATGGATTCATCAATTAGTTTGGAGCATACTTGGGAGTTCCCATTCCTCAGATCAAACTTATATTTGGACTCAATCTTATGCCTAGTTTTGCTTATATCCCTTTAATGTGGTCTTACTAAAAACAAAAAAATAATAAAAAAAGGTGACTAACATTGTTGCTCCATGATGGAGACTCAGAAAAGGACTGATAGGACCTTTTCACAGCTTTTCTGCCACACATGAAATGAAACACTAAAACAAATGGTTATAGAAACCTTTTCTTATATTAAAAAGTTATTAAAATATATCAAAGATGCTTGTAATCTGAGTAAATTGCCAGATTTCCTCCCTGACTTGGCATTCAGTAGCCTTTAATAAAATCACAATTGCAATTGAGCTGATTTCTCCAGTCAGGTTAGGATCACTGTGCAGTGGCTGCCCATGGTGGATGTGCCCTTGCAGCAAAGAAGGCCAGCAGCATCCAGGGTTGCATTAGGAGGAGTGAGTGTTGCCAGCAGGTCAAGGGAGGTGATCCTTCCTCTCTACTGAGCATTGGTGAGACACATCTGGAGTACTGGGTCCAGTTCTGGGCTGCAAGAGAGACATGGAGGTTTTTCTATCTGACATATTACCACTTTTCCAGAAGCTCCCCTTGAATCTTGTTTCTTATATCAAGTAAACTATTTCTTCAAGAGTTCAGTTCTGTATTGTATATCAGCAAGAGAGAAATTTGTAGTAGAGAAAGCAGAGATTAAAAAACATCAACATCAAGGAGAGCATTTTCTCAAGTACCATGAGCAATTTTGCCATGGTTCCCATTGAAGATAATAAGCTTTGAATAGTGAACACCTGAAAAACATACCCTTAAGTGATATTGATTGATGTGAATAGAAAATTTAAAGTTATTTATTTGGCATTTTTATATTTTAACTGGCCTTTATATTTATATATTTATGTATTTATGTATTTATATATTTATGCATTTATAAATTTATATATTTATACATTTATATAATTATATATTTATATAATTATATATTTATATAATTATATAATTAAGCGGTATTTTTTAATAATAAATACAAAGTCTTTGATATGTGCTTCTCTTATATATTTTACCCATATTATAAATGTAGCAGGCTGACTTTTATCCTTATTTTTATAATTTCATTTCAGAACAGTAATAGCCTACTTAACAGAGTTGATTTTCACCAGCAATGCCTAAGACTCAGTTATGAACTTTAAGCGCTGTATGATCAACTTCATTAATGTTTACCTGTTTCTGCTTCCAGTAGTGTTTGTGGAACTTCTCCAATGTTTGTGTTTTCTAGCACCTTGGATGCATAACTCACAAAAGAAAAGAGAACAGCCCTTTTTTTTTTTTTTTTTCTAGTGGAAGTGGGTTGAATTCTCTTACATGACACTTGAGTCAGTGTAAAAGGAGCGGGAGAAGCCCTGGGGTAGGAAGGTGGAAGTAAATATGTGAAGGGAGAGGGATGGAGGAATGAGGAGGTGGCAGGGCAAGAGAAGATGTGAGACTTTGCCCTTGCTACTGGCAGTGAGCTGCTGCTTTTGCTCATTGGTAGGATGAAACTGCACCTCTGGATGACACAGTTTTTCTTGGATGCAAGAGTTTCCTCTGTGGCTCACTGGGTCTGTCTCACCCAGGCAATGTGCAAACCCACTGAGGTGCCTGGCTGGAAAACCACTGCTGCTTGCTACTGCTGTTCATCAGCTGAGTGCCTTTTTAATTTATTGCTGTTTCCAGTGTAGTCCCAGTATAGAAACTCATGGAGGGAGACAGGGCCAGATGGGAAACCAGGGGATGTGCTTGGCATGCTGGTTCTTATCCACTCCATCCTACTGATTATTATTAAAGTCTATTGTACAGACATGCTAACGTGCTGTTGCTTGTTTTCAGTTACACTTATGTTAAACCTCCCAGTGCATAACCATCCACAGCTAGAATTTTTTTCTATATGCATTTCTTAAAAAAAAATTTAAAAATTCAGTTTCTGCTTTTCCTTCTCACACCTGGAAGGATGGGTCACTGTGCACTGTGCAGAGTTCCCCTCTGGGGAAAACCTTCTTTCTCGCTCCCTTCTCTGCAAAGTTGGAGCCTTCCTGGGAGCAGATCCTTGCTCTAGGGAGGAGTGTGGGGTGAGGAATGGAGCTTCCCACCTTTTTCCTTCTTTTCTGCAATCTGCAGGGACAAGGCAAAGCAGGAAAAACCGTGACAAAGTCACCACTGACATTGTGCCTGTTAGTTTTTAATGGGATTTGCTGTGTTTCACTGTAGCTTAAGTTCTGAGCTTTGCCTCCTTCATTCCTCTTCCTTGGGCTATACATACCCTGATGACCATCACCTCAAATGTACCTGGAGAAGACAGCAGATGCTATATACTGCCTCAGAAAAATATCACATGGGTCCAAGCACATATGAGTGCTCCCCTTGATGAATGGCTTCTTTGCATGGGATCAAAGTCATTGCTTCCATTACCTGTGTCATGAAAGCATTTTGGACAATATCAAACTTTCTGTGCCTGACAGACTGTGGTGGTTTGACGCTGGCTGAATGCCAGATGCCTACCAAAGCCGCTCTATCACTCCCCTCCTCAGCCAGACAAGGGAGAGGAAATATAATTAAAAGCTTGTGGGTTGAGATAAGGACAGGGAGATCACTCAGCAATTACTCTCACGGGCAAAACAGATATGACTTGGAAAAAAATAGCTTATTTTACTACCATTCAAATCAGAAATATACCTTCCCCCCATCCATCCCTTCTGCCCGGGATTAACTTAATTCCTTATTTCTCTACCTCCTCCCCCTGAGTGGTGCAGAGGAACAGGGAATGGGAGTTAAGGTCAGTTCATCACACGTCGTTTCTGCCACTCTTTCCTCATCACAATCTTCTCCTGCTCCAGCATTGGGTCCCTCCCATGGGAGACAGTTCTCAATGAACTTCTCCAACATGAGTCACAGTTCTTCACACACTGCTCCAGTATGGGTCCCCCATGGGGTCACAAGTCCTGCCAGCAAACCTGCTGCAACACAGGCTTCCCACGGGATCACAGCCTCCTTTGGGCATCCACCTGCTCTGACATGGGGTCCTCCACAAGCTGCAGGTGGATATCTGCTCCACCCTTAACCTCCATGGGCTGCAGGGAGATAGCCTGCCTCACCATGGTCTTCACTACAGGCTGCAGGGGAATCTCTACTCGGGCGCCTGGAGCACCTTCTCCCCCTCCTTCTTCAATGACCTTGGTGTCTGCAGAGTTGTTGCTCTCACATAGTCTCACTCCTCTCTTGCTGGCACAGATTTATTTTTTTTCTTCTCTTCTTAATATGCTATCACAGAAGCACTACCACCATTGCTGATTAGCTCAGTCTTGGCCAGCTATGGGTCCGTCTTGGAGCTGGCTGGCATGGGGTCCATTGGTCATGGGGGAAGCTTCTGGCATCCTTTCACAGAAGCCACCTCTGTAGCCCCCCCACTACCAAAACCTTGCTGTGCAAACCCACTTCACAGCCCATAAAGGAGAATGACTGTATTTGTACAGAATGTGTTTATTGTTATGTTTATATATATTGGTTACTTGTTCTTTATGATCAGGGCTAATCTCCATGCCTTCTTAGATATTCACAGGATTCGACTGCAGAGGACATTTGCAGGTGGGCTCATCACTGAAGCAGATCTTCAGAGAATATACAAGTAGTAGATATATTGCACCTTCCTTGTTTGCAGGTTCCCATCCAGCAGGCTGCAGAGGGGAGTAGGCTCTGTTGTGGTTTTACACTGTGCATGGTGCTACCAGACTAACAGAGATTTCATTCTGAATTTTGAGAAGAGAGGTATTTCTGACCTGAATTGTAGGAGGAGCTACAAATACCCAAATAATTTTACCTTTGAAAACTCTTTTTATTTTTTATAACGTAAGCATGACCTTTTAAACATAAAGACATAAATGTTTAGACCAGTTTTAATATCCACTTTTAGTGTGCTTAATACATGATGTTTTGTAAAATCTTGCACACGTTTATTTCAAAATAATTTGTTAGTAAAGCATCGATATGTATTACAACAGTTGTGATCAGCTGACAAACCGCTTTGATATAATGCTGCAGCATGACTGTTCCAAAGCTGTGGTGACGCAAGTCGAGGCAGACTTAAAAGAAACACTATGTCTGCGTGGCTGGGTTCGGACAAAATGGCCTTTATTGTTTATACAAACTGTTTATATATCTTAGACAGTGCAGGTGTTAGACCCTGATAGGTTTTTGTGTCCTTCTTCTTGCTTGCTATTTGCTGTTGCTGTAGGTGCCCGTATGCTGCCGTTCTAAGTTCTGGTTCTTTTTTGTTTTGCGAGTAAGCTTTTTAAAACTTGATGTGCACGTTCAATGATGGCCTGACCAGTAGGTGAATGTGGAATACCTGTTTGATGTCGGATACCCCAACGTTGACAAAATTGAGCAAAGGAATATGAAACATATGCTGGACCATTATCTGTTTTCATGCATTGTGGAACACCCATAACTGTGAAACATCCGCGTAGATGTTTTTTAACATGTTTTACTGTCTCACCCATGAGAGGAGTGGCCCATATAAGGGAAGAAAAGGTATCAACTGTGACATGCGCGTATTTTAGTTTGCCGAATTCTGCAATGTGAGTAACATCCATTTGCCACAATTGCAATGGTTGTAAACTGCTTGGATTTACTCCAAGGCCAATTCCAAAACTGAATTGCTGGCAGCCAGGACAGGATTGTACAATAACTGTGGCATCTGAATGTGTTATGCCAAATTGATGTGACAGCATTTTTGCACTCTGGTGAAAAAATGCGATTGCTGTGCTTGTTTAAAGCATTTCACTGGGGGACCACTCCACACAGGGGCTGCTAGCATGTCAGCTCGATCATTGCCTTCTGCTAAACACGATGTAATTCCAGAATGACTCCTGATATGTGTAATAAAATACGCACATGTACGTTGATTTAACAGCATTAACAAATTCTGAAATAAAGCAGATAAACCAGCATTATTTAGTTCCTTTAATACAGCATGTTCCAATCGCTGTACTGCTCCGACATATAGGGAATTGGGAAACAATGTTTAAAGCAGTGGTGGGCCAATGAGAAAAAACCCAGATTAGAGCTTTCAGTTCTAGCGTCTGTAAAGAATCCAATGATGTTCCAGGAATCACGTGGTCTTTCCAGGCGTCACCATATTTCCATGTAATTGCTGCACATTTGCTATTTTTACTAGCATCTGTGAAAACTGTAAATCCTTTGACTGGTACTTCAGATCATACAGGGATGTTTTCAAGTAGGTTACCGTGCAAAAAGGAAAACGAATTACGTGGAGAATAAGTGTTTATTATCTGACCAGCATAGCCTTGTAAAGCTAATTGTAAATCTATGGAATGTCATATAGCCCATTCAAAATATGCTTGGACTAGAGGAATTATTATAATCTGTGGCTCTATACCAGAAATTGGAGCGACCTTTCATAATAAGTTGAGCAATTAATTCTATTTGAGTCACAATAGACTTTTGGGGCCAAAATGATAAAAATATCCATTCCAAGATTTTCAAAGGGTTGTTACAATTTTCATCCCATTGAGCCAAAAGAGCAAAAGGGTGGTTACTAGTTTTTTCTCCATTGACTATGTTTAACTGTATTTGCAAATCAGGATCATAACGAGGTGCTTCTGATTTGACTATTTTCTGTCCAATATTAACTAAAGCCTTTTGCTGAATTTCTGTTAATTTTCTATTTTCCTCAGCATTTGTACTAGTTGACAGTAATGGCAAAAATGGTGCCAAATCTTCATTCAAAAATCCACAAAGTTTTCTAATACACTGGATATCTCCAATCAATTTTTGAGCATCTGCCAATGTGGATATGTCTGGTTTTATTGCAATCTTTTGGGGTTTTACTTGAGCTGAGGTAATAACCCAACCCAGGTAATTGCAAGGTTTTGTTTTTTGAACCTTTTCTGGGGCTATTTTAAGACCAGAATTGTCCAGATAAAATTGTAATTCTGATAAAATTGTTGTAGTGTGTGGTGACGCAGGTCGAGGCGGATTGAAAAAACACTATGTCTGTGTGGCTGGGTTCAAACAAAATGGCCTTTATTGTTTATACAAATTATTTATATATCTTAGAACATGTGTCAGATCCCGATAGGTTTTTGTGTTCTTCTTGCTTGCTATTTGCTGTTGCTGTAGGTGCCCATATGCTGCAGTTCTAAGTTCTGGTTCTTTACATCCTGTTTACATACCTGCCAATTTGTAGCGGTCTTAAGGTACATGGCTAAGTCTTTGAAGTCAACTAACTTGTCTGCAGACCCGCTGCAGACCCCAACAATTCCCCCTTTTTGTTTTTGAACAGCTAGTACCAGGTTTGCCATGTTCTGCAGGGCCCTTGCAAACATGATGGCAACCAAGGCAATAGCAAACAAACAATACTGCCAACTGAGTGAGTGGATGCCAAAAAGGCTGACATTTTCTCAGATTTTGGTAACATGTTGCTGCAATGGGGCGCCTAAAATCCATGCAGCACATACCATCAAAATCCTCACAGCCATGTTCTTGAGCCAACAACAAAAAGCCAATAGTTGCTCTGTTTTGTATATAATGGTGGCAAATTTGACTCACATTCTTAACTACCTAACAAACAGGGTATCAACATTCAAAGTGCAAACAATATTGACTTCTTTTGAATTAACATTATACAGAGATAATCAATTATCGAAAATATCAAGGCTTTCAGTAAGATTCTTCATTCCCCGCATACATTCACTTTTTTGCAACAACGTCTGCAAGTCAGTTTCAAGGAAGGGCACACCAAACAAGGACTGGTTCAGTAAGGAGGCCACACATTAGTTGTTGGGTTGACTGGTGGCAGCAGTGCTCCCACGATCTGGCACGCTAAGCTCAGGCCACACACAGCGAGCAGGTATCCATCACGGACCTTCATCTGTGGAAACACAAGCATAACCTCTCCCCCAAGTTAACAATTCATGCTGTCCCGACCAATGCCCGGTATGAGGGTCTTTCATGCGTACTAAGACACCTTCATGCTTTCGCTAATCGTGCCTCTGGGGTCATTCCATTCATTCCCCTTTTTTGTTGTTGTTGTTGTTGTTGTTTTTTTGGGTTTTGCTGTTGGTTTTTTTTTTAAATTAGTGCCACTTTATTAATAGACTCACACCAATTTATACCCCCAGCTAAAAATACACACACTGCGCAGGCTTTGTTATTTAAAAGGTGATAGGTTAAAACTACTCGTTCACATGCTTCCATCTCATCCTAGTTTCTACTCATACTCCCTTAAAGTTATTTAAATCTTTGCTGCAGGATCTCAGCTGCACATCATTCAAAGCAAGGGCAAACCTGCACATTATCAATGTCAAAACAACCCACTGTCTCTGTTCCGTACAATTCTACAATTCCTTTTTTTTTTTTTTAACAGTAAAATACATTTCAACCACTGTAATACAGTAGAGTATAGACAGATTTTCTGCATGACAGAACACAGTCACCCTGTACTGAGAAACAGTTTTTTGCAAGTCCTGTACTACTTTCGAAGCAAATGGTGTGTGAATGTCAGGATTACCAGCAGCTGCATCTCCCAATACAACAGGACATGCGTGCGGTGCATCGGTGGAAGGAGTAGGAAGATCAAGGAGCGGTCCGCCTATCTGTTCTACTAAATCCCAGTTCCCGTCTTTTAATGCCCCATCTCTTACAGCCTGCCAAAATCGCCGAGGGTCGCGCATCATTACCGTACCACTGGAAACTGGATTTTTACCACCTTCGACCTTCTTCATTGCCTGTGACTGATAACGTTGTGGTAGCTGGACCCGAATCCGGGTTTTTGGCATTTCCATCCTGCGCAGGCAGGGCCGGAGCCGAGGGGGTGGGTGTGGGGGCCGGAGCCGAGGGGGGAAGGAGTGTGGGCTGGGGGGAGTCAGGGGGGCTGGGATCGGTCCACGGAGGCTTCTGCTTGCCGTCCTCATCCTCGGAATCGGTATCAAGTATAAGTTAATGCAGTTGGACAGATTTAGGGGATTCGGGGCATTGGGGAGTGGCATCTGGTAAGGGACACAGACTCTCCCCCTCCCCTACCCCCTCATCCTCTTGTCTGTGTTCTGGAAGGGGATACAGGGGAGGTTTGAACGATGTACCCTCATTCGCATTTTGCTGACTTTTTAAGCTGTCACTCGCGTCTTGCGGACTGCAAGTCTCCACTCGCGTCTTGCTGATCCTGCAAGCCACCAGTCACATTTTGCTGATTTTTCAAGCCCTCATTTGCATTTTGCTGATTTTGCAAGCCCCCATTTGTGTCTTGTGGATTCTTGAAGCCCCCTACAACATGTCTAAGCAGTCCCCAGGTAAGCAAAAACCCGGATGCCTCTTTGTCCCCTTTCTCCAGAGCTTCTGACAGTGTTGATCCTAAATTGTCCCAGGTCCACACACTAAGAGCAGTCGCTGGGGACATTTCCACTCCATGTGTTTTGGTCCACAATAACATACTTTTTAACCGAAGCCCATCTAAAGTAATTCCACGCTTCTCTAATACTAATTTCCACTTTGATAGCACTATGGTATCTTCTTTAGATAACTTAGTCCCCATGCTGTCCCTGGTGGCTCACCTTACCGGTGTCACTTTCTCCCGGGATCTTGCAGCTGCTCGCTGCACTACTCCGCTTCACCAGGCTCCGCCTCCCCAGCAACCCGCTGGTCACAGTCTCAGGATCGCTCCTGACACCCCTTACCAGGGTCAGATCAGCACAGTCTCAGGATCTCTTTTTGATACCCTTTACTGGGATCACATTGGCACGTCGGGGTCACCAAATGTGGTGACGCAAGTTGAGGCGGACTTAAAAGACACTATGTCTGTGTGGCTGGGTTCGGACAAAAAATGGCCTTTATTGTTTATACAAACTATTTATATATCTTAGACAGTGCAGGTGTTAGACTCTGATAGGTTTTTGTGTCCTTCTTCTTGCTTGCTATTTGCTGTTGCTGTAGGTGCCCGTATGCTGCGGTTCCAAGTTCTGGTTCTTCACATCCTGTTTACATACCTGACAATCTGTGGCTGTCTTAAAGGTACACGGCTAAGTCTTTGAAGTCAACTAACTTGTCTGCAGACCCGCTGCAGACCCCAACACAAAGCCATGACATCTCCTGCATCTCAGTGGCATAAACATTGCTTGTGTTAGATCCTGCAGTTACTTTGTCATGGTTGAGAAGGGAAAGTTAAATCCAAAATTTGTCAGTCTTTGCTTTCTGCTGGGTTATGTGAAATTCGGACTCTGTCAACCAGAATTGACTCTGAATCAATAAGCTGCAAGGTCTGGAACAGTGACAGTGGAGGACTGCGGGAACAGCCACATCACATGAGACGCTCCTCTCTGCCTTGCCCTCTATCGTCCCCAAGAAATAACTTTGTTCACAGGGCAGGGCTTGCTTGGGTTTTCCTTTTCCTCTTGGTTCCCAGTTTAATCATAAGGCAGTGCAGGCCCCAGCAGAGTAAGTGTCACATACCTGCTTTACACACAGTTTTGTCACAGGGAGAGCTGGATGCAACAGTGTGGTAAGCAGATCCTACACACTCCCCAAACTATTGTTTGACCACAGAGCATCAGCTGAGGCTGCTCACGAAGACAGTGCTAGATGCTGATGACATGCCTCCTGCCACTGTCTTTGTTGCATTAGGGAAATTCCCTTACTTTTAGGGAGAATTAAACAAGGAGGATGGAAATAAAGACCTCTCCAGTTCCTTTCTCTCATTGTCCCTGGCATGAGTTAGGACTTACTCCCCAGTGACAATTAATGGACCTGTGTAACTGAGGTAATTTTTGGCTCTCTGTGTCTCTTTCATCATCTGCAAACTGGAGATAGTAGTGTTTGGTAGATCTGGGTGAATGATTCATGGTGCAGCTCCTTATTAAACAGATGTTGCCTCTCTGTTTGCAGATAGCCTGCAAATGGATTGCATTTTTTTCAAATTTATTTGTTGCTCCAAATTATTCACCAAATACTTTCTGTAAATAATTTTATTGGCCTATAATGCATTCAGAATATGAATTTGAAGCCTGTCTTAAATGAGTATTTGTCATTGTTGGGTAAAATTTGTTATTTCTGCAACTATGCCTTCCAGCAAACTTGTGTCATAGAGCCTCCCGAGAAAAGTAATACAAGGAAGGCATGAATATTTTAGAGTGAATGTTTTGGTATTTTGTTTTTTTTTTTCTTTACTACTGTTGCAGCTCTAATACTAATCTACCTCACTGGGTATTGTGAAGATTTGAAAGATGTTTTCTGAATGTGAAATGTTGCCTAAGTAGAGATGTTGTTTCTAAGACAGTGATACCTCAGCCCTGTCTGCTCTTCCCTGCCTCTCCTTTCAGTAGTGGGTGGTCCAGCTACTGCTTCTGAATGCAGGGCAGGAGGTGAGCACAAGATGTAGTACTCTCTGCTGTGCTCAGAGCCCCTGAACAAAGCAGGGATCCATGAGATTGAGTCTATGCTAATAAAGAAAACGGGTGAGGGCCCAGAAAGTAGCATGGCATGTTTTGGCTCTCATTCATATGGCTGAACTCTTTTCCTTCCCAAAGATGTCCATACTGACTTACAGACGTGGCCTGTGAGCTGTGCTGTCCTCCAAACCATCCCAGGCACTCCCCTGGGAGACTTTCCTGTGAGGCTGAACCTGTGCCACATACTGTACAGGCAGTTAAACTGTGCGGATGTCCCTGTCTTTGGGTCCTGTGTAGTTTCCAGCATCTCAGGAACAAGTTTAAAAGCCTACTGGTTGCTCAACTGCATTGTCTGAAGCACTGGGTAGTTATTTATTTACAGGAGTCCTTTAGGACTGCTCCGGACTGCTCAGCTCCTCCGTGCCCCTTCTCTGGGAGCTAGGGGAAGGGAGGTGCTGATGGTGTCTTGGAAAGGGGCTGGGAGGGGATTGCAGCTCCCTGTTTTATGGTCTGGGAAATGTGACAGGCTGGGAGGGAAACTGGGAATCTGGCTGGTGGCTTGTGTTTACAGAGTAAGAGTCTGTTAGTGTGAACTGTAATCCTTGTGAATGCTCCCATTAATTCAGTCTGGATCATTGCAGTGAATGAGGACAATTCATGCAGGTAGAGCCCTAAGTATGTTTTCCCTCCTTAATCTGTAAGTGTAGCAATGTGCTGTTATGACTACAAGATCTACTCAGGGATGTTATAATAGTGTATTAGCTTTCATAATTTCTTGCAGGTTGAACCGATAAGCAAGATACTTGGGGTGTGTAGGAAATACAAACCTCTAGAGTACAATGGGTAGTCCCTTTTTCTGAAGGTGTATTGGTTTTTTTTATCCCCTGCTATATTGTTTCAACAATAAAAGGGAAAAAACACTATCAAGTTCTTGGTGAGGAGCCCATTGCATGCAGTCCTTGTGCAGCCTTGCCCAAGAGACAGTCTTCTGGGATTTTTTTTAGGTAAGAATGGCTGAAGCTTCAGGCATAAGAACCAAATGGTGAAAAATGTTAGTGTCTCTTAAACCTCATGTTTGTACCTTTCATGATTGCACCTAGCACTGTCCAGGATTTCTTTTAATGTTGAAGAGAAATAAATAGATAATTGAGAGGTGTGGACCCCTCCTGGTCACATTTGCTCACTCAAATTAAGAAACGTGAAACAAAAAGTTTCCTAGGAGTGGGAAAAGGCAGGGTCAGTTTGAAAAGAACCAGAATATCAGTTCTGTTCTTGTTTTAACTACTCAGGTATTGATATTGATTGATACTGTACAGAGTTTGTAAGCTGCTGTTTTGTATTTAGCTTCAAATCAAATATGTTGGTGGAGGTGACAAGTGTAAATCTGATGTAGGCTTTCTTCACATCTAAAAACGACCTTTACAGTAGCTTGATTTTGCTTGATATTTTGTCAGAGCTAGTGGAAAATAATAAAAAAAGGGTTTTCTTAGCCTTTACTTACAATTTTCATAGGTAAAGACATGCAAAAACCTAAATATAGGAAAACTGTTGCCTTGAAAAAATTGAAGTTGCTGTAAAAATGTTTGAATCATTTGTTACAATTGTTTGTTACATGGGTTTGGTTTCAAGAGCACGGACAATGGCAATTTGGAGAATTAGTGTTTAAAATCTTGCTCAGGTTGCAGAGCAGACATGCTCCTCCACCTGCCCCTTTCTCAGACAGTAAGTGTAGAGTAATAGAGATGAGGATCTCAGGGTTTTCTTTTCCTGCCATCTTTTTTATTTGCAGTAGTCGAATTGGTCATTGTCCTGAAACGTCAACCTGTACTATGGGAATAGAAGGAGACAGATAGGTACTGTGAGACCTATATAGCCATATAAAAAATACCATCCTCCCACTGCAGCTGATGAGAGAGAGTTGATCGTGGCAGCACTGAAAGGTCAGTTTGGGAGCATGATGGTAAGATGAGAACCCATTGCTGTAACCTACATCCAGAGAGGGGCAGGCAGGAACTGAAGGGTCCTTTGTGCTCATCTCATCAGGCTAAACTTTGCATCTTAAATCATTGCTCTTCCCATCCATAGCTGTTGTGAGGGAATTGAAGTTGCACAGGTTGGTGGTGATTAAACCTCTTGGTGGCCTGTGAAGGAGGTTTCTTGGCCTGTGCCAAAGAAGCAAAGGGCCGAGGAGGAGGCATGTTTTGGTTTTGATTTTCCTCATACCCAGGTGTTGCTGTTGGATGTAAAGCCTGGGGGCTTTAAGGGGTAGGCTGAAGGTGTCCATGAGGTGTCCTGAGCTGATCAACAGCTCCTTGCCACTGAGAGAGGGTATGTCCCCCCTTGCCTCCTCTCTCCTGGTATCCCACCACTGCCTTGGGGGGGCAGAGGGGGAGAAGGAAAAGGTCCACCCAATTAAAATCTGAATAGTGGACTATATTTGACTGTTTTTAAAGAGAGCAGCACATGTCTATTCTTCTTCAAAGCCATACCTGCCAGGTGGTTAAAGGAGAGGTTTTCTGTCCTATGTCTTCTTATACAATGCCATCTTGTTTTGAGCAGATAGACTGGGTCCTCCTCTCGATATACTTCTGGATTCACTGAACTGCACAGTGTTCAGTGTACAATGGAGAATGCCAAAGCAGCATGCAAGCACCATCACAGAATATACGGCGAGTGATCCTTTATGCTGTTAGTAGAGAATTAGCCTTACATGGCCTCAGAGTATGCATGCAACATGGTGAAGCAAGCAGGAAAGCCTGCTCTCATAACAAATAGCACCATTGCCTAGAAAGTGTTCAGGGAGCAGTGGACTTGAATGGATTGAACTGTAACTTTAAGAAACAAGTAGTTTGTGTTTTAGAAGCAAGCTATGATGGGAACTCGGGTTGGATGCCAAGGGATTGTAGTAAATATAGATTGCTTTTCTGTTGTGGTTTTCATGCAAAGTTCTTGGCACTCTCTGCAACTGATAAAACAGTAGAGCAGAGCAGGTTGATATTACACTGTGCAAGTGAAGGAAGATCCATGGTGATTTCAGGGCCATTCAGGTCTTTTGACTCATACTTGCAGCCTGAGGATTGCTTTAGCAGGAATAGCTATTCCAAATTGCACCTCTAAACCTTCCCAGAGTGGCAACAGGTACAGGGTAAGGAGAGTTTCATGGTGTCTCTCCCCTTGATAGATACTGTACTGCATAGCAACCCTGGGAGCCCAGCCACAGCCTTAAATATCAAAAGGGACATTTTTTTATTCCCCCCTACCTCTGTGGTGAATTTCCCTTAAAGAAGTTGAGTGATTTTCCTGGTTTACCCAGCAATTTTGTAGGAAAGACTCTGACCCCCTCTAGACCTCCCCCAGATTCCCTTCTGACTGTTGGGCAAAACAGAGTGGCTAGCCTAAAATGTATACTGTGTATACTGTGTGCAAGCTGAAAACCAATGAGTAATAATGTCATTCATTCATGTTTATTAAGTATTGCTTTAACAGGTATTCCATGGCAATGAAACTCAGCCCCAAAATGGAAGTTAGTCAGAGAGGAATTAGCACCAAAGATGTGGGATATTGATTTGAATTGGTTGTTTTCCCCTTTAACAAAAAAAACAAATAGGAGTTGTTTTTTTGTTAGCATTTTCTGTGGAAGGATTTGACATTTCCAGAAAAAAAATAATCCCTAATTCAGTTTTACGTAAAAAGGTGGGAGCAGAAAAATCCTGACTATCTTTAATATTAATCTACACTAAAGGACTGAGAAAATACCCTGAAATCAGTAATTCTGGTATGCATACCCATTCATCCTATGGTCTTATAAATTACACTAATACAGACCAGCTGAACAGTTGTTTCTATCGTTATGAAAGTGCTTGTAGTCTAGGTCACTGAGAAGCACTTGCTGTGGCCAGAACTTGTCTCAGCTGGGCTCTGTGTGTAGTTGGGTCCATTCTTCTGTGTGAAAACAGAGGTGCGGTGAGTAGGACTGTGCGTGGCATTGGCAAGGGAGTATTGCTTACAGTTCTGGTATTGACTCCAGAAAAGGTACAGTGAATGCTTGCAAATACTGGTTTAGGTGACTTTTCTATAGGTCATAATATTTTTCAAAACAGTCACAATACTTTATAGACATAAATAATAAATAGTTTTCACTGTTCATGCAGTAGATTGTGTTGATGCGGAAGGCTCAGACACAACTTATATGACCAATGTGATCAAGTTAGTGCCACTTTATTAAGGGATACACAGCAATGTATACACTAGCGCAAACACACACATTGCTTCTAGATTGCTAATAAGCTAAAGCTGCTTGTCTATTCACTCTCCTGCACTCTATGATTGGTCACGGCGTGGTATCCATGCTCCTCGCCTGCATTCTGTTTCGACATTCTATTTTCTTATTTTTCAGTCCAACTCCTCTATCTCTTTCCCACGTACAGTTCCTTAATAGTCCAACTTTCTTATCTCTCTGCCAGTACACAGTTTCTATGTCTCCCTTGGCCTTGCATATGTCCTTCACAACAGCTGCAGCTTGTTACAACTTCGGCCTGCTCGGCCTGCTCTTTCTTACCCTGAATGCAAATCTGCTCCTTGTTGCTTTAAGTCTGTGTTCTTACATATCATGCCTTTGCAGGCAAACAGCAAACACCCTGCCATGTGTCCAGCAGGACTCAGCCGCACCTTCAAGCGGGTAATGGAGGTTTGTACAAACTCACCCCAATACTTTAGCACTTTCACAGGGTCTTTGATTCTCCACCAGCCCCACCCACCCCACCTCCGCTTGTGATCTTACATACATTAGCACAAGTTTTTATCTTACAACATGTTCCATTCTGGTTGCTCCACAGAAGGAACCACAACCTGAGCTTTTTAACACAAAAATTTCAAAAAGAACATCTTTCTAGTTTAGGTCTCAGGTTTTCCCTATCCTTTCCTAGAGCCATAATCAAAGATCAGGTGATTTTAATCCCACACTCCTTCTGTCACACAAACATATCTGCACACATTATTTCATCCCACTTTTGTTCTCTATGAAGAAACAGCATAAGCTGTAAGATTGAGTTGTAATATAAGACTTCCTCCGAATGGCCATCTTTCACCATCACCTAATGTATACAAAGGCCACCAGTTCTGACAATATTTTAAAAATGTCTTTTTGTTCAAATTTCCAATGGGAATTCTGCCTAATTCTTTCCAATGCTTCAAAATACATCCCAGGGGTGTTTTGGTATTTATTTCTTGGATCAGTCTGCCCCCCATCTTCCTAATAAGTCTGGTATTTGTCTACAATGTATTAGTTATTACTGGAGGCAGTGTACTTATCTCAGAACACACACCACAGTTCAAGACCTCTATTTAGCCTTATTTCTTGGTCTCATTTTTTTCCTTTTTTTTTTCTTTTTTTTTTTTGCGAGGAGATAATATATCTTAGACACTTGCCACCCTTTGCTCGAGTATACAGACAGCACCTACGACACTAAGGGCAGAAAGACTTACCATCTTTCGTCTTATGGGGCAAAACCAAATCTTAAGACAATCAAATATTCAAAACAAAGAATAAATAAAAATACCTTTTATGTTGTGCAGAAGTCCTTGTCCACCTGTGTGAGAAGCCGAGGGGTAGGGGAGTCTTGCCAACAGAAGATGCAGTCGGGGGCCCTGAGGGTCCCCAGGCCCATAGAATCCAGCACTAGTGGAGAGTTCTCCTGGCTGGCTCGCCAAATTGATGCAAAAACAGCACAGAGTAACTGCTCAGAGACAAATTTTGTCTTTAAGCAGCAACCCCCACCATATACTCAATAATTCTTTACACTATATGCACTTTAAAACATATAGAGGTTTACACTCACCCCGCAGATGCTCAAGACAGTACTCACACACCCACATTCATACCTAATACAGAAATGTTCTTATATTTACAACATAAAGTAAGTACAGCAATTAATATTAGTCCAATAATTATCAATCCTATGTATATGGATTGACTCCAAATCACCAAACGTTTTTAGTCTCCAGACTAAAACATGAATTTCTGATATTACCTTAATATCAAAACAAACACTAAATCAAAATAAAATATCGATCCTATGTATACGGATTGACTCCAAATTATCAAACGTTTCAGTCTTCCGACTAAAACACTAATTTCCGATATTACCTTAATATTGAAAAAAATACTAAAACAGAATCAGAGTTCCGATATTACCTTAATATTGAAACAAAATACTAAAGCAGAGTCAGATGTATACCTGTGGCACTAGCTACCCGGCATACACCATCCTGCATAAGCATACAATGATCTTACACCTTATGGACAGCTTTACAGATGGACCGGTCCCAGAACAGAAATATCCAAAACAGTACTGTTCTAAATATACCGGAATATAATATTTGAATAAAGATAGTACCTTTGCTCCGCGAGATAGAGTCCTTTGTCTGCTCCTGTGGTGATCCAGATGAGATGAGGAGCCCCTCTGGGAAAATCCCTGGGGGTACCCTAGGGAGTCCCCGCTCTCAATGGGTCCCGCAGCTGAGCAGAGGAGGTCCCACCTGGGTTGCCAAATTGATTTAATGAATCAGTCACCAATATTTGAGTGAGCAGAGGTTATCTTTATTCGGCAGCGCTGGGTGCATGGGGGATCGCTCCACCAAAGTCATGCACACCGAGGGGATTTTTCAGTCCCCTCTTTATACAAGTCACTCATGTCTATTCATTAACTTTCCGGGAACTCATTTACATACCTCACACCTGGACAATTAGCACATTCCCATTCAAAGACCTAGTATATCTTCAAGTTAACAATATTAACATATCTTGTGCCTGGACAATTAGAACACTCCCTATGTCACCCATTCAAGGATTTAGTACATCCTCAAGTCAACAATAAGGATCTCCTCAGATAAACATGAGCACACTATTCTTTAAATAAATCATATATGGGCCATTATCCAATTCCTAGAACATGACAACTGAAATAGTACTCTGTATCTTGTTTTATGTGTTGTCTTGTTTCATGTTCAAAATTAGAGTTATGAATTGTATATGAAAGAAGTAATTCTGGTAATTCTAAGTGAATAGCTGAAAACTTAACATGCTGCTTAGGGCCCAAAAATTAGAAACTGTTTTTTTAGCAATTGTTCATTGAAATGTGTACTTTGTGTGGTAACACAAACTGTCAGTGTTCCTAGAGCTGTATGTAAGTGCACGGTACCTTGCAACACATTGTCTGTGTGACTGAGGGCTGCCCGGAGAGTGTGATGTATGTGAGAGACGCAGTGTAACTGCGAAGCGAGTGGGGAGTCCTGATCTGCGTGTCCGTGTTCCCTGCGAGGGGCCGGCCAGAGACGGACGGAGCGATTGAAAAATCAATTTATGAAATGTTGGAATGCATAATTAGAAATTAGAGCGGGAGACTGTGGACAAAACATTAGAGCTAACATCATTTGGAAAAAGCACAAACTAGTCTCTGCACTTAGTGTCGTAGGTGCTGTCTGTATACTCGAACAAAGAGTGGCAAGTGTCCAAGATATATTATCTCCTAAAAAAAAAAAAAAGAGAAATAAGGCTAAATAGAGGCCTTGAACTGCGGTGTATGCTCTGAGATAAGTACAGTGCCACCGGTAGTAACTGACACATTGTAGATAGATATACCAGACTCATTAGGGTGATGGGGAGCAGATCGAGCAAAGAAATAAATACCAAAACACCCCTGGGAAGTATTTTGAAGCATTGGAAAGAATTAGGCAGAATTCCCAGAGGAAATTTGAATTAAAAGACATTTTTAAAATATTGTCAGAATTGGTGGCTTCTGTATACATTAGGTGATGGTGAAAAATGGCCACCCTGATGTACGGAATTAAACTCTATAACTCAAAAGTTATAAAGTAGGTACAGGGGTGGGTTCGGACAGGGTGGTACCGAAAATAGAAGGAAATTGGTTAAATATTGTAATCAGTGGTGGCCTTTGTATAAATTGGAGAGTGATGCGAAATGGCCTCAGGAGGGAGGAACGTTAGATTATAACACTCTCCTGCAATTAATGTTGTTTCTGAGAAGAGAGGGAAAATGGGACGAAGTATCGTATGCAGACATGTTCTTCGTCCTCCAGGACAAACCTGAGTGGCAAAAGGACTGTGGATTAGTACCCCCTCAGGATCCTATGGTACTAGCACAAGAAAGAGGGGATAGGAGGGAGCGTAAAGGAAGGTTGAAAAGATGTTGCTCAGCATGTAGTATTGGACAAAGGTGTATCAAATTAAACGGAGAACAAGAGCCCGAATTAAATGATTTATTCAATCCACCTTATAGAGTGGAGAGACAAGGTTCGGCCGGGGCTCCCAGTCCACCCCCAGGCAAACAAGAAGAAGAAATCCCACAAGTTATTTCTAAAGAAAGCCAAACACCCGCTCCCACACAAGGAAACACAAAACCCGCCATTACGGCTCCAAATAGTCCGGTGTCTTCACGCACCAGACAGAAGTCTATCTTACAGGCATCCCTCCGAGAAGCCGTAAATCTGGACGGAGGAGCAATGAAAATAAAAATTCCGTTCACGGGCGCTGATCTGAGAGAATGGAAAGAGGTTGCCCGAGAATACCGTAATGATCCGATAAAGACGGCACAAAATTTTAAATTTCTAATAAAACAGCACAATCCTGACTGGAGTGATATACAATTATTATTAGATTGTTTGACTGAAACTGAAAAGCAACTAGTCATAAAAACAGCGGGGGATCTCGCAAAGGAACACTATAATATAAAGGGAGATAATTATAGAGAATGGTTTCCTTTGTTGGACCCGGAATGGGACCCAAACCGCACCGCTGAAATGAAAAGATTACAGGCATACCAGGAATGGATATTCAGAGGAATGGAGAAAGCGATTCCTAGAACAATAAATTGGGCAGCGTTATACGAGGTTAGACAGGGTCCCTCTGAAACACCTTCAGAATTCTTAGACAGAATAAGAGATGTGATGCGCTGGCACACATCTCTGGACTCAAATTCAGAGGTAGGCGCACAGCAAGTAATATCCCTCTTTTTGGGACAATCACAGGGGGATATTAGGCGCAAGTTGCAAAAATTGAGACCTCCTGAAAATAGAGACTTGGAAAAATTAGTAGAGGAAGCATGGTGAATATTTAGTAATCGAGAAGAAGGTTACAAGTAGGACCAAAAGAAAATATTAGCAGTAGTAAGAGAGAATGAGAATCGGAAATCTAAAGTTAAATCAATGCGTGGGCTGACACCCCTGGGTAGGAATCAGTGTGCAATATGCAAAAGGACAGGACACTGGAAAAACGAATGCCCTGAACACCGACACCAAGAAAACACTAAATGGCACAATGATCAAGGGAAAACAATAGCTCACATAGAAGAAGAAAATTGACTAGCCGAGCCATTAGTAAAAATAAAATTAGGAGAAGAACAGGAGGCGGTGGAATTTTTAATAGACACGGGAGCTACCTATTCGGTTTTGAACCAAGCTTTAATGCCTTTGGGAAATGATTATGTTTCAGTAAAAGGTGCAACTGGCCAAACTGAAAAGGCTTATTTTTGTAAATCTTTAAAATATAAGTTGGGAAAACAGATAGGGATCCATAAATTCCTATTTATGCCAAATTCCCCAAAGGCCCTTCTTGGTAGGGACTTATTAGAACAATTAGAGGCAACAATCAAATTTTAAAAAGGGGAAGTTACTCTGGAGGTAAATGATCATCAATACATACAGGTCATGAACCTATCTTTGGCCAGTACTCCTATAAAAAGGGAAATTGATACCAGAATTATTGATCAGGTATATCCCGGAGCATGGGCAATTGACATACCAGGACGCGCCAAGAATGCATCACCTGTAATAGTAAAACTAAAGGAAGGGCAGAGTGCGGTAAGAATTAAACAACACTCACTGAAAAGGGAAGATAGGGAAGGAATTTGTCCAAACATAGAGCGATTCATAGAACTGAAACTACTAAAAGAATGTGAGTCAGAATTTAACACACCTATCCTCCCAGTGAAAAAACCTGATGGGTCCTATAGGATAGTTCAAGACTTAAGGGCCATTAACAAAATAACAGAGGATCTGTATCCTGTAGTAGCTAACCCCTATACCTTACTAACCACCCTGACACCTGACCTAGCTTGGTTCACAGTTTTAGATTTAAAAGATGCCTTCTTTTGCCTCCCTCTCCATGAAGCCAGCCAAAGAATTTTTGCTTTTGAATGGGAAAATCCCAAAAGCGGTTGAAAGACCCAGCTCACATGGACGGTGTTGCCGCAGGGGTTTAAAAATAGCCCCACTGCAGAAGAATGGCTGCAGAAGCATGGCCTTAGAATCTCTGAAGATCTGCACAATCCAGGCCTGGTATTAGAATAGGCCTGTAATCAGAATTGTACTGAAGTTGCTGTGCTAAGTTAACAAGAAAAGTAGCCTTGAGCTATTCTTGAATCCTGAGACCAAGTAATTATGTTGTGCCAACAGGCCGTGGCTCTAACAAGATACAGCTGCTGGGAAAGCAGGTGCAGGGCCAAGAGAGATAGGGACGGGTATGGGAATATAGGGAGTAACAAACTACAAGGCTGAAGCACAGCAACACAATTAGCTACATGGATAGAATGCTTATTTTAGTCATGATAATTAGGGGTGTGAGAACCACGCGCATTTAGAGACTACTAACCAATTATATTTCTGCTTTACGAATATGCATGTGTATCGGTTCTATATAAGTAGTGTTAGAAACTAATAAAGTTGAGCAAGATGCATAACTCATATTGAGCGTCTTCTTGACTCCGGCAAACCCTTCTTCCAACAATTGGTGCCCGAACGACGGGAAAGCTGGAAATTGCTGGAAAAACTCTGCCTTTGCATCGCGACGGTGGGCTTTGCAAAGTTGGGAGTCGCTGTGAAGAGTTCGAGCAGGAAGACATCCGTAAGGAGTAAAGGCGTCTGAATCCGGCAGTGACGTCGTGCGCGGACCTGCACCGGTAAGACCGTTTTTCCCTCAATAATGGAAAGGGAAGCGGCACTCACGCTATTAACTGATATTCTTGCTAAGCGAGAGGCTAGCGTGAGCACTAAGAAGCTCCATGAGCTCTGTAGGTGGGCGGCTGAAAACGGACACTTAAAAGATCTGCAATTGCTGTTTAGTGTGACTGAGTGGCGAGAGGTCGGGGATTCCCTTTGCGATGCGATCCTTAGCGGCAGTAAATCGGCCAAGGACTTTGGGGATTGCCTGCCGGGAAGTCATAAACCATTTACGATCCCTAGTTGTGGAAAAAAAAATGGCTATCGCTGCCTCAGACCTCCTCGGTCAGGAAGCCGAGTCGCAGTCTTCCCAATTGTTTAGTCTCGGCGCTCTGTCTGCAAAAGGCATAATTGTGCCCATTAAAAAATCTGCGACAGAGCTGTTACACCCGACACCATCTCCGGAGGGTGCCGCCGCATCGGGTACTCCGTGCCGCCCTGAAAGCTACTGAGAGCCACCCCCCTTGTTAGATGAGGACAAGGGTACTACGGCGGGTCCGAGTGCGCCTCTGAATGAGAACGCGGAGTCTGCTGAAGACACTGAACCCAACCCACCTGCACCTGCCCCGATCCCCCGTCCCCGAACCAAACCCTCCGACCGGACCCTAAACCGCTTGCAGCAGCAATTAAATGAATGCCATCTGCCTACTGCCGGTCGTGATGTTCAGATCCTGACCCAGGAAGGTGTTATCCTCCACCCTGCCACTCCTGACAGTCGTTGGTCTGGGGTTGTAAGGGACGCTATATTGGAGGGAGAGTGGGAAGCTGCTTTTGCTGTTGCTTGTCCGGTGCGGACTACTGCTTTACCTGCTGGTTCAGCGGCCGCTGTGTGGAAACCTTTTTATTGGAAGTTTATGCAGCAGCTGCGACAAGCCGTTACACAACATGGATTACAATCTGAACCGGTCAAACACTTGTTGACTTATTTGTTTGACTCTGAAATTATGACACCTGGTGACTGTGCTTCGCTGGCTAGGTTGCTTCTTACTCCGGCGCAGTATTTACTTTTTGGAAAGGAATGGGAACGACAAGTGCGTAAGACTTTGCTGCAGCCCAGGGCTCAGGGGCATCCCCTGTGCGATGTTAAGGAGAACATGCTTCTAGGTCGGGACATTTATGCCGACCCTAAGGTACAATTAACGTTTTCTATGGAAATGCATAGTGCCTCTGCCCTGGCTGCACGGCATGCCCTGATGCTTGTTCCCTCGGACCATAAGGCCCCTTCCTTTACAGCGGTGAAACAGGGAGTGACGGAGTCCTTTGATAGTTTTGTAAACCGGCTAGTGCAAGCCTTAGACCAAACCTACAATATGACAGAGGACCTTAAGGTACAAATGCTCCAGATGCTAGCTTTTGAAAATGCTAATCCACGGGCCAAAACGATTTTGTCCTCCCTTCCCCGAACGGCCACGGTGGAGGACATGCTGGAGCAGATGGTACACAGTGCATCTGCCCAGCAGGCCGCCTTCGTCTCTAACGCTGTAAGTTCTGCTGTATCCACAGCCATGCAAAACCATACCCAGGCGCTGGCTGCTGTACTTAAACCTACTGTGCGACTGCGAACTCCGCAAAAGTTTTATACGGGACCTTGTTTTCGCTGTGGGGGGAGAGGTCATCAGCGCCGTAACTGCTCGGCGTCTGTATGGTGTGAACATTGCCGAACTACTTCTCATGCTACTAAATTCTGTTGGTGTCCGGGAAACTACAAGCGCAGCGCGAACGGCGGCCGCGTGCAGACAAAAGTAGTTCCGCCACCGCAGACCCCGGTCTCCCAGCAACCCGGGGAAGCTTGGGACTCGACTTGGCAACAGCAGTAGATGTCACTCTGTTTGACACAACACCGCAAAAGATTCCGACCACGACCTTTAGCCCGTACATTCCTCGTGTCACCGATTTGGAGCTCTCCTCTTAGGCCGATCTTCGGCTGGACTAAAGGGTATCTTTGTAATTCCGGGGCTTATTGATGCTGATTATACGGGACAGATTATTATTGTGGCTTACACATTGTATCCGCCTCTCCACATACCGCGCGGCAGTAAAATTGCTCAATTAGTTCCCATGAGAAATTTCACTGATAGCGTATGTGCGCCACCTTGTGACTCTTTACCGAATCGTGGCAATAACGGCTTTGGCTCTACAAACGAACTTGTATGCTTCACTATGTCAATGAACAACCGCCCAGAAGCCAGAGTCACGTTACGGAGGGGAAACAAAACTTGTACTTTTATTGCACTTTTTGATACAGGAGCTGATGTTACTATCATCACCCGCCATGTATGGCCTAGACATTGGCCTACTAGACCGGCTGCAGAAGGAGTCAGCGGCGTTGGAGGCGTCTCTCTCCCACATTCTAGCACGGAGCCGATCATTATTCAAGTGGAAGACAAAATAGCATCAGCACATGTACTGATTTTGCCTTTACCAGATGGCATCTCTGCCCTCATCGGCCACAAAATAATGACTCAGTTGGGAGTTGTGTTAACTACCCCTGGTACGGTTTTCTGGCAGCGGCCCCTGTGGGGCAGCCTCCCATCCTAAAACTCACCTGGCTTACAGATGAGCCTGTCTGGGTGGAGCAGTGGCCGCTACAACAAGAGAAGCTGCAGATAGCGCATCAGCTAGTACAAGAACAACTGAATGCTCACCATATTAAGCCATCCACTAGCCCTTGGAATACCCTCGTCTTTGTTATACCGAAAAAGTCTGGAAAGTTTCGCTTACTTCATGACTTACGCAAGGTGAATGAACAAATGCGAGCCATGGGAGCACTCCAGCCTGGATTACCAACTCCTACTATGATACCTAAAGACTGGGCCTTATTAATTGTAGACCTAAAGGACTGTTTCTTTACCATACCTTTACATCCCTCAGATACACTGCGCTTCGCATTCACCTTGCCAGCGATTAACAAGGATCAGCCAGCTCACCATTATGAATGGGTGGTCCTTCCACAGGGAATGCACAACAGTCCTACCATGTGTCAACTTTTTGTCGCTGCAGCATTACAGCCCTTACGTCAACAGTGGCCGCATGCTCTCATTTATCATTATATGGACAATATTTTAGTAGTTCAACCGCAGCCCTTTACAGAACAAAACCTACAACACCTTATGCAAATGCTTGGATGGGCAGGATTACAAGTGTCACCAGAAAAGATTCAAAAACAATCTCCGTTCCGATACCTGGGATGGAAGATTAATGACAGCATAATAACACCACAGAAAACCACCATTGCCACTGAGATTAAAACCCTTACTGATGCGCAGACGCTGATGGGGGTTTTACAATGGGTACGTCCCCTTCTGGGCATTACTAATGAAGATCTAGCTCCCCTATGGCCTCTTTTACAAGGCACAGATGCAGCTAAGTCCATTCGCCTCACTAATGACCAACGGAAATGTATACAGCATCTTGGGCACCTAGTCTCAGCGCGATGGGCAGCTCAACGAGACGCTACCCTCCCCCTTCGACTACTGGTGGTTTCTCGCCCTGTCTCTGTTTTTGCTGTTATCACGCAGTGGCAAAAGAAAAAAGGGGGAGATGACCTCTTCTATGTCTTGGAATGGATATTCTTATCCCTTCAACCTAAGAAAACGGTTCAAACTTGCATGGAAGCAATAGCTGAAGTCATTCGCAAAGGTCGTGATAGGATGATAGCTATTTCAGGGGAAGAACCATTTAGTATTCACCTGCCAATGAAGGGAGCAGACCTAGAATGGGCCTTGCGGAACTCTGTTGCTTTACAATTGGCACTCTTCGGATATTCTGGACAGATATCACGAGAACAGCTAAAGGGGAAAGATATCCACTTTTTGAGAACGTATTCATGGATGGAAATACCTAAGCATTCATCTGTTCCACTTCGGGATGGTCTTACAGCGTTCACTGATGCAGGCAAGGCTACTCGACGGGCTGCTGTGGTCTGGAAGGAAAAGGAACTCTGGCAGCAACATATTATTGTTGCCCACCCTACAGATAATTTACAGACATTGGAGCTGCTTGCAGTTTGTTGGGCTATGGAAAACTGGCGCACGGTGGCGTTGAACATTGTCACCGATTCACTATATGTGGCAGGAGTAGCTCAAAGGATAGAGGATTCACTTTTGAGAGAGGTAACCAACCCACGACTAAATGAATTATTCCAGCAACTTCAACGAGCTACAAGGCAGAGATCTGCGCCATACTGTATCATTCATATCAGAAGCCACAAATGGCAGGAAGGCTTAGGAGAAGGTAATCACAGAGCAGATCAATTGGTTAGCCTGACACGAACTGCACCCGTCAATCAATTTGAAGCCGCATGAATCTCCCACACTCAGTTCCATCAAAATGCTAAGGGATTAAAAAGACAATTTCGGCTGACATATGCTGAGGCACAGGGTATTGTTAGGAGTTGCCCGCAGTGCAGCCACCATGGCCCTGGCCTAGGGATGGGGGTCAATCCCCGAGGCCTGAGGGCATTAGAGGTCTGGCAGATGGATGTCACTCATGTTCCTGAATTTGGCAGATTGAAATATGTACACGTCACGGTAGACACCTATTCAAAATTTATTTGGGCAACTGTGCAACCTGGGGAAAGAGCCTTGCATGTGTGTAAACATCTAACAGCCTGTTTTGCCGTCATGGGAGTTCCAGAACAAATTAAGACGGACAATGGTCCTGCCTATGTCAGTCAAGTTCTGCGGAAATTTCTTATTACGTGGGGAGTACAGCATAAAACTGGAATATCTCATTCTCCCACGGGACAAGCCATCGTTGAAAGAACAAACAGGACATTGAAGGACTATCTGCAGAAATTTGTGGACATTACAGATCCAAAGGAGCGTCTACACAGAACCTTGTTTGTTCTCAATCACTTGTGTGTGTTTGGGGACGATTCAGAACCCCCAGCTATCATTCATGCTACTTGTGTAAATACTGCAGCCCCAAGAACTGAATTATCTGTTTATTATAGAAATCCGCGGTCAGGGGAATGGGAAGGTCCTGCCCCTGTTTTGTTTAATGGTCGAGGTTATATGTGTGTTTCCACCCCTACAGGTCCAGTATGGGTACCCAGTAAATGGACACGTGCTGAAATCACTAATCATAAAACTGGTACCGGAAGCTTGCCAGCGGGAGCTACGTCGGTGGCATCTAGCCACACAGCCTCCGGTGTTGGAGGCATTGCTGCTGTTACAGAAGAGGACAATCTGGGCCTCCCTGAGGAATGCATGTGACCAGCTATGGGCAGAACTAGAGAACAGAAGTCTGTACTATTCCTTACATGCCTGTGACTGTGGACAAAGGGAATGTGGCTGGGTTCTATTACTTTGTGGCTTCTGTAAACTTGTATGGTGGGTCTCTGTATATACCTTGCGAACGGATTTGGGGTGTTTAGAGTGTAAATGGAAAATTAGAGAGAGGAATCCTTTTTGGGAATTGCAAGAAGGCATTAGAGGAGACCACCGGTTTGCTCAAGATCTGTTTGCCCTGTTTGAAGCTACTGAAAGCGCGAATCGAGCACAGTAGCAGCGGCGGGTTTGCAGATATTTGGACAGCCTTGGGCTGCTACGTTAGACTAAAATTATAAGTAGGGAGTGTGGTAAAGGTATTTTTATACCCCGACAATATGCTGCCCCTGCCAAAAGGTGGGGGAAGGCTCAGAATGAGTGGGCAAGGAGAGCTCACAGAAAGTAACGTTTCTGTAGGATTAAGCATGCTCAAATGGTGGATTCGGTTTATGGTCTTGATGAATATGTTACTCGTTGGCCAAAGTATTTTTGACATCTTGCCTAGAACAAACATATGGGTGACATGGGCAAATATCACGGGGGTAACAGACTTTTGTTTAGGTTTGCAGCAAGCAGACAACCCCTTTAGAACTTGCTTAATTGGAATTCCCCTGCAGGAGAATGAAGCAGACTTTGATGGTTTTTGGAATGTCAAAACAGTGAATCTGACTTCTAATGAAAAGGGAACATGCCTGAGTCCAAATGGGCAATTTGTTTGGCCTTCTATGCGTAATGCAGCGTGGCAGAAAACGGTTCTTGAAAATTTGAATCGACCATATCATTTGCCATTGCAGGAGTTAGACCTATTAGGTAGCATTACACCCGTTAAGTACGTTAACGTGACTGCAACGGGAATGCCAGAATGCAAGGACACGGTACTACCACTTCAACCTGTAAATGGCACTGGAGTAATTTGGTTTGGTGAACCATGGCAAATATGGCTAACATGTCAAGGTGAATGGGAGTTTGATACAAAGTTTCAAAATTTAACCGGTTCACCTAATTGGGGTGAACTGAAAGCTGGAGGCTTACATGTAAATGTATCAGGGGGTTATCAGTTGCCACCGGGAGTCTTTTTGATATGTGGAGATAGAGCATGGCCAGGGATTCCTTTGAATCCTGTCGGTGGACCATGTTATTTAGGGCGTTTAACTTTCTTTGCTCCACGTATGAAAGACTTATTGAAAATGACTCCACAATTTCATAGATCACAGAGGGCACTGCGCACCTTTGATGAGACATGTAATGACCGAGTCGATCTGCAGTCTGTAACAACAAATGTCTTAGCCTCCATATTTATGCCAGGAGCAATGACTGCATTAAACGCTAAGAATATACGAAGGTTAGCGTGTTGGGGAGAGAAGCAATTTAATCTTACATCACAGATTTTAAGTTCGTTATTGCTTGATGTAGATAGTGTTAGGCATGCTACATTACAAAATAGAGCTGCAGTAGATTTTTTGTTATTAGCATATTGACACGGTTGTGAGGATTTTGAAGGGATGTGTTGTGTGAACCTTTCCGATCATTCCATATCGATGCACAAGAATTTGTCACAACTGCAGGGAAACATGAAGCATATTCGTGCTGATGATAATCCCTTCAATGAATGATTGAGAGGATTGGGCATAACAAGTTGGTTAAAGACGTTATTGATGGAAGGAATACGCTTTGTTATAATCATTATTGTAATGCTTTTAGGTTTTAGCTGTGCTTTTTCTTGTTTAAAGAGAGTAGTTTTTAACATAACCAATCAGGCCTGACTTGTGCAAAAGAAAAAAGGGGGAATTGCAGAAGAATGGCTGCAGAAGCATGGCCTTAGAATCTCTGAAGATCTGCACAATCCAGGCCTGGTATTAGAATAGGCCTGTAATCAGAATTGTACTGAAGTTGCTGTGCTAAGTTAACAAGAAAAGTAGCCTTGAGCTATTCTTGAATCCTGAGACCAAGTAATTATGTTGTGCCAACAGGCCGTGGCTCTAACAAGATACAGCTGCTGGGAAAGCAGGTGCAGGGCCAAGAAAGATAGGGAGCGGTATGGGAATATAGGGAGTAACAAACTACGAGGCTGAAGCATAGCAACACAATTAGCTACATGGATAGAATGCTTATTTTAGTCATGATAATTAGGGGTGTGAGAACCGCGCGCGTTTAGAGACTACTAACCAATTATATTTCTGCTTTACGAATATGCATGTGTATCGGTTCTATATAAGTAGTGTTAGAAACTAATAAAGTTGAGCAAGATGCATAACTCATATTGAGCGTCTTCTTGACTTCGGCAAACCCTTCTTCCAACAACAATATTATACACTTCTTAATTTTCTTCTCAATACACAACCAAAGTAAACAATTCCGTAACACACAAAAAAAACCCTTTCTAACTTCTTCTTAGAGGCACTGCCTTAGAGAACACTATAGCATATAGGTTCTCTTGTCTCCACTATTGTCCAACCCTGCAATAGCTTTCGCTTATGTTTTACGAGCAGACGCCTAGGCTTCCACTTCCACAAGGATCCTTTCAGTCCAACCCTGCACAGCTTTCGCCGCGTCTGACAGGCAGACTTACTCAGTGGGACTCAAACCCACTGGTGGGACTCTAACCCACTCCTTACAATACACTTATTATAGTGGGACTCTAGCCCACTTGCTTTAGTGGGACTCTAACCCACTTTCTACAATTACAAAAAGAAGTGTCTTACCAAAATCCAGGGAATGTCGCGAAGAGCCTTACGGATCAGGAATCGATGGGTATCCCCGAGAAATCCTCGGTGCCGGCTGGAACCGATCAGGTCCCCAACTCCTCCGGTCTCCTTCAGCGAGGTCCCATCTGGGTCGCCAAAACTGTTACCGAAATCTCGGAATGAAGAACTTATCGACACCAATGTGATGTAGATAAACAGACACTTCTTTATTGATGGCCGGGTGCGTGAGTGAGTCCTCAGAATCATACACAATATATAGAACTTATTCATACATATTCATTAAGTATTCATGCATAATCATGATATTTCCCATAAATCATTAACATACTCTCCTCCCATATCCGATTCTGCGCGGTAAAGGTTAGAAAGGTCCAGAAGTGGGTCTGGGGTACGGTTTGGGTAGGTGGTATATGAGTCGGTGGTCACGATCTCCCCCTGCCGGAATTACCTTTTACTAAAGTTCACGGTTTCTTGGCAGGTAACTACAAGCTGTTCCAGTCGGCTCTCCCCAGTTCCCATTAATCCTATATTCTGACATTTCAATACACCTCTACATACAGAAGACTGGTCAAATACAAAGAAACCTTTCAAACCCTAAATTTATTACCTATGTTTTAAACAATGATTCTAGCCCATTCTTCTGGCCTTGGTACAGGACTATACAAAGGATTTCATAGCAGCTTTTACTGTGCAACTATAAGTTTCATTAAAATATTTCTTATCCCTATATTTCTATTAAAAATGATTTTATAAAATCAAATAAAGTCAATCAATTCTAACTTATTAGCAAATCTGTAACACTGTGACAATTGGTGCCTCATGTGAAGCCCTTCAGATTATGAGACTGAGCGTAATGAGTGGTGACACCAATAATGGCTGTGCTGGAGGATGTTTGAAGTTTTGAACAGTGATGGTGGTGCCCAACGTAGTGGAGACAGGCGGGGATAGCCTGTGATCCACATCATGTTGAGATAGGTGGGAAGAGCCTGGGGATCTGGATCAGACACCAGTAAAGGTGAAATGTTGGGATCAAAGAGAAGGAAGCCTGACTGCTGTGGAGTTAAGAGACTGAGGGTAATGGGCAATAGCAGCAGAGTACATGGCCAGATGTGGACGCAGCCCGCAGCGGTGGTGGGTCCCAAGCCGGTCCAGCTAGACAGCGGTGATGGCTGTGCTGGGGGAAGGTGCGGGAGCAGTGTGGTGCCACAGGCGGCTCCTGCTGTTGCTGCTGCTGCTGCTCCTCGGCCTGGTGGTATTCTTGCTGGTGTTTATGTGCTCTTTGAAGGTGTCTCCACCTGTAGAAGAAATGGGCGACCACAAGGATGTTAAGAAGTTTTTCAGAACACGGAATGATGTGTTAGTGCTGTATTCTAGATCTGCTGCTGCTGCAAGCTCACTCAGGTTACTGTCCAGTGTGACCCAAGAGATGAAAGGATGAGGTACTATAAGTTCATTGGACCCCCCCTCTGAAGAAAACAAAAACCCAGATGCTAAGAAAGCAGATGAGAAAGGTGATCAACCTGCAGAAGCTGAAAAATCCAAGATAAAAGTGAAGAAGGAATATGTGTATGAGCTCAGGGACAAGTTGTCCAGACTGTATGAAAAGTTTATTTGTAAAAAATTATTATGATTGTTAAATACCTAAGGTATGAAATGTTAAAAAGGAAAAGAAAAAAAAAGGGGGGGGGATTGTAGAGAAATGAAGCTGGGTTAATTAACATTGATAATATACAGCTGTGGGCTGGCTTCTGGGGTGGTGGGTTGGCTGATGTAGATAAGGTGCAGCTGTGGCTGTTCTGTTAAGAGGTTGGGCAGCCAATGAAGAGGGAGCAGCTAAGGAAGAAAGATGAGTAAAGAGCAGAGAGAAGAGAGAGAGAATGTGAGCCCTGGATGAGGAGAGACTAGGAGAAGGCAGTAGTGGGACTGGCATAAAGACTATCTTGGTATGAGATGGTAAAAGACATTGTTGCAGCTTGGTAGTCTTGAGAGTGCTGCGACAGAGTCCTCGGAAAAGGTTAACGTGCATTTAACTTATAAAAGTAGACCTCGTCCAAGTAGTGGTATGGGACATTCTCGTATATAGAGAAAGTTGTGTGTTAATTTCACATCTCCAATCTATAATTCCTTTGGTTGTAAAAACTGCTTGTGGGTCTTCTTCCCTGTCGTACCAACATTTCTTTTGGTTTTTACCTAAAGGTCCCTCGCAGCTAGTTACTACAGAATGAGTAGCCCCAGTGTCTATCAAGAAATCTATTGTTTCATTCCCTAGCTTAACTGGAACCAGAGAATTGGCTGGGGAAATAGTGATAGATGCCCCTGGTCCTCTTCAATCTAGACCAATTTCTGCCATAACTCCTGCTGCCCCTTCTGACTCCCTTTTCTGATCGCTTGCAATTCATGGATATTCCTTCTTCCAATGCCCTTCCTGTCTGCAATAGGCACATTGGTGGGCTAGGAGGGGTAATTCACCTCCTCCTTGTCCCCAGCTTTGTCCCCTTAATCCTTCCTGCCTGTGGATAACTGGCTAGCTGAAAAAGGTCACATAGACATAGTCCAGCTGACTGGACAAAAATGCACATCGCTCTCAGCTTATCTGAAGTAAAGCAAAAATACACTATCCTTGGCTGTTCTTGTTACACAATAACAGGAAGATTGCGGTGGGAAAAGAATGTTGCAGGTGGGAACAGATAACTACAGAAGAGAAACTAGGGGTGGGCTTGGTATTTAGGCAACTAACCAATAATGAGCTTAACTTTTGTAATATGTATGAGCTAATTATAACAAGGCATAAAAGGTGACTGTAAGGGACAATAAAAGAAGTCTGCTGATCACTCATATTGAGTGACTGTGTCTTCCCTCCGTCGCAACACCTGCCCTTGACACTCATTCCTCTTCCTCATATCTCTCCATTAGCTAAAGCAGCTAACAATGAGGTGTGAAATTTGGATTGACTCTTTTTCCTCTACTTCATCTTTATTATACACTTTGTAGGCACATATCTTGCATGTAGCTTCAATGAAAGCATTTGCATTAAACTTAAAGTTGAGCATTTGTAAACTTAGGTGTTGATCTGAATATGTAAAAATTGCTGATTTATTTTTCTTCTAAACCTAACAAACTCATATGTTTTCTGAAAACTAAAACTGTGCTGCAAAGACTAGTAGAAAACAGGACCTAAAGCAGAAGTATTATAAAAAAAATACTACCATGTTAAGAAAAACATTGCTAGGATATTTTGAAAAAACCCCAACATGTAGTAAAAATAAGCTAGAGAGAGATATTCAAACATTTCTCCTTTACCTAGGATGAACATTAGCAAGTAGAGATACAGCTTTGGTAGTAGGAGCAAAAGGGGAACCTTTCAGGGTTCCTATTATTAAAAATGTAAAGATTGAATCTAAAACCAAAATTTTTGTAGGAGATTTTTTATTAGTGGAAGAAGCGGAAAATAATTTATTAGGATGAGATTTGATTATACAATAAAATCCAGTAAAATTCAAATTGATCAAACCCTAAATATTCAAAAGAAGATCAAAAACTGATTAGAGACTTAAGGGGAATATCATAGAAAAATGGTTGGGTTAAGACACCACAAGGGAAAGTAATAGTGCCTAGCGCATTACTCTGGGCTATAATTATGGCTGAGCATAGAAAGACTCACTGGGGAGCTGAAGCCTTGTATAAACACCTGAGCAAATACATTGTTGCCCGTAATTTGTATACAACCATCAGACAAGTGACACAACAGTGTGACATTTGTTTGCAAAATAACCCTCAAATAACCCGAAAGGTTTAACTAGGGCAAATAGGGAAAGGTAATCTCCCCGGGCAGTGGTGGCAGATTGATTTTTCGGAACTCCCTAGGAAAGGAGGATTTCGATATCTGTTGTTATTAACTGATACCTTTTCAGGATGGCCAGAAGCATTCCCTTGCCAAACAAACAAAGTCAGGGAAGTGACTAAGGCCTTATTACATGAAATTATACCGAGATTTGGGGTTCCAACAATAATATCCTCAGACAGAGGCCCTCATTTTGTAGCCAAAGTCACACAACGAGTTAGTAGACTTCTGGGAATAGATTGGCAATTACACACTCCTTATAGGCCACAGGCAAGTGGTCAAGTGGAAAAAATAAACCATCATCCTAAATTACAAATTGTAAAGTTGGGTCAGGAATCTGGATTAACCTGGCCTCAGTTACTACCCCTAGCCTTGTTGCGCATCAGGACCAAACCAAGAACTAAAGAGGGATTGAGCCCCTTTGAAATGCTATATGGAAGACCTTATATGGTCCAAGCAGGAACATCAACACAAGTTGGTACTGAAGTATTAACTGATTATGTGATAAGTTTACAGAAAAAATTTAGGGAAATTGAGAAACTGGTCTTGGGAACTCGTGCTCGGGGTCTGGATGGACCAATACATAGCATAAGGCCAGGTGATTATGTATATGTTTGATCTCTTTCAGACTCACCTTTGGAACCAAAATGGAATGGATCATTCCAGGTCTTGTTGACAACACACACAACTGTTAAAATACAGGAACAGTCATCGTGGATACATCATTCCAGGGTGAAGAAAGCCCCTAAACAACGCTGGGAGTTAACAGAAACTGGACCTTTAAAACTCCGACTCAGACAAAGACATTCTTGACAATTGACACTCAAGACGTTTGTCTCTATACTGAACAAAATATCTGTCATTTTGAAATCCATTCAGACACTGATCAGAAAACAATACTTATATATATTGGCCAAGACTGTGTGTGTTTGAGAACTGCTTGTAGGTCTATAACAATAGACAAGATAGTTGTGAATAATCAAAACCATTCTAATTTCTGCATTTGTAATGTTGTTAAGATAGTTGGGTGTGACTTTTCTTATTTAGCGCCAATCATATCTCACCAGTTGATACGATCCAAAAATACAATGTTTCACAGATTGACACCTGCACCTATTGGAATGAATCTTACATTGATAAAACAATTAGTGAACCATCAAGACTTGATCGAAATTTTGAAGGAAGTCCAAGAAAATGGACGGAAAAACCTAATAACTGTCCACCATGACGTAAAGGAAATTCACAGGAAACTGAAAAGTATAAAGAAAGATGCAGAACATAACTGGTGGGATGTGCTTTTTGGATGGTCACCTACTGCTACTGGTATCCTAAATAAGTTATGTCACCCCATTGTTGTTCTTTTGACATTAGTTCTAGTTGGTTTTATCTACAATATTGTATGCTTGGAATTGGAAAATGTTAAAACGATTGACATATTTCACATCTATACTTAGTGCACATGAGAATGCATTAAGAGGTAACTTTCAGGCAAAGTATCATCCAGTCCCCCTTCGAGAAAAAGACTGCATATAAGGCAAACGAATTTGCCTAGGATAAAAGACAGGGGGAAATTGATAGAAAGCTTAGAAATAACTAGATTAATAGGATATGGAAAACTTAGAATAATTAAAACTCTCATTGTATGTACAAAGAGGAGCTTCACAATACAACTCTGCAAATTAGGCCCGGTCCTGGGGCCTTTTGTACTGATAAGGTGGACCTGGGATGCTCTGTGTGCTGATAAGAAGACACTGGTATGTGAACATCTGTGCCTTGAGATAGGAAAACTGGATCTGTCCTGTTTTATGGTTTGGAAGAAACTCGAGACACGACTGAGTCTGCGCAAAGAGTGAAGGTGAAAAGTTCAGAGTGAGGGAGACTACTAAGCCTTCATCCTCAAAGACCCCCAGGACCCCCACCAGGAGACAGTGTGCAAGCACAAATGGGAGGAAACTTATGTTAATGACTTCTTGGTAGACCGATTATCCTAACCCAACCTATTCTCTGGCATCTATTGAATATGTATGAATGAATACTTTAAATCACACATGCACAAAGATATCGGGGCAGCAGGTGCTTTTGGAATTATCCACCCTGATACCTGTGGGTGAATTAAACATACCTGCTTTATAACCTATGCTGAGTTATAGAGTTTAATTCCACACATCAGTAGTGGAAAACACCCAGCTAGGAAAGACAGAATATACGTGTATGCAAAACCCGGCTGTGGCAAATACCTCTGAACATGGAAACAGCTGTCCCAAGATTCATCTTGTCACCATAACAGCACCAATATGGCGGATGAAACTACAGCCCCTAGAAAGCATTTCTTCTCGCTTCCCCTCTTAGGGAGAGGATGGATGAGTGCCCTGTGGCCGTTCTGAGGAGCCACCTTGTCCTCCATTATGTTCTGGGATATGTAGTGCCTCATAAACCACAGAGGCAGCTATGCTGCGTGGTCCGATACCAAATTGGGTGGGAGTGTTGATCTGCTTGAGGGTAGGAAGGCTGTACAGAGGGATTTGAACAGGGAGATCGATGGGCCAAGAACAACTATATGAGGTTCAACAAGGTTCAGTGCCAGGTCTTGTGCTTGGGTCACAACAACCCCATGCGATACTACAGGTTTGGGGAAGAGTGGCTGGAAAGCTGCCTGGCAGAAAAGGACCTGGGCGTTGTTGGAAAATCACCTTGAGGGGGGGAATTAGAGAAAAATTGGGTCCTAATAGAAGCATAAGTATTACAGAAAGCTTTTTAGGGTAAAATACAGCTATTGCCTTCAGGACGGTTGGCAGACATGGAATCTGCATCACCTCAGTTCCCTAATCCACACAACCTGCTATCCTAGAGGAGCAGTGGAGGGTGGAGCAGAGTGGAGACACCACAGCCAGGCTCTGCTGTACTCCCTGCAGAGTTGGGAATGCGATGGTACCATACAGCCAATAAGTTGCATAGCAGCTGTAAAATATATGAGATGTCCGTTGCTGGGCCAACAACTGTGGTGAAGACCAAGCAAGAGCCTTATTATCTATGAGAGAAGGTTGGGAACTAGGCCTGCTCAGCACTTCAAAGCTTTCTGACGAGGATGTGCTAACTGCTAAAAGAAAACAAACTGCTAAAGAGATAAAATTCAAGGATGCTAGGGTAAAATAATTGTGGTAGTGGGAGATCGTGACCTCCTACTCAAATGGCCCATCCGAAGAGAGTGAATCCCCCACTCAGGGAGCATGCGCAGTAAATTTAAAATGAACTGTATCTTTAAATGAAAGCAAGAGAACTTTACACCAATCATAATAAAAGAATGTATGACTAGAGTCACTCAATCTCCACCTGAGAGTAAAGAGAAGTATAAAAAGTGAATGAGGGGACAAGTGGGGAAGACACCACTGAGAACAATTTAAGGGAGGATGCCATGGAGACTGACTCCTGGGATCGGCCGATGGGATGAGCCTTTCTTCTCCCCCCCTTGGGATGCCTTGGGTGAGACTTAAACTAAGTGCTTCTTTGGGAAACTTAGAAATGTCTCTAGAGATTTAATTTTTAATATTTGTAGCCAGGCTGTATTGTTTGTAACTTTTCTGAGTGTTTTATACTTTATAACATTTTTTATTTGCATGTGCCTTTTTGCAGGCAGTCACTATCACTGGCAATCCAAGAACCTGTATATTTGTTGCACAAATAAAAGTGCACTGTTAAGTAGCTGGCCATCACGGTTTCTCATTGAACGCGACCATACCCTAAGAGTGTGGTCATGCTAGTTCATGATTATGACTGGGCTGGCAGTGCAGACTGCTATCAGTGTATCCAAACCCGTGGTGGTTTAATATACATATTAAATGTGACTGGACCGATAGTGGTAAATTGGACATCATTTAGAATTTAAAGGTAGCTGCACCTAACCTCCCACCTCGGTGAGGAGAGTTGGAAGGCGCGTGTGTGTGTGTGTGTGTGTTATTTCCTGCTAAATTACTCCATCCCCTTTAACGCAACAGGGGTGTTGGTTGACAGCCAGATGAATATGAACCAGTACTGTGCCCAGGTAGCCAAGAAAGCCAATAGCATCCAAGTTTGTATCAGAAACAGTGTGGCCAGCAGGACTAGGGAAGTGATTCTCCTCTGTACTCTGCACTGGTGAGGCTGCACCTCAAATCCTGCGTTCAGTTTTGGGCCACTCACTACAAGAAAGACATTGAGGTGTTGGAGTGTGTCCAAAAAAGAGCAACGAAGCTGGTGGAGGGTCTAGAGAACAAGTCTTATGAGGAGCAGCTGAGGGAACTGGGTGAAGTACTGAGGCCTGAGCAACAGGCCCTGAGACAAAGTTGACCTCTAGATGAACCCACCAACTGAATGTTTTCTGTATTATTATTTTTTTTAGTATCCAATCATTAGCAAAATATGCATGATCATTAGTGAAAGACATAGCTTAGACAGAATATAATCATTAGCAAAGATACAGTGCATCCTTCCTTGCTTAGAGGCAGGTAGTCAAGGCTATGAAACCAGATATATGGCCTTGTTTGCAAACTGGTGGTTAAAATCAAGTAGATAAGGGAAAGTCCCTTGGTTCCTCCCTGGCCAGGCTTTGGTGGGTTCTAAGAGGAGAGTGAAACCAGATGTTTCTGCATTTGAAATTAGGTGAGCTTGTTTATTCAATAGTATAAAAGCTGGATCCTCTTACAGTGACTTAGAAGACTTCATCTATGAGTGTATGTACTGTGTAGGATCTCCTAATTGCTGGGGAAGGCTCTCCAAATCCTTGCTGTGATTGGAGCTCCCCAGAAACTGTGGATCTGGATCAGGGGTCCTCAAACTTTTTAAACAGGGGGCTGGTGTGCGGATTAAGTGGCAGGCAGTCATCTGTGGCTGCCTGGTTTCCCCCCCAACCCCTGGCATTGGGGGGGTGGGTGTAGGACAAGGCCTCAAGGACAAGAGTCCAAGTACTGATAGCCTGACGAATAGAGACTTGTTAGAACTTGTAGGGCACAAGCCCTGGGAGCAAAGGAACAAGCTAACTGCAGGCCCCTGAGCCAGCACAGTTAAGGAGGCAACCAGACGGACAGAGAAACAAGTAGCCAGATAAGGGAACGGATGGCGCCAATATGTAATTAAGAAAGCCGCGTAGAAAGAAACTCCCTAACCTTGGAATAAAAATTATTGCTAGGTCAAGATAAACTAGTAAGTACCTATTGTTCTAACGGTGTGCCTTAAATATTAACCAATCAGTGTTTTTTACGCTTAAGATTTAACCAATCAGTGTGTAATATGTAGAAGGCAGAAACATATATAATTGTAAGAAAATCACTAATAAATGGACATGTGCTTGCATCAAGCTGCGTCCCGTCTCTTCATTCGCCGCAAATTGGTGACCCCGACGTGATACGTTTAAGGATCTAACGTGAAGGGCTCTCGAATCGCCTATCTGAGCGACATGCAGCGAATCCCACAGAACTTTGAATGATCTGCTGAAAGGAAGCAGGAGCTGGCCATAAATCCCTCCGGAGTTGAGAGGTGAGCTGTGGGAAATCCGTAATGGGGAATCAGGCTTCGTCCCCAGAAAGAGACGTATATGGACTCATAAAGGGTCTTCTAGTCAGATCAGGGAGTCTGTGCCTCAGTCTCCTCAAATGGTGACCCCTATGGTGGTGTTCCGAAGCCTTGGAAGAATAAGGACGGAAAAAAGACAGCTCGTGGAAGAGGGCTGCGTTCCGGAGGAGACGGCTTGGCTGAACAATCGTCTTGCTGTCTGGACCAGGCGGACAACCTAAACCCCGAGGATAACGCCTGTATGCATCAAGACAGGTGAGCAGCCAAGAAACCTTAGAGATTTTAAATATTTGAAGAAATTTTAAGAAGCTTTAGAAACCTGTACTCATTGAGACAGGCGAGCAGTCAAGAAACTTTAGAGACTTTGAAAGAAATTAAAGTGGTCAGCAGACAATTGTATGATGCTGCCGCAGAGGGGAACTCCGTGTCGGGAATGCATTTAGCACCTTGGTGGCAAATTCTGACTACTCTTTGCCAAGCATGGACTAATTCTACTAACGGTGCTAAACCAGAGGAAGCTGTAAATTCCGCCAACAGTGTAAGCACTGAACTAGAGGAGGCTGTAAATTCCACCAACAGCGTGACTCAACACACTGTCAACGATGCCGATTCCGTCCACACCTCCTCTGCCCCCAAAGCTTCTGTCACTGATTGCAGCGACCCTCACAACACAGGACCAAGCACAGGAACAGGACAACTCGGACAATGATTTTATTGACACTGATAAACCTTTTGATCCAGATCCTATAGATCTGGAAAAGGAGCTAGACCTTTTCCCCACCCCCTCGTCTCTCCTGATGCATTGATTGTATTTTTGGGGAGGGTGAAAGGGGGTCTGAGGGATTGGTGGCAGGAATGCAAGTGGGAAACACTTCAGTGATGGGTTTTGGGAGTCGCTAGGGCATGTTCAGTATTTTGTCAGACAAATCAACCTGCAGAGTGGCAGCCTGTGCAATACGAGGCTGTTAAAGAGTTAAGCAAAGCAGTGCGGGAAGGGAGGATTCATAATACATTTGCTATGTCCCTTCTTGAAGTGATGGCAGAGCCTTATAGCTCACACTGCATGATTGGAAGTTATTGCTTTGTATGGTACTAACTGATACAGTATATGATGTGGTTATTTGATTTTTGTGAGCTATGTGTAGTGGCCTTGACTGAAAACCTTAATCGGGGAATTGCTGTTAACTATGAGCAGTTGGCTGGAGCAATTAACTGTGCCGATTCTGTGACTCAGGCAAGGTATCCCAGGGACAACTGTTTGCAAATGAATGAGATGGCTATTAAGGCAGTCAGGATGCGGGAGTCTTGCCACAGTCTTGCAGGGTCCTAGAGAGTCACTAACTTTAATACTAACTTGATTGATTGGCTTCAGAATATTTTGCAACAAGTCAAACTTCAGGTAGCTCAAGGGTTGCTTTTAAAACAACTAGCTGTGATAATGCCAATGAAAATTGTAAACAGGCAACTTTCACAATCGCAACCCCAACATGTATCAAATGATTGTAACGCAGAACTCACAGCAGACTGTAACTCTCAGGCTGAGTTCTGGAATGCAGCATAACAGATTTTTGCTTCTCTAATCTCTTCTGTAAGAATAGTACACGCTTTTAACTTGCTTAGTAAATTAGGCTGCTAGCTTGCTAAACAAAGTAATACTACAAATACTATTTTTTTTTTTTTTCTGGCTTATTAACAGATGTTGATTCGGTCCATCATATGTTGCTACAGAACCGAGTTGCTATTGATTTTTATTATTAGCACAGGGACACAAGTGTGAAGACTTTGATAGGATGTGTTACGTGAATCTGAGTGACCACTGTGAATTAATTTACAAAAGTATACAAAACTCAAAAGCCTTAAAACAAAGATCTGCAACAGAGCCAGGGGTGGGATGCCTTTGGTCTCTTCTCACGGCTGGGAAACTTTGGGCCGTGGGTCAAAAGTATTACAGGTTTTATTATAATTATCTTTAACCACCTTATTGATGTTTGCCTTATGTCTCCCATGCTTTTTTCTTCTGTATTCAGTGTTTAGTTGATTGTAACTTAAAGCAGGTCATGGTCACCCAGCTACACACAACCATTGCCTTGTCACAATTAACAAGCAAAAAAGAGGAGGATAGAGAATGTCGCGACGGAGGGAAGACACAGTCACTCAATATGAGTGATCAGCAGACTTCTTTTATTGTCTCTTACAGTCACCTTTTATGCCTTCTTATAATTAGCTCATACATATTACAAAAGTTAAGCTCATTATTGGTTAGTTGCCTAAATACCAAGCCCACCCCTAGTTTCTCTTCTGTAGTTTTCTGTTCCCACCTGCAACATTCTTTTCCCACCAAAATCTTCCTGTTATTGTGTAACAAGGACAGCCAAAGACAGTGTATTTTGCTTTACTTCAGATAAGCTGAGAGCGATGTGCATTTTTGTCCAGCCAGCTGGACTATGTCTATGTGACCCTTTTCAGCTAGCCAGTTATCCGCAAGAGAATGTCTGAAGAGAGATATAGGAGAGGAAGCTGGAGAATATTTGACCTAACAAGAGATGAGAGAACAGCTGGGTATTGTGAAGGAGACTAGGAAAGATAAACATGGTTATCTAGTGTGTAATAGGTGTCTGCATGCTTGTAGTGATATATAGCTATGTAACTACATGAATGATTTCTGCCCTGAGCCTGGTGGAGCATACAGCTGCGGTTTGTGTCCGGGCTCAGAGATGTAAATAGGGGCTTCTCTGTTATGGTAAAAGTGTTTCTCTTTGCATAAAAAAGAGAAGGAATGAAGGGAATGACCCCAGAGGTATGTTCAGAGAAGGCATGCGATGTTTCGAACTTTTTGACTGAACCAGTTCTTGTTTGGTGTGCCCTTCCACCTATGTATAATGTTAATCCAAAAGAAGCTGATATTGTTTACACTTTGTCGATAATTGTCTTTCTGTAGATGCTAATGTAGTAGGAGGCTATGATGGGAACGTGTCGCAGCGGTTCTTCTCTTATCCAGAGTAACAGCAGGGAAAGCATTAAAGAGTTAAATCACCTTGTTTGGTAGGCAGTTAAGAATGTGAGTCAAAATTGCCACTGCTTTTTGTTGTTGGTTCAAGGACATGGCTGTGAGGATTTTGATGGTATGTGCTGCGTGGATTTTAGGCGCCCCATTGCAGCAACATGTTATCAAAATCTGAGAAAATTTCAGCCTTTTTTGGCATCCATTCACTCAATTGGCAGTATTGTTTGTTTGCTATTGCCTTGGTTGCTGTCATGTTTGCAAGGGCCCTGCAGAACATGGCAAACCTGGTACTAGCTGTTCAAAAACAAAAAGGGGAAATTGTAAAATTGTACGGAACAAAGACAGTGGGTTATTTTGACATTGATAATATGTCTTAGTTGGTTTTTTATTTGTTCTATTACTTGTGCCTTGTTTTTGTTCGATTTCAGGGGTTCTTTTTGTGCAACAGGAAGGGGGAGATGTAGGACAAGGCCTCAAGGACAAGAGTCCAAGTACTGATAGCCTGATGAACAGAGACTTGTTAGAACTTGTAGGGCACAAGCCCTGGGAGCAAAGGAACAAGCTAACTGCAGACCCCTGAGCCATCACAGTTGAGGAGGCAACCAGACGGACAGAGAAACAAGTAGCCAGATAAGGGAACGGATGGCGCCAATATGTAATCAAGAAAGCCGCGTAGAAAGAAACTCCCTAACCTTGGAATAAAAATTATTGCTAGGTCAAGATAAACTAGTAAGTACCTATTGTTCTAACGGTGTGCCTTAAATATTAACCAATCAGTGTTTTTTACGCTTAAGATTTAACCAATCAGTGTGTAATATGTAGAAGGCAGAAACATATATAATTGTAAGAAAATCACTAATAAATGGACACTTGCTTGCATCAAGCTGCGTCCCATCTCTTCATTCGCCGCAGGTGGGGGTTTCTGTAAATACCGGTGGCCGGACTGAGGACCCTGGGGGAGCCATATCCGGCCCGCGGGCTGTAGTTTGAGGACCCCTGATCTGGATGATGGTAAAGTATTAAGGCAATTGGTGATGTATCTTTCTTAACCACTATAGCCTGTCATATGTAGTAATGATTAGGTGCATTACCTTGTCTTGTTTTATTCTTGCTGTATCATTTCACTTACTATTCTATTGATTTAAATGTAAGTAAAGATAAACTCACTTCTTTAATTAAGTGTCTGTTTTCTTTGTGCTTATCCTGTCTATTGGCAAAACACTGGGGTTGTTTAGCCTGGAGAAAAGGAGGCTGAGGGGAGACCTTATCACTCTTTACAACTACCTGAAAGGAGGTTGTGGTGAGGTGGGTTTTGGTCTCTTCTCCCCAAGTACCAAGCGATAGGACAAGAGGAAATGGCCTCAAGTTGTGCTAGGGTTTAGATTGGATATTGGGAAAAATGTCTTCACTGGAAGGGTTGTCAAGCATTGGAACAGGCTGCCCAGGGAAGTGGTTGAGTTGTCATCCCTGGAGGTATTTAAAAGTCATGTAGGTGTGGTGCTTACAGACATGGTTTACTGGTGGACTTGACAGTGTTAGGTTCACAGTTAGACTTGATGATCTTAAGGGTCTTTTCCAACCTAAATGATTCTATGATTTTACGATGAGAACTGTAGTTCTGTGGTGCAAGTCAAAGGAGGCAGGTGGAGACCAGCTTGGTGGGGGAGTGTGTGTGATTACTGGGGTGGTGCTTGAGGGGTGGGTAGCAGCTCTTCTCTTTCCAAAATAGCAGCCCTGGGTGTAAACAAGGTTGGGGCTGGTGTTGGGTTGGATGGCAGCTGGGGGTTTGGTGGCAGTGGCTGGGGCCCAGCTGCTTCCTCAGTGAAGGTGAGATGGGCTGTCTGGTTCATTGCACCATCCAGCTTGGCTGCCTCCTGCAGCAGGCCAGGCTGCGGTGGCTGAGGTTGTGCCATAGCAAGGGGTCTTTGGGGCAGGAGGTGTTCACAGAGGTGGTGGGGCCTGGGTTGGGCCAGGCTGGGAGTCTGCTTCAGGGGTCCTTTCCATTCCTGGTCTGTACAGAGCCACTCTGCCACGGGGTACCTTGGAGCAGGCTCCAAGGCCTCCATGTAAGGGGAAGGGTAGCTGTCTCGAAGAAAAAATAATGCCTGGGCTCCGTGAAGGAGGATGGCCTGACAGGGAGGCTCTTGGTTAAGTGATGCTATTGTCTTATGGATTGTTGGTTTTTTTGTTTTTAAATGATACTTAATTTTGCTTTTTTATTAGCAGTTTAAGACATTTTGGTCTCCCGCTGTTCCTGATACCTCAGAGTTGAGTTTCTAGCTTCATAAATGTTTAATTTGGTATGACTGACCCTTTTACATGGACCAGCTATAAATAGAAACTTTCTCTACCAGTTGCCTGTCTGCTTTGGCAGGGTCTTGCCCCCCTGTTTTCTTTTCCTGAAAGAAAGTTTTTGCTTACTTAGTTGTACTGATTGACCAGCGGGCTTTTTCTGTGGCAGTGCATTAAATGAAGTGGGCAAGAACTAGTGGTGATCAGGTGGGATGCTGAAGGGTTAAAATGTTCTGTTCATGTCTATTTATTTTTAACTGTTATTATTATGATCATTATTTGTGTGTACAAAGCAAAACTAATGACTCTGCTGTGATTGCAGGAACTTTTATAAACTAAACTGTGTCAAATGGCTTACTGCATGGTTTTGCTTGTTGTTTTTAATCAGCTTGAAAACAAATACAGTCTCTTCTTAAATTATAGGTTCTTGAATATGGAGTCTGTGAAGATGTATTTTCTTTGCAAGGTGACAAAGTTCCCCAGCTGCTTTTGTCTGGTCATACTGTCTGCCATGACTGTCTTACCTGGTTTCCCCTTCGTAGCAGAGCATTTCACTGTCCTTTTGAATTACAAGTTACTAAACTAGGTAAGAAAATGTAAGTCTAAAGTTCTTAAAACCTGTCAGCTGAGAATATCTAGAAGACTGTAAGACTGTGAAGTTTTAGCAAAAAATATAAAAGAGCTAATTCCTGTTTGTGGACTAGCAAACCATTGCATGCTATGGCTATATCAGAATCTTTGCAATTCATAGCTTTGATTTTGCTGAAAATCCATGAAAAGGGGGGAGGTACAGGAAAAGGAAAATGAACAGCTGGATGGAATATGTGGATAATGCACAGGGCCCAATAATATCGGTGTGCCAAATATATTGGTTTTGTGCAATAGTTCTTCTTAATGCTCTACTTAAGTGATAATTAATACTTCCAAATAATGAATGTGGAATGATCTTTTCCACTCAGAGAAACTCATAGCACTGTTAAGCATTAGTAAAATAGATAACTTAGAAAAAAAAAGTCATAAGATTTTATCTTCTCCTTGAAACCTGGGCTTGCACCTATATTTACAAAGAGACTATTTTAAGTTAATGTCTAAGGGTTCCTGAATGGGTATTAGTTTCCTGTCATCCTAAACACTAAATAAACCATACAATTAAATGGGTAGTTTCTTTAACAAACAGATTTGTCTGGATTTACGATGAAGTGATATTGAGGGAAGTATCAGTGATAACAAACCTGGTTTTAAAGTGCAAAGTAATTCTATATATGCAATAATTGATAGAGGCAGGCTATCAACAGGTATTTCACTACTGTAGAAGTGTCTGCAGACAGTACTTAGAAGGATAAGATACAGCTTTTATCCTACAGTGGGAGTTTATTTTAGGCAAAAGATGACAAATGCTTATAATTCCTTCAGAATAGGAATTGCCTATTCAACATAGGGTTACAGAGAAGTTATCAGAAGAATGTGTACCAAGAATTTAATAACTGCCTGCAGTAGCTTTGAATAGTGGGGAGGGGGGGGGGCTTTCAAAGGAGGAAAGTCATCAGAGAAAGAGAGAGATAATGTAGTAATGCACTATATAAATGTTTAAATATCAAATTAGCTTGAATAAGAATTTACTTTGAAGTAAGAGAATCTGCTAGAGTGTAGATTAAACTGAGAGGAATACTAAGGCCCTCTCTGGGATGCTTTCATGGAAATGGGAGTCGGGAAAAGAAATATTAGTGTTGTATGAAAGAGGGTTTTTTGGGGGGGGGGGGGAAGTATAAGTGTCAAGAATGATTGCCAGTCCAGAAGATGTGGTTAAGAGAGTCACAATTTGTTTTACTTCTATCTATGATTGTACAGCTGTGTGAGATTTCCTTAAGTATACTTTTAAGGGGGTACGTTAGTGAATGAGACTCAAACACAGAAATGTTTCATAACGGTAGGAAAGACCACTGCTTGTATCTTGTAAACTTAAAAGTAGCTTTCTTATTGTAATGGGGAATTTGTCACTTTTTTTATTGTACTTTTTTTTTTCCCACCAGACAGAGTTAATTTTCTTCTTAGTAGCTGGTGCAGTGCTGTGCTTTGGATTTGGTGTGAGAACAATGTTGATAGGACACTGATGTCTTTAGTTGTTGCTAAGTAATGTTTATAATAACTCAAGGGCTTTTCAGTTCCTTGGGCCCTGCCAGCCAGAGGGCTGGAGGGGCACAGGAACTTGGGAGGGGGCACTGCCAGGACAGGTGACCCCAACTAGCCAAAAGCATATTCCATACCATATGATGTCATGCTGAGTATATAAACTGGGGGGAGTTAGCCAGGGCCTGCTGATTGCTGCTTGGAGACTGGATGGGCATCAGTCAGTGGGTACTGAGCAACTGTATTGTGCATCACTTGAGGTTTTTTTCCCTTTCCTTTTGATTTTATTCCTCTCCCCTTCTCCCTCCTTTTCATTACAATTGCTGTTATTTTTTTATTATTTCAATTATTAAGTTGTTGGTATCTCAACCCACGACTTTTACCTTTCTTCACGATTCTCCTCTCCATCCCTCTGGGGGGTGGGAGGGGGAGTGGGCAAGCAGTTGCATGGTATTTAGTTGCCAGCTGGAGTTAAGCCATGAGAAGTCGTCACAGGTTACCTGTTTTTAAGCATGCTATAAAGTTATGCACCTGCCAGAAATACAGGCATGAAGGGTTTTTATTAGATTTTTCTAAATAACACTTCTGATTAAAAGTGCTGATGTAGTTGATGCAGAGATATTTTTTTCACCTGTCAATTTCTAGCTGTTATCATCAATATTCAGTTATCTCTGACTTGTAATACAAGTGCTACATGTTGTTTTCTGAGCAGAAATTTGTCTTGCATAGTTCTTCCTGAAGTGACAGAACTACTCACCAAATTTCCACTTCTTGTGTGTCCATCTCAGATGGCATTTTGATTCCTTTTGAGAAAGTACAAACATACTGAAACAACCTGTTTTCATTCTAAACCTTACAGCAAGCAAAATGCAATAGGATGGCTAAAATTGACAGAATCTTTCATCTCCACTTCCATAATGCTTTAAGCTTCCCAGGCCAGCATTGCCTCTGCCCTCTAGCTGTGGGAGCTGTAGAGGTGACTGGTGCTTCTAGTGGAGCCCTGAGAGGATGGCCAGTCTGGCTCACTGTCAGCAAGCTCTGGCCATAGCCAGGGTGCCACCTCCAGCAAGAAACCGATACCTTATCAGTTCTATTCAGAGCTGCCTCTTTTCCTTTTTCCTCCCTTTCAGGTACAGAGAAAAACTGGGGAGATTCATACCCAGAAATTTTAGAAAAGATCAGAACAAAGGTGAGTGTGACTACTTTTGAGTTCTTTCTTTTTGCCTGTACCTTTCCTGCTGACATTCTTGCCAAGAATTTACCTGCAGGTTTTTCTTCTCCAGAAGGAGCTAACCCTTTGTGATAACATGCTGTGTTGCAGTGTTGTCACTGAATTTGGCAACTTCAGGTCTGAATCAAAAAAATCTAGAAATTAGAGAAAATTAATCAAGAAAATAAGTGTCAATGTTTTATTTTTCAGATCTCAAATATTCAACTAGTCTTTTGTTTTTGGAGCATGTCTTATGTAGTATCAAAGCTGTAGTGCTGATACTGCTCAGCTTGTACAAGTTTATTTCAACAGATTCAAAGCAAATAAAGTAGGTTTTTCATAACAAATAGCCTGTAGAGTTCTATGCCAAGGACCTTTTGGGCCCTAAACATCTGTGGTTTCAAGAAGCAAACAGACAGATTCATAAATTAATAATACGTTAAGATCTGTTAGTTGCAGAAACTGCACTGTTGGCTCAGTGAGTCCATGAGCTGCAAGCTGTTAGACACGGGGAGGGTATTTAGGGGATTTATCACTATATGCTTTCCCTGTTCCTTACTTTCACATGTATCAATCATCACCCAGTTTCAAAAATATGCTAGATTAGATGGACCTTTGATCCAACTCCTATGCTTACAGTCTTGATATTGCTGACTTCTGCATTGTGATATTTGCAATTTCTTTCTTTTTTTTTTTTCTTTTTTTTTTTAAGAAAACAGTTTCTCAAGGTGTTTTTACTCTCTTTGGAGATTGCAATAGCATAAGATCACTGGATTAAGCTGTATTGATTATTATGGCAGTATGCTACTTAATCTGTGACAGAGGGAAGAATGGAGTTGCATGTCATGATGACATGCATCCAGCTATATAATGGATCCTGTGTGTATCTCCCTCTCTCTCGTCACATGATGCAGTGTTTATACATCTGGTCTTGTACCAGGAGAGGTAACATTTTTGCACATGATAAATAGCATTTCTAGTGCAAGAAGAAATAAAAAGGTGTCAGGTAGATGCAGGTTTTTGTGTATTGCCCAGCACAGGTGCTGTCCAGGTTTTGCAAGAAAACAAATATATTGCCACATAGTACTGATGACTGAAACTCTGGTGTTTCATCAAGATAGCATTTCTAAGTATTTAAAAAATATGTTTCAGAGAGACACAGTAATCTTAGCCTACACTGTTTGTTTTACAGTTCACATTTTGCTGCTTTATATTAGTAATGCCACTTGATCGCATTGTTAGCCTCAGCTCACTCAATACTCATGGTAGCTTGGTCTAAACTACAAATAGGAAGTTGATTCTCTTTCCTTGCCTCCAAGCAAGACTTGGAATTTTTTGTTTTTCTTCACTATTTAAAATTACTGCTTAATGCTAATAATGTTGCTGCTGTTCTACTCCACTCTTGTGAGACTCCCACCTGGAGTACTGCATTCAGCTCTGGGGCCCCCAACATAAGAAGGACATGGACCTGTTGGAGCAAGTCCAGAGGAGGGCCAAGAAGATGATCAGAGGGCTGGAGCACCTCTCCTATGAAGACAGGCTGAGAGAGTTGGGGTTGTTCAGCCTGGAGAAGAGAAGGCTCCAGGGAGACCTTATAGCGGCCTTCCAGTACCTAAAGGGGGTCTACAAGAAAGCTGGAGAGGGACATTCTACAGGGGCATATAGTGATAGGACAAAAGGTGATGGTTTTAAACTGAAAGATGGTAGATTTAGATTAGATATTGGGAAGAACTTCTTTACTGTGAGGGTGGTGAGGAACTGGAACAGGTTGCTCAGAGAAGCTGTGGATGCACTATCCCTGGAAGTGTTAAAGGCCAAGTTGGCTGGGGCTTTGAGCAACCTGGTCTAGTGGAAGGTGGCCCTGCCCATGGCAAGGGAGTTGGAACTAGATGATCTTTAAGGTCTCCTCCAACTCAAACCATTCTGTGGTTCTATGTTGTAATCTGGTAAAGGATTGGAAGTGGCTTGAGGTGAAGAGATGTAGCTATGGAGCCTCCAGCAAGGAAATAATTCTGTAGGTGGGGGCATTAATAATGTGACAAAACATAGTGGAAAAGCTACAAAGCCAACAGAGTTGTCTGGTCAAAGAATTCTGCTACGAACAACTCGTCATGGGGTTTGAGCCAAGAATGATAAGAGAATTTGAAATTTTGTCAAGTACAGACATACTAGCATGAAATTAGCTGTCTTTCTAAAAGAAATATAACAACTCAGGCAGAAGTCATAGGTTTACTACAGAAATCATTGCATACAGTGGATTATAATATTGCTGGAGGTGATTGGATGGTGATTGCCTTGTACTCTTGGAGTCCATCCATTTAATCACTTTACAAATAGTGAGAAGGTAAATATCTGTTGTGGTTTAACCCTGGCTGGCAACCCAGCACCACGCAGCCGCTTGCTCACTCCCCCTTGCCCAGAGGGATGGGGAGGAGAATCGAAAAAGAATGTAAAACTCGAGGGTTGAGATAAGAACAATTTAATAATTTAAACAGAATAAAGAGGTAAGAACAACAATAACAATAACAAAATGGAACGGTGGGGAAAAAAGGTAAAGTAAAAGCTGTGCACACAAGGAATTCATTCACCACTTCCCATGGGCAAGCAGGTGTTCAGCCATCCCCAGGAAAGCAGGGCTCCATCATGCGTAACAGTAACTTGGGAAGCCAAACACCATAATGCCAGATGTCCCCCCCTTCCTCCTTCTTCCCCCAGTTTATATACTCAGCATGACGTCCTGTAGAGGGATTTTTAAAAGATTGAGGACATATGTTACCATTGTCCGGGTTGGACAACCCAGGCCTGTTAGTTGAAACTGCAGAGCAACTTGGGAACAAGCAGTGGGAGAAAGAAAACAAGCTATGCACAAACAAGAAGCCAGGTGCAGAGCAAGTCCTGGGAACTGCAGAATCAACACACTCTCATCGGCACACTCTGATAAGACACTTGCAGCATGCTCACCGATCAGCGACACGGACCCCCACGTGGCCAGAGACTTTTATCTAATCACCTGTGTGCAAAGTCGGGTGAGCGGTCGGTTTAAGTTATAAATATAACCTGTTTGTTTAATAAAGTGAGCACGGCATGTAGCCATATTGGTGTGATTGTCGTGACTTGGCCGACTGTCCAGTCGGGACCCTCTTCGTCTGGCGCCCGAACAGGGACCCGTTTATTCGCTTAAATGCGGTTTAGCTTAAATACTGTTCGTTTAAATGCAGAAGTCTCCATGCATCAGACCCAAAGGAAAGTTGTCCGATTTGGGAGCTGGAGGTCGGAGGCGGGCGGAACCTGGAAAGCGAAAAGCGGAGTCCAGAGTTCGGTGTAGAGCTGCGGATCGCACCTCCACCGGAGGTAAGACCGCGTCGAGTAAATCGCGGCAGGGCTCTCCGCTAAATTCCTCTCTGTGAGAGGGGGGGGGGGCACTAAGGAAGACCGCGATGAGTGCGGCGGGGCTTCTCCGCTGATACCCTTTCTGTGAGAGGGGGGAGCTCTGAGAAGACCGCGATGGAATTAGACGCGGCAATTAAGCTGTTAACTGGCATCCTCCTTGGGAGAGGGGAGGGCGTTAAAGAGACAGAAGTGGAGACATTAGTTCGCTGGGCACGAAAAAAGGATAACATTCCCGAGCCCACGTTATTGTTTAGTAGTACGGAACGTAGAGAAGTGGGAAATTGCCTCTGGGATACTACGATCGAGGGAGGTAGAGAAGGAAAAGAAGCTAAAGCGTTAGGAGCTACGTGGTGGTCTATAATTAACACCCTGGAAACTATGAAGGCGGAAAAGAAAGTAGCGGCAGCAGCTATAGAAGCGTTGGGGGGAGATGTGGTAGAAAAGCCGGTGGAGCAGAAGGGTGATTCACCTAAGCCTTCTCTCTTGGCTACGCTTTTCGGAGTTGGGCATACTCGTCCTATGAAGGATATGTCCACCCCTGCGTGTTCAACAGTGCAGGAGCTTGTAGATAAAACAGCGGACAAACCGGAAGTTCCTCCTCGGGAGCCTGCTGTAACTGAGCCGAACCCGGAAGAGGCGATTGAGCCTCCCCAGGAGGGCGGGGCAGCGAGTCCTGCTGCACCAATCGGAGCTGTGGGTGGAGCAAGACCAAAACGGAGGGTGGCGACAGCTCGTAGGTCACATCAGGGCGGGCAAAAGCGCCGTCCGAAGTCGTATCCTCCTCTTCCTGAAACATCATCGCACGAATTTGAGGAGGAAGGCGGGGAGAAACTTTGTGATAACAATACAGAGAAATCCTTACAGGAGGTAATAGATAAATTAAGAAACCTTGAAAAGCGAGTTGAAATGAACCTGCCTACTACTTCAATCCCTGTAATTCCTCCAGTTAGCCCAACTGCCCCACCGATGCTGAACTCGAGAAAAGATCCAATTCTACAGCGTTGGTCTGGTGGTGTTTGTGATGCTATTTTGGAAGGTGACTGGCAGGTGACTAGCTCATTAGCTTGTCCAGTAGTGGTTAATAATCTTGATGCACATAACTGGGACATGATTTATGGAAGGTTAATGATCAGATTTTCGCGATGGGAGTGTTGCAACCTGCTCTTCCACCTTTTATGATGATCCCTTAGATTTGGCAAATTGTTGTGATAGACTTGAAACACTATTTCTTCACGATTCCCTTACATCCTGACAACACGCAAAGATTTGCATTCACTCTGCCATCAATAAACCATGCTGCTCCAGCCAAACGGTATGAATGGGTTGTCTTACCACAAGGAATGAAGAACTCTCCTACGATGTGTCAGACTTTTGTAGATTGGGCACTTGTTCCGGTACGACAACGTTGGCCTCACGTCCTGATCTATCATTATATGGATGATATTTTATTGGCCGCTGAACAAGGGATTTCAGATGATCAAATGAAATGGCTTGTTAACTACCTTCTACCATGTGGTTTGATTGTGGGCGCCTGAGGAGGTTCAATGTTCGGCCCCATGGAAATATCTAGGCTGGCTCATCTCGGATGCTCAGATCCAGCCACAGAAGGTGACCCTTACTACACAAATAACTAATCTGCATGATGCTCAAAGGCTTTTAGGAGACCTACAGTGGGTTTGTAATATAGTTGGCCTCACTAGTGATGATTTGCAACCGTTCTGATCCTAGTTGCATGGCACTGAAGCCAACAGTCCTCAAACTTGTTCACCACAACAGTGGGCTGCCCTAGAAGTTGTGTCCCGCAAGATTCAGACTGGCTGCACTGTGGTCGCTGAATGGTGAATCATCCGTTATCTTTTTTGGTTTGTAATGTTGCCACTTCACCTTTTGCCCTTATTTTACAATGGCAAAAGAAAAAGGGGGAGAATACTGTGATCGTTTTAGAGTGGTTGTTTTTGCCATTGCAACCCAGACATTGTATTTTAAGTCATCCTGAAGCAGTAGCGGCCTTGGTGAGAAAAGGAAGAGACAGGATTGTTGAAGTTGATGGGACTGAACCGGCAGATATCAGTATTCCAGTCCGTGGTGATGATTACGAATGGCTTCTGAGACATTCAACAGCCATACAGGGAGCCTTGATAGGTTATACAGGTGTTGTACACAACAACCGGCCAAAAGGACCTCTCTGGAAGATGTTAGAGCATTACCAGTGGATTGTGAGACCGCTATGCTCAAAAAGACCAGTTGACGGGCCAACGGTGTTTACAGATGCAGGACAAAAGATGAAGAAGGCTGCATGTGTTTGGCAATCCGATAATCAGTGGCAGAAACATGTGATCTCTGGTGAACCAGGGGACAACCTTCAAACCTTAGAACTGAAAGCAGTGTGTTGGGCATTGGGAAGCTGGAACGACACACCTGTAAACATAGTATCAGACTCATTGTATGTAATTGGTGTAGTACAACACTGTTGTTATACATCACCAAAGACTGCGAGGGAATTAAACAACTACAGTTCCTGGTTTGAATGTTTTGTATAAAAATATATCTTCAGGCGTATGGGAAGGACCTAATCCGGTGTTATCGATAGAGGTTATTTTTGTATCTCCACAGATAAAGGACCTATATAGGTCCCTAGCAAGTTTGTGTGATCTGTATGTCAAGATCAGAAGACGGAAGAGAAGACTCAGAGTGAGAAGACAGAATAAACTGTCTGTGTTCTAAGGATGTAGACCACGGGTATTATGCCAATGTATGCAATGTGGGGTAAAATGGTACTGTAAGCCAAAGTTTAAATGTAAATGGTGTGAAGGGTGTATGGACAGTAAATGGGGTACTGTGCGTCTGAATAGTAACCGGGCATGAAGCAAGAGGAAACATATGACTAGTGTAATACCATGCTGACTGGAGATAGTACACATCATCACAATCTGTGAAAGTACAGCTTGTGGTGTGGAACCTGAAAATTGTACCTGAAATTTGGTCTGGTTTAGAGCAGGATTGGGAAGAAACTAGAACTTGTTTAATTGGTATTCCCCTGCAAGAGAATGAAACAAATTTTGATGTTTTTTGGAATCTTAAAGCAGTGAATCTGACTTCCAATCAGAATGGTACATGTATGAGTCCAAATGGGCAATATGTTTGGCCTTCTGTGCGTAATGCAGCGTGGCAGAAGACGGTTATTGAGAATTTAAATCAGCCACATCATTTACCTTTACAGGAGTTAGACCTATTGGCTAGTGTTGTACCTATCGAATATGTCAATGTTACTACAACTGATATGGCAGACTGTACCCACATGTCATCACCACTTCAGCCTGTAGATGGCACTGGAGTAATTTGGTTTGGTGACCCGTGGCAAATATGGCTAACATGTCAAGGTGAACGGAGGTTTTATACAGGGTTTCAAAATCTAACCGGTTCACCTATTTGGGGTGAATTGAAAACTGGGGGTTTCCATGTAGATGTACCAGGGGGTTATCAGTTGCCGCTGGGAGTCTTTTTGATTTGTGGGGACAGAGCGTGGCCAGGGATTCCTTTGAATCCTGTCAGTGGACCATGTTATTTAGGGTGTTTGACTTTCTTTGCTCGACATATGAAAGACTTATTAAAAATGATTCAACAGTCTCACAGATCACAGAGGGCACTGCGCACCTTTGATGAAACATGTAATGACCGAGTCGATCTACATTCCGTAACAGAAAATGTCTTGGCCTCCATATTTATGCCGGTGGCAATGGCAGCATTAAATGCTAAGAATATATGAAGGTTAGCATGCTGGGGAGAGAAACAAATTAATCTTACATCGCAGATTTTAAGTTCGTTATTGCTTGATGTAGATAGCGTTAGGCATGCTTTGTTACAGAATAGAGCTGCAATAGATTTTTTGTTATTAGCACATGGACACGGTTGTGAGGATTTTGAAGGGATGTGTTGTGTGAACCTTTCCGATCATTCCATATCGATGCACAAGAATTTGTCACAACTGCAGGGAAACATGAAGCATATTCTTGCTGATGACAATCCCTTCGATGAATGGTTGAGAGGATTGGGGATAACAGGTTGGTTAAAGACGTTATTGATGGAAGGAATATGCTTTGTTATAATCATTGTTGTAATGTTTTTAAATTTTGGCTGTTTATTTTCTTGTTTGAAGAAAGGTTTAACTTCTATTGTGAACCAGACATGGGTTGTCCAAAAAGAAAAAGGGGGAATTGTAGAGGGATTTTTAAAAGACCGAGGACATATGTTACCATTATCCGGTTTGGACAACCCAGGCCTGTTAGTTGAAGCTGCAGAGCAACTTTAAATTGTCCTTGAGCCAAGCAGTGTGAGAAAGAAAACAAGCTATGCACAAACAAGAAGCCAGGTGCAGAGCAAGTCCTGGGAACTGAGAAATCAACACACTCTCATTCAGCACACTCTGATCAGGCGCCTGCAGTATGCTCACCAATCAGCGACACAGACACCCGCGTGACCAGAAACTTTTATCCAATCATCTATGTGTAGAGTCGCGTGAGCGATTGGCTTAAGTTATAAATATGACCTGTTTGTTTGATAAAGTGAGCTCGACATGTAGCCATATGGGTGTGATTGTCGTGACTTGGCCAACTCTCCACGGGGACCCTCTTCAACGTCCCATGGTATGGAATACCTCTTTGGCTAGCTTGGGTCACCTGTCCTGGCTGTGTCCCCTCCCAATTTCCAGTGCACCCCCAGCCCTCTCACTGGCAGGGCCCAAGGAACTGAAAAGTCCTTAATTTAGCATAAACATCACCCAGCAACAACTAAGAACATCAGTGTCCTATCAACATTGTTCTCACATCATAGCCAAAACACAGCACTGTACTAACTACTAAGAAGAAAGTTAACTCTATCCCAGCTGAAACTAGGACAGTATCTTAAACATAGGAGTTTTCTAATTTGGTTTTCCTAAACTTGCTGTTGTTTTGTGTATGCTGTTTCTTCCAGGACAACCTGATACATATTGGACCAGAAATGGAAATTCGGGTTGTCACTCTAGGATTAGATTGAGCTGGAAAAATAGCTATTTTGTTTAAGTTAAAGATGAATTCATGCAGCCAATTCCAACAATAGGTTAGTAGCAACAATGTAAATGTAAAGATTTTCTGAACACTTGATTTATCTGTAGAATTTGATTATTTTATGTTCATACAGAACAAGACTATAAAACTTTAATATTTTTTTTTAGGTTTTAATATTGAAACAGTAGAATACAATAATTTGAAGTTTACTATTTGGGATGTAGGAGGGAAGCACAAATTGAGGCCCTTGTGGAAATATTATAATCTCAATACACAAGGTGAGTCTAATAAAACTTTTAAACCATATTTTGTCTTTTAGCTTGCATTTCAGAACTGAAATATTATTAATATAAATAATTTATATCTTTAGAAAGTTGTTAATCTAATGCAAAGTACTGCTGCTAGATACATGAGCTAGAAATTTTAATCCGGTTGGTCATAGTGTCTGCTGCATGATAAAGGTGCATTCTCCATAAATCCATTAGACAGTTCATGGAGAATCTCTGTTAAGCTGGTTTTAGCTGACGACAGACAAGGTGCAGCATTCTAAAATCTGCATAGTGAGAAGTAGTACTTGCCAGGTATGAACTTTAAATAGCACTTGAAATGAAAACACTCAGCCTTTTAGGAGCCTTTAGTTGGCAACTTTATAAAATTCTACAAAGTTCTGTAACTTGTGACTTGGTATTGCAGTGTAATATCTAATCATAAACTAGATAAACTGCTCAATTCTGAAAACATTGTTATAAATTATTCTGACTTGGAAATTCATGCTCTCCTGTAAATCCTCCATAGTTGTTTTCCAAGTTAGAAAGGGGTTCCTCTTCATTAATTCATTAAGAATTATCTGAAATACTTAGGAATGACAATCAGTTTGTGCTCAATTTTGTGCGTTATTTCAGCCTTCATTGCAAACTTAAACATTTTAAATCACTCATCTTTTCAGGCTTTTAAAAATTGTATTTTGGGGTTTCTGTCGTCTTCTTAAAACTTGCTCTACAAACACCAGTAGCATAGAATTGTGTCTACCTTGAATTTTAAGTTGGAGAGAAAGCCTAAGCAGTTACCTTGTTGCATACCTGCAGTAAGTTTTATTTTGTTTTGGTGTTGGGGTGTTTTTCATTGCAAAAAGCATGAGTTTAAATTCTGTCCTCTAGTTCTGCCTCCCTGACTCTCCAGTCTTTCTGGCATCTTGGTTACTTTCTAGTGGAGAGTGAAATCTACTACTGCTGTGTTGGGTTCATGGGAATCTTCTCTGGATTGTGTAGTCTGTAGCTCAAGGAAGCTGTGCTGATTTGGCTGAACCTGTAGATTTTACAGCCAGTTAAGGGAAACTGGAACAATTGTGTAGGAGTTTATTGAGCATAAATGAATCAACAAAGGGTTTCAACTGAGATACTCAATCCATACATGGTAAACCTGGTTTCAGACATAATCAGTTAAAATATCACAGCCTTTATGTTAGACTATGGCAAAAACTTCAGACTTTTTTCCCTGTCTTAAGATGAATTCTAGATTTTTGTCAAAAGTGTAGAGGTATGTAAGGCATTTCTCAGTCTTCCTGGAGTTGAAATTGAAGTTGCACACTGCTGAGAAACTTCACATAGAAGGCTGCTAGGAAAAAAGAATTGTGTTAATTGAAAGCTAACTTTACAGAGTTCATATCTGAATGTGTGTAAAACTTTTTTTTTTTTCTTTCATAGTGGTGGTGTTCATTGTTGATAGCAGTCACAAAGACAGGGTCAGCAAAGCACAGTGAACTTGTAAAATATTTAACAGAGAAGTAATTGTGGGATGCCTTGTTCTTGATCTTTGCTAATGAACAGATACTTGTGATATTTTTTTTCCACTCTGTTACTCTTTTCCTTAGTTTGCGTATCAAATTGCAACTTTCTGAACCCTCTGCTGTGGGTAGGGGATGGTAATGTGGAAAGGATAAAATGTAGATGTTTTCCTTATGCTTAATGCTGGTAAAATAAGTGATGCTAGAGTGCTTAGTAGATTCTACAACCAGTTTTTGTTTTATGGTAAAAAGTAGTAAATTTGTAACTGTTTGATTTGGCTTTCACATTTGGAAAGCTTTTATATGATTTTTAGCCTCAGTCTAAGCCATCAGTTAAAAATAAAATGCTTCAAACATAAGACAGAAGAATAATTGAGTCTGTGTATCTAATTCTGTTACAGGATGTAGCACGTGTGCTTTCAGTGGAAAAAATTACAGAACTGCTGAGTCTCCACAAATTCTGCTGTGGCCATAGCTGGTATATTTAGGGTTGTAATGCCTGAAGTGCTACAAGACTTTATGAAGGATTGGACTGGCTTTCAAAGCAGTTAGTGGCTGCTGGTGTCCTGGATGTGGCTTAATTTCACAGCAGCTGCAATTTAAGGTTGTAGTTTACAGTTTTGTTTTGTTTGCACGATTTAGGATGTTGTAGCCAGTTCTGCTGTCTGAAGAGGGGACTTTATTTAACTGGGTGGTTAAAGAAAAATATAAACCTTTATCATAGATTGGATAATTGGTTCAGTAAACTTGTGCAGTTATAGTGCTTTTTAAATTTGATGCATTTACAAGTAACAGAATGGTCTAGTTACAAGGGTGCCTTGAAATTATTTTTGGTGCAATTAGGTGGTTACAATTTAAAAATTTTACCTGATAAAGCATGCATTGGAGTTAATATAATAACAAGGTTACAGTAGTTAATTGATGTCAAAAATGTTGAGTGCTTTAGGAACACTTTCCCAAGAAACTATTCCAAAATCCATCTCAAGTTATTAGAATAGCCAACTTTGGCTACTAGTCAGAAATAAACAATGCTACTGCTCAATATCTAAAAAATGCATTCATCTTAAGGTGTGATTGAAAATTACATACAAATACACTGCAAAAGGAAAAATGTTTCCCCCATTATTTATTAGCTTCCCTGTTTGTTACAGGAAGGGAGCATAACCAGGCAAAGAAAACTGAGAATGAGGAAGTGTTTCAGAGCTAGGGGGCTGTGGCATTGTTTAGCTAGTTGTTTTCTAGTTTTGGATTGGCTTTTTTGTGGGTGGGGGTGTTTTTTTGTTACTTGCAAACGTGCTAAATTATTTATGGACAGAATATAGTGATATTGAGGTGAAAGCGTTTTATGCATGCTTGAGGACATAATCTGCTTTTTGAGATTAAGTTTCTTCCTCAAGAAGTCGAAACTTAAAAAAAACCAAACCAAACCCACAACAAATAATAAAACTTCTTTAAGAAGGAGTATGGTTTAACATCAGTCCAGCTATGTACTTTTATATATGTCATGCTTCCAAATGAAGATAGTAGTCTTAAAGTATTAAATAACACAATGTAAAAGCAGTGTACACTAATTATAACTCTGTCCTGGTTTCAGCTGGGATAGTTAACTTTTTTCTTAGTAGTTAGTACAGTGCTGTGTTTTGGCTCTGATGTGAGAACACTGTTGATAGAATACTGACATTTTTAGTTATTGCTGGGTGATGTTTATACTAAATCAAGGACTTTTCAATTCCTTGGGCCCTGACAGTGAGAGGGTTGGAGAGGCACTGGAAATTGGGAGGGGACACAGCCAGGACAGGTGACCCAAGCTAGCCAAAGGGATATTCCATGCCATATGATGTCATGCTAAGTATATAAACTGGGGGAAGAAGAAGGAAGGAGGGGACATTTGGCATTATGGTGTTTGTCTTCCCAAGTAACTGTTATGCGTGATGGAGCCCTGCTTTCCTGGGGATGGCTGAACACCTGCCTGCCCATGGGAAGTGGTGAATGAGTTCTTTGCTTTGCTTCGCTTGCATGCGTGGCTTTTGCTTTACCTATTAAATTGTTCTTATCTCAACCTTGGAGTTGTACATTCCTTTCCAATCCTCCTTCCCATCCCTCTGGGTGGGGAGGAGTGAGCAAGTGGCTGCGTGGTGCTTGGTTGCTGGCTGGGGTTAACCACGACAAACTCTTACTTAGAAGAGCAGATGGTAAAATGTGATATAAACTTTCCATAATTAGATTTTTAATTCTTACTGTATCTTCTACATGGAACTGTCACCAATGCCTCTATTTTTGAAATTTATTTATTTACAAACCCATGAAATATGGGTATAGTGCTGTTTAAATTTAGAGAAGGTGGCAGTGGCTTAGTGATGTCTCCTTTTCTGCTGCATGTGCAACTCTGATAACAATTTTATCAGTCTTTTATGCAATTCAGAATCTTCTGGCCTCCTCTTTAAGTGCATAGTCATTGCCAATTGAAGAAGCCATGCCATGACCCTCTTCACATTGGTACAGGAGCTACAAAGAGCATAGCCCATAGATCAAAACTGCATATTGTCACTCTTCTTAGAGTAGAGGTGAATAGGGAGAACCGGACAGTGCAAGTAAGCAGTGTTGTTTCACAGATTGGTAGATTATTATTTTTTTCCACACTGAAAAGCATGTTTACCTGTGAGGGCTCTGAACCTCACTTGGCAAAGAAAATGTATCCCTTTTTCTGTGGCTATGGCTTTTATTGTAATATTATCAGTTTTATGGTTTCCCACTAGGTAGCTTAGGTAAAGTCAAGAATGTATAAACAAATTAGTACATTTGCACTTTTCTTCAAGAGGAAGCAGTTAAGGTAACTACTTCTGCATAATAACACTTATTTGTAGTTTTCTCTTGTTAAATTTAATGTAAATGGTGTTAAATACAGCTTCAGTTTCAGCAAATCTAATGACTTAAATAGTAGCTGAAAGAACACTAAGCTTTAAAGTAGTTAAATGTTTGTGAAATGTGCTTCAATACCTACATAGGTACTGAGAAGGGGTAGTTAATCTTTCTTCAGATAACCTGATAGATTTGGAAATGGTTTACAACAGGGTGAAGGGTTTTTTTCTTGCACCAACCAACCTAAAAATTGTTCATCCTTCTCAGCCTGTAACTTCATGCACAATAGACAGTTGACTGCTCCGACTCAAGCATCTGCTTAACCTGTACTGCAGAGCAGTCCCAGATCTAGTTAGGGCTGACTGTCCCTTCATAGCAGAACTTCTTCATATTTTAAGAAGAGCTAAGTATGGTAGATAATACATTTTCCTGGAGTACTTGTAAGAGAGAAGACATGCATTCTTTCAAAAATCCTGAACCTGTCATTTTATTTTATCTGGCTTTTGCTTGTTATACATGTGCCTCAAACTCTTAAGTATAGTTCTACTTGCTATTTTAAAGTGTTCAAGGTGACCAGTTTAGGGATTTTTTTTTTTTTTTGTAACAATACATTTGAGGGCAGAGAAAAAAATACACATACTTTTGAGTACAAAGGATTGCTTGTAACACATAGAATATTCCCATAAAAGTGTTTTTAAATTGAACGTATTTAATAGGACTTGAAGTAACTGTGAAAGTGTTGCATTCATCTGCGAACCCTTCAGTGTAAACAGGTATGCCAAGAGGTTTATTTGTATTATAAATTAACACTATATATATAATAATTCAGTTATAAGTTTAAGCTTGTTTCACCAGAACTTTAGTTTTTAGTGGACTGACTTATGCAATATGTAATTGGAATATTTCCTCAACTTGAACTCACTCAAGCATTACTATGATGATTATTTGAAAAGTCTGAATAACTTCTCATAGGATTCTGACTTAATTATGAAATTGAGTAAATACAAGAGCCAGTGACACTAGTGTGGCTTTCTTTAAAGAATCTTGGCTCAAAACGAGTATGTCTAGGCTAATTGAAAAAATAACGGTTTATCACTTCATACGGCCTTGCTACCTTCAAATTTATTTTGAAGTATGTGGTACATGAGGGTTCCCCCCCCCAAGATAGTTCTTACTCTAAACTGTGTGGATGTAATATAATGATTTTTTGAAAGAAAGGGCTCTTTTAGTGGAAAAAAAACCTTATGAGCTGCTGTGATTTGCCCAGAAAATGAGTTCTCTTCCATAAAAGTATCTAAAACTTTGAGAATTTTAATAAGCTTGCCTTTTTTTAGGTCATCTCAGACTAGATGATATGCTACATTTTAACTTACCGTTAAATTATTCTTGTTCATCCCTGAAGATATCCTTTTATCTCACTGAAGGTAAGCTTCCTAGTGGTAGCAGCTTTTGAGTGACTGAATTTGATTAATATGCATCACATTTGGTTTCATGAATTAAGTTACCACAACTGTGAACTCCTGAGTCTTGTAGGAGTGCAGTGGTGTTATGTGCAAATAAACAGTTGTCACAGCACTATCAAAACTAGCCAGCTGCAACAAGGCTTTTACCATCACATACCAGGTTAACTTCATAAAGTAGTTCCCACACCTTGCCCTGACACAGCCACCAATCCCCCACAAGGTTTCAAAAGTTGATCTACTGTCAGTGCTGTTTCTCAGTCCTCTTCAGGCCAACCTACCCTGCTTCTTGCCTCTGCTGCATCCAGACCCTTTACCAGCCTCCTCTCATCCAGACCCCCTCCTTGTCTCTCCTCCATCTGCCGGGGGGGGGGGGGGGGGGGGGGGGGAAGGAACCACACACAAACATGCACGCTCCCGCTCTCTCTTTCTCTCCTCCTTCTGATTCTTCCAGGTCTGTCTTCATCTAGTGCTCCTCTTTCATACACCTTAGAGCTATTTAACTACTTAGCAGGAACCAGCCACAGCTGCACATTATCCACATCAGCCAACCCACCACCCCTGAAGCAAGCCCACAGCTGTATATTATCAATGTTAATTAACCTGCTTTCATTCCTCTATAATTCCTCTACAAACAAAGTTAATGTTCCTATATTGTCATGGTTTAACCCCAGCTGGCAACTAAGCACCATGCAGCCACTCACTCATTCCCCCCACAGTGAGATGGGGGAGAGGACTGGAAGAGTAAAAGTGAGAAAACTCATGGGTTGAGATAAAGACAGTTTAATAGGTAAAGCAAAAGCTGTGCACACAAGCAAAGAATTCATTCATCACTTCCCATTGGCAGGCAGGTGTTCAGCCATCCCCAGGAAAGCAGGGCTCCATCATGTGTAATGATTACTCAGGAAGAGAAATGCCATAATGCCAAATGTTCCCCACCTCCTTCTTCTTCCCCCAGTTTATATACTCAGCATGATGTCATATGGTATGGAATACATCTTTGGCTAGTTGGGGTCACCTGTCCTGGCTGTGTCCCCTCCCAATTTCCAGTGCCCCTCCAGCCCTCTCACTGTCAGGGCCCAAGGAATTGAAAAGTCCTTGATTCAGTATAAACATCATCCAGCAACAACTAAAAACATCAGTGTGCTATCAACATTGTTCTCACATCATAGCCAAAACACAGCACTGTACTAACTACTAAGGAGAAATTTAACTCTATCCCAGATGAAACCAAGACGTATTTAGATTAGACTTAACTATCCAACGTAAAAACAGGACCATATTTAACCCACAGGTTCACAACAGCTTGAGAAGTTTTCTGAGCTTTCATTGAGGACTGCATTGGAAATGCCTGACATAAGCTTGATTTAAAATAAATGATAGCAATTACCTCACCAAAGTATTTCAGTATAAGTAGTAATGTTTGCAGGATTTTGGGGTAAAAATGAGGCCAAAAGCAGGCTCCCTAGGTTAAAGTAATGAGAAAGCAAACATTAAAAGAAAAAAATTATTGGCAATGCCAAACAAGTTGCACAGGACTTTATAAACTGGAATTCTATGAGTTGATAATTATTTTTGAACACAGATGACATGTACATGACCTTCTTTAAAAGACAGAGGTAGATTACATACATTGTCATAACAAATAGTATCATAACAATCTAACTCTTGCTGCATCTACATATGATTGAATAGTTTATTCATAGCTTAAGATTTCTGACCTATTCCTCTGTCAAAGATTTCACTACTGTGAAAAGATTTAATTGGATGTGAAAGGTGCAAATAATCACAGAAAAGTTACAAACTACACCCTGATTCTATATTAAAAACACTCTTATGAGCCACAGTGTGGGTTTACATCTTCAGTCTTGCATAGAGGAGACACAAGAAAAACAGTACACTTTGTAAGAAATGTGGAGATGTTTTTACCTTAAAATACAAAGTTACCAAAAATACAGACTTAGGACACTTCAGGTACATTAAAAATAGTAGAAATGGTGATTGCTCTGTCCTGGCGTTTCTTACACTCAGGAATTACCAAAAGGTTTCTGTTCTTTCTATATCCTTTTTGGGTCCCACCTTGCTGAGTTTTTTTTGTTTAAGCTGGAACCTTCAACTTCAAGCTTACTTCACTGTGATATTAATGATGCTGATATACTCACAGGGATTGTCAGTTTTGGGACTGACTTTTACGTTTGAGATTCCTTGAACAGCTTCCATTTCTTTAGTCACCTGTGACGTACGGAATTAGACTCTATAACTCGAAAGTTATAAAGTAGGTATGTTTATTGCGTGCAGATGTACGGGGGATCGCTCCTCCACAAGCATGCATGCCCGAAGTGACGAACCATCTCACATTTATACAATAAAACAAATGAATATTCAATTAACCATCTCACATTTATACAATAAAACAAATGAATATTCAATTAACGCCTATACATATTCGTTACCTAAACCCGATTACTCTCGCTTACTCTCGCTTCGTATGTTAATTAGCTTATCAGTCCTTTGCCTGGAATGTGGTGGTCTTGCAGGTTTGTAGGTGATTCATGTTCTTGTGACCATCCGATCTTCTCCAGCAAGAAGACTTAGCACTCCCTCCCTCTAGATATCATTGGAATATCTCTCATCCTTTTCTCATTCTTTTTTAAATAGCCCCTTTGTTAGAGGAAGAAGGGCAGGCGTCTCCTCAAAACTGTAGGTGTCTCCTCAAAGCTGTGTGGCTATGTGACCAGACATCGCACCCATGACTAGTCACCATACCCACATTCCTGGGCAGACATATACAATCACAATCGATGTCCATTGTCCCCATTTCACACTATTTCGCCGTATCACCTGTCCAAACACACTGTAATTGTTGTATAGCCAAGGCTGTTTGAGGGCACAGGAGGAGAAAGATAAGGCATATTAAAATAGAAAGCAGTGTGTAGGTTATGTACCAAACTAGGAAGAGACTGACTTAGAATACGCAAATGTGGATTGTATTGGTTTTAAGTGGCAAGACTGGGGGGGGGGGGGGGGGCTGCAGGGATGGCTTCTGTGAGAAGATACTAGAAGCTTCCCCTATGTCCAATAGAGCCAGTGCCAGCCAGCTTCAAAACAGACCCACCACTGGCCAAGGCCAAACCCATCAGCGACAGCAATAGTGCCTTTGTGATAACATGTTTAAGAAGGGTGTGTGTGATATGGAGAAATAGTGTGAAATGGGGACAATGGACATCGATTGTGATTGTATATGTCTGCTCAAGGAATGTGGGTATGGTGACTGGTCATGGGTGTGGTGTCTGGTCACATAGGCACACAGCTTTGAGGAGACACCTACCCTTCTTCCTCTAACAAAGGGGCTATTTAAAAAAGGATGAGAAAAGGATGAGAGACATTCCAATGTTATCTAGAGGGAGTGCTAAGTCTTCTTGCTGGAGATCAGATGGTCACAAGGACATGAATCACCTACAAACCTGCAAGACCACCACATTCCAGGCAAAGGACTGATAAGCTAATTAACATACGAAGCGAGAGTAAGCGGGTTTAGGTAATGAATATGTATAGGTGTTAATTGAATACTCTTTTGTTTTAGTGTATAAATGTGAGATGGTTCGTCACTTCGGACATGAACGCTTGTGGAGGAGCGATCCCCCGTGCATCTGCGCACAATAAACATACCTACTTTATAACTTTCGAGTTATAGAGTCTAATTCCGTACATCATGTGTGTGTGTGTAAAACTTCTATGGAACAGCAGACGGAAGAGAGAGGAATGAAAATATGTGAGAAACAACTCTGCAAACACCAAGGTCAGTGAAGAAGGAGGGGGAGGAGGTGCTCCAGGCACCAGAGCAGAGATTCCTCTGCAGCCCATGGTGAAGGAGGTTGTCCCCCTTCCACCCATGAAGGTCCACGATGGAGCAGATATCCACCTGCAGCCCATGGAGGACCCCACGCCGGAGCAGATGGATGCACCCAAAGGAGGCTGTGACCCTGTGGAGAGTCCACACTGGAGCAGGCTCCTGGCAGAGACTGTGACCCATGGAGAGAGGAGCCCACACTGTAACAGATTTGCTGGCAGGAATTGTGACCCTTGTGAGGGACCCATGCTGGAACGGTTTGTGAAGAGCTGCAGCCCATGGGAAGAACTCACATTGGGGAAGTTCATGGAGGACTGCCTCCCATGGGAGGGTCCCCACACCGGAGCAGAGGAAGAGTGTGAGGAGGAAGAAGCAGCAGAAACAACGTGTGATGAACTACATGTAACTCCCATTCCCCATCTCTGCACCGCTTGGGGGAGGAAATAGAAAAATGGGAGTGAAGTTGATCCTCACCCCCAAAGGCCAGTAGGCTGGGAATGGGCAAGATCTTGGGAGGGGTCATAGCCAGGACAGCTGACCCAAAGTGACCAAAGGGATATTCCATACCATATGATGTTTGCTCAGCAATAAAGCTGAGAGAAAGGAGGAAGAGGGGGAGCATTGGTTATTGCGTCATTTCTCTCCCAGAGCAAGCACTACCTGTACTGAAGTCCTGCTTCCCAGGAAGTGAATGGACATAGCCTGCTGAGGGGAAGTAGGGAATAACATCTTTTGTTTTCCTTTGCTTCCGTGCATGGCTTTTGCTTTATTAAACTGCCTTTATCTTGACCCATGACTTCTTTTCCATCTTATTTGCTCCCCCTGTCATCCTGCTGAGGAGGGGAGTGATAGAATGGCTTGATGCACACCTGGCAACCAGCCAAGGTCAACCCACCACATGGATACATTTTATATGTTCAGATTATGAAATTTAACACCATGTAAATATGAGCATGTAAATAAATATTAGCAGTGCAGCTGATGCATATGAATATGCATTTAAACTCATAGTGTTGTCTCTAAAATGCGAATCCGTTCCCAGTGTGCAATGAGCAAATCTTACACACTGAAATGAAATATTGTTTTATTACAGAGTTGCACAAGCCTGAATGCTAGCAAACAAAGCTAGCATACTGCAGTACAAAGTTACAAACATATGCAAAATCTTATCACACTTTCCCTGCCAGAGGGCAGGTCCATATAGATGATTTGCTACACATTTGCATATCCATTACCTAACTTATCACATGCTCTCCGAGGAAGGGTCTTTTAGTGGGCCTGGGTCTTTCCCTTAGGGGGCATGATTTTTAGTATCTTAATGAGGGTAGTTCACTTCTAGGGCAAGGCTAAAGACCATAAGAGCTGACTAATCAGGGTTTAACATGAACAAGAGAGTCTAAGTGCGCATGGCTTACATCACAAAGATAGGATGTTCTTTGTTTTGTCTTTCCCAAGGCTGACTCCTTTGATTAGAAGTCCCTTCATTCATCATTCTTGACAACTCTAGAGGGTCAGCTTGACCTAAACTCTGTGCACATATTTGTTTCACGTATAGTTAAACACTAAATCAGAGTTCAAGAATTCGGGAGTTTAGACAACAATAGTTTTGACGTACGGAATTAGACTCTATAACTCAAAAGTTATAAAGTAGGTATGTTTATTGTGCGCAGATGCACGGGGGATCGCTCCTCCACAAGCGTGCATGCCCGAAGTGACAAACCATCTCACATTTATACAATAAAACAAATGAATATTCAATTAACGCCTATACATATTCATTACCTAAACCCGCTTACTCTCGCTTACTCTCGCTTCGTATGTTAATTAGCTTATCAGTCCTTTGCCTGGAATGTGGTGGTCTTGCAGGTTTGTAGGTGATTCATGTTCTTGTGACCATCTGATCTTCTCCAGCAAGAAGACTTGGCACTCCCTTCCTCTAGATAACATTGGAATGTCTCTCATCCTTTTCTCATTCTTTTTTAAATAGCCCCTTTGTTAGAGGAAGAAGGGCAGGTGTCTCCTCAAAGCTGTGTGCCTATGTGACCAGACACCACACCCATGACCAGTCACCATACCCACATTCCTGGGCAGACATATACAATCGCAATCGATGTCCATTGTCCCCATTTCACACTATTTCTCCATATCAATCCCCCCTTTTCTATCAAACTAAGTAAATTCTTTTACTTAAGCAGTCTTCCTGAATGATATAAAGCATCATACATAAGCGTTACCCTTTTAAACATTCTCCAAACCCACAAATATAACATAATGGTTAGTATTAAGGAAATTCCTAAACTGATCAATAAGATCACAATGGGGTGTGCCATAGTGTTAAGAATTCCTGTTGCAGAAGGTGACCAGCCAAAGAGAGTATCCCACCACTTATGGTTTCCATCCTGTTCTACCTTTTTTAAAACTTTCTTGATCCCCTCTACATCATGATGGATCATAAGAAGAGTTTTGTGTCCCTTTTCCTTGGTTTCTTCCAGTATACGTTGTAAATCTGCATGTTTTAATAGTTCTTTTATACTACTTATATTTAGTCCTATGGGGGTAGGAATTATCATCTGTGATAGGGTAAAACTGGATTTTAAGAATTGATGAGACACTACTGGGGCTGAGTAACTAAAATCGCATCCTGTGATAGTAGTAAAATTACAGATACAGTAATTTGAATATTGTGCAGTCTCCTTTACCTCCCCATCTACGGTTATTGTGTTACACTTAATTCTCAAACACGCACATCCCTTCCCTGCATATATAATTACTGTTTTCAAGTTTGCATTTGGTCGGGCCTCGAAATGACATATTTTCTGATCTGTATCTAAACAAGTATCCTGAGCCATTATAGTATTGCTTTCACAGAGGAAGCCCTGCTGTTCTCGCATAATACAAGATTCTAAATCTACTGTTTGCCACTTATTGCCTGTCTTTCTGGCCCATGTTCTATGTTCAAAAGGATATAGGAACACCCCATTATGGTTAATTCCAAGGGCTACAATGGGGTGTATGGTAATTATTACTGCATTATGTATGGTTAATACAAAAGCTGTGATGGTGTGTGTGTTGGGGTCGTAGGTAAAGTTCACCATACTCCACCATGACTGGAGTTTTCTTTCTACCTCCGTAGCATTGTCCCAAACCATCTTTCGAATTTCCGTAGGAAATATGCCTTCCTCTCCTTCTCTTATTATGGATGCAGCTATTGATTGCATCCACATTTGGGCTTGGATACAACTTAGAGCCAGGGCGACGTCGTCCTGTAAACCACCTAACGCCTTAGTGATGAGTTGATGATCTTCCATGTTTATTTGTTCCCACCTGGGGAGTACCTTCGATATCAACCATTGGTGTGCCCCTAATGCTAATAATGAAGATTTTAGTGGTTGTTGTAGTTTTGATAGATCGGCCGTGGTGGCGGCTAGTTTATTTATTATCACCTCTGAGTCTATGGAATTTAATACTCTGAGTCCTGTTCCCAACATTCCAGTTACATCTCTCACTATTCTGTTTCGATAAATATTTCCCCTTTTTCTTAACCAAGTTGTCCATCCCTCATAAGAGGTCCGTAAGAAGGGGGAACAAGATGGCTTAACATCAGAAACATTGACTTGTATCTGTAACTCTATTCTTTTAAGAGACCATTCTGGGTTAAACAACATTTGTTGCTGACCTGTATTTCTGATTACATATGGTCCAATTGTATAAATTTTTGGACTTGGTTTAGTTAATTTATTTTGATCTTATAAGTCAGAGCTGTTCTTGGGGATTCCTTTCCTAGGCATATTATAAAGATGGGCTCGGTTAAGGTAAAATTGTGCCAACATTCCCGTGAATTAAAGCACATGGTTGTATTTAGAAGGGTAAATTCCTTATCTACCTTTCTGACATTAATCAGGGTGTCTCCCAAAATCTTGGTGTTATCCTTTTCATTATATGTTTGACACCCTACTTTTATCCTATCTCCTAATTTTCCCCATAATCGGTCAACTTTGTCCACATCCTCCCGGTCCCATTGATTCCTTTGGTATACCTCATTTTCAGAAAAAAACACCATAGCTAGTTTTGTCTTTGAGTCCACCTTTCCCATTATCCCAGTGTGTTTTTTCTGGGCATGATTCCAAGGCCAGTTATCAGGCTCTTGGTTGTAGGCAAGAGAGAGGGTACAAAAAACCACAAATGGTTTAAACCCACTATCGATCATTTTAAGAATCTAAACGTTCCTCATATATACATATAAAATCTGTTTTGATCAAAATATCTTTGTTTGAGTTGGGGCTTACTGATAACAAGTTGGGCAAGACTGGCCACTGGCTCAGTCTCAGACTCTTTTGTTCTATATTGTTTGTTGTGGTGCCCTTCCCATATGGTGGATCCGCAACCGCTCAGGTTCACTTGCTTGTCACCCACATTGTTCCCATTTGTCCGAGTAAATTTGAGTTGCAGTTCTTTTTTATCTGGGGTTACTTTCCACAAAGTTGCAGGGGCTTTCTTAATCCGGGTATGGTGAATCCAAGAATTCTGTCCCTCAACCTTGATTGCAGTGTAGGTGGTGAGTAGGACTTGAAAAGGTCCGTTCCACTGTGGTTCCAGGGTTTTATCTGTAAAACACTTAACGTATACATAGTCCCCTGGTTGTATATCGTGAACAGGTCCATCCAGACCCCTACTGCGTGTTCCCATCACATGCTTCTCAATTCTTATTAATTGTTTGTTTAGTGCCACCATATAGGAAGTCATTGTTTCTTCACCAATCTGTGAAGACGTCCCCTTTTGTACCCCATAGGGTCGTCCATATAAAATTTCAAATGGGCTAAGCCCCTCTTTTGCTCTTGGTCTAGTTCGAATTCGTGTAAGAGCTAATGGCAAAGACTGGGGCCAAGTTAGATTTGTTTCTTGACCTAACTTGACAATCTGTTGTTTGATTAGATGATTCATCTTTTCCACCTGGCCACTCGATTGTGGTCGGTATGGGGTATGTAATTGCCAATTTATTCCTAGATGGTGGCTGATCTGTTGTACTATTCTGGACACAAAATGTGGTCCTCTATCCGAGGACATTACCGCTGGGACTCCAAACCTAGGTATTATCTCTTGGAGTAGTATTTTGGTCACTTCCCGGGCTTTAGCAGTTCTGCACGGGAAGGCTTCTGGCCAACCTGAAAAGGTATCTGTTAGTACCAATAAATATCGATACCCCCCTTTTCTAGGAAGTTCCGAGAAATCGATCTGCCAATGTTGCCCTGGAACATTTCCTCTCCCAATTTTTCCCAACTTTGGCCCCTTGGTAATCTTATCTGTTAGTACCAATAAATATCGATACCCCCCTTTTCTAGGAAGTTCCGAGAAATCGATCTGCCAATGTTGCCCTGGAACATTTCCTCTCCCAATTTTTCCCAACTTTGGCCCCTTGGTAATCTTAGGATTAGTCTGGAGACAAAGGTCACATTGTTGGGTTACTTGTCTAATAGTAGTATACAAATTTCGTTCTATTATGTTTTTAGTGAGATCCTTATATAGAGCTTCTGCCCCCCAGTGCCTTTTTCTATGTTCTTCCCGTACTACTGACCATACCATGTAGGAAGGAATCACTATTCTCCCATGTGTGGCTATAGCCCACCCTTCCTCATTATATGATCCCTCTAGGTCAGAAATCAGTTTGCGATCTTCTTTTGTATAGTCTGGTTTACCTTCTAGAGATATTTGTCCGTCGGGTATTAGCGCACCCTCCACCTTGATTGCTTTTCTGGCTGCCTGTTTTGCTTCCCTGTCCGCCAGTTCGTTTCCTCTTTCCAATTCTGTGCTCACTTTCTGGTGTGCCTTAATGTGCATAATTGCCACCCTTTCAGGAAGCTGGACCGCATTTAGGAGTTTCAAAATTTCTTCCGCATGTTTGATGATTTTTCCTTGGGAGTTTAACAGTCCCCTTTCTTTCCATATTGCTCCATGAGCATGTACCACTCCAAAGGCATATTTAGAATCAGTCCAAATATTTATAGGTTTTCCCCAAGCTTTCTCCAGAGCTCGAGTAAGGGCTATGATTTCAGCCTTTTGTGCCGAAGTGTCAGCTGGTAGCGGTCCCGATTCTATCACTTCTTCAGACATTGTAACAGCATATCCGGAATGTCGCTTTCCATTCAGCATATAGCTGCTCCCATCCGTGAACCAATGTTCAGCTCCATTAATAGGAACATCCTTGAGATCTGTCCGACTAGAAAAAGTGGCTTCGATTGTTTCTAGACAGTCATGATCAACTGATTCTCCAACATTCCCATTGAGAAATGAGGCCGGATTGACGATGTTTGTAGTCACGATCTCAACATCATCTTGTTCTACCATCATGGCCTGGTATTTTAGGAATCTCTGTGGGGAGAGCCAATGCCCCCCTTTTGTTTCAAGGACTGCAGACACTGTGTGAGATACTAAGACAGTCATTTTCTGGCCCAGGGTAAACTTCCGGGCCTCCTGGATGTTTAGGATGACAGCTGCTACTGCTCTCAGGCAACCAGGCCATTCTTTTGCAGTGGCATCCAGCTGTTTAGAGAAGTATGCCACTGCCTGTCTGTATGGTCCCAAATCTTGTGCCAATATTCCTAATGCCATTCCCTGTATCTCATGGGAAAATAGGAAAAATGGCTTACTCACATCAGGAAGTCCTAGTGCTGGTGCCGACATCAAGGCTTTCTTCAGTTCATGGAAAGCTCTGTCTGATTCAGCATCCCACTGTAGATCCTTCTGATTAGCTGCTATCAGGGAATATAATGGTTTAACAAGCAAGCCATAATCACATATCCAAAGCTGGCACCATCCTGTCATTCCCAGGAATGTCTGCAGTTCCTTTACAGTTCGTGGTCGGGGGGTTTGGTATATGGCTTCTTTTCAGGCCTTCCCTAGGACCCGTTGTCCGGCACTGATCTCATACCCTAGGTATGTGACCTGTTGTAACACCACCTGTGCCTTCTTCTTAGAAACCTGATATCCTTGTAGTCCCAGAAAGTTCATCAGACTCACAGTCCAAATAATACAAGATTCTTCGGTTCTGGTTGCAATAAGAAGATCGTCTACATATTGTAACACTTTCCCTTCTCCTGACGGTGGTTCCCATAACTCCAAATCCTTTGCTAATTGGTTTCCAAAAATTGTGGGGCTATTTTTAAACCCCTGCGGCAACACCGTCCATGTGAGCTGGGTCTTTCAACCGCTTTTGGGATTTTCCCATTCAAAAGCAAAAATTCTTTGGCTGGCTTCATGGAGAGGGAGGCAAAAGAAGGCATCTTTTAAATCTAAAACTGTGAACCAAGCTAGGTCAGGTGTCAGGGTGGTTAGTAAGGTATAGGGGTTAGCTACTACAGGATACAGATCCTCTGTTATTTTGTTAATGGCCCTTAAGTCTTGAACTATCCTATAGGACCCATCAGGTTTTTTCACTGGGAGGATAGGTGTGTTAAATTCTGACTCACATTCTTTTAGTAGTTTCAGTTCTATGAATCGCTCTATGTTTGGACAAATTCCTTCCCTATCTTCCCTTTTCAGTGAGTGTTGTTTAATTCTTACCGCACTCTGCCCTTCCTTTAGTTTTACTATTACGGGTGATGCATTCTTGGCACGTCCCGGTATGTCAATTGCCCATGCTCCGGGATATACCTGATCAATAATTCTGGTATCAATTTCCCTTTTTATAGGAGTACTGGCCAAAGATAGGCTCATAACCTGTATGTATTGATGATCATTTACCTCCGGAGTAACTTCCCCTTTTTAAAATTTGATTGTTGCCTCTAATTGTTCTAATAAGTCCCTACCAAGAAGGGCCTTTGGGGAATTTGGCATAAATAGGAATTTATGTATCCCTGTCTGTTTTCCCAACTTATATTTTAAAGATTTACAAAAATAAGCCTTTTCAGTTTGGCCAGTTGCACCTTTTACTGAAACATAATCATTTCCCAAAGGCATTAAAGCTTGGTTCAAAACCGAATAGGTAGCTCCCGTGTCTATTAAAAATTCCACCGCCTCCTGTTCTTCTCCTAATTTTATTTTTACTAATGGCTCGGCTAGTCAATTTTCTTCTTCTATGTGAGCTATTGTTTTCCCTTGATCATTGCGCCATTTAGTGTTTTCTTGGTGTCGGTGTTCAGGGCATTCGTTTTTCCAGTGTCCTGTCCTTTTGCATATTGCACACTGATTCCTACCCAGGGGTGTCAGCCCACGCATTGATTTAACTTTAGATTTCCGATTCTCATTCTCTCTTACTACTGCTAATATTTTCTTTTGGTCCTACTTGTAACCTTCTTCTCGATTACTAAATATTCACCATGCTTCCTCTACTAATTTTTCCAAGTCTCTATTTTCAGGAGGTCTCAATTTTTGCAACTTGCGCCTAATATCCCCCTGTGATTGTCCCAAAAAGAGGGATATTACTTGCTGTGCGCCTACCTCTGAATTTGAGTCCAGAGATGTGTGCCAGCGCATCACATCTCTTATTCTGTCTAAGAATTCTGAAGGTGTTTCAGAGGGACCCTGTCTAACCTCGTATAACGCTGCCCAATTTATTGTTCTAGGAATCGCTTTCTCCATTCCTCTGAATATCCATTCCTGGTATGCCTGTAATCTTTTCATTTCAGCGGTGCGGTTTGGGTCCCATTCCGGGTCCAACAAAGGAAACCATTCTCTATAATTATCTCCCTTTATATTATAGTGTTCCTTTGCGAGATCCCCCGCTGTTTTTATGACTAGTTGCTTTTCAGTTTCAGTCAAACAATCTAATAATAATTGTATATCACTCCAGTCAGGATTGTGCTGTTTTATTAGAAATTTAAAATTTTGTGCCGTCTTTATCGGATCATTACGGTATTCTCGGGCAACCTCTTTCCATTCTCTCAGATCAGCGCCCGTGAACGGAATTTTTATTTTCATTGCTCCTCCGTCCAGATTTACGGCTTCTCGGAGGGATGCCTGTAAGATAGACTTCTGTCTGGTGCGTGAAGACACCGGACTATTTGGAGCCGTAATGGCGGGTTTTGTGTTTCCTTGTGTGGGAGCGGGTGTTTGGCTTTCTTTAGAAATAACTTGTGGGATTTCTTCTTCTTGTTTGCCTGGGGGTGGACTGGGAGCCCCGGCCGAACCTTGTCTCTCCACTCTATAAGGTGGATTGAATAAATCATTTAATTCGGGCTCTTGTTCTCCGTTTAATTTGATACACCTTTGTCCAATACTACATGCTGAGCAACATCTTTTCAACCTTCCTTTACGCTCCCTCCTATCCCCTCTTTCTTGTGCTAGTACCATAGGATCCTGAGGGGGTACTAATCCACAGTCCTTTTGCCACTCAGGTTTGTCCTGGAGGACGAAGAACATGTCTGCATACGATACTTCGTCCCATTTTCCCTCTCTTCTCAGAAACAACATTAATTGCAGGAGAGTGTTATAATCTAACGTTCCTCCCTCCTGAGGCCATTTTGCATCACTCTCCAATTTATACAAAGGCCACCACTGATTACAATATTTAACCAATTTCCTTCTATTTTCGGTACCACCCTGTCCTACAATATCCCTCCAATGTTTTAATATACAGCCCAAGGGTGATTTTTCACTTCTTCCATTTCCCATTTCGCAATTTTAATTACTTTGTTTTTCTCCGGCCGCCTTAGCCACCCAAGGTCGGAAACACGGATAGAGCTCCTTACTCGTTTTGCACTCAAACGCGTGTCTCAAGCACTCTTGCACTCACACTCAGTCAAAATAATTAAGCTATACACGGAAAATCAAAATGTGCATCTCAATCACACCATTCACACTCTCTGGGCAGCCCTCAGTCACACAAGCAGTATGTTATACGGTACCGTGCACTTATGTACAACTTTTAGGAACACTGACAGTTCACAAAGTATGCATTTCAATGAACAATTGCCAAAAAACAAACAACAAACAAAAAGCCAAATTTTTCCTGGTCTTAAGCAGAGTGTTAAGTTTTCCACTATTTGCCTAGAATTACCAGAATATTATTATTTTTCAACATACATTTCATAACTCCAAGTTTTGAACATGTAACAAGACAACACATAGAACAAACAAGAAACAGAGCGCTATTTCAGTTGTTACGTCCTAGGAATTCCCCAATTCTTAAGACAACCTAAAGGAAGTTTTTAGCTTCCCCCTTTTTTCTTTTTCTTTTTTTTTTTTTTTTTTTTCCCCCGACGCAAAAGTTTCCCTTTTACTTTTGCTATGAGGTCCCTCTTGTTACTATGAAATTCCGCCTTATTCCGTCCCGCCCCCCGCTTTCTGTCACGAGGCCTCCGGGCTTTTAGGAATGGCAGTAACCTCGGGTTTGCTCGATCTGCCCTCAAGATCGCTAGCGGCCACCCCTTGGTCAGCAAACCCCCTCCCAAGGTACCTTTCCTCCTGGGGACTACGCTGCGCGCCGGACGTCTCCGTGCGTCTCACCAGCCGCCCCGTTTCTAAACATACCGTTTTATCCGTGGATCCAGGGGTTTCTCTTCTGCTCCCGGGTGAACAGCTGAGAAGAGGAGGCTCCTCCGAGGAAATCTCCCGGGGCGCGCCTAGGAGCGTCTGCTCCGCAGCTGGTCCCTCAGCCGAGCAGAAATCCTCCTGCCTGGCTCGCCAAACTGACGTGCGGAATTAAACTCTATACTCAAAAGTTATAAAGTAGGTATGTTTATTGCGCGCAGATGCACGGGGGATCGCTCCTCCACAAGCATGCATGCCCGAAGTGACGAACCATCTCACATTTATACAATAAAACAAATGAATATTCAATTAACGCCTATACATATTCGTTACCTAAACCCGCTTACTCTCGCTTACTCTCGCTTCGTATGTTAATTAGCTTATCAGTCCTTTGCCTGGAATGTGGTGGTCTTGCAGGTTTGTAGGTGATTCATGTTCTTGTGACCATCTGATCTTCTCCAGCAAGAAGACTTAGCACTCCCTCCCTCTAGATATCATTGGAATATCTCTCATCCTTTTCTCATTCTTTTTTAAATAGCCCCTTTGTTAGAGGAAGAAGGGTAGGTGTCTCCTCAAAGCTGTGTGCCTATGTGACCAGACACCGCACCCATGACCAGTCACCATACCCACATTCCTTGAGCAGACATATCGCAATCGATGTCCATTGTCCCCATTTCACACTATTTCTCCATATCAGTTTGTTCTAAAGGGTAATAGTTCACAGAAATGCTGTTTCTATCTATTTCATGATATTTTCACAGTTGAATTTCTAAGTGCTATCCTGAGTACTATTTAATTCAAAGTCATATTCATATAGTATGCCCAATTAGCAATCTTAATGTAGGCACTAATATAACTTATTAAGTTTCAAAATTATGGTAGATGGATGATTGTATTGGGTCTGGCTGCGATGGAGCTAATTTTCCCCATAGCAGCCCTCATAGTGCTGTGCTTTGTATTGGTAGCTAGAAAGGTGGTGATAACACACCAATGTTTTGGCTACTGCTGAGCAGTGCTCCCACAGCATCAAGGCTGTCTCTCCAACATTCTCCCCCTCACCCCCAAAGGCCAGTAGGCTGGGGGTGGGCAAGATCTTGAGAGGAGACATAGCCAGGACAGCTGACCCAAAGTGACCAAAGGGATATTCTATACCATATGATATTGAGTGGTTGATGGAATTGAATGTGGTATTGGTGGTTTGACTTTGAGACAGTTGGAGCGAATGTGTTGTTAAGGGTTAATTCAGGTTACAAGCACTTTGTAAGTCCTGCTAAGTGCTTCCTTAAGCACCAAGAAATCCTTTTGTTTAGAAAGGAACTTCACAAAGGAAACACCCCCACAAGATAGATGAGCTGATAGGAAGCTTACCACAAGCAATGAGCTCAGCAAAACTAGGGGAAAGCTAATTCCGGCAGGGGGAGATCTCGTCAACTGACTCATTGACCACCGACTCAAAAATTCCCCCAGACCCAAGAGCAGTTGAGACTGAGCATGCAGACTAATCAACGAGAAGTGAGAGAATTATTTGACAAATGGGAAACTGAGTACTAAGTAATGAAGTAGTTGGTTGACTTGTAACCAGTGAAGACTGATGTCTTTGTATGCTAAACTGTATAAATAGTGCAAAGTTTAGACAATTGGGGAGCTAGGCATTTGTGGGTCACCACTTAGCTCCCTACTTTGCACAAACTAGAATTAGGAAATAAGGAATACCTCGACTTTGTGTGTGAACTGGTGCTGCACACCAGGTAATGAACCCTCTTACGGGAAAACAATACAACACGATGTCTGTTTTGCAATAAAATGTAAGGGGGGGGGCAGTCTTTTTTAGAATATTTGTCTTCTGAAGCAACTGCTACTTGTGCTGAGGCCTTACTTGCCAGGAAATGGCTGGACATTGCCTGCTGATGAGAAGTACAGAATATTTTTTTTTTGTTTTTCTTTGCTTTTCTTTATTGAAATGTCTTTATCTTGACCCCTGAGGCTTTTTTTCATCTTATTTTCTCCCCCTCTGCCCTGTCTTGCTAAGGAGGGAGAGTGATAGAGCAGCTTGGTGGGCAGCCAAGGTCAACCCAGCACAGTTCTTTTTGTCACCCAATTCGAGGGTGAGGAATTTCAGATAAGGATAGTAATTGGGAGAGGTAACTGGCAAAACACGGACCAAACATTGCTAGTGAGAGGAATAATTCTGGGGAATTTCAGTTGTAATTATTGTGAAGGGACAAGGGGTAGAGAGATTTTGATTTTGGCATGGGGAGTTTTTTGTTGATGTAAGCAAAGTTTGTGAAGATTGTAGACTGGGCCACATGCATATTTTAAATATAATCCTTAAACACATGATTTTTAGGGACAAAGGGTGGAATGCATTAGTTTTATGTCGCAGCACTCTCCAAACTATCAAGCTGCAACAAAGTCTTTTACCATCTCATACCAGCATACTCTTCATGCCAGTCCCTCTACTGCCTTCTCCTCATCTTGCCTCATCTAAAGCACACATTCCCTCTCTGCTTCTTTCTCGGCTGCCCTCTCTTCATTGGCTCTCAACCACTTAACAGAACCAGCCACACCTGCACCTTATCTACATTGGCCAACCTGCTGCCCCTGAAGCCAACCCACAGCTGTATATTATCAATGTTAATTAACCCAGCTTCATTCCTCTACACCAGAGCAGAGATTTCTCTGTAGCTCGTGGTGAAGAACATGGTGATGTTAGGTGGGGAAGGAAAAACCCATCTACACGAAGTAGATAAGCAGGTACTCATTTATTGAAGCACTGGGTGCTCAGTGGTATCTCCACAAATCAAGCGCACCTATGCAGAATTCACTGTTACATTTATGCACAAAAATTACAAGGTCATACACTCCCAGTTACAATTATTGGTTAGTAATTTACATATAATATTTGCTGTGTCATCCTCTTCTGTTACTATGCTTGCGCAGAGGAAGGGTCTTCACCTGGGCAAGGGTCTTCTTGACCTGTGGATGTGTTCTTTAGTATTATAGTGAAGGTAGTTAACTTCAGGACACCTTAAAAGTAAGTTTTGTTGCCAAGTGGGACAGCTGGATATTGGCCTTGCCAAGCTGTCCCATAACTCATCCTATACACAACAGAACCCAGGTGCTCTGGTTATGGTCTATAGAATAAGAACTTCAAGTAACACAGACTCAAATGACAAGTAGCACAACAACCTATACATCATTAGTTAATAAGTGTTAACATAATGCTAATGTAGAGGCTGGCTTCTTAAAATCAAGATGTTCCTATAGTTAACTGTTTCACAAATAAACACAAAATATAGAAAGATTCAGTAAAACTTTAAGACAATCTGCAACAGTGAGGCAGACTGTCCCCCTGTAGCCCATGGAGGTCCATGGTAGAGCAGATATCAACCTGCAGCCTGTGGAGGACCCCATGCTGAAGCAGGTGGATGCCCAAAGGAGGCTGTGACCCTGTGGAGAGAGGAGCCCATGCTGGAGCAGGCTCATGGCAGGACCTGTGACCCCCGTGGGAGGGACACGCTGGAGAAGTCTGTTCCTGAAGGACTGCACCATGTGGAAAGGACGCAAACTTCTCCAGCAGTTACAAGAACTGCACCCTGTGGGAAGGACCCATATTTGTGAAGCTTGTGAAGGACTGTCTCCTGTGGGAGGGGTTCCATGCTGAAACAGGAAGAGCATGAGGAGGAAGGAGCAGCAGAGACAACGTGTGATGAACTGACCGCAACCCCCATTTGTTCAATGAAGTTGAATGAAACTCATCCTCAAATTCTCTTCCCCAAATACTTTCACCTCCCATTCCTGTACTGGTTGGATCACCAGTCTGAATCATGAAACCCTGCATAGAAATTAAATGTTATTACAGCATCACATAAAATAAATACACAAAAATGTTTTATGCCAAGTGACCTTTTTTTCAAACTTACATCATACCTTTCAACAAAATATGTTAAAATGCTGTGGATAAGTTAAGGTGTTGCGACCAGAAAGGAGTCGTTTAGGACGACCTCCCTCCCCTTGGGACCAACGTCCAAGTTCGTGATACCCTTGGACTGAATTAAGGTGAAACAACGCCAGCCAACCAGTTTTATGATTTATTAATACAAAATACAAGACATAGATATGATAGCTCAACGGCAATTACTTTAACTGGATAAGCAAGTCCCATGCCACACATTGTTGCTTAGATCTGGTCACTATTCAATAAAAAGAGAGAGAGGAGAGGAAGAGAGAGAGAGAAGAGAGATATCACCACCCATGGATCTGTGGATCCAGCAGCATCCAATTGGTCCTCTTCACCCTGGCTGTCTTGGTGGTGGGGGTCCCACCTGAGCTTTCATTGACGGAAGCTCAACGTGTGAGCAGTGGTCGCAGGGGGTCCTCATCAGTGGTCGTGAGGGGTTTAGGCAACCCCTGCTGTGCACATGAGTAGTTGCCACTTATATAGAACCGATACACATGCATATTCGTAAAGCAGAAATATAATTGGTTAGTAGTCTCTAAACGCGCGCGGTTCTCACACCCCTAATTATCATGACTAAAATAAGCATTCTATCCATGTAGCTAATTGTGTTGCTATGCTTCAGCCTTGTAGTTTGTTACTCCCTATATTCCCATACCGCTCCCTATCTTTCTTGGCCCTGCACCTGCTTTCCCAGCAGCTGTATCTTGTTAGAGCCACGGCCTGTTGGCACAACATAATTACTTGGTCTCAGGATTCAAGAATAGCTCAAGGCTACCTTTCTTGTTAACTTCAGCACAGCAACTTCAGTACAATTCTGATTACAGGCCTATTCTAATACCAGGCCTGGATTGTGCAGATCTTCAGAGATTCTAAAGCCATGCTTCTGCAGCCATTCTTCTGCAGTTGCCTTATGTTACCACAGCAGTTTCTTCCAGGAAGTGCTAGCTAGATCTCACCTTTGTGAGACCTAAAGCCATTCCATCCTGTACCACCTTGTGGTTACCAAGTTAGGCAACAGCAGCTCACTTTGCTGCAACAGCTCGTTTCAGTTCCTCTCCAATCTGAGCAGAACTGCTTTTTGCACCAGTTCCACTTGAATTTGTGCGCCAAGCAATGTTTAAGGCAATTTTCAATATATCTGTTCTTTACATAAGGGACAAAGCATTTGAGGCTTCCTTAAGTGAAAATCAAGTACTTGTAAAAAGAGATTACTCACTGTTCCTGCTAGTGAAGGACAGAAACCTGACTATCTGTACCTTCTGCAAACACTTAGGCTGTATCAACTTGATTCTGGTAGAACAGAAATAAGAAGCCTCACATGAAATGCCATTCTGACATGAAATGAAGTCCTAATTCAATTAGGATTGCCAAATTAATCTTTCTCTTAATTTTCAGATCTCTTCCACCTTAATAGTTGTCCTGCAACCGACAACAACTTCATTAAGTGATAAAGTTCTTTAGAACCTCAGAGCTGTTCAGACTTTACAGGGAACTCAGAAGCCATTCCAGAAATCCTTTGTGCAAAAGGTAAATGTAAAGGGTTAAGAGAGGACTGACCAAAAAGGTACATTATTTAAACCAACAAAGAAATTAACTTTTTTTACAAGTTACCTTGATGATATAATGAAATGTGTGTCCATTGTAATAATAATTTCTGCTGTGCACACACAAGTTTTCCACTGTTTTGGGGCACCTAAAATCATGTAACAGAAAATTCAGGCTACAATAAATATTTAGTTGTATTGTATCAAGACCATAAAGATTTTAGTTGAGACTCAGATCCTGTTGTACTGAGAAATTTTTCAGCACACTGTAAAAAGGGCTTTCATCAAATAAGGAAAAAACCAAACCCCCATCTCCTCAAACTGAGCTGGAAGTAATATCTTGAGAGGAGTACTAAGTTGCATGATTACACAGGAAGGGAGCAACAAGGTTAGGGAGCAACAGGGTCAGGATCCAAATCTATTTCCTCAAAGCCTAGCTCAAGGCACCAGTGATTAAATGTTCCTTCTCCAGCTTTTTAATTACATATTGTATATTTACAAAACCAATTAAGGAATCTATGCTCCATAACCAGAAAGGTGTTCATTCTTTTACCTCTATAATTCTATTAAGCTATATATGTAAGATATCCAGTGCTGCATACAAGAAGTAAAATACTAAAAATACAATATTTTAAATTATAGAACAATTTTGCAGTCAGCAGAGTCAATTATCCTCTTCTGAAACTACTGACAAACATTGTTTGGAATCAGGGTGAAGAGGTAGAATATTACCATTGATAGAATGAAAAGGGAAAAACACCCAACCAAACCAAACAACCCATTTATGTTTGTGACTTGATTCTATTTTTTTTTATTTTATTTTACTTCTGAGAGATTTGCTACCAGAGTGAAAATTCTTTGTGATTTCTTTTCCACTGGTTTTAGAAAATGGATTAGTAGCCAGAGTAGATCTACATAGACAGGTTTATGCAGTCACACACATTTTCCCAGAAAACTAGAAAATAGCCAGAGTCCATAGCTACAGTTACTTTAGCTGTGGCAAGGAACATTAGCTTGGGTTTAGTGATATTCTAAAGTATCTCATGAAATAGAGCACCAATGGCATAACTAATGGAACAGACAAGATTATAATCCCAGTTCCTGCTGAGCAGTATAAAAGTAGTCATTCACAACTTTACTCCATAAGCATATGGCCAAAGTTTTAAAGGGCATACAAAGCCACATCCTCTATGCTCTAATTTTTCATCACATTCATTTTAGAGATTTTCATTTCAAAGCTCAGCTGGGAGGAAATACTAGAACAAGAAAGGACAAACCTAACAATAACCAAGACTATTAATATTGTATTTAATTTAAAATTGCATACAAAACATTGCAGTGCAGCACCTAGCAATACCTAGCAATACCATGCATGCAAATATACTGGCACGCTGGCATGAGAATTAAAAAAAAAAGTATATATATATGTCAGAAATAATGTAGCTTGGCCTGTCACTCACTGGTAAGGGCTGTACCATTACTGCAACCTACATATTACCGTTATGAATTCCAGGAACTAGGGCTTGATGCAAAGAGACATTGGTGAAGAGAGCAATGAAAGACTAGCAGCCCTACAGGGTAGAATTGAGGTTGTGTTGCTTTGCCTGTGTTTCTGAGAAAACATGAACTTGTTTTTGAAGAAACATGGACTGCACTTAAATGGTTCAAGTTTCAATGTATAGCAATAATATATAAATCTACTGTCTCACAACAAAATCTTTGCATTTAGTAACATCACAAAGGAGAGATACTGATACAAGAACTTTACCAATAGTCATGCATAAAACTTTTCAATTATATACCTGTTTTTGGATATACACAGTACTAAATGTTATACACTGGTATAAATTTTACATTGGTCTTGAAGGGGCTGCAATAACATAAAATGTAGCATGATGGCCACATTTGGAAGTTGCAAGCTCTACTACTCCTCTGGCTTACACAGATCTACTCCCAAATCTACTACTGCTGCGGCCAACATCATTCTCTTTCAAGATGGAATCCAACAGCATTGCTTTACAATAATATGTAGCTTACACAGAAGAGCATCATGACCTATCCACATTTACAATTTAGAGAAAGATCAAAAGTTAAGAAAAGAATAAGCCCCCTGAAGCAATAATTTTAGAAAAAAACCCAAAATAATTAAAAAAACCAAAACTGTGTCCCTACTGTTACTTAGACCTATTTTTACTCTATTTGTGTTTGTCAATAGTTACATTCCTAGCTTGATACATTAAGAAACTGTCAGGAAACAAGGACATTAGAAAAAGGGGAAGAACTATTCCTTGCTTGGAACGTAAATCTTGGATACTGCCACCAAAAAAAACATAGGAGGAAAGAAAAACAGAATAACAGAAAAGCTACCAGGTACATACTCAACAGGAAAAAGTTTGATATTAATATCTCCCATGCTTCTGTGGATGATGGCACCGTCTGAAACTCTTTTGGGCCCTTCTGCCTGAGTAGCTGCCATGACCTCTTCTTTAGAAGGTTTCTCATTAAATACATCTCTGTCAGAATCTGCACTCTTCACTAAATGTGAACCAGAAGATACAAACTGAAGAACAAAAGAAGGTAATTGGTTTTCTTTTTTCCTTGTATTACATACTGCTCCATGCCTGAGACATCAGTGTGATTATTCAACCTGCTAAACACCCACTAGATTTGAAATGTGGGCAGAGAATTCATAGATAGTATCCTTGGATTTCAGTGTTGTGTGTTATCAGCATTTCCAGTCACAAATTGCAATGCAATTGCATGTGAATCCAATTAACTTTTTATAATCTCTGTTATCTTCTAAACTTTTTCCCCTTTTCAACAGAAAGCCCACAGTAATTCAGCATATTTTCTTTAAAAAGGAGTGGAGAATGTCAGTGCATTCAATTCAGAAAAAATGGGCAGGTTTCATCACAAAACTTTTGATTTCACTGCAAAGTCAAACTAAATCCTCTTATTCCAATATTGCATTAATAAAAAACTATAGAAAAAAAAGCAAATTTAACTAAAAACAGGAGAAATCTCAGAAATTAAATTTTTATAGTACTACTTAAAGGAGGAAGCCATACAATAAATATCAGAGTACACAAGCATCCACATAAGTGAGTACACTTATGTATCAAGACAATCACTAATTTTCTGCATGCGTTCATTTGCCATATAGTCATGTTTTCTCTAACAGTGAGTAATGTTTCTAGAGTTTGTCTAACTTTTCTTCCTTACTTGTCAAATTGTTCAAAATGGTATATTCCATTATATACTAACCACACAAAGGTTTAGAAAGTGTACTATCTTGCTCCAACTGAAAACACATTCAAATTCAAGCACAAGTAACAACAGACAGACTGACCTCTAACCTCCATGGTGATTACATCCCATATCAACTAATAGCTACTCCAGAATTACTTGTCTCTTTGGCTTATTCATTGCATCTCATCTAAAATCTAAATTGTGAGTAGGAAGAAGACTCCTGTCTATTGCTTACCCATAATGCACTTAGTTCTACTGAGTCCTGATGCTACTCCAAATTTAATTATTTTTATTATATATTTTATACATACAGTTAATTATTGTTTCTTTAACAGTATAAGATCTGCTTAGGGTTTGGGTTTTTTTGTTGGTTGTTTTTTTTCTTCTTTAAGATTCTTAATCTAGAACAAAAGCCTATATCCTTCTCAGAGAACTATAATTTAGCCAAAAATATACCAAGTTTTTTTAACTGCTTGAGCAACAGTGAAAAAAATAAAGACTACAAAGCTATTCCTAGTCAATTTATGCTTGTTCAAGCTAAACATTCTAGAAAATACTTGCAATTTAAAGGGATGCCTCTGGAAAAGTTGCATTTGCAAACAAGACAAAAAGCTGGAAATGCCCAAGGAGGAAATTAAAAAATAATACAGAAAAAACATCAATACAAAAATGGAGTTACTTAAAGAGAAACCACATACAACATGTAAAATCTATTTTTTTAAAAAGCCATGCAAATTACTGTCATCTGCCTGGATATTTTGGAGAACAGGGCTTTCAGATGCCTTCATCTCTATAGTGATTACAGCACAATGTTTCTTTGCTACTTCTTGGAACAAAGCTAGTTGCATCACTCTGATGTTCTCTTGTTTTCCCAAGATATGAATATATCTGAATTACAAGATGTAAAAAGTTGGAACTACTGTTAGCTGCTCAGTCAGAGAATGTCTCCTTTCTGACTGCAAGAGACTCAAAGCAAAATTCCAAAAGCCTCTCAAAATAATTTTTACTAATTGGTTTTATAATGCTTCTCTATTCAGACTTGCTACATAATTTACTAGTCAGCCTCCTACCCAATAAAATCCCAACCATGTGATCCACATTTACTTTGTTATTACATCCAGTTAGCCAGAGATGAATCAATGACACATTTTTAATACAAATATGCTTGCCATATTTTCTCCTCATTTTACTAAGCTTTAAACTGCAATGACTCATTAATAAGCATGGGAACATCTTATCTACAGTCTAATTTAAGGCTTCTAAATAACAACAAAAAATATTAGAGACACCCACAGTCATATCAAGTTTTAAATATACTGTAAATTTAACTGAATATAGACTTTGAAACAAATATATTTATCCCCATATATCTCACTGGAACTTATCTGTTAGTCTCTACATTTATGACCTTAATGCCCAACACTGTCCCATAGAGAATGAAGCGTCCAGTTTCATCAAAAATTATATTAATTAATCTTACTGTGTCCACTTTCTCCAGCTCATGCTCAGCTGCCATGCATCAGCCAGACTCCATGTCTGGTAGTTGCTGCCTCATCTAAAGAAAAAAACCAGTCACTATTATATAAACATATTTCAAACTTTTGACCCAGCAAAACATCAATTCACATGCTTAGAAAATACAGAAATCAAGTGAGACTACTCCACTCAAACTCATCTGAAGAATTAAAATAAATACAAATAATAGTTTATTTTAATGACCTAATAGGCATGTTGCAGTAGTAGGCTCAAGCAAAGAAAGAAAAGTGTGTAACTGTCTAAAAGTTCTTAGAAGATTACAAATTTAATTCTTTTCATTATTATGTTATTGGAAATGGGCGTTTTCCCTAATTGCTTTCTAGTTAAAAAGAATCTAGCAGTACGAACACACAGATGAAAATCAACAACTTGGTTTTAACTGCATAACTAACATAAATTAGTAAGAATTAATTTTGGGGCAAAGCAATACAAGCAGCAAAGAAGAAAACATGTAAAACCTTTTCTGCAAGAAAAATATAGCAATAAAGCTCAGCTTTAGAAACAGATGATAATGTAGATGAATATGCTAGTGAATAAATTCAAATAAGTAGAGAAAAAGAGAAGCAAGACCAAAGTCACACTCAGAGATTTATCAAAGACTTTAATGACCTTCCCCATAAAAAAAAAAATTAAAAAAAAAATAAAAAAAGGAAAATTTATACTGGATGGGTAAGCCTTGCATTTAGCAAATTCATATAGATCAATATCTGATTTATACTCCCACTTCACATTCTTGGGAAATTTATATTCATGAGAAGTACCAGTCCAGTACTCAATCATTCCAGATTTAGCAGAAGACACTACTACTTTGTAGGCAGGGCTTAATTGTATCTGAAAAAGAGAGAATATATGGAGTTTATAAAAAACATGAAGAGGCTGGTTATTTCCTCATTCATCATATACAAATATTTTTCCTGTGTTCTTCTCAAATGTTGCAACAGAAGATATGGCATCTCCAGGGCAATATACCCATTCACATTGGCCAGGGTAGTAGCTGCAACAAAGAGTGAAAAGAAGAAGAAAAAAAAAGAAATAAGAACAGGTTTTACTTAGATAAGAATAGTTACATTATAAACCTGAAATCAAATATCAGAAGCAAATTTTTAACTTTGTGTACTAGTCTTGCTATTATCTGTCTTGGCTAAAATTCAACAGTGTTATAACCAAGCTTTTCCAAGCAACACAAATCAGTAGATGTACAACAATTTTTGTTGCTCCCATATTGTTTCATAAAGAGGCTGTGACAGAAAGCAGAGGCAAGAAAAAGTGGATATAAAAAAAGAATAAGGATGGAAATCCAGCTAAATAGCACCAATGGCATTAAAGATTACTACTCAACTTCTGTGACTCAATAGCATTTCTCTTCTACCCGTTAAATAGTTAATGGTTCAGTGAAGATGAAGACAACCACACCTTTGCCATATACTTACAGAAAAATACAACTAGGTCTTGCAAAAAAAAAAAAATTATTAAAGATGCAAGTAAAATTAAGACAATCACCCCATATTCAATAAGCGTTCTGAATACATTTAAGAAGGAACCCATTTGCTGCTAGCAAAAACATACTCTACAAATAAAACAAGCCAGAGATATGGTCGATAAGAGAAGTTATGTCTGTTTTTAAAAAAGTCTGTAACCAAAGATTCTGAGAACCAGAACTTGAAAACTAAATGACAGACCACAAAGAAACAGTAGTCTCCATAGGAAACTCGCATTTAGTATCCTTTCACAAATCAAACTAACAGATACTGAGAGACTGACAGATGACAGACTAATAATTTGGATTTTCAATGCCTGTCTGGTAAAGATTCTCAAACAGAGAAATATAACCAGAACTTTGTCTCAGGTTCCCTAGAAAGAATATGATCAAATAAATAAATAAGATGTTCCACTGATCTATGCATCATTATCCAAAGTTTCTGTAGAAATAGCCACCCTTCTACAGATCATTGATGGAAGCATAAAGCATAGGGATTTGCAGATAGTCACACTGTATAGATTAATTAAAACTGAAAGAATCTGAAGAATTTGAGACAAAGCTAATCAACCATGCAACATTATTTGCATATACCTATCAAAGCAAGCAACACAAGATAATGTGAGCTGAAAGGATCATACACAACTTACGATTCTACATTAATCATTGCAAGCCCAAGCAAACAGCCATGAAAAAACTCTCAGGCAGGTCAACAGAAACTATCTGTTCAATAAACAGTAATGCAAAAGATAGAACAAAAACCATTAATTTTTATAAGGCTATTCGGGACAATGCTTATATTACAGCTGTATACTTTTCCTCATTAAAGAGTTCACTCCAGGTCAAACCAAATCATCTCTGGAAAAAAAATATGGGGAGAGGATGGTCTAGATTATTAAGGTTGAAAAAACCCACCCACCTATTCAAAGATAAATCAGAGGACATATAGACAATTGTTGTAGGTAGTATTCAGGGCATCCCTGAAGCAAAATGGATTTAAATTCTACCTCAGTTTTTTCCTGAATCCTCAAACAGGGAAAAATGCACCTTCTATTGTAATGTCAAATTAAGTGGGTTTTTTAATATTAGATGAATTTTATTTCATCCTATAATTTTACCAATTTTGTAGTGACAATACAGGGCTGCCAAGTAGAAAAAAACAGCAAAACAAAAGACTAAGGCTAATCAGAATTTTTCCACAGCACACAGCCAAGAGGGAATCAATTCCTATGGGCATTATCTGGAGGATGTCACTAAAACTATAACCAACAAAGCAGCTAACATAAGCATTTTTATAGGCATTCTGAAAAGCGTGGGGGTTTTTGTTTTGTTTTGTTTATACTTTTAATCAGTTTGAAAATTAACCAACAAATAGCCTACTGTGTGGAATAAATGTTTTACAATTTTAAAAGGCTTGTGGAAACATAAGTATTTCTACCAATCTTGGTATAGCATTCATTGATCCTCCTACTCTCCAAACTCACTCTTGTAACAGCGTGGGGCTTGTTTTCCTCTGGTATTGTTATAATTCCAATAATATCCATTCCTATTTCTCCCAGATTATTTAGCTACAAAATCCTACAATAGCAAGGCTAAGGAAAAAAATGTTCTTTCCAACAGAAGAAAACCGCTATCCTTATGACAACAAATAAGACAATACATACAGGCCAAGTTCTTTGTCTAGTGAAATTATTATTTGGCTATAATTTTTAAATTCAGTGCCAAACAATAGAAGAAATATTATGCCTAACTAAGTATTTTGAGAAACACCGCAACTTTGTGCATAATATTTGACACTGAGGAAAGGCATTGACCTACTCCACTCATATGTATTGTGCATACAGAGTCATAATTTTTTCTATTCAGTCAGGGAATCTCCAGCCACTTGTCATGGTCCACTCAGTGGACTCGTGATGGTTCGTTTACTATGATCTCAAAGCGCAAAAAATCAAGGCAACCACGCCAAGGGGTTATGCTTTGATCAAACAGCGCAACTTTATTGTTTGCCTGTAAAGCGGCATGCGATAGATAGAGTGATAGGAAGCGAAGAAAGGTAAAGTAAGAAGAAAGAAAAAGAAAAAGAGGATTATAGCTACCACCATGGGTCCAAGGCACCCCTATGGTCCCAGGTCCAGGCAGCGTCCCGCTGGTCGTTCCAATCATCGTGATCCTTGGTGGGGAAGATCTCCAAAGTTCGGTTGCTAAGGAGCCATCTTTTATACCAAGCAACACACCTTGCTCCTCCTCTGGCCCATGGATTGTTGCCAGTCTCCACCTTCTCGAGCAAGGTTACCACGCATGTCCAAAGAGGAGTGCCCGAGGTGTGGTTTGCCTTAGAGGCGGGTAGCTTCAGACCAAGAGGTGTGGTTTTGTATTATAATGAAGAAAGTTCACCTGAAGTTTAAGTTTTTCTGGTTCGCTGCTATGACAGTGGTTATGATCCATCTTCTGGACAGCGGTTATGCGGGCTTATTGTAGTTGTTCCTTTCAGTCCCAGGTAACAGGGAACGGCATAGTACTCCTTGTACCATGTAGTTCTCCTTCCCAGGGTCTTTGCGTTTTGGTGTCCATGAGGACCACATTCCATCTCCAGGTCTCTGTTGGCAATGTTGAGACAATATCATTCTCTTTGGACCGACTCTTACACCACTGGATGCATTTTGGACAATGCAACTTACTCAGCTTCATCTGATTAGGGGGGAAAAAAGCCTCAAATAAAACAAGGTATTTACTTACCTCTTATGCAAAATAACCCTCATTTATAATCCTAAACAAACATTTTCAAGAACTAAGTAATTTACCTGTTCCAGCATGTTGATCGTATCAAAGTTGACTACATCAAACAAACACCTTCATTGCTTTGTCATCTCAAACTGAACATAATAATGCCCCCTCTGAACTAACAGCAATACTCTCAATATCACCTATTAAAAAAAGTAAACATACTATTAAGACACAGGAAAGGGACATCCTTCACTTCAATATTCCACAGGGAAAAAACCTACAGAGGTCTAAACCGGTTTCTCTACCTTTTTTGACATACATATATATCTATATATCTAAAGAGAAGAAAGCTATCTCCTCAATCTGTGCAGTTCTGCTGAATCATATTTTGTTCAGACACAGTTTCTCTTATTACTGTAAATATCACACACTGCAATAAGGATTTTAAGAACCCCTTTTAGTCTATTTAAACAATTTTTATATTGCTTATCAATACGCCCTTTCCTCTGCACTTAGTTTTCAAAAAAAATTTAAATACCACCTCTGGACATAATAACTTTCCATTACTGAACTTCTACAATGAAAACTTCCTTGCATATATAAAAATACATCTCTGACAATGAGATACAATGTGTGTGTGGAAAATACAGTACATGCTACATGTGTAATGACATCTCTGTGCATGTAACTGCATTCATACATTGAAGGACATGGTAGCTTTTCAAGATAAACATGGTCAAATTCAAGGACTAAACAGAATAAGAAGAAAAATAATGATTTTTTTTCCCGTAAAGGTGCATCTAGCTTCTGTTGTCCCTTAATTACCCTTGAATAGCTTACTCCCACTTTAGTCAAGAATATGCTAGAATTTGTGCAAACATAATAAAAGGAGTTTCCACCGTGGCTTTGTGCTCAGACCTCTAGATTCTTGGTAGACTAAAGCCACTCAAACTCTGCTTTCACCCATACAGATGCTGCCTGTTATAAATACCTGACCCACTAAAGGCCGGTTTGGAATTCTTTATTGTGAGGCAAAGTCAAAGAGCAAAAACCACGGCGCTGGGCGCGTGAGTCTAGTCAGAGGCTTGTCAAACGAGTTCAAATATGATCTACTTATACCATCAAGGTTGCATCAGCCATATACATATTCATTATTTTCTCATAACTATTTACAATATTCCTTGAAATGATTTAAATAACTCCACCCCTGTTGCGCTTGCGCCTTTTGGTCGTTGGGGTCCACCAGTGGTTGTGCAGGGATGAAGTCAGATGTCTTCCTCACGGTGAATTTTTGACCCAAGGAGGACAGCTTGTTATCTGTCCAGCACAGCACTTAGAGAAAAGCCAATATCTGTTTGTTTGTTTCTTACACTGCCTTTTAAAGCAACTATTACCTTGGCTTTCTGAATATATACAAAGAATTTAATCACAACATTTTTTAAGGTACTTCCAGAAAAGAGAAGATCAACTACATCACATTTTCTTCCAAAAACAAATGTATCCCTGTTGTTAAGAGATTCAAGGTCCTACTCAAGTATCATAACTTAAATTCTAAGTATTGGTATCTACCTATTTCAGTTTTCAACTGGCCCACCTAAACTAATCTGTTTTTCTGGTTTTGTCTGATTTTTACATCCTAACTGCTAATACCTGTGCAATAGCATTTGTTACTGAACTGGCAGGCTTGCATCTGTTGAACAGTGGTAAACTCACATTTGCATTACAATCATACCCACAGAGTTGGGTTGCTGGACATATCAATACCATATGTCAAAATACAGCCTAGAATCTTTTCCTACTCCCCCAGCTTAGGGCAGCGATCTGGAAGACAGTTAATTCCATGGCTATAAGCAGTACCACTTCAGCAATACAAACGCTGCAAAACAGTGCCTCTTAGCCCAAGGGTGTCTTCCTGAGGAAGTATGGTGTCCCTGGCCTATAATTCTGCTCAGTAACCAACTGCATCCAAGAAACACACACGACCATCCCCAGCTCCACAGAAAGCTCAGTCATTTTATGTATGAAACACCACTTCAGGCAACAAATTTCCACCTGAACATGAACATGCCCACCCGTACACCCTCCCTTCCCCTCCACCTCAGGGAGTGGGAAACAGTGCAAGGGTGCTCCAGCTGCCAGGCACCCTCGCCCCGGGACTGCTCCCGTTCCTCGTGGGGCTTGCAACCCCAACGTGAACCCAACGCTCAGGACTCAGCCCAAGGCAGCACCACAGACGCCTCACAGACCCATGACTTAGAGAAGAGGCAGGTGGGTGAAGGCTCCACTCTTCCTGTTACCTCTCCTCTTTTTTGCCTGCAGCACAGCTAGTGAGCATGGAGTGAACGCAGACCAGACGGGGACGTGGGCCAGGCTGAACTGAGTGGAACTGCTATGATAATGGGTGGGACAAGAGCAAGGGCAGTCATGGACCTCTGCTCCTCGGTGCCCTGAGTGTTGCTGCCGGCCCTAGGGGAGCTCCCAGGTTTTGGCGACTGAGTGGAGCAGCTCCTTGCTCATGGAGGGGGGGCTTGTGGCCATTAGGCCTGTGGGGATGCTGGGGCTGGAGTGGGCTGGCCCCTGCGGCTATGTCCGCTTGTTCCTGTGTGGGAAAAGGATAGACTTAGCCCTAGCGTACAAGTCATAATTTCCCTTCCTATGTTGCTGGCTGTAGTTCTGGGGTTTATATTAGGGGGAATGGGAGCTCCCTGTCTAACCTTTTTTTGTGATGTTATTTGTATCTTGATTTTATTACTCTCCTTCCTAAGGTGAACTCCCGGTTTTCAGTCTTTTTTTTCCTATTGGTTTTCCCAGTGTTACCATGTATTATAGTTTGTTTTAGCTTTGCAACTATATTGTTACCATGCATTATTGTTTGTTTCAGTATAATCACTATGGAGAGATTGCTAACCAACCTTAGTTGTGTAATTTCATGCCAAAAGGAAAAGAGTCATCTAAAACTTGTGGTCGCTGAGGAGACTGTTGTATAGGTAACTAGTGAAACAAACATAGACCCTCTATATAAGGGAAGTAAATTGAGGTTCAATGTTTGGTCAGCTGTAACTATAGGGTCGACTATTTGAGACTCCTTTGAAGACTCTAAAATACCCGTAAGGAGCATGTGCAATGTTTAATTAATGTAGTGCTGCCTATTGAATGAATATTTATGATTTCCCCCAGAGGTGTAATGCATAAACATATGTGTGGACTATATTATTTTGCTTGAATGAAACATACAGCATGCATGTTAGGTGGAGCAATCCCCCGTGCATCCAGCGCTGCAATGAAGGAATGCCTGATTCTTTATGCTACTCTGGTGTTAAGGAGTTTCTTATTCCAAATTTCAGTGACACCAGGGCTGCTGTTACTTTCTCATCTCTGAATTTCTTCCAGTAGTTGATCAGTTTGTATAGGTTGATATGAGACACTTCCCATAAAGCTTACCTATTCCCTTGCCTAGTATAGAGCTCTATTCAATTTTGTGGTCTCTTCTGGTTCTGACGAATACAATGTGCCATTTCTACACTTCTTGTTGATATTACTTATCCATGAGTGAAAAGTGAGAACTTTATAGAAATTCTGAAACCATGAAAGAAAAACGTTTTTCCCCTTAGGAGGATTTTTTAAAATTTATTATTCTTTTGCAAACTAAACTTGCAATTGTATTATTGGGAGTGGGGGATAAGGGGATAGGACTTTTTGTTCCACCCCAAAACACCTTTCCAATTTCTGGAGTTTATATTTTTGGTTTGGGGTTTTTTGTTGGTTGTTTTTGATTAGGTGCTCAGCTCTGTTGCTGAGCTTTTTTTGCCAATTATCTGTTCAGGCCTTTTTGTTTGTAGTCTTGCCAGTTTTTGGTCTGAGGAAAAAAAGTACATTGCATCTCAAGACTGCTTAGTTTCTTTATTAGCATTCTGTGGGGGACTTTGCTGGAGGCATTTCAGAAGTCTTAAATTATGTGAACTAGTTCTCTTTTATGTTATGAAGACATTCCAAGACTCTTAAGATAATGATTTTCCTTTGCAAAAACTGTGCTTGTCAGACCTTATCAGATCATGGTAATCCAGACTTTCTAGTGTTCTGTTTTTAATTATTGATGCAACAAATTTGCCAGGAAGGCTTAGTAGAAGTATTGCTACTTTTCAGTTCTCTAGAATAGTTCCAGTGTTCAGTGAGACATTCTGATATTTTTTTCCTTAGCTGCTCTACTATGGCATACTTGAACTTTGAAAAGACTAGTTGAATATTTCACTCCTTTTAAATTATTTGTTTGTTCAACATATTTTTATCTGATGCCTCATTTTTGTTCTGAAAATGAACAAAAGATTTACTTAGGAATTCACGCATCATTAAGAAAGCAGAGGTGTATTTTTCTTTAGATATGTATCTTTTTTAATGTCACCTTGCAATCTCTACCTATTTGGTGGGCTTAGTGATCCATTTAATTATTTTTAAAGGCTTCCTGCATCTTGCACAGTTAGGGAATTTCTTCTGTTGATTGTTTTACTGTAAAAAAAAAAAAAATTCCCTTTGAGTGCCATTTTTACCCTTCTGTTTTTTTCCCCTCTTAATTGCTGTTGCCATTTATGCATCTCTATAGATTTAACTAGGATTACATTTCTGAATTTGTATTTGTTTGTATTTGACCCAACAGTTTCTCAAACTTTTTAATTCAACCTGTGATGGTTTTCTCTTAGCTGTCCTTGATAACAAAGAAAGTAAAAACTTTTTGCAGTAAATTGATAACAAGGAAAGTAGAAGCTCATTGCAGTAAAAAAACATTTTAAGTTCTGTAACTGTGAGCAAATAGATAACTGAACAGCCAGAGAGCTTAAGAAAAGCAGCTATTGGGATGAGAAGCAGCTATTGGGATGTGCACCAGCCTTAACCAGTTTTGTGGTCTAGCAACAGTGAAAATGAATAGAGAGCATGCACAAGGAAGTAGAGGTGAAAAGTTCAAGATGAGAAAGACATATGGCCTTCATCCCTATTGACCACCAGGAGGTTGAGGACAACCACCCAAAAGAGATTGTGCATGAGTAATAGAGACTGTTATGCAAGATGTAAATAATTTGCATAAGCACCGCCTGTTCTAGGAAATGTATTGAATATTAATGCAACTGTACGCATATAAAGAAGTAACTTGAGAGCCAGAGCGTGAGCTAGGAGGAACTATCCCCCTTGTGCCCAGCGCTGAATAAACGAATACCTGCTCCACAGTTTCCTGACTGTTGAGTTTCTTTGGGAAGCAGCTTTTCTCAGCTTCATCCTGGTGCCCTCTTTACTTGGTTGCCTGCATATTGTTATTTGTTTTTCTAGTAACCTCCAGGACACTTGAATTTGGAGTCTTTGATTAACAAATGGAAGTTATCATAAGGAGAAATATATTAGGGCATTTATTAGAAGACAGATTAGAAGAAACTATGCTTAAGAACTATGCATATATATGGAAGTAAAGCATGGCTTTGTAGATGTGTATTTATTCTCTCATTGTTCCTTTAATAAAATTGTCAGAAAATAAAAAACAAAAGTATAGATGATTAGAGCAGTTTTGAAAATTTAGGACTTTGTAATTCAATAAAAAAAGTTATCAGTGTCTTCAAATTTTACTATAATAATATGGTTATCTGGTCTTACTGAATGATTGGGCACTATCTAGAAATATAGACTTAACTAAAAACTTAGGATTCAAAGCAATTGTTCTGTTACATATTTGACCTAAAGCAGCAGGTATGATTCAGTAACTCATTAATATTTATTGTAGATCTACATGGTAACTGTTCTATTTGCTTGTTAATAGGCTGAAAAATTACCAGAAATCATCAATTTGTCCTGTAGATACCAAGATACTACAGTTTGTCCTGTAGATACCAAGGAAGAACTCTTGGATGAATGTGAGAGTATATGGAAGCAGATGGAAGAGGTATGCAAATCATGAGTGTTGGACTAGATTTATTGTAAACTTTTCTCAGCTTTTTTTTGTTTGTCTCTCCATCCTTCACTGCATGCTTACCTCACCCCCTCCAAAGAAACCACCACCACCAAAAAAAAAAAGGTAGAAGTGGTGGCAAGGGTGAAGAATGCCTTGCAGTGTCAAACTGTTTACAGTGTGCTGATGTTATGATTTATTTAAGTAGAATATGTTAAAACTACAGAAAATATAAACAATTTACTTGTGTTTTGGTAGTACCAGCAGACTGAGACTTGAGATCCTTTTCTCTTTAGCCTCGTGCAAGATGAGATTCAACTGCTGTTCACAAGTACTTTGGATCTTAAAGGAGAGAGAATGGGAAGTGAAAGATGATGCTCTTAGTATACATGCATGCAAGTTGACAGTTACATTCTCAAGAATAAAATTGATCTCTCTCAATATATGGTCCAATATACCAGTAATAACAACATTTTATAGTGAGTTTTTTATTTACAAGAATCCCAGGAAAGATAAGCTTTTGCTGTTACACATAAATTTAACACTTGTTTATGTTGTTAAGAAATTGGCACAATGTGTATCTTAATATTGAACAAGTGGTAGGGAATCCTGTATCTAGGTTTCTGAAGTGTTGTAATAAGTTATTAGCAGAAGTTTTTGTTTGGCACCACTTCAGAGGATGTAAACTTTCTTGGAAATTTTCAGATTAGAAGGGAAGTTAGAATGTTTATTATTTTGAATTTAATTGAAAATCTTTGAAATCTTGTATCTAGTTTCCAGCATCCCCAAAACAATACAGGAAATGATAATGTGTGTTGTTTTGGGAAGTTGATAAAAGCAGTAGAATTTTTATTACTTTGATTGTTGGATGCAAGCATGTTTCAGCAAAAAGTTTAAAGAACTAATAGCCATTGAGTTAGCTCCTCAGGTTATATGGTTTATGATGTAATGTTCCAATAACTGTGTCAGTATTAGCAATTTTTATTGGAGAAATCCTATATTGTGTTCAGTTCCAAAGTACTGCTTAGGAGTTTTATTGCTTAGTAGAATGCATTTTGCCCTGTCATGTGGCAGGATAAATTGCTGAAAGTTATAAAACAAGAAAGAGTTTAGCAGGTGTCTCCTGCTGAAGCCTTGGATATCTATGGTGGCCTGAATTTCAGACTTTATATACTTCCCATTGCAGTCAATGGGAGCTGATGTAGAGCACTCCTAAAAATCAGACCATTTTTGAAGTGTATGGTATGTTGCCCTGCTAGAGGAGTTGAAACAGAAAATGTGTATTATACTGTGATTGCTCTGTTTGGAGAGCCAGAATGGTAGCACCAAGTGTGTGAACTTGACAGCAGCTTCTCCATTCAGCCTTTGTCATTGTCCATGACTCTGCCCAGTTTCTCATGCTCTTCATCTGTTCAGTGTCTTTCCCCATATCAACTTTTCCCTAATAACTAATATAACCTAAACCTAATAACCTAAAACCAAGGTTTTTTCCTTGCCATTGACCTTGTCACTAATGTTCACTCCTTAATCGCTTCAAGATTGCAGTCTTCAAATGTATTCTATGTGGTTTTATGCTTTAAGGTTGAGGACTGATTCTAGTCTACAATGTAATAGTATGCTTACTGAACAGCATATTTTGCTGGGAATATATAGGGTATGAGAGAGAGACATCTGATATATGTATTTGTTGTATGCCTTTGTCTGTTGAAAAGACTGTCCTTGATTTAAAGTATCTGAATGGTAATATTAATTTAGTTGTAAGGTTTTTGTCCAGTTACTGAAATATCCAGAACATTTCATACATCCTTTTTTATCAAGTTTAAAGGATCAAGGAATGAGCTGATAGTATTGTCAAGAATAGTGCTCCAGTATTATGAAGGAGATGATACCACCTGTTTTGGTGATTGACTGGATAACAAGCAGAAATTAATTCTAAATAAAATATAAGAATAAATGCAGTTTATTATATTACAGTATAAAGGAAAATAGCATGCAATATGATAAAAGGAAATAGTACTAGTTATTATGCACAATATGATAAAAGAGCAATAGAAGCAAAGCATCAGATTGTTACTGCAAAGTGTCACAGAGACTAAGAAAAGGATACATCACCAATCACCACCTTAACATCATCCAGGCCCACACTTTGGCTGGGAAGCCCTGTTGCAGCCTGTGCCAGGAGTCTCTCTGTAACTGGGAAAATTCCTTCATAGCGCATCTACCTGTAGGTGAGGCTTCTGGCGAGTCCTGGAGCTTGCTCACCTTTATACTCAGCGAAAAACAAAAATAGTTTACACACCTAGTGTATGCAAAGTTTTAAGTTTAGGCTAAGTGCAGGTGTGCACTGTCACATGATTCATAAGTTTCACACATGCTAGGAACATTAACCAGATGCCCAAGCATAGTGGAGATATTGTCATGACACAGCTGCACACAATATTTATTGTCTGGGTGGTCCTGATCATGTGTTGCTTGTTCAGGGGGCTCAAGACAAACACCACCTGCTCATTAAAGTTGTCCTTGAGCTCCCTGAGCTCCCTGTCCAAGTTAAGTGATCCCTAATTAAAGACAAATGCTTTTTCATAAGTAGTAATCAATTTAATAAATTTTCACCACACTGCCTGATTTGGAAAATAAGAAATGTTTGTCTGGTGATTATTTCTTTTTGTTTTGTGTTCTTTTCCTTTATTTTAAAAGGTTATCTTTGGAAGATGCACTTTACAAAGTTGAGTAGTGAAAAGCAAAACTTAAGTTTTCAGTTCTTGATATTTTTATTATGAGAACATGGCTGATGATTCTTGGCACGTTTTTCTCTCTTTTTTTTTTTTTAATTGATGAAAAGCCAAATACAATCTGCAGTGCCTTTTACGGAATGCTTCACCATACCAACAGTACCTTTTGTATTTAAATGAGTGCTTAATTTCTTATCAGATTACTTGTAATATGATATCTATATGTAATATAATGTATTTGAAGAAAAATTATAAATGCAGTCCCCAATTTCAGGAAGTGGAATAGTAATAATTAATATATCGTTTCTCCAGTTCATAGGACAATATTAAAGTAAGTACATTTTTTAACATTTGTTTAGTTTGGGGTTTTCTTCATCAACTTTCCTGAACTGATGTTTTGTCTGATTGCTTCTATATTTTCAGTGATTACAGTATGCTAGAACAGTAGTTCAAAAGGATTTTTGTTGAGTCCACAGATGTGATTTTGACAGAAGATATATTTGACTACTGATTTTTTTGGAAGACAATCTTTGGTTTAGTGATCACACATACCAGTCACAGTCCATTTAACCTTAAATGTGTATCAACCATGCATCTAAGGAGGAGTGTGGATGTGAAGTATTGTCATTGCTTTTAGTGGCTCATCTTCAGTTGTGGTAATTGTCTAATATTCCAGAGGAAATTAAGGGAAAAATTTCAACTCTACTTCTGATTTCCCCCTTTAAAAAAAAACAACAAAAACACAACATTTCTTGATCCTTTCAAGTGGCTTTTTGAATCCTTTAAAGAAATAAGTGGTCTTTTGTGATAGATGCTCTTTTGTTTTGTGTAAACTTAATAATTTGATTTCTATCCCATTCTGTCTCATTTTACTCCAGTGCAACTTGGCACAATTCAGGATGCTTCTTTTCTTGTTATACAGCTTTCCTTGTTAATGATACCAGTGAAAGCTTTAACAGCAGAGTATAACCAATGGCAAAAAAAGAAGTGCTGAAAGTAACCACTTACATGTAAGGTATACTTGTATAAACTTCTGCAAAGTCCCATTCATCTAGGCATCTTAAACTGTGTATATATTGAATGTCTGCTATTTTGTATTATTATGCTGTAACTATTTAAATATTTCCCACAATAGCATGTATGTTTCATTTCTGTATCCTTTTAGCACTTTCCATTCTAAATTCACTTAGAACTAAAGTGAATTATACTATAACTTAATATTATGATTCTGGACAAATAAATGCATAATTGGTATCACCATTCATCAGTCAGAAAAGAACTGTTAGCACATCTCCTAAAATGTTTTGCCCTAAATAAAAGTTCATTATGCTGTTACCCTCCTTCAGTTTTTTTCCTTTCTGTGCTTGTTTCTTCTCCTTCTATTTGTACTTCCTTTTTAAGACAGAGCTACTTTGTCAAAGAATGTTGTCTTCATTTCGTCTTTTAAGAAGCTGATATATTTTCTATCTTTGCAAGTACTGCTAATAAGCTAACAATAATTTACTCAGACATATTTTAACCATACTTCCTTTGAATTTTTGTATATCATTATTAATACTTCACAGAAGTGCTTATATTATGATGTACTAGCTGAAACTTTGAAATAAACCTTTTAGCAGTAAGCCCATTACACTCTAATAAAAATCTAGGTTGGATTTAACAAGGGTCAAGATTTCAGGTAAGAAAAAGTAGTAAAAGATGCTTCAGTTTATTTTAACAGCACAGGAATCCAGATCGCTTATTGATCCCAAGAAGCACTGAGACAAGTGGTAGCTTTTATAGTTGTTAGGAATTATCAGTACAAATTCCTTAGTTCTTAAAAGTGCCTTCTGTACATAAGCATCAGTGCTAACTGATTTCACTCTTGTTGCAAGGCTGATGTGGCTAGACACTGAAAACAGAACCATTCGGAATCTAAATGTGAGTAATTTGGTCTTTCATTTGTGGAGACTCCTAAAACAGTTTACACTGCATTATCATTAGTATTCTGGTAGAATTTATATTTTGTTTCCTGTTAAGGACCCGTTGGTACCTTTCAACCCAGTAAAAATTATTTTTAAATGGATACATTGACTCATTTGAATATTTTTAAGCCAGAAGAAGCTTGGGGTTTTTAGCATTTCTAAAATGACAAAATGTGTTGTAGACAGCAAATGGTGAATTCCAATACTTTGTCATTTGGGCAAACTGAAATGCATTTTCAGATGAACATTAAAGTCACTTCAGTTTCTTTCCAAGTTCATATACTTGCTGCATATCATGATCAAGCTAGAAAAAAAATATTCTTCTTTCTTATAAATATTGTTGCTCTATTAAATAAATTCATAGTTCATGTGCTCTGTAAGCCTGTCTCTAAGAATGGTCAGCCTCAAATGCTTCTTAGAGGTATGTAGACCAAGTGTATGACATTGATTGAATTTGGAAAATACTTGTTCTTGGTTGCTGTTCATGAATAAGTTGCTGGCTTAAAGTAAATGAATTGAAACCACATGTTTTATCTGGGTAATAATACCTGAAGATGTTAGGTTTCTTTACTAAAATATGTAATTAGTTTAAACTTTGAGCTATTTGCTTAATAATATTCTTGGGATGATCTATTTTTATTGGCTTGCTGAGTTGCTTTGCTCAACCATTCTTACTTGTTCCCAGGTCATAAGATTTATTATTAGAAATCTTAGAGCATTTCTCTAGTACAAAATTATGTGTATTATAATGCAAATAATATTTTGCAATCAAAGCTTTGGCTTTTTGGCTACCTTTCTGAGGGAAGGAAAAAGAAGTTGCTGCTAAGAATTTGAATAGAGTTATAGTGCTTGTATAAAATTGAAGAGTCTACTGTGCTTACATCTTCTGTGTCCATCTTTCTACCTATTGTTTGTTTTGAAGGAGAAATTACTTAGTTGAAAATGTCTGAATCATAGAATCATTTAGGTTGGAAAAGACCCTTAAAATCATCAAGTCCAACTGTAAACCTAAAACTGCCAAGTCCACCACTAAACCATGTCCCTAAGTGCCATGTCTACATGTCTAATTACTTCCAGGGATGGTGACTCAGCCACTTCCTGGGCAGCCTGTTCCAATGCTTGACAATCCTTTCAGTGAAGAAATTTTTCACAATATTAAATCATTCTTTTCTAGTCAGAAGGGGAGAATCTGAATTACTAAGAAGGCTAAATGCAAGTTTGCAATGCTGAAATAGACACTAATGAATGAACCTTAAATGAACCTAAATAGGAATAGCAGAAATACTAATTTCATAAATTTACTAATAGAGCATGAATGTCAGACTGTCTTATTAGTTTTGTTTCTGATTTTAGTAATGGCCAGTTCATTTCTTATAAGTGCGGGCCTGTCAGCATTTCAATTTTAAACCTTATTTGCAGAGGTTATAACTTGGCAGTTCTACATTTCTTTGGGCAAAATATTAGTACACAGACCTGAATCCACAATGCAAATTTTATTTTTACAAAGCTTTTAATTGCTCTTTCTCAATTTCTGGTACTATTTATTTACCTCTAGAGCTGCTAAATTGACTAATTTAAAACTTTTTAACAAGCATTTGACTCGTAAAATTAGAATTTAAATTTTACCTCTGCAAAATTAGGAAGTGGAAGCAACCATATCTTAAACTGTATAAAACAGTTTAACTCTGCATGATTTCTGGTTTTTTTTGCAAAATATCAGTATTATGCCAAATTATTATTATTTTAATAGGAGTTTCTATATAAACATGTGCATAGTAGTTGCTTTTACATTCCTAGCATCTGGTAGTATTTTGCTTAGTAACTGTACTATATATCACTAGGAAATTCTGTTTGTGACATTTGATTTTTGCAAGTGTAGTGATTCCTACCTGAAAAAGCTTTAACTGCTTTTTTTAAAAGCAGCTGCCATAAATGCATTGACCCATTGTCTTATGATATGTGCTGTCCCTTCACTAAATAAGGGTTAGTGATTTCTTTCCTGGGAAGATGTGGCTTCCTATTCTGATACACAATCTGCAATACTATTGAATGGGAATCACATACTCAGGATAAGGTATTTAACACTAAAGTGTCAGAAACCGATAGTGGAAATTGAGAATTCTGGATAGTGAGGGGTCATGATAATCACAGGGGGTGGGGGGAAGAGTTGTATGGGTTTCTTCAAATATGCCAGTGAATCTGAACAAAAACACACCAATGAATTTTATCATGTGTATGTAGTATATTTGTGTCATTAAAATTTTGCTCTAATAATAGTACAGACTGCTACCTCCCACAGCTTTTAAACATAAGCTTAATTTGGGAGGACTCAATTTTTTTTGGTCAAGATTTAGAGACAGTAATTCTCTAAGTAAAAGGGATTTTATTGTGACATGTAATTTAATGTATTTTGAACTCAGTAGTTTCGCTGATTTTCATCTCTGAACAAACACTGCTTTTAAAACTACTAATCTCAAAATTTGTGTAATATAAAGCTATAAATACTATAACTATATACTTTATCAAACAAAATACTTTATAAAGTTATGAAATCAACTGCACTGTATTTAGGAGACATTTAATGCTTTTATGAGAAGGTTAAGGTTTTTCCCTTTTGTTAAAGGAAAACCTTTTACTGAAGTAATTATTTTTGTTAAAATTGGAGATTTGAAGCCCAAGCTTGTACAAAAAATATCCCCATCGCATTAAGATTTAAATCTCTTAGAGTAGCTTTCATTTCTCCTGTTAAAAGAGAGGCTCAAATGCTTCACTTTTTCCAAAAGTCATACATTTATCCAGATGCTGCAAGTTGACATGGAATTAAGAATTGCTTGGAGTCCATTAAAGGCTATTAAATATAGCAACTCACTTTTTATTCAGAAAATCCATGAGCTGTAAATCACTGTGTTTTGCAGAAGCATTCTGGGGAAATGTTACCACATCTTTGAATAGTACCATATTTTCCCTCAAGTACTGCTGTTGCTCAGGGTTGGAGTTAGGATATTGGCCTTGCTGGGCCTTTCGTCTCCCTATGTGTTGCTGTTCTTGTGAACAGTAAGGATCATGCCTTGCTTTGTAAGTTCTTTAAATCTGATAGGTTTTACAATCCTGATCAAACAGTTGGAAGGCTGTTTTACAAGGAATTGGAAGACTGGAGGAATTTGATTGCCCATGTTGGTAATGTTGATGGAATCCTTTCCACTGAAAAATCAGGCTTGCTTATCTTGAAGTATAACTGTACTTCACATTTCAATATTATGTACCAGAACTATTTCAGGTACAAAAAAATAACGCAGAAGTATTAACACCACACTTTTTTCAGTCTAATTTAATTTGCTGAAAAGTAACAGTAGATTAGCCCAGCAGGACACCACAAAATGTGGTTAAACTGCTGCTGATAGCCAAGCTAGTTTTTAGAAGCTATGCAAATTTCTCTCTAGCCAGGCTGATTTTCAGTATAAAGAAGTCCGCATCATACAATGCAAAAAAAAAAAAAAAGAAGAAAAAAAATTCATTTTATTTTTCAGTAATTTCTACCAATCCAGATGTACTGGTAGCATTAGGAAAAGAAGAGCTAATTCTTTTTGTTAAGAGATGATAAACTTTTGTTAAAAAAATGAAAAAAGTATATACAATTGCTAGATTTTCCTATGACTACTCCTGTGGTGGACTACTGCTAAGATACTGTGTATGTTTCCTCAGGCATTATTGTTTTAATGTTTTTCTTGCCTTGTATTATAATTACTAAAATTTCCTAGTTGTAATGAATGTGGTTTTTTTTAAACAAAAAAAAAACTTTATTATTTCATTTCATAATTTTATATAAAATACCATAACATTATATGTTACACAGAGGAGTCTGTATTCTTAGATGTAGAGTTCTGTGGAAATCTGCAAATATTTTGTTGAGTTTTTCCAGATTCTGCAAACTGTAGGTTAATTATTGCTTTTTTTATAGTTACAGAAAGTAAAGAATTATCTTGAAATGGTGCTTTCAGCAGTTAAGTCAAAGAATAAAAAAAAAAAAAAAAGAAGACTACCTGAAAAGGCAATACAATAATTTGGACGTATGAACGCTGTAAGCTTTTTTTTTACCACACCTTGGTTTTTTTCACTGTCCAGGAAAACTCTGTTGTGCCATTTCCTACATTTCATGTTTCAAAGAGAACAGCAGTGGCATGAGAAACAAGAGCAGATACTAAATGCTCTTATCAGAATTGAAGAAGACATGAAAAAACAAGTTGTATGTTTTCTGAAAAATGGTATTTCTAGAGTGTTGAGGTTTTTTATATTGAAGAATTTAAATATCAACAAGAGCAACTGAGCATACTAACTTAAAAACATACTACTTGTTTTGTTAAATAAATTAAACAATAACTCAGTAATGCTGTATTGGGTCTGGCTGATCCCAGTAGCAGCCCTCACAGTGCTGTGCTTTGTATTGGTAGCTAGAAAGGTGGTGGTAACACACCAGTGTTTTGGCTATTGCTGAGCAGTGCTCACACAGCATCAAGGCTATCTCTGCAACATCCCTCCCCCTCACCAGTAGGCTGGGAGTGGGCAAGATCTTGGGAGGGGACATAGTCAGGACAGCTGACCCAAAGTGACCAATGAGACATTCCATACCATATGATGTCTGCTCAGATATAAAAGCTAAGAGAAAGGAGGAGGAAGGGAGGACATTTGTTATTTATGATATTTGTCTTTCAGAGCAACCACCACCTGTACTGAAGCCCTGCTTCTTGGGAAGTGGCTGAACATTGCCTGCTGATGGGAAGTAGGGAATAACTTTTGTTTTCCTTTGCTTCTGCATGTGCGACATTTGCTATTCCTTCATTAAACTGCCTTTATCTTGACCCACAAGGCTTTTTCCATCTTACTCCCCCCTCCCCCTCCCCTTTCAGCTAAGGAGGGGAGTGATAGAGCAGCTTGGTGGGCACATGGTGTCCAGCCAAGGTCAACCCACCACATGCATATTTCAAACATGGAAAATATTGCTACAATCTGCTTATATCCTGTGATTCAAGATGTTGAACTTATAACAATAGAAAATAAGGGATTTTTTTTACTTAAGAAGAACTTTTTAATTATTTTCTTGAATTTAATTTTCTATTGCTGTCTTTTTACTATTACTTTGGATACCAGAGCATTTCAAGAACTGAAAAATAAAATGTTGAAACTAACGACATCTAAGGAAGAGCTCTTGCATGCTTTGGGTGAATTCCTAGAACATTTTCCCCTTCCACAGAATGGTGGAAGTGCTAAAAAGAAAAAGGTAAGACTTTCTTGATAACTATTAAATTTGGAATGTTCAAATTTTATTTAATTACACATAATATATTTTTAAAGTCACTAACACAGAATCATCAGTTGTATTTTGAAATAACCATAGTTCTTACAGCTGATACTTTGTTTAATTGATATTTTTCAAGTTGGCCTATATTATTTAAGGCTGTTCCCAGCTGGGTATTTTCTTTTTTAACATATATATACTTTACCAAATAAGGTGCATAGCAATATATTGTGTTTCTTACTGAACTGCAATCTGTGCCAAATTTGGAGATGATGAGGGCTTCACTGCAAATTATTCCACTTTTTTTTTTTAATGGACTAGGCAAGTGGATTCATATTTTCCTTGGCAAAGCAAATTTTAATTGTCTTAACAATTTTTTGGAACAATAATAAGGACAAGCTTTTATAATTACAGTGTAATTTAGAATTTTAACTGCCAGTCTCTCTTCAGGCAAACTGGCCCAAAAATTATCTTAAAACTTTAGGGAAAATAGGCAGTTGGGGAGTAGTTTGCATAATAAATTCAAAGTCTACTGTTACCATTTGAAAGAATAGTTACAAAATAGCTACAAAATAGATGGAGGTTGACTTGTATTTCAGACACTTTAGAACACAGAAATAAAAATAATTTCTTGAATCTGGTTCTCTGTTATTGCAGACAACCACATAATGTCTTTAATACCATAATTGAGCTCCATTTTAAAACATTATTTTTGTTACTACTGTTCCTATTGGAGTTTGTTCTAGTGCCTCAGTACTCTGGTTAGTAACTGTCTCCTAATTTCCAGTCTAAATTTATTTGTTTAACACAGTTTCATGTATTCTTACACCAGTACTGTCCTTAGAATAGCTCACTCTTGTGTTTATTTCTCCTAATGTATTTATAGACAGCAATATTATCCTCACTCTTTCTTTGTTTTGCTAACTGAACTAGCAAAGCTTTCTTGTTCTCCTTCTGTAAAATAGTTTTTCATTTCCCTGACTTATCCTGATAATGCCCATTTTCTATATTTGCTTCCATTTGGATTCATCTTTTTTATAACCTGGTAGAAACCAACATTATAAACAAAACTGCTAGCTCATAGTCGTCACTAAAGCAGCTAATTACACCCTTGTCTTTTTCTTCATGTTATTTCCAACTGATGAACCTTGAGCTTCTAATAATAATGTTAAAAGTCTTAGTTTTGCATAGAAGTACATATTTTGCATATAGAAATACCAAATGCAGTCTTTGAGGCATGATGTCCATCTTCAAAGTCATTCACATCTTATTCTATTCTATTTCAGTTCTTCCGCATATCAATGACTTCCATTTTCCTGCTATTACTAAATATGATTACCCCTACATTTTGTTCCATAATTAAGAAATTGAAGCTTCAGGGATTTAATTAAGTCTTCTTTCAATCACGTTTCCTGATTTCAGCCTGATATGTCATCTACCTATTTGCTGGTTCTTATTCATCTTACAATTGTTCTGGGACATGTCTCTTCAAACACTAATAGCTTTCCAGGTGCATTTTAAGTAGTTGTCCATTTTTCCCATATATATCATTATTGTTTCCTTAAAAATATATTTCCTATAATGAGATACATCAGTCCATTTGCTCCATATGTGTGATGTCATTGAAAAATTCAGGCTGGAAGTGACCTCTGGAGATCTTCCAATCCAACCCCATCATCAAGGTAGTGCCAATTTCAAAGTTGGATCAAGTTGCTCATGTTCATATCTAGTTGAGTTTTAAATATAAGAAACAGTTAATTCCTCTGTGTGTCTTGGAATTCTGTGGAAGATTTTACATAAAATCTTCTTCCCCAGAGCAAAATTCAACTGCTTGAATTTTCTCAGCCTATGTTATACTGACTGTCAGAACTTCTGATTAGTTAACCTGCCTTTGTTTCTTTTCTGTGCAATTTTCCTTATTAAAATCTAAAGAAAAAAATTATCACCCAAGGTGTTTGAGATTAATCTACCCTTCCCCTGATCACAGAAGCTTACCTTCTACCTTTTTTTTTTTTTTACTTAAAAGTAAAATTTATTTTGATAAATAAAATTAAAACTAATAGAAGATAAGACCTTGCTAGGAAATTTATGCTCTTCATGAACTCTTAAACACAGTTTACTTTCTGATCAGTCTTTTTCTTTCTTTCCACTCCTTTTAAATTCATAGTTTCTTCTATATGTTTTGACTCAGTTGGATCTCACTGGTTCAACTGCAGATCCTCCATAATCTGCATCTATGTGATTAACTGTGAGGGCAGGAGAGACAGCCATTTTCACCTATATTATTTTCTTTAATGTGTCAAAAATACATATTGTAGGCATTAACAATGAAATTTCCTGCTACATTGATGTGGAGGAACCTATTATTCACATCTATTATCAGCTTTGTTAAACACTCTGGAAGCATAGAACTCTTAACTCTGTATGTCAGTAATTTTGCTTTGCTTCATGGAAACTTCTTGTTCTATCAATAGCTTTGTGTGACCACAGATGTGCAGGGCTGAAGCCTTTAGGGCATGATTCCACAGCAGTGTGAATGGCTCCAAACCTAGCTGTTCTTGTTCCACCCTCCTTTCACCAGACACCTGCATCTGGGAGTGGGAGGGAAAACTGAATCACAGCAGCTCAGGTTAGCTTCTGTTGCCACGGCCCAGCACCTTTAGTATAGGTAGTGACTGAGGTAAGAATTATCTTGCATTTTAAATCACAGAATCATTTAGGCTGGAAAAGACCCTAAAGATTGAGTTCAACCATAAACCTAACACTAGCAAGTCCACCGCTAAACCATGTCGGTAAGTGCCACATCTACGCATCTTTTAGATACGTCCATGGATGGTGACTCAACCACTTCCCTGGGCAACCTGTTCCAATGCTTCACCACCCTTTCAGTAAAGAAACTTCTCCTAATATCCAATCCAAACCTCCCCTGGCACAACTTAAGGCCATTTCCTCTCATCCTATCACTTGTTACTTGGGAGAAGAGACTGACACACACCTCACTACAACCTCCTTTCAGGTAGTTGTAGAGAATGATAAAGTCTCCCCTCAGCCTCCTTTTCTCCAGACTAAACAACCTCAGTTCCCTCAGCCACTCCTCATAAGACTTGTTCTCTAGACCCTTCACCAGCTTCATTGATCTTCTTTGGACACGCTCCAACACCTCAATGTCTGTCTTGTAGTAAGGGACCCAAAACTCGACACAGTATTCAAGGTGCAGCCTCACCAATGCCGAGTAAAGGGGGCAATCACTTCCTTTGTCCTGCTGGCCACACTATTTCTGATACAAGCCAGGATGCTGTTGGCCGCCTTGGCCACCTGGGCACACTGCCAATTCCTATTCAGCCAGCTGTCAACCAGCACTCCCAGGTCCTTTTCTGCCAGGCAACTTTCCAGCCACTCTTCCCCAAGCCTGTAGCGTTGCATGGGGTTCTTGTGACCCACTGCAGGACCCGGCACTGAGCCTTGTTGATCCTTATACAGTTGGCCTTGGCTCATCAATCCAGCCTGTCCAGATCCCTCTGCAGAGCCTTCCTACCCTCAAGCAGATCAACACACCCACTCAACTTGGTGTCATCTTCAAACTTACTGAGGGGTACATTTAATCCCCTCATCCAGATCATCAATGAAGATATTAAACAAAATTGGCCCCAATACTGAGATTAAAAAGTATCTCAGATAAAAAGATAAGAAATATGAAAAGTCATTTGTTGAGCAATATTCTTTATGCAAATCTATTTCATGAAAGAAGTTGCCTTTCAGGTTAAATAAATGCTGAGCAGCCTGCTTAAAAGTGACTTTATAAGCATTAATTAGAGATGCTGTTATATTGATGACACTTAAAATATGTAAGTAATACAATTTTATAAAACAGCATACACAATGTGTATTCTAGACCTAGCAAATTATGTTTATTAGCCCTATGAGAGTGCAAACATCTTTACACTAATATCCTTAGGATTTTATTCTTTGTATATCACTTTTAGTAATTACTGAAGTCATAAACTAATTTCAACTTGGAAACATGAATATTCAGCCTACTACCTAAGTTAAAATAATATTTTGGGGCAGAGAAATGCAACAGCTGAGGCTACAAAGTATCTTCATGATTGCTTCAAGGAAGCTTTTGCAGCTCCTTAGTGTAGATTCTATTTCCTCAGCCTAGTATCAAGATAAAGGCACAAAGATATGCATTATTGAGCCCTAGCTCCAATATGGTTTGCAAGATTTCCATGGAGCAGGCAGTATATCCCCCTTTTTGAAGGTGATAATATCAAGAACTGTGATGGAAAAAGGAGCCAGAATTTGCCTTTCATGAATTCTTCTTTATTGCCTGTATCCCTCTTCTGTTCTAGAAGCGGAGTTTGTGTAAGGTTCTGCACATCTGTTAATGTCTTAGGACTTAAGTCAGCCCACATTCAACAGCAGTGTTGAGTAAGCAGCCACCAGCCACCGATGCTGTATTATCTCCTTTATTTTGTTGAATTTGAAGTGGATGGGGAAAACTGATAAAATTGAAAAATAAAAGAAGCAGGTTCACCATGCAACAGCACAAGCAGTTTTGTTGGCATTATTGCCTAAGGAATCTATATCAATTTATAGGCAAATGGCTTGATTTGCTTGCTGCAAATGAAAACAAATAATTTTCTAATGGATTGCTGTACAAATGATATTTTATCAAGGAATAATTTTTCCCCTAGCTGATTCTGTTTCTTAAACTTGGCCATTTTTTTAAATTAAAGTCAAGGTAAGAGTAAACATATTCATTGGAAAATAATGAAAAAATATTAAGTCACTATGAACTGAAGTCTTGAGCTGTGTCAACTTTGCAGCTCATTGTAAACATTTTCTACAGTTCAAGAAAAACATTATTATTTTTCCTAGCAGATCATATTCACAGAATGTTTTGCACTGTACTGAATGTATAAATATGATGTACTTGGTTTTATTTAAATGTAAACCCAGGTAGATATACTATAATCACTTGATATTAATCTTAACATTTTTTTAATTATTAGTTACATTTAAAGTTTATGATATTGAACTGGTGGATGAATTATTAAAAACCTACCTTGTATTTGTGTCATGGCTGAATGTAAGTAAAAGTCTTCATCTGTTGCGTACTATGCAATGAAATAATTGTGTGATTATTTTTCTTTGTCAATTAAGACTTTTTTCCTATTTAGTATTGGTTTTCTGTTAATATGGCTGGGGGGTGGTTATACTTGCAGAACTCTTATGAAAAGCCAGCTGTACAACTGATAACACTGCATGAAATTTTAGAGGTAAGATGGCTTTGTTATGTAAAAATTTGAGGGATTTTCTAATAATCAGATCTGATCACAATATTTTAATAAGATAAATAACAATATATGACATTCAGTTAAGATAGTTAAATGAAAAATAGAATGTTTAAGAATGTTATGTCAGATTTCTATTTTAATTCCTATCAAATTAGCCTCCCAATTTCTTACAAGAGACATGGCAATAATTTAGATAATTAAATCTTCGGTTTGAGCTGGAGAATGATTATCCTGTATTTCTTAATTTTATAATTATTTTAAAGAAGTTTTATGAACCTTAATGGATCATATTAGGGGAGACAAATGCTGTGCTTAATAAAAAACTGAAGTATTCCATTTCATGTTATATTTTGTACTGTTTCAATAAAGTATTTCTGAAATGTAATACAAAAACAGTTATCGAGGGACCAGTTAATGTGTAGTCTCTTGTATTAATTGGATTATCTTCTCATATGAGGAAATTAATGAATCTGATACATGTATTTCTAATCAATTTTATAAATATGCCAACATTGCTCAGTGTGTATTTTTAATCATGGTGTAATTTATGATTTTTTAATTGCAAAGCATAATTTTGAAGGAGCATTAAAAATCTTTTCACTAGCATTGTACCTTCACTTTGAAGTGAAATTTCCTGTTCCTCCTCCATCCTCACTCTTTAGACAGTTCTAAGCATCTGTGTGTAAGACCTCTTGGGGGGAAGGGGGGAATTTTTTTTCTGAGGGAAAACTTGATGAATAACAGCTTTCTGGTATTAGAACGCTATGATCCGGTCACTATGACATTGATGTACTTTAAAGCCCAGACACTGAATCTATACTTACAACATCATCAACATCATTTTATGTGCATCAAGTATCTCAGCATGCCTATTAATGCCAAATTAGGCAGAGCTTGAAAATAGATCAGAATTTAAAATAGCCCCATTTCCTATGGAAATAAGATTTTAAAGCTCTTTTAATGATTTATAATTGCTCTTCAAATTTTTAAAATAATATTAATCTCCTCAAAATGTGAACACATCCAAGTAATGTCTGATTTCCATTTGGAAGAACATACTATTTCCAGAAATTCAGACTTATTTTAATTATCTTGGCATAAACTGTGAATGTCCCTTATCTTTGTTTTATGGTTGTTTTTTTGTTGAGCAACTAGGTTCTAGCTTCAAGCGCCTGTTAAATTTCAAAACTGTTTTCTTAGCGTACAGATAATAGTTTCTTAGAGATAAATGCAAAGTAAACTTTGTATTATAATTATATTTATGATTTGCTGTTGTACACATGTAATTAATTCCCAGAATTACAACCAATGCATATGTTCCTAAATGTCTCCTCAATCCCCATGTGTTTACTTTTTAAATAATGAAAGTATACATTTTCAATAAAGCCACTTTGATAAGCTAGGTGTATATATTTATATTATTTTGGTATATCAGTACCTACTTCATTAAATTATAATAAGATACCACAGCAAGCAGTAAATTTTTTTCTTATGCAAATCTCAGATTTTTTATTATACTTTTTATTCCAGTAATGAGCTGTCTTTATTTTTAAAAAATGTGGTAATTCTTTTATTTTTAAACAGTTTGAGGATTATTCCTGATTGAGAATTTGGTGAACTAGTTTAAGATTTGAAAGAATGTTTATAATACAAATGTATGTAAAGTTATAGCCATAAAGGCTATTTTGGAATATTGGATGTCAGAAAAGTAACTGTTCATCTGAAATAATGTATTTGGAGTAAATATACTTCTTTGCCCCAATTGTGAATAACAGCCATAAACTGGAACAGTTCTTTGGAATGTCCTGAAAAAAGGATTATTATTTTTTGAAAATAGCAATGCCTGAAAAAAAAAAAAAGAGTTAAGTCTGGTAATGAAGATTTTGATGAGGTATTTTTTTTAATAGTAAAGAGGCAGGCAGAATATTTTGCACTTACTGAAATTGGGAAAGCTAGAACATTTAGAAGCTCTGAGTAGAAAGAGGAATAGAGAGAGCACCATAAGATGGGTAATATTAAATAATCTGTAGATATGTCCACAGTATTCCCTGTGAGCAATATTATGAGGGCATAAACATGATCTCCAAGAACAGAAAAAGAATGTCAAACCTGATCTTTGTTTTTAATTCCACTAATACTATATTTGGATAAGGAAGGAAGGAGAAGTAAGGGGGTATCAAGAGGAGGTAAATTGTTGTAAGGTGCTTGTCATGCCCAAACAAGAAGTGTGATATTAAAAATTTGGATAATTCATTTGAGCAAAAAGATTTGATGTGCAAAAGTAGTGAAGTTGTAAGCTAATTCTTTCCACTCTAAGATGACACAATTTTCCTAAATTTCATCTCACTAATAAGCTTAAAAAAAAATATATTCTACCATGGACATTTTTCTCTGAAAAAAACTGAAAGACTGAGGGATAAAAGACTGTTGGCAGTAAGTCACTATGGATTTGAGATAAGTAATTTCCAAAAATCTAGCTTTCTCTCTTTAATGCTTCTAACCCCCAAGTGACAGATATTGATTTAAAGATTAATTATATAAGGATTTTACCATCTTCATGTTCAGATTTTTTTTAGACACTACCTAAAATACATTAAGAATTTTTGACAGATGGTGAAAAACTTAGTCTGGATAAAAGAATAATTCTGGTTCTAATTTTTACATCAGAAAAGATATAATGAAGTTAACTGGAAGGTCTTAATTTTACTTCTACCTTGAACAGATCTTGTATTTTTCCTGTAGCCTTGTATTTCTTTCATAGGTGTCCTGGTTTCAGCTGGGGTAGAGTTAATTTTCTTCTTAGAAGCTGGTGCAGAGCTGTGTTTCGGATTTGGTGTGAGAACAATGCTGACAGCACACTGATGTTTTTAGTTGTTGCTGGGTGATGTTTATACTAAGTCAAGGACTTCTCAGTTTCTTGGGCACTGCCAGTGAGAAGGCTGGAGGGGCACAAGAAATTGGGAGGGGACACAGCCAGGACAGCTGACCTGAACTAGCCAAAGGGATATTCTTTACCATGATAGGTCATGCTAAGTATATAAAATGGGGGGGGGTTGGATGGGGCCTGCTAATCACTGCTCAGGGACTGGCTGGGCATCAGTCAGTGGGTGGTGAGCAATTGTATTGTGCATCACTTGTTTTCTTTCCTCCTTTCCCTTTGGTTTTCATTTCTCTCCCCTTCTCCCTCCTTTTCATTATAACTGTTATTGTTATTATCAGTTTTATTTTGTTTCAATTATTAAATTGTTCTTATCTCAACCCTCAAGTTTTACATTCTTTTCTGATTCTCCTCCCCATCCCTCTGAGTGAGGAGAGAGTGAGTGAGCAGCTGCGTATAGACAGCTGACCCAAATTGACCAATGGGATATTCCATACCATGGCTGCATGGTGCTTAGTTACCGGCTGTAGGCAATATAACTGTCTCTTATTGCATTTTTTTTTCTTAATTTGTTTTTAAATACTTTGTATTCTGCTATCCTTTCACCTTATTACTAATATTACAAAGTTCAAATGCTTCACTGACCCTGGATGCCTGCTTCCATGGTGACTTTGGTAAGTTGAAGAAAAAAATGTTAAATACTAAGTAGCTTCTCCGTTTTTAAAGAGAGGGGGGAAAAAAACCCACCCAAACCCCACAACAAACCCCCAAAAAACAACCACCACCTACCCCCCTAAAAAAAACCCCACCTTCACAATTGAGATAAAATAGTCTATAAATGAGTGCTCTAGAGAAGATGAAATATTCTTTATTATTCATAAAACAAACCAAATCTCATCCAAGTAAAATATCAGAATAGGTTTAAAAGAAAACAAGTATTCATATAAAGCTTTATATTAAATTATGGAACTTACTGTCATAAAATGTGTTGTAAAGGTTAAGTATAATTTTTTTAAATGCTAATTTATTTAAATTTAGTTTCATGAGTGGTTATTGAACACATTTGGCAATCGGCTATTTTCCTGCTAATTGTTGGACCCTGAGAAGATATACATAGATATTCCTTGAGACCCTCTTGCAGCTTCACAGTATTTTATAACCCTCCAGAAAGCCTTTTTCCTCAGGCTTCGGATGTGCTCAGAACCCAATGCTTCAGTGTAGTGCTATTTCCTTAAGCTCAATTAAGTCACTTACTACAGGAAAAGAAAAGCTGTAATCGATTTTCTCTCATGGCCTAAAATGTACTATCAGTTTTTAAGGGAAACTGGTTCAGACTGAGACTGGGCTAGTTGGAAGCTGTTGCTCCTAGAAAACTCTTGGCATGTAAATGGAAGAAGTTCAAGACAATAATGAAGAACAGATCTTCCTTATGAGAACACCCTAGAATAGGATCTTCTATCAGTAGTATCAACAATCAGGAAGGTTAGGGAGTACATCTAAAGACAAAGTGTAGGGTAACATCTATTTTTTTTCCTCTGTGCATGTCTAATTGACAGCTGTTTAATTGGAATTAACACTTCTGTAAATACTAATATTGGGACTCTACCTATGTGTATTCTATGAAATAAGGATTTGCTTAGATTAATAACAGTTTTTAACTCTGCAAAGCTAATGTTAAAAAAAAGCTGGGAAGTTTGATTAAAATTCAGAGCTACCAGCCTGAGTAAAATGAAAATTTGATCTAACCCTCAGTTGTCCATTCTTTGATTGTGACCTTTTAGTGGATAGTCTGACAATGGATAGTTATGAATTTTCTCAGGGGAGAGATACTGACAGGCTTAAGAATAGGTATTGGCACATGTAATTTTATACTGCTTCCCTGAGTCAAAGGTTCAGTTGCTACTAGCCCTTCATAAGCTGCTAATAGCACCTTTTCAAAAGTCAAGTAATTGTGCTGAGCATTCTGTCATGATTTGGAGCCAAAAGTAACAGGGAGTTCCTTGGAACCGGTAGGCCCTTGTTACCATAGTCCTTACCAATATCCCTTCTCTCCAACCTGGATATGTAGTGAGAGGGGCCACATAGGATGGATGGGTCCCAATGATTCAGTACCTAAACGGGGCCTACAAGAAAGCTGGAGAGGAACTTTTTACAAGGGCATGTAGTGATAGGAAAAAGGGGTAATGGTTTTAAAATAAAAGAGGTTAGATTTAGATTAGATATTAGGAAGACCTTCTTTACCATGAGGATGGTAAGGCACTGGAACAGGTTGCCAGAGCAGTTGTGGATGCACCCTCCCTGGAAGTGTTCAAGGCCAGTTTGGATGGGGCTTTGAGCAACCTGGTCTAGTGGGTTGACCTTGGCTGGACACCAGGTGCCTGCCAAGCCACTCTATCACTCCCTTCATCAGCAGAACGGGGGATAAAAAATAAGATTTAAAAAATACAGCTTGTGAGTCAAGATAAAGGCAGTTTAATGAAGCAATAGCAATAAGTTGCACATGCAGAAGCAAAGGAAAACAAAAGATCTTATTCTCTACTTCCCATCAGCAGGCCATGTTTGGACACTTCCCAAGAAGCTTCAGTACAGGTAGCAGTTGCTCTGGAAGACAAATATCATAAATAACAAATGCTCCACCACCACCTTCCTCTCCCTTTCTCTTGGCTTTTATATCTGAGCAGACATCATATGGTATGGAATGTCTCATTGGTCACTTTGGGTCAGCTGTCCTGACTATGTCCCCTTCCAAGATCTTGCCCATCCCCAGCCTACTGGCCTTTGGGGGGGTGGGGAGGGTGGTGGTGTTGGGGAGACAGCCTTGATGCTGTGTGAGGACTGCTCAGCAGTAGCCAAAACACTGGTGTGTTATCACCACCTTTCTAGCTACCAATACAAAGCACAGCACTGTGAGGGCTGCTACTGGGATCAGCCAGACCCAATACAATCTTGACATACCTTTAGAGCCATGTTTTTACCCAGGCAGCAATGTCCTGCCACAATGCAGCAGCCCAGATGGGTTTACCCCTGTGCTGCCAATTCGTCTTCTTCCACTGTTGTAGCCACCCCCATAGGGCATTAGCCACCATCCAACTAGCCCTAGACATTGCTGAACAAGAAGTGGCCAGTATTCCATCTCTATACTGACTCCTGGATGGTGGCTGCTATGGGGCTCAGCCAGACCCAATACATCTGGTCTAGTGGAAGGTGTCCCTGCCCATGGCTTGTTAGTGGTAAATTCACTAGCATACGTTAAAGGACCTCTTGGAAAGTAAAACCATTTAAGACTGTCTTAATGGCTAAAGCTAAAGATTTCAACATTCCTTCAGCTCCTTTTATTATAGGTCAGAAGTATAAAGGCTCACAAGCTGCCTCCCAGGGATTCATTTCTGTGGGAGGAGGTTGTCTGGCACCCAGGGCAACAGGTGCTGGTCCTTCTAATTCAGCTAAAATTGCATTTTTCAGAAGGCCTGTTTGTAGGCTGGCTGCTGAGTTCCAGGGCCACACAATTTTTCCCCCATGGTTAGTGGGATGGATAGTGTGTCCCCAGTGCAAAGTGCAAATCCATAAGGGACTGGTTGTATCTGGTTTGTGTGGCAAGGTTTTGGTAGCAGGGGGTTACAGGAGTGGCTTCTGTGAGGAGCTGCTAGAAGCTTCCCCAATATCCAATAGAGCCAATGTCAGCCAGCTCCAAGACAGACCCACCACTGGCCAAGGCTGAGCCAATCAGTGACAGTGGTAGCACCTCTGGGATAACATACTTAAGAAGGAGGGGGAATCCCCCCCCCCCCAAAACCTGCACAACACCAGCAGCAGTCAGAAGAGAGAGGAGTGAGAATATGTGAGAGCAACAACTCTGCAGGCAACAAGGTCAGTGAAGAAGGAGGGAGAGGAGGTGCTCCAGGTGCTGGTGCAGAGATTCCCTTTCACCTTGCAGCCTGTGGTGAAGGCCATGGTGAGGCAAGCCGTCCCACTGCAGCCCATGAAGGTCAACAGTGGAGCAGATAACTACCTGCAGCCTGTGGAGGACTCCACACTGGAGCAGGTGGATGTCTTAAGGAGGCTGTGACCCGTGGGAAGCTCATACTGGAGTAGGCTCCTGGCCGGACCTGTGGAGAGAGGAGCCCAGGCTGGACAGCAGGTTTGCTGGCAGGACCTGTGGACCTGTGGAGAGAGGAGCCCACACTGAAACACATTTGCTGTCAAGACTTGTGACCTTGTGGGGGACCCATGCTGAAGCAGTCTGTTCCTGAAGGACTGCACCCCATGGAAGGGATCCATGCTGGAGAAGTTTGTGAAGAACTGCAGCCCATAGGAAGGACTCACATTGGAGAAGTTCACGGAGGACTGTTTCCCATGGGAGAGATACCACACTGGAGCAGGAGAAGAGTGTGAGGAGTCCTCCCCCTGTAGAGGAAGAAGTGGTAGAGACAATATGTAATGAACTGACCGAAATCCCCATTTCCTGTCTCCCTGCGCCACTGAGGGGGAGGAGGTAGAGAAATCGGTAGTGAAGTTGAGCCTGGGAAGAAGGGAGGAGTGGGGGGAAAGGTGTTTTAAGATTTAGTTTTCATTTTCTTGTTATCATACTCTGATTTTGATTGGTAATAAATTAAACTAATTTCCCCAAGTTGATTCTGTTTTGCTTGTGATGGTAATTGCTGAGTGATGTCCCTGCCCTCATCTTGACCCATGAGCCTTTCTTTATATTGTCTCTCCCCTGTCAAGCTGAGGAGGGGGGGTGATAGAGTGGCTTTAGTAGGCACCTGGCATCCAGCCAGGGTCAACCTACCACACTGTTAATATTTGGTCCAGCAGTATCTAACAATGTTCCTGGACCTAATGGCAACGATCCAGCTTCAGCTGGGACAAGGTGGAGTAGGTTGACTCCCACTGTCCAGATCCAATGCTAGCCAGTCCCTGGGTGTTTCCCCTGGGTTAGCTCTGTATCTCTCCTCCAGATCTCTTAACTCTAGGGCAGTAAACCCTCTAGTGGTTGTGGAGGTAGTTGGTAGTCAGGTTTTGTGCCCCTGTGGGTGTGCTCTGTTGTTCAGTCTTGATTACTGGTACCAAGAGGGTCAGAAATCATTTGCATTATCACCTTGCCCTGAGGGGAGGGTATGTGAATCCGCTTGTTTCCAGATATCCTCCCCATCCCAATCTTCATCATACATGGCACAATAGACTTTAACTGGGTCTACTGTAGTAGTTTCCAACCTCCTTCTGTGCTCTTCAGCTTCTGCAATTATCTGGGGCTGAAGTTTTGACTCAGTTTCTTTCATAAACTTTTTTTTCCCCTGGGTATTGTAGACCCTTCCTCCATCAAATAAGTTAAAAACCACTCAGGAATAGTCACAGATCTTTTCCCCCCATGCTTTCAGTTATTGATAATGACTGAAATTAGTCTGTCATAACTTTTTCACATCATTAAACAACAAACATAGCAGGTAAATCCACCCAAAGAGAGGAGACATCCCTGACAAGCACTACACCCATTGCTCTTGCTCTCTTTCATCCTGCCCCTAAATGCTCAGGTACAGCACTTGACCTATTCTTATCTGTTACTGTCCTTTAGCCAAAATTTAGGAAACTAACAATTACCCTTACTTCAAAGTAAGATGTCTGTAATTCCAAGGGGAAGAAAGATAAAAAGCATTGTGACCATTGATACCAATATGTTTATAATTAGATGCACTTCAGAGTCTATGACTTTGACATTAACTTCATCAGCATCAGCTCTGTGACCAAGAGATCATATTTTCAGTTTCATATGCCTCATGCCATATTTATAAATTGGTATGAATGCATCCAACTTATAAAGAAGAGTCAAGCAAAGCCAATTCATTAAAACATTTGTGGAAAAACAAAAGGTAGTGATAATAACAAAAAAGGTTTCACTGCTGAGACCCAAGTATACCAGCCTAGACAAGCAAGTTCTTCCTGGTACTGAAAAGGAAAAAGGCCTAAAAACCTAAAGATCCACCTGAGAAAAGTCTCAGGTAAAAGTTCTGTCCTGCCTTACAAGATTGCTCAACTTGGTTACTGAGGAACCATAGCATGTAGTGCTGAATCGCCCTGTTCTTGCTCACTGTACCCAGGCCTAAGCCATTGTTGGAAATCGCTGTACCAGGTACTAGAAATCATAAATTAGGTAGACACATCAATAGAAGAAAATGGTAACAAGCCAAGATTCATGTACAAGATCCTGGCAGGGTCACTTATAAAAGAAAGTTGAAAAGTGCAACTCTGAGGAAGACCACCTGAGTGAGGCTGAAGGCTGGAACGACCCTCTAAAAATTGATGCCAAGAGAAGACTCTGCCTAAACTCCACCCAGGCCCCGCCTAGACTCTGTCCATCATTAATATGCAATGAGATGTTGTAATTACATGAATAATGTATGAGAAGATGTTGCAATCATGTATGTCAAATGTATAAATTAGCCTGTTTCACACCTGTACTTTGGAGTGAGTTTCTGTGGTGCTAACCACCTCCTCCCCTGCGCAGAAAATAAATACCTTGCTGCTAAAAGTACAGAAAGTCTCTTAGCAGTTTTCTTCATTCTGAGTTTTTTCGGCATCAGTACCAAAATAAGTCTTTGAAAACACTTTGTCCATCTTGACATATCAGATATGGCAATAGTAATCACAAACAAAATTAAAATCAGGAAAGCATCCCACAGTGAGGTCCAACACATGAATGATGACAAACAGACCACCTGTGGATTGCTGTAACTTGTCATCTTTGAGATTCTTTTTTTAATGTCCTGAACTGAAGCTCTGTCACACATATTGGAAAAAATAAGCTTCCTACTGTTAAAGGAAAAATTCACACAGCCGTGGGTACCACTAGGCTTGCTTTAATCACAAATCAGTTAGGCCACCACCTCAGTGAGTGGCAGAGAACAAAGGGATACAGCACAGCTTATATACACTTATCAAATCACTAGTCAATGTCCAAAGTTTTTAGAAGTTTCCTTTGGTCTTGTCAGTTCTGTGAATCCATCACCTGACACTGTCCCAGTTGATTCATCTATTTGATGATTCTATATGAATCTATATGATTCAGTCTCTGCCTCGGTTCCAAGGTCCTCCTTGGATCAAGATCTTCCTTCTGCCTGCTTTAACTCACACAATCCTTCAAGCCCACTTAGTCTTTGAACAAGCAATTCCTATTCATCTATATTAATTTTTCAAAAGATACCTGCGTTTCTGAGAGCACCTGTGTACACAAATTGATCATCTATTGTTTCTCTGTTCTCCTACTGATTAACTTGACTAGGTTTTAGACCAGCCTTGGATTAGGATACAAGGCCTGGTTCTGCCATTTAGCAGCTTCAGCCCTTTAAATTTCTTAATTCAAAATACATTTTCTTTAACACCTACCACCTACAGGTGATGTTTATTCAGATAGTTTTTATTGTATTTAGAAGAATCTCTTGATGGAGTGTAGTATGGCTCAGGAGAAATTTAATTTCTTCCCATCTTTTTAGGAAATCTTCCATTTTCCAGATGCATGTGTTCTCTTAGTCTGTCAGGCTGTCGATAACCTACAAGTCTTCTAAAAGAGGCTCTGGTAAATGATTTGGAGCTTAAAATTAAGGCAACAGTGATCCAAAAGAATGTACCCAGGTTATTTGTATCTTTATTGTCAGCTCTTTAGTGTTCCTATGGGTCATCTGTGTAATGTAAGAGGTTTTAGCATGCTTGATTTATGGCTGCAGGAGTCACAATTCAGACACCTATTTAAAGGTGTGTGGGATTCCAGCTGAGGACAGTATCTCATCTGTCTGTTCTTAAAATATTTGATTGCTTAGTCTGCAGTTTCATGAAATGAGCATGAATCACATTAAAACCATCCTGGAGCTGACTTTTGGTAACCCAGTTTCTACTGGACGTGGTCAGAGACTACAGTCGATACTTGAACAGTAGACATTGTCAGCAATGGCAAACATATTTTATGCTCATATGGGAATTTTTGCACCTCAGTCTTCAATAACTCTTTTCAAGGAATTTATCATAAAAAGAAGTGGTTGCTGTGATTTACTTAGTTGTAGGAGAGATCATGCAGAAGTGTAAGCAGATATTTTTCTTATTTCCTTATTCTGAAGAAGAGGAAACTTCATAATATCCCGGATCAGAGGAAACCAAACACTACATATGTTATCATGGCTTCTGAATACTTGTTTCTATCACTTCAGAGTTATGTTTTTTACTTAGAGGTTGTTTACATCATATTGCTATCCATCTGAGATATAAGTGTACCTGAGATTCACAGCTGAGCCAATCTTACTAACACACAGAACTGCCCTTGGACTCTGAGATCTTAATTAAAATTTTGTCTGTCAATTCAGCTGATCATAACAGGACAATCTTGAGAAGTGTCAACCAGGCTTCTTGGTTAGCCACAATGAATCTTTGTGTTTTTTATAGAAACCAATAGTGATCAAGATAGATGCTATGACAGCAATGAACAGTTAGGACAGATTTCTTTGCCTTTGATCCTTACTGAGTAAGGTAGTGTTGTACTTGGCTGGGTCTATTAGGCCCATATCTCTCGAATACTGATGCTGCTTAAAACTCTTCACAACTCTGACTACTAATGGTCAGATTAGCCCGAGGCTTCTCCATCTAACCCATATCATATTCTTCCAGTATTCAGCCAGTGGCTGCACCTTTAATATGGTCAAGAAAAAGAAGTCAGTCACAACCCTGTCACCATCCAGGACATAATTAATGGATAAATGATCACCTGCTGAATCATAGGCCAAATCTAGGAGAATGATGCTTTAGGTTGTGACTGATTCAGTAGAAAATCTCAGCCTAAGGGAGCACTACTTGCCATTCAGCTTTGATGTGATACAAATTGGCACATACATGAAGAGGAAAAAATGATGCATTCTACAGTAACGATTCTTCTGGACTATGCATACAGTGTAGAGCCCCTGATTCTTCTCACTTTTCAGAATACATAGTTACAGCAAATTTCATATTGCAAGGATTGATTTAGCAAAATGAACACCTTTTTGCAGGTAGATTAGACAAGATTACAAGGAAGCACAGACCACATCTGCCCTCACAAACTCAACTCTGCAAAATATTACGATTGATAATAACTTACTGTCATCACTTCCTAGTGAATTAACTCAATTGTTCTGGGTAGTTTTTCAACTTTTGATGGTGGCATTAAAATTAAATGTTGTATTTGTCTGCATTTTGCCGCAGGTAAAAGAATTGGGATTTTGAAAGACCGGCATAAAAATTTCTGGATATAAAGTCTTGGCAGAAATATAGATGAGCTTTTTGCTTCTGTTTTTGAGAGAGAACAGGTGATGCTAATGAATACTGCTATGGCTAGTTGCAGACATATAACCTTAGAAAAATAAATGTAGCTTGAAGCCAAATGCATCACTGTGAATTTTGTTTTAGAGGGTCATCAAGGACAACTCAACTCAAAAGGGGTGCATTTTTCTGATTGAAAGTACACTTTGATATGCATTCTCTCTCTGAAATACAATGTGCCAGGCACAATAGTTTCTGCTTCTCTCATTAGCCCTTGAGATGATGGCAAGTGGTTGGTATTAGGCTGAACGCATGGCCCAGGGTAATTTCTAGATATGTTTTTAGATCTCTTCCTGCAAGGGAAGATGAGATTTGTAAGCAATCTGAATTCCAGCTATTTACAAGGAATTGTCAGTGAAAAAGACTGGATCTCTATAGCACCATTACCTTCAAGCACCACTAGAATCTTTTGGTTCAGGGGACTAAAAATGAAGCCCTTATGCATGCACATCACAAGCTTTTCTCCCTATAAGCACAGATAAAGCACAGAACATATAGCACACATAAATGGAAGGTTTTAATGTATTATTTTTTTCCCACTGTATGGTCAAGCAAAGTATTTTAGCAAGCGTATTTTTGTAATTTATAACATCATTTTATATTTAATTTTAAAATATTGTTATTCTCTCCCCAAACACTGCTGGGATATTTCTAAATATGACAGGTTTTTATCCTCAAGTCTTTACTAACCAGATCAAGATATATATTGGGGAAAAAAACCCACACTTTCAAGCATGTCTATCCAAATGTATAGGTAACAAGAATCTTATCTTACAGCAATGCACCGCCCACCAAAGACTTGTAGCTATCTTTTCTATATTTATTTCAGTTAATAGCAAGATTCCTGGAATCAATCCCAAAAATCTCTTAATATATCTAGCAATGTTAAATTCAAGTTTAATATAAATATTTATTTAAACAAAAAAGCATCTTTGCCAATCCTATCAGTTGTTGACTGACATACTAAATGATTCAATGTCCTAAAGTCAAGAGTGCTTAATGTGTTATCTAACTACTTCTGTGTTCAGCAAAGACTAACAAACTGGTTAAGACATTGAGTAATATACTCTGCACTCAATAAACGTGTGATCCTGTCCAGAGCCTGAGACACAGTTGCCCAAATGAGTTATACATACTATCACAATTCACAGTAGAATTCCTGTCTCTGCTACAAAGACTTCTACTTGCAGCAAAGAAAAATTTATGCTAAGAATCTGCATACTACTTTACATGCAAGTTTCTTTTCTAAATAGTTGCAGATCATCAAAACCCTATATAATTTGTACTGATGAAAAAAATTAAAAGTAATAAAATAAGCTTACTATTAAATAAAAATAAAAAAATGAGGTTTAATCTGAAAAATTAATTTATATAATAAAGCAAAACAGGTAAGTCAAACTGTATTGGTAATTCTGTCAGAAATTCTAATCACAGATGGTCAAGAATTTTTAAACTGGAGCCAAAGCATTTCCTGTTTTGACAAAATTACTATTTGAAACATTTTCTCAGCTCCAACAGTGGGTGTAGGCAAGAAAATGTAGTTGTCTGGAACAGGGAATAAATAACTTGTTCTGAGCAAACAGCTGGGTTTTGCAGAGCCCATATATCTTTGCTTTGCTTGATTTAGAGCAGGGAGCTGAATCCATGTGAGGGCCCTAACCAGACAGTGATAAGCTGTCTTTCTTTTTAGCTTCATAAGTATTTAATCAGTTATACACAGTGGAGCAGCTCCAGCCACGGAAAGGCCAGTCTTCCACACCAGAATAGTCCCCAGCTTAGCCATCATACAGCAATGTGAGCATTCCTGGGTCTGATTCAGGCAGAATTTTATTTGAAGGCAGGTCTTTCAAATCCCATGAGGATACCATGAGCATGAGGCAATTTGCTATGATATGTGTCTCTGTTCAAAAGGTTATTTTTAGTCCTGATGTAGAATGGGGAAAAACCTCTCTCTTTACAATCTGTCCTTTCAAAAGGATAGACTCTTCCTGTTCTCCATACCACTGCAATTGCAGAAAAGGTTGAGCGGAACCTGTCACAATGTCCACCCATGGAGACAGATGATGCAGCTAAGGTACACCTGGCTGCATCTGCTGCAGAGCTTGCTCTGTGACTGGTTTATTTATGTGGTTTATTCATCTTATAAATTAACTTGCTGCAGAAGCAGGAACTTTGGAATAGTAATAAAAAGTACTCATTCATACTCAACATTACAAATATCTGTTTTAATTAAGTAGACATATCCAGAAATATACACCATAGCAGTAATTACCCATGCGCGTATATGATGAAGAGGAAACGAGGACCTCGCTCCCTGTGTGTCACACGGCAGTGAGCAGCGCTGCGCCGCCCAGGGCACTCTTCCGCGCTCCTTCCCCGCTCGTCGACACCGGATGGCGCTCTCGGTATGAGCAATTAAACCGGGGGTGGGAAGCAGGTTGACAACGTAGTTTGAGAATAAAGCCTATCTCTCTCTGAATGCCTGTATTCCTAAGGAGCACTGGTTTTACAGTTCCGGTTTTCAATACGCTGCTACTCTCCGAACCACTGTAACATTTGCCCAAAGACTGTAAAAGGATCTCACAAATAAGTGTTTATTGTATTTAGTAGGAAGTTTCAGTATGACTGATGACAAATGCGACTACCTTTTTAAGGGGTTGTGCTTATTTTGTCATAACTACTGTTAAAAGAAATTGCACATACTTATATGTAGAAATCTAATTCCACTATAGCAGTACTTCATATTAAATAATGTGTGCAGCATTTATTTGAAATGGTGAATGCCAGCCACAGGTCTGACTTCATCTCACATGGCACGCAGCAAGCCCTAAGCGACTATTACTATGAGGACTGTTGACTCTGCAGGCTGATCCTGTTCTTTCAATCCTCGGAGAAATCCCAGAGTAGCTGTACTCTTTGACTTTTCACTGTAAATCATCTCCCAGCTCAGCCAACTATTATAGATTCACCAGAAGAATGACACCTACTACCTCCAGCTCAGGAGGAAAACATACACATGCCACTTGGGAAATACTGTTAGCAGAAGCTTGAAACCATAGAACCTAGATTCAGGAAGGATTTTTTTTCTCTTTTTTTTTTTTTGGCAGTTACAAGAGCAAGTCTCAGATGCCACCCTCTCCCTCCCCCATAAGCTTCTATCCCCGCACCACCATTAGGTTCACTGAACACAAACGATCCGCAGATCGACAAGCTACCCAGTACCATTTGCACCTTTGTCCTGCGTCCAACGGATTCGCCAGATTGGGCTGGCGATCCCACGACACGACGACCGCATTCGGTTCGCCTTGCTCCCCCCACCCCCACCCCACCCAGCGCCACCAGGTTCCTCGCTGCAAATGAAAGTGCTACGTGTGGCCACCGTGTGGTGTGTGGGGGCGGGGGCAGGGCCAGGCCCTGGCCTCGCCGCGGTGGTTACTCATTCGCTGCGCAGGCTTCAGAAACCGCCTCCCCAGCACCGGACGCTCGCCTCCTCTCTTCTGGAAATTATAGGATTTTATTATTTTTCTTTTAATAAAGCTCTTTATGGAACACAAGCCGGGCCGTCGGCGGGGAAGGGGCCGCCCCAGCCCGCTGCCCACCGGCAGCGCCTGCCTGGCGCCAACCGACTGCACACCGGAGCTGTAGCAACTGTGGCACAGCCACCCCAGCACCTCCCTGCCGGTGAAACTAGGCTCCTCGCTGGCGACACTGCCCACGGCACCGGGCATGAGTCACGCCGGGGACACTGCCCCCACTCCCTCCGCCGCGAGGTGCACGAAACTTCCCCTCCGCTGTTTTTCGTTACCCCAACTGTACCCCTGCCCACCCGCCACGTGACGCGGCGCGCATGCGCGGCCACGCCGCCGGTCCAGGGCACATCTGCAGACTGACGTCAATATGCTCTGCGCCGTTCCCCGGGTGAGGCTGCCAAGGTTTTTTGCTGCTGCATTCGGCTTGGCCGGGGGCCGGCAGGGAGAGGAGGTATGGGGCTACTTCAGCCAAGCTTTCCTGAGTCCTTCCTGCTCTGCCTGTCTTCTCCCCTCCCCCCTCCTCCCAACTGAGATGGTATTCATATGGTATTTTGCACAGAGGAGGCTGCTCGAGAGAAGGGCACCCACCCCAATATAAGCCTGGTTTTCCTTCTTTCTCCTCTTTTTGTTGGAAAGACAAAATGCGCAGGGTGATAGGTTGGGTGAATTGACAGTATCCTTCCTCCTGCCAAGCTAGACCGTTTTCTAAAAACCCCTTTTAGGAAGGCTAGAGATCTTTATTCTGTTGGAGAATGTAACCCTGATGGTTGCTTGCAGAGAGGAATACGGGAAGCGTCCTGTGCAATCTCTATTGTTTGAAACTTTATATCAGAGATTGAAGATGAAAACGGTAAGGAAGATTTCACACTATTCAATGAAACTTTTGCTTTTTTTGTGTCCTGAATAATTGTGCGTGCAGGGCTTTGGGGGGCAGGGAGAAGTTTATGTTGTATTAGGCGAGGTGGATTTGGAGTAATTTCAGATAGAAAACTTTTGAGGATGGGGGAAGGGGGCGTGAGGATTCTCAACCGAAAATAGTGATCTCTGAAATACGGTCTCGAATAGTGAAAATTTTCTTAGATTTTTTTTTTTGTACTTTAATACTAAATCGTTGGTAGAGGGAGAAAAGGAAAGCCAAAGCAACCCTAACGACAACCCACAGCTAATCCAGTTTGATTTAAAAGCCCAGCGTTTTGTCGTGCCGCGTCCGGCGCCTGCTTTAACGGTCAGAGAAGTGCATATTTTGTACCGGAGCTCGCAGGGTCGGCGTGGCCGCGGTCCCGCAGCCCGATGCTGGCGGGGATGTCGGGCTCTCACCGGGCTCATCAAGAAGATTGAAGCATGTGGTTTTTATTAACATCGAGCCGCTTAGGATTTGCCAGACTCTTAACCTCGCGGAGCCGTATTAGTGTGTGTGTGTGTCTCTGTAGAGGCCCAGGGTTCAAAGGGCTTTGTTTGGTAGGGGGAGGTAAGTGGGCTTCCGCTCCTTGATGATGTGTCTGTACAATGGGGGGGAGGGGAGACAGAGATTGACTCTTGGTTTTGTTTGGGCCAAACGCCAAGTGTCTGGGTCACACGCATTTTATCTAAATAGATTCAGCGCTGCTGTCTGGAAACGGACTGCTGAAAGTTAACTTTAGGATCAACTCCACCACAGCAACCAGACTCTTCCCTTCAGTCTCTCTAGGGAGGAGGGTGTGGTTTGCTTTTTTTTTTCTTCCCCCTTCCCTTCTGAATTTTCTTTGAGGGATGTGTATCTGGTGACCTCCAACTTCAATACTAGTATTTCCCACTAAGTTTGTTTTTTAAAAAAAACTTGTGTGTGCAGACGATTGTTTGTGTGAATATAATATGCATGTGTATACCTGTTGGGCTGTACGTGTAGACATTTTTCTAGCTTGTTTTGGGTTTTTTTGTTTGCTTTTTCGCCTCTCTTCCCCCTCTTCCCCCCCCCCCCCCCCCTTCGAAATACAATGACAGCTGATCCCTTGGCAAGGGCATAGGACAGGCATAGATGGGAAAGGCTGTTCAACCAACAGCAGCCCTGACCCCGCCGGGGGGCTGCTGACTGCGCCGTACATCGGGGCACACACACCAGCCTATGTATTATTCACACCTTGGTTTCTGATTAATACTCGGGGAGGAAAGATTCGTCCTTTCCCTTTGTACGGTCCCCGCAGCCGTCCCCCCCCTGCTTTCCCCAGCCTCCTCCCCGTCACCCCCCGGGCCCCGTTTCTTTTCACCAAGCCCTTCCAAGCGCGGTCTTTGCATCGCTATTTATACCTGGGAAGCTCTTACGAACACGACTAATCCCCGGCTTTTGAAGCCCTATAACGCTTTTCATGGCCAGTCCTGATATTTGTAATTAAATTTGTGTGATTGATGCCCGCCCTCCCTATTTCCTTAGCAAGCACTCGTACTGCCGGTGCTTGACACGGTGTTCTCTGCCGCCTGCCCTGACTGAGGAGGGCAGGAAGGGGTGAAGTCTGTGCCCTCCACCCCCCCTCCCCCACGGGCCGAGCCGAGCCATGCTGTTGAGGTGGGTTGTGGTAACACCCCCACCCCGGTGAGCGGTGGAGTAGTTTCTCGCTCGAAGTGTTTGTCGGTTCTGTCCCAAAGCGTAACTCCCGGTAGGTCTGTGTAATCCGGTGCTGCTGTTCCGTGGTGTTTCGGCACCTCGGCTGCTACCACAAGACCTCGTCATCGCCAAGCGCGCGAGAGCCTGGTGGTTCTGTGGTGGATGCCCCTGGTGTGGATACCCCAGTACCCTGGGGGTGGTGCAACCGTGGCTGTCCCTAGGTGCGGGAATGGGGAGTAGTCTTCCTGTATGTGTTTATGGCCTTTTTTCCTTTCATTGAATTTTGGTGGGTAGGAAGCTCATGGCACCAGTGACAGGACTGCCACGCTGTCATCAGTGCCTCTGCAGAAATGCTAGTGCCACGCACCCGCTTTGTCGTTGGCATCCTGGATTTTGAAAAACGTCTTGTACTCGACAAAGATTTTATAATTAGTCAGGAACTGTAGTTTTCAGTAAATGTTCAGAAAATGGAACCATACCTGCCCTTACTGTGGGTGAGCATGTAGTTCAGCCATGAGTCAGAGGAAATGCTTTTTATTGTAAGCTTAGTGTTGACAAAATGCCTCATCTTCACCACAGTCAAAAGTGGAATGCTGAATATGTGCTATCTAGGCAGACAGAAAGAAGGAGGATATAGACAGTCGATACTTTGAGGTTTCCTACCTAACTTCATACTGGAAGTACTATATCTGGAGTTACCAGAGTGCTTTATCCTTCATGTCCATTACTACTCCTTAATTCAGAGCATTAATACTGCTATGTGTGGTCTATTTGTGTTAGTGGTTGAGCTGGATATAGTACTTCTGGAAGGGAGGCCAAAAATTCTTCCGAAACTTTCAGCAAGCTTAATGTGAAATATTTTTATTGTGTGAAACTAAAAATGAGGAAGGTTGTTTTGAACAGACTCCTGAAAAGATACTTAGATGCAGGTGACTTGGATCTTGTTGACCAAGGCTTAACATGGGCCGGTGGTATCTAAATAATGGACACTAAGTTTACTTTAAGTATTTTGAGTTACATAGCACCTTAGGTGCTGTAGTTGCAGGAGATCTTAATGTTAGGGTAATTTATGATCAGCCTAACAGGCTGAACATGAGCTCCATTATGATTTTTTTTTTTGGCCGAGTAAAAGCTGTGAGGCAGTGTTTATCTCTATAAACGGCAACAATGAGCCATTACTGGACTACTGTGTCCAGTTCTGGTGTCTGTGCATGTAAAGGGATGCTGACAATTTGGAAAGGGTTCAGAGAAAAGCTGCAGAAATAATTAGACATCTGGAAACTGGTTTTTATGGAGTGAGGTAAACCAAATAGGTTGAGCTGTTTATCAGGAAATGTCGAGATACTTGTATCAGATTATAACTATCCATGCAAGGAGAGGAAAGGAGATTGTTAGCAGACAGGGTAAAGCAAGATTCAGTGACTGGAATTTGAAACTGGATGTTCTCACATTGGAAATAAGGCACATTCTTTAGTATATGAATGTAGCTGAAGAGTATGGAATTGATTATGTCTCTTCAAAACTTGTAGAAGTCTAAAAGCTGTAACTAAATGTTAGGTAGGAAATAAAGGTTTGACATGGAAGGCCAGACCAGAGATTTTATTAATATCCTTTGAGGCCTTGCCACATGTGAATGGCATCACTAAATCCTTATGCTTCCTCAGGAAAAAAAATTAAACTATTAAGTCCAAGCTATGCTTGCAAAGTATCTTTTATTCTCTACAAACCCAATTAAATCCTGTGTGCTGTCTTGAAAGATATTTAAAAAGTAGGTATTGGAATGATCAGATTAATCTCATTTACGTGGTAATAATTGGATGCATTTCAAATTGGTTAAGAAGTTTCCTAATATTCACTGTGATGTTAGTAAATAGGCTTCGCATGACGTTGATTTCTTCTTGAGATGACATGCTATGATTCTTTAACCTTTACAAACAATCTGCTGGCTGCAAGGGTATTACCTGTCTTGAATGAATGTTGTAAATCACTCCCAGAATCTTAAAAAGGCAAATTTATCTGGTGCATGTATAAATGACTGAGTATGCTTTTGGAAATTTGTTTTTAAAGAGTTTTCCCTTCTCAGGTGTTCTGTTTCTCAGTTTGCCTCTGCAGAATTTGCTCCGTGCACAGGTGTGCTGAGAGTGCTTAAGAGGACTGATTAGTACCAGCTGACACAATACATGGTTCTGTATCCCATGATACTGGACTGTTAGTTGGCTGCATGGACCTTTCATTTAATCCCTGGCCACAGCTAAAGCTGCTTTTTAGTATTACTGCAATAGTGTTTTAAATGCAATAAAAAAAAAAATGTGTGGAGAAAATAACATGTTATTTGCCTCAATCCTGTGACCTGCAAAATGCGAATGAAAATATATTCTATTACATCAAATAGTAGTTAATATGGATACAACAAATACTTGAAAACTTAGAATGTCTATGATGAATAGTTTCAAATACAGAAATTTTTTTTTTGGTAAATAACAAAATACGTGCTGCGGAAAGATCAGATAACTGTACTTTGGATTCTTTCCTAGGTTCTTCCTTTGTCTATCAGTGTATTGGGTCTAGTTATTTACTGCTGAAATCAATGAGTGCATAGCATTGATTATAGCTGGAACAAATCTGAACAGTATTTGAGCAACAAGAAACCTTAATTTTATGAATTCTTATTCCCATTTAATGTAAAGCAGATATGTGCATCTTAAGTTGTATGGAACTAGTAGTTCAAGGTTAATGGGAATTCATGGGTTTTGTAAGGTTGTGACCTTGGACCATGAAAATGATAACGATTGAATATTATTTCAAAATGTTATATTTCTTAGTTTGCTATGATGGCTTAGTGTTTTGCAGTATAGATCTGTTTTAATAGAAATAATTTCCTTGACTCATTTATTTATTTATTTATTTTTCAGGAAAAGAAATGGAGCAAGTTCAGTTAACTGTCCAGTCTAATGTCTTACTTACAAATACTTATTTTGAATTGAGAAAATGACTGCAAATATAGAAGAAAATACAGGTTGTTGGAAAAGAATACCTGTCAAAAAGTAAAACATCCAGTAGTTAATTTGGAAGTAGTATAAAATACATATAACTGTTATGGTGTGATTCTGGAGTGGAGCTAACTCTATAGCACGCAGGTAGCCCTCCAAGGAGTGTATGGGGGAAAGCAGCTTTCTGTTTTCCTAAATTATGGAATTTTTTTGGAAGATGTGGACATGGATTTTGAGCCTAGTCATGGTTTCATCGGGATTTCACAGTGACAACAGCCTTTCATATAGTTCTCAAGGTAGGGGTCAAACCTCTAGCTGAAAAGAAGCATAGATTTTTGCATTGCATTTGGGTAATATTTTCTAAACCACATTTATATAATTCATAAGTTCATATGGACTCCGCTCTTAGTTTTATCATGATTCATTGTCATGGAAGTTTAAATACAGCAAATCTGATTAACTTGTTGTTTTAATTTGGTTTTGTCTCCTTTTAACTGTAGGAAAGACTTGCAAATTAAACCTAGTAAAATGTTGTATTTGATAATACTTTAGAGACTTGCTGTAACATCATTAACGTGTTTTTAAACTAGGAAGGATCTAATCTTACTTTGATACTTTAATGTTTATAGGTTTTTAATGAAATGAAGAGCAGTTGTGTTTTTACAATATTGTACTTTTTATTACTATTGTTTTTAATTTTGCAGGTGGATCTAATAACTTTTGTCTTTGAATGATATCACTGGGAAGAATATGTCCTCCTTAGGTAGAATTTAGCCCCAAATGTTTACATGCTTTGGGTAAATAGGAAAAAGATATGTAATAAAAACCTTTTGTATTTGCAGTGATATCAGGTTAATAGGAAACTGAATATGTATTCTTGAGTTAGAAAGAAAGAAAATAATGGTTTATTTAGTAAAACTCTCAATCTTGCATTTATCTGAAAATTACTTACTCATTAGGGTGATGAGATTTAGCCAAATATGGTTTATATTTATACTACTACTTGTTGTTTCCTGTTATATTTTCTTCTCTTCTATGCCCGCTCCCTGGATTGTCTTACCTTGTGATTACAAAGAGGAATTCCTGTCTTACCTTGAACACTACCAGCTAACAATCCCAATAAGGGTTGATCAAAATGGAGCCTTCCTCAGCTTTACTGTGAAAAATGCTAAACCTTCAAGGAGGAGGAGAAGTACAGACCCTTATGACCAAGAACTGGCAGCATCTAAATTATTTTTTAAACTTTCTGCCTATGGCAAGCACTTTCATTTAAACCTGACTCTCAATACAGATTTGGTGTCTAGACATTTTACAGTAGAATACTGGGGGAAAGATGGACCTCAGTGGAAGCACGATTTTTTAGACCACTGTCATTACACAGGATATTTGCAAGACCAACACAGTACAACTAAAGTGGCCTTAAGCAACTGCAATGGTCTGGTAAGTGCACATTGCATGTTCTAGTATAATAGTGTGCTTGTCTCTTTTTAAATTACAGAAGAACTACTTAATTGGCATATTTTTCAGTTCTTTGAGTCCCTGTTAGAAGCGAGTAGATGGGAAGGTGCAAAAAAACCCTAAAACCTGGCCTGGGTCCTGGGGAAAAGTTTTTCAAGATAAATCGTAAGTACGAAGACCCAATTTTGTAGTCCTTTAGCAGGCAACATTTTCAGTGTTTACATTGTCTGCACTAGGGCTGCAAGATTAGGTCTGTGCTGAGATCATTTCAGGTTCTAAAAATGTTACAAACTCAAGGAGGCAGAGAAAAACAGGGGGTCCTTTAGGATGCTAAATCTCTACAGAGAGACATTTATTGAACTGAACATCTGCTTGCTGTTTTTGAGAATTTGGGTTTAGAAACCTTAAGTAACAGAGAAGAGAAATTGCTTGGTGTAGAAATCATCATTGCCATAAATTCAAAGAGTGAAGAAGAGAGTAGATCCTTTGCAAGTACCAGCATCAGAAAGCAATTTACCTTTTTTAGAGATATTTTGTTTACAAACCATAAACAGTTGTGTTTAAAAGTAGGATTAGAAATTCTTATCTCTTTTATTGTTTATCTGATGATCACATGACAGTAGTACTTGCATGGGAAAAAGCTGCATTTATTCCCAACAGAAATTAGAAAACAAATGCAAAAAATTAAACCCCAAAATATTGAGTAATGTAATACTAAAATAGAAAGGCATGACTAGAAGATACTAAATAAAGAGCCTAGTAATCTCTCTAGTAAAAAATATATATATTGTAGTTATTCATTCTGGTTTTAATTATAGTAGAACACTGGTCAATCTTCTTGTTAAGAGTAGACAGATCTAACTAATTGCTAAAGGGAAAAAAAAGATTACACATACTTGCTAAACTAATTCCTATTTATCCTTGGAAGTGTTATTGAATAATGCATCTTGGGATGTTATTTATGAACAAGAACCTGCTGCTTCAGACCTAGATAGGATGCATTATACCCAGCTATTTGTGATGTCCTTGTTACATTCTAGGTTAACATTTTGGAGTACTCTTAAGAATTTAGTGGGAATTTCCAGGGCTAGGTGACACTCTTGAAGAAATGTAGTTAAAATGGTGTTCCATTGAGTGTAATATAGCAGTTTGGTTAATGCAGACTTGCAGATGATAGGTCTGAATGTAGTACAATTTTCAGTTTGATTTTGCAGTTCCTATGTAATAATATTTTTTGTCACAGTTACTTAAGTCTCTTAATATACTAGATCATTTTGCTTTAGAGATCTTTTCAGCTAAAAATACTATGGAGAGCAAATCCCTGCTTTCAGGATTCTCTTCTTTAAAAGAGGCTGCATATTTCTGTCTCCAGAGTTTCTGCCAGTTGAGGCACAGACTGGTTGGCCCCCTTGGATCTTGCAGTCTGTGCCACAGTGCTCCTATTTTGGTTCTTCTCTAACCTTGGCCAGGGAGTGAGCCAAGAAGGCCTGCTCTTGCCTTAGCCAACCCTTGCTTTCCTTTCATGTTAGGAAAACAAGAGTGGGATGAAGTAGGAAAAGAATAATCCATGTTTTCCTATCAGCTTTCTGCATCTTTTGCTCCTCGTGGCACTTCTTTTCTTCAAAGAATTTAGTAGCATGGTAGATGTTGCTTCTAAATGAAGCCCTCTTGAGGCAAAGCAGAATCCTGTTTGTTTGTGGGTTTTGGGTTGTGGTGGGTTTTTGGTTTTTTTTTGTTTGTTTCTGTATTTCAGGCCCTGAGGTGACTTTTAGCAGTCCTATTGCTGCATGTTTTCTCTCTGCCCTCACTCAGCCTATCTGTTTTACTGGAGTGAAGCTGTCACTCTGTGGTTCAAGGTGTCAGTACGTTAACTTGGTCTGTAAGTTAACTTTAATGTGGAGTGCTTCCCAGTTAAATAGTCATCTTTGCTTTTAGCTGTTGTCAGCTCTTCCATATTTCTTCCAGGTATTCCTGGTCTAGATTAAGGCAACCTCAGTTCTCTGGGCACACCATGACTGACACTCTGAGTTGTTGGTTATGCCTCTTACTTGAGACTGCAAGCGTCAGGTGTCCACTGCAACTCCTAGAAAGGCTGTTACAAGTATGTGATGCTTCAGTCATGCTCTGGAAGCAGCAGCAGGGGTGACACAAGGCTCTTTCTCAGAGAGGCAAGGATTCTGCAAAGGGGTGCAGTGGTAGACTGTACTCAATATCATCCTCTACTGTACAGAAATTCTTCTGTCATACAGTGTTGGCAGGGCCTTCCAGAGCACTGAGTGTAGGAGATACCACTCCGTTCAGATAAATCTGTCATGGTTATTTTTAAATGGTGATTCTTACTGACCAATATTTTGGCAGTTGAATCAAGGACTATGCAGAATAGGACTGTCTTAACATCTGTTGCAGAGCCAGTCGTTTTAAGCTGTCAGTAACTCTAAAACAAGTAGTAGCCCAGGGGTCCTCAAACTACTGCATGCGGGCTGGATACGGCCCCCCAGGGTCCTCAATCCGGCCCCCAGTATTAACAGACCCCCCCCCGCCCCCCCCCCCCCCCCCCCCCAGGGGTTGGGGGGGAAACCAAGCAGCCGAAGATGACTACCTGCCACTTCATCCGCGCCCTGGTCCCCTGTTTAAAAAGTTTGAGGACCCCTCTAGTAGCCTTTAGCATGAGTATTGCTTACAAGCAACAAGCATTCCATTTATACCAGTTGTCCTGTTACTTTGCTATTGCCAAATTTCTTCCCCTTAATGAATATTTTGAGTTATTATATTTAGTTATTCAGTGTGGGCAGGTGAGGCCATTGTTTAATTAACATAAGTTGTATGACTTTGAAGAATACTTGTAGTATCTGAGATGAGTTCTAGCGCAAGGGTTTTCTCTCAGTTTTGTTATAAGAAGTGACCAACAGTCCGTTTCCCTGTCACTATTTCCTGTTTCAGCCTCTCCCTCCATATTTCTCATTACCAAGTGCCCCAGAATTACAGGCTGCTACTTACTGAAGCTTCATTCTAGCAGTTTCCATCTGCTGGGCCCTGATTATGCTATATAAACTGTCTGAAGTTATGAGGAAAGCTCTATAATCTGTAATTCAATTTGCTTCTCCCATCTGAAGTAGGGTAAGGCCCCAGCTAGACAGCCTGACACAAAGATTCCTTTTTACAAATTCAGGGGAACTCTATGTGGATTCACAGATGTGTCTGAGCATGTCAAAATGCTGGATTTATATGCATTATTTATATTATATATATATATGTTAGCAGGAGTTGACAGTCTGTAGTGGGATTGGATAACACAGGACTGCAAACAATCTGTTTTAGATAATAATCTTGGGAATGTTACTTGTAATAACCTACTTGGAGAATTCAGCTTGTTTCTTAAATTCATGGTGTTTTGTCAAAATCTTTTGTTGGTCATTCTTACATCTTAATGATATTTCTTATGCTTTGGAACAGAAGTTTAATGTACAAACTGTTTAAGTTCAATTACAATAGCAAAACTAAAAAAAAAACTAATTCCTTTTAATGCTTCAATAAGACATTATTTCAGTCTTTTGCAACTGAAACTGTTGTGCTCAAATAATAAGTAAGCCAAAAGTGTTTTCTAGAAAGTCAGTTTGGATATAATAGTGTAATTGCCACTGTTAATCAGGCATTGCTGAATGCATATACAATGGAAGCATCTCTAGCCACATGAATTTTCTAAATTCCTGATTAGAATAAATGGTGGTTGTCACCGAAATGGGTATTTCTTATGTACAGAATTTGGAGTGCTTCTTAAAAATCATTCATTTATATTCAACAAGACCGCTTGCATCAGTTAAATATTGGCAGAACAGTTTTGTTTGCAAGCAAAATAATATATGTTAGGTTTAAAATGCTATATATATATATGCAGGGCTTATGTGAAGGGCATATGCAGGGAAAGTTGAATTTCCAGTGTTCATCAAATCATTTGGCTAGCTGCAGCAGCTGACCACATGCATATTCTGACTACTTGGTGACAGGTGAGTTAAATTTATTTGCAGTTCCTCAAATGTTATTAAAACCTTCTTTTTTTTTTTTTTTTTTTTTTCTTAAACCACCATAGTGTCTGGGAAGATGAGATTATATATTGACTAGGTATAGGAGAGTATCACCAATTTTTCCTAACTTTTTTTACTGTTGCTGGTACCTAAAGGAACTGTGATGATAGTTTGCAGATATTCATAATAGTTTTTGATTATTTTATACACAACTTGTTTAGAGTATTAATGCTACAATTTAGAGCTTGACAATTGTGATGAAAGGGTTGAATGTTTATGGGTAAGAATCGGGAGGAAAGGCCAAAAAGGCAGACCACCCAACCAGAATGAAGAGGCAGATGAAATATTATATAAGCATCTGGGAGAAGTCTCACAATTGCTAGCCCTTGTTCTCGTGGGGGACTTCAACCTACCCGATGTCTGCTTGAAATAAAATACAGCAGAGAGGAAATAGTCTAAGAGGTTCCTGGAGTGTGTGGAAGAGAACTGCCTGACACAGTTGGCAAGTGAACCAGTTAGGGAAGATGCCTCACTGGACCTGTTGTTTGCAAACAGAGAAGGACTTGTGGGTGATGTGATGGTTGGAGGCAGTCTTGGGCACGGCAATCATGAAACGATAGATTTCTATTCTCAGAGAAGGGAGGAGGGATGTTAGCAGTACTGCTGCCTTGGACTTCTGGAGGGCAAATTTTGGCCTGTTTAGGGGCCTGGTTGACAGTGTCCCTTGGGAGACAGTCCTGAAGGGCCGAGGGAGGGGTCCAGAAAGGGTGGACATTTTTCAAGAAGGAAGTCTTAAAGGCACAGGCTGTCCCCATGTGCCAAAAGATGAGCCAGTAGGGAAGGCCACTGGCCTGTATGAACAGAGAGCTTGAGCTGGAATCCAGGAGAAAAAAAAACAACCAACCAAAAAAAAAACCCAAAACCAAAAGAGAGTTTATGACCTTTGGGAGAAGGGGCAGGCAACAGATGTTGTGAGGTTATACAGGGAGAAAATTAGAAGGGCCAAAGCCCAGCTAGAACTTAATTTGGCCACTGCCGTAAAAGACAATAAAAAATATTTCTGGAAGTACACTGACAAAAAAAGGAGGGCCAAGGAGAATCTGCATCCTTTATGAGATGTGAGGGGGAAACATAGTGACAAAGGATGAGGAAAAGGTTGAGGTACTTAATGCTTTCTTTGCTTCTGTCTTTAATAGTAAGGACCATTTACCCTCAGGGTAACCAGCCTGCTGAGCTGGAAGACAGGGAGCAGAATGAAGCCCCCATAATCCGAGGGGGAATGGTTAGTGACCTGCTACGCCTCTTAGACATGCACAAGTCTAATGGGACCAGATGAGATCCTCCCAAGGGTACTGAGGGAGCTAGTGGAGGAGCATGCCAAGCCACTCTTCATCATTTATCAACAGTCCTGGCAAACTGGGGAGGTCCCAGAAGAATGGAGGTTAGCCAGTGTGATGCCCATGTACAAGAAGGGCCAGAAGGAGGATCCTGGAAACTACAGGACTGTCAGTCTGACCTCTGTGCTGGGGAAGGTTATGGAGCAGATCAAGTGCCATCACATAGCATGTGCAGGACAACTGGGGGATCAGGCCCAGCCAGTGTGGTTTTATGAAAGGCAAGTCCTGCTTGACTAACCTGATCTCCTTTTATGACAAGGTGATGCACCTAGTGGATGAGGGAAAGGCGGTGGATGTTGTCTTCCTGGACCTTAGTAAAGCCTTTGACGCTGTCTCCCAGAGCATTCTCCTGGAGAAACTGGCTGCTCATGGCTTGGAAGGGAAGGCTCTTTGTTGGGTAAAAAGCTGGCTGGATTGCTGATCCCAAAGAGTTGTGGTGAATGGAGTTACATCCAGGTAGCAACCAGTCCCAAGTGGTGTTCCCCAGGGCTCAGTATTGGGGCCAGTCCTGTTTAATATCTTTATCAACAATTTGGAAAAGGGGATCAAGTGCATCCTCAGTAAGTTTGCAGACGACACCAAGTTGAGTGGGTGTGTTGATCTGCTTAAGGGTAGGAAGGCTCTGCAGAGGGATCTGGACAGGCTGGATTGATGGACCAAGGCCAATTGTATGAGGATCAACAAGGCTTAAGTGCCAGGTCCTGCACTTGGGTCACAACAGCCCCATGCGATGCTACAGGCTAGTGGAAGAGTGGCTGGAAAGCTGCCTGTCAGAAAAGGACCCTGGGGGTGCTGGTTGACAGCCAGCTGAACATGAGCCAGCAGTGTGCCCAGGTGGCCAAGGCAGCCATCAGCATCCTAGCTTGTATCCAAATAGTGTGGCCAGCAGGACTAGGGAAGTGATTGTCCCTTTTTACTCAGTACTTGTGAGGCTGCACCTCGAATACTGTGTTCAGTTTTGGGCCCCTCACTACAAGACAGACATTGAGGTGTTGGAGCATGTCCAAAGAAGAACAACGAAGCTGGTGGAGGGTCTAGAGAACAAGTTTTATGAGGAGTGGCTGAGGGAACTGGGGTTGTTTAGCCTGGAGAAAAGGAGGCTGAGGGGAGACTTTATCACTCTTTACAACTACTTGAAAAGAGGTTCTAGGTATGTGGGGGTGTATTTGTTTTCCCAAGTAAAAAGTAATAGGATGAGAGGAAATGGCCTTAAGTTGTGCCAGGGGAGGTTTGGATTGGATATTAGGAGAAGTTTCTTTACTGAAAGGGTGGTGAAGCATTGGAACAGGCTGCCCAGGGAGGTGGCAGAATTGCCATCCCTGGAGTTGTTTACAAGATGTGTAGATGTGGTGCTTGGGGACATGGTTTAGTGATGGACTTGGCAGTGCTAGGTTAACAGTTGGACTTGATCTTAAGGGTTTTTTCCAACTTTAAATGATTCTGCTGAAATCTTTTTATTCCCAGACTCAAGAACCACAGGCAGTTGATGTAGAAAGCAGCAGCAGGAGAGCTTTGGCCATGAGTACAATGATAAGCCCTGATTTCAGAAACTTTTTTGGGATATTTAGAGGAAATATGGAGCAAGTGGTCTTATGGCTAATCACAGAGGTCTCATTGGAGGTGAAAAAAAACAAACCAAACCCCAAACATAAACCTTTAAAGAAAGGCTTATGCATAGTACTTGCTTTACATATCAAAGTTGTGGTAGAAATTTATGATTCACCCAATGGGTATGTGATTGCAAAAGTTTCTGCTTCCAGTCTCCTACCTCATCAGTAGGTCTTTTTCCTGGTGTAGAAAGCTTATACATTCAGAACATTCAGTCTGTCTTGGCTTCTTCCACAATATTTTTGTAGCTGAAAGGATACCCAAACTGGATTATCTGCTAAAATTCAGTTTTAATTGCTGAAAGTTCAGGAGATTGCATAGTTGGCCTGAAATCTTCCCTTTCTTCCCTAAACCACTTCATGTTTGGAAGAAGCTGAGTTCACAAATATGAAAGTTATGAGAACAGAATATTTACTGTTCTGCACTGCATTATGAAGAAAAAAAATACATTCATTTGTTATGGAGAATGAGGTATGGTACATGGTCTGCAACAACTTGGGTTTGCAAAAGGTTTGTGGTGAGACCTTTTAAGGAGTAAATGCTTTGTAGAGAGTGTAGCCTATGTTAACATTAATAATTTGATTTTTAATAACTAGCTATAGTTTTGGAATTAAGCATCTGGATGTAAAATGCTAATGGTTTCCCTGAATATATTTTCTAGAATTAATCCTTCATGTGGTTTTTCTTTGATGCAGTATGTGTCATTAAGCATCTACTGGTATGGCATCATAGAGGGATATTGGACTCGCCCTTTGAGCAAAGCCATTTTGGCTTGGTGTCACTTTTAACAGATAGGAATCACGTAGTTTTGGAACATCTCTGTGAATGGATTTTGTCATATATCAAGAATGTATCTACTTTCTTACCACATCTACCAAAAATGATAGGAAAGAACTCCAGAAATAAGACAATGATATTTTAATTCTTTTCTCATTGTGTCGCTTTTAGCCGCTTACTCCTGCTCCCAGTAAAGTCAGTGGAGGAGGGCTGGCTCGTGCATTGTTTTCTGTGTTGGCTTATAGCTGTGGATTTTTTTCATAGAAATAAATTAAAATCAAATGTTATTTAAAATTAAGCTTTTTAATAGGAGTTTTATACTGTGTTTTGCAAGTTTTTATTTTCTTTTCTCCTTTAAGCATGGAGTCATTGCTACAGAAGATGAAGAGTATTTTATTGAGCCTTTAAGGAATATAACAACAAATTCTAGTAATTTTGAGAATGGTCATCCTCATGTTATATACAAAAAGTCTACCATGCACCAGCAACATCTCTATGATTATGGTCACTGTGGAGTCTCAGGTGAGTGAATACGAGTGCCATTCTTTGTAAAAAAATTATAACTTACAACTTATTTTAAAATATTTTGCTTGGTTCACGTGTAAGGTACAGTGGAGAATGTAGCAGTAGGAATCCTACTTTTGGGCAGTGCAGTGACTATTGTTGAATAGTAGTTTTTGCTTTTCTTTCAGATTAAGAGTGTAGTGTCTTTTGAAAATTTAAGATACTGGGAGTAAATCTTGTTTTATTTCTGTGCTGTGTACAGTGGTGGCGATGAGCACAGGCTTCCTCAAAATGTGCTATAAATGTAATTCATTCCCCGACTGGAAAGTGTGATTGAGTGACTTACTAAACATTGAGCTGTAATACTTAAGTGTTCAATCTCATTTGAGGAAACTTGATGTGTAATTAACGTGTTAGCATTATGATTAGTAATACATTTGTAACTGGAGTCCACATCTTTCTCATTTAGGGAGGTTTATGGTGTTTTGATACTGGCTTTTGTTTCAGTGGGTTAACATTATTCCATGATAGATGAGTATGTGATTTACAGGAAGGATTATATAGTTTTGATTGAGATGTTTTCCTTGTAAAGCAGTTTTAACTTCCACAAAAACAGTTTAAATACTCTGACATCATTTTTCACTTGCTTAAACTGAAGCTGAAAACCAATTTATTGAGGACAGATTAGAGTAAATCTGATGTTATTTTAGAGTGCTAAAATAATGGGGTTTTTTACATAATAGAAAAATGTTCTAACCTTGTCATTTGTTTATATCTCAGAAATGGCTTGTTCTTAAAAGTTCATTCCTGGACAGTTGTATTCTGTAAGATTCAGTGCACAGGACAGGCTGTCAAATACCAGTCTTAAAATAATATCGCTGTCCATTGATGTAACTTATTTCAGCTTCTTTTGGAGGTTGTAACTTTTACTGGCACCAGCTGACTAAACTTATAGTGCCTACAAAGGCCTGTCCTTGGGAGATGGTTTTTCCTGAGTGTTTCAGTTAACTGCATTTAGACTCTACTTGTAGCAAATGTCAAACTTTATGTAAGTTTGGAAGTGTTATTCTATCTATGTGCTTCTAATGATTGCAAAACAAGTCTCCTAACTACTACTGTCTGCTAACTGTAAAATAAGAGTACTAATGTATGTGGATGCTCCAATTTATGCATTTTACGACAGACATCTGCAAAGCATCCACCTTTTTCTTTAATTTTGTAGGGAATGTTGTCACTTAAGCCTCTTGAAATAAGTGGAAGCATCACGAAACGTAGGACAATGCTATTTTTACCATTATAATATTACTAGAAAAATAAAATGTATTGGCCTCTGTTAGATGTTATCTTTTAGATTAATGCTTAGGAAGTCACTTTCATCCAAGTGAGGATGAAGCAGTGGCAGCTAGTTTGATCATGTTGCATCCAACTGTTCTGGTGGTATCTGTCACATGGATCATAGGTCGATCAGAGCTACGCATCTTGTATGCATTTTCTGTGAAACATGCAGTAATCTTTAGTGGTTTTTTTCTTTGCATATTTGATGCTGCCTTTTTTCTTGGAAGCTCCTGTGCATTTCTTAAACTTTTACATCTGTCACATCCTGAATTCCTTGATTATTGAAATACAAAAGCACTATTTCTTATAAGCCTGAGACTACTCTTATGCTCATTCACCTCAGTTTCTCCTTTTTCAGTTGTTCTGTGTACTACTTCCACTCAATGAAAATTTCTGAAAAACTTTGTTCTTGTCCAAAACTTCAAGGTCTGTCTTTTCCAGATGATGTACTATTTTAATGCTCTCCTGCTGGGTACCAAAACCTTTTAAACTTGTTTTCTGAGCACTGCTTCAGCTTTATCCCAGTGACATGGCATCCAGAGTATCCCCAGAACATCTAAAAAGTAAAAACCATTATTAATTTTCAGTTTTTAGGCCCTAGGACTAAAGCCAGGTTTACAGTAATAACACTTTGCTAGTAGAATAAATCTTTGGGGCATTTGACTGTTTTTGGAAGTTTTGAACACTCAGTTTTGTGGTTGGTTTTTATTTATTTTAAAAAGTCTAAATGCAGTTGTAACAAAACTGTAACTGCATTTTTGTGAGTATATAATTTGGTGGACTTTTAAAAAAAAATAAAAATCTCTACTTTTAGAACACTTTTGCCAGTACAATATGCTGGGAGGAATCTGCTTGTGTAGCTGTGCCACTATTCATGGTCTGGCAAGTTTCCCCTACTGTAATCTAGACTTAAATTTATCATCTACCTGTTCTGTATCAGGGAAGTGGTCAGGATTTTTGAAGTGTTGGTAGAGACAAGGGGAGTGTTATTTCTGACCTTTCTGAGAGAAATAGCAATAATTGGCAAAAAGTGGGTTAGGGAGTTTGGCAAAAGGATGATCAGAACTAGTTGGTATGAGCAAGTAATGGATTACTTCATAGGAAACAGTAGAATTACAGTGGCAAATACAAGAGAAGAATTGGAAAGGCAGAGAAAAATATTTCCCTGTTTGAGAGACAGTTTAGGTTTAGATAAGAATGTGGGATAGAATTGTGGTTGATTTTCATAACCTAAATTAGATGTTTTAAGCAGTTAGACATAAGAATATTTTAAAAATTAAAAATGTGAAACTTAATAGTTCATGTATATATATTGTCATAAAGTTTACTGTGTTTTTGTGAAATATAGCTGAAATGGTCTTTAAGGCCTTGCTAAGAGGTTGAGCACCTTCAAATTCCAATTGCTTCAATGGAATTTGAGGTCTTTCACTGCGTTATCTTGCAGAATGCTTTGTGGGATCAGCTTCTAGAACAGTTAGATTTTATTCATTTATATTCTGTGCAAAACAGTAACATCATCAAGGTGGTTTTCCAAAGAAAGGATGTATCTAAGCCATGGAGTAGGCAGGTATAACTGGGATATTGAATGAAATTTGGTTTATAGCTTACAATTTTAATATTGAAGCAAATATTTAGAGATGGCATGTTAAAATTCTCATTTTGCAACAAATTTTTTATATTATGGACTGCTATCTGTTGTATCCTTGTTTGACTGCATAGTTTACTGAAACACTTATTTTGCCTGATGCCTAATAGCATGCGTTACATTAAGGCTGCAAAATAATTTTTATGATCCATTATTTTTGCATTTGTACCATTTTAAGAAATATGCTTTTCTACTTAAAAGCTGTATGCTTGTATTTGTTCCCAATGTTTAAATTCTGTTTTGTTGGAAGTATGAATAAAATTTCTTTACCTGCTTTGGAGTTGCAAAAATTAAAAAAATAACCCTCAAAACAAAAAAAAACCCAACCCTTGTTACAGATATACAGATTGTGTTTGGATAGGATTGAGAAACAACAAAAATTGAGGTATGAAAGCTGCAAAGTGGCAAATTGTTTAGGGATGGTTCTACTACATGCTGCCTCATGTAGTGGCTTTACTTGCGCCAAATGTATTCTAAAATGAAAAAATGCTTGTAGATACATTATATTGTTATTAATAGTAAGAAAAAGCAGCACATAGTCCTTCACTTTAAAATATTCTCACAGTTGCATCTTAAACAAGTAGTTTTCTATTGTGGTTTGAGATCTTTTTTTATTTGTGTTTGTGTGCTGTGCTCCCTCTCTTCACCTTCCATCCCCACCTAGGATCTTTAGAGGACTGACATAGGAAAACTTAGGTACCATAATTGTGAACTCCATGTCTTTATACATTTGGATTTCTTTTCAGTTGCAAATTTTAAACTCAAACTTCCTGCTTTTGCAATTGTTACTTTGGAGTTAATTATAGTGTTTGTCTGCCTCTTAATTGTTGCTTTCTTTTACTTTCCAATAGCTATGGTTCAATGTTAATGCAAGTTTAAGAGTTTTTTTTAAATCTAGGAATATGGTGGAAAAATGATATAACTTGCTACAGAACTATTTTAGTTAAATATATTGCAAACTTTTATTGACATGTTTTAGCTTTTTAAAGAAAATTGTCTGCATTGTTTAGTGTTTTTAAAGTAAAACAGCATAAGTGTTGATAGATCCTGGAGTGTGAGCCTAAGTACTCAGGATTGTTTTCAACTTTCCCATTACTTTGAGATCAGCTGAAGCTTAAGTTTCTCATCTGATAAGAAAAGGAAAAATTTTTGGTTTTGTGAAGTCTTTTGAGACCTTTGATTGAAAGATGCTATCAAGATGAGTCCATAAGAAATTTTTTTCTCTGAAAGTTTTCTGCATAAGCTCATCAGTTTTCAAATGTTTAGAGTAGATTTGCATATTTGAGTGAAAAATTATGAATGAATGTTGAAGCAGTGTTGCATTTCTAAAGTATTCTTAGCAATCTAAGAGCATCAGAAACCCTCAGACTTTGTTTGGTATTTGGCAATGAACAGTAGATGATTATTTTTTTTAATTTTTACTACTGTAAATGTCAGAAAACTCTAGACACTCCTAAATCGCTACTTGTGAGATTAAAATCTTTGAGCAATTAAAGCAACTTTGAATTTCCTAGATTAGATATGCAAAACAGGAAAAAGCTTGGTATTGATTATAGAATCTTCAACAGGCTTTAATACTTGGTACTATTTTTTTAGAATGGGTGTAATCTTATTCCCATTGCAGAATGAGGATTATTTCATTACTGGCACTTTGTCAACTACCAGGTTTATTTTCATTTTTCAGCTTTTCCAAAATATTTACCTTTTAAAGCCAACACTGTGTACTCAACCATTATGAAACACTGCAATGGTGGGAATGCAGAAACTTTGTATTCCTGGTTTTGACCTGGACATACGCTGTTTGTGGTGTAGTTATTGCCCTTTGAAAATAGTGTGCTTAGTTGAATTGTATAAAGCATTGTTTTTTCACAGAAGGTACTGGTTCTATCTCAACTCATCCTTAGCTGAGCCTGTTTTAGTAAAGGTAAGGATGCATCTCAGGAGTTGTTCACTTGAGCAGTCCTATTGAATCAATTATAAATGTATCTAACTGTTAATGTTCTTATGTTCGTTCATAACGAGCAAAATACCTTAGAAAATTTTGAAATCCTGCTTAAAGCCAGCCTATTTATATACATCAATAAATTTAAGATTGAGATCTGTTTGGGTCTTTGTGAAAAAGGGATGTTCAATACACAAAAATGTCATTTTTTCAGGGACGGTTGGGTTCAATTTTGCTCCGAGAACAGGAATTCAAATTTAAAATAGGTTTGTAGTGTTTGGTTTGCTGATAATTACAGCTATTTGGATTTTTAATAATCAATCTGTTGCATGCAAATTTTTTTCTATATGTTTTGTGAAACAAGTACAAGAATCAACATATTGGAATTAAACTTTGTGTTATAAATAACTATAGAAATTATCCCATGTCAGGCCATTTAAAACTTCCTGTTACAGTTAATTCATGAGGATAGCTTTCTGAAAAGTAACTTATTTGGCCCAAAACCTTAGGCATGTAAGCATAATTGCTTAAAAATTAGTGTTTCACAGGAGGGAAAAAGCTTTTTTTGGTGCCTTATCAGCGCATTTAATTCCTTAGTATTTTTTGATGTTTAACCTTAATTATGAATTAAGGTAAATTTTGATTTCCAGTTGCTTTTTTTCTAAATATTATAGCTGTCTTGTTCTTATTAAAATTCTGAAATGTGCTTTTGGTTAACTACAATCTTTAGTATTAACATAGATGTGCAGAATCGGATCTGCTACGAGAAGATGATAATTTGTTATCTTAAGTCAGGTTAAGGAGTTGAGAATATTAGAACTCAAAGTTGGTTTTCCATTATATAAGTTATTTTAAAATAAAATTTAGACAATAAATTTTCCTTTGCCTCAAAGTAATCTTTTTAGAAGCTTGAAGATGATAATCTCAACATAAAACAACTGCATTTGAATGAGTTTTACTAGTGAACCCTCAAGTGTTTAATTATTTTGGTTTCTAGAAGACCTCAGAAGAAGCAGTAAACCTTGGTGGATGAGTGATGCATCTGCTTTTCCAACTTTACTTCCGGTCAATGACACCTTAAGTAGTCATAGTCGACAGAAGAGATCAGTAAGCCTTGAACGGTTTGTGGAAACGCTGGTAGTAGCAGACAAAATGATGGTGGGATACCATGGTCGCAAAGATATTGAGCACTACATTTTGAGTGTAATGAATATTGTAAGTTTCATCCCTCTCTGTGTCCATATCAATATGTATGTTCTGAATTGATAAAGCAACTGTAAAGTATTTTTTTTTATTGGCATGAATAATGCCTTAAAATGTATATTAGCTTGCAGTAATTAATAGTTGAAGTATGGCAAATGTTAGCATTGTGGGGAAAAATCCAGGACTGTTTCTGTCAAGAAATATGCTGTGATCACTTAAATTGTTTGTCTTTGATTTTACATTCATATAATTACATTTAGATTATACAGTTTTATTCTGTTTAAGTTGACAGTCCAAATGCTCCTTTATGCTGGATGGATTATGAAACAAGGTATAAATGTTTTTCACTGAAAAGTATGAAGAAGTTTCATTTTTACTAAATGGTCATTTGTTGGTCCAAAAATAACTTATTCATGTGATAATAATTAATGTCATGAAATTACATTGAGCAGGAAAATAGGTTAATTTTTAAACCATTTAAGGAAGAAGTAGTGTTTCTTCTCTGACTTTGTGCCTTTTCTTATTTTCTGGAGGTCAGGTTGCCAAACTTTATCGTGATTCCAGTCTAGGAAATGTTGTGAATATTATAGTGACACGTTTAATTGTCCTCACTGAAGATCAGGTAAGAGCTGTTGCACTTAAGTTATATCCCTGAAATAAGTGTTATGCTGTTGTGTAATATGGGTTTAATTTAATTGTTGCTTGAAATGGCTGTATCTGAGTATAAAACCTATCTTGTAATCTTTAATCAAGATGGAACAGTTCAAAGGAATATTCCTCACGTCTCATCTCAAAGTTATCAGTTATTTACTTCAGGTGAATATTGATACACCTTTTGGGGATGTCAGTTTATTGATAGAAACCACTGCTTCTAATTATAGTCCCATTTTAGTCTTCAAAAGGCTTAACAACTGACCTTGGTAATTTGTTTGGAACATTTCTGGTATGCATGTTGTATTGCAGCCAAACTTGGAGATAAACCACCATGCAGACAAGTCCCTCGATAGCTTCTGTAAGTGGCAGAAATCCATTCTCTCCCACCAAAGTGATGGAAACACCATTCCAGAAAATGGGATTGCCCACCATGATAATGCAGTTCTTATTACTAGGTATGGTCATTAAAAGTATTGTGTTTCTTATTTCTGTAGCTTTCTTGCTCTTTCATTATATATAATATATATGTGCTAGTTTTAAAGTAATAAAGTAATATAAATGGTAGGTAATATTAAGAGGAGGAAAAATAATAGATGGCTTGTCTTAAATATATCAGACTATTAAACTATAGAAAAGAATTTGGAAAAGTAAGATCTACAAATTACTTCTGTTATTTTCACTTCATAATTGCCAATGCAAGGTATTCCAGTAGAACAGATGAATCCTGTTGAATGTTTTATACTTTATTCTTCATAATCTTATGAATTAATTTCAATTATAAAAGTGTAGGAAATGTTATGTCAACCATATATAATGTTTTTAATAAGACATTCAAGCCAGAACCTCAACTATTGTAATAATATCGTTCTGCTGAAACAAGTTCTTGCAGATTCAGGCAATGTGAGAATCTGCTTTGTAGCTGTTTTGATTTATTATGTTTAATTAAGATGAGAACTGTCAGTTTTAATAGTTTCAAAGACTGTATATGTGTGCATTTGCTTCTATTCCACCATTACTGTGATAGATTCAACAAAGCTTGTGCTGTAATCTTGCAGTCCTGGTAAATATATTGCTGATTGTCCTCTGCATTTACGGGTAGACAACTGTACTTCATTAGGAGATCAGCTTCCCTGTTGTTTAAGGACAGTATTTATTCTTTTCTATTTTGTTTAAATAGCAGCAGGTGCATCACACTAATTTGGATAAGGGTCTTTGTATTATAATTTCTGCTTTCCAGGACCAATTCTGTACTACTCTGTATGTGACCTATTTGTGGGATCATTCTGTTCACTGCAGAAATTTTTAAAATAGGGATTATAATAATTGATCTTTCCTAGAATTTTGCATAAAAGGTATAATGTAATGACCACCCATGTATTTTTTGCATTCATATTTCAAATATAATTGTTATGGGTGGTCATTAATACTACATAATAACAATTAGAATGATTAAATTCCAAAGTGAATTAGAGAGCAGTTATACTCCAGGAACCTTTAAAAAACCCTCTAATATTAAAATTTTTTTGAATGAAATTCAAAATAAAATATAGCTACATTATAAGATTTTGATTGAGCCTTTGTTTATGCTCATTTTTGCATACAGGTAGTTTATTCACTAGGACTGCTCACGTGAAATTAAATACATCTTTATAGCTGTGCTACACATCAAGCCTTTACTTTTTCACTCAATGCCTAAATTATGCTAGTATAATCCATAGGTGGTATGTGTGTCAGTCAAAGCTCCCCAGTATGTATGTATAAGCTGTGTTGGCAACACTACATTTTTACTGTTATGGCTGAATGACTTTGATGTTTTGTTAGTGTTGTTCTGGTACTGCAAAGCACAGCTGTTTATTTTCTTTCACTGTTGTGCTTTAATGCATTTTATTACTGAATATTCTATACTAGCTTCCCTGTTCTGGTAGGATGTTCCCAGCATAGTTTTGAACAGTTTTCTGTTCCAGACTAAGGCTTAAATCAATGATAACTTGCAGGTCTTTAACTGCAAAAGGAGCAAGTCTCCAGAGAACATGAATAATACCTGTTGAAAATTAAGTTTTTCAGCAAGAAGTAGTAAATATTAAGGACTTATGTAATTACTAAGCCCCCATAATGAAGAATAAAGTAAGTATGCTGCAGAGTTTCTTTAGGACTCGTGTATGCTATCTTTTGAAAAGGACATAAGAGTTATCACTTCCAAGCTTACTTCTAAGAAGTTTACATTTCTAAGTATGTACTTGTATTTTAAATTAACAAAGTGCCTCAGTGTAGTATGAGCAGGCTAGTAATACCTACCTTTATAAAGCATTGGTGAACTTAAAAGTTTAGTTATATATGCTTTCATGATAGAATGTTTGTATTCATTTATTTACTATAATAATTGTAACTCCTAAAAATAATCCCAAATGCTACACTGATCAATTTGAATGGATCAATCAGGCTTTTACTGAAACTGCTAGCTATCCTGGCTCTTACTAATAAAATGTATCACCATATGTGAAAACTTGATTATTTGGGGGGGGGGGGGGGGAGGGGTGTGTGTGTGGTGTTGGAATGAGTAAAGATAAATTTATATTAATATATACATGTAAATACTTTAAAATAATTCTAAATGACTTACTGAAATGGTAACATGCTTGTTTTCATTCTGTTTTGGATATCTCACCAGATGAACTAGAATTAATGCATTTTATGTGAAAGAAAAGGGTATAGCTACTGTGCTTTAAACTCCTAAAATGTTAGAGAGCTCTTTAGTAACCTCCTCTACCTGAAGGAATTTGAACCTATACTACCAAATTTAAGGTCACTTTAGCTGCTGTAATAGTGTTTTGAAAGCAGTTTCCTAAATCTCTCCCACTGATGTTGCTCTGCTTTTTATGGGATAATTACATTTTCATTAGATTTAAAACTGGAACCATTTTTGGTCATTGTGTGTATTGCTATTTTATGGAAAGTGGGAAAGCTGTAGTGCACTATTATGAATAGTTCTGTATTGATCAAAACCAGATTTTTAAGTAATTGATTTATTTGAAAAATATTACCTAGTCCTAGCTGAGTACTTTGCAACTTTAACAATCCTTATCTGAAATGTGAAACAAAGTTGTTAAGAAAAGGAGTAATTTTCTTAATCTGTTGAAATGAAGATAGCACCCCAGCTTTTCTTAGAAACAGATGGCTTTCCTCCATGATACTTTCAAAGATGCCATGCTCTGATCTGGAAGAAAAGCAAACTGGTATTATAGGTTATTATTCCCTAGGGGTGTCTGCTTGACCAACGTAGACAGACTTTTGTACTCTAAACTCGCTGTATGCTAAAACCAGGTAGCACTGGCATGCTAAAACCAGGTAAAACTGGCATGGAGGTATGCCCAGGCTAATCTACTAAGTCCCATGGCAATGATGTTAACATGCTTGCTAAGCCTTTTGGACAAGAAACCAGGACACCTACCTATGTTCAGCGTGCCTGGTGTATGGGCTTCTCTGTTATGGTCCCACAGGCACCCTGCAGTCTGCAGAGCACTTATTTTACTGAATGGATAGGGGATTGCAGAAAACTTCTTAGCTGATAATAAAAAAATAAGGCAGATAAGAAACTGGTCCAAGTAAAAGCCTGATTCCCAATCTATAGAGCAAAATTGTGGTGGTGGTAGTATGGTAACAAAAATAATGTGCATTTTCAACATGCTGTGGGAGTATTAGGACTGGTTTAACTTCTTTTAATGCTGCCAGATTTTATGCTGTTGTGGTTTAACCCCAGCCAGTAACTTAAGGACCATGCAGCTGCTTGCTCGCTTCCTCCCCATCCCACTGGGGGAGGGGGGGGGAAATTGGAAAATGGTAAAACCTGTGGATTGAGATAAGAACAGTTTAATAATTTAAATAAAGTAAAATATAATACTAATTGTAATGAAAAGGGAGATAACAGAAAGAGAAATAAAACTCAAGGGGGGGAAAAAACCAAACCCAAAACAAGTGATGTACAATACAGTTGCTCACCACCTGCTAACTGATGTCAAGCCCAGTCCCTGAGCAGTGATTTCCTCACCCCAGCTAACTCCCCCCAGTTTATATACTCAGCATGACATCATATGGTATGGAATATCCCTTTGGCCAGTTTGGGTCAGCTGTCTTGGCTGTGTCCCCTCCCAATTTCTTGTGCCCCTCCAGCCTTTTTGCTGGCAGGGCCCAAGAAACCAAGAAGTTCTTGACTGAGTATAAACATTACCCAGTGTGTTATCAACATTATTTTCATCCTAAATCCAAAACACAGCACTGTACCAGCTACTAGGAAGAAAATTAACTCTATCCCAGCTGAAACCAGGACAGCTGTAGGTATAAAATTGATAATTAGCAGGAACATTTCCTGATGACATTTTCAGAAGCATCTTTCTTCAGTTTCCTTGGGGAGCTTCTGAGCGTCCCTGAAACTGATGAGAATTAGATACCTTCTTGTGAAATGAACCCAATGGAAAGTAATAGGCCTCATACAAGGTGTTTATTACAGTCTTGGGATGTCGGGTGACTTTGTATAATGTGAATATCAGTTACCCAGAACACTAATAATACTTTTGTGAGTGTTATTGTGCCTTTGTCATTTTTATTCATTTACTTCAGAACTTTTGTTCATGTTTTCTGAGTCTTAAATCAAATGCTTAATTGTATTTCAAGATAACTGTGATTGAATTAAGGTTCTAAAACAATGAGAGCTGTGTTGGTGTTTTTTGGGGTTTTTTTTTTTGAGTTCCCTCTCTGAAATTTTACCTATACTTTTTCTGTGGGAGACTATATTTAAGTCTCAGACTTTAATATTTTATCCTGTAGTTGTCTATATTGGTTTCTTGGGGGCAAGTGTCAGTAAAATACTTAATTTTATTTATGAAGTTGATTGATAATGTAATGCTGTTTCAACAGCATCATCTTTTTCTCCTTGAAGTGACTTTAGATAAATCTAGTACATCCTTAAAATTTTCATATTAAAAAAAAAAGATAAAACCTTTTATGATTCTCTTGAGTCTTTTGATAGACAAAAATTAGTCTTTGCATTTGGTTCCTATACTCCTGCATCACTGATATGATAATCTCACTTTTTAGCAACATTAATGTCAGGTCCTCCAATTTGTCATTTTAGGACTTAGTGTAAGTTTTGTGAGTCTCTGTATATTCTCCCTTGTGCGTCCCACCCCCAGCTTAGAAATATCAATTTGCCTTTTTGAAGTGAGTTCTTGCTTGTTTGCTGGGTTTCTGGATTTTTTTGGGTTTTGTGTGTGTGGTGTGGTGGTGTGTGTTTTGTAGCCTGCCGACTTGTTTGTTTCTTCAGAAACTCTCTAAGAAAGTCTACATAGTTCACCTTAAAAACACAAAAACTTTGAGTTCCCGACGTATGCTATGATAGTTACTTATTTTTGAAGAACACTTAACCCAGCTTCCCATCCATTTCAGTCAGTTGCTTCCTTCTCTTGATCTTAAAGATCATAAAATAGGGAAACTGTTAAAATGGTATGTAATTTTGGGTTCCTGGCACTTTTAGATCATGCAATTTCTGAGCAATGCCTTGGTTAACTTGCAAGCGTAACATTATGAACAAAACATTCCTTGTCCTGTGCACCTGCACAGAATGGTAAGGGCCAGAGTGTTGCATTCTGATTTACACTTTGTAGCAAGGGTGGAGAGTATGACAAAATGGAAAAATGGTGCCTTTTTTTTCTTTCCTCCTTCTTTTGCACCCTAAGAGTTCTCTAATGCTACTTTTTTTTTTTTTTTTTTTTTTTTTTTTTTTTACTGTAGCTCCAGATGGTTTATTTTGTCCAGGTACTAAATAGCTGTTTTTCCAAATGATGTATGTGACTGTATAAACTTTGCAGCAACGGAGTCTTTTCCAGATGGGAGGGAAGATCCAGAGCTATTAATTTGCCTCCTGGTGTGTCAGTAGATCAAGTGAAAGTTGTAACAAAAAGCCCATAGGGAAGATGGTTTCAGGGGTAAGTTGAGATGTGTGGGTGGATTTCCAAAGGGGAAGAATTTGGTCTTTGAGATACAAATGTTTAAATGGAGAAATGTTTGAAACTTTACTCACTTACAGATAGTACTTTCTCAAAAGTCGTTGTATGAAATAACATTTCCTGTTGGTAGCATCATATATAAAGAGTTTGTTTTATCTTTTTTTAAAAAGAAAACCAAATCCACTGTGCTTGACAAAAGCATCAAGATGTCTTTGCAGCTACAGTGCTTTGTATAGGAACATGATTCCAAACCATGCAAAAACCTTCTTGAAAGCTTTTTTGTAAAACTTGTAGTTTTGAGGCTCTAAACCTGCATGTTTGTTCTTCATTTTTTCTTCATTTTTTTCCTGATACGCTGTTAGAGATACTTATGTAGATACAGCTTCTGAAATTAATAACTTAAATACCTTGAAATATAGGAATGGCTTACTTGGATTGGAGTCCATTTAAGTTAGTTTTCAGAGTGGTTTAGTACTTTAGCAACAATCTATTCAGCAGCCCCAATGAATTGATGTACTCTGTTGGAGGAATCTTTATTTGCTTGAATAAAGAATTGGGGCCACAAGATGTTTTTATTAGCTAAGCCAAATACACCTTGATTTGTAGGTTAGACTGGTGTTAGTAAAAATGTTCAATACCACAGCTGGTATAATTTTTCCATTTTTCTGGATTTTAAATGAGCATATACATGTTAATTTTTGAGACAGTGTATGAACTCTTTCTTAATACAAACCCTTGCATTTTTGCCAGGTACCACTGTACTTGTAATTCAGTAAGTGTATTGCTAAGCAGTGTGGTATGGCAGCTGTTAGCATTAACCCCCATATGTATGCAAACATTATTAATATGCAACATGTGCCTAGCAACACTGCTGAAGCCCATGTCAGAGGCATTAGCATTATAACACAATTGGTGGATTTTTCAAATCTTTGAAGGAGAGAAATTTTACAGAACTGGTTTATGTTTATTGTATATGTACAAGATGAACTTCATGATGCTTCAGTTAGTAAATTTCTCATTTGTGTGCCCTCATGGGTAAGCTATACTCTCTCATTTGTCTGTAGGTGATGCATTCTCAGTGCAGGCCAGTACTGCCAGTTTTTCTAAGGAGGCAGAAGGTATATGTATGTGGCAGCAATCTTAAACTCTTGTAAACCTTGTGGTTCATAATCTAAAGAACTGCAATGTTTCTGGCATTGCGGTAGATCCTTGAGAGGAGCAAAAGGTTTCTTGTTTTGTTTTTTGCATACCTGTGTAGAGTTGACCACAATCATGCGGGGTTTTTTTTGTTTTGTTTTTTTTTAAATAACATTAAGGGGTTTTAGGCAGCTGGGGATGAGTAACGCTTCCCCATCAGGTTCTGTACTAGTTAAGGCATTTGATAGCGATGTAGGGCCAGCCAGGCCTCTGCACATTGCTTTCCTTCTGCAGGTCTGAGATTATGCTTCTCTTCTGAGGCACTGTTCCACTTTTTTCTGCACTTTTTAACTTGTTGCAAAGATTTCTTTTCTATACAAGGTACTCTCATGTCACCCTGTCAGGGCCATTTCCTAGCCTTGTCCAATAAATCTGAACACCCAAAGTGTTTCTGTTCCCATGAAGCCCTGTCTCTGATCCTCCATCCTGCAGTTTCTTCCTCCGTTAAGAAGAAAGGCTCTGATTTCAAGAAGTAATTCTAATGTAAATTGTATATGTTTGCTTCTTTCTTCCTTGACTCTTAATCCATTAAGTGGTTTTCACCCTTGTTTGCTATGCAGCCTTTCAAATTGTTCTACTGGAGTTCCTTATAGTGAATTTGAGCCCCTGACAGGAGGCTGTTTTGCCTTGGTTAACTTTTGTGCAAAAATCATAAGATTGTTCATTGACTAACACACGTGGTCTCCAGAACAGTAAGACTACTCAGAGTTGAAAAGCTGAGATGTATCTGTTTCCCTTAATTTCTGCCTCTGCAGATATTTAAAATGCAAGGAGCCCACTTCCCAAATAACAGCACTAAATTCCTCATGCCCCTTTGTTCTCAGGGAATTGAAGGGGAATAAGTGAAAATGTATCTGCATATTAAAATGATAAAATTGGGGGGGAAACTCCAAATGCACAAACTACCCTGAAATATACTAGGACTCTGTTACAGCAGATTGAACAAAGTATAAGATATTATATTTGATCTTGTTTGCACAGTGCTTTGCCTAATAGGAATATTTGTACCAGGGTTTCTGTACATGACATGTTCCTTATACTCCTTTTTAAATACCTGCTACTGGCAGAGTCAGTATATAGACCTAGATGTAGAGCCAGTACCACAATTCTTGTATTCTTGTGTCAAAATCATTTTGTAGGTCTTCAAAGAATATTCCTTAGGGTAGTGGAATGACTACCCTAAGACTGACTGACAAAAAGAGAAGCTGTGACTGAGAGATACAGCATAACAACTGTGAGCCATTACAGCAATACAGGATCTCTGTGTAGATTACTTGTTACAGATACATGCGGGTCTAGAGCCATGTTCCAAGTTAGCAAACCCTGCATGTTTGGTGGGGGAAAAACCCAACATATACAAAGATTTCAGTAGAGAATTGTCCCTTGTCGATTTTGTGTACATCTTTCTGAGCTGAGAGGCTGTAGGCTATGGAATGATGGCAGAAAATTAAATTGGAAAACAAAAGTGATACAGAAAAATGTAAGATAGTTGAACATTAATAAAATCAGTTGGCATATGTCGTGGTTTAACCCCAGCTGGCAACCAAGCACGATGCAGTTGCTTGCTCACTCCCCCCTCAACTAGAGGGATGGGGAGGAGAATCAGAAAGGAATGTAAAAGTCAAGGGTTGAGATAAGAACAATTTAATAAGCAAAACAAAAGCCACACATGCAAGCCAAGCAAAGCAAGGAATTCATTCACCACTTCCCATGGGCAGGCAGGTGTTCAGCCATCCCCAGGAGAGCAGGGCTCCATCACACGTAATGGTTACTCGGGAAGACAAAGGCCATGATGCCAGATATCCCCCCCTTCCTTCTTCTTCCCCCAGTTTATATACTCAGCATGATGTCATATGGTATGGAATACATCTTTGGCTAGTTGGGGTCACCTGTTCTGGCTGTGTCCCCTCCTAATTTCCAGTGCCACTCCATCCCTCTCGCAGGCAGGGCCCAAGAAATCAAAAAGTCCCTGATTTAGTATAAATATTACCCAGCAACAACTAAAAACATCACTGTACTATCAACATTTCTCTCATATCATAGCCAAAACACAGCACTGCACTAGCTACTAAGAAGAAAACACTAATTGTGTTAGTGGATACCAGGATGGTATCCACCCCTTATTCCATACCATTTACATCATGCCATACTTTCCAATACCACCTCATTAACCACCATCACCCTTCCCATCCTTTGATATAATACACAGATATTTCCCATGTCTATGGACTACCCCTGTAAAAAAAAAAAAAAAAAAATCCCACAAAACAAAACCAAGTCTATAAATGTCCATTGTGTTCATTTAGTCCATGAACATGGTCTCTTATGGTGGTCATTCAGGAGAAGAGAGGTGGTGTGTTGTATGGGGTTATCTGGCACCAAAAACAGCTCGGGTCACTGCTGCACTTGCATTGCTTCTTGTAAGGCTTGTCCTTCAATGGTTCAGGTGGTTGCTGCTATAGTCATTCCTATAACATGAAACTCAAATTGTGGGTTACAACAGTTTAAAGGCATATCCATTACAATCTCCACCCCTGGACCCTTTGGACCACCCCGTAGGGTTTAACATTGCAATGAAATCTTCCCCTTGGACTTATCCACAGACTGCAACCTGTTCCAAGTGGAGCCTTGTGAGCCACAGTCTCTCCAGGGGTATACCTGCTGTGGCATAGACTCATCCACAGGCACAGTCACTTTGAGGTGCACCTGTTCCAACATGGCCTTATCCATGGGCCATCACCATAGACCTGCTCCAATGTGGCCTTACCCACAGCCACAGTCCCTTCAGAAGTAAATCAGCTCCAGCATGGCCTTATCCCTGGCTGCAATCCCTCCAGGGCTGTACCTGCTCTTTCATGGACTTATCCATGCCCACATGCTTTGAAGTGCTCCAGCATGTCCTCACACACAGCCACTGATGCTTCAAGGTGTACCTTCTCCAACATGGACTTGCCCTTGGGCCACAATTCCTCCAGAGGCATATCTGCTGCAGCACAGACATAACCATGGCCACAGACACAGATATACCTGGCTAGGATCACTGTTACCGAAACCTCGGAATGAAGAACTTATCGACACCAATGTGATGTAGATAAGCAGACACTTCTTTATTGATGGCCGGGTGCGTGAGCGAGTCCTCTCACGATCAACGCACGCCAGGTCTCAAAATCAGATTCCATATATAGAACTTATTCATACATATTCATTAATTATTCATGCATAATCATAACATTTCCCGTAAACCATTAACATACTCTCCTCCTATATCCAATTCTGCGCAGTAGAGCTTAGAAAGGTCTAGAAATGGGTCTGGGGTACGATTTGGGTAGGTGGTATATGAGTTGGTGGTCGCGATCTCCCCCTGCCGGAATTACCTCTTACTAAAGTTCACGGTTTCTTGGCAGGCACCTACAAGCTGTTCCAGTCGACTCTCCCCAGTTCCCATTAATCTCATATTCTGACATTTCAATACACCTCTGCGTACAGAAGACTGGTTAAATACAATGGAACCTTCCAACCCTAGAGTTATTACAATAGTTCCAGGCCCTTCTTCTAGCCTTGATACAAGACGTACAAAAGATTCCATAACGTCTCTTATTGCATATATGCAAGTTTCCTATAATTTTTTTTTTCCTTAGCCTTCTACATTTTAACTCTATTATATGATTTTATAAAATCAATTAATTAATCAAATAGAATCAATCGATTTTAACTTATTAACTAATCGGTAACATTTCCCCCCTTTGAAAGTGTTGAAAATCATTATTTCAATACTTTCACTTTATTCATATATCTTTTGTTTCAACATATTTGGGTAATGGATCATGTCTTGGTAAAATAGTTGGTACTTCTCTCATAATCATACGACTCACTGCAATTCCATTGGTAAATTGTTTCTTCAGACATGCATATATCAGCATGCTCATCAAAAAGACAACTAGTAACAGAAACAAAGTCTTAATTATAGATTGTATCCAAGAGCTCAAATTCCATCCCAGTTTGTTAAAAATTTTCCCAAGCCAATCTTCTGACATATCCTTTTGAATTGTTTCAGTTTCTTTTTCAATTTTTCCCAATAGGTCTAGATCATGTTCCACATCCTGAGTGACATTTGGAATGTGGATACAACAGTGGTCCAGTTTATCCTTAAGATATCCACACACTCCATGTTCTTTAAGTAGGAGCATATCTAGTGCCATTCTATTTTGTAAAGTCATTCTGGAAGTTGCCTGTAGTTGTATATTCAATTCCTTAAACCCCTTCTTGGTAACGTTTGCCAATTTTTCCACTTGACCAGTTAACTGATAGAGCCATGCTCTGTTTCTATATGAAGCTATAGGATTTAAAAGTGATTCCAGTGCCCAGCCAATTTTCACTCCTGTAGATGGTTCATTCCAAATATCATCATTTATCCCTGATCTCTTTATTCGTTTTAATTCTAGATTCTCTAGAGATCCTTTAAATGGTGATTTCTTCCAAATCGGACACAATGTTGGCATGCCCAATGTGATTTGTTTTACCTTACCATCTAATGGTAGGTGTGTTGTCCAGGTTCCATCACTTAATGCCCAAACTAAATGTCCTGGACTTCGAATAGAAGATTTTCTACAACTAAACAAAGTTCCTCTTCTGACTGTAAAGGCGCTGGTTAAATTGAGAGTATTCTTAAGACCTCGACAAAAACAACCATATTTCAAAGCAGCAGCCAACGGAGGAATTCTTTGAATTACTAAGTCTGCATTATTACAATCATACACTTTTTCACATTTCCACCATGGCACTATTTTATTTTCCTTCTCTCCCGATGTAGTTGACCTATCATCTACCCAGGGTAATACTGAAAAAAAAACTTTCCATCCCAGGTAAAACACCAAGAAATTCTTGCTATATACTGAAAATGGGAAAATATGGACATAGACCATATAGAGTCCCACTGGTCTACTACCTGGGTGCTCTGGCCAGTTTCGTTACACTTCCATTTCATAACACTTTTGCTCACGTTGATTTTAAATTGTTCATCATAAAAACACCATCCCACAGTCTTAAATCTTCCTATTTTGGTAAAAACATAATTTAACAATTTTTCACAATCCGCCAGATTACCTGGATTTTTCCACTGTTTTCTAATGACTTTTATTTGCTCATACCATTGAGTCACTGGCCTCTGTTCACAATAATTGGTTTCATTTTTATGTTCCAGGTTAGTCAAGTTCATAGTTAAAATTCCCCATGGAATAGATTCACCTACTGCCTTCGGTACTGGCAAACAAGCAGTGATCTGCGTGACGTTTTGTAAATTGGCAAATTCTTTAATCAATCCTACCATCAAATTTTCCTCAGCCATTTGTTTGGGAATGTCAATCACTTGTTCTGTTTCTATTTGTCTTATGTTCCTGTCCACCAAGTCAGCCCATGATCCCACCAACACTACCAACCAAAAGAAAATCCAAAAACCAATCATAACCTGATATGCAAAATTAAACATGTTTCAAAATTAATTTTAAGTCTCTGAGTTACGTTTCACAATCTTCCACGGAGTAGATGCTTTCTTCACTGTGCTTTCTTCACTCAAATATAATATATCCAAGCATCCGATTCTACAATTTTGATAGCTGTAAAGGTGGTTAGCAGTATCTGGAAGGGTCCTCTCCAGTGCTCCTGCAAAGGTTCGGAGATCCAATTCTTCACATAAACATAGTCTCCCGGCTGGAAATCATGCACTGAATTTTCCAGAGATAAAGGTCTATTCCAAATTACTGCACTCCGAATCACAGCCAAAGTTTTCCTTAAAAAAAGCAAATAGTTCTACACATCTTGTTTTCCTTTTACATGTATGTTTAGATTTGGTTCTAGAGACTCATATGGTTTTCCATATAATAATTCATAAGGACTGACTGAGGTTCCACTCTTTGGCTGTACCCTGATTCATAATAATGCCAATGAAAGTGCCTGAGGCCACTTTAAACTGGTTTCTTGACAAATTTTACTTATTTGTCGTTTCAAAGTTTGATTCATCCTCTCCACTTTTCCACTAGATTGTGGCCTCCAAGACACATGCAAATCCCAATTAATACCCAATACTTTGCTAACACTTTGGACTACTTCAGCAACAAAGTGTGGACCTCTGTCAGAGGATTTCCAATAAAAACTCCAAATCTCAAAATTATTTCTTGTAATAACCACTTCACAACCTCTTTTTGCTTGTGTGGTGCGACAGGGAAGGGCTTCTGGCCATCCTGTAAAAGTATCAACCCCTACCAGAATGTACCGATACCCATTTTGTCTGGGTAATTCTGAAAAATCTACTTGCCAATAATCTCCAGGTTCTACACCAGATTTCAGTCTACCCATTTGAACCCTTTTCTTAATCATTGGATTATTTTTCAAACATACTTCCCACTTTGCAGTTATCATTTTAGCTATTCCCAACATCTTAACTGATACCACTTGTTTTCGTAAGGATGTTACTAAAGCTTCTGCCCCCCAGTGACATTCTTGGTGCTTTGTTTGAATTATCTCTCTCATTAAAAGAGGTGGAATTACTACCTGTCCATTAGGAGTTATCCACCATCCAGCTAAGTTTTTCTTAGCATTTAATAACTGACCTAATTTGTCATCTTCCTCTGAATATCTCGGTTTTTCCCTAGGAAGGGTTACTGTTTTAAAAAAAATTATTGCCATTTGCGATGCTTGTTTCTTTGCTACCTTTTTTGCTGTTTTATCAGCTAAATTATTTCCAACTATTCTTTTTATATTTCCAATCTAATGTGCTTTACAGTGCATGATTGCTACTTGACCCGGCTTTTGAACTGCTTGCAATAATCATAAAATTTCTGTTTGATGCTTAATGTTTGATCCCTGAGAGGACAATAACCCCCTCTCTTTCCACAAAGCTCCATGGACATGCACTACCCCAAAGGCATATTTTGAATCAGTCCAGATATTTACTCTCTTGTCTTTGCTTAGTTCTAAGGCTCGAATTAAAGCGATGAGTTCCGCCTTTTGGGCTGATGTGGTACTCGCCAATGCTCCTGCTTCTATAACTGTAGTCTCTGTTGTTACCGCATATCCAGCGTATGGGACTCCTTGTTCCATAAAGCTGCTTCCATCAGTATACAATTCCCAGTCTGGTCGCTCCAATGGCACATCCTTCAGATCTTCACGACTGGAATAAACATACTCGATGGTAGTCAAGCAATCATGTTCCAGTCGTCCTTCTTCCTGTATGGAACTTAAAAACACTGCAGGATTTACCAGGTTAGTTGTCTTTAGAATCACATCATCTTGTTCAGTCAATACCACCTGGTATTTCATCATTCGGCTGGGGGACAGCCAATGTCCCCCCTTCTGTTCTAGGACAGTTATCACCATGTGTGGGACATAGACTGTTATTGTTCTTCCCAAAGTCAATTTCCGAGCTTCTTGTATGAGCATCACTGTTGCGGCCAGTGCTCGAAGGCAGTTTGGCCACCCTTTACTCACTGTGTCCAGTTGTTTAGAGAAATATCCGACTGGTCGTTTCCAGCTTCCTATCCTCTGGGTTAACACGCCCAGTGCAAGGTGTTGTCTTTCATGTACAAACAGCTGGAAATCTTTGGTTAGATCCGGCAGTCCCAAGGCAGGTGCAGACATTAAGGCACGTTTCAACTCTACAAAAGCCTTTTGTTGTTGTGGGCCCCATACAAAGGGAGAGTTCTTTTGGGCCTCGTACAGCGGTTTAGCTATTAGCCCATAGTTCATGATCCAAAGGCGACACCACCCAGTCATTCCCAGAAATGCTCTGAGTTCATGAATATTTCTCGGCTCAGGTATACTACAAATAGCTTCTTTGCGATTTTTTCCTAATTGTCGTTGTCCTTTTAAATCTCAAAGCCCAGATATATCACAGTTTGGCAGGCTATCTGGGCTTTCTTCCTGGACACTTTGTATCCATTTAGTCCCAGGAAATTCAAGAGATCAATAGTCACCTGTATACAGGTAAGTCTTTCTTCTGCAACAATCAATATGTCATCCACATATTGTAGGAGTAAATGTCCAGGCCTTGATTTATCCTGTTTCCAGATTTCAAGTTCCTTTGTTAATTGATTTCCAAAAATAGTTGGACTGTTTTCAAATCCTTGGGGTAATCTAGTCCATGTCAGCTGCATCTTTTGCCTGGTTTGAGGATTTTCCCATTCAAAAGCAAACAGTTTTCTGCTTCCTTTTTCCAAAGGTATACAAAAGAAAGCATCTTTTAAATCAAGCACTGTAAACCACTGATAATTCTCCCTCAATGCTGTTAACAGTGTATAAGGGTTTGCTACCACAGGATAAATATCCTTAACTATTTGATTTACTGCTCTCAAGTCTTGTACCAGTCTATATTCACCCGAAGGTTTTCTGACTGGTAAAATAGGAGTATTATACTCAGATTCACATTCTTCCAAAATTTTATGCTCCAAGAATTTATCAATCAATTTCTTCAATTCCTGTCTCACTTCTGGTTTGATTGGATATTGTTTAATTCTCACGGCTCCTGCGCCTTCCTTCAAATCTATTTTAACCGGTTCTGCTAGTTTCGATTTGCCAGGAATATCTGTCTCCCATACAGTAGGGATCACTGCCAATTTACCTCCGGTGGAATTTCTTATTCCTTTACCTTTTCTTGTATCATCAAAACTTCTCCCGTTTTTGACTCGGGTATCTTCAAAAAGAGTTCTCCTTCATCAAAAACAATTTGTACATTTAATTTAGATAACAAATCTCTTCCTAACAAGGGTACCGGACATACTGGTACATACAGAAATTCATGTGTAATTATCTTATTTCCAAATTTCAAATCCAGGGGTTGCAGGAATGGCCTGTTTTTATTCCAGTTTTTACAGGTATTTAATAAAAAAATGTCGCTCCTGTATCCACTCCCAACCTCACAATTTAAACAACATGTATTTTTTTTTTCCACTTTCTTATTATCAGAAGTTATAGCTATTACCAAATTATCTCTAATAGTTAGCTTACATTCATCCTGCCAATCCTTTCTTTGTCTTAAATAAAAAACAAATCCACATATGGCATTTTATTCCATTTCCCTTCTCTTTTACAATACAACATTAACTGCAAAATAGTGTTATAATTCAGTGTCCCATTCGTGGGCCACTTTTCCTGATCTTCTAATGTATATATAGTGGTCACCAATTATTACAATATTCAATCATCTGGCTCTTTGACAAATCCTCATATAAATCCCCCCAATGCGCCAGTAAACATCCCAGTGGAGAATTTTTCGGGATTTTATCATTTAACACAAGATTACCCAAGCTTTTACATTTAAACAACCGAGTTAACTTAGTTGCCATGGTGTAATTACCCACAGTACAATACACAATTATTCAACTCTATCACTCCGATCCGCGGATCCACACTCCACAGTCTCACTCTTACAGCCACACTCACACTTTCCCACAGTTACTTTAAACAAACATATAACACAATATTATACCTCTTAATTTCTCTTCTTAATACACAAACTCACAGAACAACAAAGAAAACAAACATATAACACAATATTATACCTCTTAATTTTCTTCTTAATACACAAACTCACAATACAACAAAGAACACCAAAAGCTTCTTCTAACTTCTTGTTAGAGGCACTACCTTAGAGAACACTATAGCATATAGTTTCTCTTGTTTCCACTTTTGTCCAACCCTGCAATAGCTTTCGCTTATGTCTTACGGGCAGACGCCTAGGCTTCCACTTCCACAAGGATCCTTTTAGTCCAACCCTGCGCAGCTTTCACCGCGTCTGACAGGCAGACTTACTCAGTGAGACTCAAACTCACTGGTGGGTCTCCAACCCACTCCTTACCATACACTTCTTATAGTGGGACTCCTACCCACTTCCTCTAGTGCACTTACTTACTACAATTAAAAAAAGAAGTGTCTTACCAAATATCCAGGGAACGTCGCGAAGAGCCTTACGGATCGGGGATCGATGGGTATCCCCGAGAAATCCTCGGTGCTGGCCGGAACCGATCAGGTCCCCGACTCCTCCGGTCTCCTTCAGCGAGGTCCCATCTGGGTCGCCAAAACTGTTACCGAAATCTCGGAATGAAGAACTTATCGACACCAATGTGATGTAGATAAGCAGACACTTCTTTATTGACGGCCGGGTGCGTTGATCGTGAGAGGACTCGCTCACGCACCCGGCCGTCAATAAAGAAGTGTCTGCTTATCTACATCACATTGGTGTCGATAAGTTCTTCATTCCGAGATTTCGGTAACAGTTTTGGCGACATGAAAAATTAATCATAGAAAAAGCTATTTCTGTTGAGTGATGTGTAACGTATATTATGCTTTTCCTTCCTTGGTTTAAATAGCTCTTTTTGGTTTGAGGTTTTTGAGGAAGAAACTAAATAAGACGTTGTGTACTTTATTTTAAGGCAGAATGCTGTTGTAGTGTACCACTTTCTGTAACATTAAGCATATGCTATAGTAAAGCTTTTAGAAAGACATTTAAAAGTATTGTGTTATAAAGTATTGCTGTTTATAACCTGTGCAAATCTAATGAATGACCAAATTATCTTAAAAATGGTGAACTGTTGAAGAGTTATGATAAAAAGTTTCTACAAAACCAGACCAAAAGTCAGTATTTTTTATAATTTTTTCCACACAGTTCTCTAGCATTAGTGACATTGTCTGCACTTGCAAAATAACTACTTTATCATAGCTAAGTATATATATGCAAATGAATATGATGAAACTAAAAGCTAATGACTGTTTTTTCAATTTTATTTTCCATAATTTAGAAATAGAAGTTGGAATTGTCAGATAGTTTGAGGTTTTTGATCCCTTTTAAGGGAAATCTGAGTTTTGTTTGATTTAGCAGTAGTTCAGTTTATAGTTCTAGATGTTAGAACTAGTTTAACTGTGGTGGGTTGACCTTGGCTGGCTGCTTGGTGCCCACCACGCTGCTCTATCACTCCCCTCCTCAGCAGAACAGGTGGGAAGAAAATAAGATGGAAAAAAACCCACTTATGGATCAAGATAAAGGCAGTTTAATGAAGGAATAGCAAAAGTCGTGCATGCAGAATCAAAGAAAAACAAAAGATGTTATTCTCTACTTCCTATCAGCAGATGATGTTTGATCACTTCCCGGGAAGCAGGGCTTCAGTACATGTAGTGGCTTCTCTGGAAGACAAATGTTGTAAATAATGAATGCCCTCCCTTCCTCCTCCTATCTCTTAGTTTTTATTGCTGAGCAGACATCATATGGTATGGGATATCTCGTTGGTCACTGTCCTGACTATGTCCCCTCCCAAGATCTTGCCCACCCCCAGCCTACTGGTGAGGGGGGAATGTTGGAGAGATAGCCTTGATGCTGTGTGAGCACTGCTCAGTAGTAGCCAAAACACTGGTGTGGTATCAGCACCTTTTTTTTTTTTTTTTCCACTGGTCTTTTAATACTTATTTGAATATAAGATATATATGATTGGGTGCATACATAAATTATGTTGCAGAGCATGAAGGAAAAAAAAAAGTAAAAAAATTAAAATTCTAATGAATCAATTATGTTTATCATTAAGCAAGGGTGTATGAAAGGGACAGTCCTTACTTGACTAGCTTATTGTCAAAACATATGATATAAAGCAAATGTCAAGAAGTAAGATTTGGTTTCAAACAAGTGAAAAATAAAACCTTCCTTTCAATGATAATATATTTGGAAATGTTCTCTAAAAATGAACTTCTAATAATTTGTAGTAGTTAGCTGTGTTTCTTTTTTGGACAGAACCAATTCTTAGGCTTTATTTTGTTTTCTGATAACCTTTTAAAGTAGGTTATTTGGCAAATCCTGTACTATTATATATATACACATATATGAGGTATGTGTTCAACCACCTCAAAGTTATGAAGAGCTTTATGTCCAGTCGTACCTATTTGTTGTCTTTGTCTAGCCTGAATTTTCTTAGATTCGTGTACTCTTTATATTTGTATTCCAGACATCTTGGTAGAGTTTTCCTCAGCAATTTGCTGTTGTTTTTTGTTTTTCCCAAAACACTTTCATTAAAAAATATTCCTTCAAAAGCCTCAGTTATTTCTTTCTATATCTATCTGAAATATTACTCAGGCATATTGGAGAGGTAGCTTTCAGGTGATTTTTATAGTAGGTTTATGTGTTTATAAGTAGCTTGTTTCATACTGGTTTTGAACAGTTTGCATTTCTAATAAGATTTTTTATGCTTTCTTCATTTATCATACTTGAATAACCCACAGAATATACTTTATTTCTGTTGATTAGCCAAATTCTTTAAAGCGTATCCAATGTTAGTATTCATGTATGTTTCCAATCCTGTTATACAGGTATATCGATATCTCAGTGTTATTTTGATGCATAGTCCTTATTTCTGGCACAATGGACATTTCCAGTAACACATAGCTAGTAATAAGTGCCTTACAGAGACTCTTTTCCTTTAATGGAAGATTTCACATAATCAAACTGGTGAAAAGGGCAATGTTATCCTTGAATGTATAAATACAGATTATCATGTTAGAAGAGATCATTTATTTTGCCTTTGTATCTACTTTTGTTAATACTACTATTAGAACAACTTCTTGCATTCTAATACAGATAGGCTACAGAAAGTTTAAAAAGGCCTAGAGCTCAAAGGAAGGCAGCAGAAGGCAGCACATTATAGTGGTGTGGCACTGAAACAGTTCATTTGTCTGATTTAAGAAAAAATAAAAAAATTACTTTAGCATGGAAGAGATCTCTACTGGGACAGAGGGACTCAACTTTGCTGATAAAGCATAGCAACATCCCCATGATGGACACTGAAATTAGTTAATTTCTCTTCAATCTAAAATAAATTAAGTGCTGAAAATATTAGAAGAAAAATACTAAGATGTAAATTCTGCCTCTGAAGTTCCCTAAGCCACAGAGCTGGGAGGTTGTATCAGAGGTGGTGTTGGTCTGCTGTCCTGTTATCACTGTAAGTACTCACAAATGACTGCTGTTGAGGGGAAAGGCAGATGAATCAGATTAACCTAGTGCAGATGTTATCAAATTCTTATGTTGAGAACAACACTTAATGTGAGATTAAATAGCTTTTAAGGAATAGCTTTTTATCCTATGTAGCTTCTAGAATAAATTACTTACATTTTTATGCTGGGAATGGCTGGAGGCATGATTGAATCGTGATGCTTTCTTGCCTTCAAATCTGTGAATTTGTGTATCTTAATAGAGGGAACACACTTTCTTACATAAAACTTTGCATGAACTTCATAGTTGCAAAACTACATGCATTAGGCCCACAAGCTCACAGATTGCAGAGATCAGGAAGAAATCTCCTTCCCTTCCCTAAATGTACATCTAGATGGGAAACATCTATCTTCCCCTAAGGCATCTGGGATTGGCTGTAGCTGCAAATAAATTATCTGACAAGATTGAACAGGGCTTACAGTATTTACAGAGAACTCATCTTTCTTATATATTTAAGTGTCCTACTCAAGTGATTGGAATCATACTACTCATGAAATTAGCAAAGGAAAGGGATTTTTCTGCAAGTAGGGTTTGTAGATAAACTGAGGCTCAAGTTCAAGACTTCAGGACTTAACCCCAGCTGCCAACTAAGTACCATGCAGCTGCTCACTCAGTCCTTCTTCCCCCCCCCCCCCAGCAACAGAGGGGTGGGGAGGAGAATCAGGAAAAAGGTAAAACTCGTGGGTTGAGATAAGAACAATTTAATAATTGACATAAAGTGAAATATAATAATAATACTAATACTACTGATGAAAAGGAGAGAGAGGGAGAGAGGAATAAAATCCAAGAGGGGGAAAAAAAAAACAAACCAAGTGATACACAATACAATTGCTCACCACCTGCTGACTAATGCCCAGCCAGTCCCCAAGCAGTGATCAGCCCACCCCAACTCCCCCCCCCCCTCCCCCCCCCCCCTCCAGTTTATATACTGAGCATGACGTTCTACATAACCCTTTGGCTAGTTTGGGTCACCTGTCCTAGCTGTGTCCCTTCCCAGTTTCCCGTGCCCCTTTAGGCTTCTCTCTGGCAGGGCCTGAGAAACTGAAATTGACTTAGTATAAACATTACCTATCAACAACTGAAAACATCAGTGTCCTATCAACATTGTTCTCATACTAAAAACTAAACCAGCATTGTACCAGCTACTGAGAAGAAAATTAACTCTATCCCAACAGAAACCAGGACAGGGAGTCAGTCTGTAGCTTACATTGATGCTAATAAATTAAACAAACATGTCTATGACTCTTTTATTGTACTGAGGACTGCTGGCACAGAACTTCTTGCGTCCACATTAATGAGCTGACTTCTCCAGAACAGAGTAGCTACATATGTTTTGCCTGTTGATAATTGTGTTTGGTCACCTCCTGAACTTTTCCTGCAGTTTCCTTCTGGCTGATATTTCAGTTGGAGTTGTCAGCGACAGCTGTACATCCATCATGCATTTCCCACCTGTCTGGTGTGGCTCTTCAGCAACCCTGCAAGTGTATCCAGAAGTCCCAAACGTCTTCCCCTATCTGCCTCATCAAGTGACTTCTGATCCATTCAGGCTGTGAATGGACATGTAATCAACAATCTTGCCTCTTTCCACATTTCTCTTCCCCAGCCTGTTCACCCACTTTAGCAGGAGGCATATGATCTTCTCTTCCAACTTGGGCAAAGGATTTACTTTGCTACAGACTGCCATCTCATCCTGAAGTTTTTTGCAACCTGCATATTTGTATTCTTATATTCAAATTCTGCATGGTGGCCTTCCTCCACATTCTGTCAGTGAATTAAAAAGAAAATATGTTAACGTCTTGCAAACTGCATTTTTGCATAACCCTCATGACTGTTATCTTTTTTTAATGGTTGGTTGAGATTGTTGTTGGCTTGAGAACTTTTTGTTGTCTGTGATTCCCGAAGTGTTTACTAAGGTCCTGGTGACAGCTATGACCCATCTTCACCTTTGTTTTTTTGTTGGTGGGGGTTGATTTTTGTGGTGTGGTGTTTTATTTGTTGTGAGTTTTTTGTTGGATTTTTTGGGGGGGTTTGGGTTGTGGGTTTTTGTTTGTTTTTTAAATAGCAATTAGTCCTATCTAATCTAATGGGTAATCTGGATGATTTGTCATTTCAGGGGTTTCTTGGCTTGAAGCTACTATCTGGCAAGTATTGACTCTTGCATTTTGGAACCCCGCATCTGTGGGTTAAATGGATTCCCTGGAAATAAAAAATAAAGGAAGCAGTGTCAAAATCAAAAAACACAAAGACTAGTTAGGCTGATTTGGTTAAATCATATAGAGAAGCAAATGATGGAATTGAACAGTGCATTACACAAAAATTATATAAGCTTTCAAACAAATCACAAGCAGAAACCATCCATATGAAAGGTGGAAAAAAAGAGCTATAAGATGATGTAGGTAAAGTCAGTAATTTGACATTGAAAACTTAGATGTTTTTCCTATTAAACCGAGGAATAATAGAGTGTATGAATGATCGTTACAGGAAATTATTATTGCCTATAAATTTTGAATAGTTAATGAAGCCACAATTAGATTATTATTACTATCTGGGTATGTTCTTGCAAAGAGTTAATGTACTGGAAAATAAAATTCTATTTTCCTTAGTTTTATTATCTAATTTGTTTCATTATCATCACATTTTCTTACAAATACTAGGCTATGAATAATGAAGAATATTTGCTACCCAGCACAAACAGAAGGATACCATGGTCTTTGTTTTTCAAAAGCGTAACAGAAAAAAGGGATTTAATTCATATCATTATTTCCTATCACAGTTCCTTGTGAAACTGAACCAAATGTGAGGAGTGACTTCAGATTTGTACTTGTATGAGAGTAAGCAGATTCAGGCCATAAGGGCAAATTTTCAGCTCCACTGAAATCAGTGACAGCATTTTACTTGAGTTTAGTTGAACTGGCTTTCTTCTTAAAGGTCAATTTTATTTAAGGATGTACGAACACTATTTTTTTTTCCTATTAGTATTGTATATTAAAAAAATTAGTAGATCAATACCTTCTGTGTATTGCACAGACTTCCTTGTGTTGAGTTCTAAACTACATTTTAAAGGTATTTGGCCAAATTTGGGTTTTCTTATTAAATAAGCCTGAGTCCTGTCTGCTTTCTTTGAGGAATAATTTTGCAGGAACTTCAATAGGGTAAAGTTCAGGCTCTGTCCTAAAGGCAGAAATAAGAGGTTTGTTTCCTTAAATATGTAAAAGGCTGGAGATGTTCAGTAAAAAAAAATCTTTTTCTCTGTATCTGTCATCTTATAGCTTTGACATACAAAATCTATTTATATTCCAACACATTTTATATAAAGAATGCTGATTTGATTACCTCTCCCTCTCCAAACAGCAAATGGGAAATCAGCAAGAGCTTTATGTGCATATAGAATGGCAGAGTTTGAGCCACCTCAGTGAGATCAATGCATATGAACATTTAGGTTCAAAATTAGATCTTAGTCTCGCAAACTGCTCCACACCCAGTACCTTTAAAAATCAGAGGAATTCTATATGGTCACAACAGTCTACATGCAGAGAGGTTACTGGATTTGTTCCAAATTTTAAGCTTTGTTATTTTGTCTATGGATTTGGCTTACAGACAGACGTTAACTCTATTAGCACTGAAATATATCTCATGATCAGACCTCCATATGATAACCCATTTTAAAACAGTCCTTATGTTATTTTTAACAGAAATGTCTGGTGGTCTGAAATTAGTAAATATTTGGGTTAAAAATTAAAGCATTAAAATGGTATCTTTTTGTCTTTGTTTTCACTCACCTTTCAAAATATTGGAAATTATTCTGAAACATACTGAAAGGAAATCAGTATAAATCCTCTAAAATCAAAGGCATTGTAAGAGTGTTCTCATATCACTAGCTATATCATAGGGTTGCATATTGTCATGGTTTAACCCCAGCCAGCAACAAGGTACCATGCTCACTCACAAACCCCCTCCCCTGGTGGGATGGTGAGGAAAATCAGAACAAAAAAGGTAAAACCTGTGGGTTGAGATAAGTAAAGTTTAATAATTATTTCAAAGTAAAATGAAATACTATAGAAGAATGAAGCTGGGTTAATTAACATTGATAATATACAACTGTGGGTTGGCTTCAGGGGTGGTGGGTTGGTCGATGTAGATAAGGTGCAGGTGTGGCTGGTTAAGTTAAGTGGTTGAGAGCCAACAAAGAGAGAGCAGCCGAGGAGGGAGAGAAGCAGCAGCAACAACAACAAGAGATGAGAGAACATGTGTGCTGGGTGAGGTGAAGGCAGCAGAGGGACTGTATGAAGAGTATGCTGGTATGAAGTGGTGAAAGACCTTGTTGCAGCTTGATAGTTTGGGGAGTGCTGTGACAAAATACTATTAATAATAACAAAAAGAGAAAGTGAAATAAAACTTGGGGGGAAAAAACCCAACCAAACCAAGTGATGCACAATACAGTTGCTCACCACCTGCTGACTGATGCCCAGCAAGTCCCCAAGTAGTGATTTTTTCCCCCCCCCCCTCCCCAGCTAATGCCCCCAGTTTATATACTGAGCATGATGTCATATGGTCTGAAATATCCCTTTGGCCAGTTCAGGTCAGCTGTCCTGGCTGTGTCCCCTCCCAATTTCTTGTGCCCCTCCAGCCCTCTCGCTGGCAGAGCCTGAGAAACTGAAAAGTCCTTGACTTAGTATAGACATCACACAGCAACACTTAACACAATGATGTTTTTATCAACCTTATTCTCATACTAAATCCAAGACATAGCACTGTACTGGTTACTAGGGAGAAAATTAACTCTGTCCCTGCTGAAACCAGGACACATATTCAAAATATGTAGGTGTAACTGACTGCTGTGTGACCACTGCTGCAGAAAACTTTTTAATTCCATTTTCAATTCCAGGTACTTACATGTTAACTACACAAAAACTCTTTGAGCTGCTGTACTTGAAGGATAATATCTAAAATGATGAAAATTCTCCTTTAAAGTCATTATTTAGCCTTTGGCAAAAATATATTTTTCATTTTAGTTTGTTACAGTGTACTCTTAAGACACGTTATCATTAGAAGATAATGAGAAGGAAACTGAAATGGCAGTTCATAAGGTTTTTTTAAAAATAATTTTTGGTATAATTGAGAGATAGTTTTTATTTAGAATCAAAGTTTAAATAGTAGGAGTTGCAATTAATTTTGTTTAGTTGATAAGAATAATATCGTAAGATGGTTCCAATATGTTCAAAAAGTAAAAGTGTTTGGAATTGGTAGCAGTTTATAGACGTGCTGCTATAACTTCATAACAACACGGTATACTGCTTTATGGAGCTAGTGATTACAAAGATCTACTTTAATTTATTTATTTTTTTTTTACTGGCAGGTGTCTCACTGGCCTGAGGCCAGCAGCTGTGAGTGTACTGCAGCCTGCCGTTTACACCAGAGTGTAGAAAATGCTGACACCAGCTGGCTGCACATAATTAAGCTGATTGCGGTCTGACAACTTGAACTATGATACAGATATGTGATAAATATACAAAATATCTTACAAATTTGATTCTTGGATATATTTTATGTACTTTTTTTCTCCTTAACAGATATGATATCTGCACTTATAAAAACAAGCCTTGTGGAACACTGGGTAAGATTAGAAAGAGAAATTTCAGCTTGTATTTGCTGTTTGTTTCCTTGCATTATACTTGACTATTAATTTATTGGCTGATTAGTTCTTTTTATGTTTATGCTTTCAAAATTTTGCAGTTTTATAAACGTGAATAATAAGTTTAAATTAAATGAACTGCTGATGGGCCTTTCTTCTCTGGCAGCTGTAATGCTGATAAAACCTAGCAGGTTACTCAAACTTACCAAGCAATAATTAGAGGAGAGGATTTACTGTTTATTTCTATTTAACCTGTCCCCACCATCATTTTAAAACAAATACAAATAAAAGACCTTAGGAAAATTTAAACAAACAAACAAAAAACCCCACAACAAACACACCCACCTAAACCAACAAAACCTACAAATCCCAAAATAACACCCTACAAAAGAAACAGGCTTTGAGATTTACACTGTTGGTCTGTTGCACACAAGGAGTACAGCTTCAGACTGTTACTTTCACAAACTTAGAATAATATGACACAGTGATATAAGTTACAGTAATATCAAACTCCTTAAAACAGTGCTTTGACAATGGAGAAACACAAGCAACCTTGCGTACAGGATGGAGAGCTGTTGTTCTCTCCATACCTAAATTTGTCACCAAAAGTTATTTACTATACTGTAGTTGTTACCTTTGATAGTGCTTTAACATATGAAAGAAACATTATTCAAAGAATGTAAATATATATATTTTTCAATTTGGATCCTTTAATATAATCCCCTCTCAGAATTAATTAAAGATATAATTGTAATTCAGTTCAGTTTAGTAATACTTTTCTCATAATCAGAGCTCATAATTAGGTTTTCTTTGTCTTTGCCTGTATTACTGTGTGCTTTGCTAGCCTTAACTCATGTTGATTTTTCTACAAGTCTTGCTCAAGTCAGCATGATGTTTGTGGCACAGGGAAATAGTTTACATGGGTGAAGGTATCAGAATTTTGCCTGCTGTAAATATAAACAATATTCACACCATGTTTCAGTAAAAGGCAAATGATGATGAATTTCTTAATGTAACTGATTTTCTTTTGATATCTGTATGGAAGAGACAAAACTGAAGAGACTCTATATTGATGTCATATAATTGTCTTTGTATTCTTAAAAGAAGAAAGTTTTAAAGGGTGTACATTCACTGATGAACTATTTGATATTTATATGTGATATTTTTAACACAGTTCATTAGTGTACTATTTCTTACTGTATTAGATGTTGGCATAAAGGTAAATACAGCTTTACTTGAATACAGAATAACAGGGGATAGACTTTGGCAAATGCTTGATTTTATAAACAATTAAAAAATCACATGGTATCAGTTCCAACTCACTGTTATGGGACCCTTGGCAACAGAACCATGACACTTAATTTTCATTATAGGCATTGAATGGGAGAAGAGACCTCTTTTGCAAGGCATTTAAATATGCTTAAGTCCCACTGACCTCCAGTAACTGAAGTTAAACATGTATTTAAGGTGTTTGTGAACAAAAGTCTCAGGAATCTTTCATGGAAACTCTTAGAAAAGATAGACCTCAGATGTCTTTGCAGCATCTCTGTGGTTCCAGTGAAGAATTCATTTTTTTAAATGAGCCATAGATTGGGTTCTGGACTTGATCTCTGCCACTTTCTGCAAGCATGGTATGGAATTATAAATCATTAATCTGGTCCTGTAAGTCACTGAAGCAAGTGCTCAGTTATAAGATCTGAAGATAGAGATGACTTCACTCAAATGTGGTGAACTTTGCAGGGGAACATGGCAATTGTTATGTAAGTATTGCCATTTTGTCTTAAGAATGTCCTACTCAATTAGCATAGCATGGTTTAGGCAGGTTAACTGGAATTATTTTCTACAGGTTGCATACTGCAAACAATTTACAGACTTTTCTTAATGGATAGTAACTTTTCCTCTGATGTTTCATCCTGTCCTCCGTGGGCATGTCTACACTGGTGATTTGATTTAGAGCAGTAGTACTGTTTTGATGCAAAATCTACAGGCACACATTGTCACCTTTTGCCAATGTCAGTTTGGTTATCAGAGTAGTTTTAGTATGTGCAAACTAGATTTGTTTTGGAGAAAATTAAGTCAGAACACATATTCCCCAAATGTCCCATATGTGCCTACAGGAGACGTTAAGGTCTAAATAACTATGTGGGATGTATTCTCATGATATCCCGTAATATTTTTTCCTTTTGAAAGCTTTGAGCCACATATGTAGTGAATATGTTTGGCCTACAGGATTAAACTAGTCCAAAGTAGAAAGTTCAACCCACATACAAAGATATGTGAGGAGCCTCAATATCAGTGCTTCACTCTGCTGACCAACTCCTATGGCTCCAAATTGCTTGCTAATGTGGACACAGCCAGGAAGCACTTGTCATCTAAACAGAATAATTTGAAATAGCACTTTTCCCAGTCATTGTTCTGTTATAGTGTAGTTAACTGAGCAGGTAATTTCCTTAAAGAAAACTTTACTGCTTATTTAGATAAGAAACCCTAGAGAGCAATATATTAAATAAATCTGATGTTTAGAGCTTTCTGTAGTGGCAATGTAGTATTGTACTACAATAGTAGTACATACAATAGTAGTATGATACTCTGTTGCTGAAGAATGTATAAGATAAGGAAGAGCTTTCTCTCTCTAAAGTTTTTAAAAGTGCTTGTAATATAGTAAGGTTTTAATTCCAGAAGATGATGGGTAATAAATGGAAAAGACTTCAGTGGTTAAATGAATGCTTGTTATTAACATGTCTCCTCTCTCTTATATTGATGCATTCAGTTTTGCTTTTATAATTTTTTCAATGTACCATGTGGGGCTTTTAATAGCTGAAAAAGTTGCTCATATGTTTTTATGAACCCACTAAACTTAAACATTTCTTTCGAAAAATAATGTGGATACATTTTGCTTTCTTCAGGATCAAGAATGTTAAAATAGAAATGCTTTCTTGAATTCTCTCTCCTGACTCAAGTTACTAGGTGGTCCCAAGTTACCAGAAGTAAAATTTATAAATCTAACCCCTAGTCTAGACATTTTCCAGCACTGACTGCAGTACTGAAAATATTAATGTCTAGCTGGCAAAGTAAAATTCCCCCCAGTGATTTTTGCAAATGGCTAGAAAGTTATCCTTTTGCCAACCGCTCCTTCTGTGCATAGAGGTTATTGAAAAGAATCCAGGCATTTATAACAAGGGCTTTTAAGACTGAAACACCTTGGCATGACCTTTCTGTCTCCTCCTGTTTATTAAGGCTTGGCCTCTGTGGCTGGAATGTGTGAGCCTGAAAGGAGCTGCAGCATTAATGAAGACATTGGCCTAGGTTCAGCTTTTACCATTGCACATGAGATTGGTCACAAGTGAGTGAGTTTGAAAAAATATGTTTTAATGTATCACCTTTTTAATAAAATATTAATTATTTTTCCTGCATGGTTGTAACATCTCTTTTCTGGTGCTCCATGTTTCTGTATATAGTATTAATGAGTGGCAGTACATTTTATGTAGTATATATTTCCAAGGGCTTTAACTGTAGTACTCAAGACTTGTTGTTTACCCTTTGATTTCAGATTCCAGTTTAATCTGTGCTTTTGAGATTTGGCTCACAAATTTCCTATTCTGTTTCCTTTCTAAAATATTTGGCTTTGAAAATCTCCCCCCCCCCCCCCCCCCCCACAAAAGTAGTTAAAAGGTAGTTCTTTTTGCTTTTTGTTATTTTGTCTTACATATAATTCAAACTATTTTCATTAAAACATTGATTCTGTTGTCAATATTCATACACTCTGTCATCTTTCACTCAAGTATAAAATATATGACAGTCATAGCATCACTTGTTGCATTTTAATCACCTGCATATCATCTTAAAGAGTTATGATGTTATGAAAGTGATAAAATTTGAGTAGAGTTTGGTCTGGAAATATTTCGTGTCTTCTTTCAAAAGACAGCATTGTTAGTACGTTGTGATGACTCTAAAAATACTAGGCACCTTCTATTATCAAGAAGTTATCAAGAAGTTTCCTTCTTTGTTTACATGGGTTGACCAACACTGAGTTATGGATGACATGTTTTTCCAATTAGCTGATGCAACTGCTAAAAGTTCCAATGCAGACTGAAATGGAAGCTATCAATCTGCTGATCAAAAGCAGGAGTTGGAAGTAAACACTTATTTCCAGCCCACCTATCATGCGAGATAATCACTGGGCAAGTATGATCTCATTTATATTATGTACAAAAAACCCACTGTAGTTGCACTGAAGTAGATGGATTTTAGAATCCAAAAGCAATTGTATAAGATTTGAACAAAAATAATTTAAAACACGTGTAATTCTCATCATCCTCATTTCATTCCTCATTTACATGAGTTGAAAATGATAGGATAAAGGGAAAATATATTTCTGCTGTTGAGGAAAGAGCTCCTTCAAATCACTCATAGTTCTGCAATTCTTCTTAATAACATCTCTTATAGTAATATGTGACCTTGCTGTGAACTTGTCAGACGTTTAACCACAAAAATCATACATCTTCATTCTAATCCGTATATCATGCAACTACATCTTTTATACAAGTTATTCCATTAAATATATGCAGCTATTTTATCATGTAAAACTGGCATGATAACAATTGTTTTGAAGAGCTTAGATTTTGATTAGAATCTGAGAAAAGCAATATAGCCATCGTATATATCCTGTGATCACAGGATTGTTATTTTTTTTACCATCTGTGTTTTCTTCATATCTTTTGGCCTCTTATATATAAGATCTTTTAAAATTCTGAAATCTCAGCTCTTCGAGGCTTTCATTTCCTCCTGTAGCTTGCACGACATGTGCTGCTTTGAAATAAAAGTAGAAACCATATTTATTAGATTTTATCTGATGCACAGTGATTAAAGAAAATTGCATTGCAAGCATGGTGTTAAATGAACATACCATGTACATAAAGCTGAAGGAAGGGGGGGACGTTTGGAGTGATAGCATTTGTCTTTCCAAGTAACCATTACGCGTGATGGAGCCCTGCTTTCCTGGGGATGGCCAAGCACCTGCCTGCCCATGGGGAGTGGTGAATGAATTCCTTGTTTTGCTTTGCTTGCATGCATGGCTTTTGCTTTACCTATTAAACTGTCTTATCTCAATCCTTGAGTTTTCTCACTTTGACTCTTCCAATTCTCTCCCCCATCTCACTGTGGGGGGAAGTACGCGAGTGGCTGTGTGGTGCTTAGTTGCCGGCTGGGGTTAAACCAGGACAATACCTTCAGTAAAAGCTGGAAAGAATATGTGGGCAAAAAATCTTCAAGGCACATTTTGTGCTATCCACTCATCACCCCTCATTCACCTATAATGTGACTAAATGCCTCTCTGTCTAAATCAATCAAGCTATTACTTTCTCTCGACTTACTGCTTTTTTGAGCAGGTATTATTAATGAATGTACTAGAAGTTACTTGCAAGTGTGAGTAAAATAATAGTTTCAAGGAGCATTGTAAATTTTTTTCTTTGGCTGTGCCACAATGATTACTTTTCTCTTCAGACATACATGGGAAATAGGAAATTGGCATTTTTGTCAAATGAAAAATAGAAGCATTTAAATGACATGTCTCCATTGAATATCTAACATACACTAAAAAACCCACTCAAATTAGAATCAGAGGATTGCATTTTCACGGATCATGTTTTTATTAATTATATAGTTGCTGTGGAATACCAGTTTTGTTAAAAAATGTTAAAAGGGAATGGTAACGATAATGGTAATGTATTCTGGTTGACTATTCACAATTTCTCCAAAATTGGATTTCTAAGAATCTCTGATGGGAAGTATGGCTCAACTTCTTATTAGTTTCTAGTAGTTCATTAAATTATAAAGTAATGAGAAGTCATTAGGTCACCCATTCTGACTTTCTGTATATCACAATGTATTAAATTTAACTCATTTACCTTTATATTGATCCAATTAACTTGCATTTGGTTGAAGAATAGTATCCAGAAAAGCACTTAATCTTAAAGATTTAGAGACTGAGAGTGTGAATGTGATTATTATGGTCATTCTATTTATAAGTACTTTTTAAAATATGTTTCTGGCTTCTGTTCCTTAAGACTTGTAAGTTTTTATTGTGGTTTTGATATTTGTATAACCCAGTTTTGGTGCGGATAAGCAATCAAGACTCATAACTAGCTGTCTGCATTGAAGATGACCATACACTGATTAACTCTGTGGGTTTTTTTTCTTGAGGACATAAAGAAGGTATTAGATTAACAGTTTTATGGTTGTTTCTCCCTATGCATGGTTCTGATAACAGCCTTGTATTACCCTTAATACTTCCATGAATCAGATAAAATTCAGAGTGAGCACTTCAGCCTTCAGAATAGTGTCTCTAGAAATTTGATTTATGATGCTTGACTTTCAGGATGCTGAAGAAATGCTTAAGATTTCTGGTAAGCAGAAATGACACAACCAATGATTTCTCATGGCAGGAGTGAAAATTGAATGTGTATCCCCTGTATTGTCGAATGTCCTGGTTTCATCTGGTATAGAGTTAATTTTCTTCTCAGCTTCTCAGTAGCTGGTACAGTGCTGTGTGTTGGATTCAGTATGAGAATAATGTTGATAACACACTGATGGTTTTAGTTGTTGCTGGAGTAGTGCTTACCCTCAGTCAAGGACTTTTCAAGAAGTTTCCCATGCTCTGACAGTGAGCAGGTGCACAAGAAGCTGGGAGGGAGCAGAGCCAGGACAGCTGACCTGAACTAGCCAAAGGGATATTCCATACCATAGAACATCATGCTCATTATATAAACTGGGAGGAGCTGGCCGGGGACTGCTAAAAGCTGCTCAGGGACTGGCTGGGCATCAGTCAGTGGGTGGCGAGCAATTATATTGTGCATCACTTGGTTTTTTTTCCTCGGGTTTTTTACTTTATTTCAATTATTAAGCTGTTCTTATCTCAACCCACGGATTTTACCTTTTTTCCCCCCTGATTCTCCTCCCCATCCCACCAAGGGGTATGTGGGAGTGGAGTGAGTGAGCAGCTGCGTGGTACTTAGTTGCTGGCTGGTGTTAAACCACAACAGTCCTTTCTGGTGAATATAAGAGCACCCAACGTGGTGCTTGCTTCGGCAGCACTTATATTAAAATTGGAATGATATAGAGAAGATTAGTATGGTCCCTGTGCAAGGATGATAGGAAATTCATGAAGTGCTCCATATTTTAGCCTGGGTAGTTCAGTCATTAGAGCATGAGACTTAATCCCAGGGCTGTGGGTTCAAACTCCATGTTGGGTGCCAAAAAGGACTAATTGTAATAAAGAGGAGAGGGAGAGAGAGGAATAAAACCCGAGGAAAAAAACCAAGTGATGCACAATATAATTGCTCGCCACCCACTGACTGATGCCAAGCCAGTCCCTGAGCAGCTTTTAGCAGTCCCCGGCCAGATCCTCCCAGTTTATATAATGAGCATGATGTTCTATGGTATGGAATATCCCTTTGGCTAGTTCAGGTCAGCTGTCCTGGCTCTGCTCCCTCCCAGCTTCTTGTGCACCTGCTCACTGTCAGAGCATGGGAAACTTCTTGAAAAGTCCTTGACTGAGGGTAAGCACTACTCCAGCAACAACTAAAACCATCAGTGTGTTATCAACATTATTCTCATACTGAATCCAACACACAGCACTGTACCAGCTACTGAGAAGCTGAGAAGAAAATTAACTATCCCAGCTGAAACCAGAACATCAGAAAAAGTTTGACTTTCTCTTCTTAGTGAAGAAAGGAACTATTTGCTGGCTTGAATATGCTCTTAGACAGGTGTAAGATTTAAGATCCAGTCCCACTTTCTGTTTCCCTACCAGCTGAGTTAGGGGGTTTTCCGCTCAGTGTTTTTATTTGAATACTTTCTGAACTGTCTAACTTGCCCCATGGGCACTGTATAGAAGGTTAGTTGAACTGATAGGGAATTCCAGGTTCCATTGAAAGGGGTATGCCCCTAAAAGAAAGGCATTGTGCCATTCATTGTTGCAGTCCTGTTGTGTGAGCTGAGATCTGGAAACTAAATAACAAAGTGAAAAAGAACAAGTAAGAGTAAAGGGAGGTGGGAATTGAAATGTTAAAACATGAGGACAGTGAACTAGACTTAGGACAGAGAACTGCCCATAAAACTCTGAGTAAAGAAAAAAATTACCAGAGACATCTATAGAGGGCTGTATGGAGGGAGCTGAGGGAAAAGGCTGGTGGCTCAAGTAACTTCTGAAAAGTAAGGATTATCTTGATTTATAGAAGATGTAATGAATTGAAATTCAGAGGAGTTTGGCAGTCATATCTTGATGAAAAGGTGGAAGAAATAGTAAGGAAATAGATTATCATCTAATGAAGTAAATTGGTTGCAAGATGAAGAAGAAAAATAGTATTTTCTAGCATGTATTTAGTTCTGAATTAGTTCATATGGCTAACGTGCCTGCAATTGTAGCATTTTTTAAAAGTCTTTTTTAGTCTGTATGCAAAGTAGAAAAATAGCATAAATACCCCTACTGTCCATATGAGAATGTTGGTCTTCTTTGCTGGAGTACAAATTTCTAATCTAGGAAATTGTTATCCTAGAGGTACTTTCAGAAGCTGTTTGTCTTTTCCTCATTCTTCAGTGATCAGAGCTCTTCATGTTTGATCATATAATCTCAGCTGCATTATAGGACTTGAGTTTGAGTGAGATATTTTCTAGAATAAACGCATCTCCAAGGAATATATGTATTGTACAACTACTAGGAAAATACTCCAGTCTGAGGTAATAGAGACACATATACCAAACTTAAAATATGAAGCACAACTAGGATGAATTGTACTAACACCACTTCCCATCAAGTCTCCCGTGAACACATCTCCAGTTGATGGTATTGTCATTGTTTTATCTATGATCTACATTGTATGAACACCTCAATACCACCCAAGACAAGTTAAAACTTGTCCTTGCTAGATGCTTAGGGTCCTGCTAGATGCCTAGGATCGTCTGAGAATGATGACTTACATTTTTAGGGACAGTTTAAGTATCTTTTTTTTTTAGTTAAGGGAGTAAATCGACTGGACAAGCCATATAAGACTATATATATTTTTATTCTCTCTCTTTTGTTAAAGAAACATTGTTTTAGGTCTGCTTTTGTAATGCTGCAGCATATAAAAGCAGGCAACTTGTATTAAAAAAAGTATTCATTGGGATTTTAATAATGTATTGTGCATTATAAAATGAAATATCATAGACTAGAAAACCAATTCTAGTTTCTGTGATATGGAAAAGGTTTGTGTCTGTGTAAAATATTATTTGAAGTATGGAATTAATAATACTAAAATAATTTGTCTAACATTAAAGCATTCTAATCAAGGAAAAGGAATGTAATAACATTTCAAAGATCTTAACAGATGTGTAGAGAATAAATAGGGGTGAAGAGGAAGGTTATAGAAACCTTCAGGGCATCATGAATTTCCAAAGGAAATCTGAGCTCAGAAGTTTGCTTCCTGATTACAGGCAATACTTTCCACTTTGACCTACACTGTAGAAACCTGTTGCATTCATACTCCAGCTTTGTGTAGCACACAAACCTTACTTGATATTACTCTTTTGGAATGAAAGCTGGATAGCTATGGCAATGTAAACCAGGAGGAGAAATTTATGGTCTACTTTTTCTAATATTCCCATAGAAGTCTGCTATTTCCCCATAAGAAAGTTCAGGTTTCTGAATAAGCTTCATTTTTTCAGTAAATTAGAATTTACTGTGTTTTTAAGAGCTACATATGTTTAATACTAAATTATGCTAATACATCAAAATTGTATTTGATTGCAAATTTGATCATGAGCCATAACTCAAAGAGAAGAATGACTTTTAGGAAGTAAATAGGGAAAAATGTTATGCAAAGAGTGTGCTAAAATTATGTTTAATTTCATGGCAGGTATGCTTGCTATAAAGCTACCATTATTCAATTAGTTTGTTTCCCAAATTTTCAGGGAAGTAATGTGTTTCAGTAAAGTCAAAGTTGTAAATTCTGCATTACTTTAGAATAAAGGATTAGGGATGCTTCAAACCATGTAACAGTCTCCAAATGCAGGAAATCAGCAGTTAAGGTTAAAATCCACATAAAGACATGGAAATAGAAAGTAAAGTAACTTGATCCCTCCCTTGAGGAGAACAATGCAATATTGGGTAGTTTCAATAAATGCTATCAATGTTTGTGATCAAATTAATATAAATGGATTTTTCAAGACCATACTTTTTTATTCTTTTTTTCTTTTCTTTATAATGTCCTTTAAGGATGAGTTGCAATTTGCATGCAATTATGAAGCTATAACCAGTACTTTTATAACATTGGCTAGAAATATATGGAGGTCTTCCATGTAAAGATGGAGGGGAGAACTTTCTCTTATAACATGGTATGAGGGATACAGTAAAAAAAAAAAGAAAATGCCATCCTTCTATTGCTATAAAAATATGAAGATTGTATTTTCTCCAAAATTTTACCATAACATCATATCAATTTGTAAATATTACACTGCCACTAAGGATGAAAATAATTAACAAAAGCACCATGTATGTCTACATAAATTGCTGCATGGGTTACATGTACCTTCATAATTCCAATATTGTAGGACAAAAATATTTTATTCTTTAATAGATTTTGTGCAAATTCATGCTCTTTTTATTAAACAAGATAATGCTGAAACATGCTAGTTTTCCCTTTCTTCCCTCCTTGCATATGTTCTAATGTCGCTAAGAAAAGGCTATTTAAACCTATAGTAACATTTATAGATACAGTGAAGTTGTCTCTTAATTTTCTTATTTTTTTTTCAGTGTAGGTTGTAAATAGACATTCTAAGCTGTATGAAATACATATATAGATTTAAATGACATCTTTTTTAATAATTATGGGAATAAGTACAACACTAAAAAGAAATACAAAGTTTATGAAAAAGTTGATATATCTTATCTAAGCAAATAAGCTGGTAGTTTTTACAAGCATATAAGTTGCTCTTTCGATCTTCTAATACAAGAATACTTGTTCAAGCATGCCTTTAATCTTCTACTGTATTAGAGATGTACTGTTTGAAATTTTTAAAATATTCTTCACTGGTGCACTTCATGACCCTTCCTTGCCCCTTGCTTCATTCTCCATAAATGTTGAGAGCAGTGTATCTAAGTAACATGCCGAGGCAGTGAAGGAATACTTACCAATGTACCTGGTTCAAGATAATTAGCTTGCAAATGATCCATTTAATTCTTAGTATGTTTATTTTTTTCTTTCCTAGTGCAAATAATTAGTACAATGAAACTTCTTAAGGTTAAAGTTTCTTTCCTCTCTTAAAAAGAAATGTTTATTTTTCCCAAAGAGTTACATGTAGCTATGCAGCCATAAATCAGCCTCTGATAGTGGACAAGAAGATAAAGAGCTTGATTTTACAATATCTCTCTTGCTTGCATTCCTGAAACTTTGTTGCCTCATTTGACTCAAGATTCTCAGTTCCTTCCTTCCTTCCTTCCTTCCTTCCTTCCTTCCGTCCAGAGCAAAGTAAGAGCTACTGCTTTAAAAGAATTAGTCCAAATTTTCCCTAACTCATGAATCTGTAAGTGAATAAAAAATGAACATACCCTGTTGTATTTGGAGGGGGGGGAGGGAAAGCGTTCTCTGCAGTTCTGAATGCTCCAAACTAAAAAAAGCTAGGAAATGGCTTGATATGCAGATGCATTAGTACTACAATTCAAAAACAGAGATAATTGATTGCTAACAAGTGAGAAAAAAAACAGTTCACCTGAGTAGCATATTTCAGATAACTTTAGTGCTATAAAAGTGCATGGTATACAAAATAAAGCTCTGTGAGCAGTACTGAGGAGCATTCAGATTGTCTTAAATTTTTGGATAATAAATCAAGAATGAAGCATCCTGGCTGTCTCACAAAAATAACTGCTGTCATTTCAGAGACATCAGCAATAAGTGTTTGGCAACTATAGCCATCATAATTTAGAACCACCCAACAAATCGGCAATCTCACCTTAAATACAAATGAAATTGTAGGGACCTGCAGTATTGTTCCTAAACAAGATAAAGGAAGGGTAGGCAAGAAATTTACATTCCCATCCTTCCCTCTGTTTATACTGCAGTCTCTGGTTATCTATTGCTACTTTATTCAGTGCAGCCGAGACCAGTTATCTCCCCTGTGATTTTTGAGGTCATATCTTAAATTGGATGTGTATTACAAATAATTCCCTCAGATATTTTTTCAGATGAGGAAAAAGATTGCTAAGAAAAAAAATATCTGTTCCATTGCAGATGTTAGTAAACAAAACAGACACTGAGCACTAGTCAGACATGCTGCTGCATTAGCATTATTTAGGTAGTATACAAACTATAGAGAAATTGCAGGATTGTTTCAATTATGATTTTAAAGTTCTTGGTGCTGCTGCTTTGCACAGTTCTTAAATGTAATGTAGACTCTCTCTTTGAAAAGTGGAGCCATAATGCTTGGAAAAAAAGTGATTCGGAGCTGCTGGGCTAAACATCTTTCCTTGAGATGGTAGGCAGAAAGGTAACTTCATAGAAAAACTCATGTGTCAACTGAGAAGACTTCTCTCTCTCCTTGCTCATCTGGCTGTCTTTTTGAAGCCAGAATTATACTGGTAGTTTTAGACAGGCTCTTTAAGCCAGTGAAAGAAATAGAGTCTGCATGTGTTCAGTCAGTTTGAAAAAGGTAAGTAAATTATAACAGTGATGCCATGAGGAGTATTTTATGTTCCTTTCTTCCCTGCCTTTCCACTCCACTCTAATTGCAAACATGTTTTTGTAAAAGATATAGCCTTCATGTAATGATGACCAAATATAACCAATATGTTCTGGTGGAAATAAAGCTGGTACTTTGGACAGAAATGTGTTTTCATCTGCAATCCTGGCCATAGGAGTGCAAATTACTGGGCTATAATGGCATGCTGCCACTACAGTCTTTGGAAAAACATGACAATAATTGCAAAACCCCTCTCCAAGCATCAGAAAAAATTACTTGCACCTAATGATCAGTTTCCTCCTAAATTCAGAAGCAGGAGCAAGTAGAAGAGCCTTCTTGGAAGGGAATAGATGATTTAGGTGAATAAATAGTTATAAAAAAATGAGAAAACCATCGGCTCATGAAAAGGCATTGAGTCCTGTGTGCATCAGGAATAGCAGCTTCACAGACATGCTTTTTATCAGACATACCACTGACATCAGCAACATCTTTTTCATAAGGAGAGTGAGTAGAAGAAGGAAAGCTATTAAACTACATACTTTGTTCTTTTTTTTATATAGGCCCAAATGATACTTATTTCCCAGACAGTTGAAGTCTGTAATTTCTTTGACAAAGGGAATATACTAACTAGGGATAAGCTTGGATATCAGAAATAGTCAACATGATCCAATTCAACTCTTTCCCACATACCCAAATGCCCATTTCCATAAAGGGAATAATTCATAGAGATTATTAAAAACTAAGGTTTTCTATTTTAAGAAAGTATACAAAAGAAATTCAAAAGGAAATGTTTCCATTTGAGGTGCCCCTAATTCTAGGTAATGATGGCAGTTGAAAACTAGGCCAATAAAGTACTTTTTTTCATTGTTAAATTCTGCTTCAGTTTGTTACATTGGACATCTAACTCTTTCCCTCCCAAAATATATATCAATATTGAAGACTGATCATCATAATTAACACTGGTCTGAAAGTTTCATTATAGCACATATGTTGCTCAGATAAGTATTTTTTATATACTAGGGGTATTCTTTGTTTGATGATATAATAATATAAGGTGTCAGTCAGACCTTTCACATGTATAATATAGCATATGACTTTCTGCATTTATGAAATATCACACACTATATACATGCAGGCATTGCTACAGAGTAGGTATTCCACAGGGAGACATTTTATAGGCATGAAAGTAATGCTTTTTTGATGATGAAGTCCTTCCTCAGCCTGTAGGAAACATCCATCATTCACTGATTTTCCTTTTCTTATATCCATGCAATTAATGGGTTTTGGGAGTAGTAGTTAGCAATACCGTGTACTTTTAGTTTGTTATGTTCAGCTGAAAAGGTGAAACAGTACCCAGTGCACTGAAGCTTAGAGTCACATGAAAGTCTTGTATTTTTATACCGCGTGCTGGAGCAATACGTTCAGATGAATATAAGAACACTGTCACTGTTTTCAGTAAAGAAAGTGGTATGAAATACTCTTGTCAGTAGATAAATGGCCAAATTCTAATCTACCACTATTTGTATCTTCTGGCAGTCAGTCCTAAAAGCTTCTAGAAAATTGAAATGGAGTGAGTGCCTCAACACATTTGTATTCCTGAATGATGAGTAAGAAGTCAGGCAGTCAGACTTTTTAGTGTTTGTAATAGAGAAGGCTACAACAACTGATGTCTTAAATGACACATAAAGTGACAGTTTCGCTGTTTTGGGTATGCAGAAGCTCAGTTATGACATACCCTTTGACTACTTCTCTGTCCCATGGTCAGGAAGGCTTCTATGTATCTTTCTACCCATCCCTCTGATTTCATAAGCCTTGTGCTATGTTTGGGAAGGAGGAACTAACTTGGCCAAAGGTTAATATTTAAATATTTAAATAAATAGGTTTCCCCCCCAGTGACTGAGAGGAAATTAATCAAAGGCAGAGTAAGAAAATGGAGGTTAAAAAAAATGTATACTATTAAGAAAGATCATAAGAAAAATTCATATTCTCTTCAAGTGTTTCATTTATGTCAGGCCAGTCAGGTATATTTTGTTCACTGTTTAGGAATAACAGTAACAATTTAATTAGTTTTATACATATAATGAAAACCTTTTCAAATAGTTTTTCTGTGAGTTAACTTCTAGTTTTAATTTGATGATTATGTTGGCCATCTATAGCTCCAAGGATTTCTAGGGCATAAGGATTCTTTTGCCATATTTCTTTTTCCAGAGTCATATCATCTTTGCTGAAAATTAATTTGTTGCATGGAAATCTCTGTTGGCCAAGTGCTACCTAGAGGTTTCTTAATGTATTTTCTGCTGGTTTTTAGTCTCCATTCTGAAGTTCCATGACAAAGGAGAGCACTAACAGAAGGGCTCCAAGTCACCCTGTGAGTGGATACATAGAAAGAGCATGCATACAGCATGGCCCTGGGAATTGTAAAACCCGTGTTCTGCTTGAGCTCTCATTGGCTATTGTGTACCTATACGGTATTGTTACAGCAACATCACCTACTCCCTGTTTGTCCCTGTTTACTAATCCAAGCACACAATGTGTATTCCTTATCCAGTTAAAATACCACAATACCCGAATAAGGACTGAGTGCTCTGTATTTATCTTGCAAGAATATTGTTAAATTTTCTTTAAAAGCTTTATAAAATAAGTAAAATGCTTTCAAAAGTCTATGAAAAAATGTTACATAGTTGTGCAGTATTTTGAGATCTGAATAAACAGAATTTAACTGATCCTGATTCTCCACTTAAACTTCTCTGTACTATGTTCTTTTAGGACCGAACATGATTTCTGTAAAAATCACATTAAGTTTTAAGAGATATCCGATGCTGCAGAAGAATAATGGGTGGTTTCTCTTCTTTTTGGGGCAGTTTTGGTATGAATCATGATGGAATTGGAAATTCCTGTGGGACCAAAGGTCATGAAGCAGCAAAGCTAATGGCAGCTCATATTACAGCAAACACCAACCCTTTCTCTTGGTCAGCCTGCAGTCGGGATTACATCACCAGTTTTTTAGAGTAAGTAATCTCTCAAGAAAAGTCTTGATTTGTTACAAAAATCCACACCTTTCAGAATAAATAGTAGAGAGACACAGTGACCTGTTCTGATGGTTTACATTTTTTAGAATGAACAGATGGAAGTATAGCAAGTTACTTAAGGCTTTTATAGTGTAGAGTCCTTTTCCTATGTAATGGCAAAAGCTTCTTCTGCTCCATTCCCCCCCACCTTACAGTTCTCATTTATAATCTATTCAAAACATTTTAAAGTGCTGATCATATTTTATTACTAAATTGCTAAATTATTCTGAGGGTGAGAAATAGAGAAGAGCTGAATTTGTCTATGAATGATGGGAAGTGTTTTTTTTTTTTAAATACATGCATAATGTGAGGGAATTGAATGAAAGGAATAAAGTTCTAGCCCTGTTCCTTGTACATTTCATTCTGATTTTTTAATGCAGTCTTGTGGGGTTTTTTTCTATCAATGTTCTTTGGTACCTTTAGTGAGAATATAATGATTATTATATTAATACCTTAAAATTGCGCTAACCTATACTTCTGTGGTGATATTTATCCAGAAATAGATTGCTACCTGAAATTTTACTTCTGTATGAAAAAAATAAAAGTCTCAAAAATGTGCTCATATCAATGTATACATTGGTATACATGATGCATAATGAAGCCTTTATATGTATTTTAAGTTGTGGAAGACACATACAGAACTTAGTTCACTGAGAACATGTTAATAACAGGATTTTAAAAAAATGTGTGTAAGGTGAGCTTTATGGGAACAAATGGCAGTTGGTTGATAGATTCAGTGTCATCAGTGCAATCATTCCTTTTAGAAATAAAGGTTGTTTAATAATTCAGACACTGTGTTTTAGGAGATGGACTTAAAACAGTCAAATGGTCTAACCACTAGACTACTAAGAACAAAATGGGCTTCTCTTTCAGGGATCTAACCTCAGAATAAGGTGCTGTATTCTGAATCTTACCTGAAGGAACACATCCAGACCAATACATTTTCTTTAGACTGGTTCAAATGTAGCTTCCCACACAATGTATAGGAACACTGAATTATTCTGAAGAGGTTTTTGAGCTCCTTATAGAGTCAGTGGGCAGAGACAGACATTTCATGTTGGTGTTAGGTGCTGTTCAGAGGAAAATACTTCTCCTGTTTCTGTATCAGGTTAAGGCATTTTGTATCAACCCACTGAACTATGCACCCACCCAATTTTATGTACTGGAGTGTTTAAGATGAGTGTCTAAACTAAAGTACACTGAATAAGACATCCTACATGTATGTGTAATACAGGTTTCTCACAATATAAGTTGATTTTCTCAGGAGAGAGAGATATATATATTCATGTAACCCTAGCATTATTAAAAAAAAAATACAGGCTAGACTTGATTCATCATTACCAATCATTTCTGTTAATTCAGCGCTGTTCCCATTAGTAGTCTTTCTAGTATGTCATGCAGCCTAGTTTTAACTGTGACAAAGAATAGGGGTTTTACATCTCTTCTGAGTGATTATTTCACAGCTTGGTAGTTCTATCAGCTTACAGTTCAGGTATTGTAGCATTTGGTGGTTTGTTTCTTAGTGTTGTCAGTTCTGCTCTTCTCTGCCTTGTCTTACTTCTATTTGTTGCTCTCTTCTGAACTCCATTTTAAACTCGTAATTGTCCTGTAAATAGGTTATCTATTGATGAAGATGTAATTCCACAGGTAGCTAAGCAGTCATTTTTTATTTATGGCTTTTGAGAAAGAAATGTGGTAAAATTCTGTGGCTTGTATTATGCTGCAAATGTAATAGAGCTAAATATTTGTTCATAAAGTTCCCGCACAGTTTTAAATTTCAGTCTGAACAAATTTTCTTGTTTCTTTACTTGATATGTATGCAGTGATCTTTCAGTTTTTTACTGTCAGTTGAAAAACATGTTTAGCTTGTACCTCCTCTATGTTTAAATATTTTTATTTATTTTATTTTTTACTATTAGCATCTCCATTATTTTTTTCCATTCCCCAGGTTTGATATTCACTATTTAGTTTCATTTTTAAGTCTGGGGAATGCCACTGAAATTGTAGTTACATTAACATAAATCTGGAATAGTAATTTGGTGAATCTGTTCCTGTAGTTCTAATTTCTAGGGGTTTTTTTGAGATACTTCTCTATAATTGCCAGTGTTTGCAACTCTACTTGAATTACTACCATCTCTGAATTTCATAAAAAATCATTACTGAAGATACTAGGTGATATTTGAGCTAGAGTAAAAAAAAACCCTAGAAATAGCAGTTCCAATAATAAATTATCTTTTATAATATTTTAGCTATATTTTTGTAATGAGAATGAAGATGTTATTTTTTTCAAAGCCACCTTGGATAAACATTCTTCTATGCATTGCAATTATTAATAGATTTTCCAATTGTACAGGATACTGTGTTAACAAACTAAGAACCAAAGATAACTTCTCCTTCATCTACTAATTCTGCAGTCTGTATTTAAAAATTTCAGATTTCTCAAGCATGATCTGTTCATTATAAATCCATGCTTGTTATTGTTTGCGATTCTAATATCCAATAAATGAATTGGTAATTTTTTTCTTAAAATAGTTTTATTATTTCACAAAAGTAGAATAGTCTGTAAAACTAGGTTTTTTCTCATTTCTAGTCTTCTCCCCAGCTTTTCATGTCATCTCCTCAATGACAGCAGGAAGCTGTTAAGATAGAGTTACACAGGTACCTGAAGGACAGCTGTCAGAAGCCTAGATGACTTCTTTTTTACCCATTCACACCTTTCCTTGAGGCAGAACAGCTTTAAGAGCAGAGGCTTTTCTGTTGCAGGTAATGATCAGTGAACAAGAAGCAAAGAAAAATAGTGAATTTCATGTGGTAGCAATTCCCTGACTGCTCCTATAAATAGCAGAACAATCGGCATCCAGACAGGAAAAATTATTCCATTTTCTTTCTATTACTTCTTCACAAGTTAGCAACAGATGAGGAAGATGATGATTTAGAGCTTTAGAGGCAAACCCTCAAGATGCTGTTATCTGTGTCTGCAGATGTTTATTCCAGATAGATTAGACTCTGCCCCCTTTCACAGCTGGGACAGGACCCACTAGACCACAAACAAGGAAGACAAGTGGGTTTTTTCTGTGTTTAGTGAGTATGGCTAGTCTAGGATTCATTTAGCTATGTCTAACAAGAAAGATAGAGCACAGTGGGATGAAATGCAGATACACAAGCAGAAAACTGAGGCCATGAGTCTGTATGACATTATCACCTTTTAGATTTATCAGCTGGGGTCTGTATACAAGTTTGGGCAGGGCTGTCATGGCACCAAGATAATGCGGCTGGAATGCATTCTGCTAGAAGCTCATTAAGTGTTATCGTAAGGTAGATTCATGTAGATTTACCAGTTTGGGTCACCATTTGCTACAGGAGTTTTGCACTGTTGAAACTGAAGTCATCCTGGTGATATTCAAAGTTGAGCCTCAGCTTCACCCTCCTCTTTCTCAAGACTTTCTAAAAACTACACCCAGAAACAAATTTTCCAGACTGACGGTACTGAGGAACAGCCATTAAATATCACTTGGAAGGTATCAGTTGTCAGACACTAGTTGGGAAAACAATTTATTTTGCGGGATGGCCGGATAGAGGATGAATATGGCTTTAAGGATGGGAATAAAGACAAAGCAAAGCTATGTATTGCTACTAGATGATTCAAAGCTCCCAAGAAGGATGACCAGTCAGCATAGGCTTTGAAATGGCCAAGGAAAGCCATTTTTTTCCTGGGGAAAACTTTCTTCTAGCACATAATAACCGTTGGGTGTCAAGCTTTATGTTAGTGTGAAAGACTGACTGAATAATGGTAAAAATCCTATCATTAGAGCAGAACAGGCATATTTTTGTATATACTACAAATATTTTGACTTAAATTTCTGCAATTATATGTCTTGTAGAGTAGGTATAGACTTTAATTTACAGGTTTGGTGCATTTAAAGATTTAGATGTGATTCTGTAATCTAATCTGTTCAGGGGTCCATATGCCTATTGAGAGACTCAAAGATAATAAGAGTTTTTAAATGCTGTGCCCTTGCCTGTCTGTTTACAGTATCACAGTTTACAGATGAACCTCTACACTATTGGAATCTATGGAAATATACCCATCATATGCAATACAAGCTCAAGCTAAACTTCCCACTGCTTGTTTAAGCAAAGTTCCTATCTGCAGTTTGGTCCTAACAGTACAGAAAGATCAGTTGTATTTGAGTTATTTCCATATTGGAGTTATTAACATGTACTCCTCATATCCGCAAAATACAACACTGAAATATTTAGATTCAAAAGAATGTAGGATAGTTTCCCAACTTCTGCTATTTAGATACATATATCTGCAATAATTAAAAGGGAAAATGCAATATTTATTTATACTACAACCACACATGTGATATTTTAAAGGTAGATTTCAAATGAGTTGAGGGGTGGTGGTATTATAGAATCATAGAATCATTTAGGGTGGAAAAGACCTTTGAGATCATCAAGTCCAATTGTTAACCCAGGACTGCCAAATCCACAACTAAACCATGTCCCCGAGCACCACATCTACACATTCTTTAAACACCTGCAGGGATGGTGATTCCACCACTTCCCTGGGCAGCCTGTTCCAATGCTTCACCACCCTTTCAGTGAAGAAATTTTTCATAATATCCAATCTAAACCTCCCCTGGTGCAACTTGAGGCCATTTCCTCTTGTCCTATTGCTTGTTATCTGGGAGAAGAGACCTACCCCCACCTGCCTAAAACCTCCTTTCAGGTAGCTGTAGAGAGCAATAAGGTTCCCCCCCTGAGCCTCCTCCTCTCCAGACTAAACAACCCCAGTTCCCTCAGCTGCTCCTCATAAGAATTGTGCTCCAGACCTTTCACCAGCTTCATTGGCCTTCTCTGGACGTGCTCCAGCACCTCTACATCCCTCCTGAAGTAAGTGGCCCAAAACTGAACACAGTATTCGAGATGTGGCTTCACTAGCGCCACGTACAGTGGCATGATCACTTCCCTAGTCCTGCTGGCCACATTATTCTTGATACAGGTCAGGATGCTGTTGGCCTTCTTGGCCACCTGGGCACACTGCTGGCTCATGTTCAGCTGGCTGTCAACCAGCACCCCCAGGGTCCTTTTCTGACAGGCAGCTTTCCAGCCACTCTTCCACTAGCCTGTAGCATCGCATGGGGTTGTTGTGACCCAAGTGCAGGACCCGGCACTTAAGCCTTGTTGATCCTCATACAATTGGCCTTGGTCCATCAATCCAGCCTGTCCAGATCCCTCTGCAGAGCCTTCCTACCCTTAAGCAGATCAACACACCCACTCAACTTGGTGTCGTCTGCAAACTTACTGAGGATGCACTTGATCCCCTTTTCCAGATTGTTGATAAAGATATTAAACAGGACTGGCCCCAATACTGAGCCCTGGGGAACACCACTTGGGACTGGTTGCTACCTGGATGTAACTCCATTCACCACAACTCTTTGGGATCAGCAATCCAGCCAGCTTTTTACCCAACAAAGAGCCTTCCCTTCCAAGCCATGAGCAGCCAGTTTCTCCAGGAGAATGCTCTGGGAGACAGCGTCAAAGGCTTTACTAAGGTCCAGGAAGACAACATCCACCGCCTTTCCCTCATCCACTAGGTGCATCACCTTGTCATAAAAGGAGATCAGGTTAGTCAAGCAGGACTTGCCTTTCATAAAACCACACTGGCTGGGCCTGATCCCCCGGTTGTCCTGCACATGCTATGTGATGGCACTTGATCTGCTCCATAACCTTCCCCAGCACAGAGGTCAGACTGACAGTCCTGTAGTTTCCAGGATCCTCCTTCTGGCCCTTCTTGTACATGGGCATCACACTGGCTAACCTCCATTCTTCTGGGACCTCCCCAGTTTGCCAGGACTGTTGATAAGTGCTGTAGAGTCATTTGATGAGCTCCTCTGCCAGGTCCCTCAGTATCCTGGGGTGGATTCCATCCAGCCCCATACACTTGTGCATGTCTAGGTGGAGCAGCAGATCACTAACCATTTCCCCTTGGATTATGGGGGCTTCATTCTGCTCCCCATCCCTCTCTTCCAGCTCAGGGGACTGAATACCCTGAAGGTAAATGGTCTTGCTGTTAAAGAATGAGGCAAAGAAAGCATTAAGTACCTTGGCCTTTTCCTCATCCTTTGTCACTGTGTTTCCCCTTTGCATTCATTACAGGATGCACATTCTCCTTAGCCCTCCTTTTGTTGCTAATGTATTTACAGAAACATTTTTTATTGTCTTTTATGGCAGTAGCCAGCTTGAGTTCTAGCTGGGCCTTTGCCTTTCTAATTTTCTCCCTTTATAACTTAACGACATCCTTATAGTTCTCCTGAGTTTCCAGCCCCTTCCTTCTTCCAAAGTTGGTAAACTCTACTTTTTTTTGCTGAATTCCAGCCAAAGTTCTCTTTTCATCCAGGCCAGTCTTCACCCCCAGCAGCTTGTCTGTTGGCACATGGGGATGACCTGCTCCTGCACACTTAAGACTTCCTTCTTGAGGAATGTCTAGCTTTCCTGGACCCCTTGGCCCTTCAGGACTGACTCCCAAGGGACTCTGTAAACCAGGCTCCTAAACAGGCCAGAGTCCGCTCTCTGCAAGTCCAAGATAGCGGTTCTGCTGACCCCCCTTCCTTACTTCTCCAAGAACTGAAAACTCAGTCATCTCATGATCTCTTGCCAAGACATCCTCCAACCACCACATCACCCACCAGCCCTTCCCTGTTTGTAAACAGCAGGTGCAGCAGGGCATCTCCCCTGGTTGGCTCCCTCACCAGCTGTGTCAGGCAGCTATCTTCCACACACTCCAGGAACCTTCTAGAACTGTTTCCTCTCTGCTATGTTTTATTTCCAGCAGACATCTGGTAGGTTTAAGTCCCCCACAAGAGCAAGGGCTAGTGATCATGAGACTTCTCCCAGCTGCTTGTAGAATGTTTCATCTACCTCTTCATCCTGGTTAGGTGGTCTGTAACAGATTCCCACCATATCTGCCTTGTTGGACTTCACCCTGATCCTTACCCATAAACACTTGACTCTTTCATCACCATCATTAAGTTCTAGACAGTCAAAATACTCTCTAACATAAAGGTGAATCACATGAAATTCATTTTCCTTAGTAATCATATTTTTTTCCTGTATTTACCTGCTTATTGCCTTAGTTGCTCTTTGCATTCTTCTGAAATGCTTGGCAGCTGTTTGTTTTTTGTTTTTCCAAAGGATTCATTGTAGTATTTCAAATAAATTATTAAGATAGGCTTAAAATGAGAACATAAAATGTATGGTTAAAGGGGGCTTTTTGGTCTTTTTTATCTGCCGATAAAAAGTATAGAAAATTGAATATCTCCAAAGAGTAGTGTAGAACATTAATTTTTGAAAGTATGTTTATTTGGCAAGGTTCATGGAAAAGATCAAAAGTGCTGGCAAAATTTGTTGGAATGTTGGAAAAAAAATTAAAGTGCTGGCATAAAGAATACTTTAAAAATCCTTGCTTATTCACATGTGAAATGAAAGTAAAAAAGCATCTGTCCTCTTTTATGCACACTGACTAAATAAAACTGAATAATTATATTTAGCAAATTACCAAGTTTTCTAAACAGAACAACTCTGTCTTCCTTTGGTTCTTTGTTATTTGTTCCACTACACTAAAAAAAAAACGAGAAAAAAACAAAACCCACCAAACAAAACAGTGAAAAGAAGCGAATATTAAAGTTTTCAAAGATGATGATCTTAGTTCTAACATGACTTTTTAAAAACTAAATAATACAATAAAAAAGATCCTTGGATCCACACAGATTTTTTCACTCACCCAAGTATATGTAAATTTGAAGATTCTGGAGAATTTTTACCACTTTTAACTTTTTTGTTCACTCAGATGGAGGCATTCATGTTAGTGTCCTAATCCTATAAACATTTAGTAGTGTTGAAATTTAAATGTGTTTTATATAAACCATTTGAGCTGCTCATGTCTATAAGATTGTACTTAGCTGTTTGAAGGACCAGAAGGGTTATTAAGAATTGTAAATTTAATTTATTTGCTTAGTTTATTTATTTTTCATTCTATGACCAAATGTAGCTATTCTTCAGTGAAAACAAATAGGAATCTTAAAACAAATTGAAAATCAGTCTTGTGTAGCTCAGAAATTATTGTACTTTTTCAAAAGGATAATATATGTAATATATTTCACAATCTAAAATAAGCATTTTTGCTAATATCATAGAATCATAGCATGCCAGGTTGGAAGGGACCTGAAGGATCACCTGGTCCAACCTTTCTTGTCAAAAGCACAGTCTAGGCAAGATGGCCCAGCACCCTGTCATCCGAATCTTAAAAGTGTACAATGTTGGGGAAAATAATGATGAAAATTATTTTAATCTCTAAATTCCCTCTAATTATTTTTTATCTTTACTATGGGGTGTACCATCTTACTGTTTGTTTATTGCAGCCATATTTGTTTCACACCCAGTGATGTTAAAAGTAAGAATTAGTTACATGATATTGTTACTGTGATTTACAGTTGGTAGAATTCCTAATTCCTTTGGTCCTTTATGTTGAACAGTTCAGGCCGTGGTACTTGCCTTGATAATGAGCCTCCCAAGCGTGAATTTCTTTATCCAGCTGTGGCCCCAGGGCAGGTGTATGATGCTGATGAACAGTGTCGCTTCCAGTATGGAGCAACATCTCGCCAATGTAAATATGGGGTAAGAAGTCTTAATCCTTTTGCTGTGTTCTGCTTAGTCATTTGTATATATTCCTTTATAACATAAATATTTAATTAGATGCAGTATTGGGTTACAGATTTCTGATAGCATACTGTCTGGTGCCATCATATGTAAGCAAAGGGTACATTTTAATCCTTATGCTGCATCTTTTGCTTGAGTCATTTGTGTGTACTGTTACACCAAAATGTGTGGGTTACAATGAGCTGGAGAAGCATTCTTTAATTTTAGGGGAAAAAAGGAGTCCAGAACACTTGATCCTGCTCCTTGTAAAGTATACTACAGAATTTTAGCTGATTTCAGTTAAATGAGATCAGGTTCATGTTGTATTAATCTTAAAACATGAAGTCTGTTGTGTTGACTTTAACCATTCAATTTAAAGCTACATTTTGAAGTTACTTTTGTACTTGTATTGATTTGTCAGGTCTGTTTGTTTTTATTTTAATTTCTTTTTGCTGGCATTGAGTTTATTGTTTCTCACATTGTTCAGATCCCTTTTTTTAAAAGGACAATAATTGGTTATGGGAGCAGGAACATGAAGCTAGATAGCTGAATGGAATACTGAATAGCTAAGTACTAGCAAAGCTTTGGCTGCAAGTAAAGAAATTTACAGTATAAATAAAAACCTACACACTTAGGCCATTATGCAATAAATTTATAAATATTACTTCAAATCTTGCAGCCTGAAGTATGTAGTAAAATGATACATTCTGCTGTACTTGTCATCAAATAATCAGCTGAGACTAAATTAAATAAACCTTGAAAACATATCTAGTGGTTTAAATTTACATATATTTTTATAATGTTTTAATTATTATTCAAATATGACAGTGTAACCATTGAATTTACTCTATTCACTTCTCTAAAGGCTAGCTACAAAGAAAGTCCATTTTTAATATTCTTGGTATGATAAATACAATATTATTCTTAGGATGCCTCTTTGGCAGACCTCATTGTGCAAAGGTTTTATAAGCTATATGTAGTTGGTTGACTAGCTCACTGGATCTTCTATTCCTGATCCATCATCAAACCTCTTTTGGCCTTCATTGTTCCTCTTTAAGTTCTCACTTCCCACCAGTGTTCTTTAAGGGCCCTTTTTCCTATCACTACATCCAAGGCATAACCCTTTCCCCCCCCCCATTTTTTTCTTACAATTTCTCACCACACACACTATTTTCAGACTAAGGAAATCTGCAGGTATGTAATCCATGATTTATAGCACAGTCTTTGGCATATATTGCATTTCAAATTAAACTGGAAAGTTAATAATGTGCAAAACCAGGCTTTTCTACATGTAGGGGGGGTGGAGGTGTTCTTTTTTTTCTTTACCTCTCCAAACTCTGTTAAACTATGTAATCATTGTTGTGATGATCTTGCTGCATATTACACTTCTGTTCTTAAACCAGTCTCTAAAATGCAAACAATTGGAAGTAATGAAGATGTAGGTAATCTTGGCTTTATGTGTTCTGCTTTCTTTTTGTTTAAAAGTTTTTGTTGGGATTCCCTTATAGTTACAGAAAAGAGGTTGACACTTAATTGAGGCAATAGTTAAAAGTAGTTAAGTCTTCATGTGACATTACCAGTCCTGTGAATTGATATAGTGTATTGTATTCCATTGGTGTGCCATCAGTGTGAGCATGACTTATAAGCATTTCTGAACACACACACCCACCCCCCTTTTAATAATTGGATTCAGACTGTATATATTTATATAACAGATTATTGTAGAACTCTGGTAATATCCACTCTAAGAAATTATATGCATTTAAAATAATGTCAATAATTAAAAATATTATCTGCCATAGCCATAATTATTTGAAAATGCTGTCATGATGATTATGATCATAACGATTTCAAGTGATAATTTTGAAAGGAAAAAAATAATCTTTGCAAGCTGATAGTGCAGATCGAAAATATCCACACAAGAAAGATCTATTCATATGTGAAAGGGTTTTTAGAACTGAGTAGTGGAACTAGGTCTAAATACCAGGAAAAGTTGAATACTCTGTTCTACAATTTCAATATCAAAAGTAAACAGTCAGTGCTTTGGATGTACCTATTTGATGTACTATTCACATGAAGATGCCATAGTTCATTGATCTTATTCTAACAGACACATGTGCAACTATGAATGGAAAAACAGTAAAAATCCCTAATTGGCAGCAGACCTAATTCATATACTAACTCCTTTCTAGCACTTCTTTCAGAACTTTCTATTTGAAGTGCCTGGTAAAAAAAGGGGATAGAGTAGGTTTTCCAATGTGGGATTTTGACAAGCGAGGGGAAGCACGCGGCCGACTCAATATGAGTGATAAAGCAAGCTTCAATTTATTACGGCGCGATTATGTCTTATATACAGTTCCAGTTAATTATGCCTACAAATCATCTGCTGATTGGCTAAGCTCTAAAGGATTACACTTTCATACGTCCTCCTATTTGCGGTTTCTGCGGATAGCTAACTACATATATTTTTTTTTCTCTCTTATCTATGTGAATTCCTCAAAGTTATTTACAAGGTCAGCATAACCTTATCTCTCTTCCCTTATTAGCAAGCCTGGTAATTTTCCATTTTTAGCAAGCCTGGTAATTTTCCATTTCTAGCAAGTCTGGTAATTTCTCGCTGCGGCCTAGCTTGGTTCACTCCAGACTTATGTCAAAAAGCTGTATCACACAGTCCTTCTATGGAACCGTGGCCGTTCTCTTTCGTCCATTCTGCAACAGGATTTAGTGTCCCAGAGGTAAATAAATTCTAAACCAAAGGGAAATCTCAGAGAAAATTGCTTGCCTTTTTCTCTTGCTCATGTTCTTTACTGATTTATGATGATGAGGCATGACAAGAGAAACAGTTGCACTCTCAAATCAAAGGCAAAGAAATTACAAGTCTCCTTTTGGCTCTGATATAGCTGTAGAGATAGTTGGTCTTTTTAAAGTAACTTGGAAAATCTTCATGTTCTTTCTGCTTTGGAATTTTGTCCTAATGTCTTATTAACCTTTAGGAAAAGTACCTCTTTCAACCATCTAGCTTTGATGTTCGTCTGTATTCATTGCCTTTTCTCCCCTATTTCCTCATCCATTCCCTCTGTATGTTTATTTTAAACTGTTGCTTTTGATCATATATTAGGTCCTAATCCTGCAAAGGATTTTGCACATTTAAGTACATGAAGCCTTTCTCACTTGTGAACTTGAAGTTAAATACCTGGAGTGGTGTTTGAATGATTAAGACATCAGAACTAAAGTACTAAAGGGACTGCAAGGATCTGCTTTTTTTTGTGTGTTTACTGTCAAGGAGCCAATTTCACCTTGAAAGGAGTTCTTTGGTAGTTGTACTGATACTGTTGTGAGTACTAGACCTAATTAAACATTTTAGTCACTTATGGACAAAACTGTTTCAGCAAAAACATTGTGACTATTGGTCATACTTCCCTATACCATTCAGCACATGAAGTTGGACAAGAATTCAGAGAGATGCTTTAGCTCTTTGAGCTAAAAAACTAAGACTACATGTTTGCAAGAAGACAGCCATCTTTCTAATGTCACATGTGTATTGTTCTTTATACTATACTTTCCACCATCTCTGATACAGGGGCAATTTTAAAGAATTTAGGTGAAGAAACAGATACTTTGAATAAAGAATGGCAATGTCTTTAGATACTTAAAATATTTCATTTTTAGGGTACGCTTTTTGATTCAGGATAACATTAAATTTATGACTTCCAGTGAGCTAAATGGTAATGGTGGAAATTTCACCATAAAATACTGATGCATAGCTTTTTCTTAAAGGCAGTACATGCTTTCAAGTATCTTACTGGATTCACTGCAGTGGGAGATTTTGAGGTTATTTGGAACAGTGCTAGTTCCTGTTCTTTTATGTAGGTACTAGATATGCTATATCTTCTAGGGTGATGCAATGTGAATTCTCTGCTGATTGTTAGGTGTGGCTAAGTTCTTCTCTGCTCTGTTTGTGTCAGTTCCCCTGAAAGTTCAGAAACTTTCAGTCCTTTTATTTAGGTGAGAGTAAGGAGAACTTATTTCATTGACTCCTTATCTCCTTAACCTTTGAGCATCTGCCTAATAACAGTTGGCTGTTGGCTGTCTCTGGGTTAACTCAGGAAAAAATTCCAATCTTGACTTTGAATTTCTCTGTTTTATGAGTTTAAATAATACCTGGAATATGCCTGACTGTAACTTACAGATTTTGTGGTTCAAAATAATGCTTTGCTGTAGAGCTGGTCCCCACATTTTTAGGTCAGAGGCTAAAACCTCAGACATTTTAATAGTTAATACTTATGCATTATTGATATTGCTGTGGTATATTTTATGATCTGTGAAGCTATTGCAAACTAGCATGGATTTCAGAGAGAGTGCCCAACAACTCTTTGGTATATTTTTTTGCATTAAAATGCAAAATCATCATTGGTATCAATAAATACTTTGAGTAGAGGGATAAGGGGACAAAGTTTCCTTTCCTTTGCATACATGGCTTCCCTGAAATCAGCAGGGCCAATCCATTTGTATTTCACATTAGAGTTTAACACATCAGGTAATGTATTTTAGCTGATGACAGGTAGTGCTCTTCTTTGTCATGGTCTTATACTTGCAATTAAGTTCCTCAGTTAGTTTGCCAAGAAAAATAGCTTAAAACTCAAATACTAGTTTTTATTCACATTTTGTTAGTGTGTTTTGGAGGACAGATAGAGTTCAAGCTATAAACTTACTGCTTGTAAACAGGCAGAATGAAAAAGGACAAGGAGTCCTCCTGCTACCTTCAGTAGCTCCCTTGCACTATTTGTCTCTAGGAAGCTTTTAATGAATTATGAGGAGTGGCCATAAAGTTAATTACCATTAATAGAAAGTTTCTGAGAAAGTGTCAACTACAGAAATACAGGACATGCAGTTGTCATGCCTTCACTGCTTCCTAGTTTCCCACATGCCAGTTCAGAGACAGAATAGTGTAACTGAATTAGTAATGAGCAAAAAAAACCAGCATATGGTCAGCTAACTTTTAAATCCAGGAAACAAATTGATATACACAACAGTTCTACAATATTTCTTAGAAAAAAAATAATCAGGCAAAATAGCCTGAATTACAATTGACCCTTGTAATCGGGTGATGCAAATTTTAATGTTAGTGTATGATGTTAGTAAGGTCCTGCACCTAGGGAGGAACAACCCCATGCACCAGTACAGGCTAGGGATTGACCTGCTGGAAGGCAGCTTTGCAGAGAAGGCCCTGAGAGTTCTGGTGGACAGCAAGTTGCCCATGAGCCAGTAGTGTGCCCTTGTGGCCAAGAAGGCCAATGGGATCCTGGGGTGCATTAGGAGGAGTGTGGCCAGCAGGTTGAGGGAGTTTTATCTTCCCCCTCTACTCTGCCCTGGTGAGGTCGCATCTGGAGTACTGTGTCCAGTTCTGGGCTCCCCAGTTCAAGAGAGACAGGGAACTACTGGAGGAGGGTCCAGCAAAGGGCTACAAAGACGATTAGGGGACTGGAACATCTCCCTTGTGAGGAAAAGCTGAGGGAGCTGGGCCTGTTTCGCCTGGAGAAAAGAAGACTGAGAGGGGATCTTACCAATGTCTACAAATATCTTAAGGGCAAGTGTCAAGAGGATGGGGCCAGGCTCTTTTCAGTAGTGCCAAGCAGCAGGGCAAGGGTCAATGGGCACAAACTGCAACATAGGAAGTTTCATCCGAATATGAGGAAAAGCTTCTTTACTTTGAGGGTGCCAGAGCACTGGAACTGCCCAGAGAAGCTGTGGTGTCTCCTTCTCTGGAGACATTCAAAACCCGCCTGCATGCGGGTTTTCCTCTTTCTGAATCATAAAGTGGTTTAAAATCCTTTTTGTATATTTTTTAAACAAGTTCTCATAGTCCCCTTTCTTCTTTCCTAGGACTGTCTTGTCTCCAAACCCTCTTTCCCTCCCTCCCCCTCTCCCCCCCCAAGAGACATAGACATAATACGAATGTACCTAGATCTTATAAAAGTTGTTTAAAAAGTGCAAGGGGAAGCCAGTGAACAAAGCAGGAGTGTAGTAGATGATTATAGAATCAATAATGAGCTTCCAGATACTGGAATGTGGTTGGAATAAAGATGGGATAGATTGCATGGGTTTGAAAGGGAAGATGCTACTTGGAGGTGATTGACCTTGTAGGGATTCTGTAGTTTCCATAAGGTTCACATAAGCACCCAATATTTAGGAAAGAATGCTGATAACTTAATATGAATGTACAACCTAAGCTTCAGATTCTATTTCACATTCTTTCAGCATGTTGTGATTCATAACATGATGCACCACTTAATGAGCGTTTAGGAATGGAGCAGTAAAATGGTTATTTTTGGGTGCTTATCTGAACTAAACTTTGAACCTTCTGAAGTTCACCCATAATTATAATTAACCTAGTTTTAATCGTGTTGCCATCAGTATTTCAGCAATGAGTCTGAAATACTCTAGGTTGATGCTTTTAGATTCACGCTTGTTATTTTTATGCTCTGTTTTAGCAAATGCTCATCAAGAGGTACAGCATATTATAGATGAAATGTGCTGAAGTAACATAAAATCCTGATTAACATTTTAAAATTTCATGGAGGGGGAGAAAGGAAAATGCCCAAGTTATCATAGTTTAATATGCATTGTGAATATACTTCCCACCTCTTTATTTATTTATTTAATTATGGGCCAAACTGCTAACTTTTGTTGGAGTCTTTCATTAGTGTTGAAAACATTAAGAACAGCACAGCAATTTGATCTTTGCTCATATTACCGAGTTTTCATTGTGCTGTATTGTTACAATTCATGATGATTATGATATAGGATGCTTAGATGTTACATAATGTGAAATGCCTATGTGTAACTCTGCATGACACAACAAAAAGAGGCTCCATCATTGATAACACTTAGTCAAAAAGAGGATAATTTTATTTGCTGTCTTTTTTCTCTAGATGGGTTCAACTTATACAAACATCTGAATTCCAAATTGAAGTCATGGAGCCCTAAGATACACCATTACAAGTTGTCATCTATCTTGTGACAGGCCTCAGCTTCAGTTTGTTTCCTGGATTTTAAAAACACTTTCCCTTGTCTGCTTTACAAATTAATAGTTATTAAATCTACGCACTTGGAGACTGACTTTGAGGTCATTGATTAATTTTCAGATTATGCTTCTTTCTCTTGGTGTCAGTAAATTATTTACACAAATTTAATGTTGGCAAAAGATATGTTAGCTTCATCTTATGTCCACCAATGAAGAAAAGACTACCATAAAGGGTCACCTTATGTTTGTTGGTGGTTGGGTGTGGGGTGGGTGTGTATGCACACATGTGTTCCTGTGTGAAAAAAAGCAGTATACTTTCTACTAGTGATTTTTGGCCTAACCTTTCCAGGGCAGCTGCTCATATATTTTTAAGACTGGCTTATTAAAAGCAGCTGCTTAAAGATGATACTGATAGGATAGTGGTAATAAGGAAATATCTCAAATTTCCAGGTATAGGGCTGAGCTGGAGAATAGAAAGCTTTATACACCTTAGAATAATTTCTCTGTTAACTTTTCAAAATCAGCTGAAAATAAAAAACACATAGCCATAGTAGTACCTGGTATAATTCCATTTTCATTTAATGAAATAAGAGCAGAGATGGATTTTCCACTTCTTTTTAGATATCTTATTTTTTTTCAAATGACTATTAATATTATTTTTAATTTCATGTACAGGCTGATGGAGAATTTACTTCAAATTCTACTCTTTTAAGTGCAAAGCAGCAGGGGAAAATAAACAACTTTTTAAATAAGTGTAGCTGTGCTTAAAAGAAATTACAAAAATACATTCTTTCATTATTTTAGTTAATAAGTTCTCTGTGTTTCGCATAGTTTTCCATAAGGAAATATTCTGTTGATTTTAAGATATTGTATGTCTGTCTCAGACAGAACTCCTTTCTGATATAAGCAAGAGTCTTTTGCTCAGATATTAATAATATGATACAGCCCATAGTAATTTTACATTACTTTTGTCTTTATGGATTTACTGAGGCAAACTCCTGCTGAAATCAAGGTCTGAATAAGGACTACCAGACTATGTCAGTAATAATATCTAGTTTTGATGTAGTGCTTTTCATTCTATCTCCCAAAGCAATTTAGGAAGAAGGAAACTATTTTTCTCATTTTATGTAGTACGGACTTGAGCTGATATGCTTAGAATCATCCTACAAACAGATGAATGACTAAAATAGTTTTGGAGTGCTGTATCCATTAATTCACACAGTTCAGCTGATTATTTTTTTGGAACTACAATGTCTTGGAGATGTTAGTTCTGTGAATTTGGCGGAGTGTAGTGCCACAAAGAAGCCTGAGTATACAGAAAGAATGCATTTCCTATTGGAAAGAAATTGCTAATTTGTGGATATGTTAGCCTGGCAATGAAATATGTTTTAATTATTACTTCCCCTTTTATATTAATATATAGATACTGTACTTGTGTAGTCATATCAAAAGTGAAATTCTGCAAGTAAACCCTGGAGCACAAACCAGAATTCTGGATTCAAATTGCCCTGAAATACAGATATTTTCAAATGACAGACTGTCACACAGATCTGACATTTTTGCTTTTGTATATATTGGAATGGTTGAAATCTTTGTTTCTTAATGCAGTTGAATTTTTGGCTTTTCAGAACATTGAACCAAACTTCACAAAGTCAGCACAGCTATTAATTTAAACATTTGTCCTTGATCAGATGCAAAATAAGCACAGAAGTAGAATCATCACAGTCTGACACTTTTCATAGAATCATAGAATGGTTTGGGTTGGAAGGGACCTTTAAAAGTCATCTAGTCCAACCCCCCTGCAGTGAGCAGGGACATCTTCAACTAGATCTTGTTGCTCAGAGCCCCATCCAACCCAGCCTTGAATGTTTCCAGGGATGGGGCATCTACAAACTCTCTGGGCAACCTGTTCCAATGTTTCACCACCCTCACAGTAAAGTTTCTTCCTTATGTCTAGTCTGAATCTACCCTCTTTTAGTTTCAAACCATTACTCCTTGTTTTATCGCTACAAGCCCTACTAAAAAGTTTGTCCCCATCTTTCTTATATAAGCCCCCTTTAAGTATTGAAAGGCTGCAATAAGGTCTCCCATGAGCCTTCTCTTTTCCAGGGTGAACAGCCCCAACTCTCAGCCTTTCCTCATGGGAGAGGTGTTCCATCTCTCTGATCGTTTTTGTGGCCTTCCTCTGGACTCACTCCAACAGGTCCATGTCTTTCCTGTGCTGAGGACCCCACAGCTGGATGCAGTACTCCAGGTGGGGTCTCACCAGAGCAGAGGGGCAGAATCATTTCCCTCAACCTGCTGGCCACATTTCTTTCGATGCACCCCAGGATACAATTGGCCTTCTGGACTGCGAGCGCGCATTGCAGGCTCATGTCCAATTTTTCATCCATCAGTACCCCCGAGTCTTTCTCCGCAGGGTTTCTCTCAATGTCTTCATCCCCCAGCCTGTATTGATACCAGGGGTTGCCCCGACCCGGGTGCGGGACCTTGCACTTGGCCTTGTTGAACCTCATGAAGTTCACATGGGGCTACTTCTCAAGCTTGTCCAGGTCTCTCTGGATGGCATCCAGTCCCTCAGGCATGTCAACCACACCACTCAGCTTGGTGTCATCTGCAAACTTACGGAGGGTGCACTCAATCCTGCTTTATGTGTCATTGATGAAGATATTAAACAGTACTAGTCCCAATACGAACCCCTGAGGGACACCACTTGCCACTGATCTCCATCTGGACGTTGAGCCGTTGACCACTACTCTCTGGATGAGACCATCCAGCCAATTCCTCATCCACCGAACAGTCTACCCATCAAATCCATCTCTCTCCAATTTAGAGAGAAGGATGCTGGGGAAGGCCATGTCAAAGGCCTTACGGAAGTCCAGATAGACAACATCTGTAGCACTTCCCTTGTTCACTGATGTAGTCACTCCATCCTAGAAGGCCACTAGGTCGGGTCAGGCAGGACTTGCCCTTGGTGAAGCCATGCTGGCTGTCTCAAATAAATGTGAAATTTGTAATCTAGTTAAAGAGATTTTTCAAGAATCTTTGTGATGTATCTTCTGTGCTTTCCTTGTTCTATTTGATATTTTAAACCATATGTTTTATTTGTGAATGTGTATCTTAATCAAAAAATGTTATCAGCTGAGTGGCAAAAGTGTTTTATTCAGATTAAAGTAAATACTGTTTTCATTTCTTCAACAAAAAATTCTAATTTGAAAAGTAAGAGAGTCTACATTGGCTGCAGGTATGCTTTTACAAGTGGCAATTTTTCTCCTAAAAAGAGGCTCAAGAATGTCAGTTTATTCCATGACATGCTCAAGTTTTCATAGAGCCCTCCACCAAATGGGAATTGGTGCATAACAATATAATGCAATAGCTTAGGCCTAATTGTCAAAAATTGGATGGAAGCTCCAGAAATTATCAGTACTCATTCCTCATAAATTCGGACCATTCTAAATATGGTATGTTTTTAATGGATTTTTAAAAAGATATCTTGCTTTACCAATCATGACACTAAATATACTGTATATATCAGTCCTGCAAGAATGGCACCATCTGATTTTAAACTTGGAAAATAATTTTGCATTATTCAAGAAAACCTTGTACTGTTGAACTGTTACTGCAGCTGCTAGTGAATAATGTATAAATAAATCCATGTCTATATACAGTACAATGCAAGAAACGTGACTCTTAGGGTAAAACTTAACAGTTGTTCCGGTTGAGATGTATAGAAGAGATAGGCTAGGTGCCAGATACTCATTCATTTCCTCAAAGAAATAATTAGGGGGGGAGGGGGGGGACACCTAATAAATTTTATTTGCTCACACTTTCTTTTCCTTTTTGCTCTTTGTACCAAGGTTCAGCTATAGAACCTGTACAAGAATTATTTGTAGGGTATGATTTCAAGCAGCTGTTAAATAAAATGCAGTAGTAATGACTATCATAAGATCATTTAAAAAATCTGAGTATCTGTCCAATTTTCAAAAAACCTTAAAAATAGAAAATATCTATAAGCAGTTTTTGAACTCTTACACAGATCACAAAATAATACAAAGGTTATAATGTAAGTCAGTTCCTATAAAAAAAAAACACTTCTGGTTCCATTCTGCATACATAGCCCAATCCCCAGGCAACTCAAGTGACTGAAAGATTTCCAAAATGTTCAGCCAACTTTGAATCACACCTATATTATGAATTTCAACCCTTAGATAGTTTTAACAATGAATCTCTAATGTCAACATAACTGACTTAATATAAATTATTGAATAATAAATACAATAATGAATATGTATTGAGTAAATCTGCAAACCAAATGTGAAAATATTGTAGGAAAAAAGATTATTTGAAAAAAACCTGTGTTTGTTTAACACTGACAACTTAGGGAAATAGGATAGGTTAAATCATTTATGAAATATCAGCCACAAATCTAAAAAGCCTAAAGGAAATATTTTAGTACGTAGCTCAGTTTGTACTAAGTACACATGGACTGGTTTAGCATGTGTTAAAGAAGATGAGAGCAAGTAGTCTGAGCTCAGAAATTTTTTTGTTTAAAATAAATGAAACAAAAATAAATGTTGCCGTTTCATATTTCAAAACTAATAGTATCCTTTTACCGTGGAATTTTAAGGCAGATAACAACAGTCATGGAGCTACTGCAGCACATCTGAAGACCACATTGTAAACACTAAAATATACTAAGTCCAGTATTAGCACTAATCAAGAAAAAAATAACTATAAAACATTACTTGCATGACAGGTATGAAAAACATATTCCTGTAGTCTACAATTTGATGCTTCCAGAATTTTTTGGCAGAATATTCTTAGGTAAAATATTGTGCCTTTGAAATTGCTTCAGAGTATTTCAAAACCATCTATAGATTTATCTCTCCAGCCCAGTTCTTATAGTCTCTGCTCAAAACAATTTGTGTATACACGTGTGTATGAGGACTGGAACTAATTTTAGGCCATTATTCTGATTAACTTCTGCCTTCTTTCCTAGGAAGTGTGTAGAGAGCTTTGGTGCCTCAGCAAAAGTAACCGCTGTGTCACCAACAGCATTCCAGCAGCTGAAGGTACTCTTTGCCAAACAGGGAGCATTGAAAAGGGGGTGAGTACATATAATTTATTGTTTAAAGACTACAGGAAGAAAGAACTAGAAAATTAAACTCCTTATGAGAAAGTATAACAGTTCAAAAAGAGTTATATAGTTTAGAATACATTTGCATCTTAATGGAAATGTCCTACAGAATTTATTTAACAACTATTTTATATATGTAATTTAATAAAACATTTATCCTTGCTACAAAATTCTATAGCCTGCATAAAAAAAATCCTGTTACATACTCTCTGTATATTTATTAGTTTTATTATTATTAAAATTTATAGCATTATTCCATAATGGACTGTTAAACTCTGAAAATGTGTAACATAGATCTAGAGCCTGAACTCTGTTTTGTATAGAAGATAAACAAAAAATTAATTCCTTCAGATGTAAGCTGAATCATACAAGCATATAGAAAAAAAGTTGCCTTAATAAATGGGGTTTCTAAAGGCCCATATTTCCCAGTGACCATTCTATTTTGACTTTGAATTATTCCTTTAATATTCAGTTATACTTGCATAACCGTTTAGCTTGAAAGGATTTTGCTATGCAGTCAGATAAGCTTTCCTACCTAACAGTAAAGTATGGAAAGTCAGTGTTGCAATAGATAAGCCTAGTGCTTCTGCATTTGTCTGAACATTTGAATTTGGATTTTAAAACGTTGACTGTATATTAATCAGTAGTTTCAGACAAAATTCTGAAAATGAGGTTTAGATTAAGAAGAATAGTAAGAGTGTTTCTCAATTACGAGGCAAAATCTATACAGATCTTAAAGAGGAGAGAAAAATATTTTAATTATTAATTTAGAGGATACATATTGGGGAAAAAAGTTAATTCCATATACCTCTTTTCAAGATAATACATTTTATGCAGGTTTTTAGGAAGTGAAGAGAACTTACTATATTAAAACAATTTCCAGTATCTCTCCAAGATTTGCTGCATCCATCTGTCCTTAAGATTTACTGCTCCAGATTGGATTTTTTTCCTAACAATGACTATTGTCATCTGTTGTCTGTTCTGACTCTTCCCATGCTAGCTGGAGTAGCTTCAACAAAGATTACACTGCATTTTGACTTGCAATCTGATGTTTAAATAAAAAGAATAAAAGCTTTTGGGCAGCTGTTAGAGTTTATTAATCCTTGCTGACAGCTTAATTCAGGATCCATGGCATAGTGTCATTCTGATGGTTTTTCCATGCTGAGTTTGGAAATGTTGGTAAACCATGTTAAATAAATTAATTGAAGGGATCACTTTAAAAAAATAGAGTTCTTAGACTTAGTCAATGAAAATAGAGAGACCTTCACATTCTACCAAAAATGTTACCTTTAATTAGAGTAATAGAAAATGCTAGGAGCCCTACTCAACAGTCTAGGTTTATTTTGGAACCACCACTCCTTGTCAATGACAAGAAGCAATTTACCTCAATTTATATTTTTTTAAACCGTGAGACTACAGTGAACATGATGAGATGCTTTAAAATGCTATTGCTGTGTCCATTTGCCAGAGGCTTTAATCAGTTTGCTCTCTACAAAATATCTTTTCCAGTCATCAGTATCTTGTTCCATCATTATATTTTAGAGGGTAATGAGAGAAATGGTTTTGTTTCTGTAAACTGCAGCTTCAAAGTTTCCTGTAAATTTATATTTCCTGATAGCAAAAAAATCTGAAAACACAAGTTCTTTCAGAATATGTATTTCTCTTCACCACACGCTAAGGAGAAAATAATAGGCTACAATTCTGTAACACTTTATTATTATTATAACATTTATATTGCAGTCACTCCTAAAGACCACAACCAAATTAGGCCCTATTTTGCTGGGCTCTGTCCAAATATATAATAAATTACGTTCTCTGCTCTAAATGCCTAACAAGATCCCAGAGTACTTTATCATATTTGGAGGGTCAATTTCTGCTTTTAGTTACACTGATGTAAATTTGGTGTAACTATTAGCTCAAAGGAAAATTTGATGCACTGTGCATTAATGTCTTATTGGCAGAGTTGGGAGGGATTTCTATGATTAAAATTGCCTAACACTCTATTATAAAACCTTCTTTCAGTTCCTTATATAAACATGCCAAACTTTAACTCTTTGGGTTGAAATTGTCCACAGTAGATGTCTGCCTATGCCTGAAGGGTTTTAGAGTGTTTTCCATAAATGTTACTCAGCTGTTTTCTGCATAGAGGGAAAGAGAATAGAGTGGGTGTTTGCTACTGACAGAACTTGTACATCTATTCTGTTTTGAAGCTTTAACATGTTCATGCTTTGGTGAAGGGTTTTTCATATCATCCGGGTTCAAAAAGGTGCACTTTTTCCTAATCTTGCAATAATAATTTAAAATATACATGAAGCTTCTCTCTGGTCATTTATACCCAGAGATGTGTTTGTGGAGGTAAACTAACTGATAGATTTAAAAATACTCTGATGAGGAAATAGTGCATATAAAACAAAAAGACAAAATTGATAGGAATGTTTATTTTTGTCTTTGAATTTAAAGTAATAAAAAAGTAACCTTTTCTAGCATCATTGTATAGACTCACGCTAGGGAGGGATGCTAACAAGGGAAAAACTTGCAAAAAAGTGAAAAGTGTGCTGAAAGCACAGTTTAAGTAGCTATATCATGTGGTGACCTAAATTAAAGTTATTACTGGACATTAAGTTTCCTTACAAAATAATTATAGAAGCACTGGTTGAAAATCCATTGTTTAAGATGAGATGGCAGTTTTCCTCACTATTACAGTAATTGCTGTATGAGTTTTGTAAATGCATACTGTTGTAAATCTTAGTTCTGTTAAACAGCTAAAATTCATATAAAAAGTGATCTCAAATATGCCATAATGTAGTAGTTTGGTTTATTGTTAATAATCTGTAGAAGAAAATTCCCAGTCTGCTCACATCAATTCACAGGGTTAAAATTTTGTGCACATTTTAGATGTATTCAAATGCATCACCACTGTCCTAATTGAACTAACTGAAAGTTGCTTCAGTGGAAGAGAATTGACATTTCAGTTCTAAATCTTTCATGAAGGGTTGTTCTTTTAAAATAGCTGTCACCTCCTCTTGTATCTTCATATACTGGTTACTCAGTAGTCCTTACCTCATTATAGCAGATTGGGTTGCTATAGTTCATGGCAGAAGCATATTTCTGTAGTCCCATTAGAAATAATGAAGATTTTGGTAATCTTTAATTACTCTGACAGAGATTCTGTGCATCACTGGCCTCTGGTGAAAGATAAATTTTCACTAAAGTGAGCAGTAAGTCCTCAAATTTAACTTCAGTAGAGAAGAAAAAACAGCATTTAGGGAGCTTTTACAGGGAAATATGGGAATGTAGAAGAAAGAAATGTTTGGATGGCAGGAAATTACAGAGCACAGAGGTTTTATACAGCTTTGGAAAAACAAGGCAGGTGAAATGCACCTGCCTATTTTATACAATCATAATATAGAGTTTGGGGGGTTAACTTTAATTCTGAGTGTGTTTCATTTATTAACTTTGATTTTGACATGTTTTTAATATTTATAATGTTTTTTAAATTAAATTATTAGCATACATTTTTACTCTTAGAAGCATTTTAATTTCTAGCTTTTTACTTTAGCATTAGATACCTGATCATGTACTCCTGTGGCCTCTCTAACAGAATGCTTTAAGGAGATTATTGTCTTAGATTAATAAAATCATTATCACTTAATTTATCATTATATTTATAAGAAAACAAAAAATTTTAATCTTTCATGTGTAATTCACATAAATACTTCCTTCTCCATCATAATTGCACTGTTAGAGGCATTGCAAAACACTGTGCCATGTGGTTATATCTGTACTACCTAAAAATATTTGAGTTCACTATACGGACTGCATTATGTGTTATGCAGATATTCAGTGATAGTCTGGATTTAAGAGAAGCTCCGTATATATGAAGGTACGTTCCTCTGACAGATGCCTACTTATTGGCATAAACCTCTGAGTTGTAAATTTAGAACTGCAAGAAGGATAAACCTTCCTTTCCACAGTACAACTCCATGAAATCTTGTGTCCTTGTTTTTTTTCTGAAGAAGGGTGTGGTGGGTTGACAGCTAAGCCCCCCCCAGTCACTCGCTCCCCCCCCCCCCAAGATGGAAGAGAGAATCAACAGCAAAAGTGAGAAAAACTCATGGGTTGAGATAGAGAGGGTTTAGTAAGTGAAAGGAAAAGAAAGAAAAAACAAACAAGAGATGCAAAGGCAATCACTCACCACCCCGCACCAACAGACTGATGCCCAGCCAGTTTCTGAGCAATGGCTACTTTGGAAATACCCCCAGCTTTATTGGTGAGCATGATGTTATAGGGTATGGGATATCCCTTTGGTCAGTTGAGGTCAGCTGTCCCTGCTGTATCCCCTCCACACCTCTTGCCTACCCCCAGCCTACTCACTGGTGCAACAGAGTGAGAAGCAGAGAAAGCCTTGATGCTGTGCAAGCATTGTTCAGCAGTAGCTAAAACATTGGTGTGTTATATGCACTGGTCACAAACCTAAAACACAGCACTAGACTGGCTGCTATGAGGAAAACTGTCCCAACCAGACCTAGTAGAAAAGGCAATGCTTTTTGATCTTGAGATTTAAAATAGTTTGCTTTACATTAATGCTGTTTTGTTTCTCTAACTGATAGAGGATGAGGTTATAAACCGAAATGTGCTGGATTGTAACAGCTGTTTTAAAACACGTACTGCACATACAGAGAAAAAAGAGGAGGATAAAAATGTTTTGAGAAGAAACAAGTATGAATGTGGCTAGAAAAATAATGCTACAGGTTTCACATTAATGTTAAATGGTAGCATGTGTTTATATGCAAAACTACTTTTTATCTAGGTGCATTTGCTCATGATAAGCTACACATTTTATTATTCATTGTTTTAATGTACGTTCTTGAGAGCTTCACACTTACTCTGACATGTTTGACAGTCTAGAAGTACCTTTTTATTAAAAATGAAATTTCTAATGAAAAAATAATTTATTAATTGTCTTTGACTAACTCTGTACAATCCTTGTTCATATCAAACACCTATTAATTCTTTTTTTTCCTGAGTAATGACTGATGGTTAAATTCTCTTTTCAGTTTCTTTCATAAAAATCCAGAGTAATTCAGGTCATTGTGAGTAGCTGCATTTACTTGTTTACATATATCCCAAATTACCAGGACTGATGCTTTAGGTGAGCCTTAGGTCTCAGGATAAGAGAAAACTTGGCTTTGCTGTACTGATTAGCATAAAGTCAACACTGAGTCTTTTAGTAGTGCTTATGGCTGAACAGGGATATGTCTATCTCTCTGTGTCTTCTGTGTATGTCTCAGTGCTTTTTTTCAAATTCATATGGCTGATTTTGACACAGACATCTGGGTTTCTTTTTGGAAAGGATCAATACTGTGTCTATTATGGGAATTCAAGGGAGTTAAACAGCAGATATCCACCTTTTAGAAGTGAAACATGCAGATTCAGGTCACAGTAAACCTGAGGCCATGCTCTACTCTGTCACTTAAGCCAGTAACAGCAAGAAAGGCTTATCTAATTGAGCTACCAGATTCTCAGTAATGCAATAGACACCAGAATGTGGAACAAACTATGGGCTCCAGGTTTATTTCTGAATGATTTAAAAAAGGTTTCTAAGGAAATTATAAACTTATTTTAACAATTAGCTATTGTGTGAATTGTCTGTCATTTTGTATGTCCAATATAAATAACAATATTGCAAAGGTTCAGTGTTTGCATGAATAAAGTACACATGTTCATTCTGTCCCTGAACAAATGGCTAGTCACTATTATATAGTGATTTTCTGTACCATGTCTAATGCCGTGGTGCTACTTTTATTATGTCTGTAGGGTTAGTATAAATTAAGTACTGCAACAAATTCTTCTTCCATTGTAACCTAGTTCAGATTTTTTTTTAAAATGTTAAGGGAATATTTTCTTAAAAATATTATTGGAGGGAATTTTTCATTTTGTGTAATGAAGCCCCTACATGAATCCTAAGTGGAGGGTGTTTTACTAAACTAATCTTAGAAATGCATCTTAGTGTTTAAAAAGTCTGTAAGCTATTTGCAGTTCCTTTAATATTAATCATTAAGGAGGATGTATGAAGAAACAAAAATATTTATTTTAAGCTTGCTTTAACTTATGGTCTGTGATAGGGACCTATGATTCAGGATTTAGCGAAGACAAAAAATCACACACACCATCACCAATGTCTAAACATGGCTAGAAAATGTAAAATATTAGTCTTGTTATCTATACAGAGAATGCTAATGCCTATAATTGCCATTGCCTGACCCTTATATTTTTCTGTCCTGATAACTCTATGTCGGCCTGGAAGCTAATTTTGTGGGGTTTTTTGTGAAATCTTTCAGTGGTGTTATCAGGGAGAGTGCGTACCTTTTGGCACTTGGCCCCAGAGCATAGATGGAAGCTGGGGTTTATGGTCATTATGGGGAGAGTGCAGCAGGACCTGCGGGGGAGGAGTCTCCTCATCTATAAGACACTGTGACAGTCCAGCGTAAGTAGCTAAAGTAAGCCGGAGCCAACAAAAAGACACACTTAAAAATTATTCAAAACTATGGTTACACATGTTATCTGTAAAATTGTTTTGCTAGTTTGGCAACATTTGTCTTCAAAATAGCAGACAGAAACAGTTTACAGTTTAGCAGGAGCAGCTCACGAGGCATACTTTTAACGTTTCTTAATGTATCTGTTATGTATGTACTGTAAAGATAACTGGATTTATATTTAGCAGTAACGAGAACAGTTTTCTTTCTGCAACTTACTGTTCATGCAAATATATTTAAATTATGCCTTAGATTTTCTTCTTAAGACATTATCTCTGATGCTTGTCTAGGATATAAAGTAACTTGCCAGTTATTAAAAAAATAACTCAATATTTCTAAGATTTTGCATACAACTGCTTACATATAAACCATAATTTGTATTATCATGTTACATACAATATATTTATATGCTATCACATCCAACACTTAGTTGTGACTTCCCACTGACTCTTAAAAGAATTCAGCAACTTCTCTCCCCAACACTACTTCCTATTGGCCCATCTACTCTCTCTCAAGAGGGGCCAGCTTCTCTACTACAGCTTGGGCTGTTGTGTGTATCTGTACTGGTCCTTTCATCTCTCTGCTTCCCAATGTCCTGAGCACTGTTCCAGAGAAGATCTGTCAGGTAAGTGCTCTTCTCTCTGTCACTAGTGCTTCTCAGATGAGGAATGCTTACTTCTTTCCATTACTGTTCTTTGCTGAATGAATCACTGTTTTTTTTCTGTTGCTGCTTGCCCTGTTCTGGTTACTTCATCACAGCTCTAGGTCTTAGTGGAAGGATGGTTTTATTACTCCATACCTTGTTCTTGTCACATCCCATAATCTCTATTTTCATCACCATTATTAGTTTTTAAAACCACTTTTTCTTGAAAACATGAAGCTTTTTTGCTTATTTCATGAAAATCCATTCTGTGAGTTTTGTCACTCCGTTCTTATCTTCTCCTCTCTGCACACTTCAGTTCTTTGTTGCTTGTACCCATGTTTTGTAAGCTAGGCTGTACTTCAAGTTTCTACTGCGCTCTGCAAGAGACACCATGACGCTACATTACTGCTGTTTAAGGTGGTCTGTTCACCTCCTATCATTAGCAATAACTGTCAATCAAATCTAGCAAATATCACTACTTACTGAATGAATTCAAAAGAAAAAAATATCCATATGCATTGATAGCAATTCAGATTATGTTACTGAGAGAATAATAAATTAAATACATTATTTTTTTCACAGAAGTATGTAAAAATGATAGTTAAATGTTAGTTTGGAACATGAGTAATTTCCTAATATTTTTTTAACAACTCCTGTCACCATGTATATCAGTTGGTACACTGAAAGATGATTAAATTTTAAATGTTTAACAGTGCAGCAAGCAAATGCACTCTTTGTTTAAATTTTCTTTTGTATGTGTCTGCATTAGGAAAAAATTCCCTTTCGTTCATTAATTAACTTTAGTTTCTAGAATAGCGTTGCCTGGTTAAATATCTGTAATGTGAAAAATAGTATTGATTTTCTTTTTAGGTAATTGTAAATTCTTTTATTTCTTTATTATAAATCAAACACCACATTTTTTTCTATTCTGATTTTAAGATATGAGCCAAAGATCTGATGTCTGATTAGTCTTCTATTTAAGTCAATGTTAATTCAGTATTTGACCTCTGTGGAAGACAGATAAGGTTCTTGAACAATTTGAGAAGAGCTAGTGTCTTAATATACTAATAGAAACCTGTTTCCTCAGTTTTAATACTATTTAATTCAAATCAGATTCTTGAACTAGAAAATGCAGTCTTTGCTCTTGGCTCCAGTATTTAGCAGACAATATTTCTTCATTTTGTTATATTTTCATGTGTAATATGAGAAGATTAAAAAAAAAGTATGTAGGTTGTTTTACACATTGCTCATTTGTCGCGACGGAGGGAAGACACAGTCACTCAATATGAGAGATCAGCAGACTTCGTTTATTGTCCCTTACAGTCACCTTTTATGCCTTGTTATAATTAGCTCATACATATTACAAAAGTTAAGCTCATTATTGGTTAGTTGCCTAAATACCAAGCCCGCCCCTAGTTTCTCTTCTGTAGTTTTCTGTTCCCACCTGCAACATTCTTTTCCCACCGAAATCTTCCTGTTATTGTGTAACAAGGACAGCCAAAGACAGTGTATTTTGCTTTACTTCAGATAAGCTGAGAGCGATGTGCATTTTTGTCCAGCCAGCTGGACTATGTCTATGTGACCCTTTTCAGCTAGCCAGTTATCCACACTCATTCTAGTTTTACAAAGCAAGCAAATATTAAAAACAATGCCTTTTTAAGATGTTCAAAATACAGTTAAACTGTATTCCTTGGGATCTATGCAAACTAGATAAATACTATATGTGTGAAGATTTTCAAGTACCCGGTATTGTTTTGTCTGCTCCAATTCATGTCAATGCTACAATTATTAAATAAAATACTTTAAAAATATCACCTTAAAACTTCTACGTACTTTTAAAATTTTGTTATATAAAATTTTATATGTTAATTTATATTTATAAATTTATAATTTTATATAATATATAATTCTATCTCATGGACTTGTATTTATACTAATAATACATAAATATATATAATGAACTTGTTTTTATACTAATACATATACTACCACATAAAACATGTTTTTCCAGGCCTTCAGGTGGAGGCAAATATTGTCTTGGAGAAAGGAAGCGGTATCGCTCCTGTAATACTAATGTAAGTAAATTTTGTTCCATTGTAAGAGTACAATCTCAACTTGTCTGTTTTTCATTTCAGCAGCAATGGATGCATTTTTTTCCTCGTTCAGAAAAGCTTTGAATTCTGTTTTAGGTGAATAAGGAACATTCCACATCAGACAAAAAGTCTGGCTAGCCCAGTGTCTTGTCTCCCAGCAGTGGCAAATAACAGGTGCTTAAGGAAAAATTATTAACTTCTGGCTGCCAAGGCATGACTTTTCCATGAATATGTACTGTATGAGTTTCCAGAAGCTGGGTGTGAAAAGATTTCTTGAGCTCCACATCATATCTGTACCATGTTGCTTAACTGCCACAAATGGAAGTATCCTCCATGAATCCACTTTTAAACCCTCTTACCCTTTTTATACCTTTATAACTTCCAGTGCTAATGTGTTGCACAATCCTCTTATACATTCTGTTAAAATGTATTTCTTCTGGTGTTTTAAACCTGCTGCTTTGCCATCAGATATCCACTGTTTCTTGTGTTACCAGAATGATTATGCAGTTTCATTTTAGAGCTGAGCCCATCAAATAATGAAGTACCACTGAGGGGGTGGGCGACGCATTAAGGGGTAAGGGTCTGACCTGTGGCGGGGGGGAAGACAGCCCTTCCACTGAGTCAAGAGGGTCGAGGTTTGGAAAGAATCCCCTTGCTTTCTAAACTCCTTCCCAGAGAGGAGTCTAGGTGTGGCTGGATCCAATCCTAGTCTCAGACTTGGTCAACGGGTTTATATCTAAAGGATTATATATGTACAGCCACTCATCATAGTCAATATTTGCCTGTCAGAGCCAAGGACTTTCACTGAAACAGTTTTGCAAAGTTGATAAAAATAGATGATTTATTAAGGCAACAGATATAACAAATTCAGAATTGCCGTTGATGAATGCACTTACTGCAACAATCGAGTTTGAGTTAAGAGTTCAGCGCTTTAGATAGCGATACATTACCGAGTAACATCCAATGCAGTCAGGGGCGCAAGTCTTACCAAAGAGGCGTCCCTGCTTGGGGAGGAGAGGTCCAGGCCCATCGACCCCTACAGTGGTTGGGGTTCTCACCCTCAAAACAGAGGATTCTAAATGCCAGATTTATACTCACGGCAAGGTGGGACTAAGCCAATCTTGTGCCGATTGGCCCTTAGAGGTCAGTGGGGCCCGATGGTTCAGCATAGGGCAGGGTATTTGGTACAGATGTAAGGGGATCTTCCTGGCTTTTGTTGAAGCAAAACCAGGCTATGAGGCCTCCGCCCCACCCTGGGTGTCACTCAGTCAGGTTCATTGTTAGACCCGTTTACTGTTAGAAGCCGCTTTGAGTCGATTACTGCCCTCAGGGACCAGAGGCATTGGTTATCACCGCCATTGGTGGGTCTTAGTTACCGAAAATGGGGGGGGGGGGGGGGGGGGGGGGTAGCGGGGAATGAAAGCACACCACCACAGTGGGTCAGTGTATAAATGTCTAAAATTAAATTATGAACCAAAATTACAACTTCAAGTAAAAATTGTACCAGAAAAAAGTTCACACCAATAAAGAATTTCACTAGTAAGTTTCCAAGTCAGTAGCAGTACAAACATAAATAGGCTTCCATATTATTTTAGCTTCAAATTTGTCTTAATTTTCTTCTTAAATCAATACAGTTCATAACAGCGGGAGAGTCTGTGTACCTAATGGTGGTGTTTCACCTGTTTATCTTTTGATATGTTCAGAAAAAAATACAGTAGTTAATATGCTGGTTCTGGTTTTTACTAACTACGCATGCTCCTCAGGCGGAGTTTTGCCCTCTTTTGGGGGGCTATTTGAGTTGGAGGTCACGATCTCCCATTACCACAATTACCTTAGTCCTTACTTTCAACTAATTTTCTGTGGGTTGCAACACCTTATCAGCTTGTCTCCTCATGCAGCCAAAACTTTCTCACTTGGAGGCTTCTTTCTGCATAATTTAGATAATAGTGTTCTTATCATTATCTGTTCTTTGTTTCCCAAGGTTGACTCCCTTGATTAGAAGTCCTTTCAGTCATCAATTTTGATGACTTGAGAAGGGTGGGTCAGCTTGACCTAAACTTTGTGCACAGATTTGTTTAACATATAGTTAAACACTAAATCAGAGTTCAATAATTCAGGAGTTTAGAAAACATTCCTTGATAAAACTTTGTTTTTATGATTGTTATTAAATATCATAAGTATTAGTTCTGCAAACTTCTCTGTGGAGGTTATCCTCATTGTTAGGAAGTATTTCAAATTTCAAAATTAAAAATTACTTTCCTACTGCTTATGACAGCTGTTCTGTTAGTACAGCCAAGAAGTGCATTAGGCCTTGGGGCACAGTGTTGTGAGAGAAACTGAAGCTGAGCTGCGTGTCCAGTATGAGCTGCAAAACTTTTCCAGTCATACAACCTTCCAAATTAGTGTACCATTCTCAAATTTTGACCATCTTATTTTTTTCCATAGATGTGTATCTTTGTGATTGGCTGTCTTCATGCAATTTTAATTTGAATGGATCCAGTTTACCAGATGATATGCTGTAATTAATTTACTTTCATCTTAATTTTCACTGAGATGGTCTTTTTGTAATTGGAAAATTTCATAAGCAAGAATTTTGTTTATAGTTCCAATTCACAAATGAAAATGTTGAGTAACATTGAACATATTTTTCGTTCTTACAGTTGATAGGAAATTCACCTATGAATTCACCAAGTGAGAATTCCTTATTGAAATGTGTCAGTAAATATTTAATAAACTTACTGTGTGCTTTACAGATCTAGTACAGGTTTGTTTCTAGTTTTTTAGTCTGGATGTTCTACACTACTAAGTGCCTTATAAAAATCTAAGCATATTCCATTATCCTTTTAATTTTATCAGGAAATGTAAAAAGTTTTAGTTGATAAAACCTATTCTTATACAAAATACTGATTTATATTTTATTTATATTTCTTTTAAACCTGTATCAGTCAAGTCTCTACCAACTTTTCTGTTTATTGATTTGAAGAATCAGTCAGCAATATGCAGGTGAGCAGAGGTTATCTTTATTCGGCAGCGCTGGGTGCATGGGGGATCACTCCACCAAAGTCATGCACACCGAGGGGACTTTTCAGTCCCCCCTTTATACAAGCTACTCAGACCTATTCATTAGTTTTCCAAGAAATTGTTTACATATTTATTACAATTCTGAGAATTAATTTACATATCTCGTGCCTGTGCAATGTCCTTGAGGAGTTGTCTCTGCGCAGACTCTATTCCTTAGCGGCCATGTTTAAAGTCTCCATCTTCGTCACGTTGCATGTACAACAGGAATCTAAGACCAAATGTCCCTTCTAAAGATAACCAACCCAAGGACTTAGCAGTCTGTACATCCGTCATGTGGCAATAAGGGTCCCTGGACATTACCCAACTTTTAACTAAACATAGGTGCGTCATCCTTTAGATAAGTGGTACAGCGTTCACTATTCATTCCCCCCTTTTCTAACAAATTTTGCAAATTCTTTTGCAACTACAAAAAATCATTATGTCTTATGATCATTCTTTGACAGCACCAAACAAAACATTGAAGTAATACACATATTATTCTTAAAACTATTACAATAAGTATTATAACAAAAGCATGCTTTAACCATTCTAAATTAGGTAACCACGAAGTCAGTTTGTTCCATATAGCTTCAAAACTTCATGATAAATCGTCTTTATTAATTTCATGCAAATTCTGAACCTTGTTCCATATCTTATGGGTGTCTGTTTAATCATTCCATCCATCAGATTGGGAACAAGTATTTTGCCCTGGATTTCCAGGACATGCTCCTCCTGTCTTGTTTGAGCTTTCCGATGACAGTTATTATCACTTTTCATAACTACTGTGGTAGTTAGGTTTAATATTTGTATATCAAATCTGGGACCCAACTTATATGTTTTCTTATCAAATAGGTAATATCCTCCACCATTGTTTGACTTTTTCCAAAAGTCTGGCCATGTAGGCCGTTTGCCATCTAGATAATTCCAGTTTTGGGAGGCCACCCCATACAGGAGTGTTATCAGGCCTCCCTTAGGAAGAGAGGTACATATCCAACATTCCTTAGCTTTCATGGCATTAACAATTCTTTGGAGTGTTTGAAGACGGGTATTGTTTATCTATGTTTCAGTTTCTAAAATCTCTACAGTTATTAAAATTAAGATCAGAATAACTCTATACAAATATCCCTGATCCTTTTGACAGTCCATTGTGTTTCTAGAAGTTATTAAAAATAAAGAAATTATTACTATTACAGAAATTACTACTATTACAATTATGATCTAATAAATCGTAGTTCATGGGTCCTGCTGAGGTGATGGCCCATGATTTCTCAGGAGCCTTCTTTATCCGAGAATAGTGAATCCAGGCAGGTTGTTCTCTTATCTTTACGGCGGCGGTGAAGGTTGTCAGCAGCACCTGATAGGGTCCTTCCCACTTTTCTTCTAAAGTTTCCCTGAAAAAGTCTTTATATACACTTATTCACCAGGTTTAAAGGAGTGGATTGACTGATCTAACCCCCTGGCCCTTGTTCCCAATATTTGTTTATTTATAACCTTTAATTGTCCCTGGAGGGCCTTCACATATTCACACAAATATCCCTCTCCCAACTGTCTTAGATCTTCTCCAGCAAATTGTAACTGGTACGGTCTCCCGTATAATATTTCAAAAGGGCTTAAATTTCCCTTTGTTCTTGGCTTAGTTCGGATTCTTAATAATGCTAAAGGGAAGAGATTGTGGCCAAGTTAGATTTGTTTCTTGCCCTATTTTTGCTATTTGTTGTTTAATTAAATGGTTCATTTTTTCCACTTACCCACTTGCTTGAGGTCTGTAAGGAGTATGTAATTGTCAGTATATTCCTAATACTGTACTCACTTGTTGTATTATTTTGGCACAAAAGTGTGAGCCTCTGTCAGAAGAGATTGTTGCCGGTACCCCAAAACAGGGAATAATCTCATTCAACAATCCCTTCGTTACCTCTCTTGCTTTATTTGTTCGACAAGGAAAAGCTTCTGGCCAATCTGAAAATGTATCAGTCATAACTAATAAATATTGGTACCCCCCTTTTCTTGGGAGTTCAGAAAAATCAACTTGCCACTGTTGTCCTGGATAATTTCCTCTACTAATGTTCCCTAGTTTTATTCTATTTGTTATATTGGGATTATTATGTGAACACACTTCGTATTGCTGAGTCACCTGCTTTATTGTAGTGTACAAGTTTTGCCCTATCAATTTTTGATTTAGACTTTTATATAATGTATCAGCTCCCCAATGAGTCTTATTATGTTCTGTTAGGGCTGTGGTCCATATTAAATTGGATGGTACCACTATACGACCATCCCTCAAATAAGCCCACTTAGTTAATTTTATTTTAGCATTCATGTCCTGAATTAGCTTTAGGTCTTCCTTAGAATAGTTTGGTTCCTGATCTGCACTTACAGTTTGGATTTTACTCTCTGGTATTAAGGATAATTCCTCCTTTCCCACCTCCATTACTCGTCTGGCCTCATGGTCAGCCAGGCGGTTTCCAATTTCCAAATCAGTGCCTCAATGGGTCATCTTATGTTCTTCCTTCCTGGATGATGCTCTTATAACAGAGGGGGCCATTCCTCACATCAAGGTCTGGCATGGCATATGTTCCCACCACTCAACGCCTACTGGGTTGCAGCCAACAGCAGAGCTCAAGATTCTTCTTGGTGGCAAACACAGAGGCCAACCCAGTCTTGCCCTTGACTATGGTAGGAGGCACCTGACCAACCTTATTCCTTGTACTTCGTTGTCAATGCAGAGTTTCATCTGCACATCCCATAAGAAGTCACTGTCATGGCAAAACACACAGATTTACATTAGTAGAACTACTATAGAGTGTATTTTATTTCAATTTTTTTATGCCAATATCCCCACAGCCCTGCTGACCAAGGAATATTGTTTTACCTGGACTAGGCAGGCCTCCCCCTTATCATTTTTACTGTAGCAGGTAAAGCATTTTTCTCCTTACCTGGAATTTATTTCCAGATATACCTGGTTAAAGATTTCTTTTAGTTCAGGGAGGTCCTCTTTTCCTCTTTTCTGTTGAATTAAAGATAAGCTTAAGATTTCAATTACTTGATCATCTTTAACTTTTGGTTTCATTTCTCCTTCTTTAAACGTCTAGATGTTCTAATAAATCTCATCCCAACAAAGATTTTGGTGAATTTGGCGTTCTTATTTGTTTTCTTAGTTTGTACTTTAAAGGTTTCAGGATGTTTTCCTGGTGGCCAGCAGCTCCCACAACTGTAACAAATTCTTTTCACTGAAGTTTCACACCAAATAAGTTGTTTTTGTATTCACTAAAAATTCCACCTCATTTTTCCTAGTCCCTAGTTCACCAGAACTCCTTGCTGGTTCTTTAGTTTAGGGCAATCTCGCTTTCAGTGTCCACTTTCCCTACAATATGCACAGTGATCCGATCCCATAGGAGAGGGATTCACTCTTTCACTTCTGCCTGACATTCCTCCTGTCTCTGCCTCATCTCCTCTACCAATTTAGCTCGACCCAGCTCTTCTTCTCTTACCTGCTGTACACGTTCCCTGTTCCTTCTATCAACTTTTCTACATCAGGATTACCTAGTAACAATCAACTCGAACCTTTATCTAGTCCTATTTGATCATCCTGATAAGTCTTTCACAACCAACCTTCAAGCATCTAAATTTCCCCATCAAAGATTCACCTTTATTCTCCTCAGACCCACTGCCTGCCCTAGAGGGGCCGTTACTGGTCCTGTTGTACTGCAAATGCTGCAGCAATTGGGGTGACTTTGTCAGGTCCTTCTGCTCAATTGTCAGCAATAGCAACCCCCTCCTCACCGTCAGAAGGATTCGGGGCAGGAGATGCTGTTCCTGCTCTGCAGGTTACACAAGCCTGCCTCTGCAACAGCACTTCTGTTTTAACTCTTTCTTACCCTGAATGCAAATCTGCTACTTGTTGCTTTAAGTCTGTGTTCTTACATATCATGCCTTTGCAGGCAAACATAAAACACCCTGCTGTGCATCCAGCAGGACTCAGGCGCACCTTGGAGGGGGTACGGGGGTTTGTACAAATTCACCCCAATACTTTAACGCTTTCACAGGGTCTTTTATTCTCCACCACCCACCCCCCACCCCACGCCCACCCCTCACCCCCCCACCCTGCTTCAGATCTTACATACATTAGTACAAGTTTTTATCTTACAACGTGTTTCATTCTGGTTGCTCCACAGAAGGAACCACAACCTGAGCTCTTTTTTTTTTTTTTTACACAAAAATTTCAACAAGAACATCTTTCTAGTTTAGGTCTCAGGTTTTCCCTATCCTTTTCTAGAGCCATAATCAAAGATCAGGTGGTGTTAATCCCACACTCCTTCTGTCACACAAACATATCTGCACACATTACTTCATCCCATTTTTCCTCTCCCCTCAAGAATAACATTAACTGTAATAAAACATTATAATTCAGTGTCCCATTTAAGGGCCATTTCTCTCTGTCCCCTAACTTATACAGGGGCCACCATGATTGCAGTACTTAACCAAAGTCCTCTTATTCACACTTCCTCCAGGTTGCCCTCCTATTTCCTTCCAGTGACTTAGAACACATCCCAACGGACTCTTTCTTACTATTCCACCACTTTGTTTTCCCCCGATATTACCTCAATCCCTATCCCAGCCGCAGACCACTCTAATTTCACTTACAGCTCTCTCTCTCTTATCCCAAGGCATCCAAGCCTTACAGTTAGGGCATTAAATTTCTTGTCCCCACCATACATACAATAATTCTTTACACCATATACACTTTAAAACAACATATAGGTGTTCACATTCACCCCTCGGATGTTCAAGACAATAACCACATACCAACATTTATAATATACTTAATACAGAAATGTTCTCACATTTCCAGCATAAATGAGTATAACAATTATTAGTAACCTTATAATTATTAATCCTGTATATAAATATACATTTTTTAATTTATTTAAATTTTTTTAGTCTTCCGACCAAAACAGAATCAGAGTTCTGATATTGCCTCAATATCAGAACAGGTACCAAAGCCAGAACAGAATCAGAGTTCCAATATTTTCTTAATATCAGAACAGGTACCAAAACAGAACAGAATCAGAGTTCTGATATTCCCTTAATATCAGAACAGGTATCAAAACAGAATCAGATGTATACCTGCGGTGCTAGATACCCAGTATACGCCATCCTGCATAAGCATACAATGATCTTATGCCTTATGGACAGCTTTACAGATGGACCGGTCCCAGAACAGAATCCAAAACAGTACTGTTTAAAAAATTAATATAATATTTACAATTAATATATAATATTTGAATAAAGATAGTACCTTAGCTCCGTAAGATGGAGTCCTTTTCTGCTCCTGCAGTGATCCAGATGAGACGAGGAGCTCCTCCGGGAAAATCCCCGGGGGTACCCTAGGGAGTCCCTGCTCTCAATGGGTCCCGCAGCCGAGCAGAGCAGGTCCCACCTGGGTCACCAAATTGATTTGAAGAATCAGTCAGCAATATGCAGGCAAGCAGAGGTTATCTTTATTCGGCAGCGCTGGGTGCATGGGGGATCGCTCCACCAAAGTCATGCACACCGAGGGGACTTTTCAGTCCCCCCTTTATACAAGCTACTCAGACCTATTCATTAGTTTTCCAAGAAATTGTTTACATATTTATTACAATTCTGAGAATTCATTTACATATCTCGTGCCTGCGCAATGTCCTTGAGGAGTTGTCTCTGCGCAGACTCTATTCCTTAGCGGCCATGTTTAAAGTCTCCATCTTCGTCACGTTGCATGTACAACAGGAATCTAAGACCAAATGTCCCTTCTAAAGATAACCAACCCAAGGACTTAGCAGTCTGTACATCCATCATGTGGCAATAAGGGTCCTTGGACATTACCCAACTTTTAACTAAACATAGGTGCGTCATCCTTTAGATAAGTGGTACAGCGTTCACTATTCATTATTTGGGATCGATGTCAGGCAAACTGTAACCTAGAATATTCTATTTGTCCTCAAATAATGAACTTTTTACATTAGCACTGTTTCAGTTTGTAGGTACAGTCTAAGATTTGTTTAAATATTCATGTTTGCAGGCTGGAGCTCTCCTTCCTTAACTCTTTGAGGATTCTAGCAAGGTAGTTGTCCAGGCATTCTTATTTAAAACATTTATCTCCAATAGATATTTAGCATCTGCCACAGTAACTAGTACACAAGAAAGTTTACATAATATGTAAACCTGCTCCCTCACAAATATACAACTAATTTTTCCTGCTTTTTGTTATTAACTATTGCACCATAGCTACCTAGTGATACAATTGAGATGTTCTTTTATTCTTATCATAATTTATTTCTTATTGTTAGACACTTTTCAGACAGTTTTATTCTTAGTCAATTTTGCTTCCCTTAATCTCTCTATACTTGTTTATTACTAAGAGGAAACTTATAGGGTCACAGAAGGAACATCTAGAAGGTATCTGAGGAGGACATTCAGGCTATTTCCTGGCTCAAAGGCAAAATCAACTGTCATTAAATCATTCTCAACTGATTGTTAGGCAGCTGACTTGTAAGTTTGATCTGTTTTGAAATATCTCCAGTCAGGGAGATATCAATAGGATTCTTTAATATCCTTACTGTCAGGACTCTTTTCCTAAAATATATGTTTGTATATGTATGTTTTTCCACCCTTTAAGACCCTTACTCACTCTGTCCCCAATAAGAAGACAGCTCCTCTATAGCAGCCTTTCCTGTCTTTGCAGACCACTATCATCCCCCTTCTTGGTCTTCTTTACACTAGACAATCTCTATGTTAATAGCCTTTGGGATTGCAGTAGCGCACATCTTGAAGTGTGGTGCCCAAACCTCTGCACAGGCTTCTAGCTGAAGCCTGTCAGGGCTAAGTACAACTTAGAACTAAGTCTGTCGTCTTAGTGATGACATCCCGTTTATTCATTTCAGTATTGTGTTTGTTTTTCCTACAGCAGTAACAATATTTATTCAGTCTGTGTTGATCCATAATGCTCAAATCCCTTTCTAAAGAGCTGCTGTTTAGGGAGTCATTCCTCAACTTGTGCTTGCACAGTTGATTGTTCCTACCCAAGTGTAGTAATTTGCATCCATTGCTTTATTTCAAACAACTGCTTCAATTTATCAAAATATTTTAAAATTGTAGTCCTCTGTTCCAAAATGTGTATTCCCTATTGTCCTGGTTCTGGCTGGGATAGAGTTAATTTTCTTCTTAGTAACTGGTGCAGTGCTGTGGTTTGGATTTGGTGTGAGAACAATGTTGATAGGACACTGATGTTTTTAGTTGCTGCTGGGTAATGTTTATACTCAGTCAAAGACTTTTCAGTTTCTCAGACCTTGCCAGTGAGAAGGCTGGAGGGGCACAAGAAACTGGGAGGGGACACAGCCAGGACAGGTGACCCAAACTAGCCAAAGAGGTATTCCATACAATGAGATGTCATGCTCAGTATATTAAACTGGGGAGAGTTGGCCAGGGCCTGCTGATCATTGCTTGGGGACTGGCTGGGCGTCAGTGGGTGGTGAGCAATTGTATTGTGCATCATTTGTTTTTTCTCCTTTCCCTTTGGATTTCATTCTTCTCGCCCTCTCCCTCCTTTTCATTATAACTGTTGTTGTTGTTGTTGTTAATATTATTATTATTATTTTACTTTATTTCAATTATTAAATAATCCTCAAGTTTTACAGTCTTTTCTGATTCTCCTCCCCATCCCTCTGGGTGAGGAGGGAGTGAGCGAGCATCTGCGTGGTACTTAGTTACCGGCTGGGGTTAAACCACGACACCTATCTATCCTCAGATTTCAGTCAGTAATTTAAACAAGAAATCAAAAAGGAAACTTTGCATTTCATTGTCTAGATCTTAAAAACAAATCTTGAACAACAGCAAACTGTGGCCAGGCAATTTGGACATTCTTACAGTTTGACTGTGAATCATTTTTTAGCATATTTTTTGGGTATGGTTTTCCAGTGCATAAACATATTGTGACTTACAGAAGGTTAAATTTACTGCCTTAATGGTTTTGACAATTGTAGTGCATTTCTTTTATGGTAATATTTAGGGTTCTAAGTAAGTAAGAATTGCTGAGACTAGTAGATTTTTTTTCCCAAGATTTATGATAGTCTTTAGTGCTTGACATTATTAATGGAATGGTATGTTTGATTAATATAACCATTAAAAGCATGCAAATCTGTCATTGTTTTTATGAAAAATGTGTTGTTTGTACATCTTTTCTGTTGAAATTGGGTGGGGGTTTTTTCAGTATCTCAACATTCATTGCCCATCTGTAGTTTTAAACATAGCAATCCCTAAAGCTCCTACTATTTCCAAACAACAACAAAAAAATTACTTTGACTTCATTTTTCTTTCAGAGATGAGTTGATTCTGTTGCCCTTTCTTTTGACTGTTTTCATTCTTTGGAAACAGTGCACACACTCCTACTAGGTATATTTCTCATCAAACACTTCCAAAGCCATATATGAGTTCTTAATTCAAAAGGCATCTGCTAATGGAAACATTGAGATCAGCAGAAAAGAATATTAGCTAATGAGTTATGTAAACAAAAGGGTGGTAGAAAGAACACACTCATCAGAAACTTAGTTTCTTCCACCAAACACACTATACCTTACAAAAAAATGTATATTTTCCCAACCAAGGCATTTTTAATTAAAAAAAACCCCCAAACAAACAAAAAAACCCAAACAAACACTACTCACACCCTCAATGCTAATAAAATTGCAAGGGACATAGTTACTCAAAGTAACTCACTGTCTGATTTGATGTATAGGTTGTGAAGCTTAGTTTCATATACATCTAAACCTAAAAGCTTCCTAATTTTAAAAATACGAATAGAAACATGTTTTGTTTACAGGTTCTGTGAATGCTTTATTTATATGGAAGTATGTATGTATACATACCTTTAAAAGATTCTGGTTCTTCAGCCTTTTAACAGAATGTAGGCAAGTGATTTTTGTTGGTTCCTCCTTTTATGCATATATTCACATATATTGTTTGTTGCTTTCATAATTTAATATTTTCAAGCCTATTTTTTTCTAAAATGCATTCATGTGAGGGGTTACCTCTTGGAACAGTACTTGAGTTTCAGCTGTCACCCTTCTGGCTGTGTTTCTCATGTGTGTGGTGTAGTGTAGCTCTTTGTTAATAGGAAACCTGATGACTTCAACTACTGAAGTCTGCCTGACTTGAAGCTCCAAGATAAAAAGATTTCTGTGAGATGTCTGATGTCATGTCAACATTGATTCAATGATTTGTTAACACTCCTTAGATGATTTATTTTTGATTCAGTCTTAAAAATTTTGATATTGTTCTTAAAGTCAGTACTTTTTTGACTCAACATTTTAATTATTTCATCATCTTCTCAGGACACTCTTCAGACCTGATTATAAGTTCTTATACGTTTGTTAGATTCCTACCTCATGATTAGCAGTCTTGTAAAAGAGCATTTGGAAGCACAAGCAGCCTGTTGTTTGACAGAAGTTATCTATGTACATATTGTAACTCCATGAAAAAATTGAACTGTTTTACCGAATAAAGAGAAGCAACTATTGCAAATTTATTTTGGGAGAAGAGTACACAGAGAGACAGTGCCATAGAGCAGACATTTTGTAAATGCATATTGTAGCTTACCTTGCAGTAACTTTTTTTGCATTTCTATACCTATTATTTTGAATGCATTTTTTGAGGACATTATTGCCTTTAGTTTTATTTCCTCTCATGTATTAGTGAGATATTGGAAAAGATATGAAAAGTATGGAACAAAAATAAATTTAAGTATATTGCATTTTATGCTTATACAGAATTTTTCAGGTTTCAGGCTATCATTTGGTAACTGTAGTCTTCAAAAGGACTGCCTGAAAACTTTACAGAATCCACCTGAAACTGGATTCGAATTAATGATTCAGTGTTCAAATTAATGATTTGGATGAAGAGCAAGATCCTGAGATAAGGGCTAGTACTTGTCAGTATTCACTGAGAGAGCTTAGCTGCTAAAACAAAAACTTATTTTATTGCAGAGGTCACCCAATCTATCTATGGATTGATGGATTTGCATTTTTAGAGCCAAAGACACTGGGTTATGTAAAAGCTTTGATATCATTGGTATATTAGTTTGTTAAATTAATTTAACAGTACTTGCAGTATAGCAAACCAGAATTTAATCTGCAGGACTACCATAACCCAGATAAAATACCAAGAAAGCAGGAACATTGTTTGAGTGGCTTTGCTCCCTTAGTTCCTATAACTGCTCCCAGGTATTCCCAGCCTTGTCTTCTGTTCTTGTCAGCAGTGAGATTACAGGCTAAGCATGCTTGTGGGTAGCTGGTTTTCTTTGAGACTTCCAGAGCTGTCTTTGAGGAGAAAAGAGGATGCAAACAGTGATTTTAGCAGTTTAAATTGTGGCAAAAACTGAATCAATATTTAATAGGGTAAGAGAAAGATGTAGCTTAGCTTTGCTTACAGAATCACAGAATGACTGAGGGTTGAAGGGACCTCTCGACATCATCTTGTCCAGTCCCCTTTGCTCAAACCTCTAACAGGTTGCCCGGGACGGTGTCCAGATGGCTTTTGAATATCTCCAAGGAGGGAGATTCTACCACCTCTCTGGGCAACCTGTGCAAGTGCTCGGTCACCCTCACAGTAAAGTGTTTCCTGATGTTCAGGAGGAACCTTCTGTGTTTCCATTTGTGCCCATTGCCTCTGGTCTGGTCACTGGGCACCACTGGAAAGAGCCTGGCTCCATCCTCTTTCTGCCCTCTCTTCAGGTATTTGTACACACTGGTGAGATCCCCCTGAGCCTTTTCTTCTCTGAACAGTCACAGCTCTCTCAGCCTCTCCTCATATAAGAGATGCTCCAGGCCCTTTGTGGCCCTTTGTTGGACTCTCTCCAGTATGGCCATGTCTCTCTTGTACTGGGGAGCCCAGAACTGGACACAGTACTGTAGACGTGACCTCACCAGTGCTGAGTATAGGGGAAGGATCACCTCCCTGGACTTACTGTTGACATTCTTCCTAATGCAGCACAGGATACTATTAGCCGCCTTTGCCACAAGAGCACACTGCTGGCTTATGTTCAACTTGGTGTCCACCAGATCCCCCAGGTCCTTTTCTGCAAAGCTCCTTTCCAGCTGGTCAGCCCCCAGCATGTGTACTGGTGCATGGGGTTGTTCCTCCCCACATGCAGGACTTTCATTTCTTGAACTTCATGAGGTTCCTGTGGGCCCATTTCTCCAGCATGTCAAGGTCCCTCTGGACAGCAGCACGACCCTCTGGCATATCAGCCACTCCTCCCAGTTTTGTATTATCAGCAAACTTGTTGAGGGTATGCTCTTCCCTATCATCCAGATTATTTATGAAGATTATATTGTTGCCTCAAAATACACCCAAGATCACCATCAAATGAAAAGTAGGACTACATCTCAAAGATCAGATTGCAAGAATTGTTTTAAAGAGTATAAATATGGAAGTCATTATCCTTCTTTACTAATCTTCATATTTGATTGTTTTGTCCTAGTGTAACTATTTAGAAAAAGGATTTCATTTGGGGGTGGGTGGGGTGGTGATGTGTAATTTAATTAACTTGTAAGGGTAACTTGATGCAGTTAAAATACCAGCCATGTAAATTAGTATCTAAGCATGAGACTGAAGAATAGGGTGTAGTGACCAGTATCAGAGATATTCAGATTCAAGACTGGTCCTTCTACTGCTTGGAGAATATGATGCAAAGAGGCAAATTTAATTTGTGTTCCTAATTAATTTTATTTTTAAATTCTTATTTTATTTACATAGTTATTTTTTATCCTCTACAGTTATTTTTATGATCTGAAGGATTATTGAATTAAAGTAGCAAAAGTATTTTTCTACTGTTGTTATATTCAAAAATGTATTTTTAGTTAGAAGGAGATAATAAAGTGATATATAGACAGAATTGAAAATTGCAGTAATGTCCAGCATTTTCATTTATATTGCAACAGCTTCAACATTGGAGAAAATTCTGTAGTTTCTGAATCATATTGCAATGGGCTGACTTGATTAATGTATACTGAGAATTATAATTATTATGTTAATATTTGTGTTGTGCAGTAAATTTTTATCATGCATGTTTATACAGACCCTTTCACTTGAATGCATTTCAGACTCCTGAACAATGCTAACTGGCTGAGATCAGTATGAAGACTAGTAAAACTGCCATCAAATGGACTTTTCTGTTGCTCATAAAATAGTAATATTTGTTAACACTGCTAATTTCTGTTCAAACAAATTATTTTGTCTTCCAGTCTAAAAATTATTTTAATCTATATTTCAAATACTTTATCTGATGAAGCTTACAATTGCAGCAGGTAATTAATCATTAATAACAATGTTTAATGTGCTATCTAAATTCTGGGTGTACTCAAGATTAGTTGTCATTATTATTTTGAACTTGCTGATGAAAAATGTGAAATAGCAAAGAATTCCGTTTCTCCTGTAATTCTTTCCTGAGATGAATTACACTTATACCTACCCTTATTCCAAGTAAAAAAGCTATTTTTCAGTTTCATAATTGGTAATGTGAAGTGATGAAAATTTAAATCAAAGTAGTATTTAAATTTTCATTCTTGGAGACCGGTAAGAGTCAAGACCAAGTATGATATCTAGTCTCATTCTCAGCCTTAATACAATGCTTTTGTCAAGGCTACAAGTAAGCAAAGGTGATACAGCTCTCCAGAAAATATTTTAATTTTTTTTTCAGTGTCTTAAAAACATAGCTCAGTACAGCTTCTTAGTACAGTACAACTGAGTGTAGAGCTCTTAACAAAATTATTTTGGTTTAATTTTTTCAGCTGTTTTTATCTGTGTTTATAAGGAGATAGCCGATGGATTGATTATGAAGCATAGTTTGACATGATTTTGATTGTCCAGTTTTATGTAAACTATTATATAACTTACCTTTGTTTAAATTACTTCAGTTACTTCATGCCAGCCTAAGATTGCAAAATAGACAATTCAACTGTAAATCAATAAAGTGTCAGAATCACACTGAAGAGTGTAAAGAGTCACAAGATAAAGCAAGGAACCACCTCCTAGTCTCTTGCATGATAATGTTTGTAATATAAGCATATAAGTATTTCCTTTTATGTTGATATTCAGAACAAATTAATCTTTTTTTGTCTTTATTAATTTAGCTATGTCCTCCAGGGGCCCGCGATTTTCGAGAAAAACAATGTGCGGACTTTGACAATATGGCTTTTCGAGGAAAGTATTATAACTGGAAACCCTACACTGGAGGTATGGTGTAGCTTTGCAAAAATGTTATCATATGTGAAGTCTTCAAAATTATTTAAATGTTATATATAAAGTAATGTTTGTAAATTGAATGTTTTAATTAAGATACAATGAGCGAAGTTTGCTAAGCTTGTATTTTTGTCAATTGCCAAAAATGTTACAGAAGAGTCATCTCTGTTCTGGTAGAGGTTTGTTTTACTGTGAAGGGGAGTGAGCATCATTGTAGAGTCCACTTTAAAATATGGAGCCCTTCTCTACCTGCAGTTGCAGTAGAATTAGAGATTGCATAGGTGATCTGTAAATGCCTTTGATGATATAGTGTTGAGTTTGGTATAAAAAATCTCAAAGTTTTCCTTACTTAAGGTCAGAAGAGTAGGAAAAGGAGAAAGGGGAAAAAGCATTTATAAGAATCTCTAAAGACTACTTTGATAATTAAATTATAAATAATCACACTGTGCAATAAAAGAGTATTTTGGGGCAGAGAAGAGAGTTGTAGTTTCTTTTTCTCTTTGGGACAGTTTAATCAAGCTTAGTTATGTTTCTGTCGTTCAAAGTTCATAGGTTGCCCTTTGATTATTTTGTCTTTTCCTGTTCTAAACCCTGAGTGAATAAGTCCATGTTCCCCTTTGTGCTTTTGTAATTTATTGAATTGTTTTATTCTTAGTTTTTTAGATCAAAATTCTAAAAAGGACCATTGTGATCACATGGTCTGAGCTGCAGTGTAATTCAAGTAACAGGACTAAATTACTAATTGAAATAGTCTGATCTTGTTTTTGAAATTTACCCTGACATACTTATATCACTACATTCTTTTGTTATTCATGTTTTTCAGATAATGAAGTGGTACCCTTATTGTTTTAAATTGTTCAATAATCATTAGGGTTGTATTAACATAATGGAATCATTTTGGAGACAGCCATCCTTTACATATCTTACTATGATAAATAATCTTTTTTGCAAGAAAGAAGAGTCAAGTAGATAAATCAATAAAGGGAAGTAAAATAAAGTGTATACATTATATGTGTCAAGTACGAAATAAGATTATACATTTCAGATCTGTTTAGGTATATATATTTTTAATTAATTATTAACTTTTCAAGAATTCTAGTTGTTTGGTTTTTGGGTTTTTTTTCTTCTTCATTTTTGTTGTCCAGGTGGGGTTAAACCATGTGCATTAAACTGCTTGGCTGAAGGTTATAATTTTTACACTGAACGTGCTCCTGCAGTAATAGACGGGACTCAGTGCAATGCTGATTCACTGGATATCTGTATCAATGGAGAATGCAAGGTTGCAAATGTTTTATATAATACTTCTGGATTACTTTGTTGTGTCTGCTATCTCCTACATTTAATTATGGTACTTGTTTGTTACTTATACGAAATGGGAGTGTTAACAAGTCAAGTTAATGAAAGAGTAAGTTTGAGACAAAAAGAAAAAAAAGGTATTGCATAAATAAGACCAATAATTTGAATTTCAGTAGCTTCCAACAGACATTCATAGATTCCTTCATTTTCATCTTTTTACTTTCTTTGTGGTTTCTGTTGAAGAATTGGTGGAAAGGGCAACAGGAGATGAACAGATTCCTTGCTGTGTTCCAAAGCCTGTTCCATCATTCCAATTAGAACACCACTCTGGCTGAAAAACAGTAAATATGAACATACCAATCTGTTTCTCTCTAACTAGTTCATCCTGTTTCAAACAATTCTGCTTTTGATGTAATTGAAACAGAAAGTTGTCAATATTGCTCAGTAGTTCTATGAAAAAGTGTATACTGATGCAAGTATTTCCCATTTACTAAAAATCTGATTATCTTGTAAATTTCTATAGAACTGCATTGCATGAATTTGCAGAGAATTGGAGGTCTGTGCCATATTTTTGGTTATATTCATCCCACTGCTGTCTCAGTTTAGCAAAGTGTTTAATTATGTACTTAAGTCTAAACATCTGAACAGTGCTGGTGACTCTAAAAATCATTTGATTTCACGGAAAACATTAACATAACTAAAGCTTAACCTGATGCTTAAGTGCTTTGCTAAATTGAGTGCTTAAGATGTATGTTTATTGAAAAACATGATGAGATCAAAAGCATTTGCCATGTATTAGTAAACTAACAATAATGCACAAGAAATAACATGGAATTCTGGTGTACTTTATACATAATAAGATTTTACTACTTTTGAGAAATCTTTTAAAACTAATAATCAGACTAAAACTCAAGTTGAGAATGAGATATGTAAGAGAATTGGGTCTCTGTCTTCTTGGTGAATCAGAAAATTGAAATGTAAATTATTAGAATAATACTATTTTTTAAATTATTTAAAGTTTTTTAACTTCTTTTATGACCTATATATTACCTGTTTACAAGATGGTACATAATATTGCTAGACAATAAACCAAGTTATGTATCTGCCTCCTTTTTTTGTATAAATCCTGGAAAAATTGGCAAATTGCAATGTTCATTCTGTTTACATCCTACTTGTTCATTCCTTTTTTTTTAAAGATCCAACTGTCTATATTTTCATTAGCTTCGTAATAGGGATGAATCAATAAGTTATAGGGATTTAATCATTGTTCACTGTATATAAGTTTCTCAGATAATCAGAAATGTAATGGACTTCTAATGATCAGTTATTGACACCTCTCTCTTGTTTCCAAAGGCTTTTGAATCCTAATATAGCATATAATTCAACCTTTTACCGAGCTTCATTCTGCATTCATTCTTACAGTGAAGTAATTTACACTTTACATTCAACCTTATAAAAATAATTGCAAGTTTTGCCTGGAGGATGTGAAAAGATGGTCTATGAAGCTGTAAATACCTTTGGGAACAATAATACTAATTATACTGTATAAATGTTTAAGGAACACACAGCAAATGTTTTCCTTAAATCAATATAGATGGAACACAATTAGCTGTTGTGATATTAAAGAAAAATGTCACTAATCATTTATTGATAATTTTAATAATTACATTGTTTGTAAAATGCTGGGAAATCCCTTCCTGAAAGTCACCGTAGAAATACAAAGTATTTATTAATCAAGATTTGATAACAAACTGAAATGTGGATTGTTCTACGTTTTTATTTTCTTCCTCTGGTAAGTGAAAACTCATGGTAATAGCTATCAAAACCAGAGTAGATAAAAAGAACAACTGACTATCAAACTTGAGAGAAATACTTCCAAAAACTATGAAAATAATGGTGCAAGAAACCATAATCCTGTTAAAATATTTGTTCTTATCTGTTCTCAGCATGTAGGTTGTGATAATATTTTGGGGTCTAATACTAAGGAAGATACATGCCGTGTTTGTGGAGGAGATGGGAGTACATGTGAAGCCATTGAAGGTTTCTTTAATGATTCATTGCCCAGAGGAGGTATGTGCATATATATCCAACATCCATTCTGTTGCACAATGCATTTAGATGACTTTAGCAAATAACAGTGCTGCATTGATTTCCAGCATGGCATTGCTGCTGGTCATTCACTTTGACTCCTTTTGCCTTGTTGTTTCCTTTTTCTGTATTAGTTTGGATTTATTTCAAATACAATAACGTTTCATTACTGAGTACTTAGTTCTCATGGTCTTTACTGCACTTAAGAAGTGGGTGGGGTTTTTTAATTCATTAGTTATGGTTGCATGGTAAAAGTAATTTTGTGTACGATTTTAATGAGTATGGTAGAATCTGATATTTAGTTATACATGATATTTTAGAGTAGAAAGAATCCAAAAATGTTTCTTAAGTTCATGTTATTAAGAAATCAGGAAGTATGTATGGGCAATTAGTTGAAAGCTTAGCTTAAAGAAGACAATATTAGTGTTGCAAACTTAGTGTTTTCAGTTTTGGGCCCCCGAATACAGGAAAATTATTGATTCACTGGAGCGAGTTCAGTTCAGTGAGGGGCCATTAAGAGTATCAGGGGCTGGTGCACTTGCCCCTCTGTGAGGAGAGGCACAGGGAACTGGGTTTATTTAGCCTGGAGAAGAGAAGGTTTGTGGGGACCTAGTATCAACCTTCTAATACCTATGAGGAGGAGGTTATGTAGAAGACAGAGCCAGACAGTTCACAGTGGTGGGTACATAGTGGGAGGAGAGACAACAGCTATAAATTGAAACAAGACAGGTGCTGACCAAATGGAAGGAAAAACTTTCCCCAGGAGGACCGTTCAGTAGTGGATCAAGTTGCCAAGAAAGGTAGTACAGTTTCCATCTTTGGAGGTTTTCATGACCCAACTGGATAAAGCACTGAGTAACTTGGTCTGATCTTCTAGCTGATCCTGCTTGTAGCAGGAAGTTGGACTAAATGACTGTCTGAGGTGCTTTTCAGCCTGAATTATCCTATGATCATTTTATACATTAATTATTTGTGATACACTGTCAAAAAGACTTTATTAGCATTTATAAAAAGAAATTCCTGACCATATGGTAAATTCTTGCTATCATTTTCAAATTTATGTCTGAAATTTAAATTGTTTTCCATTATATCACATGAAAGAAAATGTTGAAGTACATTTGAGTCCCATATCTCTTACTAATTTTTAGTAGTAATTTATTAGTTTTATGACTAATATTGTTTAAGATAAACAACAAGAAATAAAATTTATCTTTATCTTATAGGCTATATGGAAGTGATTCAAATTCCAAGAGGTTCTGTGCACATAGAAATAAGAGAAGTGGCAATGTCAAAGAACTACATTGGTAAGAGCATGGTTTAAATAGCAGTCTGTTATTAAGATAATGATGTGATTTGAAGGTACATTTTCTGGTTTGGCCAAACCATACACATAGTAGAAGCAGCAGAGGGAATGGTAGCTGTTAATATTAGGTTGTGGTCAGATAGTTTCAGCAGTTGGTTTGGATGTATTCTCCTGAGTGGAGCTAATGAATTATATCATGTGATTCCTCCTTGTCCACTTGGTGCAAAATCAGGTCAACTTCACTATAGTTCTAATGTCAGACTTGAGCTGAAGTGAATGAGGAACACTCAAATGATATACTGTCCCACTCTGAGGTAGTGTCTTCCATCTGAGGAAGTCTCTGATTTTGGGGGATTGTACCATTTTAAAACACCATTTTATTCTTGGAATGATTATTCATCAACAGCCATGGTTACCTTAAATGCTAACAATACTCTCTCCTTATCTTAAGGCAATTTAATGTATGTATTCCACTGTTCCTGTCTTGTAGGGACTTAATGCCATCGCTGTTTTATAGATAAGGAAAATGAGATGCAGAAAAACTAGGTGCTTAATTGAGAACATTCAGGAAGCATGTGGTAAAGCACAGAATTAAATTCAAATTCCCAGATTATCATTCCTTTCTTTAAAGACTGTGTTAAATTTTCTTTGTATTTTTTTTTTAATACTGATGCGTACAAATGTGGCTTCATTGAACTCAAGACAACATGCATTTCTGAAAGTCTCTGTACCCTGATTTGCATATGATGCCTGTAAGTGTGAGTTTGAACGGCAATTATTCTCCTAGGTACATTAATTCCTAAATGGATTATATTGATAATAATGGTGTCTTTTACTATTAGATGCCTACTTTTCTTTCTGCCTGCCCCCACCCTCCTGTAATTCAGCAGATTATCAATCTCCCTCCATTCTGCAGGAATAATAACAACACTGCTCCAGCAATAGAGTGCTTATTATTCTTTCAGCATCATGCTCCCCTGGCCCCTCTCCTATGTCAATATACACTACGGGTATAGGTTGCTCATATATCCTATATTAACATTTCAAACAGAGGTTGTGGGAGAGGCATACAGTACATCCTATCATGGTCATTTTCTGCTATGAACCATATTGTCAAAAGAACATTTTTTAACATTGGAATCTACACCAATATTAGTTTCATTATATTTAATACATGGATTCATATTGTGTTTCTGATTCCATGGGTAGCTAAAAAACAGAATAAAGAAGATATTCTTAGCTACTACAATTAAGTTTGTTGTTTCTCTAATTTATAAGCAGAAGAAAGTGATCTGAAAAAGCATTTAGATCAGCACCATCTGTATAAAATGAATGAAAAATGTCTCATTTTTGGCTTAAATAAAAAATATAGGCAACTTCTTTGATATTTAATTTGGCCACATCTAAAAATGTAAAGTGGTACATAAATACTTTTTTAATATGTTTGTCACAATTTCAAGGGATTTCCTGAGTTTCAGGCTCTCACCTCACTGCCTTGCTTTATGCCAAAGAAGCCCTGATTAACACAAATGGAGGATTCTTCTTCACTAGTTCCTTGTGTTTCCAACTTTCAAAGCTGCCATTATATCCTTACAAAAGATAATTTTAATAAGTCACAGAAGCCATTTTATTTTGTGTTGGGATGTTTTGTACTGTGAGTGTGAACTAGATCACTGTTTTAGGATCACCAGTTTCTGGGGAAAGAAAGGCTTCTAGTTTGCTCCCTAAAAAGAACTGTACAAACACTATGGTAAAAGCAGGATGGATAGAAATTTTTGCTATGTGGAAATAAGACCACTAATAAAAAAAATACTGATGTTCAGCTATAGCATAGTTATTTCATATACCCGCTTAAAATAGATAAATAGTGGAAGTACTATTCCTTTCTTTTAGTACAGTACTGCTTGCAATTTGTCTTGTTCTCCTATACTAACTTTTTTTACTATCTCCTTCTTGTACTACAAAACCTATATAGACAATAAGGAATCTGAACTACTTTGAGAATTCCATTTAAGTGAATGTCAGAGCTAGTTTCTTCACTCAAAGCACATGTGTGTTTCCAGAGTAAATCCAGGGAAGTCAAAGGAATTAGATTTATGCTATGGAAAGACATTCCTTTACAGACCTTATAGTGTTGATGGAAACGGTTACTAATCCCTGCTGAATATGGTTGTCACCAATAGAATGTTACTGCCTCCTAACTATCTCCTGTTCATGTGAATGCTCTCTCATCTCTTTTAGAACATTTGAATGTCATTCAGACATTTTCCCTAAGTGTTTAAAGTATCCTTCTGTCCACACAAATGTAACTGAGAATACAACTCGATCCTAAGTTGTCTTATATGAGTTTGTAAATTCCCTATCTAGTATAGTCAATGATTTGTCTCAACAAAAAATGACATGGCTGTTTGATCATGTATTTCCAACAATCATTTTGCCTTTAAGAACATGTTTTATTTAAAGAAAATATGAATGCTGAATTACTCGGTAATCTTCACCTTAAGTCAAGAAGTCAATGTCTAACTAACAGAATATTCACATTAAGAAACAAAGTTAGTTTCTTATTTAGAAACTTAATCTAATATTATTGATAAAAATTAAAATATAAGTCCCTGAATAATATCTGCTTCTCCAGCCTAATTGGTTGGTTAGCTAAGAAATTTATGTTTTGTCTACAGTACTTTCATGGTTTAAGGCTGTAAATTAGGTATAATAAAATATCTTGGCAGATTAAATAGCTAGTATTTGGTTTTGTAGTAGAAATATCTTGGATTTATGCTTTAAGAAGGAAAAAAAAACATTGGACAAAGACAACAAAGCAAGAACTGATTGGGATAAATTCTCAGACTCAACGTTCCTTCTCTTTTTTTCCTCTGCGCATTGTCTGAGATACCTATCCCATGCTCCAACATCTTAATCTAAAGATTAGTTTGATAATTGATTATACATTTGAGACCTACATATATTTTAAGTAGAACAGTATACATTGCACATGGGCTCAGTTTTAAAGTTGAAGATATATTGCAAGTTGCATGAGGCATCCTGTTTTGTTCTGAAGCTGAAAAACCTTGGAATGAAGAAAACTGCTAAGAGACTTTTTGTACTCTTAGCAGCAAGGTATTTATTATCTGTGCAGGGAAGGAGGTGGTTTGCACCACAGAAACTTGCTCCCAAGCACAGGTGCGAAACAGGCTAATTTATACATTTGACACACATGATTGCAACATCTCTACATACATTATTCATGTAATTACAACATATCATTGCATATTAATGATAGGCAGAGTCTAGGTGGAGCCTGGGTGGAGTTCAGACAGAGTCTTCTCTTGGCATCAATTTTTAGAGGGTTGTTCCAGCCTTCAACCCCGCTCAGGTAGTCTTCCTCAGGGTTGAACTTTTCAACTTTCTTTTATAAGTGGCTCTGCCAGAATCTTGTACAAAAAAATCTTGGCTTTCTACCATTTCCTTCTATTGATATGTCTAACTCTACCTAATTTATGATTTCTAGTATCTGGTACAGCGATTTCCAACAATGGCTTAGGCCTGGGTACAGTGAGCAAGAACAGAGCGATTCAGCACTACATGCTATGGTTCCTCAGTAACAAGAGTTGAGCAATTTTGCAAGGCAGAATGGGGCTTTTACAGACCTGAGACTTTTCTCAGGTGGGTCTTTAGGTTTTTTAGGCCTTATTCCTTTTCAGTTCCATATAGCATCTGCATCTTGAAATCTGCAAAGTATACCTGCACATTGAAGATTATTGAAGAGGCAATATTGTCAAACTACATGAGGGACATTTTGACCAGGGCTAAAGAAAAGGTTTTATAATGCTTGAAAAAACAGTGATGTTGTGCTGAAGCTCACATACTTCTAAGATTAATAGTTTAATTTGCAATGACTTCTCCATTATAAATGCTGCTTCCAATTTTTAGGTGGCTTGTATTTTTTTTTAAGCTTTAAAATCTGAAGAGGATGACTACTATATTAATGGTGCCTGGACTATTGACTGGCCAAGAAAGTTTGATGTTGCTGGAACAGCTTTCCATTACAAGAGGCCAACAGATGAACCAGAGTCTTTGGAAGCACTAGGCCCTACTTCAGAAAATCTCATAGTCATGGTAAAGTTATAATTAATATATTTCTGAAATTTGAAATATATATTTATGTTCTTAGGAAAGACAAGGCCATGAATGAAATCAAAATAGGTTGTGTTTACAAAGAGTATACAGCTTAACTAGCTGGGACGCAACTTTTTAACACAGATTGCTTATCTTTCAAAACTGACAGGCAAACATGATGAAAAAGGGATAAAGTCAGAAGAACCCCAGGAAATCTCACAGAAAACACCCCATCTGTGTTAAATGTGCTTTGTAATAATGGTAGCAGAAATTGTAAATGGGGTATATAATGTATCTCTGCATACTGCTGATACATAGAAGTGTTAAGATATAGCATGACAGTTCCTGAAAGTTCTTTAGATGTCTGTGGTTTTAAGCGTGGCCTGAATATGAAGTATACTTTTACCACAGCAGGAGTATCATGATTTGACCTGTATTAAAGTAGTTGCTGTGACATACATTGCTCTGAATAGATTGTACAAAATATGAGAATGTAACAGAAGATGTGACCAGGGTCCTGGTACCCTGTCTCTGACAGTAGACAATAGTGAGCCTACTGTTACTCTGCTGTGTTGAGGAGAAGTATAAGAACAGGGTGATACTTGCCCAGTATATTCTATCAGCTGCCAGATTTGCAATTCAGGGATTACTTGAGCCAGACAGCATATTTTTGTGTATAGAGTGATTGTTGCCTGGATATTCACATTTTAGGTGACATTTTCAAACACCCAAATCCTGTTGTTTCTGCTGTAGCTGTGGATAAGCTAGAGTCCATACAGAATGAGTTACACCTTTTCTTATTCAGTCAATGTCACTGACTTTCTTATTGAAAGTTCTATGCTCATTTGTCCAATGGAGATAGGCAGATATGCCTACGCCTCTGCAAAATATCACAGAAGGTAGAAGGGAATGAGAAATAGCTCTAAGATGTGTTAGATTGCTGCATCTTAACATGATATATATTATTAGTAACAGAAAGAAAAAGTTGGGTAAGGAATCAAAGACTAGTGTTGGACAGCTGATATGTGGAAGTTCAACAGTGAGGGTAGATAAAAGCTCATAGTGATTGTTGCACTTCCATCTGTATCACTTGCAGTGATATAGCTGTATCAAGAATTTTGATTCTGTGATTCCACCAAGCTAATGCTGTTGGCTATTGCATTAGGGGAAAACAATGACCTCAGCAACAGTCTGTTGCTGTTACTGTTATTGCTGTTATTATAGTCACTAGAAGTGTAAGCAAGGGCAGCTAGGTTACATAATTGCTATGTGAGTAGCTCCTCACAAGATTTCAGTGAGGACTGCTGCATGTTTGTACAGTAATGTACTTAACCAACTTTGACCTCATAATTATTCAGCTACTAAATTTGCTTCCATTAAGACAATAATTTTATGAAAACTGGATTTTTAGAACAATTATGTCAAGAATAAAGAACTTACAGAAGTTATAAATTTGTGTCAAGGGAAAAAAAGACAAAGCTCATCTTAGACAATAATACTTTTAAAAGTTAGTCCATATTCTTTTGGGAATACCTATGGCTTCCTTTATTACTTTTTTCCCTTTCATAGGACATAACACATACCTAGATTAAATGTCACTGTAGTTGCTCTCTTCTTGCCTGTTTTAATGGTATAACCAGTTGTTTTCAACTACAGATTCTGCTACAGGAGCAAAATTTGGGTATAAGGTATAAATTCAGTGTTCCCATCTCTTGCACTGGCAGTGGAGACAATGAAGTTGGCTTTGCATGGAATCATCTGCCTTGGTCAGAATGTACTGCCACTTGTGCTGGAGGTAAGACACCAGGCAGTCAAACTTCAGGGCAAACTGAATTGCAAGATACAGTTTACTACATAATTATGTAGGTAACTAATTGAAAACATTTCTTTCAGACATGCCTCAAACCTTAATTTAGTGAAAGAACATTTTATTACAATGGATTTTGTTGTTTTCAAGTACATTTAATATGTTCAGATCTTTTTGTTAAATACGGTGTATCTTGGCACAGTGTGTCTCTGCTGATACTTCTTCTGAGATTCTGTTGAAGCTGGGATGTTTGCTTTTCACAGGAGCTTTCTTGATAAAGGACATCAGAAGTTTTAAGTAAAGAGATTAAAAACCAGAAGGAAAATAAGGCAACTGTAAATAAAGGGATGTGTCTGTGTGTTTGTAGGTATGTTTCACAAGAACCTAGTCAGCCCTCCTATCCTCCAGCTACCAAAGTTTAGGATACATACTAGCAGCTCCTCTGTAGCAGATGGTAACAACTCAGTTATACTTCCCAGCCCATAGCAGTATCTGAGAATTGTTGCCTATTGGCAGCAGTGGGGGATTTATAGGTTGTCCCATGTGATTCATCATGGGTGTCTTTTGCCCACAATTTACTATATTCCTAATCCTCCCTCTAGTGGCCACCAATGCAATTCTTTACCTCTGGCTGGGAGAGCAGGACAGTTGGCTTCCTTCAAAGCCAACACCATTGCTGCTGCATGGACTGGTGAGTAGAAGTGCTGTGTGAACAGTATCTTTCTTCTCTCTGGAGACTGAATGCATCATCTCCCCAACATACCTCAATTTCAGAAGATATGGGAGATAGCTTTAAATCTGCCTCAGAATTTCAGTTTTCTACTGCACTGTGTACTGCCCATAGCAAGAGGAAGACACCATATTTTTTAAAAGAACCTTTGGACCAAATATTTGTCCTTTTCCTTTTTTTATGGCTACTGGAAATATTAATGTTTAGAATCATCTTGACTCATCTTTCTGCTGGATCCTGCTGTGGCTGTTACTAGTTGTTTGCTGTTTAAATACAGCAGTTTGCTTAACTATATGTAAGATACAAATGATAGCACAAACTCTATTCTGTGCAGCTAAATAGAGAAAGTCTTGAAACAAAATAGAGGAGGGTGCCAACTTTCTCCAATATTTTTATTACTCATTTGTTGGATTCTTGTAATCAAGTGAGTGACAGATTGCTTTTTTAACTACTATTTTAACAATGGTGAGTCTGGTAGGAAAAGGAATGTTTTAAAAAATCTCATAGCAAAAGACAGTTCCAAGTATCAGAACCTTACATGTACTGCCAAATCTTATTTTTATGATGGCAATGAGTTAATGACCTTTTGAAGTAATGGGAAAATTCCCATTGATTTAGTTAGATACAAGATTTTAGCCATGGATTTTCTGTCATGCAGGCCATTGTCACTTCACAGATTTGAAAGTATACAACAGAAAAAATAATTGGCTCTGAAGGAGTAGGCACTTGTCTAGATAGGAACATTTGACATAATTAACTTTTAAGGGAATATGTGTGAATCTGTGATAACTACATACATTTATTACTCATTTGAACCTTAGGGAGGGACATTTTCTTCAATAGCTTGTGGTGGCTAAACCAGGCACTTTTCTCTCCTTTCAGCTTAGTATATCCTTATACTATGGTCACTTATTTTCATTGATCTCTGTACTCAGGGAATAAATGTTTCATTTAGTTATGATTCATATTAAAAACTGTATCTGCTTTCTCCATATGAGTACTTGCTATTCCTCCCAGTTTATGAAGCTCCTTTTGCCAAAAGGAAACACAGTTCTAAAAAGGAGCTGTCAGGGAAAAAGAACGTGAGACAAAGATTGTAGAGACAGAGACCATAACTGGAAAAGCTGGCTAATATAAATATGAAGTGTTGAGAAATCTTAGAAATGAAACCACTGCATAGCTTTGTTTATTTCTATAGGATTTATTATGGAGTTCATTACTGAAATTCTATTTACTTGAACTCTGTCTTTAGAAGAGAAATTTTGCTCTGCATCAAAGGATAACAAAATATTCAACAGTTAAAGTATTTCTCACTGAAAGTAAAAAAGGGGCAATAAAAATATGTGAGGAATATTAGTATGGAAATTATTTTTTATTTATGAGGTTAAAAAAATTATGTAGTGACTTTGGGACAGACTGCAAACAGGTTAAAGGCATCAACATTTTCCTGCTTCTCATTGTAATTGGTGTTGCACACCTGTAGTGCATGGACTGATCAAGATTTGATCATATAATATTCCATCTTGATCCAGGAAAGCTCTAGATGATGTAGAGCCAGATATGCTTTCATATCAAATTATAGGCTTTGTATCAAAGCTGTAGGCAAATCTAAATTGTAACTGACACTAACTTCTGTCCATCTCTGAACATGTCTGTATTCTAATGTTGTCTTTTTGTCTAGGTGTATGTTACACTTAAAAAACTGTCTTAAAAGAACATCAAATTTGCAAGTATTTAGATGCTAGGAGATGACAGAATTAAGGATGACCATGAAATTTTAAATTGTTTTCTGTTGTTGTGGCTGTTCTGTGAAGCAGGGACCATTCTCTGATCCTGAGGCTGTGTTACATACTAGCTCATGTCCACTCCACGCTATTTAGGTCTAGTTCTCTCTAAATCAGGCTGACTGTATCTGCATTACATAACATTTGACCAAGTCTGTGACTTAAAACATAAGTTATTACTTGGTGTATGTTTTTTGATACAAAGTGTCTAAAAAAAGGAAAAGTGAGAACTGCATACAGCCCACCAGAGTGATAGGAACTTGAGGATGTGTTGAATGTCATGAAGTAGAGCACAAATGCTAGAACAGCATTTTGACAGTGCAAAGTTTAAATAGTTTTGGACTATTGTATATTGCAGAACTTTCCAAACTGTGCAATCTCTTCTTCATAGTCTTTTGAGAGCAATCCACTGCATTCAGCAATTCCTAGAGCTGCCTGTAGGCCTTGTCTTGGAGAAGGATAACTGGAGCAGTCAGGAGCCAAGGAGCAAGCCAAGAACAACCTGCAATCTTTATTAGATGGTAACGTGCTGTCTTTTCCACTGGACTTCTATTTTACATTCATCTCTGCTGTGCTGATGGGTCACATCTGAACAGTAAAAGCACTTTAACTTTTGAAACAAGACCTCTGTTCAGGGCCTGTCTCAGTTTTGCAGAATAGGAAGAACATGTTGTAAATGGAATGGGAGGAAGAAGAAGGAGGGATTCCTGCTTGCAGTGCAAGAGCTCTGAATTCCATTCCTGGCTTCCTTGTGTGGTTCTCATGTGCTACTGAGCAACTCAAAGCATATGTTACATTCTTACTTGCTAATTATCAGTTCATCATTATCTGGGTTCCTCTCTGAAATATCTGAGCTCTGAAGCATGCAATGAAATTCATCCAGCATGTGTAAAGTGTTCTGAAAACTCAGCTGGGCACCTGAAATCAACAGACTCTTTCACAGTAGACATTATTCTTCATGGAGGAGTCTAGGAGATAAAGTTTGTGAAACAAACAATTACATATTTTGATTGCATTTAAAAAACAGAAGGAAGTGAGTACTTCTTTAACGAGAGATAGACTACTTCAGTTGGAAGGGACCTACAATAATCATCTAGCCCAACTGCTTGACCACTTCAGGACTGACCACAAGTTAAAGCATGTTATTAAGGGCATTGTCCAAATGCCTCTTAAACACTGACAGGCATGGATGTTGTGGTTTAACCCCAGCCAGCAACTAAGCAACACACAGCTGCTCACTCACTCCCCCCTGGTGGGATGGGGGAGAGAATTGGAAGAGTAAAAGTGAGAAAACTCAAGGGTTGAGATAAGACAGTTTAATAAGTAAAGCACAAGACGTGCACACAAGTAAAGCAAAACAAGGAATTCATTCACTACTTCCCATGGGCAGGCAGGTGTTCAGCCATCCCCAGGAAAGCAGGGCTCCATCATGCGTAATGGTTACTTGGGAAGGCAAATGCTGTCACTCTGAAAGCCCCCCTTCCTTTTTCTTCCCCCAGCTTTATATGCTGAGCATGATGTCATATAGTATGGAATACCCTTTTGGTCATTTGAGGTCAGATGTCCCAGCTGTGTCCCTTCCCAACTTCTTGTGCACCCTCAGCCTATTCGCTGGTGGGGTGGTGTGAGGAGCAGAAAAAGCCTTGACGCTGTGTAAGCACTGCTCAGCAATAACTAAAACATCCCTATGTTATCAACACTGTTTTTGGCACAAATCCAAAACATAGCCCCATACTAGCTACTATGAAGAAAATTAACTGTATCCCCAGACAAAATTAGCACAATGGGGCATCAACCACCTCTCTAGGAAGCCTGTTCCAGTGTTTGATCACCCTCTCAGTAAAGAAATGCTTCCTAATGTCCAGTCTAAACCTCCATGGGTGCATCTTTGAACCATTCCTATGCGTCCTATCACTGGATACCTGAGAGAAGAGCTCAGCACCTCCCTCTCCACTTCCCCTCCTCAGGAAGCTGCAGAGAGCAATGAGGTCACCCCTCAGCCTCCTTTTCTCCAAACTAGACAAACTCAAAGTCCTTAGCTGCTCCTCATAGGACATTCCTTCCAGCCCTTTCACCAGCTTTGTTGCCCTCCTCTGGATGCATTTGAGTCCCTTAACATCCTTCTTAAACTGTGGGGCCCAGAACTGCACACAGTACTCAAGGTGAGGCCACACCAACGCTGAATACAGTGGGCTAATCACCTCTCTTGACCAGCTGGTTATACTGTGTTTGATGCACCCCAGGATGCGATTTGCCCTCTCGGCTGCCAGGGCACACTGCTGACTCATATTGAGCCTGTTGTCAACCAGCACCCCCAGATCCCTTTCTGCAGGGCTGCTCTCCAGCCACTCCTCTCCCAATTTATACCATTGCTAATTTACTCCATCCCATGTGCAGAATCCAGCATTTGCTCTTGTTAAATTTCATGCCACTGATGATTGCCCAATGCTCCAATGTACCTAGATCCCTCTGCAAGGCCTCTTGTCCCTCAAGAGTCAACAGCACCTCCCAGCTGGGTATCATCAACAAACTTGCTAATGGTGTATTCAACCGCTTGTGTATTTAGTAGTGTCATTCATATTAAAGGAAAAAAGAACAAAATATTCCATAGTTGCTCAGCAAGTAAGCATCATATCCTGTAGAGTGAATTAAGCAGAAACCACGTCTCCAAAATCTGAGTTTTATTTTGGTATTTTCTTGAGTTTTTTTTAAAATAGGTTCTTCGGATTTACCAGGTAGTTAAAACAGCTTGCCTGGTAACAGACAACACTTCTTTTCCTGGATTCATGTACTCATATGTAGAATGAGAATATAATTTCAATATTTTTTAATATCTGTCTTTTAATATCTGTTCTTAGGCTTGGAAATACAGAATTGCAGCTTTCCTTTTTTTCATACTAGAACCAGTATTTTCTATAGTGAAAAAGTTTTCTTTAAAATAAAAATTTATACTATCTGAGCTAGTCTTTCCTCTCTGGGAACATTATGTAAAACTGAGCTACATGTATTCTCCATATTAATTCTCTTTCCTGAAATTCACTGATAACTCTTCTACTCTGAGTCAAGGGTTTTCAGAAGGAAAGTTTGTTACTATCTTGTATAGGTCTTTATAGCTGGTGGCAGACTTGGACAAGACTACAGAAAAATAATGACAAAACTACTAGAATATACAATGCAAGTTTAGACAGAGAAGAGTGGGAGAGGAAAGAACACAATTTAGAAGGGATGGAGAGATGAACAGGTTGTTGGAATTCAGAAAAAAATGACAACAACAAGATTTTTTTACAGACTTGATTTAATGCAAAAAAATCTAAGAAAGGGGAAACTAGAATGCATAGAAATAGAAAATAAAGCAATAAAATGAAGGATGTAAAGAGAAGAAGAAAGTGCTAAAATAGAAAAGGGTGATATATATCACTTACAGACCACAGAATTGCAGTTTATTTACTCTCATGCCTGTCTTTCCTTATATGATACCTTAGAATCATAGAATTATTTAGGTTGGAAAAGACTTTTAGGATCATCAAATCCAGCCGTTAACCCAGGCCTGCCAAGTCCACCACTAAACCGTGTCCCTAAGCATCACATCTATGCATTTTTTAAACACTTCCAGGGATGCTTTCCAAGGTCAAGTATATGACTTCGTCCAGATCCATAAGTATTCTTAAGAAGAAAGTGAACTGCTGGTGGTATTGTTTAAAAAAAAATCCAACAAAAGAAAAAAATCCTTCTGTGTATTTTTACTTTTGTATACATTAAAAATAAACTCCAGTAAGTGTATATATCTCCTTTTAAATTTTTCTTCCATGTTTAATAGAATTCTAGCAATAAATGGCAACAAATGACAGCATTTATTATCTGGAATTTACCAGGTACCCTAAGCATTGGTTTTGATTTCATACATTCTATTAGAGTTCATCTCCAGATGGTTCAAATATCTTAGATATTCATGGTTTTTTATGAAATATCCAGTCAGTATTTTATTATAAGTAAATTGATTGCTGTCCAGTTTCCTTTGCTGCTCATCACTCTTGTAGAGTGGTACCTACTATGTTTTTCTTTCATGCCTTCAGATGAATTATGAAACTGTCTTTAGACAAATAAAACATACTTGTCTTCATCAAGGAAAATGTAAGTTTGTCTCTGTGATGAACATCTTGTGATCTCATGAGTGAGCTCAGAAAGTATTTCTGGATTAACCAGCATGCACTAGTTTTACTGATGCAAGATTCACTATGTATTGGTACTGGCATCTCTATAATTAACTGTTGAAACCACAAACCATAATTTTTGGGAGATTACTCTAAAAAATAGATATAGCATTTACATGCCTGAAATTTTAATTTAAGAATAAAATGTGGTCCATGTAATTTAAAATTTGGCTACTGGAAGTCATGCAGACTATTTGTGAATTGAAATCTGCAAAACATCTCAGTTCCTGGAGAATATGGTCACTAAACCACTGGAGTTTTGATTGCATTGACCAGTCATGAGGACTTTTTATGTCTGTTATTATAAACTATAGATCTGTAGATTTGAAAGCAGAGTGTTTCTGTCTAACTGCTTGTAATTATTCCCCCAAAAGTTTAAATGAACTTGTTTAGCTGTGCTTTTTAGATTACTTTAAGAGAGACCATATACTCAGAGTTGATAATTTTAAAAGATTTTTTCAAGGCCCACAGGGGTTAACCAACTTGTAGCTGTTGTCTGGGTAAAAACTGCACTTCCAGACTTTTCCATTTCTTTTTCTTGACTTAAAGTTAGAATCTGAATTTTGTTTCCGAGTTATTTGAAAAAGCACAATTAGACAGCAATGATGTAAAGTTTCGTTAACCCATATGTATGTTTCTTGTATCACAAATCACATACTGTGTGGCAAGATGCTGCAGAACATTTTAAAACTGGTTTAATATATCTGCCTGGCATGGATTAAAGGTTCTTCACTGTGTGAGTGAATAGTGGTGAATGCTGTCTTAGGGGTGATATGCTACCTGACCAACGTTCAATAAATAACGTCTGGTTTAAATTTTTTTGAAAACTGAGTGCAATGATACTTTGTGTTCATAGTACTTCAGAATACTTATTACATAGCTCCTCAGAAATATATTAACTGGGGCTGCTAGTAAATTTTTTAGCCAAAGCCTGGAAGGTAATGTGTATGATGCCAGTAGGAAATTTAGTGAAAACATAACATTAATATCTATGCTATCCCGTAAATATATTTGAGAGAATGGTATGCATCATTAAAATGCTTAATTATAAAGTATTTTTTAAGCAATTCTATTTGGGGGAAATTTGAGGGGAACCTATTTTATCAGCCACCAAGAAAATTAAGGCAGCTTGTGATAGAAAGGATAAATGTTTATTCATCATTCAGAGCTGAACATAAATTCTATGCCAACTAGCAGCACCATGTTACTAGCATTACTGTTTGGTTAGTTCTTTAAAATATTATTTCTTATCATGGTGAAGTTTGAGTAGAAAATTGCAAAAGAAATACTCCTACTCAGGTTGTCAGATCTGATTTTATTTATTCTCATCTGTTGGCAGTGTTTATATAGATTATAGAATTTAAAATTAATCATCTTGTCACAGCTTTTGAAATATTTAGATTTCCCACTTTATTGTCAAGAATGAAATTAAGAGATTAGAAAGGAGAGCCTTATCTGGTAAACATTTTTCCCTCTCTCTCATGCTACAATTGATATGTCTTTTCTCTACTAAAATAGTAATAAAGGAGTAAAGTAAATATTTAATAAAGAATTAGAAAAGATTAGTAGACAAGAGGCATGCTTAAAATGTAAATTACTGGGCCAAAAGGCAGTGAGCCTAGTGGACTTCTTAAAGACCTTTCACATGTCTCATCAGACTTCAGTTTTTCTTGTTCTGATAGTAACATAAAAAGTAGAAAGCTCTGATGAAATTTGCTGACAATGCAACGCCAAGAGACATGGGGAAGACTGGGATATGTTGTAGTCATGATAAAGGCAGATTTGATTTTAGGATGTATTTCTTTAAAAGTATTCATGACACTGGATAAGGCACTAGTAAAATTCCTCTGCAGTACTGGGCACAGTTTGTATTGTGGCTGAAATAAACTCTAGTGTGAACAGATGCACAGAAGGGTTGTCCAGAGTGATTTTTTTCCAACATGTAAAGCACATAAATTGAAAATTAGCAAAAAAAATGGAGGTTGTATACTGTTCAGAAATGGTATTTTCTTTTTAGCTTGTTCATGTAGATTTGTGTATGTAGGATACACTTGGAAAATAGTCTGGCAGTCTTCTGCACTGTTTAGTGGTACCTACTGTTGTCTAATGTTGTGGCATCCAGATACATGTAGAAAGAAGAGCAAATGGAAGAAACCGATTGGTTTACCTGGCTCACATGTAAGACGTGTCATATTAGTCAATATATTTTTTATGAATAAAGTTTACTTTAAAATTATTGTGATGTTTATGGATAACCTGAGATGTCAGATGTGTAAAAATGATTTACAACCTGATTTAAAGTTGCCTACTTTGGGAAGTCTACATGTAGCTGTAATCAAAAAGGAGATATCCCAGAAGTAAACCTGGGACTATGGATTTATGTAGTGCAGTAGAGTGAAGACATCAGCATTAGGCATTTTTAGTCTCAACATATTTAATGATTTTGAGGTAAGGTGAGGAGGCAGGTGATTTTGAGGGCTGATACAAAATTCTCGCCTGCTAAAAAGGCAACCTGTAAGAAGCAGTATGTTGAGTAATGAATCTGACTCCTACCATGCTTGTCAGGAGCATGCACATTTGAGTTGAGGCCGCACATGGAACATTTTTATGTGCTTAGGGTCCAGACTGCTGGGTTTTCCTGAAAGTATTTGAATTAACAAGGCTATATTTTTATGTAAGGGATAATACCTGTATTTTGCAGGATGCCATGGCAATTATTAAATAGCAGTTCCCTATATCAGACTGAAGAGATTTCAACTGGGAGTGCATCTCCAGAAGAGTACTCTAACTGTGTGTCATAGAATAGTTGAAGAGTCTAAGAGGGGTAGGGAACTGGAAGATTATTTTAATAAGCATTCTGGGCCACAGTGCAACCAGGGATGGGCAAGATTCATGAGGCCAATGGCAGGAAGACAAGAAAGGGGCTTAATCTGTTACCAGCAAATAAGACATTCATCTAGCACAGGCAGATATGGATTTTCATCCCTGCTCTTTTACATCAGACTGTAATTGATTAAAAACTAGAAATAATCTACAGACTAGAAACCACAGTCTTGCCACCTTAATTAAAATAATCACTAAGTCACAGAAGTTAGTGTATGCTCATGGAAGTAGGAATCCCCTCAGGGTTGAGAAGGATCATGCCTACTACTGGATCTGCAACCTTATGGGGGACTGCATGCCATCCTCAAGACTCATGAAAAAGAAGGTTACCATTTTCCCCAGGTCCTTTGCATATAACATCATAGAGATATTTCACATGCCTCTGTGCTTAGACTGGGAGACTTCTGTTCATAGCCAAGCAGAATGCTTTGTGGGCCAAACTTAAGGCATCTTAAGGCTAGGCTTGACTCACTATTGGAATTAATCCATATAGGTCTCATTTTAGGAACCAAAGTAGATTTGACTCTTGTCCATAATGAATAAACAAATGAAACAATTGCAAGGTAAGTTGTTTAGCTAGTTTAAAATGAGCAAAGGGACTACAAATATTTGGTGAAAGAACATGTTTTAGTGGGTGTTCAATGCCTGAAACCCATATTTTTACAATTAATTTTATTACTGCAAGTCTACCTCCTATAAAATGCTTGTATTAAAATGAAGAGAGGCCTGTAAAGTAGAGTTGGCAGATATTTGAAGTCAGGATGTTTTAATCCCAATTTATTTGTATGAATTTCACAATTTGGAAAAAGTTAAATAATTGCTTCTGTTTTTAAGAAAGGTTTAGGGATTTTTTGCAACTTTTATCATACAAATGATCCTTTTATTTCAGTATTATGACTACTCATGTTCAATAAAAACTGCATATAAATTGCAGATCGAGTCTTTTTATGCTTGCAAACATCATACAGCTTGTTCTAAAAACAGAGGAGGCCATGTGTACCACTGTTTACAACAATACCCTGAGCTGCACTGTTGCCATATCAATGGTTCTTTAATTTCTTTCTTTAGATCCTGTTTTTTTAAAAATTGGAAAATCTGCTTAAATGTGTTGCCTTATCATGTTGTCTTGGCAGTGATATGTCATTATGTTTTGGGAATAATAATAAATTCTGAACTGCCCTGTTGGTGGTTAACAGTGAAAGAGGAACTGGGAGTGCCAGTCAAAATGAGAGTTCACAGACATACTGAATCTTTCAGAATGAATAATACTTCTGTTATTTTAATGAAGAAAATGTTTATAGGATGACATGTCTAAAAATGCAACACTGTATCCCAGTATTGCTGTTTTATTTTAAACCAGAGCACATAAACAATAATTCTGCATTGAAGTGTGACCACATTGTTTTTGGTGATGTTTTGTTTGGAAATTGAAGTGTGTTTTACTAGGGGAGGAGGGTAGACAGAAAATGGATTTTGTGCAATATACAAATATAAACATTCTGTTAGTAAATCTATAAATATATTACTTTTGTTTTAGAAAACAACAGCAATTTAAGATCCTCTCTGTGGGGTGGCCTAAAATTGAAGGAAAATGAAAGACACTGTGTGGTCAAGGGGCATTCAGTCAATTGGAATTCACACACCTGGAGCATTCAGCCAATTAAAGCGGGGATAGTAGGATTAATAATTAGTAGGTGAAATACACTTTATCTCACCAAGTAGAAGAGCAAGAATGATTAATTAATAGTGTTTCATTTCATCCCAAGGCGTGCAGAAACAAGAGGTGGTGTGTAAAAGGTTGGATGACAACTCCATTGTACAAAACAATTACTGTGACCCTGACAGTAAGCCTCCAGAAAACCAAAGACCCTGCAACACTGAGCCTTGCCCACCTGAGTAAGTCACTAATCACTAAGATGCACATCTGTTTTGCATAGATAGAAAAGTCTTTGTAATATATAATAAATAAGTTTGACCGAAGGTGGTATAAAATTCTGATCTAGGATTAGGGTCCTGTCTTATCAGACAGGATATTTGGTTTTGTTTTTTGGTTATGGTTTCTTGTTCTTCTGGAATCAGTTATGGAAAATACATACTTTGACTTAGAGGAGGCATGATTTGACTGAAGAAAAGTGGTGTTTAAACTACACAAAGCAACTCAGACATTGTGAGTAAAAAGATACTAGCAAAACAGTTTCTTATGATGGAAGCGTCAGGTGTAGTGAATAGTGCTCAGAAAAGAACTGGGGGCTATTCTTAAGGCAATAATGATAGAAGAATCTTGATGTAAGGGGAGACTAATTTACCATAGATATTTACATTGCATACTAAATGTTTGCAATATTTTTAAGTATAGTATATTAAAATGTGGGTTAAAATGTTCAGATGAGAAATGATAAACATAGAAACTGCTTAGTAGACCAAACCATTTATTGATAATAGTTTTGTCAAACAACCTTTCTCTCCAAGATGCTCAGTGTTGTACAGTAATGCTGTGTGCCTTTAGGATTAGATGCATACTTGGTTAAGTCTATTTAGTTTTATTTTTAAAGTAGTTGTATGCTACACATTAAAAAGATAATTAAAAACACAGCAGATAATTTGTTCAAAAATGAAATTTGGTAAGGACCTATAGCACAGCTTAATCTTACTACAAAAACTGTTCAGAAACAGCTGTGATATTTTGCACTAGAAAATAATTTAGGCATATGCACAACAGCTCATTCTTACATGTTGAGACAAATGATACAACAGTTTATTGATTCACGAGCTCTGGTTATTTTAAGTTTCATGATAATCATGTATGATATATATGATAATTCATGTAGCTAATTCTAATTGGGCATAAAAATAATTAGTACTAATTAAGTGTAGATATCACACAGTAAAGAAATACTGTGGTCTCTCTTAAATGTCTCTTAGAAACTGTAAAACTATAGCATGAAGGACACCAGGAGGAATGAGACAATACTATAATGCATTAAAATCCAACAAGTCTTCATGAAGCCAGTTTCTTCCTAGAGTATCAACTGCTTTCCTGAATGTGGTGACAGGTTGCAGGATGGCAGAGCAATGTCTTCTACACTTATTCCCCCTGTGCCATGTAATTTAACATAAAGCAAACAGAAGTGAAGCCATTACGCTGCTCTCGTCTTGAGTGTTTGAAGATGGATGTGCTGTCTCACAAACAGGTCTAAATTGTCCCCATAGTCTATGTGTAAATATATGCTTATCCGCACTTGATTTCTGTTTGTATAACACTGTTTAGCATGGCTATAAGTGCACTAACTGAACTCTCACACCATATACCTGAGAGCAGAACTTGGGAAGTGATCATGTTTGTTCAGTTCCTTTTTACCAAACACATCCCTATCCCTTCCTTTGCGTGGCTTAACTATTAACAAAGTAGCACTTTAAAAAGTAGTGTTAGCATAGTTATTCTAACATAGTTAATTTTTATTTTTTGCACTGACATTTAAAAACACAAACAAAACCAAAAAGCCCCACAAAGTGGGACACTTCTGGATTCTCCATTCAGTACAGCAAGGACATTGAACATGGTGAAACTCAAGTCATCAAGATTCAGAAAGCGGGTAGTATGTATCAATCAGCATCTGCTTGAATATCTCAGAGCAGTTCAGACCACATCTGGCTCCATTCTGATGCTCATTACAGGGTGAATACAAAATGCCAAACTCCTAAGGAAGAGTTCTTGATTCCTGATCCTATAAGTAGTCTAGAAGAAGGCTGTTCAAATACCATCTTTTGAGATAGTTCCCCAAAGAGGTTTGACCCTTTTGGCTGGAAGATTTATCACCCAGTAAGGCTTACTCTTTAAACTTTGGCCAAATATTTCCTTTTCTTATTTAACACAATTCCACCTTACTTGTGGTGAAAATGTTACTCCTTCTAACTGAATGCCAGTTACGTTATACTTGAAGCTCCTGAACAGCGGCAAAGATTGTGTTTGTTCACAGTATTTTGTTTGTTATTACAATAAGTAACTCCTAAAGTTCCAGATTTCAAGAAAAGATCTAGGTAACTCTCTGGATCCTATGAACAGTACTGTCATGTGAGATACAGCATAAACATAAAAGGTACCTGAGAATGCACTTGAGCAAATCTTAGTACCAATTAAAAATTAACACTTCAGCCTCCTCAAAGATGTGAATAGCATCTAATTCTCCCTACTGTGGTAAAAGCATACTTTTGGTGGTGAATAATCACAAATTAATTCTCTTTCACTGGAAAAATAATGACAGAATATAGCATATTTGTCTGCATCTCTGCATTGATCTAGGTTCATATTAAAATATACTGAATATTCTGTAATACAAAAGGATAGAAGCACAACTTTTTGACAAAGGCTTCAGAAAATGACAAATTTTATGAGGCAGCTCCAGGCATACCTCCAGGAACAACCACAGTGACTGACATGCCTGACATTTTTGGCATGTTGGCAGCATGTGATAGCATATTGGACTTCACCTTCATTCTTTGCAAGGATGATTCAGGTGAGTGTATCTAATCAACATATGAAATATTGAAGACCCAACATGCTCAACAATGTGAAGAAATATTTCCAGTGAATGGATCTGCATTAACCATTCATCAGTAGAAAAAAATGAATATAACTTTTACAGCCAGATTAACAGCTGTTTAATCTCTGCAGCATCACAAAGTAATCTAAATATACTGTACAGCTCTCAACTTTTACTATGTGCACAGAAACACTCAGAAGGTCCCTCTAGCAGCTATCATGCAGTGCTTAACATTTTTAAAATATTTGTTGAGGTCATTTTTTAATGTGATTCATTATGTTTTACTGGTGTTTGCTTTACTTACTCTAATAATGGAGAATATTTTGCATTTCAATATAGCCTTCTATAAAAAAAAATTAGAAATGTTTCATAATCAGATGAGAAATAAATCTCAGAAAGCCCAATTCTGAGATCAAATTACTTTATTGCAATGATACTAGAGAGGCAAGCATCTTGGCTTTTAACTTGTGCTTTAATCTACAACAGTGATTCCCAAACATTTCCAGTTGCAAACCACATTCAGAGGAATAATTTTATACAAGTCCAGCACAAATCTACTTAAATAGCTGCAGTTTTGTCAGACTCAACACTCCTTTCTAACAGTTGTAACCTAGGATTGAAATTGCTGGTCTAGAAAAATACAAAGTAGTATTATTATTGGAAAATATGATTGCAATGAGGCATAAATTAAAATGCTCAGTGAAAAGACCTATAAGTTTCTACTTTATTTCACTGTGGATACATGTATTATCAACAATGATTTAGGCTTAGTAATTTAAACCATTTGTATTCTGGGTTTGTGCAATTATCTACTCCATTTCTGAAATGCATTAACTGAGCCTCCTAACTTTTTCTATCCAGATGGTTTATAGGAGATTGGTCAGAATGCAGTAAGACCTGTGATGGAGGAATGCGTTCACGAACAGTTCTCTGTATCAGAAAGATTGGACCTTCTGAGGAGGAGACACTGGACAATACCAACTGTTTAACAGACCAGCCTATTGAAAAAGAACCCTGTAACAATCAGTCCTGTCCCCCAAAGTGGGTGGTTTTGGACTGGTCAGAAGTAAGGAAATTTTGCGATGTTAGCTTATTGGCAATAGTGAAGACAAGAGCTCTGACCACTGAATATTATTATATTTTCTATTGCTGCTTGCTAAGTAAAGGATTAATAAGAAAATCAAAACCTGATAGATTTAGAGTATTGAAGCAGGGTTTTGTTATTAATTTTTCTTTTTTTTTCTTCTGTTTTCATTTCTGTTGTTTTGTCAAATGATTATGACCTGTTGTTGTGAATCATAATAGAAAAATAGTAAAATACAAAATAGAATAGTAAAGTAGTAAAAAACCCCAAACCAAACAACCGAACCTCCCCCCCCCCAGAATAGCCATTTGGTATGAGATAATAGTCTTAAAGAAAAAGCAATTTCCATTTCCATTGGTTCCTGAAACAGCAAATAGCTGGAGAGTAGACATGATGGGTTTACAGTATTGGAAGCCAGAATAATTTGCTGGGTTTTTTTCTGAAGTAACCATGCTGATGTATAGCATCACCTTTCTTAGCAACAGACCTGAAAATTGGTATTCTCTTTATTAAAGAAAGAGCATCTTCTGTTAAATATGGTGATGTCTCGAAACCAGGACAAATATAAGCCAAATTGTGACCTTATACTGATTCAAGTGTTAAATTTGAAGGATGGGAACCAGTACAGCTGAAAGAAGATAGATTGATATGTGATACATTTGAATGGGACTGCATCGCATGCAAATCAGAGTGCAAAAATGTCTGTTTTAAAACTAGTTAATTTGGGGGTTTGTCCTACTGCTTCTTGGAAAAGTATTCCTGAAATTTAGTCTTTAAATTGCAAGAAGTGTTCTAATGTTCTAGTTCCATGCCAGTTTATACCTTTTTGCTTTTGTTATCTGAAACAGCTCCTCTTCCTTTCAAGTTATTATTTGTCAGAAAGGAATTAATCTTGACCACATTCTGCTTTCATGTTTCAGTTTGAAGTCATCTTTTTGGGAATAGATTACTACAGTTAAATGTATATAATAACCCAGAAGAGGTTTCACATGTGCCTCATCCTTTTGTTTCCTGCCTCTTGAAAATACTGATAATCTAAAATAACCTCATTCTGTTCCTCAGCTATCACATATTGATTACTTAGTCATCTTATGCTCTGTTATTATATCCAGACCTTTATCCTCCTTTTTTCATTTCAGTTAGCGATCTCCCAGTTTAAATAGAGGTTCTTGTTATTTGTTTTTTGAAATGTATGCTCTTACACATCATACTGCCAAATTTAACTTCATTTCAATTATTCACGTCTTCACAGTTGTCCAGTTCTTTCTGTAGATCATACCTCTGTAGCGTCAAGGTCAGTTAGTTAGCTGTGCTAGCCACTAATTTCAGTGATGCTGAACAACTGAAACTATTTTTGTATGAAAATTATTAAGTAGACTGTAAAGAAATATTTATCAGATCAGTCCCATGACTGATCCTAGAAGGTCTTTGCAGGTTGCATCTCTCAAATCCTAAACTTCACCCAGTTTTAATCCCCCTTTCAAATACTTTACTGAAGCCCAGGTAAGTTAGAACTGTTCCACTTTGTCAAAAAAAATAATAAAGGAAGGAGACTATTAAACTGGAATTATCTGCCAGTGATATACCCATGATTCATTGTATCCTATTTTCTGTGTATTTGCTTGCCTTTAAACAGTCTTTCATTCAAAATAAATTATAATTCACTGCATAATATAAAGAAGATTAATGTGCCTGTAGTTGCACAATCTCTTCTATGCACAGATACTTTTAGCTCCAAAAATTGTTATAGCCTCTTTAAATTTGAAGCATAAAGAAGGAGGCCTACTAGCATCACCGTAAGCACCCATACAAGCAGTACAGAACAGCTCTTACCATAATTTGTTACTACACGTAATATAGTTCACAGAATCACAAAATGGTTGAGGTTGAAAGGGACCCCTACTCAAGCAGTGCCACCTAGAGCCAACTGCCCAGGACTATGTCCAGGCAGCTTTTTAATATCTCCATGGATGGAGACACCATTCATTAGTAGTTAATAATAGTCTAAGCATTATAGCAGTACTTAAAAGTAGTAATACCTGCATGTTAAATCACAGTGCTATGAGCTGCCATGGAAGCTGTTGTTCATCTCCTTGCTGTTTGAATTTCATGCTTGCATAATCTCCATATGTTCTTCTAAGCTGAAGAAACTACTTGTGGTGGGTTGACCTTGCCTGGCTACCAGGTACCCACCAAGCTGCTCTATCACTCCCCCTCCTCAAATAGACAGGGGGAGAAAAAATATAAGGAAAGGCTCATGGGTCTAGATAAGGGCAGGGAGATCACTCGCCAGTTACTGTCACAGGCAAAACAGACTTGACTTGGGGAAATTAGTTTAATTCATTATCAATCAGAATAGGATAATGTGAAATAAGAACAAATCTTAAAACGCCTTCCCCCCACCCCTCCCTTCTTCCAGGGCTCAACTTCACTCCTGAATTCTCTGCCTCCTCCCCCCTTTAGCGGCACAGGGGGACAGGGAATGGGGGTTATGGTCAATTCATCACACATTGTCTCTGCTGCTCCTTCCTCACACTCTTCCCCTGCTCCAGCATGGGGTCACAGGTCCTGCCAGGTGCCTGCTCCAGTGTGGGCTCTCAATGGGGTCACAGCTTCCTTCAGGGCACATTCACCTGCTGCAGCATGGGGTCCTTCACAGGCTGCAGGTGGATATCTGCTCCACCATGGACATCCATAGGCTGCAGGGGGACAGCCTGCCTCACCATGGTCTTCACCATGGGCTGCAGGGGAAGCTCTGCTCTGGCACCTGGAGCACCTCCTCCCCCTCCTTCACTGACCTTGTTGTCTGCAGAGTTGTTGCTTTCACATATTCTCACTCCTCTCTTCCAGCTGCTGTTACCTAGCAGGTTGGTTTTTTCCCCTTCTTAAATATGCTATCACAGAGGCGCTACCCCTGTTGCTGGTTGGCTCAGCCTTGGCCAGCAGCCGAACCATCTTGGAGCCAGCTGGCATTGGCTCTGTCGGACATGGGGGCAGCTTCTGGCGTTTTCTCATAGAAACCATCCCTGTAGCTCCCCCCCCAACTACCAAAACCTTGCCATGCGAACCCAATACACAAATATATTTTTTTCCATTATATACATTGTTGTTCTTTTAACAAAAGAAATATGTGTCAATTTGCTGTACTGCTCAACTGTTTGGTTTTGTTCTGTAAGGAATAATGACTGAAATGCCATTTTAGTGAGCTTTTATATCAAGGAAAATTCTTCTAAAATATAATGTGAACTGATATTTTTTTCTCATTAATTTATCATACAGATGCTTTTGTTCATAATCCAAATCTCTTTGAATAATCCACTATCATAAAACAGATAGTCATTCCCAGCCCATACCTGAATCTGTCTCTAGTTTTTTCAGCTTTAAGATTAAATATTTTTTTGAATCAGTTCTGTAAAAAGTTGTCAGCTTTATAGCCTGAAACCTGTAGGTAAGTAGTTTCAGCAACTTTTCTCAGTGTAGACCAGGACCTCAAGAAACCTGGAAATGAAATTGAATCTTAAAGTGTGTCTTGTTCTACATGCAGAACAATATTAATTTTTTTTTACCCCACTGTTAGGCAGCATTTCACACAAGAAGTAGGGCACCATAATCAAGTTAGAAAAGGTTTTAAATGGTCCTTGTCCCATCCTGAAAAGGTACAGTATATTCCAGCCCTTTGAAAATTAATCTCACTTGGAAAAAGTAGAAAGGAAAGGAGTGAGAAGGAAAGAATGGATGAGTAGAAAGAGATGTTCAGTTGAACTCTTTCATACCATATCCATGGCATTGATAGATTGCAAGTTCTTTGTGTGCATTATCGTGATACTTTATTTCTGATTGGAATATCTAGGCATCATCTCAAGTTACAGAGCCATAAATATATGTTGACTATATACTATTCCTCTTTAGCTACTTCCGCTAGATTTTGCTCACTAATATATCATTCTTAGATCCATCAACATTGCCTGCCTTGTAAGAAGCTTGAACAGCTTTTAAAGGCCTTCACAACTAGGCTTTTATGTAACAGGAGTGTGTTATAATTTTGAACAAAAGCGTTCTAATCTAAAAGATTAAAGCTCTGCTGAGCTTCTGGTTGTGGTGGTATTTTGTCAGGATTGTGAAAAAGTGCTGACTTCTTTCTGGTATGAATTTTGCCTGGTGTAGCTTGGCAGAGTGTCTTGACTGATGATACCATTTTAAAACAATTAAGAATAATTGCTTTTTTTTCCTGTTCAGTGTTCCAGAAATATAGTGTATTTAAATCCCTATAGTGATATACATTTAACATATATATATATATGTATTTATATAATTTTCTGATTGAAGCATGAAAATATGAAAATGAAAACAAGAGTAAACTCAAAAAGTGGAAGAGTTGAATACTTCTTCCATCGAAGCCAATGCTAATTTTCTCTGGAATGCAAGTTCTAAAGCTTTGGTTTTATAGTCAAAACAAACAATACTTGACACAAATTAAGCAGTTTTAGAACTTTTATATGATAATGCACTTGAGCATCAATATAGTCATAAATTTTTTAGTCTTCAATGATAATTAGCAAGAAATTCTATATCTTTTTGGTCAGAGAAACAAAAGCATTTTGTTCAATGTAGGGATTAAATAATGTCCTTAGGAGAATATAAAAGGGCTTATATCAAATAGTAATTAAAGGTAACAGTGGCTTGCCTAGCAGAATGTAGTCATTCTCAAGGTAACATCAGTTTTGCCATAAATTTTTTTTACTCTTTGCAGTAGTTGAGCTTTGACTGAATTATTCTGCCCACTGTAAATTACTTATTTTATACTTTTACAGATAATAAAATATAAACCAGCAAAAAATAATCTAATGATTTCTTGGGAAAAGCCTTATCAGACAAGCACATTTACTTTGCATTCATATTGCCATTAGTCATGACTTCCACTGAGTGAGTCAAAAATTCTAGAAGCATGTGGTAATGGGAGACAGTGTTTCCTGGGTTTTGTGTGTCTGTGTATTATGTCTTTCATTTGCTGTGGAGACATATTTTTTTTGTTAAATTATACTGATGCTTTTTATTTTTGGCAATTCAGTATTATTACAGGCAACCTATTTCCTTACTTTACTTTGATTTATGGGGACAGGATGTAGTCCATCTTATTTAGAGGAATTTTGACTATGACTCCAGAAAAGTGGGTTTTTTAAGGGATGTTCTTTTCTTCTGGTTGCAATAACTGAAAGATTTTTCTCAAATGGCAGCTTAGACATAGATAAAAGAATGTGTCTTCAAGCCAGACAAGAAAATGGATGCACCTAAACTCAAATTTTGATCCTCAAAATCTTGCTTCACACTCTAGAGATTATGAAACTCCATAGGCACATTGGGTTTTGACATTTATTCACTGATTATTGGAAGTTCTACTTGCCTGTCTTGACACATAAGAGAATCTGAGTGCCAACCTCTTGCCAAAGCCACACAGTGATTCACACACTAGACATTTCTTTACGTATCTTCTCCAAAGGCCTCAATTTATAAGTCATTTTTAGAGCACATCTAATTAACCGAGTTCCACATGAGGTACAGCAATAGCTACTGGTCTATTTTAAGAGTTGGCTGGTGATAGCTTGCTTTTTTGCATTTTTATAATATTGCAAGTTTTAGAATGCAACACCCAGAGTGCAGAACACAGCTCTGTGCAACTCAGGGGTTTCAAGTCTCTGTGTCTCCTGCTGTTCTACAAAGTGAACTGATCACTAATCTGTAGACTACTCTTGCAATGGCAGGCAGGTCCTTTCAACCTTGTCTCTTTTCTGTTTGCTTTTCACGGTATACTCAGTGTCTGGGAAGAGGAGACTGAGTGCAAGCGATTTTGAGCACTCAGCTAGGAAGAGGCACTTGCTTCTAGAGCCTGCTTAAGTCTTATGCATTTTATATGAAATATTTGTGGGAGGAAATACATGCAACATTTAATGGAATTTGGACCAGAACTGAGGAGTCGTGATCATGATGCCAAAGACCTGACATATTCATTGTAATTCTTTTTTGGTCTCTATTTAGCATTAATATTTAATTTTTTTCCAGTTCAGCCAGAGAGATAGAGATCTTTTTTCTCTTCCCTCCCTCCTTCCCCCAGTTTTCTAGTAGGCAGGTACTTAGGGTACACAAGATTTGGGGTTTAAGTCCCTTCAGCATGAGGACTGAACTTTGCTATTCTGTATGAGAATTCTGAACACTGAACTATTGTAGATAAGGAGGCAGTACCTTGACAGGAAAGGCTAGAATAGGGCAGGAAAGGAAAGGTTAGGTTTTAAGGAAAGTGTTTATATATCCACTTTGCAGTTCTGGATTATAAAGTCCAAATGGAGGACCTATATCTTTGCAGCCAAGTTTAAGATCCGAAATCTAAGCAGAGATAAGATTTAGGATAAAACCTGTCCATTCTGTATTGACTAGTTTAGGTGACTCCCACTGAGAGATTTTCTTAAAGATCTTCTTTTGAGGTATCTCAGAATCATAGAATGGTTTGGGTTGGAAGGGATCTTAAAAATCATCTAGTTCCAACCCTCTTGCCATGGGCAGGGACACCTTCCACTAGACCCACTAGACCAGGTTGCTCAAAGCCACATCCAACCTGGCCTTTGAACACTTCCAGGGAGGGGGTATCTACAGCCTCTCTGGGCAGCCTGTTCCAGTGCCTTACCACCCTCACAGTAAAGAATTTCTTCCTAATATCTAATCTAAATCTGTCCTCTTTCTGTTTAAAACCATTACCCCTCATCCTATCACTATACTCCCTGATAAAGAGTTCCTCCCCATCTTTCCTATAGGCCCCCTATAGGCTGCTATAAGGTCTCCTTGGAGCCTTCTCTTCTCCAGGCTGAACAACCCCAACTCTCTCAACCTGTCTTCATAGGAGAGGTGCTCCAGCCCTCTGATCATCTTCATGGCCCTCCTCTGAACTTGCTCCAACAGGTCCACATCCTCATGGCTGGGGGCCCCAGAGCTGAATGCAGTACTCCAGGTAGGGTGTCATGAGAGTGGAATAGAGGGGGAGAATCAACTCCCTTGACCTGCTGGCCACACTTCTTCTGCATGCATCCCAGGATTCAGTTGGCTTTCTGGGCTGTGAGCGCACATTGCCAGCTCATATTCAGTTTTTCATCCACCAATACCCCCAAGTCTTTCTCCTTAGGGCTGCTCTCAATCTCTGCCCAGCCTGTATTCCCATGTTTGGGATTGCCCCAACCCACAGGCAGGACCTTGCACTTGGCCTTGTTGAACTTAACCTCTCTAGCCTGTCCAGGTCCCTCTGGATGGCATCCCTTCCCTCAGGCATGTCAAGCATACCACTCAGCTTGCTGTCATCCACCGAAGAGGGTCCCCTGTGGAGAGTCGGCCAAGTCACGACAATCACACCAATATGGCTACATGCCGTGCTCACTTTATTAAACAAACAGGTCATATTTATAACTTAAACCGACCGCTCACACGACTCTACACAAAGGTGATTGGATAAAAGTCTCTGGCCATGTGGGCGTCCCTGTTGCTGATTGGTGAGCATGCTGCAGGCGCCTGATCAGAGTGTGCCGATGAGAGTGTGTTGATTTCTCAGTTCCCAGGACTTGCTCTGCACCTGGCTTCTTGTTTGTGCATAGCTTTTTTTCTTTCTCACACTGCTTGTTCCCAGGACAATTTAAAGTTGCTCTGCAGCTTCAACTAACAGGCCTGGGTTGTCCAACCCAGACAATGGTAACATATGTCCTCGGTCCTCTAAAAATCCCTCTACAATCCACAGACTTGCTGAGGGTACTCTCACTCCCACTGTATATGTGTGTGTATATATACACCTTTACATATGTATAGGGTATATTGATACCTTACATAGTACTGTGGAACTGCTTTAAAGTGTCTTTAAGTTAGGTAGAGATGCTTCAGAATTAGGCATACAACAGTAAAATTTGGTTGACTCAAGTAATTTTCTGAAAATGAATCTTATGGGTTTTTCTTTTCCCCCCAATTATATAATCACCTGTTTTGATGGGTGGAAGGTCTTCGATGTGCTACCTCTTGAATTTTGCTTCAGTTCCACATAGTGTTATTTCCCAGATAATGTTTTGTTTCTGCAGCTACTTTCATATTAAAGGCAGTTCCACTCTTGGCAGGTTTAGCATAATCTGCGTGTAGGATTTGTGACATCAGAAACTGATTCTGATTCAAATACTGCACATATGCTTATGGGATAAAGGTTAACATGCCTATAGGGATTTCTAAAATTTTGCTTGCAAAAACTCCTGCTAAACTGTTAATGTGGGACTGATTTGGGAAGGTCTTAATTTTCTTAGCCCTTGTCTCTTCACCATTTTGCAGTTATGCTGGTGTAAATGACAGTTAATAGTAGGAAAAAGGAAGGAGAAGATGGGGGGAACCAATATGAAGAAAGAGGACAAAAAGCAGAGGTCTTCAGACCTGCTTCTTTTCAAATTACTGTTTTATTATCTGCTTGCTGTTAGAATGAGCAGAGGAATGATAAAAGGAGGAAAAACAAGAACTGTGTGAAAATAATTAAAATTTAAATAGGAGAGAAAAGCATGCACTGTAGGGAAGAGGGTACAGTATTTCTATCTGAACCAATAATCTGGTTTCTGTGTAGTACAGTAAAGCATTTATCTTCCCATATGTTTATTGAGGAAAGGTATTCATTGTAGCTCAGTGGTCTGTAAGTGAGGTGAAGAAAGACTATACTATGGTTGTATTAACAACAGAGTTCTACTTTTAATTTCTGAATTGCACACTCAAGTTTGTTTCATAATAATGTTACATGTGGCAGACCTTTCTACTTTGCAGCAAAGTGCTTTTCTTAAACCTAATCTAAAGACTTTTTATATAAAAAAGTAAATAGTAACACAGTAGCCTAAATATAAATAGCAAAGGAAATCTGCTTTTATCAAATTAAAACTTATAAAAACTTTAACTTAATAAAGCAATCATCAGTCACCTTGCTTGTATTTCTAAGCATTTTTAAATTATCATTATAATCTTGGGGAAATTGTGATTATAGTTTAATTATAAGAACATAAATATATTCTAATTTCCATACTAGCATTTCTGTCACATTTATTGACTTTTAACTGAGATTTTAATTATTCATTTTTATAAATATTTTTTTAGTGCACACCAAAGTGTGGCCCAGGATTCAAACACCGAATTGTTTTGTGCAAAAGCAGCGATCTTTTAAAAACCTTTCCAGCCACACAATGCCAAGAAGAAAGCAAACCTCCAGTCCGCATCCGCTGTAGTTTAGGTCGATGTCCTCCTCCTCGCTGGGTTATTGGAGACTGGGGACAGGTAAGATAGTACATATAAGTATTTATTGCTGTTAGTCTCCTACACATTAGTACCTCTAAGGATAAGATGTTGCTGGACGTGGATAAGAGATGGTTCCCATGACTGAAGCAAAAGCTTGTCCCCTGTTTGTCTCAGATTGATATGTTATTTTGAATGATAGTTGTCTGCTGAACTATAAAGGATTTGTTGACAGTATTCTAGTTTCTACTGGATGAGTTCTTGTATGCATTTTTGAAAAAATTAAATAGTCCTTATTACAGCTTTTTAGAAGGGGATTTGGGGATACAGCAATGTTGCAAGGTTTAGTATTTTTAAAACACATTTAACACAGTTGAGAAACATAATGGAAATACAAAGGCAATTAAAATTTTACTAAGGTATATAGCCACCCAAAAAAATTTCTGAGATCTATATAATTTTATATAAAATACACTTAATTGCCAGACAGGCATCTAAATCGTTACAGCACATGCTGAATGGTGCTGCCATTATGCAGAGTTTCTAAATAGGATATACTGAATTTCCTTCTTTCATTATGTTTTTGCATCTCAATTATGATTAGTGGCCTGTTATTAAACAATAATTTGATATTTCAGTTTCTAAGTTTCCTGTGCCACTAATGAAAATAAAACACTTTAGCTTAACTAACCAAGGGACAATAATTTGTGGTATTACAGTCTAATTGACTTTTCTTTTATGCTAGTTGTCCAGGTGTGCATTTATCTTAAATTGATATGTCCTAAAGCCACTGTTTAGTTATAGAACTTTTAAAATATTTTTAAACAGCAAAGTATTTTTGTCTGAAAGATACTTTCCTTTTTCCACAAAAAGTCTTCTAGCAGATTTGAATTCTTGCTCTTGATTTTTTTAGTTTGTTCTAAAGTAAATGATTTCTCTCTTGAAAACATGCACTTAAACTATGACATGATATATGAAATAGTGTAAATTATATTCTCATAATTCAAATCCAAATCGTTCAGGGAGATAACATTGCATTATGTTTAATTTTCTTTGAAAGACAAGTGGTTGCATATACTGCCAAAAAAACCCCAAACATCAAAGCTATTTTATGAATATTATTTTATGTATTAAGCAAATCTCTTCACATGCTTTTGTTTTTTTAATTTGTGTATGTTTACTGTTCCTGATTGCTTTCCTGTTATCTTGTTTTATATTTAAAAATTGGATCCAAGTTGTTTTACTTTTTTATCTCTTATTTTTAGTGTTCTGCACAGTGTGGTCTTGGGCAACAGATACGAACAGTACAGTGTCTCTCATACACTGGACAAGCATCCAATGAGTGTCCAGAAACACTTAGACCTCCATCAATGCAGCAGTGTGAAAGTAAATGTGACAGTACTCCCATTTCCAACACAGAAGGTAAGTTTGCCATTATAATATAATTTATTCTGGAAAGAGTAAGGTGACATGGTCAGTATTAGTGCATTAATTTATTAGTGAAAGTCTACATTACATCATCTCAGACTGTGAATGAATTTTTTACAATTATTTTCTAATTAGTCATTGTAGTTCAAAGGTGAAGTCAATAAAAACCTAAATACAGGTTCTTCATTTAAAAAAAAAACACCTTAAAAATATATAGCCTAAGTCATGGAAAGAATACTATAATTTTGTGTCATTAATTTTCCAGTCTCTTTATTGGTTCAATGGAAATGTCCATCATAGCAGGGGGAGCATTATATACTTCTCATCCACTGAACTGTTACCTGCTCCATCAGTGGTTAACATAATACAGGGGCAAAAATATTTGATCATTAGTTCATTGACAGACTGGGACTACAGATTTAATGCTACACGGTGCTACAAGCCTGTTCTTATACATTGACTTACTTCTCAGCTTCTTCTAATTAACGTTTAATTTCTTGGATTTATAACGCTTTTTTGGAATAATTACAGTATTTTTACATGATACAGCCTAATTTAATCAGATTATTAACTAACTTCATATCATATTTTTACTAGAGGATATATTAGATAATAATGTCAAAGAATCATAGAATCATAGAATGGTTTGGGTTGGAAGGGATCTTAAAAATCATCTAGTTCCAACCCTCTTGCCATGGGCAGGGACACCTTCCACTAGACCAGGTTGCTCAAAGCCACATCCAACCTGGCCTTTGAACACTTCCAGGGAGGGGGTATCTACAGCCTCTCTGGGCAGCCTGTTCCAGTGCCTTACCACCCTCACAGTAAAGAATTTCTTCCTAATATCTAATCTAAATCTGTCCTCTTTCTGTTTAAAACCATTACCCCTCATCCTATCACTATACTCCCTGATAAAGAGTTCCTCCCCATCTTTCCTATAGGCCCCCTTTAGGTACTAGAAGGCTGCTATAAGGTCTCCTTGGAGCCTTCTCTTCTCCAGGCTGAACAACCCCAACTCTCTCAACCTGTCTTCATAGGAGAGGTGCTCCAGCCCTCTGATCATCTTCATGGCCCTCCTCTGAACTTGCTCCAACAGGTCCACATCCTCATGGCTGGGGGCCCCAGAGCTGAATGCAGTACTACAGATGGGGTCTTACCAGAGCGGAGTAGAGGGGGAGAATCAACTCCCTCGATCTGCTGGTCATGATTCATGCTTCTTTTGCATGCAGCCCAGGATTCGGTTGGCTTTCTAGGCTGCAAGCACACATTGCAGGCTCATGTCCAATTTTTCATCCACCAATACCCCCAAGTCTTTCTCCTTAGGGCTGCTTTCAATCCATTCTCTGCATAGACTATATTTGTTCTTGGGATTGCCCCAACCCACAGGCAGGACCTTGCACTTGGCCTTGTTGAACTTCATGATGTTCATGAGTTGGCCAGGCATGAGCCAGCTCCTTACTGACAGCCATGCAGCCTCATTAGCACACTACTTTACTTGAGCTAATAAGTCCTATGAAGAATTGAGGGGAAAAAGATATATAGCACAATCTCTTCCAGTAGATACAGTTCTCAACAGATTGCCACTTAGCACTCCATGTTTGCTTTTGTCCCATATTGAAGGTATTTACTGGAAACCACTGGTTATTTGTAAGCGGTTAAGTGGCTCAAAAGTAATGTAATCTCAAAGTTCATTTAACAATTTAAAATGCCTACATCCCTTCAGAAGGAACCTAGTTGCAATCCATGAAATACTAAGGGTGCCCTATCCCAAAATTAGACAAAAAAATTGTCTTCAAAGTATTTTTTTCCTATATTTTGGCAAGCATTTCTTAAATATATATCCTAAATTATAAACATTTCAAAGCTATTAAATGCTGAATTTAAGAAGCGCAAACTATGAGTGTTTGCAGAATAATGTGCATGTATTGCACATTTTTTGCTTATACTTTTGCTTTAAAAAAATCCTCTTAGGCACAAGAGGAGCTGACATCTCTCATGTTTGTAAAGTGTTACCCTTTAAACAGGGAAGCATTTTTTTTCCAGCATACTAGAGATGATGGAAAGCTTTTAAGATTTCAAGAACTAACTAATCCTAAAGAGCACAACTATTTTTTGAAAGATAATACTTTCTAAGCAAAAAGTATTTGAGTTCTGGTATTTCCTTGTGGATGTATTTGTGAAAGGAGTATTCAGTGCCTGTATGTATGCATCTGTCTCCATGTACAATGGGATGTGAACTGTGTATCTATATTTGGATTTCAGGGAAAGATTCAGACCTCTCAGAGGGAGTGTTCTGCCCCTTGGGAGTCCATGTGTATAGCAGAGCATATCTGCTTGCACTCAGAGACTTTGTCCATATGCCATCTAGTAGAACTGCTTTGTGCTTTGGGCCCCACTGTGAGGCAAAAGCAACTTCAATAACAGTTCATTGTTTTGCAGCAGGGTCAGACTAACTGAGGGGATTCCCTTCCCGTTTCAAACCCCAGTGAACCTCCTGGTTCCCTTCACTACCAAATTCCATTGCTTGCAGCCTATGAGACCCATTTATTGACTTCAGGACAATTTAATTTTGGTAACCCAAAATAAGTACATACATGTCATTCAGAAAGCTTGAGCCACTCAGCAGTATAATGATTGTGTTAGTAAAGTTTAAAAGCACTCTCTTGGGGAAAGTAAAGGTTTACATAAAATGAGTCAAATTTGTGGGGATATAGAAATAGTAAAAGAAAGTTACAATATATCTTGTCACATTTTACATCTGCTTTAGCTCTTTGTTTTCTTTAAACTCTTTGTTGGAGATTTAGAATATTGTAGACAAGGTTTTGACAGACTGCTACTGATGAGAGTAGCATTACATTTGTTGTTGGAAGTGAACTACAAGCAGCATGTCCCACACAATTTGAAATATATTTGGAATGATTTTATTCTCTTAAGAGTATGTGTGTGTGTGTGTATGCTGAATGTAGACTGCTAATGGCCATCTGAAAGTTTACCTGAAAAATTATTTTATCTATTTTTATGTCATTTCAGTTTTCCTTGTATTTTTTGATATGTCTTTGCAGTCTCTTTAGCTGAAGGCACAGTGACATTCTATGTTTTTATTACTATAATGTGATACTTAATATCATAATATTGTCTGATCTGGCCACAAAGTTTAGGAGAGATTAATGCATGTAGATTATTTTAACTTATTAACAGTAGTTACTAGGAACAAAAAGGGTTCTGCAAAACCTCTTCTATGCAACAGTCCTATGAATAATAGATATGGTAGCTGATGGCATAGCCTATTTGAAAATTGATTGTTAAAACAGAAGTTGTGGGCAACATTCAGACTATTGTCTCACTGCTGTCCAAATGGCATTGGCTGAACAGGGTCCAGTTTTAGTCAAGAGGAAGAATAACGTAAAGAAATATGAAATAGGATAATTTCAAATCCTACTTTTATCAAAAATGAAGTTAGTGACTTTACCTGTATTTAACTAAATACAATGTATATGAAGGTTGTTTTGGGGATTGAGTGAACTTTTTACATTTCATCAAGATCAAGTGAACTTTTTTTCTCACTTCATTCACACCATCTGTCTCCTATATTCCCAGTCTTCACAAACACAAGGACCTGAAATATTTGTGAAAGATCCCTGACCTCTTTTGGGAAGAGTTTTTGATATAAAATAGTGACCATGTGCAGTTGCTGATAGAGAAATATGTCTGTTTCAACAGGTTACCCCCAACGTCTTTTCTACTAACATCCAAGTCTGTTTCCAAATTGAGAATTAAAAAAGTAGAAAAGTAGTACTTAAAACATTGAGTAGATGGAGTAAAAAATTACAATGAAAGCACTCTATCTGTGTTAATTAAATGAAAATTTACATCGTTTCATGACCTCTACTTGTCTAGCTAGAAGCACGCACATTGCCATTATTGGAAATACCGTTCAGTACAGACCCTTAAGTTCAAACTCACTAAAGCTTTCCTAGGTTCAAATACTAAAAATTCTCATCTGCACATAACTTGCTACTACAGTATGCTTGCAGCATGAACACACTGTCCATAACTACCTGATCTGGAGCAAAAATATTGTACTAGGAGGTCATATGTAGAAGGAAGACAAACGGGAGTAGCTGAAGGATTGTACATTATTATTGTGTTTATTTCACTATTACTTTTTTCTTTTCCTACCAGTTCAGTGTGTTGTCTGTTGTCTCTTTCATGTTTGGTTTACAGACATCTTGGGAGTCAAGAACTGTTGTTCTGTCAAGCCTTGGAGCAACAGCATCCTAGCCTCTAGTCTTCACTTCCAGATATCAGATCAATACAAAATATGATAATAGTCAAAGTACTGCTAGTTTCTCTCCATTTTATTCACATTTTCTTTATAGCTGTTGTAATTTGAGAAAGATTGTAGGAGGAAGCCAGTATCAAATGCAACCTTAAAACAGTAAAAATTTACAGCATTCTTTTGAGACAAATTATTTTCTGAGAAATTAATCTAATATCATTCTTCCCACCACTTCATTTTTGCAATTCAAACTTGTGGGTTTTGCTTTTTCTCCATATACATCTCTTCCATCTTCCTACGCATGAAGCAAGGTTCCTTGCCAAAGTCCTATTTTAATATCAGTCTGAAAGAAACTGTGCAAATGGTTTTAACTAAAAAAACCCTATCAGGCATCTATCACAATGTTCTCTCCAGTGTAAAGCAAATCTGCAGTAACAACATCTGAGCTGTAGAACCTGAGTGTACCATTGAGCTCTCAGATACAGCCATATCTCCAGCTATAATCAGAATAAGAACTGGGCATGGACCAAACTATTCCATTCCATATTCCCACCTTCTTTCGACAGAAAGGAAACTGAGCCAGAGGAGAACCACAGCATACTCCATCAGTGCTCCTGTAATGCGCATCCACAAGTTACTTTAGATACAATCTGTGTGGGATGGAAAAGAAGTAAACCTGCCCGTTTTAAACTAATTGGTTCTTGAAGCCAAGCACTGCACACTAGGCAATCCCTGATTGGTGGTCAACTACCAGCAATTAACAGCAAGGTGTTGCCTTTCCTTGGCGCCATCCTTTGCGCCATCCGTCTCCCACTCCCCCGTGCTCTGCAAACATGCCCCATCATGTTAATTGTTGTCTAGACAAGCTCGAGCACATTCCCCTCAGCTAACTGATTGCCATGCGTGGTCCTAGTTTCCAGCCCGCTCCTGCATCTCCCCCTTCCTGTTGCACAAAAGAACCCCTGAAACCGAGCAAAAACAAGGCACAAGTAATAGAACAAATAAAAAACCAACTAAGACATATTATCAATGTCAAAATAACCCACTGTCTTTGTTCCGTACAGTTTTACAATTTCCCCTTTTTGTATTTGAACAGCTAGTACCAGGTTTGCCATGTCCCGCAGGGCCCTTGCAAACATGACAGCAACCAAGGCAATAGCAAACAAACAATACTGCCAATTGAGTGAATGGATGCCAAAAAAAGGCTGAAATTTTCTCAGATTTTGATAACATGTCGCTGCAATGGGGCGCCTAAAATCCACGCAGCACATACCATCAAAATCCTCACAGCCATGTCCTTGAACCAACAACAAAAAGCAGTGGCAATTTTGACCCACATTCTTAACTGCCTACCAAACAAGGTGATTTAACTCTTTAATGCTTTCCCTGCTGTTACTCCGGATAAGAGAAGAACCGCTGCGACACGTTCCCATCATAGCCTCCTACTACATTAGCATCTACAGAAAGACAATTATCGACAAAGTGCAAACAATATCAGCTTCTTTTGGATTAACATTATACATAGGTGGAAAGGCACACCAAACAAGAACTGGTTCAGTCAAAAAGTTCGAAACATAGCATGCCTTCTCTGAACATACCTCTGGGGTCATTCCCTTCATTCCCTCTCTTTTTTATGCAAAGAGAGACACTTTTACCATAACAGAGAAGCCCCTATTTACATCTCTGAGCCCAGACACAAACCGCAGCTGTATGCTCCACCAGGCTCAGGGCAGAAATCATTCATGTAGTTACATAGCTATATATCTCTACAAGCATGCAGACACCTATTACACACTAGATAACCATGTTTATCTTTCCTATTCTCCTTCACAATACCTAGTTGTTCTCTCATTATGAATCCTCCCTTCCCGCACTGCTTTGCTTAACTCTTTAACAGCCTCGTATTGCACAGGCTGCCACTCTCGAGGTTGATCTGTCTGATAAAATACTGAACATGCCCTAGCGACTCCCAAAACCCATCACTGAAGTGTTTCCCACTTGCATTCCTGCCACCAATCCCTCAGAGCCCCTTTCACCCTTCCCAAAAATACAATCAATGCATCAGGAGAGACGAGGGGGTGGGGGAATGGTCTAGCTCCTTTTCCAGATCTATAGGACCTGGATCAAAAGGTTTATCAGTGTCAATAAAATCATTGTCCGAGTTGTCCTGTTCCCGTTCTTGGTCCTGTGTTGTGAGGGTCGCTGCAATCAGTGACAGAAGCTTTGGGGGCAGAGGAGGTGTGGACGGAATCGCCATCGCTGACGGTGTCTTGAGAAGAGTCGCGCTGTCGGTGGAATTTACAGCTTCCTCTGGTTTAGCACCGATAGTAGAATTAGTCCACACTTGGCAAAGAGTAGTCAGAATTTGCCACCAAGATGTTAAATGCATTCCCGACACGGAGTTCCCCTCCGCGGCAGCATCATACAATTGGCTGCTGTATGTACACACTTTCATTCTTTCAAAGTCTCTAAAGTTTCTTGGCTGCTCACCTGTCTCGATGAATACAGGTGTTATCCTCGGGGTTTAGGTTGTCCGCCTGGTCCAGACAGCAAGACGATCGTTCAGCCAAGCCGTCTCCTCCGGAACGCAGCCCTCTTCCACGAGCTGTCTTTTTTCCGTCCTTATTCTTCCAAGGCCTCGGAACACCACCACCACAGGGGTCACCATTTGAGGAGACTGAGGCACGGACTCCCTGATCTGACTAGAAGACCCTTTATGAGTCCATATACGTCTCTTTCTGGGGACGAAGCCTGGTTCCCCATTACGGATTTCCCACAGCTCACCTCTCAACTCCAGAGGGATTTCTGGCCGGCTCCTCCTTCCTTTCAGCAGATCATTCAAAGTTCTGTGGGATTCGCTGCATGTCGCTCAGATAGGCAATTCGAGAGCCCTTCACGTTAGATCCTTAAACGCATCACGTCGGGGTCACCAATTTGCGGCGAATGAAGAGACGGGACGCAGCTTGATGCAAGCAAATGTCAATTTATTGTACAGAAGCACGCGTTTTTATACACTTTCAGAAGCTGCGCGTTTTAAACTAATTGGTTCTTGAAGCCAAGCACTGCACACTAGGCAATCCCTGATTGGTGGTTAACTACCAGCAATTAACAGCAAGGTGTTGCCTTTCCTTGGCGCCATCCTTTGCGCGTGCCATCCGTCTCCCACTCCCCCGTGCTCTGCAAACATGCCCCATCATGTTAATTGTTGTCTAGACAAGCTCGAGCACATTCCCCTCAGCTAACTGATTGCCATGCATGGTCCTAGTTTCCAGCCCGCTCCTGCATAAACCTTCCTCTTCGTGGTTGAGCTCTTGTTCTCCTTTCCTGGAAGTGTTACCTGCCAGTATGACAAGGGTTGCTGAGGCAGTAAGCCCAGCATATAGGGAAAACACAAGTATGAATAAAAGCTCTTGCATGTCTATTACAGGCATAAAAATGGCTTTTCCTCTTGCACAACAGACAGCATGGATGTATGGAACCAAACCTAAAGTATAATCTACCATTCAGCCCAGTCATTTAACTCACAATGTTGGTGCCTTTATTTATAACACTTATTTTCTCCACCCCTGTTAGCTGCAATGCATATTCTATTTCAAGAATTCTTACAAATGCACGGGCATGGTACCAAATAGTGCAAATCCTGTTAGATTTTGGATAACCACTCATGGATGAATAAAATAACTCCTGCAAAAGGATATAAAAGTATTGTAAGAAAAATGACTCTTATTTCCTAGCTGTCTAAAGTGATCATTTATCCCAATAAATGATAATTCTGTCAAGACAAAGTGGGCATACTTCTAAATGTCTGGGAGAGAAGCCCTGCAAACATTTTTATGGATTTTTAAAATATATTGTGTGCACTAGGCTGGACTAGAAAGAGTAGTTACCAAGAGGGCAAGGTGGATGGATAGAGAAGCAGCATGCTAAATGTCAAATTTTCTTTGAACTTTAATTTTTATTTGTGATTTTTTCTCTTTTTTTGCCCTTAATTATTAGAGTGCAAAGATGTGAACAAAGTGGCATATTGCCCACTGGTGTTGAAGTTCAAGTTCTGCAGTCGAGCATACTTCAGACAGATGTGCTGCAAGACCTGCCAAGGACACTGACCCACAGAAAGCATGAGAATGTGCCTTGTTATTATTGTGGGAAAGTGTCCATCCAAGAGAGCCACACAGCAGAATGAAACTGACGTCCTTGCAAATGCATTACCCTGTGGAAAACGCAACCACTGGTCAGCCCCAGCTGACAGATTTTCAATATTATTTTAACTTCTGTGAAGTGGGATTTATTCATCCAAAGTGCTGGACACAGTATAAGGAGGGCATGCCAAATTGGAAAGATCCACACAGCACATAGAGAATAGCTTACTGTGGAACATTTGTGTTCTTTTGACTAAATCAAATAGTCTGTTTACCTCCATTGACCATTAAAATAATTTTTATTATGGACTTAGCAATGACACTGAATCCATTTCTATTTAAAACTTTTTAAAATGTAGCTGTTATGACTTGGTCTACTATGGAAGTAAAGAATCATCAACAAATATTAAGTCATAGCTTAAAAATGTTAACTATTTTATCTCACAACACAGCACCACAATTTAAATCATAGAATGAGCTTGGAAATGTTATTTAAGGAGCAAAAATTAGAACATGTATTTTTCCCTCATTCCACCTAATTCCCTTTGGAGTAATTCATATTTCCTGAATACTGCTGTGAGCCATATATAAAGCTATGCTAAATAGAACAACCATGAGGGACTTAGTTTTAAGAGGTGCAACATTTATTGCAGTGATGCATGAAATACAAGTGTGCTATGAAGCGAAATGAAATCTGTGTTGCAGGTTTATAGCCATCTTACCATTGTAAAAGTTAGCTGAGATTTCCACTGAAAGGGAACATATTTCAGTATCATGGAGGAGGCAGACTCCAATAATGATGAAGACCATATTGCCAGCTCCTTCACTACTACCATACAGGTTACTTAGAATTTTCACTTTGACTCCAGCTCATTTTTGTTTACAACACCACCCACAAAGAAAATACAACTTTGTGGGCATCTAAATCTGGTTTACATGTTACTTTTGATTCTCCAACACCAAGGAGTTCCAGTGCAAAAGATAAGCCTACTGTGTAATAGCAACAATTCTTTGCAAAGCTGAAAGTTAAAATGGATTCCAGATGTTCTCTTCTTTGATACCATAGCAGAAGGGCATTTGTTTATGAGAAAGAATATGTAAATGTGCAGTTCAGGAGACAACATCTGAGTGGGCAAGGATTACAACCAAAGAATAAGAGACTTGTGGAGATATCTAGGTTCTGTTCAAATAGGAAGTCAAAAGTGTGCTTGAGCCAAGAGGCCTGTTGGGCTATCAGGAGAAAGGCACACTGAAAAGGAGTGGCTAGAATGAAGTCTGGCCACCTTCACGGCCAGGTACATATTTAAAGTTGGACCATATGTAAAGCTAGGGAAAGCTTTCAGTGTGAGACTGGAACAAACTCATGCCTCTAGATTAGTAGCTAGATGCCTTAACTATTTTGCTGCCATACTCCACTTATTTCATATTACTGTATTTTTAATATTCACCAAATACTTTGCATTTTTAAACATTAAACCAAACTACGTAGGCAAGTTCCATTCAAGAATCTACCATAAAAAAGTTTAATGTCATGCTCCTCTTCCCATTCATTTTTCAGTAACAGACTCAACAAGGAGATAAAGAAAGTGGGTACTTGTTTATATTAATATATTGTACTTGAAAACTTGCAGTTTGCAGCAGGTACTTGATGAATGTGCTTTTGTGTCCAACTATGCCTCCTTTGTTGTAGTGCAATTAAAATTATGTGAACAATGTTCACATAATGTTACACACGTTACAAATTCTAACTCAAATAGCACTTTTTTAAAAAAGTACTCTTTGTAGTGAAAAATAATTTCAAAATATCATGAGATTGGAGTGTATTGGTGTATTTTACAAATAACAAGCCAAATGTGTTGCACACTATTTACTAATGTAAATTAACATGGAGCAATAGATATTGTTAACAGGACCCATACTATGAAATGCCCCCAACATATTGACAATCTGTCTGTGGGGTTTTGTGTAGCCCATGAGTTCATGACCATTGGATTTCTGTCATCTGCTACCTCTTGCCAGTATTTCCACTTCTATATGCCTGTGACCAGTGGAATTAATTTTCAGTTGGCTTGCATGTATTCACAAATGCTTATCTACTGCTCTCATCACCATATGAACAACTCCTGTTAAAACTGACACCAGTAGATAAAAAAAAACAATCTTTAGGAGCTGCACATATGGATTAAGAGCAGTGTGTAGTCCTTCTCTGTTAAGTGAATCAACTTTCTATATCCTTTTGACAAAACACCTTGGTGCTAGCATACCCTGGTTAGGTCAAAAAAACTATAAAAGGGAAAGGGGTTGCTATGGCATTCTCTAAGCAAGAGGCCTCTTTGTATCAGGTTCCGGTTTTCTCCAGGGCATGATTTTGTTTATCAGCTAACAAGAAAAGGGTTTTCTGTGTATTCAAAAGAAAACTTTTTTCTTTTTACCTCACTTAAGACATTAAAATTGTAAAGAGTATTTCCAAAAAAGCATTTTGCTCTTTTACTGGTGCTAAAACACTAGGGAGTCTGAAGTTTCCTCTGCAACATAACAGTACTGAGATTGGAATTTAAAGAACTCCCTGGAACAACGTTGAATTGTATTGTTAAAAGGAACAAAACACAGAATGTATGTGGATTTACAAACTAAGCAATGCTTCAGACTAAAACCAAAAAATGAAACCTAATTCAAAGAAAAATAATTGGTTTCCATGCCACAGTTCATTGCTGCTGCTACACTGTAGCCATCTATATAATCTAAGCTAAATAGTGTTATATTTTTAAATAGTGACAACAGAACTATTTGTATAGGCTATAAATATGACAAGCCTAGAATCAAATAGTAGAATACTAAATCCAGAAATCCGTCTGGTGCCAGTACTTCCACTGAGAAATACTATCAGCTGAAGATCAAAACAGAAAGAAAATTCTGCAGATTAACCCCTCAAGGTGTATACACCCAAAAATAGTCCATTTTGTTAGAAACTTTGTAATGGAATGAATGTCACATAGATATCTATTAATGCAGTCTGAAATCACCTTTGTATTATTGTGATTAGTTGCTTATTATTTTATACTTGTTATTAATGTGGTACACTGTTACTTTATTATTTTTTGCTTTTGTAAATTATATTCTAATTTATTGTCATGTTTCTTAACACTTCTTCTACATGCATTCTCCTGCTTGTAATGAAAACAAAAATATTCTAACACTTGATGTAGTGAAATTCCACACCAGGCACAGATTTCTGTTTAATATAGATAATTTAGTAAAATAAAACTGCAGCTTTTAAGAATGATACCCATAGTACAGTTGTCTATTCCCTGACTTACTGTTGCTAGAATTCTGTATGCTTAACATTTGCTTCATCAGATGCATCAAAATATATATAAGATGTTTTCTTTCAAGTAACATCTATGTTATGCCAGAATTCTGTCCTTGGCAGCAGCAATGTTTATCATATATAAGCAAAACAAAAAGGAAAAGTCAAGAATGTGATCATGTATATTATTAGATAGTATTTTAGCTTAAGCAGTAAATGTAGATCAAGAATTAAATTAATGGCAGCAAAATATCCTGTACTTCTTGGAATGATTTCATTAACAGCCAGTCAATAATAACAATAACAATAAAATGTCCTTCTTGTATTGAGCTTTTAAGATTTTATCTGAAGGTATAATGTTTTTAAATATAAAAACCAAAGTAATTTCAGAAGACTTGGTGCTTGGGTCACTGTTGCTGGGAGATGCTTCTTTTCTTACCTGATACAGTATAAATATCCTGCATTGAAACATCCGAACAAATCCTATGAAATATTTATTGTTTCTCTAGAATAACAGTTAAAATCTAGTTTAATGAAAATAAGCAATCTACTAATATGAGTAAGATGTTAAAAAAAGTACAGAGAACCTTAAATGTTTTGATAAGGCATTTAATAATTTTGGTTATTCTTTTTTCTTGTTTACTAATGAGGATTCAAAAATCAATAACCTGTTTTAAAGGTACTGATATTTCTGCCTGTGTTTTTTTGCCCTACAGATCAGAAGTTAAAAATAGAATAGTTTTAGTAAATTACATAGTCTGTTAGTGGTTTTCTCTGTCATTGAAATACTCTGTTGACTTTCCATTCATATATTCACAGTACAAATTATTACCAGAAAGCTGAACAGTCCTTGGTTATTTTGCTGACTTTTATTATTATTATTATTGTTGTTGTTATTATCATTATTACTACTACTACTACTATTACTACAACTACTACTAGGAACTAAGATCCAGGACTCTTCTGTGAACATTTACAGCAACAGACTTTGGGTGAGTCCTGTGAGCCTCATCTGGAGTCAGTCAGTCATCAATCTAAGAGTTTTAAAGCTATTACTAAGCTGAAGCTGTCATTCTGTGAGAAGTGATGCCTTATCTGGCCATCTTCCCTTCACCACAAAAAACGATTAGGTGGAAGGAATGGATCATTGCTTCTGTGTGGTCCCTCCAATCTTTGTCCTAGACAGAATGGTGTAAGAGCATTTGCATGCAGTAATCAGGATGGAATCCAAAACAGATTTATAAGGGCTGTCAGCCACATAACAAGGTTTGCTACAGCACTAACAACTTGGTAGCTTCCCAAGTATATTTGGCCCAGCTAAAGGGAGAGTTCATAACCAGTTTAGGAAACTGAGCCACTCAGAATGCAGTACAGTGTGCATTTAAGGATACTGCATCCCTTAAAATGGCATATCAACTAAGTACCACACTTCATTTATTTTCTATTTCTGCACAGGACTGACACGTTCATTGAGCTGGATAGGCTATGGGACACATAGTTTATTCTCATCAAAGGTCGTATAGCTGCCAGTCAGAAGATTATTGACATTTGACCTGGAAAGGATAAGTATGTATTTCTACATTAAGAGTGGGAAGATGCCATTTCTATAAACTGAAAGACCTGTTCAGAGAATCATAGAATGGTCTGGGTTGGAAAGGACCTTAAAGATCATCTAGTTCCACCCCCCCTGTCATGGGCAAGGACACCTTCCACCAGAACACCTAGTAAGATCACTAGATAAATATTCTTACATCTTTAGTAAACCTATTTTAGAATGAATTAATTGGATCACAGCTTGAGATAGAAAAGGAAGTGGTTTGGAAGCTAGAAGTGAAGGCACAGCCCGAGGGAGCTTCAGGCTTCCAGTTGCTGTGACCCCCCAGAGACATCAGATTTGGCCTTGCTGGTAAGGGATAAGCCATGGCTTTTGGAAACTCGATTTCTTCAATGCTAAGCACATCAAAATCACAGTGTACTTGTTTACTCTCCCCCCCCCCCCGCCCCCCTTGACATCAAAGTCTTAATAACTGCTCAATCTTGCAATGTTTATAACATAACAAAGCTACCATTCATATTATTTAAAAATCCATCTCACAATATGATTTATCTTTTGTAATGAAGATAAGACTTCTGTGTAGGATTCAAGATATTACACCACACCACCCCCCTTGGAAATAGAGTGGTACTGAGCAACACTTTGTGTGCAAGTAAGTTGAGGTAATGGTTCTGCACATGTGGGAATGTCTTCCAGTTATATCTCTGGATATGGACCCTAGAGTTAACTGGAATTTCAGGAGACAAACTTAAGTTGAGGTGCATTTTAAGGTCTTATTGCCACATTTGTTCAGAGGTCAGCTATGCTTTATAAAGCAAATTATTTTACAGAAGTGCAATGCACTTAATATGGTCACTGACTTATAATATCTTTGAATACTGATAAGAGACAGGGTCAGAGCCTTGCACACACGATGTGTGTTTGAAGAGTTTGAAGTCTGTTTCCAGGATGCTCATTTCCATTCTTCACAATTCACACACTGGGGCAGGACTTCCCTCCATCATCATCTTCCCTCTGGTGACTGCTTCTCCTCTTATTGCTTTCACATGTCTGTGGAATCTCATATTCAATGTATAGTATTTCTGTATTTGACCTGATATTTTAATGTGAACGTTATTAAGAGTTTTCACATCTGTAACAACACTGTTGTATGTTAAAAATGCTAATTTTAGGCTGTTGATATAGATTAAAATCAGCCCAGTGGGCAAGTATTAGCTTGACACGTTTAGAGTGGGCAATAAGGAAGGGCTCATCGTTAGTTAGCAGATGTTTCACACTTGAACAAAAAGTTAGATAATGGATGGATGATGTGTATATAGATAAAACAAAGAACTCCAGTAGATAACAGAAACTAAACAACAAAGACTACTAATGTATGCAAAGATAAGCAGGAACTTTAGGTAACTGCCCAAGAAGAAACCAGTTTTGCAGCATTCCATACCAAAGGTGAAAAGTACATCTTGAAGAGGTGCCAGAGGGAGATTATGATAATGAATTCTCAGAAACCTTATGTATATGCATGACTTTATAATAAATACCTGGCTGCTAGGTGACACGGTGTGCAAGTTAGGAGGAGCGAACCCCCTTGCACCCAGCACCGCAATAAACATACCTGCTTTATAACTCTCCTCGAGTTGTAGAGTTCGATTCCACCCGTCAGTTTGGCGACCCAGATGGGACCTTCCCTGTCTGGCTGCGGGACCTGCTGAGGACTTGACTCCTCTGGGTGCCCCGAGATTTCTCAGGAGGACTCCCCTACTCACCCAAATCACCGCAGGGACAGACAAGGACCATCATCGGCAGACCAGGTATGTTGTAATTGGGTTGGGGATACCTGTAAGTCGTGAGGAGATGTACTACGCATGGCAAAGAGCACTGGTGCTCACCCCTGGAAAGGCTGGGGATGGGAATTTGGGTGCTCTCCTCGCTGCGGTAGCGGGAAGGGGCCTCTCGAGGGGTAACTTAGGTTTTCTCCGGAGTGGTGTTTTGGCCATTTTGTCATCTGTTGTAAAATTCGGTACCGTGTATTATTTGAGACCTCTTGTTTATATTTGACGTTCTGGAATGGCATAACGGTGTTTTCAGTTTGGCATTTCCATTATGAAACAGTATTGTTATCTGAGTGATGAGTGAGTGAGACATGCAATTGCGCACAAAGCAAGTGTGGAGTCCGGATCTGCGGTTCTGTTATCCCACGAGGGAAACAGCTGGAGAGGGACAAAGTGAAAGAATAAGACTAGTGTGGGTGGTGACTGAGACACAGCAGAGCTGCGAAGCGAGGGCTGAAACCTGTAACTTGTAACTGTTTTTATTATTTACTGTATTGTATAAAGTTGAAATGGGAGGAGGGGGAATTTTAAAAAAAAGCCCCCTGGGGTGTATCCTAGCCCACTGGAAAGAAATAGGGGGCTTACCTGGAGGGTCCATGAGCAGAAAGACTTATAAAATATTGTAATCAATGGTGGCCTCTTTATAAGCTGGAAGATGGAGAAAAATGGCCTTTTAACAGAACCCTTAACTATAATACCATGTTACAACTAATCCTGTTCCTAAGGAGGGAAGGGAAATGGGACAAGGTAACATATGCCGATATATTTTTCACCCTCCGTAACCACCCTGAGTGACAAAGGAGTTGTGGTCTGATACTCCCTCAGGACCCTATGGCTTTGGAAAAAGAAAATAGAGAGGGGAAAGGAAAGTTAAAAAGGTGGTGTTCAGCATGTAGTATAGGACAAAGATGCACTAGGCTTGAAAGAATGCATAAACCAGAAGAGTTGCCAGAACTTTAGTGACCACCCATAACTAATCAGGAAAAGGACGAAGACGATTCTGGTGATCCCGCCCCCCATCCCCCCTCCCCCCATAGTCCAGTATCTTCCTGAGACTGGGGGAGAAAAGAGCAAATAGTAGTTCAGGCCCCTCTGAGGGAAGTGGTGGGGCCAGAGGGGGGCCCGATTTTGATAAAAGTCCCGTTTTCCTCCTTTGAACTGGAAACCTGGAAAAATGTAGCAAAAAGCTACCGGAGCAACTCTGTAGGGGTGACTAAGCATTTTAATTTTCTGATAAAGAAACATAATCCTGATTGGAGTGATGGTCAATTACTACTAGATCACATGATAGAAACTGAAAAACAGCTAATATTGAAAACGGCCCAGGATCTGGCTAGTGACCAACTTAAAAGTACCAGGGAGGACATAAAAGATCACTTTCCCTTACAAGACCCATACTGGGACCCTAATAGAGGGGCTCACCTGAAGCTGTTAAATACATACAGGGAATGGGTCATAAGAGGAATGGAACAGGCCATTCCAAAAACAATTAATCGGTCATCCCTATATGTTGTTCAACAAAGTCCAAAAGAAAAACTCCGTCAGAATTTTTGGATAAATTACAGGACACTATGAGATGACACACTCCACTAGACCTGGGGTCGGAAGTAGGAATACAGCAGTTGGTGTTTCTATTCATAGGACAATCAGCAAGTGACATTCAGAGAAAGTTGCAGAAGATGAAACCAGCAGAAAGTAGGAATTTGGAAAACTTACTAGATGAGGCATGGAGGGTATTTAGCAATAGAGAAGAGGAGGATCGAAGGAAAGATAAACTAACGTTGTTAATAGCATTACAGGAGAGTCAGTGACTTAGAAATACGGGACCTAGGAGACCATTGGGAAGGGGTTAGTGTGCATGGTATAAACATAAGAGACATTGGAAGAACAACTGCCCAGAAAGAAGGAGGGGCAGAAACAGAATACAGGCTCCTGTTGGGAAGGATTGATGGGAACCTGGGGAATCTACCCTAGCCAATCCACTGGTTATACTTAAGCTAGTGAAACAACAACAGGGAATAGACTTTTTGGTAGATACGGGAGCGACCTTTTTGGTTTTAAACCAAGTCTTAGTGCCTGTAGGTGATGACTTTGTAACAGGTAAGGGTGCTACTGGCCAGAGTGAAAAGGCATTCTTCTTAAAACCCATAAAATATAAATTAGTAAAACAGGTAGGGATACATAAATTTTTGTATATGCCTAACTCACCAAAACCTTTGTTGGGGCGAGATCTATTAGAACAATTGGAAGCGAGAATTACATTTGGGAATGGCAAAATGAACTGGAAGTAGGAAATGAACAGCTGATTGAAATCTTAAGTTTGGCCCTAATAAACAGGAAGTACCCCAGGAGATTAAGGATCAGGTTTATCCAGGAATATGGGCATTAGAAGTTCCTGGGAAAGCCAAAGCTGCACTCCCAATAATTGTTAAACTCAAAATGGGGGCACAACTGGTAGAAGTCAAGCAATATACTCTGAAATTGGAAGATGGAAAAGGAATTCAACCAATAATAGAATGGTTTGTTAAATTTGGGTTACTAGTTGAATGTAGGTCAGAATGCAATACTCCCATTTTACCTATTAAAAAGCCAAATGGAAGCTATCGAACCATACAAGATCTTAGGGCTATAAACAAAATAACGGAAGATTTATACCCAGTAGTGGCAAATCCATATAACTTACTAACCAAATTAGTACCAAAATTGGCTTGGTTTACTGTATCGGACCTAAAGGATGCATTTTTCTGTCTGCCTTTGAGCCCAGAAAGCCAATTATTATTCGCTTTCGAATGGGAAAAACAAGATACTGGAAGAAGGGTGCAACTCACTTGGACAGTGTAACCTCAAGGATTTAAAACCAGCCCTACTTTATTCAGGAGCCAACTGGCAAAGGACTTAGAGCAATGAAAATGCCCTCAAGGAGCTGGAGTGGTGTTACAATATGTAGATGATTTGTTAATAGCCACTGAAACAGAAGGAAAGTGTATACAATGGACAGTTAGTTTGTTGAATTTTCTTGGACTAAACGGCTATCGAGTCTCTCCACAGAAGGTTAACTTACCGTTAAGGGATACAAACTCACCGTTGGGCAACGCACCCTCAGAACTGCCCAGAAAGAACCCATCTGTCAAACTCCCTGGCCCCAAACAACTAAGGAACTTTGCATGTTCCTAGGTATGACGGGATGGTGTCACCTATCGATCTATAATTATGGACTACTGCATCATTCCTTAGCGGAATTTCTGGAGAGCCAGTGTCTCATGACTGCTTGGAAACCATTGAGGCTACATATTCCAGTCGACCAGACTTGAAGGAAGAACCCCTAGAAGATGCAGAGGACTCCTGGTATACTGATGGCAGTAGCTTCATGGGACAAGGAGTGTGAAAAGCAGGATATGTGGTAACTACCATTGACCAGGTAATAGAGTCTGGTTCACTGGCCCCGAACACCTCAGCACAAAAGGCAGAAATAATAGCCCTAAGATGAGCATTGGAACTAGCAAAAGGAAAGAAAATTAACATTTGGACTGATTCCAAGTATGTATTTAGAGTAGTTCATGCCCACGGAGTGATCTGGAAGGAAAGAGAACTACTGTCGACCCAGGGAAGGCAAATTAAACATGCCGAAAAAATTCTCAAACTCTTGGAAGCAATTAAACTACTGTAAAAAGTGGCAATCATGTACTGTAAGGCTCACCAAAAGGGAGAACCTAGGCAATTCGATGGCAGACAAAGAGGCCAAAAGGGCGGCAGAAGGTGGGGAAATACAGGTGCATTCTTTGGTCCCTGACGGTAAAATCCAACCCGACCTAGAACCTCAATATTCCAAGGAAGGCTCAAAATTTGATCATGGACTTGGGGGGAGTAGTGAGAGAAAATAAATGGGTATATACTCTGGAAGGAAAGTTAATAGTGCTGTTTGCATTATTATGGGCATTGATAATGGCAGAACACAGGAAGGCCCATTGGGGAGCAGAGGCTTTATATAAATACCTAAACCAATACATGGTTGCTCGAAACCTATATACTACTATTAACCAAGTAACACAACACTGTGACGTATGTTTGTGAAGTAACCCACAAACTAATTCAGGAATCCAATTAGGACAGACAGGAAAGGGAAATTATCCTGGACAACAATGGCAAATCGATTTTTCAGAATTGCCAAGAAAAGGGGGTTTTGGTGCTTATTAGTACTGACGGATACCTTCTCAGGATGGCCAGAAGCATTCCCCTGTAGAACAAACAGAGCGAGGGAAGTGACTAAAGCATTGTTGCAGGACATAATACCAAGATTCGGGGTTCCTGCGACAATATCCTCTGATAGAGCACCACACTTTGTTGCAAAAATAACGCAGCAAGTAAGTAGACTTTTGGGAATTGACTGGCAGTTGCATACTCCATATTGACCTCAAGCAAGCAGCCAGGTAGAAAAGATGAATCACTTGATACAACTGCAAATAGTAAAACTAGGCCAAGAAGCTGGGCTAACCTGGCCTCAATCGCTACCCCTAGCCCTTTTGAGAATCAGAACAAAGCCTAGGGCTAAGCCCTTTTGAGATTTTATATGGGAGGCCATACATTGTACAAGCAGGAACCTCAACCCAAGTAGGAGAAGAGATCAAAATCAAGTACGTAATAGGGTTGCAGAAACAATTATGAGAAATAGAGAGATTGGTTCTAGGAACCAGAGACCGAGGTCTTGATGTGAGTTGAAGAATCAGTCAGCAATATACAAGCAAGCAGAGGTTATCTTTATTCGGTAGCGCTGGGTGCATGGGGGATCGCTCCAACAAAGTCATGCACACCGAGGGGACTTTTCAGTCCCCCCTTTATACAAGCTACTCATACCTATTCATTAACTTTCTGGGAAATCGTTTACATATATTTTTTCCACTTGCCCACTTGCTTGAGGCCTATAAGGAGTGTGTAATCTATCTATCTATTCCTAATACTGTACTCACTAGCTGTACTATTATAGCACAAAAGTGTGACCCTCTATCGGAAGAGATTGTTGCCGGAACTCCAAAACGGGATAATCTCATTTAACAATCCCTTCGTTACCTCTCTTGCTTTATTTGTTCGACAAGGAAAAGCTTCTGGCCAACCTGAAAAAGTATCAGTCATAACTAATAAATATCGGTACCCCCCTTTTCTTGGGAGTTCTGAAAAATCAACTTGCCACTGTTGTCCTGGATAATTTCCTCTACTAATGTTCCCTAGTTTTATTCTATTTGCTATATTTGGATTATTGCATAAACACACTTCGCATTGCTGAGTCACCTGTTTTATTACAGTATATAAGTTTTGCCCTATCAGTTTCTGATTTAGACTTTTATATAATGTATCAGCTCCCCAATGAGTCTTATTATGTTCTGTTAGGGCTGTGGCCCATATTAAATTGGATGGTACCACTGACATACGGAATTAAACTCTATAACTCAAAAGTTATAAAGTAGGTATGTTTATTGTGCACAGATCCACGGGGGATCCTGTTGCGACGGAGGGAAGACACAGTCACTCAATATGAGTGATCAGCAGACTTCGTTTATTGTCTCTTACAGTCACCTTTTATGCCTTCTTATAATTAGCTCATACATATTACAAAAGTTAAGCTCATTATTGGTTAGTTGCCTAAATACCAAGCCCGCCCCTTGTTTCTCTTCTGTAGTTATCTGTTCCCACCTGCAACATTCTTTTCCCACCAAAATCTTCCTGTTATTGTGTAACAAGGACAGCCAAAGACAGTATATTTTGCTTTACTTCAGATAAGCTGAGAGCGATGTGCATTTTTGTCCAGCCAGCTGGACTATGTCTATGTGACCCTTTTCAGCTAGCCAGTTATCCACAATTCCCCCGTTTTTATTTTGGGCGACACAGGCTTGGTTGACCATTTTCAATAACAGCGTTTTAACACAGGAAAATACACAGCCAACTTATAAAATCTCAGTTCAGAAGTATAATTCCAGAAATACTTGAAAAATAAAGTTAGCTTGAAGCTTTAATTTAGATGCTCTTTCTGTTCCAGTAATATAAAAAGTTTAAAAAATTCAAAGGTTATTTTAAAGTTCTGAACATGGACTAATGCAAGCTCAAAACCCCAAAAGAAACCAAACTGATGTTTGACTAGGAATATTTGCAAATATTTTAGTGGAAAATCCCTGACCATTAACAATTTTCTGTCCAAATAACAACTGCCTTATGCAACCAACCAGTCCATACATTTTCTGAAGAATACCTCATTGATATCAAAGAATTAACAAAGGGGAAAAATTAGTTCTAAGCTATATACATTCATAAGTGGATTTTTCAATAGTTACATACAGATTTACACACTAAGCCATAATGGCTTGTAGGTGATACACACAAGAAGAGTACGTTGCTTATCTGTCTGAATGTCTATGCTAAATTTGACAACTGTGCCACAAGCCAAGCCTACATGGGTGCTGTATGTTATGCACGTTCCTTAACAAACAGAAGTATAATAGACAAATTCCCAAGATCTAGTCCCCAACCTAATTATATTATTTGTAGCCAATTAAGGAAAATAACACAAATGTGCATATCTACATGTGCACACACCTTTTAGTTCAGAACCAATCTGTGATAAAAGGCCTTAGCCTTATGGCATCATCGAATCTTAACGAGTACGGTAATTAAAAATGCAGTCTTACTGTAAGTGCGATTTATGCTGACATTCCCTCAAATGCTACAGGTGAGTATTTCTCGCTCAACTGCCTCAAGTTAAAATAGTAGTATTTGTTAATATGTATTAAAAAATCATTAATTCTCTACAATAGCAGTTGACTTCCATAACACTATGTAAGCAAAAGAGGCTTAAGATGGGTTTTCTGAATACTAACTATTTTAGACTGTCTAAACTCAGGTCTTGAAAGATTTCACTCTGCCAGACATAGAAACACTGTTGTGATATCCCTTTTCCCAAGTTGTCACATGCACATCTCGCTCAAGCAACATTATTGTCAAAGTTTCTCTCTGCTACATAAAAGCATATTGCACTTGTAGACATAGAAGACAGCACCCTTACTTAGATTATTACCTTATTACCTCATAACTCTTAGTATACCTTGTATCTCTGATTTCATCACTTCAAAAATTCACCAGAAGCAGATAAAACCACAGCCTCAGACTAAACTACACCTTAACTGCTGATTCAAATAAAGGCATTCTCTTCAGATATGCCTAATGCTTACAAATAATTTTGGCTGGTTTTGATCAAAAAACTATTATTACAATAATGATCAAAAATAATAATCCTGTTTGCAAAATGCCTTTAAGCCAGCCTCCTAGTCCCAACCAATTTCCACATTCAGAATACAGCATAAATACAGAATACAGAATAAATTATCTCCATCAAGGCAAAAAGGCTTCTCGTTAAACACAGAGATGTTTGCTAGTTCAAGGCAGAAACCCATTTCTTGTAGGGGACATCTGAAGCACTTTTTTTGGTGGGATTGTAATCAATTCCGTATTTTTCCTTGAGGAGCTTAAGCTGTTCCTCTTGTTTCAGGAGTGTTTCCAACTCTGATTTGTCGAATAGGTGCGTATTTCCCAAACATATCATACATTTCCTCCGCTGTGATTTTATACGGCAGGTTCCGAATATAAAGGGTCCGATTGACCTCTGGGGGCAGCCGGATGTTAGCTCGCTTGGCCGCTTGCATCGCCATGGCGCCGATCGGAGGGGGGGGGGGGGGGGGATGGTGCCGCCTTGGAGAGAAACCGCGGCCGGGAAGGGGCCTGCCTGGCCGCGCGCCGCCGCTCGCCGCTGCCGCGGGGGTCCCGCATGCTATCCCATACGCTAATAACCCGGGTAATGCCTTTTTACAATCTATGTCCCGAACGCTCCGCTTTTTAGAAAAGCATATGAGCGAATCGTACGTCGCTTGTCTCTCCATACCTTCGTCAGCGCTGTTGCAGCCTTTGCGAGACTTCGGTGACGCGTGGCCGGCGGGACCCTCTGTAGGTGCTCCCGGGCGCGGGGACTGTGCCCTTCCGCCTCCTGCGCTGCTTTCAGCACCGGTACCCGAATCTCCGTCGAACCGTGGCTCGCAGGTTCAGCCCTCTCTAGGGTCCCTGTTCGGGCGCCATTTGTCGCGACGGAGGGAAGACACAGTCGCTCAATATGAGTGATCAGCAGACTTCGTTTATTGTCCCTTACAGTCACCTTTTATGCCTTGTTATAATTAGCTCATACATATTACAAAAGTTAAGCTCATTATTGGTTAGTTGCCTAAATACCAAGCCCGCCCCTAGTTTCTCTTCTGTAGTTATCTGTTCCCACCTGCAACATTCTTTTCCCACTGAAATCTTCCTGTTATTGTGTAACAAGGACAGCCAAAGACAGTATATTTTTGCTTTACTTCAGATAAGCTGAGAGCGATGTGCATTTTTGTCCAGCCAGCTGGACTATGTCTATGTGACCCTTTTCAGCTAGCCAGTTATCCACAGGATCCCTCCTCCACAAGCGTGCATGCCCGAAGTGATGAACCATCTCACATTTATACAATAAAACAAATGAATATTCAATTAACACCTATACATATTTGTTACCTAAACCCCCTTACTCTCGCTTGGTATGTTAATTAGCTTATCAGTCCTTTGCCTGGAATGTGGTGGTCTTGCAGGTTTGTAAGTGATTCATGTTCTTGTGACCATCTGATCTTCTCCAGCAAGAAGATTTAGCACTCCCTCCCTCTAGATAACATTGGGATGTCTCTCATCCTTTTCTCATCCTTTTTATAAATAGCCCCTTTGTTAGAGGAAGAAGGGTAGGTGTCTCCTCAAAGCTGTGTGACTATGTGACCATACACCACACCCATGACCAGTCACCATACCCACATTCCTTGAGCAGACATATACAATCACAATCGATGTCCATTGTCCCCATTTCACACTCTTTCTCCATATCACCACTATACGGCCATCTGCCAAATAACCCCACTTATTTAATTTTATTTTACTATTCATGTCCTGAATTAGCTTTAGGTCTTCTTTAGAATAGTTTGGCTCCTGATCTGTACTTACAGTTTGGATTTTACCGTCTGTATTAAGGGTAATTCCTCCTTTGTCGCTGCCTTGTCTCCTCTACCAGTTTAGCACGACCCAGCTCTTCTTCTCTTACCTGCTGTACATGTTCCCTGTTCCTTCTATCACCTTTTCTACATCACGATTACCTAGTAACAATCAACTCGAACCTTTATCTAGTCCTATTTGATCATCCTGATAAGTCTTTCACAACCAACCTTCAAGCATCTACATTTCCCCATCAAAAATTCACCTTTACTCTCCTCAGACCTGCTGCCTGCCCTAGAGGGGCCGTTACTGGTCCTGTTGTACTGCAAATGCTGCAGCAATTGGGGTAACATTTTCAGGTCCTTCTGCTCAATTGTCAGCAACAGCAACCCCCTCCTCCTCACCATCAGAAGGATTGGGGCAGGAGATGCTCTTCTTGCTCTGCAGGTTACACAAGCCTGCCTCTGCAACAGCACTTCTGTTTTAACTCTTTCTTACCCTGAATGCAAATCTGCTCCTTGTTGCTTTAAGTCTGTGTTCTTGCATATCAGCCTTTGCAGGCAAACATAAAACACCCTGCCATGAGTCCAGCAGGACTCAGCCGCACCTTCGAGGGGGTACGGGGGTTTGTACAAACTCACCCCAATACTTTAACACTTTCACAAGGTCTTTTATTCTCCACCACCCACCCACCCCCGCCCCCCCCACCCCACCCCCCACCCCTGCTTCAGATCTTACATACATTAGTGCAACTTTTTATCTTACGTGTTTCATTCTGGTTGCTCCACAGAAGGAACCACAACCTGAGCTTTTTAACACAAAAATTTCAACAAGAACATCTTTCTAGTTTAGGTCTCAGGTTTTCCCTATCCTTTTCTAGAGCCATAATCAAAGATCAGGTGGTGTTAATCCCACACTCCTTATGTCACACAAACATATCTGCACACATTACTTCATCCCACTTTTGTTCTCTATGAAGAAACAGCATAAGGTGTAAAATTGTGCTGTAATATAAGACTTCCTTTGAGTGGCCATCTTTCACCATCACCTAATGTATACAAAGGCCACCAATTCTGACAATATTTTAAAAATGTCTTTTTGTTCAAATTTCCACTGGGAATTCCACCAAATTCTTTCCAGTGCTTCAAAATACATCCCAGGGGTGTTTTGGTATTTATTTCTTGGCTCGATCTGCCCCCCATCTTCCTAATAAGTCTGGTGTTTGTCTACAATGTATTAGTTATTACTGGAGGTAGCATACTTATCTCAGAACATACACCACAGTTCAAGACCTCTAATTAGCCTTATTTCTTGGTCTCATTTTTTATTATTATTATTGCGAGCAGATAATATATCTTAGACACTTGCCACCCTTTGCTCGAGTATACAGACAGCACCTACGACACTAAGGGCAGAGGCTAATTCGTGCTTTTTCCAAATGATGTTAGTTCTAATGTTTTGTCCACAGTCTCCCGCTCTAATTTCTAATTATGCATTCCAACACTTCATAAATTGATTTTTCAATCACTCAGTCCGTCTCTGGCCGGCCCCTCGCGGGGAACACCAAAACGCAGATCGGGACTCCCCACTCGCTTTGCAGTGACACCGCGTCTCTCACACACATCACACTCTCCGGGCAGCCCTCAGTCACACAGGCAGCATGTTACATGGTACCGTGCACTTACATACAGCTCTAGGAACGCTGACAGTTCGCGTTATCACACAAAATGCGCATTTCAATGAATAATTGCCAAAAAAACAGATTCTAATTTTTTTCTGGCCTTAAGCAGAGTGTTAAGTTTTCAGCTATTTGCCTAGAATTACCAGAATATTATTTTTTTTTCAACATACATTTCATAACTCCAAGTTTTGAACATGTAACAAGACAACACATAGTGCTCTGTGTCTTGTTTGTTCTATTTCAGTCGTTACATTCTAGGAATTCCCCAAATCTTAAGACAACCTAAAGGAAGTTTTTAGCTTCCCAAATCTTAAGACAATCAAATAGGGCTATTACCCTTTTCAGAAGGCATCCCTTCTTCCCAACCCTGCGAGACGGCGTCCCGTCTTTCATCTTATGGGGTAAAAACAAATCTTAAGACAATCAAATATTCAAAACAAAGAATAAATATAAATACCTTTTATGTTGTGCAGAAGTCCTTGTCCACCTGTGTGAGAAGCCGAGGGGTAGGGGAATCTTGCTGACAGAAGATGCAGTTGGGGGCCCTGAGGGTCCCCAGGCCCCTGGATTCCAGCACTGGTGGAGAATTCTCCTGGCTGGCTCGCCAAATTGATGCCAAAACAGCACAGAGTAAATGCTCAGAGATGAATTTTGTCTTTAAGCAGCAACCCCCACCATTTACTCAATAATTCTTTACACTGTATGCACTTTAAAACATATAGAGATTTACACTCGCCCCTCGGATGTTCAAGACAATAACCACATGTCAACATTCATAATATACCTAATACAGAAAAGTTCTCACATTTCCAGCATAAAATGCGTATAACATTTTTTATTAGTAACCCTATAATTATTAATCCTATATACACAGATTGAATTCAAATCATCAAACGTGTCAGTCTTCCAACCAAAACAGAATCAGAGTTCCGATATTACCTTAATACCGGAACGAATACCAGAACACAATCAGATATATACCTGCGGTGCTAGCTACCCGGCATACGCCATCCTGCATAAGCATACAATGATCTTACACCTTATGGACAACTTTACAGATGGACCGGTCCCAGAACAGAAATATCCGAAACAGTACTGTTCTAAATATAATATTAATAGAATATTTTAAATTAATATAATATTTGAATAAAGATAGTACCTTTGCTCCGCAAGATGGAGTCCTTGTCTGCTCCTGCAGTGGTCCAGATGTGATGAGGAGCCCCTCCGGGAAAATCCCCGGGGGTACCCTAGGGAGTCCCCGCTCTCAATGGGTCCTGCAGCCAAGCAGAGCAGGCCCCATCTGGGTCGCCAAATTGATTTAAAGAATCAGTCACCAATATATGAGCGAGCAGAGGTTATCTTTATTCGGCAGCGCTGGGTGCATGGGGGATCGCTCCACCAAAGTCATGCACACCGAGGGGATTTTTCAGTCCCCTCTTTATACAAGCAACTCATACTTATTCATTAACTTTCCAGGAAATCATTTACATATTCATTACAATTCCAGGAACTCATTTACATATCTCACTAAACTAGTGACCGTGATTTAAGTCCTTGTCTTTGCCACGTTGCATAAACAACAGGAACTTAGGACCAGATAGCCTTTTTAAAGATGACAAATGTACATCTGTCATGTTAGCAATAAGGGTCCTTGGATGTTTCCCAACTTTTAGATAAACATAAGTACATCATCCTATAGATAAGTAGTACATCATTCATCATTCAGTACAAGCCCAGAGGAGCTCAGAGATGCACCATGGCAGGCAGAAACCCAAATCAAGGACACCTGAGGAATGACCACCTTGTATGATCTGCTCCCAAAAAATTTAAAATATGAAGTGACAGGGGAGGACCAGAACTACGTAAGGAGTAATCACACTGCATGGTTTTGCTTGACAGAATTTTTCATGTTCAGACATGAAAGACAGGACTTTTGTGGATTATTCCTAATACCAGCAGATAGGAAACGGTCTAGGAGGTTCCTGGAGTGTGTGGAAAATAACTTCCTGACACAGCTGGTCAGTGAGCTAACCAGGGGACATGACCTGCTGGACCTGCTGTTTACAAACAGGGAAGGAGTGATGGGTGATGTGGTGGTTGGAGGATGTCTTGGACATAGAGATCACAAGATGATACTTCTCAGTTCTCAGAGAAGGAAGGAGTGAGGTCAGCAGAACCGCTACCTTGCACTTCTGGAGGGCAGACTTTGACCTGTTTAAGAGCCTGGTTGACAGAGTCCCTTGGGAGATAGTTCTGAAGGGCCAAGAGGTCCAGGAAGACCGGACGTTCTTCAAGAAGCAAGTCATAAAGGCGCAGGACCAGGCCTTCCCCATGTGGCAACAGATAAACTAGTGGGGAAGAAGACTGGCCTGGCTGAACAGAGAGTTTTGGCTGTGTAAGAAACTATGGACTAGGGTATTGTTTATTAAGATTTATGTTAAGCCCAATGTAAAGGTTAGGCAACAAAAGATATGAAATCGCTTATGCAAACAGCCACCAGACACCGCTTGTGTAAGATAGGATAACCGCAATCGCTTACACAAACTAAACCAGATACCGCTTGTGCAAGATAAGATAACCGCCAGATGTCCAGGAACCGACAGAAACAGGACAAACAACCCCATATAAGGACATATGAGTGAGGGGTCAACTATGGGACAAAGGAGGAAGACTTCTTACTTCGGCCTCAACGACCACCAGGAGGCAGAAAACGACCCCCTAACAACAACTGAAGCATGCGCAGAGTACCTCCACTACTTCATGAACACGGAAGTAAAGATGTATAAAAAGGGACTGTTTGAACCCTTTTTTGTTTGAACTCCCCTGCCGTCCAGCGCTGTCTTTGCTCATATTCTACTTGCTATAATTAATAAAATTTTAATTGGATTATGATCCATTGTGGTCTCAATTTATAACAGCTGGAACTAAGGGTAAAAAAGAGATTACCACCTTTGGAAGAAGGGGCAGGCGACTCAGGAGGATTATAAGGACGTCACAAGGTTATGCAGGGCAAAGATTAGAGAGGCAAAAGCCCAGCTAGAACTCAGGCTGCCCACTGCCATAACAGATAACAAATACATTAGCAAAAAAAGGAGAGCCAAAGATAATCTTTATCCTTTACTGGATGGGGGGGGGGGGGGGCATTGCCACAAAGGGTGAGGAAAAGGCTGAGGTACTGTCCTGTCCCACTGTGGTTTTTATTCTAGGCATGGCAACTAGGAATAACTACTGTTACTCAGAGACTTAGTGTAATGCAGTGACGTTTACTGGTTGATTTGCTTATTGCAATTGCTACGTGGCAAAGAAAAGAGATTTGTAAACTTGAATTCTTAAATGTATGGTACAAGAAAATAGAGCAACTTACAAACTTGAATTCTCAAACTTCAGACATAGGGCTATTGTACAAGAAAATAGAGAGGGTAAGAAGGCAAAAAGGAAAGAAGAAAAGAAAGTGCTCACCACCCTTGGATCTCGCATCTTGATCTGCAGTCTTCTATGGTTCACAGGTAGTCCTCAGGTAGTGGGCACACGTGTGTGCCTCTGTGGGGCACATTTTTATATCCTCAGACTCTGCCCAGTTCCTCCCCCGAGGTGGGCCTTTGGGTATCGATGCACATGCGCATTAGGCCCTGTGGAAAGTTCTCAAAATGAGTCAGGGGTTGGTATCGGGATCCTGGGTGTCTCCAGACCCCTGCCAGAATCACCTTTGATTGACCTTGCCTTCAGTGTGCAGGTGCTTTGCCTCTTAGCCTATGCGAATGTGGGCACAGAAAAGTGCCACCCTGCCTATGTAGAGTGTACCTTTCTGTACCTTTTAATTCTTAGTATGCTTAGGCTAGGCGGATATTTAAGACTTTCTGAGAATGTTACTATGGTCAATTCTGAATAGTCCTTCACAGGTACTTAATGCTTTCTTTGCCTCAGTCTTTAATAGTAAGACCAGCTTCCCTCTGGGTACTCAGCCCCCTTAGCTGGAAGACAGGGATGAGGAGGAGCAGAATGAAGTCTCCACAGTCCAGGAGGCAATGGTCAGTGACCTGCTGCTCCACTTAGACATGCACAAGTGTATGGGGCTGGATGGGATCCACCCCAGGGTACTGAGGGAGTTGCCAGACTCATCCCTCTAAATTATGCTGTTAATTTACTCCGGGCATTAATTTTCACTTTTAATTTTCAATTTCTATTTATAAAGAATTACTAGTTTCAGAAAAGGCAAAATCTCTAGGATCAGAAGGTTAAAAATGCTTACTTATACCTTTCAATTTGTGCACTTAGATTCTTGAGGGCAAACTTAGAGCTGCTGAATTTATAAATACTCCAAACACTAATTTTCTTGCCATAATTTAAATTGGCACATGGAGCTGAGAGTCAGGTAGTCAATTAGCCCACTAACACCTTTAAACATCTTCTCACATACCACTTCACATTACAGGTTGAGCAAAGTACTATACAATCAGTACACTGATGATATTTTTCAAGACCAGAAGTATTAACATTTCCAACAAAATGAAGCTTATAAAAGCATATATCCACAGTTATGGGAAGAGGCACAGCCACAAGACAGTCTTTATATTTAAATAAGTGTACAATCTTCAAAGGCCTTCACCTTTCTTATCAGCAAGCCCATGCACACTCTTATCCAGAGTTTGTCACACGATTTATCTTTTCTAAGGGGGGGGGAAGGAGTTTCTGTGGGAAGCACTGTTAAAAGACTGGCACGCTACATCAGTGTGAAACAATTTAAAGAAACACTACAATTTTTATTTTCAGTGAGATGTTTAGTTCATTAAGTGGCACTGCTATCTGCTCTAATCACCATGTCTACCTCTTCTTATGGCCAACATTTCTGATCATCAGAAAACTAAAATAAGCTTGTCACATATACATCATCTCCAGAGTGAAAATGGACAAGAAAGGGCTGTATTCACTGAGGAAAAGAAAATCCAAGAAAGAAGAAAGATTAACCATGCAGCTCAAAATGCTCATACGAGCACCAACAAATTAGAACCTGGTACCACACTGGAGTCAGACATCATGTTTTAATTGTCTTCTAAAAGTGCCTAAAGTATTTCTGTACTAAATCCATGCACTGAGATGACAGCAAGAGATTTCATAGTAAAATCACACATCAATTAACAGAAAAAATCAGCAGGAATACATTCACAGAAAAGAATTCTTGGAATATAGGATAGCAAAATCAGCATTAGAAAAATGATTAAATGCACCAAATTAGGAAAGTTGGGACACTATTTTTTAAATGCAAACCTAATTTTAAATGTAAAGACTGTGACAAAAGAAACAATAAAATAGTCATGGTAGCATCTCAAATATTTTACAGGGGCAGCTCTTTGTAGCTCCATTCTGAATAGTCATCATCTGGCATTTAATATCTGTGTATTCACAGCTACACAGTTAACCTTGCTAGAAGCTACAAATCTAAGGACTAGCTCTCCACTTCTTACACATACCCTTTTCTTACTGTCTTTCAAAGCATCAATTGGACAAAGATATTAACAGCTGGCATTAAAAGTGCAACACAACAACAATCAGGAGCACACTTGCTAGTTATATGCAATAAGATAAAAAACAAATAAGAGCTGTGATGTTTCTTGAATCAACACAGAATAGTTAGCTCCTAATTCAACTTCTGACACATTTTCTCTGTGCATACAATTTTTCTTTGCTCTTTTTTTTTTTACCTGTTATTTTGACTTTTCATCTTACCAGGTCAGACCATATGATTGTGGAAAACCTCCGGGCCAAGAAGCAATCACCAACTGCAGAGAGTACAAAGGCTGAAAAAGTAACTGCAGGTACAAACTCTGCTATCCACCCCAGGTTACTGAGCGAGTTGGCAGAAGTGCTCATCAAGCCACTTTCCATCATTTATCAACAATCCCGGCAAACTGGGGAGGCCCCAGTTGACTGGAGGTTAGCCAATGTGATGCCCATCTACAAGAAGGGCAGGAAGGAGGATCCAGGGAACTACAGGCCTGTCAGCCTGACCTCTGTGCCAGGGAAGGTTATGGAGCAGATCATCCTGAGTGCAATCACACAGCACATGCAGAACAATTGGTGGATCAGGCCCAGCCAGCACAGGGTTATAAAAGGCAAGTCCTGCTTGACAAACTGTAGAAGAATGGCTGCAGAAGCGTGGCCATAGAATCCCTAAAGATCTGCACAATCCAGGCCTGGTATTAGAATAGGCCTGTAATTAGAATTGTGCTGAAGTTGTTGTGCTGAAGTTAACAAGAAAGTAGCCTTGAGCTATTCTTGAATCCTGAGACCAAGTAACTTTGTTGTGCTAACAGGCCGTGGCTGTAACAAGCTGCAGCTGTTGGGAAGGCAGGTGCAAGGCCAAGGGAGATAGGGAGCGGAATGGGAATAAAGGGAGTAGCAAACCACAAGGCTGAAACATAGCAATGCAAATAGCTACATGGATAGAATGCTTATTTTAGTCATGATAATTAGGGGTGTGAGAACAGCGCGCGCTTAGGGGCTAATAACCAGTTATATTTTTGCTTTGGGAATATGCATGTGTATCAAGTCTATATAAGTAGTATTAGAAGCTAATAAAGTTGAGCAAGATGCATAACTCATATTGAGTAATTTCTTGACTCTGGCGGACCCTTCTCCCAACAATTGGCACCCAAACGACGGGAAAGCTGGAAAAACTCTGCCTTTGCATTGTGACAGTGGGCTTTGTGAATTGAGAGTCGCTAGAGAGGAGTTCGAGCAGGAAGACGTCCGTAAGGAGTGAAGGCGTCTGAATCCGCACCTGCACCGGTAAGACCGTTTTTCCCTCGATAATGGAAAGGGAAGCGGCACTCACGCTATTAACTGATATTCTTGCTAAGCGAGAGGCTAGCGTGAGCACAAAGAAGCTCCATGAGCTCTGTAGGTGGGTGAATGAAAAAGGACACCTAAAAGACCCGCAATTGATGTTTAGTGTGACTGAGTGGCGAGAGATCAGGGATTCCCTTTGGGATGCGACCCTTAGCGGCAGCAAGTCGGCCAAGGACTTGGGAACAACCTGGCGGGAGGTCATGAACCATTTACGATCAGTGGTTGCGGAGAAAAAAATGACTATGGCTGCGTCAGACCTCCTCGGTCGGGAAACCGAGTCGGAGTCTACCTGATTATTTGGTCAAGGCGTTCCGTCTGCGAAAGGCATAATTGTGCCCATTAAAAAATCTGCGACAGAGCTATTACACCCGACACCGACACCGGAGGGTGCCGCCGTAACGGGTGCTCCACGCCGACCTGAAAGCTACCGAGAGCCGCCCCCCCTGCTAGATGAGGAAGAGGATACAAGAGCGGGTCGGAGTGCACCTCTGAATGAGAGCGCAGAGTCCGATAAAGAAAATGAACCCACCCCAGCTGCACCTGCCTCGATGCCCCGTCCCCGAACAAAACCGTCCGACTGGACCATAAACTGCTTGCAGCAGCAACTGAACGAATGCCATCTGCCTACTGCCGGTCGTGATGTTCAAGTCCTGACCCAGGAAGGCGTTATCCTCCAGCCTGCCGCTTCCCAAAGTCGTTGGTCTGGGGTTATACGAGACGCTATATTGGCGGGAGAGTGGCAGGCTGCTTCTGCTGTTGCATGTCCGGTGCAGACCACCACGTTACCAGACGGTACAGCAGCCGCAACGTGGAAACCTTTCGATTGGAAGTTTATGCAGCAGCTACGACAAACTGTTACACAATATGATTTGCAATCAGAACCAGCCAAGCACCTGCTGAATTATTTGTTTGACTCTGAAATCATGACACCCAGTGACTGTACTTCGCTAGCCAGATTGCTTCTTACACCAGCACAGTTCCCCGCGCCCCGCCAGCGTGCCGTGCCCCGCGGCTCCCCCCGCTCGCCCGCCCACCCACCGCCACGGATCCCCACAGCTGCTGGAGAAAAGCGGAGTCCAGAGTTCGGTGTAGAGCTGCAGATCGCACCCCCGCCGGAGGTAAGACCGCGTAGAGTAAATCGCGGCAGGACTCTACGCTAAATTCCTCTCTGTGAGGGGGGGGGGGGGCACTAAGGAAGGCCGCGACGAGTAAATCGCGGCGGGGCTTCTCCGCTGATATCCTTTCTGTGAAAGGGGAGAGCTCTGAGAAGACCGCGATGGAATTAGACGCGGCAATTAAACTGTTAACTGGTATCCTCCTTAAGAGAGGGGAGGGCGTTAAAGAGACAGAAGTGGAGACCTTAGTTTGCTGGGCACGAAAAAAAAAAAATAAAAAAATAAGACCCCCGAGCCCGCGTTATTGTTTAGTATTACGGAATGGAGAGAAGTGGGAAATTGCCTCTGGGATACTACGATCGAGGGAAGCAAAGAAGGAAAAGAAGCTAAAGCGTTAGGAGCGACGTGCCTGTCGATAGTTAACACTGGAAACTATGAAGGCAGAAAAAAAAAAAAAAAAAAAAGTAGCGGCAGCAGCCATAGAAGCGTTGGGGAGACATGTGATAGAAAAGCCGGTAGAGCAGAAGGGTGATTCACCTAAGCCTTCTCTCTTGGCTACACTTTTCGGAGTTGGGCATACTCGTCCTATGAAGGGTATGTCCGCCCCTGCGTGTTCAACAGTGCAGGAGCTTTTAGATAAGACAGCGGACAAACCGAAAGTTACTCCACGAGAGCCTGCTGTAACTGAGCAGAACCCGGAAGAGGCTGCTGAGCATCCCCAGGAGGGCGGGGCAGCGAGTCCTGCTCCACCAATCACGTCAGGGCGGGCAAAAGAGCCGTGGGATGACGTACCCTCCTCGTCCTGAAACATCATCTGACGAATCTGAGGAAGAAGGCGGGGAAAAGTCTTGTGATAACAGTACAGAGAAATCCTTACAGGAGGTAATAGATAAATTAACAAAACTGGAAAAGCGAGTTGAAATGAACCTGCCTACTACTTCAATCCCTGTAGTTCCTCCAGTTAGCCCAACTACCCCACCGATGCTGAACTCGAGAAAAGATCCAATTCTACAGCGCTGGTCTGGTGTTATTCGTGATGCTATTTTGGAGGGTGATTGGCAGGTGACCAGCTCGTTAGCTTGTCCAGTAGTGGCTAATAATCTTGATGCACATAACTGGGACATGATTTATGGAAGGTTAATGATCAGATTTTCGCGATGGGAGTGTTGATGGGAGTGTTGCAACATGCTCTTCCAACTCTTATGATGATCCCTCAGATTTGGGAAATTGTTGTGATAGACTTGAAAGACTGTTTTTTTTTTTTTAACTATTCCCTTACACCCTGATGACACACAAAGAGACGCACTAACGATGATTTGCAACCGTTCCGATCCTGGTTGCATGGCACCGAAGCCAACAGTCCTCAAACTTGTTCACCAGAACAGCGGGCTGCCCTAGAAGTTGTGTCCCGCAAGATTCAGACTGGCTGGTGTGGTTGCCGAATGGCGAATCACCCATTATCTTTTTTGGTTTGTAATGTTGCCACTTCACCTTTTGCCCTTATTTTGCAATGGCAAAAGAAAAAGGGGGAAAATACGGCGATCGTTTTAGAGTGGTTGTTTTTGCCATCACAACCCAGACATTGTATTTTAAGTCGCCCTGAAGCAGTAGCGGCCTTGGTGAGAAAAGGAAGAGACGGGATTGTTGAAATTGATGGGACTGAACCGGCAGATATCAGTATTCCAGTCCGTGGTGATGATCATGAGTGGCTCCTGAGACATTCAACAGCCATACAGGGAGCCTTGATGGGTTATACAGGTGTTGTACACAACAACCGGCCAAAAGGACCTCTCTGGAAGATGTTAGAGCATTACCAGTGGATTGCTAGACCATTATGCTCAAAAAGACCAGTTGAAGGGCCAACGGTGTTCACAGATGCAGGAAGGAAGATGAAGAAGGCTGCGTGTATTTTGCAATCTGATAATCAGTGGCAGAAACAAGTGATCACTGGTGAACCAGGGGACAACCTTCAAACCTTTAGAACTGAAAGCAGTGTGTTGGGCATTGGGAAGCTGGAACAATATACCTGTAAACATAGTATCAGACTCATTGTACATAGTTGGTGTAGTACAGCGCATTGAAGATGCCTTGTTGAGAGAGACAAAGAACCAACATCATGGTGAAATGTATCTACAACTGCGTAGTACTCTTTGACAGAGAAAACATGAATTTTGTATTCTGCATATTAGAAATCATCAGTGAACTATTGGGTTGGGCGAAGGTAATGCTAGAGCTGATGAAGCAGTCAGCTGTCTGGCAATAACTCCTCCAACAAATAAGTTTGAGGAAGCTCGTAACAGCCACGGGGTGTTTCATCAGAATGCAAAGTCTTTACATTGACAGTATCGAATACCCATAGCAGATGCAAAGGGTATTGTTCGCTCCTGTCCTCAATGTAGTCATCATGGACCTGGTTTAGGGGTGGGCACTAACCCAAAAGGTCTGAAGGCACTTCAGGTTTGGCAAATGGATGTAACACATGTACCTGACTTTGGGAAGCTTAAATAAAGGACCTATATGGGTCCCTAGCAAGTTTGTGCGACCTGTATGTCAGTATCAGAAGTCGGAAGAGAAGACTCAGAGCAAGCAGATGGAATAAACGGTCTGTGTTGTAAGGGATGTAACCCGCGGGTATTGTGCCAATGTATGCTATGTGGGGTAAAACAGTTCTGTAAGCCAAAGCTTAAATGTAAATGGTGTAAAGAGTGTATGTGTTTGATTGGTAACCGGGCATGAAGCAAGAGAAAGCATACGACTAGTGTAATACCATGCCGATTGGAGACAGCATACATCCTCAGAATCTGTGAGCACAAATCAGCCACATTATTTACCGTTGCAGAAGTTAGACCTTATTGGCTAGCGTTGTACCTGTTGAATATGTTAATGTAACTGCAACTGGTATGGCAGACTGTACCCACATGTCATCACCACTTCAGCCTGTAGATGGCACTGGAGTAATTTGGTTTGGTGACCCGTGGCGGTTGTGGCTAGCACGTCAAGGTGAACGGGGGTTCTATACAGTGTTTCAAAATCTAACCGGTTCACCTATTTGGGGTGAATTGAAAACTGGAGGCTTTCATGTAAATGTATCAGGGGGTTATCAGTTGCCACCGGGAGTCTTTTTGATATGTGGGGATAGAGCGTGGCCAGGAATACCTATGCATCCTGTTGGTGGGCCATGTTATTTAGGGCATTTGACTTTGTTTGCTCCACATATGAAAGACTTATTGAAAATGGCTCAAAAATCTCATAGATCACGGAGGGCACTGCGTACCTTTGATGTAACATGCAATGACCGAGTTGATCTACATTCAATGACAGCAGATGTTTTGGTCTCCATATTTATGCCGGGAGCAATGACAGCATCAAATGCTAAGAATATACGAAGGTTAGCGTGCTGGGGAGAGAAACAATTTAATCTTACATCGCAGATGTTAAGTTTGTTATTGCTTGATGTAGATAGTGTTAGGCATGCAAAATAGAGCTGCAGTAGATTTTTTGTTATTAGCACATGGACATGGTTGTGAGGATTTTGAAGGGATGTGTTGTATGAACCTTTCCAATCATTCCATATCGATGCACAAGAAGATGTCACAACTGCAGGGAAACATGAAGCATATTCTTGCTGATGATAATCCCTTTGATGAATGGTTGAGAGGACTGGGGATAACAAGTTGGTTAAAGACGTTATTGATGGAAGGAATACACTTTGTTATAATCGTTATTGTAATGCTTTTAGTTTTTAGCTGTTTATTTTCTTGTTTAAAGAGAGTAGTTTTTAACATAACCAATCAGGCCTGGCTTGTGCAAAAGAAAAAAGGGGGAATTGTAGAAGAATGGCTGCAGAAGCGTGGCCATAGAATCCCTAAAGATCTGCACAATCCAGGCCTGGTATTAGAATAGGCCTGTAATTAGAATTGTGCTGAAGTTGTTGTGCTGAAGTTAACAAGAAAGTAGCCTTGAGCTATTCTTGAATCCTGAGACCAAGTAACTTTGTTGTGCTAACAGGCTGTGGCTGTAACAAGCTGCAGCTGTTAGGAAGGCAGGTGCAAGGCCAAGGGAGATAGGGAGCGGAATGGGAATAAAGGGAGTAGCAAACCACAAGGCTGAAACATAGCAATGCAAATAGCTACATGGATAGAATGCTTATTTTAGTCATGATAATTAGGGGTGTGAGAACAGCGCGTGCTTAGGGGCTAATAACCAGTTATATTTTTGCTTTGGGAATATGCATGTGTATCAAGTCTATATAAGTAAGTATTAGAAGCTAATAAAGTTGAGCAAGATGCATAACTCATATTGAGTAATTTCTTGACTCCGGCGGACCCTTCTCCCAACAACAAACCTGATCACCTTCACAACAAAAGGAGGGCCAAGGATAATCTCTATCCTTTATTGAATTTGGCGGGGAACATTGCCACAAAGGGTGATGAAAAGGCTGAGGTATTTAATGCTTTCTTTGCTTCAGTCTTCAAGAACTAGACCAGTTGCCCTCAGGGTACTGAGCATCCTGAGCTGGAAGACAGGGACAAGGAGGAGCAGAATAAAGTCCCCACAGTGCAGGAGGCAATGGTTAGTGATCTGCTGCTCCACTTAGACATGCACAAGTGTATGGGGCTGGATGGAATCCACCCCAGGGTACTGAGGGACCTGGCAGAGGAGCTCGTCAAATGACTCTACAGCACTTATCAACAGTCCTGGCAAACTGGGGAGGTCCCAGAAGAATGGAGGTTAGCCAATGTGATGCCCATGTACAAGAAGGGCCAGAAGGAGGATCCAGAGAACTACAGGCCAAGGAAGAACTACTGCCAAGGAAGGTTATGGAGCCGATCATCCTGAGCACCATCACACAGCACATGCAGAACAACTCGGGGATCAGGCCCATCCAGCATGGGGTTATGAAAGGCAGGTCCTGCTTGACTAACCTGATCTCCTTCTATGACAAGGTGATGCACCTAGTGGATGAGGGAAAGGCTGTGGATGTTGTCTTCCTGGACCTTTGTAAAACCTTTGACGCTGTCTCCCAGAGCATTCTCCTGGAGAAACTGGCTGCTCGTGGCTTGGAAGAGTATACTTTACACTGGATTAAAAGCTGGCTGCTTGCTGGATGGCTCAGCCCAAAGAGTGGTAGTAAATGGAGTTATGTTCAGTTTGCGTCTGGTCCCAAGTGGTGTTCCCCAGGGCTCAGTATTGGGGCCAGTCCTGTTTAATATCTTTATCAACAATCTGGACAAGGGGATCGAGTGCAACCTCAGGAAGTTTGCAGATGACACCAAGTTGGGGGGAAGTGTTGATCTGCTTGAGGGTAGGAAGGGTCTGCAGAGGAATCTGGACAGGCTGAACAATGGGCTGAGGCCAATTGTATGAGATTCAACAAGGCTAAGTGCCATGTCCTGCACTTGGGTCACAACAACCCCTTGCAATGCTACAGGCTTGGGGAAGAGTGGCTGGAAAGCTGCCTGGTGGAAAAGGACCTTGGGGGTGCTGGTTGACAGCCAGCTGAACATGAGCCAGCAGTGTGCCCAGGTGGCCAACAGTATCCTGACCTATATCAGAAATAGTGTGGCCAGCAGGACTAGGGAAGTGATTGTCCCTTTTTATTCGGCACTGGTGAGGTCGCACCTCAAATACTGCGTTCAGTTTGGGGCCACTCACTTCAAGAGGGATTTATAGGTGCTGGAGTGTGTCCAAAGAAGGGCAATGAAGCTGGTGAAGGGTATAGAGAACAAGTGTTATGAGGAGCAGCTGAGGGAACTGGGTTTGTTTAGTCTGGAGAGGAGGCTCAGGGGGAAACCTTATTGCTCTCTACAGCTACCTCTCTACAGAGGTGGTAGTAAGGTGGGTATCACTCTCTTTTCCCAAGTAACAAGTGATAGGATGAGAGGAAACAGCCTGAAGTTGCGCCAGGGGATGTTTAGATTGGCTATTAGGAAAAAAAAATTTCACTGAAAGGGTGGTGAAGCTTTGGAACAGGCTGCCCAGGGATGTTGTGGAATCACCATCCCTGGAAGTGTTTAAAGAATGCATAGATGTGGTACTCGGGGACATGGTTTAGTAGTGGACTTGGCAGTGTTAGGTTAACATTGGACTCGATCTTAAAGGTCTTTTCCATCCTAAATGATTCTATGATTCTATCTCTGATCCCATTTGGTGCACTGAAATCATTCATTGATTAAGGCTTCAAAAACTCCGGAGGTGACCCTGTACCTTATAGATCACACTACTTTTATAGAAAAAAAAAAACCAACCAAAACCCATGTACTATGTTTTGGCTAGTCAAAAACTATTAAAAAATGCTTATCCTCAGGATTTATCCCTGTTAAAACAGTTTCTGGCATTATTTGAATTCAGCATAAGTTTCCAAAAATGTTCAGTACTCCAATACAGTGAAACAGATTTTTTTCCTCATTCATAATCTCTTTTAATTAGCATAAGGACAGGAAAATGCTATAAGGCTGAACTTCAGTCAAAGATTGCAGGAAGCAACTTTAAATCCTGGCATTTAACTTTTCATTGTTTAACTATATTAAAACAAAAAATGCCTGTTTGCAATATATTAAGCAGCAAGATTAGGAATTTTCCTGTATAGCACCTCCCTAGAACTTGAGTTAATGGTAGTAATAAAAGACTGGCTTTCATTTTGTGGTCCTATCTGTAAGGAGGAAAAGACACATACCTTGCCAATTTGTTTTACAGCTTTTTGCAGGACGCTAATGCAATCTGAGATCTGGGAGGAGTGGTTCTGCAGGCAAGCAGGCCATAGTTAATGTGCCAGTAAAAAGTATTTAGCTGCTTCTGAGGAAAAGTTTTTAAAAAATGCAATACTTCATGATCTTAATGAAAATATTTATCATTTTTGGCTTCCCTGTTCCCTTTCTAACAATAAGATCTATTAAAACCACTGCTAAAATGTCCAAGATTCAGAGAACAGCAACCTACTATTGCTGTCAATTACTTGGTTACTTCAAATGATTTCTTCTATATGATATAGCAAAGATTTCCATCTATTTAGAACCAAAAAAGCACCTTAAAGAAAGTAGTAGGATTTTTAAATTCAAGCACTCAAGAGTAACAATGAAATGAAACTAATACCTGCTTATGCAACATTAATTCAACTGCCTGTTTACATATGCTAATGTCAGCTCTAACAGGGAAGGGAGCTAAAAGGACACCAGCCTTTTACAAAGACACTTCTCAAGGCCAGAGATAGTAATATTCACTGCAAAATTATTATCATCCAGAAAGTTACTTACGTATCATCCTGCCTAGTTTCAATTAAGAAGTAGCAATGGTTTTTTGGATGCTTTTGGAATTTTCAGTTTGCCTGTATGAAAAACAGGTTTCAGTATATAAAATATATAAAGCAATTGTATGTACACTTAGAGCCAAATTCCAAACCAGCAGCCCAACATTTCCCTCACAACAGGTTACCAGTTTGTATATATTACAGCAACAGGGCAATCATTAAAATTTTCTGCTTAATGTTGGGAGCCTCAGCTTTGCCCAAGGGTCCTTCTAGTTTCTAAAAAGGCAGATGAGGGTTGTGAAAAACTCACCAGCAGAAGTGTGAATCCTAACGTTAAATTCTGAATGTGCTTGTATTAGTAAGAGAGGGGGCTGAATCTGAACAAAACCTCAGAAGTTCAGTATTACATGTATTATTTTATATCCAAGACAGATTTTACAAAAGGATTGAATCTTGGTCTTGATGTGAAATGTGAAAGTCCTCACCACTTGCTAGTCAGATGAAAGAGGAAAAAATCCTTCAGAGATTAATCTAAGTAAACCTTGTAACTATGGAGTAAATACTGAAGTTGGGTAAATACTTATTTGTCTAACATTTTCTTGTGTAAATATTGATCCCAGCCCAAGTGATCAAACATCACTGCATTCCTTTCCTGTGAAGGTAGCAATTCCTAAAACTGGGGGAAGTACAGCCTTTCAGCAGGGAAAGCCTGAATATCAGGACACTTCCTATGAGTCTGCAACATTCCCTCACTCCTCTCATCTGTCCATGATGTTATGTTGCATACTTTAATGAACACAAAACAATTTTTCTTAAATGAACTCTGCCCTATTCCATATGTTCCAGACTTGGAGGATGAATCAAGGCTGTACATGTAGTACAAAAGGCTGTCTTCTGCAATTACTCAGTTTAGCCAAAAAGCTGGAAGAGTTTGAATGAAGTAAGAGCTGAAGAAAGAAGAGTCTGTTTTCATAGTTATTGTGGTATAAACCCTGTCCAGCAACCAAGCACCATGCAGCCTCTTGCGCACTCCCCCCTCATCCAGAGGGATGGGGAGGAGAATTGGAAAGGAATGTAAAACTCAAGGGTTGAGATAAGAACAATTTAATAGGTAAAGCAAAAGCCGCGCACACAAGCAAAGCAAAGCAAGGAATTCATTCAGCACTTCCCATGGGCAGGCAGGTGTTCAGCCATCTCCAGGGAAGCAGGGCTCCATCATGCATAACAGTTACTTGGGAAGACAAACGCCATAATGCCAGATGTCCCCCCTTTCCTCCTTCTTCCCCCAGTTTATATACTCAGCATGACGTTCTATGGTATGGAATACCTCTTTGGCTAGCTTGGGTCAGCTGTCCTGGCTGTGTCCCCTCCCAATTTCCCGTGCCACTCCAGCCTTCTGGCTGGCAGGGCCCAAGGAACTGAAAAGTCTTTGATTTAGCATAAACATCACCCAGCAAGAACTAAAAACATCAGTGTGCTATCAACGTTGTTCTCACATCATAGCCAAAACACAGCACTGTACTAACTACTAAGAAGAAAATTAATTCTATCCCAGCTGAAACCAGGATAGTATCCACCCCTTATTCCATACCACCTATGTCATGCCACACTTTCCAATTCAACCTCATTAACCACCATCACCCTTCCCATCCTTTGACATAATGCGCAGACATCATTCCCCTAGTCTATGCACCACCTCTGTAAAAATGTCTATAAAATGTCCACAAATGTCCACATAATGTCCATTGAGTTCATTTAGTCCATGAACATGATCTCTTATGGTGGTCACTCAAGAGAAGAGAAGTTGTGTGTTGTATGGGGCTATTGCGCATCAAAGCCAGCTCAGGTTGGATCACTGCTGCACTTGCACTGCTTTTTGTAAGGCTTGTCCTCCAATGGTTCAGGTGGTTGCTGCTATAACATGAAACTCAAATCATGGGTTACAACAATTTAAAGGTATATCCATTACAGTCTCCACCCCTGGACCCTTTGGAACACCCCGTAGGGTTTAACATTGCAGTGAACTCCTCCCCTTGCCCCTGCTCTGGCTTGGGCTTATCTACAGACTGTTGTCCCTTAGGGTTGTACCTGCTCCAAGTGGAGCCTCAGCGATGAGCCACAGTCTTTCCAGAGGTATACCTGCTGCGGCATATACTCATCCACAGGCACAGTCACTTTGAGTGCACCTGTTCCAACATGGCCTTATCCATGGGCCATGACCATAGACCCGCTCCAGCATGGTCTTACCCACAGCCACAGTCCCTTCAGAAGTAATTCAGCTCCAGCATGGCCTTATCCCTGGCTGCAATCCCTCCAGGGCTGTACCTGCTCTGTCGTGGGCTTATCCATGGCCACACACTTTGAGGTGCTACAGCATGACCTCACACACAGCCACTGATGCTTCAAGGTGTACCTACTGCAGCACAGGCTTATCCCCAGCCACAGATGCTTCAAAGTGTACCTTCTCTAGCATGGACTTGCCCTTGAGCCACAATTCCTTCAGAGGCATACCTGCTGCAGCACAACCATGGCCACAGACACTCCGAGATATACCTGCTCAGGCTTGGACTTATTCACAGCCACAGGGGCTTTGGGGTGTCCTGCTCCCACATGGACTCATCCACAGGTCACAGTCCCTTTGACTCGAGTTCACACTGGAGTTCCAGCCTGTCCAGTACAGCAGCACAGAAACAGCAGCGATGTCCTGGCCATCTGATGGCCCTGGCACATCACCATGGTTGTTATTCAAAATGTTCCTGGGCACATCACAGTAAGATGATAAGCAGTACAGCAAGCAGTGAAAGCAAGAAGCAGCCACTAACAAGCACTAGACTCTAATATACAGTGAGGCAAGCAAGCCCCATGGTAAGCACAGAAACCTGCTGATTAATAGCTACACAGCAATAACAGCTATAAATTCAAACTAGCACATCCCAATCAAATCTGTTGTTATCTTGAACCCTTTGTGCCTCACGTTAGGCACCAAAAAGGACTGTTGTAGTTTAACCCCAGCTGGCAACCAAGCATCACACAGCCACTTGCTCACTCCCCCCTCACCCAGAGGGATGGGGAGAAGAATCAGAAAGGAATGTAAAACTCAGGGGTTGAGATAAGAACAATTTAATAGGTAAAGCAAAAGCCATGCACACAAGCAAAACAAAGCAAGGAATTCATTCACTACTTTCCATTGGTAGGCAGGTGTTCAGCCATCCCCAGGAAAGCCAGGCTCCATCACACGTAATGGTTACTTGGGAAGACAAACACCATAATGCCAGATGTCCCCCCCTTCCTTCTTCTTCCCCCAGTTTATATACTCAGCATGACGTTCTATGGTATGGAATATCCCTTTGGCTAGCTTGGGTCAGCTGTCCTGGCTGTGTCCCCTCCCAATTTCCCATGCCCATCCAGCCTTCTGGCTGGCAGGGCCCAAGGAACTGAAAAGTCCTTGATTTAGTAAAAACATCACCCAGCAAGAACTAAAAACATCAGTGTGCTATCAACATTGTTCTCACATCATAGCCAAAACACAGCACTGTACTAACTGCTAAGGAGAAAATTAATTCTATCCGAGCTGAAACCAGGACAGCATTGAATTGCAAAATTTAATTCTAATCTATTAAATTGTGAAATATAGTGCCTTTTAACTTGCTGAAAATGTTATGAAAATATTAGTCATGTCTGACTAATTTTTGAGAACACTGAGATACAGTTCTGGGAACTTCTCACATAAGAAACCATTAGGAAGTTAATAAATCAGTTTACCTAGCATAATTTTAAGAAAGCATAGTAAATATGGTCAAATTTAGACAGTAAACTGCTTGTTATTTGATCATCAGTTATGGTGTGCAGAAGTAGTACAGCAAATAAAGGGTTCATAATATATTGGGCCCTACAAGAAACCTTAAAGGCACGGGAGTTGGCCATCTCTATGTGCGGAAAGGTGAGCCAGCAGGGAAGACGACTGGCCTGGCTGAACAGAGAGCTTTGGCTAGAACTCGCGGGGGGGTGGGGGTGGGGGTGGGGGGAGAAGAGAGTTTACCACCTTTGGAAGAAGGGGCAGGCAGGCAACTCAGGAGGACTATAAGGATGTCGTTATGTTTTGCAGGGTGAAAATTAGAAGGGCCAAAGGCAACTAGAACTCAGGCTGGCCACTGCTGTATGTAAAAGACAATAAAAAATGTTTCTGTAAGTACATTAACAACAAAAGGAGATATAAGGAGAATCTCCATCTATTATTGGATTCAGGGGAAAACAAAGTGACAAAGGATGAGGAAAATCCTGAGGTACTTAATGCCTTCTTTACCTCAGTCTTTAATAGTAAGACCAGTTGTTCTCAGAGTACCCAGCCCTCTGAGCTGGAAGACAGGGACAGGGAACAGAATGAAGCCCCCATAATCCAAGGGGAAATGGTTAGTGACCTGCTACACCACTTAGACACACATATGTCTATGGGGCTGGATGGGATCCACTCAGGGGTATTGAGGGAGCTGGCAGAAGTGCTCACCAAGCCACTTTCCATCATTTATCAACAATCCTGGCAAACTGGGGAGGTCCTAGTTGACTGGAGGTTTGCAGGTTTGCAGGAGCGGGCTGGAAACTAGGACCATGCATGGCAATCAGTTAGCTGAGGGGAATGTGCTCGAGCTTGTCTAGACAACAATTAACATGATGAGTCATGTTCACAGAGCACAGGGGAGTGGGGGACGGATGGCGCCAAGGATGGCGCCAAGGAAAGATAACACCTTGCCGTTGATTGATGGTAGTTAACCACCAATCGGGGATTGCCTAGTATGCAATGCTTAGCTCAAAAGAACCAATCTAAAATGCGCGATTACTGAAAGTATATATACCCGTGTTTCTATACAATAAATCGACATTTGCTTGCATCAAGCTGTGTCCCGTCTCTCCATCGAAGCAGAGGTTAGCCAATGTGATGCCCATCTACAAGAAGGGCAGGAAGGAGGATCCAGGGAACTACAGGCCTGTCACTCTGAGCTCAGTGTTGGGGAAGGTTATGGAGCAGATCATCTTGAGTGCCATCACGTGGCATATACAGGATAACCTGATGATCAGGACCAGTCAGCATGGGTTTATGAAACAGCCTCAAGTTGTTTCAGGAAAAGTTTAGATTGGATATTAGGAAAAATTTCTTCACCAAAAGGGTTGGCAAGCATTGGAGCAGGCTGCCCAGGGAAGTGGTTGAGTCACACTGTCCCTGAAGATATTTAAAAGACATGTAGATGTGGTGCTTAGGGACATGGTTAGTGGTAGACTTGGCACTGCTAGGTTAACAGTTGGATTTGATGATCTTAAAGGTCTTTTCCAAACTACATGATTCTATGATTATATATGCAAAACTACTACACATTGCATTAAGAACCTGTTTTTAAATGTTGAATTTTGTTAGTAATCCAGAATTCTGAACAGTTTTGCTGTTGCCACAATCTCTATGGTTAGTCATGATTAAATTACTAAAATAGAAAAGCAAAAGCAGATTTGGAGGGGAGGTCTTATTTTTCATACCATTATTAGCAAACATATTAGAGGGAGATGAGAAAGAGCCCACGTTTGCTTATTCTGTGCAAAATTTCTGAAACTCTGAAGAATCTAAGATGATCTTCTTTATCTTAAATACAGAAAACTACATTTACATTTTTACACTTTGTTCTAGAATTTCATTAAAGGAAAGCTCACACTAAGGAAATATTGCTTAGAGTCCTGTTTCCTTTCCAAGGATTCACAGAAAAAGTCTTTAAAAGATTCTAATATTTAAAACTTTTTGGAAAAGTAATATTAAATAGAAGGAACTTAGTAGTTTGCAGCAAAACTTATTCCTCGGGACAGAAAGTACATTCCTTCTCTGTGGCCTGAAAAATACGAGAACTCTATTACAAAACTTGACAATTAATTACATGGTTAAAAAAAGATTTTTTTTATTCCTCTTTCTTTTGTATAAACTGCCTTCAGCTCTTCAGCTGATACTGGTTTAATCACAGGACTTCAGGCTACATATATTCCAAAATCATTGCAAAATACTAAGCAATTAACTTCTGATTTATCTCCTCTTCACAGACAAATTGTGGTTTTCCTACATGGATTACGCTTAAAATGAATTAGTTTCTTCTCCTGCAATGTTATGCTAACTTGACACTTCATACTTTCCTTGCTTTGTTTTTTTGACTATATCTGTGTCGTGGTTTAACCTCAGCCAGCAACCAAGCACCACAGCCACTTGCTCACTCCCCCCTCACCTGGAGGGATGGGGAGGAGAATCAAAAAGGAATGTAAAACTCAAGGGCTGAGATAAGAAGAATTTAATAATTGAAACAGAATAAAAAGGAAAGAAGAAAACCAATAACAATCATAATAAAAATAATTATAATAATAAGTTATAATGAAAATGTGTGGGAAAGGATAAAATCCAAAGAAAAAGGGAGAAAGGAAAACAAGTGATTCACAGTACAACTGCTCACCACCTGCTGACCAATGCCCAGCCAATCCAGGAGCAATAATCGCTCCCACTCCAGCTAACCCCCCCAGCTTATATACCAAGCATGATGTCCCATGGTATGGAATACCTCTTTGGCTGGTTTAAGTCAGCTGACCTGGCTGAGTCCCTTCCCAGTCTCTTGTACCCCTCCAGCACTCTGGCTGGCCCAAGAAACTGAAAAGTCCTTGACTCAGTATACCCAGCAACACCTAAAAACATCAGTGCAGTTATCAACATTGTTATCACATCAGAGCTGTACTAGCTACTAGGAAGAAAGTTAACTCCATCCCAGATGAAACCAGGACAGTATCTGCCCCTTATTCCATACCATTTACATTATGCTACATTTTCCAATACATCATCACTTGTCCTGTTCTTTATATAAATATACAGATATCATTCCCTTGGTCTATGGACCATCCCTCTAAAATCCATTGAGTTCATTTAGTCAATGATGTTGGGCTCCATCTGTTATGACAGTCTTTCTGGGCCAGGAGGATGGTACGAGGTGTTGGACTGTTCCATGTTGAAGCCAGTTCTAATCCTATACAGCTGTGCTGATCTGGTTTCACTTGTCAGTCTTCGTTGTGTGGCAGTTGAAGAAAAAATAAGGTTCAAATTTTCAAATCTAAAATAGCAGAGAGAGGTGCCACAAGATATCCAAATTCTCTGGGTGAGTGGGTTCAAATTCTACCATCATCACCAAAGCCAATATACAGCATTATTGAACAATTGACATCACTCAATTCATTGGCTGTCTTCACCCAAAATCAAATCCCCTTGAGGCACACATCAAACTTCCCCATCTTCCCACATTACCCACCAAGCACTCCCAGGCCCTTGAGCAAAAACAATCCCACGAATGGGTTTGCCTTTGTATGAAGCAGGAATGACCCAGACTGTTTTCCCAAGCATATTTTTAAGATGCACTACAGGAAATTTATCCCCCTCTACAGTACGCAAAAAGCTTTGACTGAGCAGGACCAGCTCGATTGGCAGACTCTCTGGTATTAACCAACCAGGTAGCCTTTGCTAGATGTTTATCCCAATGTTTGAAAGTTCCACCACCCATTGCTTTCAGTGTAGTCTTTAACAGTCTGTTACATCGTTCAATTTTCCCAGAGGCTGGTGCATGAAAGGAAATGTGATATGCCCACTCAATACCATGTTCTTTGGCCCAAGTATCTATGAGATTGTTTCAAAAATTAGTTCCATTGTCTGATTCAGTCCTTTCTGGGGTGCCATGTCACCACAAGACCTGTCTTTCAAGGCCCAGGATAGTGTTCTGGGCAGTGGCATGGGGCACAGGGTATGTTTCCAGCCATCCTGTGGTTGCTTCCACTATTGTAAGCACATGGCTCTTGCCTTGGCAGGTCTGTGGGAGTGTGATATAGTCAATCTGCCAAGCATCACCATATTTATATTTCAGCCATCATTCTCATTACCACAGAGGCTTTAACCGCTTGTCTTGATTAATTGCAGTGCATGTTTCACATTCATGGATTACCTGTGCAATAGTGTCCATGGTTAAGTCCACACCTCGATCTCAGGCCCATCTATATGTTGCATCTCGTCCTTGATGACCTGAAGTGTCATGAGCCCATCGAGCTATAAATAATTCACCTTTATATTGCTAATCCAAATCTACTTGAGCCACTTCAATCTTGGCTGTTGATCTACCTGCTGGTTGTTTAAATGTTCCTCAGTGGTCCGACTTGTTGCAGAATGGATGAAAGAGAACGGCCACGGTTCCATAGAAGGACTGTGTGATACAGCTTTTGACATAAGTCTGGAGTGAACCAAGCTAGGCCGCAGTGGGAAATTACCAGGCTTGCTAAAAATGGAAAATTACCAGGCTTGCTAAAAAGGGAAGAGAGATAAGGTCATGCTGACCTTGTGCCTAATGTTGTAAATAACTTTGAGGAATTTGCGTAGACAAGAGAGGAAAAAAAAAAATATGTAGCTAGCTATCCGCAGAAACCGCAAGTAGGAGGACGTATGAAAATGTAACCCTTTAGAGCTTAGCCAATCAGCAGATGACTAGTAGGCATAATTAACTGGAACTGTATATAAGACATAATCGCGCCGTAATAAATTGAAGCTTGCTTTATCACTCATATTGATTTGGCTGCTTGCTTTCCCTCGCTCGTCGCACCGACTCTTCGGTACATGAGCATCTACATGTCATACCTTTAAAACCAAGTTCTCCAGCCGAGCAGCAATATCTGGCCATAATGCAGCACCCATATGAGTTTACCTCTGCGTTGCCAATTACTTTGCTTCCATTGCTGTAACCACCTGTGGGTATTTTTTGAGCTAGCTCGATGGCATCAGTGAGTGAAAACTGACCTTGGGAGAGAGACACAGTTATGCTTGTTGGAAGGAAGCCATGGGAGCAAGAAGAGAAACTTTAAGATATGGAGTAGTCTGCAGAGCTTGTGGACTTGTAGATAAAGGGAGTTGCTAAGTTGCTGTGTCTGCAATAGAAAAAAGAGCTAAGAGTGGAAAATTACTGAGCATATTTACAGGCTTACATGTCAGCCTGCTGTAAAGGTATAAAGGGCCTGCTTGGTTTTAATAAAGTGTTTTTGAGGTGTCTTTGAGTGTCTTCGTGTCTTTGATCCGCTCTCGGAGTCCGTGCATCATACGCCACAAATGGCGCTCGACATGAGGCTTGAAATCAACTAGCTGTTGATCTGGTGGCGTAGTTCAGCCGAACTACATGACTGAATGCTGAAAGGAAGCGTATCCAGCGCGCTCAATTACCTATCACAGGACGAAGGTAAGCGGCTGAGAACTATGGGGACTGCTTTAACAAAGGAACAGAAAACTGTTTTACAAGCTTTTACTAACATTCTTAAGAAGTATGGTAAGAAGATAGATGAGGAAGAATTAAAACACATTCTTCTATGGGCATCAAAAGCCGACCCATCTGTTAATACCACTAACATTTATACTCCAGAGATTTGGGATAAAATAGGCATCCATCTATGGGACTGTGCTACAAAAAATGATAAGGCAGCAGCTACTCTGTTGAGCCCTTGGTGTATTATTTTCGAAACTTTAAAAGCTCATGTTGGCTCACAATCAAAGGAAGCAGAAACAGCTTCTTCGGCTCCTTCACCACCACCCTTTTTAGGAGACACTACCATAAGACCAAAAACTAAACCTGCTGCTACTGCTCTTGTGGCTCTACCGCCTGATAGTCTCTATGATGACACAGATAATCCTTTTGACCCAGAGCTTACTGATCCAGAAAATGAGTCATATTTATACCCTCTGGACCCTCATGATAAATGGGCAGCTGTAAAAGGGGAAGCAAGGCGAGCAGGGGATACAGATGTGCTGCATGTTTTCCCTGTGGTGCATGTACCAGATCAAGATCTGCGATGGGAAACTCTCTTGTATGCTCTTATTAAAGATATCAGGAAAACAGTTATGGACCATGGACTTGGGGCTCCTTATACAAGTCATTTAATAGAGTCTCTCTGTGATACTCATGTGTTTAACCCTAACAATTTTAAAATGTTTCGCTTGATAATGACAGACATACAATACACTATGTGGGAGTCAAAAATGAGGCAGCTTGCAGGCATCCAAGCTACTGAGAACTCAGTGTTGGGGGTGCGTGATCCATTGTGACTGGTTAATGTAGATGTATTACTAGGGCAAGCTGATCATAGCACTAACACTGTGCAAGCTAGGATTTGCCAGGCGGGTTTGCAGCAAGTAAAACAATTGGCAGTCCGTGCTTTGAAAACTGTCCCTGAAGCAGTTAAACAGAGGCAGCCTTTTGTCAAAATTAAACAAGAAGCAAATGAACCATTTATGAAATTTTTGGACAGAATTAATGAGGCTTTGGAAAAGCAGATTGATAATGATAAAGCATGTGAATATATTTTTAAACACCTTGCTATTGAAAATGCCAACCCTGACTGTCAGAAAGTATTACGATATTTAAAGAATCCTAGCATTAATATGTTGAATGCTTGTATTAATATTGGGTCTAGACAGCATGATTTGTCTCTGATTGCGGAAGCATTTGCAGCTCTATCAGTTAAGTCACAGCAATGCTTTTCATGTGGTCAGTACGGCCATCTACGAAAGAATTGTCTGAAAGCAAAAATAAATAATAAAGGGGGTCCACCTGGAATCTATCCACGCTGTCGTAAAGGGCGTCATTATGCCAATTAATGCCAATCAAAATTTGACCGGGACAGCCTGTATTTGACCTTACCATGAAACTCCAAGCTGAGCACCATGAAGGGTTGTGCTATGACAACAAATCACCCGTCTGAATGGCCCCCCCGTGGAGCTGCAGCAGTCTGTGCGCCAGTACAAGCGGCAGCACTGGTGCACCGGTATACGGATGACATCATATTTGCTGCAGAATCAAAACAGACAGCCCAAGAAGTGAAACAGCAAGTAGTCCAAGCAGTCTCGACTGCGGGACTCAAAATTGCAGAAGAAAAAATACAAGAAACACCACCTTGGAGATATTTAGGATGGAAAATATCAGAACAAAACATCCAACCTCAGCATATCATCTTGCAAACAGAAATAAGGACTCTGAATGATTTACAAAAACTGTTAGGAACCATAAATTGGGTTCGTCCTCTCTTAGGGATATCTACTGAAGAACTCCATCCCCTCTTTAAACTATTGGAAGGAGATCCAGACTTGACGTCTCCTTGAATGCTTACCCTCTCTGCAAAAACTGCTCTTGATAAAGTGATTGTAAAATTAGCAGGTTGAGTTGCTCATAGGACTACCCTATTAGCCTTTTCATTTTTTATTCAACTTTTCAACCCTATGGTCTCTTAGCACAGTGGGTTCCACAAGACATATATCCTTTGATTATTCTGGAATGGGTATTTTTACCACATAATTTTGGAAAAACAGTTACCACAGCTATTGAAATGATAGCTATGGTAATTCAGAAAGGAAGAGAATGTTTATTAACTTTAGATGGTGTTAAACCTAATGTTATCTATTTGCCTCTAGATACAAAACAGCTAACTTTTTAAACTCACCATTCTTTTGTTTTTCAGTGTGCTCTAGCGGATTTTACAGGACAGATAAGTATTCATTTCCCAGGACACAAAATTATACAATCCCTGCACTCTCTTTCTCTTTTACCTACTTCACAATTAGCTATTACACCAATAGTTGATGCCCCTACAGTATTCACTGATGGGTCTGGTAAAACAGGCCGAGCAGTGATAGTTTGGAGAGATGATGAAGGAAACTGGAAAAGCAACATACATATTGTCACAGGATCGCCTCAGGTAGTAGAACTCTCTGCAGTAGTCTGGGTTTTCAAATTATGGACTACCCCAATAAACATTATCACAGATTCTGCCTACGTGGCAGGCCTTGTTTCTAGGCTAGAATGCTCCTTTTTGAAGGAAGTCTCACACAAAGCCTTATTTGCTCTTCTCTGGGAGCTCAAGTGGCTCCTGGATCAATGGGCTCATCCATATTTTATACAACACATAAGCTCACATACCTCCCTACCCGGTCCCATAAGTGAGGGAAATGCACAAGCAGACAGGCTTGCAGGTACCATGCAGGTCTTACCTGACAGTTTTGCACAGGCTCATTTATCTCATGAATTCTATCATCAAAATGCAAAAGCACTGCAATGCACATTTCAACTGACTCAAGACCAAGCGAGACAAATTATACATTTGTGTCCCAATTGTCAGCAAGTTTTGCCTGCACCGTCAATTGGAACTAAACCTTGAGGTCTTTTGTCACTTGAAATTTGGCAGACAGATGTTACTCATATACCAGAGCTCGGCAAGTACAAATATGTCCATGTCTCTATTGACACTTTTTCATCTTGTATTTATGCATCAGTACACTCAGGTGAAAAAGCAAAAGTTTTTTGCAGACATTTTATTATGGCCTTCGCCACCCTGTTCCAAAAACTATAAAAACAAATAATGGCCCAGGCTATAGAGCGCATAAGACACAGACATTTTTTCAACAATGGGGAATTCAGCATATTACAGGCATTCCATATTCTCCCACAGGCCAAGTCACTATTGAACGCACACATAGCACTCTTAAAACTATGTTGCAAAAACAAAAAAGGGGGAGTCTAGGATTGTTAACCCCACAGGAGTGTATGACTAAAGCTTGTTATGTTTTGAATTTTTTAAATCGTTGGATGGAGGATGGATCTCCTATACAGTGCCATTTTGGCTTACATAATGCTTCAAAATCTAATGAGAAAGCACAAGTTATAGTAAAAAATTTACAGACAAATCAATGGGAAGGTCCTTTTCCATTAATAACTTGGGGTAGAGGGTATGTTTGTGTTTCCACAGGTTCTGGCCCAAGACGGGTACCAGCTTGATGGATCAAGCCATCGTTATCTCAGTCATCACCATCATCTGTGCCATGATGTCAGCTGCATCAATATGGATCCCTCCTCAACACAAAACCAACATCTGGGTAACCTTGGCCAATCACACGGGACAGGACACACTATGTCTGTCAACTGCTTCTCCGGAAAATCCTTTTACAACCTGTCTGGTTGGACAACCTGTTGATGATTGGCCCATCCCCTCAGATAAACGGATCATAATTCAGGGATTTGGTGATGTGGTTAACAATTGGGATGGTTGGGTTCCATATTTAGCATATGGTGGGACTGAACCACATGAACTGGACTTATTAGGATCTGTAAAAATGGGTTATTGTGTATACTTCAACTACACAGGCAAAGATGATATAAAAACGATTAAAATGGTTAAATGCTACCATACCTGCATATAGAAATGCTAGTGCTTGGTGTAATTATACTTCTCCTAATATATTGAGGTCTAGCAATCGTCCACTTAAACTGCCCACAGGGTTATTTCTAATTTGTGGAGATCGCGCGTGGCCTGGCATTCCCTCCCATGCGAAAGGAGGACCATGTAGCATTGGAAGGTTAACCTTGTTAACACCCAATGCATCCATGATTATAACTCATAAGTTACACCGCCACAAACACGCTACACATACCTCTAAAACTGAATGTAAAGATAATATGGAATTTTGGAGCCCTGGTGGAATTATAGCAGCATCTATATTTGCTCCAGGAGTAGGAACAGCGCAAGCGTTAACCACCTTGAATAAGCTTGGCTGTTGGCTTGTAAAACAAACTAATGCAACTTCATTAGCCCTGAGTGGACTATTGCTAGATGTTGATTCAATAAGACATGCTACTCTACAGAATAGAGCTGCAATAGATTTTTTTATTGTTAGCGCAAGGTCATGGTTGTCAGGATTTTGATGGACTTTGTTGTATGAATATCCCTGATCATTCTGAATCTATTCACAAAAGTATTGAAAACTTGCAAAAAAGTGTACAGAAATTGCAAGAAAGAGATGGTTTAAACATTTTTGGAAATCTTTTTAGTAGATTAGCTTTAACTGCATGGATAAAAAGCTTATTACAAATAGGTGTAGGATGCTTATTCATTATTATATGTATTCTGATCTGTATTCCATGTATGTTAAAATGTGCAAACTCTAATAGATAGAGCACTGAAACAAGCCTTTTTTATATATAAAGAAGGGGGAGATGTGGGTATTTCTCGAGCTAGCTCGACGGCGTCAGTGAGCGAAAACCAACCTTGGGAGAGAGACACAATTATGCTTGTTGGAAGGAAGCCATGGGAGCAAGAAGAGAAACTTTAAGATATGGAGTAGTCTGCAGAGCTTGTGGACTTGTAGATAAAGGGAGTTGCTAAGTTGCTGTGTCTGCAATAGAAAAAAGAGCTAAGAGTGGAAAATTACTGAGCATATTTACAGGCTTACATGTCAGCCTGCTGTAAAGGTATAAAGGGCCTGCTTGATTTTAATAAAGTGTTTTTGAGGTGTCTTTGAGTGTCTTCGTGTCTTTGATCCGCTCTCGGAGTCCATGCATCATATGCCACAACCACCCCCACAGAGCATTTGCCACCATCCATGAGTCAGTCTGGAGGTAAAGTATTGGCCACTTTTCTCGTTCAGCAACATCTAAAGCCAGCTGGATAGCTATCACTTCTGCAAACTGGCTCGATTCACCTTCTCCTTCAGCAGTTTCTGTAACTTGTTGTAGGGACTCCATACAGCTGCCTTCCACCTCCGATGCTTTCCTATAGTATGGCAGGAGCCATCACTAAACAAGGCATATTGCTTCTCATGTTCTGGCAGTTCATTATACAATGGGGCTTCTTCAGCACGTGTCACCTCTTCCTCTGATGACATCCCAAAATCTTCATGTTCTGGCCAATCCATAATAATTTCCAAAATACCTGGATGATGGGGATTTTCTGTCCAAGTTCGTTGTGTAATCAGCGCAATCCACTTACTCCATGTAGCATCAGTTGCATGATGTGTAGAAGAAACCATCCCTTTAAACATCCAGCCCAGCACTGGTAACTGGGGCACCAAGAGGAGCTGCGCTTCAGTACCAATCCCTTCTGAAGTGGCTCAAACTCCTTCATAAGCTGCCAATATCTCTTTTTCAGTTGGAGTATAGTGGGCCTCAGATCTTTTATATGCCCAACTCCAAAAGCCCAAAGGTCGTCCTCGAGTTTCCCCTGGTGTTTTCTGCCAGAGGCTCCAGGTAGGGCCATTCTCCCTAGCTGCAGTGTAGAGCATGTTCTTTACATCTTGCCTAGTCTGAACTGGCCCAAGACCTACTGCTTGAACTCTCTCTCATTTAATTTGTTCAAAGGCTTGTCATTGCTCAGGACAGCACTAAAATCATTCTTCTTTCAGGTCACATGATAAAGAGGGCTTACAATCATACTGTAATTTGGAATGTGCATCCTCCAAAAACTGATGACACCTAAGAAAGCCTGAGTTTATTTCTTATTATTCATGGAGACATCGCTGCTATTTTGTTGATCACATCCATTGGGATTTCATGACGTCCATCTTGCCATTTTATTCCCAAAAATGGAACTCCTGTGAGGGTCCCTTGACTTTACTTTGTCTTATGGCAAAACTGGCTTTCAGAAGGATTTGGATGTTTTTCTCCCCTTTCTTGAAAACTTCTTCTGCTGTATTGCCCCATATGATGATGTCATCAATGTATTGCAGATGTTCTGGAGCTCCACCCTGTTCTAGTGCTGCCTGGATCAGTCCATAGCAGATGGTAGGGCTGTGTTTCCACCCCTGGGGCAGTCGATTCCAGGTGTATTGGACACCTCTCCAAGTGAAGGCAAACTGTGGCCTGCATTCCGCAGCCAAAGGGATTGAGAAAAACGCTTTTGCAATATCAATAGTGGCATACCACTTGGCTGCCTTTGATTCCAGTTCATATTGAAGTTCTAGCATGTCTGGTACAGCAGCACTCAATGGCGGTGCGACTTCATTCAGGCCACGATAGTCCACTGTTGGTCTCCATTCTCCATTAGACTTTTGCACTGGCCATATGGGGCTATTAAAGGGTGAATGGGTTCTACTGTTCACTCCTTGGCTCTCTAGTTGGCGAATCAGCTCCTGGATGGGAATTAGGGAGTCTCGGTTGGTGCGGTATTGCCGCCGGTGCACTGTGGTAGTAGCAATCAGCACCTGCTGTTCCTCAAATTTCAGTAACCCTACCACAAATGGGTCTTCTGAAAGACCAGGCAAGGTAGAAAGCTGCTTAATTTCCTCTGTTTCCAGAGCACCTATACCAAAAGCCCACCGATAACATTTCAGATCCTTGAAATACTCTCTCCTAAGATAGTCTATGCCAAGGATACATGGAGCTTCTGGGCCAGTCACAATGGGATGTTTTTGCCACTCATTCCCAGTCAGGCTTATTTCAGGCTCCAATACAGTTAGCTGTTGTGATCCCCCTGTCACTCCAGAAATAATGATTGGCTCTGCCCCTTCATAGCTTGATGGCATTAAAGTACACTGTGCACCTGTATCTACTAAAGCTTTTTATTCCTGTGGGTCTGATGTGCCAGGCCATAAGATCCACACAGTCCAATAAACCCAGTTATCCCTGTCCTTCACCTGGCTGGAGGCAGGGTCCCTCTAATCCTGGTCTAGGGACTCCGCACTAGGACGGCTAGCAGTGCAAAACTGATATAGTGTGGACTGGTTTCACTCATTTACATCTTGCCAGAATGGATTAGAATTCCTTTTCACAGGATCAAGAGTAAAAGCCCTATCATTCTGACTGGAAAATTGTCCTCTCGAAAGTGGAGCAGCAACTTTCCTGGAAGACTCTTTATTTGTGATTGTTTTTCCTTGTAGTTCACGCACTCATGCCTCCAGAAATGAGGTAGGTTTCTATCCCACTTCCACGTGTCCTCTCCGTGGTCCTGCAGATAAAACCACAGGGTAATTCGTGGTGTGTATTTTTTATATTCTCTCCTCCAAACAGAAGGACATCTATGGTTCATAGCTGAGGTGCAAGTCTGTTTTGGTGGAGAGTCGGACCTATCCTTGTTAAGCTGGTGGACCAGTTTCGCTACAGCCGAGATGAGGGAGGTAGAGACATTATTTTCATCTTCTTGGTGGTGATGAACCACTTCATCAACTACTGGTGGTGCAGTGTCTAACCAACCCATTACTGCCAATGAGTTGGCATATGCTGATGGTGAGGTCTGTATCAATTTCCGCCACATAGGTCATGTGCATGGGACTTGATCAGGATCTATGGGTGACTGTGGATAATTCAGATTATAATAGATCATCTCTTTCACAGCTAATTCTCTCAAGTGCTGAATACCCTTCTCTATTGCAGTCCACTTGGTTGGATGACATGTACTATCCTCCTTGTAGGGATACCTTTCCTTCATGCTTAACAGAAGTCGCTTCCAGAGACTGATTATTTGCGTTCCTTTTCCAATTGCCCTATCAATGCCCCTTTCTCTAGCAAGTGATCCCAGCTGCCTGGCTTCCCTACCCTCCAAGTCTATACTATGAGCCCCATTATCCCAGCATCGAAGCAACCAGGTGATAATGTGTTCACCTGTTTGACGTGAATGATGAATGATGTACTACTTATCTATAGGATGATGTACTTATGTTTATCTAAAAGTTGGGAAACATCCAAGGACCCTTATTGCTAACATGATGGATGTACTAATTGCTAAGTCCTTGGATTTGTCATCTTTAAAAAGGCTATCTGGTCCTAAGTTCCTGTTGTTTATACAACGTGGCAAAGACAAGGACTTAAATCATGGTCACTAGTTTAGTGAGATATGTAAATGAGTTCCTGGAATTGTAATGAATATGTAAATGAGTTCCTGGAAAGTTAATTAATAGGTATGAGTTGCTTGTATAAAGAGGGGACTGAAAAATCCCCTCGGTGTGCGTGACTTTGGTGGAGCGATCCCCCATGCACCCAGCGTTGCCAAATAAAAATAACCTCTGCTCACTCGAATATTGGTGACTGATTCTCTAAATCACTGTACAGCCAAATCTTAAAAGTGTCCAATGTTGGGGAATCCAACACTTCCCTGGGGAGATTATTCCAATGGCTGATCGTTCTCATTGTGAAAAATTGTCCTTTTGTGTCCAATTGGAATCTCCCCAGGAATAACTTCTACCCATTACCCTGCATCTTTTCTATGTGACTCCTTACAAAAAGGGAGTATCCAATCTTCTTTGTAGCCACCATTTAAACACTTGAACGTGGTGATAAGATCTCCCCTAAGCCTTCTTTTTTCAAGGCTGAACAAATCCAGTTCTCTCAGCCTTTCCTCATATCGCAGGCTTCCCAGTCATTTGATCATCTTTGTGGCCCTTCTCTGGACTCTCTTGAGCCAGTCCACATCTTTTTTTGTATAGTGGGGACCAAAATTGAACACAGTGTTCTAGGTGTGGCCTGAAAAGTGCTGAGTAGAGTGGGATAATGACTTCTTTAAGTCATTAAAGATCAGCTGCAATAGCAAATGTCCCGTGCTCTCACCACCCCTCCTTTCTGCTTCCCCTCTCTGAGTCCCTAGGAAAAGACTGTTTACAGGTGCTGTGGTTTAACCCTGGCTGGCAACTAAGCCCCACGCAACCGCTCACTCACTCCCCCCACAGTGGGATGGGGGAAAGAATTGGAAGAGTCAAAGTGAGAAAACTCATGGGTTGAGATGAAGACAGTCCAATAGGTAAAGCAAAAGCCATGCATGCAAGCAAAACAAAACAAGGAATTCATACACTACTTCCCATTGGCAGGCAGGTATTCAGCCATCTCCAGGAAAGCAGGGCTCCATCATGCTTAACAGTTACTTGGGAAGACAAATGCCATAACACCAAATGTCCCCCCCCTTCCTTCTGCTTCCCCCAGCTTATATATAGTCAGCATGATGTTCAGTGGTATGGAATATCCCCTTGGCTAGTTTGGGTCACCTGTCCAGGCTGTGTCCCCTCCCAATTTCCTGTGCCCTTCCAGCCCTCTTCCTGGCAGGGCCCAAGAAACAGAAATGTCCTTGACATAGTATAAACATTACCTAGCAACAACTAAAGACATCAGTGTGCTATCAACATTATTCTCATAATAAATCCAAAACATAGCACTGTACCAACTACTAAGATAAAAATTATCTTTATCCCAGCTGAAAACAGGACAACATGAGAGAATGACTTGGCATTTCTCATAGTAACTTATCAGCAGACATTTATTAGACTGTTATCTGTCCTCAAACTTTTCTTTTTTTTTCTTGAGCACTTAAACTCATATCAGTTACTACTCGATTGTAAGTAATTCAGCTGGGTAGCTCAGAAAGAAGTAAAAACTGGTTTCTTTAAAAGGTTTTAACTAAATATAGAGCTCTAAAGTTTCCTATGGGACATATCCCCTTAAATAAGATTACTTTCCGAGTAATACCATGACAGTAACCATGAAGGTAACACTGTCAGCTGGTGCTATGGTAGTGACCCTTTACAGGTTGTAGGGGTGTAGTGGAACTTTCAAAGGAATCTTTCAGCATGTTGTAAGGAAAAGGTTTGTTAGGAGTTTTCAAACGGGGGGTAGGGAGAAGAATTCAGATAAATTACAAATAATTAATGTTATGCAAGATATAGTAACATATCCCATCTGAGGGAGCTGGCAGATATTATTGCTAGACCACTCTCCATCATCTTTGAAAGGTCATGGAGGACAGGAGAGGTGCTTGAGGACTGGAGGAGAGGCAATGTCACTCCAGTCTTCAAAAAGGGCAAGAAGGAGGACCCAGTCAGCCTCACCTCCATTCCTGGAAAGGTGATGGAACAGCTCATCCTGGAGGTCACCTCAAAGCATGTGGAAGAAAAGAAGGTTATCAGGAGTAGTCAACATGGATTCACCAAGGGGAAATCATGCCTGACCAACCTGATAGCCTTCTATGATGGAATGACTGGCTGGGTTGATGAGGGGAGAGCAGTAGATGTTGTCTACCTTGACCTCAGCAAGGCTTTTGACACTGTCCCCCATAACATCCTCATAGGTAAGCTCAGGAAGTGTGGGTTAGATGAGCAGACAGTGAGGTGGATTGGGAACTGGCTGAATGGCAGAGTTCAGAGGGTTGTGATCAGTGGTGCTGAGTCTAGCTGGAGGCCTGTAGCTAGTGGTGTTCCCCCAGGTCAGTACTGGGTCCAGTCTTATTCAACTTATCCATTACTGACCTGGATGGAGGGACAGAGTTACCCTCGGAGAGTTTGCAGATGATACAAAACTGGGAGGAGTGGCTGATACACCAGAAGGCTGTGCTGCCATTCAGTAAGACCTGGACAGGCTAGAGAGTTGGGCAGAGAGGAACCTAATGAAATTCAACAAAGGCAAGTGTAGGGTCCTGCACCTAGGGAGGAACAACCCCATGCACCAGTAGAGGCTAGGGGCTGACCTGCTGGGGGGCAGCTCTGTGGAGAAGGACCTGGGAGTTGTGATGGACAACTAGTTGCCCATGAGCCAGCAGTGTGCCCTTGTGGCCAAGAAGGCCAGTGGTACCCTGGGGTACATTAGGAGGAGCAGGGCCAGCAGGTTGAGGGAGGTTATCCTCCCCCTCTACTCTGCCCTGGTGAGGCCTCATCTGGTGTACTGTGTCCAGTTCTGGGCTCCCCACTTCAAGAGAGACAGGGAACTGCTGCAGAGGGTCCAGTGGAGAGCTACGAAGATGATTAGGGGACTGGAGCATCTCCCTTATGAGGAAAGGCTGAGAGAGTTGGGCCTGTTTAGCCTGGAGAAGAGAAGACTGAGTGTAGAGGAATTTTTAAAGGACCGAGGACATATGTTACCATTGTCCGGGTTGGACAACCCAGGCCTATTAGTTGAAACTGCAGAGCAGCTTTAAATTGTCCTTGAGCCAAGCAGTGTGAGAAAGAAAACAAGCTATGCACAAACAAGAAGCCAGGTGCAGAGCAAGTCCTGGGAACCGCAAAATCAACATACTCTCACCAGCACACTCTGATCAGGTGCCTGCAGCATGCTCACCGATCAGCGACACGGACGCCCACGTGACCAGAGAATTTTATCCAATCACCTGTGTGTAGAGTCATGTGAGTGGTCGGTTTAAGTTATAAATATGACCTGTTTGTTTAATAAAGTGAGCACGGCATGTAGCCATATTGGTGAGATTGTCGTGACTTGGCCGACTCTCCACAGGGGAGCCTCTTCAAACCATGGCCACAGACACTCTGAGATATACCTCCTCGGGCATGGACTTATTCATAGCCACAGGGGCTTTAGGGTATCCTGCTCCCATGTGAGCTCATCCACAGGTCACAGTCCCTTTGACTCGAGTTCACACTGGAGTTCCAGCCTGTCCAGTACAGCAGCACAGAAACAGCAGCCATGCCCTGGCCATCTGCCAGCCCCAGTGCGGCTCCACTGCTGTTATCAGAATGTTCCCAGTCACAGCACAGTAAGGTGATAAGCAGTACAGCAAGCAGCGAAAGCAAGAAGCAGCCAGTAACAAGCACTAGACTAATACACAGTAAGGCAAGCAAGCCCCATGTTAAGCACAGAAACCTGCCCCTTCATAGCTAAACAGCAAAAATAAATTCAAACTAGAACATTTCAATCAAATCTGTTGTTATCTTGAACCCCTCGAGCCCCATGTTGGGTGCAAAAAAAGGACTGTCATTGTTTAAACCCGGCCTGCAACCAAGCACCATGCAGCCACTTGCTCACTCCCCCCTCACCCAGAGGGATGGGGAGAAGAATTGGAAAGGAATGTAAAACTCATGGGTTGAGATAAGAACAATTTAATAGGTAAAGCAAAAGCCACACACACAAGCAAAGCAAAGCAAGTAATACATTCACTACTTCCCATGGGCAGGCAGGTGTTCAGCCATCTCCAGGAAAGCAGGGCTCCATCACGCGTAATGGTTACTCGGGAAGACAAATGCCATAATGCCAGATGTCCCCCCCTTCCTTCTTCCCCCAGCTTATATACTCAGCATGATATCATATGATGTGGAATACCTCTTTGGCTAGTTTTTGTCAGCTGTCCTGGCTGTGTCCCCTCCCAATTTCCTTTGCCCCCCCAGCCCGCTCACTGGCAGGGCCCAAGGAACCAAAAGTCCTTGATTTAGTATAAACATCACCCAGAAAGAACTATAAACATCAGTGTGCTATCAACATTGTTCTCACACCAATCCAAAACACAGCACTGTACTAACTACTAAGAAGAAAATTAACTCTGTCCCAGCTGAAACCAGGACAATCAGTAATAAGATATTAACAAAATAGACTGAAATTGCAACTAATACCATTTACAACAAAATTAGGCTGTTTATGGGAGAAACACATACATTGTACACATACATTGTTTTATCTTCCATAGAACTTTCTATATTATTTATATTTAGAACACAACCATAGCCTTCTCATTCTGGTAGTTTACAGCTGTGAGGAAACTATTATTATCACTCAAGAAATTAGAAAGAACATATGAAAGACTATTGCAAATCTGGATTTGTGTAGTTCACTGCAGAATTTAGTCCAGGAATAGTAACCTATAAATATGGTCCACAGTGATCCATTCAGAAATATTTCAAAGCATTAAAGATTTAGATATAAGAACAATACATTGTTCAGGATTCAGTTTGTTCCTTTTTTTTGTAATTATTAACCATGGAGAATAGATTTCTAAAAGTGGAAGAAGCATATTTTACAAAGCATCTCCTCAAGAAAAGCGTGGGTCAATATAGTATATTCTGGTCTTTAGTTCTAGAAAATACCACTGCTTTTTTGCTTTTAATATAAAGATCAATTTGTCTATTAAACTAGAAGAATAATTGCCTTCAACAAAATTGTGAATTTGATTGCTAGAAACGTTGAAGAGAGATTTATGAACAATCATTTAATCTGAAATAGAATTCCTGAAATCAAATCCTTAGGATTCAAACAATATTCACCAGAAGTATGAAGGCATTGTTCTTCTTCCCCCAGCTTATATATACTCAGCATGACGTCATATGGTATGGAATACCTCTTTGGCTGGTTCAAGTCACCTGTCCAGGCTGTGTCCCCTCCCAATTTCCTGTGCCCCTCCAGCCCTCTCGCTGGCAGGGTCCAAGAAACTGAAGAGTCCTTGACTTAGTATAAACATTACCTAGCAACTGCAAAAAACATCAGTTTCATATCAACTTTGTTCTCACACCAAATCCAAAAGACAGCACTGCACCAGCTACTAAGAAAAAAATTAACTCTATCTCAGCTGAAACCAGGACACAATCCCATCTTTGTCCTAGTCTAACACTATACTTATTAACATGCTTTGATGCTTAGCCAAGTAAAATCTCAGCTCTGGGATTCTGGGGTTTGTGCCCAAACAATCTATGTTGTGTTTAATATAGTATAGTCTCCTTTTAAGTTAGTTAATCATTAACTCTAAAAAGAGTGTAGTATATCAGATGTTTTTTTTTCTTTATAATGAATGTTATTAAGGTAAAGAATACAGAAAAATCTACATTATTTTGAAAAGTATAAATGAATTGTGCAATTCTTAGCACTAAGTCTTATTCAGAAAAATAAAGTATTTCTAAAACCAATTCTGAAGTAATCTTTCTTTCCTGTATGTCAGTTATAAGTGTCTGAAATATTGAATTTCTTGAACAAAATATAAAAATGCAAGTGAAAAAAACCACACTAGCTGCTTAAACTTCCAAATAACTTAAGGATTGATTTTTACCAAAGGAAAAGATGATCATTCTTTTAATTTTCTGAAATAAGGACCTCATAAATTAAAAAGTGACTGATCACCACTTAAGAGTGTATAAAATTACACATCGCTAAAAATCAAATATTATTGCTTTCCTTAAAGAAAAGTAGTTAGACCGAAGTGTGTGATCTCTCATGCATTAAGGAAAAGTAGTATATAAATCAAAAGGAAATATTAAATGTACTTTAAAAGCATTAGTACTATAATATTACCTGAGAAGATGAGAAAAATCCTAATAACCAAATTATTTGATAAAACATATGATAAGGATTAATAGAAAAGTGAGCATCATTCAAGGTTCTAATCCCAGCAAGATGCCATCCCAGATTCTAAGACTGATGTCTATTTTATGTGGTGTGTTGAGGGCAGAAGGTCATGCACACTTTCTACAGCATTAAAACTTGCTTGTCTTTTGACAGCTAGCTTCTGGCCCTGGCTTTGTAACTGACTTAAAAGTTTTATTTACTGAGATTGTATGAGAGATCTATTTTACAAGGAACTCCATAAGCAACTATAACACCAAGGCAAAAAATGGCAAGAACAAGGGGACAAGAAAAGAAGGTGATAATCTCCTGAGACAGCCTTATAAAAAAGAAAACAGAGAAGTTACTCAATCCCAAGGGTAAGGACTTGTTTTGTCATTTTAGCCAAAGTATTCCTTCCTTTCTTTTATCCTTCATACCACACAATGATTGTCAAAATACAGTCCCAAGGAATTTCAGTGGTTCTCAGGCTTATTTTTATGAACTTTTACTTACATTAATAGTTTCACTGGAATAATTTACTCATGTAAACATTTGCAGAAGTGAGCAATTTCCATATGACTATGGATAAATGGCAATTTTAAAGTTAATGCCTTGGTTTAAAATCCATATTGAATTTATATTGCATAAGTCACTCAAAGCATACTACATACACACAAATTAACGTGGAAGCATATAAAAACATCTGACATGTAGGTAGGTATGACTGTAAGGTATTATATGGCCTGTGGGTAAGTCTGTGTATGGTACCATTACAAAATTAGGATATCAATACCAGAATAAAAAATTCAGAAACCATTCCCTTCTTTCAGACATTCTTGAAATGTATAGTACTAAACCTCTCTCTTTTCCCCCTCTTTTATCTAAATTGAATATTTTTGTGGGATTTGCTGGTTTAACCATAGTCAAGATCAAGCAAGACACCATAAAAATACCTAACATTCATTTTCTGGGGATCTAGTTTATAAAGATACCTTCACAATCAGACAAAAAAAGTTCAGTTTATAAATTACAAAGACAAATTAGGTGGAAACTTTGATGTTTATACTTTTCAAAAGGCAGAAGCTTAAAACAGCTACTACATTAATCAAACACACACTCAGCCATGGAACTGGAATTTAAAAGATTTAATTCCTTTAAGCACTAATTTAAAGGAATACATAAAAAAAAATATTCAGATTTCTTAATGAAAGTCACATTAACTTAAGCTTACACCAACAACATTCCACTGTTTTTTGATACCTAGACAATGAATTCCCATTAACTTGTGCCTGTCCTTTTTCTCAACACCAGGGGGGTGGAGGGGGGGAGAATTTTTCCTTTTATATCAGGTAGCTTTAGCTTACACATCTGTTCACCATATCTGTGGCAATAAAGCACAACAGACATGTTCTCTCAGGTAACACAGACTTAAAAGTATTTAGGGTTCAAAAGAATTCCACCTGCAAAGCCACAGAAGGCATGCATAAATCAGAAGCAGTACAATGCACCTTGCGTCAACTAAGTACTATAACTATAAAAATAATTTCATAGGCCATTATTTTGTCTACTTAATTTCCGACATAGTCCCTAAATTCTCCAAATTCCCCACTTAAAGCAAGTCACAAGTCTGAGTTTGAGTTGTTTGGGGTATTTGTGGCAAGGGCTGTATGTAGAAGTGTCCTGGTTTCAGCTGGGATAGAGTTAATTTTCTTCTTAGTAGCTGGTTCACTGCTGTGGTTTGGATTGGTGTGAGAACAATGTTGATAGGAGACTGATGTTTTTAGTTGCTGCTGGGTAATGTTTATACTAAGTCAAGGACTTTTCAGTTTCTTGGACCCTGCCAGTGAGAGGGCTGGAGGGGCACAGGAAATTGGGAGGGGACACAGCCTGGACAGCTGACCCAAACTGGCCAAAGGGTTGTTCCATACTATATGACGTCATGCTGAGTATATAAACTGGGGGAAGAAGAAGGAAGGGGGGGACATCTGGCATTATGGTGTTTGACTTCCCAAGTAACTGTTATGTGTGATGGAGCCCTGCTTTCCTGGAGATGGCTGAACACCTGCCTGCCCATGGGAAGTAGTGAATGAATGCCCTGTTTTGCTTTGCTTGCATGCACGGCTTTTGCTTTACCTATTAAATTGTTCTTATCTCAACCCTTGAGTTTTACATTCCTTTCCAATTCTTCTCCCCATTCCTCTGGGTGAGGGGGGAGTGAGTGAGCGGCTGCATGGTACTTAGTTACCAGATGAGGTTAAATCACAAGAAGAAGCAGCACCTACACTTATGGAGCTAAACCAGGAAAATGTGTTTATCTTGATATGTGGCAGCAGCTTTCTGTATTCTTATGCTGTAAAGTCAATTCATAATTAATGGAATAACTTAATCCCTTCCTCACAGTCAATACTCCAAACTCTTTACCTCTTTTTCCAGGCTGTCTTGTCCAGATTCCCACAGCGTTCCTCTAGTTAAAGAACATTATTCCTCAGGTATAATGAAAAAATTTAGGCAGTGTATCTGGGGCAAATAACTAACCTCCTAATGAAATTCAGCTTGGACACAGGTCAATCAAGATACAGAAAAACAGGAAGACTGAAATATTGCCATACTGCTCTGTATTTTCTCAAAGCAGAATCTTTGTCAATTTAAAGTTAAAAAACCAAAACACACACCCTCCAAACCAAATCCACTCAACTTCACATCACAGTTGATTTAGAGTGGAAGCTTTATCAGCATATTTCATATACCTAGTACTTAAGACTATATTTTAATATATAATTTATAGTACACTACCAGATGGAGCTCTGGAGATGCTGCTGGTAAACTCTGGCTAAGTATCCAGCAAGATTTCTGAAAATATTATGGTGATTATACTATATACCTAAAAATCAGAACTCAGAGGGTGAGGAATGCTAAAGACCACTCAGTGGAAGTTTTATATTTACTGTGGTTTTGAAAGGCACAGCACATAAAGTATCTTAATACAAGCATAAAAGAACAAATTAGAAGTATTCAGAGGTAAAGTTGGTTGGGGTTGTTTTGGTCTTAAAGACTTACCACACACCCCCACCCTTGTACAAGTTACAGATCTCTACTGTCCTCTTTGAAATACAGGCTACGCAGAACACAATGAATTCACATGAAAGTGTTTTAACTTTATAGCTGTTATTTTATAGTAGTATATTACACAGATAAATATTTAACTTTGCCATATGTTATGTAATCATCATTACCCAGTCTGTTTTCAACACTAGGCAATGTACTTTGAATACACTTCTCTCTAGCAAGGCAAAGATAGAGGAAAGTCTAATTTCATGTCACCACTAAGTAATTTTTTTATTTTAGTATGTGATTAAAGCTAGTTCTGCATAAAACTAGAATTTCTCAATTTAACCAGTTAAAAATCTATAAAATAGCTTTGTACGCTTATTTTAGGGTGGAACACAAAATGGTCCACCTCAATAAAGTTAACATGAAACAACATAAACTGGTTTGCTGGTTTATTATTATCAATGGTTCCTAGTTTTAAAAGGATACCCATACAAATGGATGAAACACAAGTGTTACTCAACACTTACAAATATGTAGGAATTCAAAAGTTCAAAGAAAATTAAATTCAAAATGTAGGCAGCATTGTAACAATGATCTGAAGGTACCATAATATGAAAAAATACAAGAGCAGGAGAGACTGCAAATGTCAAGGCAATCTCATGAAATAATCTTTTGTAGTACAGTATATCTAGTGATAGATTTTAATCTTAGCTTGGTCCCACTTGACAACTTTTTTTAATTATTTTTTTTTCTTAAACATTTAACAGATGTTTTCCATTGTTCTAGAACCTGGCACTTTATGGACTTCAGCACAAAAGACCTTTGGACCCAAAGTTAACAGGTCATGATAAAAGGGCAATAGGTATTGTTTTCTTTATGTATCCAAAAATGAAAACTAATCAGTCTACATATGCTCATTTCAACATTTAAATGAATTTTACATCACTTTTATTGGCTTTTTTTTTTAACTGGTACTGGTTTAAATACACACAAAAAAATACTTGAATCAAGCTGGAGTACAATAATCCAATAAAACTTTCCCACAGAAAAAAGCATACTAGTCAAAACCAAAAAGGTTTCAGAATAGCATATCAATTCTTACATAATGCTATTAGATAGTGTCTTAGTAGAATTCAACATGAGTTCCTGACTGGTTGCTAACTTGGCTAATTTTAGAGTCAATCCAGATAGCCTCTCATATACAAAATCAGGAAAACTTGCTTCCCAGTACTTTCAAGTAAGGAAGTCCTTAAAAAATGAGCAATACAAAACAGGCCAAAGAACATCTTCATTAAGTAAGAATTAGGTTAGAGTTATTGTTTAAAATAGTTGCCAAAGAGACACTAATCACTGACTGGAAATATATCTATTCACTTCAGGGAACTTGGTACTAAATCCAATACTAGTGAATCACACAAACTGTCAAAGTAGCAACAAAAATTTCTCCTATCAGGATTGCTTGGCAACCTGGGCTTGCTAAAATAAAACAAAAGCCTAAGACAACTAATTTCCAAAATCTAGGAAGTAGGAAACAGGATAAACATACAAAATGGGAAACTAGTTCTTGGAGAGTGGCAAGTGAAAATAATCTGGAAAGCCCTAGCAACATAAGCAATCTCAGTAGAAAACTGGTAAGAAGGGCTGATGTAGGCATTATATGAATAAACAGGGAGGCAGAAGTGAGGAAAAAAAAATGAGTTGTAGCTCTCTGTACACAGCACTAGTAAGGCTAATAAGAATTTACTGTTCAAATTGCTTTAAGGAATGTTGAAAAATTAGAGAAGGAACAAAAAGCCATAAAGTGATCTGAGGACTGGAAAAAATGTCTCACTGTGAAAGACTGAAAGAACTCAATGAGTACAGCTTATCAAAAAGAAAGGACTCAGAATTTAAATAGTTCAAGTAAGAGAAAATACAGCATAATGCAGTGAACTTCAGAAAAAGGCACAGCAAAATAAATAAATAAAATCATTGGCTGCAAGCTGAACCCAGAAAAATTAAAATTTAAAACTGGATGAGGTACTGTGAGGGGTAAGGTATCTAAATACTGGAATAGATTAGACTCTCCAACTAAATATGGACAAAACTAGTCTCTCAATATTTACAAATTACTTCTGAATGCCTTTCCTGTTCAGCTGTAGCCAAACAGTGAGCTCAATACAAGGATAACCAGCAGTAAATAATGGCACAAGATACATAGTTTATCTAATGGCCTCCTTTGGCTTAAAACATTATTAAAGAATACTTGAACTTACTATAAAAAAATAGCTGCACTTCTTTAATTATAGTGAAGTTTGAAGTCAGTAGCAAAAAGAGTTTGTACTCAAGAACTCAAAAGCCATTCATATTAATGTGCAATTTTTATTTCCTGGTACTAAACTGAAAAGTAAGGAGGCAAGCTGTATTGTTGGACAAGGCCTGATAGTAACAGTTAAATCTGGTGTAAGAAAATGATAGTAGTATTAGAAACACAGTTAATAAATTGGAAATTGCAATTAGTGTGAAGAAAGAATATCTCAGTTCTATGTAGAAATAGATAAATTCACATTCCAAAGTGAATGTAGTTCTAAGTATATGGTATTCACATCACATTGCCACTACTTACAAACAACACTCACAAAAAAGTATAGAAGTATCTTCCTGAACACAAGATAAGATACTGGATTAAGTTTAATTAAGTAGAATCATAAATAAAATGCCTAAATACATATACAGGTATCTTAAAAACAATTAAAACCAAAAAACAAACCCCAAAACAACTAACGAGCTGCTGGACTTGTTATTCCAGACCTCAGCAGAGTCTAAGGGGGGGAAAAAAACCCTGAAAAAATAAAATCAGATCACAGAAGCATTCAGGTCAGAAGGAACCTCAGAAGGTCTACTCTAGCTTCATGTTCAAAACCAGATGATAGCCACTGCTCTCCCCTCATCTTACCTTTGCTAAATCCATGCTATTTCCAATCACCTTTTTCTCCTTCACGTGCCCATAAATAGCTTCCAAGAGAACCTACTCCATGATTTTCCCAAGAGTCAAAGCAAGGCTGACTGGATCATCCCTATTGCCTTTTTTGAAAATGGGTGCAACGTCATCCAGTGAGAAGATTTCCACAATGTTTCAAAGATTATAGACAGCAACCTTGCAATGACATCAATCTCAGCCCCCTTGAATGCATCCCATCTAGTCCCATGGACTTGTATGGGTCCAGATTTACCAATAATTTCTGACTTAATCCTCTACCAATGTTAGCACTTTCTGTCTTTGAAACCTGTCTGTAGACACGAAAGCCTGGAAAGCCCTGTTGGAGAAGATGGAGGCATCAAGTACCTCAACAAATTTATTTAAATCAAAGGACTAGACTAGACCAAAGAAATCTGGAGGGGAGGAAATCCCTCTGGGTGAGGGGGAGTGAGCAAGCAGCTGCGTGGTACTTGGTTGCCAGCTGGGGTTAAACCATGACACTATTATAAATAACAAAGAAGTTACAGATTTTCAACAATTACAAAAATTACAAGAATTCTTACATTGTAGAATTATGGGAGTCTCCAAAACTATTTTTATTTCTTTTCATTATTCTGCCTGCATTATAAGCACAAGGTAGCAAGTGCACAGTAAGTGCATTTAGAATGATATTCTATCATATTAATTTATGAATGAAAATTCAATTCTTCATTTATAGCAATTGCAGATTTACAGAGAGAACAAAAAGTCTTGATTTAAAGGTCTTAAAAGACTTCTATGAGTTCACACATAAAATTGTCCTTGGCTGTTCTACACTATGAGAGAGCTTTAGGAAAGCAATCTTGCATGCTCAGTGTCATTGTTTATTCAGATCCTAAGAAAATGTCATGGTGTCTCAGAACTATATGCATTTTTATATGTTTATTCTACAGTGCTTTTAGATAACTTTTACTGCATGGTCTGAAATGGATTTAACAAGAACTTGAGCATGTCTGCCTAGCATTATTAACTATTTTTATTACTATTGTGCCTAGATGACAAGATGACAGGGGGATGCAAGTCATTTGACCAAGTGCAGATATCTGTAAGTAAACTAGTTATTTCATCCTGCCTTTTAACAAATGGAGGGAAAAAAAAGTCAGAGGAATTACACCCCAGAAAGTGTTATAGACTTTTATCTTGAGGATGAAGCAAATAATGTGTTGTATATACACACACAGTAGATGTCTAAAGCTTCATGAGATTATTTTACCTATAACAAGCAACATGCATTCTACATAAAAAAACTAGGAATGAAAAGGAGTGGCCACATATCTACTATTAACTACAATAGTAGTTACTAGTAACTACTACTATTACTATTTATCTCCTTATGATAGTCACTGATGGCTTATAAGCAAAAAGAAATGTAATTACTTAGTTCAACTGCACTTCATAGGAGTATTAGGAGAAAAATACACAACAGGAAATAGAGTTGAATTCAAGTGATGCTAACTACTCAGCTCTTCTTCCTCAGTAGTTTAGCTATTCTAGACACCTATTTCATATTTATATTTAATAGCACATCCATTATAAAGGTGCTACTGAAATTGTTGACTGTACAGTGAAAACTGTATAGTCATCTGTATTTGCACACTACATCTTGCAAACAAGCAGCAGCAAAAATTTTTAAAAGCTGGTAACCACAAATGTGTAGCACACAAATTCATAAGACTGATTTAACAGATTTTATTAATTTTTGTCTCCATGATCAAGGACAGTTCATTGACTATGAGAAGCTTATTCTGTATTGAGGAATATTATGGGTAGCATCACAAACATTACCAGGGTGATGATTAATCAATCACTGAAGACACAGTACTGAAAAACAGGAACTACTTCTTTCTGCAGTCAGGAAACTGCTTCAAGCACAATATTTCTGCAAGATTTGAGACTGAAAACCACCTGATGTTTTCCCCTCCCACATACTGACATATAATCTTTTTAATTGACACAAGATAAATATTCATGTAATTTACCACTGGGATTATGCATTGATCTCAACTGTAGGACTAATAACCAGATTTTTACAGCCAAGTTATCCATCATCCTCCTCAATCTCAGTATATTTCCTGTGGACAAGCTGTCTACAGCAGAGATAGCACAGACACCAATTTCCAAAGCAGATACACAGAAGAACTTAAAAGATGGCAAAAAGGAAAAGTAGTCATTTGGTTTTTAGAATATATCTTGTATAGGTCCTCTGAAGAAATACCTAGTTATAACTAGCACAGCCAAGAAAACAAGGCAATTAAAATTATAAAGAAATCAGATATCTTCTGTCCAATTAACATTTTCGGCTCAGTAGATATCACTAGCCTCTTCAAAACCACAAAAAAGCACTAAATTTTATATAGTGTGATTTAGGTGCTCTTACAGAGAAAAAAAAGAATGAAAACCAAAAATCCAGCATTCAGGAAACAGTTTTATGCTGGTGTCGTGGTTTAACCCCGGCCGGCAACCAAGCACCACGCAGCCCCTTGCTCACTCCTCCTCACCCAGAGGGATGGGGAGGAAAATCAGAAAGGAATGTAAAACTCAAGGGTTGAGATAAGAACAATTTAATAGGTAAAGAAAAAGACACACACACAAGCAAAGAAAAATAAGGAATTCATTCACTACTTCCCATTGGCAGGCAGGTGTTGGGCCATCCCCAGGAAAGCCGGGCTCCATCACATGTAACGGTTACTCAGGAAGACAAACGCCATAATGCCAGATGTCCCCCCCTTCCTTCTTCTTCCCCCAGTTTATATACTCAGCATGACATCATGTGGTGTGGAATACCTCTTTGGCTAGTTCAAGTCAGCTGTCCTGGCTGTGTCCCCTCCCAATTTCCTGTGGCCCCCCAGCCCTCTCACTGGCAGGGCCCAAGGAAAGAAAAAGTCCTTGATTTAGTATAAACATCACCCAGCAAAAACTAAAAACATCAGTGTCCTATCAATATTGTTCTCATGTCATAGCCAAAACACAGCACTGTACTAAGAAGAAAATTAACTCTATCCCAGCTGAAACCAGGACAGCTGGCATACATAACACTACATGATCCTACAAAGAGATCAGTTTTATGTATGGTCCCAAAAGAAAGAGATTAACAATCAGTTTACATATCTGACCACACACATCTTGTTGACTACATCAAGCTTGCCAAAGCATGGAAGTTAGTTGCCTTGCCTCTAACTAGAAGTAAAATTATATAACATGAAAAACTAATTCCCATTTAAATTTACAGATTTTGTTTACTATATGATTTCATGTCATTTTGCTGGATTTTTGATGTCAAATGCTCTTGCTCATTTACCTCCAGCTGTTGAGTATATTGGGTCTTCTCTTCAGCAGACACAAAATTATGAGGAACTTTGGAAGTAACGTAATCCAGACCTGAAAAAGAACTGCCTGGAACCTACTCAGATTTGCTCAAATTACAAAAGAATCCTGTACTATATAGTATACCTAGTGTGCTTCTCAGATTCAAATCAGTACTGGAGAAGATGTATAAAAGGACACAATTTCCTGCTTAAATTCCATGAATATTTAATTTTCTGGATCTATTCAAATTTAAGTGGTTAATAAAAATTCTCTTCTTGGTTCTCTTGAGTGCTAATCAGTACAGACGTTCACAAAGGCTGGCACAGCTATATTACATGACTGGAACCTATGCTTTTATATCTTTAAAAGGCTGGAAACTGCTACAAAAACAATAATTTGTCTAGAGCTAGTTGAATTATTTGAATAAAAACACAGACATATTCCAACCCTCCAAAAACAGCCCTAGATGGTATTTAAAAACTGATATATCAACTGCAGCGTTGAAAAACTGGTACGCTGCAAGAATGACTGCTGTGTTAAACCATATTAACAGAGGACTAGGAAGCCTTTACATTCTTTAAGTCTCAGTAGTGGATAATCATCATGTGTTACCAAAGATAAGGAAGCTACAAAACTCAGTCTTACAACTGTGTATAAAGACAAAAGTAAAACATGATAAATACATATAAATACTCTTCATTTATAAATCATAGGAAAAATAAACAGAAAAAGTCCCATACAGGGTATTAATAAGGGCCTAGTGTAACAAAAACGTAACTGAAACTAAGAAATAAGAAAGCAATAGGCAATTTCATCTTCCACAGCTGGGCACGAGTGAGTGTAATTTTAATGTAATACTAACCTATCAATGTAATAAATGCAAAACTAGAATTGAGCAGAAAATCTAACTGTAAACAAGCTAAAGGGAAAAAAATTGTCATGGTTTAAACCTGGCCGGCAACCAAGCACCACATAGCCACTTGCTCAGCCCCCCCCCCCTTTCCCAAGGGGTGGGGAGGAGAATCAGAAAGGAACGTAAAACTCAGAAAAGAATGTAAAACTTGAGGGTTGAGATAAGAACAATTTAATAATTGAAACTGAATAAAAAGGTAAGAACAACAATAATAACAATATTATAATGAGTTAATAATGTGTGGCGTATGAGGCACGGACTTTGCAAGGATTGTGAAGCAAAGACATTTATTATTAGTTAGTTCCAGCTTTTGTAAGTTCATACTCTGTACACATGCTGCTAAAAGCTTTATTATTGGTCAAACTCTACTGTCCATGCGCCCAGCCGCCGTTCACTATAGGCTACTGTCTGCTGTTCATGCTGTTTCCTTATCTTCTAGAGGTGAGATCACATTCCTCCTTTGTTTCTGTCTCATCCAGGTTTCTTCTCACACTCCCTCAAAGTTATTTACCTCTTTGCTGCAGAATCTCAGCTGCACATAGTCAAAGCAAGGCCACAGCTGCACATTATCAATGTCAAAACAACCCACTGTCTCCATTCCCTACAATAATGGAAAACTGTGGAAAAGGATAAAATCCAAAGGAAAAGGGGAGAAAGGAAAACAAGTGATGCACAGTACAACTGCTCCCCACCCGATGACTGATGCCCAGCCAGTCCACGAGTAATGATCCCCCCCCGTCCCATCTAACCCCCCAAGTTTATATACCAAGTATGACATCCCATGGTATGGAATACCTTTTTGGCTGGTTCAGGTCAGCTGACCTGGCTGTGTCCCCTCCCAGTCTCTTGTGCTCCTCCAGCACTCTGGCTGTCAAGGCCTGAGAAACCAAAAAGTCCTTGACTTAGTATAAATATTACCCAGCAACAACTAAAAACATCAGTGTGTTATCAATACTGTTCTCACATCATAGCCAAAACACAGCACTGCACCAGCGACTAAGAAGAAAGTTAACTCCATCCCAGCTGAAACCAGAACAAATCCTAAACCAAAACATGATACTTACCTGCAACTAGCTGTTTCCTTTTCTGTCTTGTTTTTTTCCTCTTGAATTTGCTGATTAACAGTTTTACTCATATCAATTTTAAAGTTTGGCTATGCATTCTTTTATTCAAAATCTCTCATTGCTAGCACCTTTACCTTCACACAGTCAGCATCTTCATCATGCTCTTCTTCCTCCTTTATTGATTTAAAAGGATAAAACTTCTTTAGCTTTTTTTTCTACTACAGAATTTTGAATATGGAACATTTTTGTTATAAATAACTGACCCGCCAAAGGTAGGTTCGGAAATCTTTTATTTTAAGGCAAATTCAAAGAGCAAAAACCACAGCGCTGGGCGCATGACTCTAGTCAGAGGTGCACCAAACAAATTCAAATATGATCTACTTATACCATTGAGGTTGCATCAGCCATATACATATTCCTTGAAATGATTTAAATAACTCCACCCCCACTGTGCTTGCGCTTTTCAGTTGTTGGGGTCCTCTGGTGGTTGTGCAGGGATGAAGTCAGATATCTTCCTTGTGGTGTACTTTGGACCTGAGGAGGGCAGCTTGTTATCTGTCAAGCACAGCACTTAGCAAAAAGCCAATTTCTGTTCATTTCTCACAATCCCTCCCTTTTGATTATCATATTCACATGAGTCACCTGTTTTATTCCAGTACCATGTAGGCTTATCTGGGAACCACCATTCATGAGTTCCACTATGGACCTTATATCTTGTGCAAGGTGAATCACTCACTCGTGTTTTCCACTGTTTTCCTTTTTGCCACAAACATTCATCCCCGATGGTCTCGGCACTTAATATCCATCCTTCTGGTCTATCTGCCTTGGTTACTTTAGTACAATTCCAGAATAACAATACCTTGGGTCCTAAGAAACTCCCTTTCCATGGTCACTCCTCTGTTGTTAACGGCCCTCCACAAACCCAACAATTGGTCACATTCAACTCCCAACTTATCTGCTCTCCTAGGTCTACAAATAAGTTCTTTCCAAATTTTGGTAACTCTATTACATTCTCTAGTTGTTTTATGAGATTCTCATACAATTGTCCTGACTGAAATTTTGATACCGGGGCAGGTTTTGTTAGCGTCTTAATTCTGTTCTGCACTAACTCCTTCTTTACCTGGTCTTGAAGCCCTCCTCCATCTGATATGTCCCAATGTCCAACCTTGGAAAAACATATCCGTTCCTCCCCTTTTGGGCATATTAACCCATTTTTGTATCCTGATCTTCCCAAATTCTTAGCTACCCAATATTGCTGGTTCCCTACCATACAGGTAGGGTTCGACTTGTAACATGCAGCATTTACAAAGGTATGAGTTGCAAGAACCAGCTGTCTTCTCCCACGGAGAAACACATTTTGCATACATCGACTATATGAACTTTCTCCAAGTACAAGTATATTTGGGAGAAGAATCACTATTAGAAATTCAAAGCGAAACATACCTCCACTCACTTTCCCTGGCCTGTGAGGTTGTTTCTCACAGACGGTGTGCAGTCTTTGTGGCGGCAAGTATGGTGATCGCTTAAATTTGGTTTTCACTTGTTTCGTCCTTGTGGTTTTCGAGAAAAATGCTGACGGCACTTGCTTATTACTGCGTTCCAGTGTTCCTCAGGCACCTCCCATAACTGAGGAACCAGCAATACTCACCCTCAGAGGAGAGTCTCTATTCTACACTGGTCCTACTCCACTCCTTCTAGTTCAAGTCGGTGGTTAAAGCGCCGGCACCTAGGGCAGAAACGACTTCTTTTGGTAGTGTGGCAATACCAGCGTTGACTAAAATCTATACAGATACATCTTGTCCATGCCCCATGCCCAGCGTTTGGATGTAACAGGCAGGGTATAAAAGCAGGATGCGAAAAAGGTGCCAGTTCTTCCTGCAAATCAGGATACACTGGGTGATGCACCTTATACAAGTCACAAGCAAGTACAAACGTTTGATTTCCTACTGCATATAATCCAGACCCCTCCTGACTGTAAAGGTATCCTCCCCCACTCCCCCCCCCCCCTCCCCCGCCGGGGGAATGTCGCAGCCTGGAAAGCTGTCCCACTTCTTTTTGAAACCAGTGGCAAATTCAAAACTATTTCATTAGGTTCTTCAATCCGTAAGTTTCCCAGATTGTTTTGATTCATCAATTGATCCTTCATTTGAGGGTCACCTTGGTGTCACCAGGTGGGGACGTCACAACCCAATGATCAGGTGCAGCCACCGGTCCTTTTATCCGGCTAATGTGTGTCCATCCTTTCTCTCTCATTTGTACTGCAACTTCAGTGGTCAGTAGAACCTGGAAATGACCCTCCCATTGAGGGGTTAATGAATGTTCTTTCCAAGTTTTGACCAATACTCAGTCCCCTGAATTTATTTTGTGGATTTTAAAATCTAGCGGTGTGGATTGAGATATTATCCCCTTTTCCTTCAAGTTTTCCAGATTCTTTGATATGCTTTCAATATATTTGTGAATTTCTAAACTTCCTCCTTCATAACTGGCCATCTCTTGCTGTGAGATCAGGAAGGGAAGTCCAAACATCATTTCATAAGGGGAGACCCCTAAATCAGTCCTGGGCTGCATTCTGACCCTCAACAAAGCCAAGGGTAAACATTTTTCCCAAGATAGTTGTGTTTCCACCATTAATTTAGTCACTGCTCGTTTTAATGTCTGGTTCATTCTCTCCACTTGTCCTGAACTTTGAGGATGCCATGGGGTGTGCAGTTCCCACTTGATGCCTAAGGCCTCAGTCACTTGTAATATTACGTCTTGGAAGTAAAGTGTGTTCCCCTGTCTGAATCAATTTGTTGTATTATCCCATATCTAGGAACTATTTGTTCTAATAAAATTTTTGATACTGCATTTGAAGTGGCCCTTACACTTGGAACCACTTCCACCCAATGTGTTAAATGGTCCACTATCACTAACAAATGCCTCCACCTCTTGACTTGGGGAAGCTCAGTAAAATCTACTTGGATACTTTGAAAGGGTCATAACATCAAACTTCTTTCCCCTGTTGAGGTTCTCCTCATGGCCGCCTTATTGATTTTTTGGCAGGTTATACATCCCTCAGTTATTTGGCTATCATGAAAACCCTATACACCCAAAATATCTTAAAAAGTGATCACATAAGGCTTGAGTTCCCCAGTGAGTTTGTTGGTGTAATTCTCTTATCATTTCTCATGTTATTTCTTTGTTTAGTATCTGTCTTCCATCAGGAAGGAACCACTTTGCGCAGGGGTCCTTTGCTTCCCCAATTTTTATCAACTCCTTTTCTTCCTCCTGTCCAAACCCAGGAATGCAGGTGAGTTGGGTAGGTTCATGGGTTATTGCAAGCACTTTGATATTCCCATGCTCAGCAGCATCTCTAGCTTCCTGGTCAGCTAGATTATTCCCCTTTATCTCAGGAGTATTTCCCTTTTGGTAACCCTTAATGTAGACTACTGAAATTTCGGCAGGTAACTTTAGAGCTTCTAATATTTCTAAAATCAAACTCTCATGTATCAACCCTTTTCCTTTTGAATTTAATAATCCTCTTTCTTCCCAAATGTGTGTACCACCCCATAAGCGTAACAAGAATCAGTATATATTGTTCCTATTTTTCCGGTCAAGAGCCTAAGTGCTCGGTTTAGAGCATAAAGTTCACAACACTGGGCGGACCAGGATCTGGGGAGTTTTCCTTTTTCCGTTGTTCTCATCAATTTCCCATCGACTACAGCATATCCCGATATCCTTTTTCCCTGGATACATCGTGAAGATCCATCTATGTATATTTGATCTCCTCAGGGTGTGCATAATCTGCTAAGTCCTCTCGGACTCTAGTTTGATAGTTAATCAGTTCCATACAATCGTGTATTAACTCCTCCTTTGGTTCCCCATATAAGAACTGAGCAGGGTTTAAAATCTTGCTGGTCACCAATGTCAAATCCTACTGATTGAGTAAGATGGCTTCATATTTTAACATCCTACTATCAGTAAGCCATTTTTCCGCCTTTTGATTAAGTATATTTCTGATAGAATGCAGAGTATGTACCATCAATTTTCCCCCGAATGTAAGTTTTCGACTTTCCTCTACTAAAATTGAGGTGGCAGCTACTGCTTGAATGCATATCGGCCAACCTCTACCGACGGGATCCAACATTTTGGATAAGAAGGCCACAGGCTTTTTAATCCCTCCCCAGTCCTGAGCCAGTACCCCATGTGCAACACCACCTTCCACATTTACATATAAATAGAAAGGGTTATCCAAGGAAGGGAGATTCAACACAGGTACTTGTGTCAATTTGGTCTTTAGTTGTTCCAAACTAGCCTTGTCTTCCTTTGTCAATGTAGGACTTTCCTCAATGAGTTTGTCATACAAGAATCTTATTACCTGCGTGTATCCCTCAATCCACAACCTACAATATCCCAATAGCCCCAAAAGTTTCCTTACCTCAGTCTTATTTTGGGGGGTGGGGGTGGGGGGGAAGTATGCCATTTATTCTTTCTGGGTTCAGTCTACGGCTTCCCTAACTAACGATGTGCCCTAAATATTTGACCTCAGGTTCCACAAACTGAAGTTTCTGCTTGGATACTCTCAGTTCCTCCTGTCCTAAAAAGTTCAACAGTTGTATGGTCGCTTCCTGTACATTTTCCTCTTCCATCCCTGAAACTAATAGGTCATCCACATATTGTATTAGCTGCGTTCCTTTGGGGGTTTGGAATTGCTGGAGGACTTGCTCCAAAGCTTGTCCAAATAAGTTTGGGGATTTGGTAAACCCCTGGGGTAATTTTGTCCATCTATATTGTTGTCTACGTCCGTTGTAGGGATCTTCCCATTCAAAGGCAAAGACATTTCTGCTCCGCTCATCCAGTGGGCAAGCCCAAAATGCATCCTTGAGATCAATTACACTAAAAGCACTTATGTTGGGGTGATACTTTGCTTAAAAGGGTTTATGGGTTGTGTACTACAGGATATCGAGTTATGGTTCTTTTATTTACTTCTTGAAGGTCCTGGACCAGCTGGTACATTCCGTTGGATTTCTTAACAGGCAGGATGGGAGTACTGTGAGGAGACATACAGGGTTCCAGAGTGCCCTCTTTTACCAGAGCATCAGTTATTGGTTGGAGCCCTTTTCGTCCTTCTAGTGATATGGGATATTGCCGAACCCTTATCAGACGCCCTTCATCCTGGATAGAAATGACAATGGGTTCTATACCCAGGCTTCCTCGGTTTCCATCCCCAGCCCACACTTTAGGGTCTATTCTCAACTCATCCTCCTGAGTCAACCTCAAAAATTTTACCACCATTCTCCCTTCACCAAGAACAACTCCTATCCCTAGTTGAACTTGTAGGTCTCTTCCCAGTAAATTGCATCCTGCCCCTGGGACAAATAAAATGTCTCCTTTCTCCCTTCAGTTATTCCCTTTCATCTCTATTTGTCTAAATATTGGAGCACTAAACCCCTCCCCTTTTGCTCTGATTATTTTTATGGTATCTTTGCTTACTTCACACCCCAGAGGTACTTGACACACACATGTTCATTCCGCTCCAGTGTCCACTACAAATTCTCATGTTTCCTCCTGGGGTCCTACTTGTGGATTTATCAAGGGCTCTAGGTGGGATCCTTCCCCCCAGGAGGAAGAGCCCCTGACACCCCTAGTCCTCTGCAATTTCTTCCTGGGTCATTTTAAAGACCTTAAGATCTTTATTTCATTTTGGACATTCTCTTTTAAAGTGTCCTTTCCCACAGTAAAAGCAGCTGCTCCTCTCCCCCCCCCCCCCCCCCCCCCCCCCCTTTTTTTAGGAATCCCTCTATTTCTCTGAAGATCCCCATTCCTCATGGTGGCAATCATTATCTTTGCTTCAACTTTAGCCTTTTCCTCATCCCATCTCACATACACAGTTTGTGCTTCCCTTAGTAGCTCATTTAGTCCTTTTTCTTCTAACTTTTCCAGCTTCCTATGGATGTCTGGCCAGTCATGGGTAACAAAGTGTACTTTCAAAAGGGTCTGCCCTGCTGTACTCTCAAGATCTACTCCTGAATATTGTTGCATGTTTTTCCAGAGCCTGGTTAACCATTCGGTAGGAGTTTTATCCTTATCCTGTTGCCCATCAAAAGCCTTTGCAACATTCTGTCCCCGGGAAGTAGCCTCCTTTAATACCTTTAATGATCAGGCTACGGTAATCTGACATATTTCTCTTGTTAGCCATACTATTATGAACCCAGTTGGGATTTGTTAGGGGCATCTTCTGATCTCCAGGTGGTCCTTGTTGATTTTCCCTTTCCCAAACTCTCATGCCTGCTACCCTAATCATTTGCCTTTCTTCTGGGGAAAAGATAATGTTCAGTGTGGACTGCATTTCTTCCCACGTGTAGATACCGGGCCCCAGAAACTGATCAAATTGTTTGGCAATCCCCAGAGGATCCTCTAATAAGCCCTTAAGCTCCTTCTTAAAGTTCCTGATTTCGGTAGAAGTCAAAGGGGCATTCAAAAACCAAATACCTCCCTGTGCCCCTCCCAATGGTACTTCTCTAAGTGGAAAAACTCCAACTGCCTGCTCTTCACCTGGTGCTATCGCTTTAACAGTTTGCCTCTGTCTAGTTCTGGGAGTCCTGTTGGGTCAGGGTATACTTCCTCTTTCATCAGGCCCTTCGGTGCCCTCACTTGAAGGGGCATTAGAAATCACCAGGTATGGAGGGGGCAAGGACTCAAGGGGGTCCCATTTACAAGGTGATTCCTCTACCTCCTTTGCTCTGAACACTCCCACTGATACCGGCCAAAATTTTCCCTTTCCAGCAAGCTTATTCATTCTCCTCTGGATTAGGGGATTCTCAGGTATTCACACAGAGGTTTAATGCTTGACAAAGCCAACCCTCAAATGACCCATAAAGGGGCCAATACACATGATCTGGTCTAATCTCTTCCTTGGTCTACTCTAACATACAATATTTTATCATTTTTGTTTTATCTTTATCCTTAGTTCTCTCAGTACTTTCCCAATTTGCCAACATCAACCCCAGTGGACTGTCTGGGGGTATTTAATTTGGTATTCTCTGGCTCCCCTTTTTCCTGGGACTCATTTTACTACTTCCCTGTCCCATATTTTCCCTGGGGCTGTCTTCCACACGGCTTTCCACTCACTTCGTCTCTTCACCAGCCAAGTCCCTCACGGGATATTGGAACCACGGTTAAAAAGACTCCACACTCGCTTCCTGGAACGGGGCTACCTGGTCAGGTCTCAGTCATGCAGTCAAGCCCCCACTTCCCACCCAACCGAGTAATACTTACAGTCTTTCTTCTTACTCAGGTCTTCGTGTATGTGAATTACAGGCAACCGTGGTTTTACCTCCTGGGGAGCTCCAAGTGGTTTTTGCTCTAAGAGCCTCTCTCTTGGGCATTCAGCCAACAGCCCCAGTGGTCAGAGGCATGCCATCAGAGAGTTCACTGAAATCAGTGAGGCGCGCTTCCTATCTGACAGTCACCAAAGATCCTGGGGCCAGGCGAACTAGTTACCCCGAAGGAGGCCCCAAATTTGTTATAAATACTTGACCCACTAAAGGACATTTTGGAATTCTTTTATTTTAAGGCAAAGTCAAAGAGCAAAAACCACAGTGCTGGGCGCATGACTAGTCAGAGGCACACCAAAAAAGTTCAAATGTGATCTACTTATACCATTGAGGTTGCATCAGCCATATACATACTCCTTGAAATTATTTAAATAAGTCCACCCCCACTGCGCTTGCACTTTTCAGTAGTTGGGGTCCTCTGGTGGTTGTGCAGGGATGAAGTCAGATATCTTCCTTGTGGTGTACTTTGGACCTGAGGAGGGCAGCTTGTTATCTGTCTAGTACAGCACTTAGCAAAAAGCCAACCTCTGTTTGTTCATTTCTCACAGTTTTGTATTGTTTAAAAAAAGATGATCCTTTAAGAAACACAAAACTTTGTTTCAAAGCAAACCTTTCAAACAAATGTCTCCTTATTTGCTTCAGAGGGAACACAAAATTAGAAATATGATAATTAAACATTTTTTAATACACAAGTTACATTTTTTATATGGTTTAACCCTAAAAGGTTCTAGACTTTAAATCCTTACAGCTCTGCAGAAGATCTCATAGCAATATGGTATTAGTCTGGTCATTGTTCACAAATCCAAAATTTGGTCAAGGTAATGCATTAAACATTTCCTTTGTTTTCTGTTGCAGCACAAGCAAACTACTAGGCTGCAACAAGGCCTTTACTGTCATTAGTCAGATTCTACTGTCTGTGCTGTTTCTCCTTCCTCCAGAGGCCAGACCACACTGCTGCTGCTCCTCTTCCATCCAACCCACAATCCTCAGGGCTATTTAACTACTTAGTGGGAATGAGCTACAGCTGCACATCATCTATGTCAATCAACCCACTGCCTTCCAGGCAAGGCCACAACTGCATATTATCAATGTTAATCAACCCACTGCCTTCATTCCTCTACAATTCCCCCTTTTTGTTTTCAACCATGAAGGCTGTGTCTATCATCTGTTGCAGGGCCCTTGGCAGGATGTGTGGAAAGGCTGTTCAGGTTGAGTTAAGAAGGCACAAAACTGCATCTGATTCAGGCTCCACATCAGGGTCACCCAGATGTTGTGACTCTTCTCTCAAGGGGTCTGCGGAACAGCCGGTATCTGATGTCCTCTTGTCAATTCTAGGATCTAAAACAGGCTTAACACACCTAGTGGGAAGCCACCACAGCCCTGCATCCATGGAGATACAAGCATACCCATGTCCCCAGGTAATTAATCCCACAGGCCTGTCCACTTTCCCATTTGTAGGTCTCACATTAAGACCTTTGCTCAGATAGGAGGATCTTCTCCCTGCAAAGACAAAAAACGCGAGATAATCGCAGGACACTTTCCCAGCCAGCACAGTCAAATAATTCAACATATACACAGCTTTCCATAGATGAGCATGCGGAGTCTCAGAACCCATTCCCCCCCCCCTTTTTTTTTTTCAAGAAGTAGCTTTAAACTATGATGAACACATTCCATGATGGCTTGGCCAGTCAGAGAATGAGAGATGCCAGTAACATGTTCCACCCCCCAAGAGGCAAGGAACTTGGCCATGCGTGCAGCTGAATATGCTGGTCCATTGTCTGTCTTGAGATGCTTCGGAATCCCCAGAGCATCCCAAGCCTGTCAAAGATGTGAAAATGCATCCAGAGCCTTCTCCCGAGTATGGGCTGATGCCCACACGACTTTTGAGAAGGTATCAACAGAGACATGAACATACTGTAAACAACCAAAAGAAGGCACATGTGTGACATCAGTTTGCCACAGATCCAAGGACTGATATCCACGTGGATTGACCCCTCGTGGAAACGTCAGTCCGGGAACCAATTGCTGACACTCTGGACAAGCAGCAATGATGGATTTCACATCTGCAAAAGATATTTTAAATTGACGGACCAGTGCCCAAGCCCCCTGATGAAAAAATTGATGAGACATGAGGGCCTGTCATATAAGATCCAGCACTGGAGGAGTCCAAGCAGGAGCTGCGAGAGCATCAGCATGGGCATTTCCTTCACAGATGAATCCTGGCAATCCAGTGTGACTGTGGACGTGCAGAATGTAATATCTATGTGTATGTTGGCTCACCATCACCCATAATGTTTTTAATAAAAAAATAATGGTTCTGGATTTACCTCCTTAAGCAGTGCACGGTCACTATGTCATGTGACATCTGCAACATAAGCAGAGTCTGCAACAATGTTTACAGCACATCAAGAAAACTTTTTAAAGGCAACAATGACAGCACTAGGTTCAACTAATTGATGTGATCCCTGTGTCAAGTGTATCAATTCTTGCCATTGCTTCCCATCATACAAAGTGACCACTGCCTTTCCCCATTTCCCAGAACCATCCGTAAAGACTGTAGGGCCTTGCACTGGGCTATCTGCTGCCAGCAGCTTTTGAAGTATTTGTATGTCCGAATAAGTTGGTAACAATTTATGACTGGGAAGATAATAGGATATTTGTCCCTTAAATCCTTCCAGAGCTAATAAACTGTAAACTGTTTGCCAAACACCAGTTTATGTACTCACATTCAGTGGGAATTATCAGGTAATGGGGATCTTGGCCTGTGAGATGAACGTACCATGTACATCCCTTGGTGATGATTTTCGATACTAGTTCAATCTGAGTGCTCACTGTCTTCCATGGTTGTATAGATAAAAATAACCTTTCTAAGACATGTAGCGGATCCTGCCGGCACTCATTCCATTGGCCCAACAATCCCATAGGATGATAGTTAGTAATGACAACATATAAACTTATCGGAGTTTCTAAGTCTACATGGTGTACCCTTTTTTGATGCAGACCATCAGCCACTCTCTCTAGGGCTGAGCTGGCTTCCTTAGTGATCGGGGAGACATCAAATCAGTGTCACCCTTCAATAGATCAAAGGGTGGTTTCAACTGGTCTGTTGTAAGGCCCAAGTGTATCCTTACCCAATTTATGGTCCCTAATATTTTTTGCAAATCATTTAGGGTTCTGACATTTACTCAGAGCTGGATAGACTGTGGCTCAAGCATTTGATCTAGCACTTTAACTCCCAAGTATTTCCACGGGGCTTGTTATTGAATCTTTTCTGGTGCTATACATAGCCCAAAGGTGGCCAACAACTGCTGCAAAACTGGATACACTTGCTGAAGTTCAGCCTTATTTGCAGCAGATACAAGAATATCATCCATATAATGATAGCAATACACTTGCTGAAATTGTTCCCATACAGGTGACAATGCCTTTGCTACATACCATTGACATATAGTAGGACTGTTTTTCATATCCTGCAGCAACACCATCCATCAGTATCGCTTACAAGGAGCCATATTGTTCCTGCTAGGTATTGAAAAAGCAAATTTACATTTATCAGCTTCATGTAAAGGAATAGTGAAAAAAACAGTCTTTTAAATCAATTACCAAAATGTCCCAGTTTCACAGGATCATCATCAGAGAAGGCACACCTGACTGCAGGGCTCCCATTCCCTCCATTACATCATTTACTTTCCTTAAATCTTGTAACAAGCACCATTTGCCTGATTTCTTTTTTGTCACAAACACAGGGGTATTCCAAGGACTATGGGAAGGTTCTAGGTGACCTTGTGCTAATTGTTCTTCTGCTAATTGTTGGAGGGCTACACATTTTTCCTCAGGAAGGGGACACTGTTCCACCCAAACAGGGGTATCTGTCTTCCAAGTCAAAGGCAGAGTAGGTCTTTGACACCCTCCATCACAGTGGCCCCTATTAAAAATCCTTCTAGATACCAATAACAACTCCCTATTGTCCCAAAACATCCCATCCTCACAAGTTCAGAGGGACATCAAGCACATAGGGACATATTGTTGCTGTCTGGCCCTCAGGGTTTCAAACTTGCACTAGAAACTGACTCTGGACACTGTATCACACCACCCACTCCTGCCAATATGGAACCTACCGAACAGACAGGTCAAGAGTGAGGCCAGATGCACACAGATATAATAGTTACATCTGCTCCCTTGTCAATCATTCCAGTCACCCATATTGCAGAAGGCGTCCCTTTGGTAAAGGTGATTTTACAGGTTAGAGTTGGTCGATCATTTTGTACGCTCCAAGTCCAGAAAATTTGTGGTGTTCCTGTCGAACCAAACCCTTCTTTACCCCGGACTCTGTCATGGGCATAATCATCTTGCGCCCGGAAAGGAATTAATTGTGCAATCCGGCTATCTTCAGGAATTGACACAGGGGGTGGGAGTGGGTGGTCCACACCATTGCTTGAATCTGACCCATATAATCTGCAACAATGACTCCTAGTAGGACAAACAAACCTTGTAATGTTATACTAGAATGTCCAAGCAACAGTGCACTCAATTTAATGCCGATGGGTCCCATGGCATTCAGTGGGACCTTATGTCATCCTTATCAACCTCTATTTTGATGGCAGTTGCTGTGGTAACATCCAATCCAGCACTCCCTGAAGTTCAGGCTGCGAGTTGGCTGCATAAGCCTGGACTTCTTGTGGAGGATTCATTTGTATCATCACGCAGCTGCTCCCCACGTTCCTCCCACCGTTTCCCTGGTTTCTGTTGCCACCTGCAAGTAACTGTCCTTGAGTGTTAAATTTAGATCTACAGTATTTTGCAAAATGCCCTGGTTTGTTACATCAACAGCATACCAAACCAGAGCCATCAGCCCTTCTCTTTGGACAGTCCTTCTTTAGGTGACCTTCTCGCCCACATGTGTAACAACAGTGGACGACCCTGACTGCATCAGCAAAGGTCTTTGCCAGACACTCCATTTGGAGGGCAGCGGTTCCTACCTTCCCACATACATCCATTAATTCTATTAAAGTGGGATTACAATTCACCATGCCTGCAATCACCTTTCTACAAGCCTCATTTGCATTGTCCTTAGCTAATTGAAGTAACAATGCTTCCTTAGCTGCCCCATTCCGTATTTGCTTGTCCAAGGAGTCTCTCAACCTATCCAGGAATGACACATATCCCTCATTTGGGCCTTGTTTTATTGTGGTCCATGACTGTTGTGGAGCGCCATGATATAGGACCTGCAATAAGGCTTGGAGAGCTAACTTTCCCTGCTGCAGGACTAAAGGATGTAAGCAAGCTTGTAACTGAGGAGTTAACCAGAGCCTCCCCCATCAATTGGGGAATCCCTTCTCCAAAATGTGGATCATCCTGGGGGTATTCTAAATTCATCAGTGATTGCTCATTTGCCAAGCACCTCCAATTTGACTCAAACTAACATTTGCATAGGGGTCAATATAATTTGTACAATCATACAGCAATCATGAGCAGTAAGCTCTGCTGTGAAAAGACTACATAACAATGATTGAGTATAGGGTGAGCCTGTTCCACACTGTGTACGGGTTGTTCTTAACTCTTATCACCCCCCAGATGAAAGGTTCCCACTCAGGGGGAGCATTACTGTCCCTTCGAAGCACTGGGCAGGCTAACACACTCTGCCCCCCATGGTGGTTGTGGCATCAATATCCCCTTCTGCGAGTGCTTGCTCCCACATCTTTTTCTAGATTTTGGCAGGATCTGGTCCCAATGTTGTAATTTGGACTGGTTGTTGAACACAACCCAAGGTCTCCTCCAATAAACTTTTCACAGGTGGCTTGGGATCAGAGTCAGGCAATGGGACAATGACTGGATCTCCCTGCCACCCATAAGGGAACAGACTACCTGTTCAATCTGGCACCGCTCTGCTCCTCCTGCCAGCCCTGTGTGAATCAGGCAATGGCACCAAAGGTACCTTATTGGGTATCATCTCTGCAACCAACCAGGGATGTGGCTATTTCAACTGCAGCCTTTGCCTCCCTGTCCGCTTCTGATTGTTCTAGTAAATCTAAGCCTAATCTCCATGTTATCAATGTTATTGTAACAAATTTTGTCCCCTCTCATGGCAACCCCAAAAAGTAACATTCCAGCACTTTGCCATATCTGAATGCTGGAGACATTTTTCACTGTAGAGTGGCAAATCATTCTTTTTACACCACACTAGCAGAACTCTTATACATACTTTACACCTCTCTTTTTCAAATATATCTGTAAACATTCCAAATAAATAATTTGTCTCCCTGTCCACTTTTAATTTTTCTAGTAAGTTTAAGATTAATCTCCATGTTGTTTCAATTTTATCCCCCCTCAAGGCAGCCACAGAAAGTAACTTTCCAGCATTTTGCCATGTCTGAACACTGGAGACATTTTTCAGCCTAACTAGCACATTTACTTTGCACCACTCTAGCAAAGTTCTTATTGCCTTCTTGTTATACTTTATGCTTCATGTTTCAAATATATCTGTAAGCATTGTTAACATAGAATTTTCTTCTTCTGCACCCATACCAATTAGTCCCCATCTATGCTGGGCACCAAAAGATGCCATTTGAGTTAAGATGGACAATAAGTATTACAATATATCCATATCAATTAGTTATCAACACCTCACCTCTCATGGTATCTGTTATGGGTCACAAGCTCTCTCACTTGTCTCAGCTACATTGGGTACCAGTTGTTATAGTCAGAGTCCAACTCAGCTTCACACAGGGCACCAATTGTTGCCACACAAACTTCCAGGCTGCAACAAGGCTTTTACTGCTGGTCAGATTCTACTGTCTATACTGGTTCTCCTTCCTCCAGAGATCAGAACACACTACTTCTTCCCTATCCAACCCTCACTCCTACCATCCTCAGTGCTATTTAACTACTTAGCAGGAATGAGCTACAGCTGCACATCATCCATGTTAATCAACCCACTGCCCTCTAGGCAAGGCCACAGCTGCATGTTATCAATGCTAATCAACCCACTGCCTTCATTCCTCTACAGTTTTCCATTAAAAGGAAACAAAAATCATTAAAAGTTTCCTGCCACAGGGCTATGCTACAGTCATAATGGAATGGAAGACATTTGCCTGTCAGTCTCCATGAGAGAATTTACAAATACCACATTGATCAAAAGATGTTGTAAAAACCTGTGGAATCAATCATCCCCACTTGTTGTAGAGGTACTATGCTTCCAGGCCTAGCAGAGGAAGGAGAAAGGGGATGATCACCTAGATTCAAAGACATTTAGAGGGAGAAATAAGTCATTCCTCTCACCAATGAAGAAGCAGCCCGACTAGACCAAAGGATCCAAGTTTGGCTACTGCACATCAAAGTTTCCCTGAAGAAGGAAGCCTGTATGAATCTTCATGGAATGCTATTAATTCAAAGACTAGATGGCACATCTCTTTATTTTGGAGTGGTGCTTATTAGCCAAATAGAAAGCATAAGATGCTATGTGATTGTAATTTTGACCACACAGAAAGGACAGACCTATAAATGGTATTCAAGAGGACTGTACTGCATCCAATAAACAGCCAGGACATCAGCACTTGGAGAGGAACACTATAAAGACCATGTACATATCTTAGATATGACTGACAGGTAGGAGAAGGAGTAGCACAAAGACAATGTCCCTAAACATAGAGGGGGAGAAAAATAAAAAGCAGCAAGAGGCACAATTTGGGGAAGAGAAAAATCAAGAGCTGGATTTCAGATGTTGAATTTGAGTCACTGTTTAGGAATCCTCAGACTACTAAGCTTTGATTTTAAATTTGGACAAGAGAATATCAGTCAGGAATAAAAAATGAAATCTGTAAATATTCAGCACAGTAAAATAGCAGAAAGTTGTCAAGAAATAACTGAAAGGTTTTTGTGGGGGTTTTGTTTGTTCTTTTTTAATAGAGAAAAGAGAAACAGGAACATGACAGGACTGTGTTCAAGGTGTTTAACAGTCAAGAATGAAGACAGACTTCTGGTGGAGGCAAGAGCATTTCACTGAAAGATGAGTAACTGGATAGGAGAATTTCTAGAATAAAAGTGGACAACTCTAGACAAACTGCAATTGCTCAATAGTAAGCTAATTAAAAATTGCAAAAACATGAGTAATGGGAGGGGGGGTTCCATGGATCCTATATTAATGGGAGAAACAAAATAGATCAACTTGTTCAACTCAGCTGAATCCCCTATTTCCAGAACCTTCCATTCCCCTCAGTCTGCACAGGATTTCACCAGTTTCTTCTAGAAAAACACTAAGAAAATATTCCCCAAATCCAGTTCATTTAATAATTTGAACATTTGAAGAATTATTAATTAAATACCATTCTCAGAACCATTCTAACACGTAAATGCTCTTGCACAGCAGGAATTATAAAAAAGAGTCCAAGAGCCTGATCTCATACTATCCTTTGTGGAAAAAGCAACAGGAAAAAGAGTGGAAGTGGACTGCTTCCTTTTTGTTTAGGCACAAGATGGGAAAGGCTGTCTTTCCTTCACTTATACAGTGCATGGACTAACAGTACAGTACCTATGCATGGTGGATAGATACCTTAAAACTAACACTACCAAGTCCACCACTACACTATGTCTCCAAGTGTCACACCTACATGTCTTAAACACCTCCAGAGAAGGAGGCTCGACCACATCACTGGGCAGCCTTTTCCAATGCTTCACCACCCTTTCAGTGAAGAATTTTTTCCTAATATAGAATCTAAACCTCCCCTGGCACAACTTGAGGCCTTTTTCTATCACCCTATCACTTCTTACTTCAGAGAAGAGACCAACACCCACCTCATTACAATCTTCTTTCAGGTAGTTGTAGAGAGCGACAAGGTCTTCCCTCAGCTTCTGTTTCTCCAGACTAAACAACCCCAGTTCCCTCAGCTGTTCTTCATAAGACATGCACTCTTCCTTGGAGACACTCCAGAACCTCAATGTGTTTCTTGTAGTGAGGAGCCCAAAACTGAACACTCTATTCAAGGTGTGGTCTTGTTACAGATCTGCTAATAAATTAGAATTAATTGACATTATTTGAATTTATAAAATCATTTTAATAGAAATATAGAGGAATAAGAAATATATTTTAATGAAACTTGTTGCACAGTAAAAGCTGCTATGAAATCCTTTGTACAGCCCTGTACCAAGGCCAGAAGAATGGGCTAGAATCATTGTTTAAAACAGGTAATAAATTTGGGATTTTACAGATTTCTTTGTATTTGACTAGTCTTCTGTATGTAGAAAGTGTATTGAAATGTCAGAACATAGAATTAATGGGAACTGGGGAGAGTCGACTGGAACAACTTATAGTTACCTGCCAAGAAACCGTGAACTTTAGTAAAAGGTAATTCCAGCAGGGGGAGATCGCAACCACTGACTCATATACCACCTACCCAAATCGTACCCCAGACCCATTTCTGGACTTTTCTAACCTTTACTGTGCAGAATCGGATATGGGAGGAGGGTATGTTAATGATTTTTGTGGGAAATTATGATTATGCATGAATACTTAATGAATATGTATGAACAATATGGTGTCTGATTTTGAAGCTTGGTGTGCGTTGATTGTGAGAGGACTCACTCACGCACCTGGCCGTCAATAAAGAAGTGTCTGCTTATCTGCATCACATTGGTGTCGATAAGTTCTTCATTCCGAGATTTTGGTAACAGTCTCAGCATAGCCAAGTATAGGGGGATGGTCACTTCCCTTGTCTCACTGGCCACACTATTTCTGATAAAGGCAAGATGCTATTGGCCTCCTTGGTCACCTGGGCACACTGCTGGCTCATGTTCAGCTGGCTGTTGACCAGCACCCCCAGGTCCTTTTCCACCAGGCAGCTTTCCAGCCACTCTTCCACAAGCCTGTAGCATTTCATGGGGTTGTTGTGACCCAAGTGCAGGACCCAGCACCTCTCCTTGTTGAACTTCATATAACTGGCCTCGGCCCATCAATCCAGCCTGTCCAGATCCCTCTGCAGAGCCTTCCTACACTCAAACAGATCAACATTCTCCCGGAACTTGCTGTCATCTGCAAACTTACTGAGGGTGCACTCCATTCCCTCATCTAGATCATTGATAAAGATATGCCCAGGTTTCAGCTGGGAATAGCTAATTTTCTTAGTAGCTGGTGCAGTGATGTGTTTTGGATTTGGTGCGAGAACAATGTTGATAGGGCACTGATGTTTTTAGTTGTTGCTGGGTAATGCTTATTTCTTTTCAGTTTCTCAGGCCTTGCCAGCCAGAGGGCTGGAGGGGCACAGGAAATTGGGAGGGGACACAGCCAGGACAGGTGACCCAAACTATCCAAAAGGATATTCCATACCATATGACGTCATGCTGAGTATATAAACTGGGGGAAGAAGAAGGAAGGGGGGGACATCTGGCATTATGGCGTTTGTCCTCCCAAGTAACTGTTATGTGTGATGGAGCCCTGCTTTCCTGGAGATGGCTGAACACCTGCCTGCCCATGGGAAGTGGTGAATGAATTCCTTGCTTTGCTTGCGTGCACAGCTTTTTCTTTACCTATTAAATTGTTCTTATCTCAACCCTTGAGTTTTACATTCCTTTCTGATTCTCCTCCCCGTCCCTCTGGGTAAGGGGGGAGTGAGCGAGTAGCTGCATGGTAAGTAGTTACTAGCTGAGGTTAAACCATGACAAGATATTAAACAGAACTAACTCCAATACTGAGCCCTGGGGAATACTACTTGTGACCAGCTGCCAACTGGGTTTATCTCCATTCACCAAAACACTTTGGTCCAAGGCATCCAGCCAGCTTTTTACCCATGTAAAAATCTCAATGTTTGGTTGTTTGTCCATTTTACTACTGCTTCATCAATAGTATTTTTAGTGATAAATATTCACTGGAATCTTGTTTATTTGAAGAAATCTTTCCAATGGGACTCTCACTCAACTGATATGCAGAATTCCCCTCAAAGACTGGAGTTATATCATTATTCATCATAATTATTTTTTTGGGGCGGGGGTGTTGGTGGTGTATGTGTGTTTTTTTGTTAAAGAAGCAAATTCAGGGCTTTTATTAATGGTTTGTCACTCTGTGGTACATAATCTCCTATATACCTAATTACTGACCAAAATATCAGGTCAGCAGTTTTTATAAAAAGCAGTATGTAGTATGCTGTGAATGTTCACAATGGCAAACCTTAGAGCTTGCAAAGGACCTCCAGCCTTTTGCTGGATATCTTGACTTGAGCTAGTTGTAAAAAAAAAAAAAAAAAAAATCTCAAAAGGAGCATTTGTTCCCCTAGGAAAATCTAATTCACACAGAGTAAAAACAAATATTTAAAAGAAAATTACTTACCTCACTCAAATCCCTTTCTTCACTTGCTGCTTCACTAAAAGAAGAAAATTAATCATAATTACTTTAAAGTACCAGGAGATTTAAAATTATGTTTAAAAAACCCCCCAAAACAGTTCTTAAATAAAAAATTGGGGTTTTTAGCTACTTGAAATTTTTGTTAACCTAGTTATTTCCCAACAGTATCAATTAATAATATTTTCTATCATTTGACTGTCATAATCCTTTCTAACTGTAAATGTTTAAAAAAACAGGTAAAAAATATAGACTGTCATACAATGGATAAATTCTAACCATTCAGACAAAACACTAATGCATACAGTGTTGTGAAAGGAAGAATTATAACAACAACTATTATTAGTATTTGAAGTTTAAACCAAACATTTTTAGTTCAAGAAAAAGAGTAAGATTGGGCAAGTAGATAGAAGACTATAGGATAGACTTGGAAATCAATCTGGAATAACAAATAGACAGTCAAGTGCTATGACACAGTATAAGTGCGATATCTTACAAGAGTAAGCAAAAAAATTGAACAACAGTACAAGAATACTGTCAGACCAAATATACAACAAATTAGTACACCATCATGTTTTTTGACTACTGTTTGATTTGCATTGCAGGTAAAAGAAATCATAACTCACTGTTAAGACAGACATTTTTGATCTCATATCAAAGTATTTCTAGCATTTAATTGCAAATAGTCTATATTTAGGAAAGCCTTCTTTATATAGGTATGTTCAGCATGCACTATAATAACTAAGCTTAAAATCAAAATGTATTTGTTAAACAGCTACATCTTAGCATATTAAAAAAAGAATCTATTTGAATATATTAACATATCCACTGTTAATTGTCGCAAACTAATAAAGACCCTTGAAGATTTTTCCATCACACACTTTTTTTAAAAAGAAGTTATGTTAGAGTAACAAAGTAAGGAGCATTAAGAGTCCCCGAAGTCAAGGCTCTGAATTGCACTCCAAGTCATCAATAAGACCATAAAATTGTTGGAACCTGTGTAATAATTACTAAAGTTTTATTATAACATTAAGGAACTTTTATGGTAACGATATAGTGAAAAAAACCTAAAACTGCTGCAGACAGAAGCTGCATAGATAACAGAAACATTAACACCCGAGAAAGAGCAAAGGGGAGGAGCTTAGCACTTAGCACTTCGAGAAGGGACAGTTAGTACCCATGGAGATGAGCACAACAAGAATGTAAATAAGGAGCCTTCTGACAAGGCCGTGCTAACTGCTAAAAGAAAACAAACCAGGGTAAAATAATTGTGGTAGTAGGAGATCAGCGACCTCCTACTCAAATGGCCCCCACCCCGAAGAGGGTGGATCCCCCACTCAGGGTTCATGCAAGTTAGGAGGAGCGATCCCCCTTGCACCTGGCACCGCAATAAACATACCTGCTTTATAACTCTCCTCAAGTTGTAGAGTTTGATTCCGCACATCAGTAAAACTGCAGCTGCTACTTCCAGAGTGGAATGCAGTTGGTATGCACAGAATCTACTCCCCAAGTAGTTCCTCAAGCAACACAACCTGCAACCTTAGCACATGCCAAGAGGAACTGAACAGAGGGTGGAGCCGAGTGAAGATATCATGGCCGGGCTCTGTTGTACTGCCTGCAGGAAGGGGACTTGATGGCACAATGTGCTGATAAAATGCATAGCAGCTGTCCAGCAAGGACGATAAGGGAAAATGTCGGCTGCTAAGATAGCAAAATGCTTTCCTTGAATGAATTTTGCTCATTATAATCTCATTGTAATACCAAAGCACACCTGTATCTCAAAACTATCCGCCTCCAAGACAAGAATATTACAGATTCATTATTAGTTAGAATTAGCAACCACATTTGATTATATTGAAACACATTTGATCTTATAGAGTTATTTAATAGGAATATAAAATTATAAGAAACATTTTAGTGGAGCTTTGTATTTGCACAACAACCGACAGCTACTATGAAATTATTTGTACAGCCCTGTACCAAGGCCGAAAGAATAGGTCAGAATCACCTAGTAGGAATGATTAGTACTTAGATAACAGACTTAAGATTAAAGATGATTGGATACAGTATTTACGTATTTACATAGGAGAATGCATTGAGACGTCAAAATGTAGAATTAATGGGAACTGGGGAGAGTCGACTGGAACAACCCATAGATACCTGCCAAGAAAGTAAAAGGTAATTCCGGCAGGGGGAGATCACGACCACTGACTCATATACCACCTACCCAAATAGTACCCCAGACCCATTTCTAGATCTTTCTAATCTTTACTGCGCAGAATTGGATATGGGAGGAGAGTATGTTAATGATTTTCAGGAAATATTATGTTTATGCATGAATACTTAATGAATATGTATGAATAAGTTCTATATATGGTGTCTGATTTTGAAGCTTGGTGTGCGTTGATCATGAGAGGACTCACTCACGCACCTGGCCGTCAATAAAGAAGTGTCTGCTTATCTGCATCACATTGGTGTCGATAAGTTCTTCATTCCGAGATTTTGGTAACAAGACCACCCCTCACTGAGCATGCGCTTTATATTTTTTGTTGACTGTACCTTTAAAGGTAAAGCAGTAACAAAAGTATGTATGACTAGAATCACTCAAGCTCCACCTAGAAGTAAATAAATAATATAGAAGTTAGGAAGGGAAGAAGTTAGGGAAGACTCCATTGTCACTATTGGGATCAGTTGACAGGTGGAACCCGTCTTCTCCCCCATTGGGACCCCTATGGGGTAAGATCTATACTCCATGTGTGCTTAATTAACTCCAGCTGGCTTTTATTATTGATTAGATTTTGTGTGTATACCATTTCAGACTTGTTCTTGCAGTCAGTGTACTATCAACAGCAATCTCGAACCTTAATCTGTCATGAATTTGTATAATAAAAAATTCTCAGCTGAGATCTGTTGTGTGCGTTTCCAGAAACTTGAATAATTGATTTAATTAGTGAATCTGTCACCATGAATCCCTGATTAGCATGGGTGAATCACCCTCCAATACAGTGTACTGTCCAATAGTCTCTGTAGTGAATTCTGACAGGCTGGTTGGGTGTGCAAGGATCTCATCTTTCCTGGAATGTTGACAGACTAGTTGAACATAAAGTACGGGAAAACCTCCCCCTTAATGTGGCAGAACCAATAACAGTAATTTAATTTTTAAAAATTAATCCAGAAAACTCTCTGTGGAAGTATTTCTTAATAGAAGATTATGATTAAAAATCAAACCCCAAACATTTTAAAGTATTAAATTAAAGATTTTTAATGTATCCAGATCTGCAATTCTGATGTCAGTACTGAACAAGTAGAAGCTATAGTAAGAGGTAAAATTACTTTCTTGGGATTTGTGACACGACTGCAAAAGGAACTGCCTTACCAACCTTTTGGAGAGTTTAAGGGGCTACATGTGGTTGCAGGTGATCTCTCCGATATATTTGGATTCACACAGAATCTCTAACCAAAGGTTTTTAAGGAAACTAAGTAGCCCTGGGGTGATGAAGAAGGTCCACGCATGAAGAAATAAATGGTTAAAACACTGGAAACAAAAGTTAGGAGCAAGCAATCACTTCTTGCAATGGAGGAAGATCATTAGCATATATCAACAGTAGTCTGTGCTAGGGCTTGAGCTGTTCACTGAACTCAATAACAGCAGGCAAGCAGCCAGGTCATCAAGTTGGATCGTGTTTGGGTTTGTTTTATAATACTAAGTTACTCAGGATAGTAAAGAGAAGAGCAGACTAAAAAACTGCTGAAGGACCTGAATGATGAGACAATAAAATGATAAATTAAATTTGAAGTAGATAAAAACTACACATATGGGGAAAAGACATCCCACATACAGGACAAGGAGCTCTGAGCTGACAATTATTGATCATAAGCAAATTCTTGGAGTTGATATATTTTTATGGAATTATCTCAGCTCAATACTCAACAGTGGTTAAAAAAAGCAAATTAAAAGTAGTATTAAAAAAAGAAATGGAGAACAAACCAAATACTATCTTTATGTGAGCATATGGATTTAAGATTCACCCTCACTTTTAATATGTTGGTTAGATTCAGGGGGAATTTATGGGGTGGATTTAGAACAGAAAGGGGATCACAGAAGAACAAGAATAACCACAGGTACAGAACAACTGTGTGAGGAAAAGTTGAGTAGGCTTTATAAGTTCAGGATAGATAAGAGATGGCCTAAGGAAGGATTTTGACAGTGAGGTAATAAAGGGACTGACTGCTCACTGTCTCTTCCAGCATAAGAGTTAGAAGTTATCAAATGATAGTAGCAGCCAGGTTCAGAACAAAAAGGGGAGGTACTACTTACTGCAACAGACAAGAGGATGTGAACGTTAAAAAAAAAAAAAACCCAAACCAAATAAACTCCACAAACAAAACCAACCACATTACAAGAAGAGTCTGACTTTGAAGAGAGCTCTGTTAAGGATTACTAAGTAGATGAATCACATCAAACTGACAATCCCCTGAGCTAAAAGTAGATGGAGACTGGGAGACTACTCTGGGAAACAAGGTTTTGTCCTGCTTTTATATTTAGTTGGACATCCACTGATGGCCACTGTTGGTTACAGCATAGTGAGTTAGAGGAACATTTGGTCCCATCCAGCATTGCCATTGTTGCAGATTAAGACATATTTTGTGTTTATTTGTGAAACAGTTAACTGTAGGAATATCTTGATTTTAAGAAGCCAGCCTCTATGCTAGCATTATGTTAACACTTATTAACTAATGATGTATGGGTTGTTGCACTGTTGTCAATTGAGTCTGTGTTACTTGAAATCCTTATTCTCTAGACCAGGGATCCTCAAACTTTTTAAACAGAGGGCCGGCGCGCGGATGAAGTGGCAGGAAGTCATCTGCGGCTGCTTGGTTTCCCCCCCACAACTCCCGGCAGGGGGGTGTGTGTGTGTCTGTAAACACCAGGGATTGAGGAACCTGGGGGGCCGTATCTGGCCCGCGGGCCATAGTTTGAGGACCCCTGCTCTAGACCATAACCAGAGCACCTGGGTTCTATTGTGTATAGTATGAGTTATTGGACAACTTGGCGAGGCAGATATCTAGTCATCCAACCTGGCAACAAAACTTACTTTTAAGGTGTCCCAAAGTGAACTACCTACAAGAACACACCCACAGATCAAGAAGACCCTTGCCCAGGTGAAGATCCTTCCCCTGTGCAAGCGTAGTAACAGAAGAGGATGACACAGCAGTTATTATAATTATATGCAAATTAATAACAAAACATTGTAACTGGGAGTGTACTACCTTGTAATTTTTGTGCATAAATGTAATGGTGAAATCTGCATAGGTGTGCTTAATTTGTGGTGATTCCACCAAGCACCCAGTGCTGCAATAAAGTGCCTGCTTATCTACTTTGTGTAGATGGGTTTTTCGTTCCCCTGCTAACACCATTCTTAATTTCTTAAAGACTAACAGACAAATAATAAACATACGATGCTAATCAGGTCTGAAAAAAAGTAAAAATGTTCTGGAAATTGGAAATCATATATTAACCTTTTGACAGCGGGAACTGAGCTTTGTTAGATGTGGATAATCCTTCAGGAGATCATGACTACATTTACTTTTTCCCTTCATACTTCATTAATAAAAAAAGACAGAAAAAAGTGTTATAAACTTCAGTGTTTGAGACAGTAGATGGTAAAAGAGGTAATGGTAAGAAAAAGATAACTTCTTTCTCATTAGTTCTAGCCTAAGCAGTAAGTATAAACACTTCTAATAGCAGAACAGAGAAGGTGTTCTTTTCATGTGACTAGTTCTAGAAAGTGGAGCATCAAGCCCATGGATTTAAAAGGTGTTTTGACAACAATAATGCACTTCATTTTAAAGTAAGAATAAAGTAAGGAGGAAAAAAAGATTGTCTATACATGAGCAAAGGGGTAAATGACGAGGTAAGAACTTGACTTTCCAATAATGGTAGTTCTCTGATTTGCCATGCCATGTACAAAGCAGTACTTATGACTTAGTAGGACACAAATTAAAACCCTAGGAATAAAATAAAAAAAATTAACAACTTGCAATACATCATGCAGGAATCATCTACAGAATAATCAAGTAAATCTAACAACACAAAGATCGCAGAATTCAGAGAGCAGTGAGGGAAGGGGTTAAAGAAATTTTAGTAGATCTAATTGCTTAACGATTACCTAGATTGTTGTTGATAAATAATGCTTTGGTTTACTAACTATTGTGTAAATTAACTGAAGCAAGGAGTCTACAGTTCCTCCTGAAGGACAGTTCCTGATGAGAACTAGCTAAAACCAACTCTATAGTTTGGACAAAGACCAAGGAACAACTGAGTCTGCGCAAAGAGAGAAGGTAAACAAAGAGAGAAGGTAAAAAGTTCAGAGCGAGGGAGACGACCAAGCTTTCATCCCCACAATCCCCACCAAGAAACCCTGTGAGAAGAGGACGGAGGAGTATTTTGATCAGAAATCGAAGGACAGATAACCCCTTAATTGAAAGACTGACAGGCTATCATAGCTTTATGCGATGGCTAATCCCATCATTGGGAGTTAGTGAGTTAAAAAAAGCTATAGTGAACATCTCAGCTGTAATAGAAACGATTGAAAACAAAACTATAGATGCAATCAGAGCCCTCCAAGAAGAAATTACGAGCCTGTCAAAAGTAGTAGCACAAAATTGTATGGCTTTAGATCTATTATTAGCCTCACAAGGAGGAGTATGTACAATAATTAATGTCAGCCGTTGTATGTACGTAGATCAGAGTGGCCGAATCACTGCTGACTTACAGGAAATCAGGAAACAGGCAAAGATCTTACATGAAGTAACTCAAGATGACATCTTTTGGGGTTTTTCCGAGCTGTGGGAAAAAGCTGACCTCCTGGTTACCAAATTTAACATGGTTAAAACAATTGTTTGTTATAATAATAATAATTATCCTGTTGTCCATAATCTTTTGCATAACAGTTTGATGTGGCTTGTGGTGTTTCCAAAACACAGGAGATTCCTATAGTGAATGGAAGAAGAATCAATTACGACAGAAACTAGAGTCCAACAAATATTTTGAAAAAATGTTAGATAAAGAAATGATGTATTAGATTGAGCATAGTAAAGGAATTTACTAATTTTCTAGAAAAGGGGGGACTGAGGGAATGGGTTAAAGAAATTTTAGTAGATCTAATTGCTTAACGATTACCTAGATTGTTGTTGATAAATAATGCTTTGGTTTACTAACTATTGTGTAAATTAACTGAAGCAAGGAGTCTACAGTTCCTCCTGAAGGACAGTTCCTGATGAGAACTAGCTAAAACCAACTCTATAGTTTGGACAAAGACCAAGGAACAAATGAGTCTGCGCAAAGAGAGAAGGTAAAAAGTTCAGAGCGAGGGAGACAACCAAGCTTTCATCCCCACGACCCCCACCAAGAGGCACTACACAAGCTCAGTTGGGAGAGACTTATGGAAATGACTTCTTGGAACTAATTTTAATATGAAGCGGGAATAGGTCATGAATATATATAGGCTTGTTGGAAACCTTATGTATATGCAACATTTGATTGTACAAATTGAGGCAAGTTGTTGCCCCAGGTGCCCACGGCTTTAGTGGGACTACACCTCCCCCACCCCCCAGTGCTGCCCAGCGCTGAATAAACATGCCTACTTTACAACCTGCTAAGATTGTAGAGTCTGATTCCACAAGTCAACAGCATCTGCATTACATCAGCAAGTTTGCTAATCAGCAAAACAAAACATTGCATATGTACGATATGTTAACCAGCACAAGTTTTTATTATCCACACCTGCAGTGCTTTCCCTTGAGCCTCACTCCCAAGCACAGATCTGCTGCATCACATACCCATTTTGACTGGTGTAGGCATCCTGGGGTTCCCAATATGGTGATGCTACACTTTTGAGAAAGTCAAAGCTTTTACCTGCTGAGTGTCATGTCTTGTCCCTGAGGGATCCGCACAACAGTGCTATATTTAGGGGAAAAAAATCCTAATTCATGTAAAATAACTAGAAGCTCAATAACAGATTACAATAGTACTGTATTGCGGCGAATGAAGAGACGGGATGCAGCTTGATGCAAGCAAATGTACAGAAGCACGCGTTTTTATACACTTTCAGAAGCTGCGCGTTTTAAACAGATTGGTTCTTGAAGCTAAGCCTTGCATACTAGGCAATCCCTGATTGGTGGTTAACTACCAGCAATTAACAGCAAGGTGTTACCTTTCCTTGGCACCACCCGTCCCCCACACTCCCCTGTGCTCTGCAAACATGCCCCATCATGTTAATTGTTGTCTAGGCAAGCTCGAGCACATTCCCCTCAGCTAACTGATTGCCATGCGTGGTCCTAGTTTCCAGCCCGCTCCTGCATCTCCCCCTTCCTGTTGCACAAAAGAACCCCTGAAACCGAGCAAAAACAAGGCACAAGTAATAGAACAAATAAAAAACCAACTAAGACATATTATCAATGTCAAAATAACCCACTGTCCTTGTTCCGTACAGTTTTACAATTTCCCCTTTTTGTTTTTGAACAGCTAGTACCAGGTTTGCCATGTTCTGCAGGGCCCTTGCAAACATGACAGCAACCAAGGTAATAGCAAACAAACAATACTGCCAATTGAGTGAATGGATGCCAAAAAGGCTGAAATTTTCTCAGATTTTGTTAACATGTTCCTGCAATGGGGCGCCTAAAATCCACGCAGCACATACCATCAAAATCCTCACAGCCATGTCCTTGAACCAACAACAAAAAGCAGTGGCAATTTTGACCCACATTCTTAACTGCCTAACAAACTAGGTGATTTAACTCTAAAATGCTTTCCCTGCTGTTACTCTGGATAAGAGAAGGACCGCTGCGACACGTTCCCATCATAGCCTCCTACTACATTAGCATCTACAGAAAGACAATTATCGACAAAGTATAAACAATATCAGCTTCTTTTGGATTAACATTATACATAGATGGAAGGGCACACCAAACAAGAACTGGTTCAGTCAAAAAGTTCGAAACATAGCATGCCTTCTCTGAACATACCTCTGGGGTCATTCCCTTCATTCCCTCTCTTTTTTATGCAAAGAGAAACACTTTTACCATAACAGAGAAGCCCCTATTTACATCTCTGAGCCAGGACACAAACCGCAGCTGTATGCCCACCAGGCTCAGGGCAGAAGCCATTCATGTAGTTACATAGCTATATATCTCTACAAGCATGCAGACACCTATTAAACACTAAATAACCATGTTTATCTTTCCTATTCTCCTTCACAATACCTAGTTGTTTTCTCATCTCTTGTTAGGTCAAATATTCTCCAGTTTCCTCTCCTATCTCTCTCTTCAGACATTCTCTATCCTCCCCTTTTTTGCTTGTTAATTGCGACAAGGCAAAGGTTGTGTGTAGCTCGGTGACCATGACCTGATTTATGTTACAATCAACTAAACACTGAATACAGGAAAAAAAAAAAGGTATGGGAGACATAAGGCAAACATCAATAAGGTGGTTAAAGATAATTATAATAAATCCTGTAATACTTTTGAGTCATGGCCCAAAGTTTCCCAGCCGTGAGAAGAGACCAAAGGCATCCCACCCCTGGCTCTGTTGCAGATCTTTTGTTTTAAGGCTTTTGAGTTTTGTATACTTTTGTAAATTAATTCACAGTGGTCACTCAGATTCACGTAACACATCCTATCAAAGTCTTCACACTTGTGTCCCTGTGCTAATAATAAAAATCAATAGCAACTCGGTTCTGTAGCAACATATGATGGACAGAATCAACATCTGTTAATAAGCCAGAAAAAAAAAATAGTATTTGTAGTATTACTTTGTTTAGCAAGCTAGCAGCCTAATTTACTAAGCAAGTTAAAAGCGTGTACTATTCTTACAGAAGAGATTAGAGAAGCAAAAATGTGTTATGCTGCATTCCAGAACTCAGCCTGAGAATTACAGTCTGCTGTGAGTTCTCCGTTACAATCATTTGACACATGTTGGGGTTGCGATTGTGAAAGTTGCCCGTTTACAATTTTCATTGGCATTATCACAGCTAGTTGTTTTAAAAGCAACCCTTGAGCTTCCTGATGTTCGACTTGTTGCAAAATATTCTGAAGCCAATCAATCAAGTTAGTATTAAAGTTAGTGACTCTCTAGCACCCTGCAAGACTGTGGCAAGACTCCCGCATCCTGACTGCTTTAATAGCCATCTCATTCATTTGCAAACAGTTGTCCCTGGCATACCTTGCCTGAGTCACAGAATCGGCACAGTTAATTGCTCCAGCTAACTGCTCATAGTTAACAGCAATTCCCCGATTAAGGTTTTCAGTCAAGGCCACTACACATAGCTCACAAAAATCAGATAACCACATCATATACTGTATCAGTTAGTACCATACAAAGCAGTAACTTCCAATCATGCAGTGTGAGTGTATAAGGCTCTGCCATCACTTCAGGAAGGGACATAGCAAATGTATTATGAATCCTCCCTTCCCGCACTGCTTTGCTTAACTCTGTAACAGCCTCGTATTGCACAGGCTGCCACTCTGCAGGTTGATTTGTCTGACAAAATACTGAACATGCCCTAGCGACTCCCAAAACCCATCACTGAAGTGTTTCCCACTTGCATTCCTGCCACCAATCCCTCAGACTCCCTTTCACCCTCCCCAAAAATACAATCAATGCATCAGGAGAGACGAGGGGGTGGGGGAAAGGTCTAGCTCCTTTTCCAGATCTATAGGACCTGGATCAAAAGGTTTATCAGTGTCAATGGAATCATTGTCCGAGTTGTCCTGTTCCCGTGCGTGCTCCTGTGTTGTGAAGATCGCTGCAATCAGTGACAGAAGCTTTGGGGGCAGAGGAGGTGTGGATGGAATCGCCATCGCTGACGGTGTCTTGAGAAGAGTCGCGCTGTCGGTGGAATTTACAGCTTCCTCTGGTTTAGCACCGATAGTAGAATTAGTCCACACTTGGCAAAGAGTAGTCAGAATTTGCCACCAAGATGTTAAATGCATTCCCGACACGGAGTTCCCCTCCGCGGCAGCATCATACAATTGGCTGCTGTATGTACACACTTTCATTCTTTCAAAGTCTCTAAATTTTCTTGGCTGCTCACCTGTCTCGATGAATACAGGTGTTATCCTCGGGGTTTAGGTTGTCCGCCTGGTCCAGACAGCAAGACAATCGTTCAGCCAAGACGTCTCCTCCGGAACGCAGCCCTCTTCCATGAGCTGTCTCTTTTCCATCCTTATTCTTCCAAGGCTTCGGAACACCACCATAGGGGTCACCATTTGAGGAGACTGAGGCACGGACTCTCTGATCTGACTAGAAGACCCTTTATGAGTCCATATACGTCTCTTTCTGGGGACGAAACCTGATTCCCCGTTACAGATTTCCCACAGCTCACCTCTCACCTCCGGAGGGATTTCTGGCCGGCCGGCTCCTGCTTCCTTTCAGCAGATTATTCAAAGTTCTGTGGGATTCGCTGCATGTCGCTCAGATAGGCGATTCGAAAGCCCTTCACGTTAGATCCTTAAACGCATCATGTCGGGGTCACCAATTTGCGGCGAATGAAGAGACGGGATGCAGCTTGATGCAAGCAAATGTCAATTTATTGTACAGAAGCACGCGTTTTTATACACTTTCAGAAGCTGCGCGTTTTAAACAGATTGGTTCTTGAAGCTAAGCCTTGCATACTAGGCAATCCCTGATTGGTGGTTAACTACCAGCAATTAACAGCAAGGTGTTACCTTTCCTTGGCACCACCCGTCCCCCACACTCCCCTGTGCTCTGCAAACATGCCCCATCATGTTAATTGTTGTCTAGGCAAGCTCGAGCACATTCCCCTCAGCTAACTGATTGCCACGCATGGTCCTAGTTTCCAGCCCGCTCCTGCACCGTATTGCACAAATTCATATGAAGATTTTCTGGACCATGAGAAGGCAGAATAGGACTACTTTCAAAGCACAGTGAAAGCGATGGGTAATACATTAATACCATGGTAGTATCACAATTCTAAACGCTGCGATATCGAGAAACCACTGATTTTAAGCAGCAATGCTACTACAGTATCAGTAATATTTGTTTTGTTCTCTGCTCAGGTACCAGTCTCTTCCACAAACTTCACATTTGTGTTACATGCATGAGTCTTCTAGCAGTAGATGGAAGGCCTAGACAGGCTATGCAGCTTCAGTCACAAGCTAAAGATGCTTACCCCATCTGAAATAAAGCAATCAGGCAGAACAGAACACAGTTGTTGTGCATGTGTAGCATCACTCAGGATCTGAGTCTTCTGGTTAAGAGATGAGCCATGCCAGTATCAATAGCAATGAACACATACAACATTCAGAAACCTTTACTAAAAGAGATACAATGTGCGTAAACAACGTACATTTCTGCATCTGAGTTTGCCTCATATCACCTACACTTCCCTCTTTCCCTTCCTATTTTTCCTTGTGAAGTTCATGATAGTAAGGTTAGACATTTATCATAATATCAGAACAGCTAGATTTAAGAACTCTTAATTCAAAAACGCATATTCAAAAATACTGAAGCAACACGTGAAAGCAATTACCGTATATGAATAACGCTACATTTCTAATAAGGTTTGCTTTCTTGCAACCTAACACAGTAGGAAGAACAACTGATAGAGAATAATCAAAAATTAATGCATAAGATATAGCTATGTACCTTGAGAAGGAGGTCGAGATCTTCCACTACCACAATGATTTTACCCTAGTATCCTTGAGTTTTATCACTTCAGTAGTTTGTTTTCTTTTAGCAGTTAGCACCTCCTTATCAGAAGGCTCCTTATTTACATTCTTGTTGAGCTCATCTACATCTGTACTAACTGTCCCTTCTTGAAGTGCTGAGTGGGGCGAGTTCTCTTGCAGACAGTGAGGCTCCTGCTTGGGTGTTGATGGTTCATGTTACCTATGCAACTCCTGCCTGCAGCAGTTTTAGGCTTCTCACTATATTTTCTTGATGGTTGTGTTTTCTATGCAACTCCTGCCTGCAGAAGTTTTAGGTTTCTCACTATATTTTCTTGCATCACATAGCTTTCACCACCTACACTGTACCCAGATGATTTTCAGAGACTGAAATACATACTACATTTTTCTCCCTAAGTTATCTTCTTTAATTGATACATACACACACACACACACATCAGAAAAGGGTTATTGTTACCGAAAATCATAACCAGGAAAACTCTCCAAACCAAATGATAGTTTAGAAAGCTGACATTAGCTAATTGCAGCGCTGGGTGCATGGGGGATTTTTCCTCCTAACATGCACACCAAGTCACTTGAGGGTGCACATTATATACAGTAGAGTACTTGCACATTCATAGTACATTACACATTCATTTTCATTCATGCACAGGATTGGTTACAAGTTTCTCGCTTCTAATGCAAATTAGTATGCATCCTCAGATAGCAGTACTGAAGTTTTTTACCAACTACACGTGCACACAAAGTGGGGGTTTACCTTCTTTTGAGGGGGGCTATTTGAGTTGCAGGTCACTACAGTTACCTTTGTCCTACTTTCAACTAATTTTCTGTTGATTGCAACACCTTATCAGCTTGTTTTCTCTTGCAGCCAGAACTTTCTCACTTGGAGACCTCTTTCTACATAATGGTGTTCTTAACATTATCTGTTCTTTGTTTCCCAAGATTCACTCCCTTGATTAGAAGTCCTTTCATTCATGAGTTTTGATGACTTGAGATGGTGCTTACTTGAGAGAGTGAGTGATTTAATGACTTGAGAGGGTGGGTCAGATTCACCTAAACTTTAACTAAATCAGAGTTCAATAATTCAGGAGTTTAGACGACATTATGAGATCATGAGAGGAAAAAAAAAATTTAAAAAAGTTAAACTTTCACATATTTCTGGCTGATGTTTATCTTTTTAATAATAAATCTCCAGCTTGCTGCAAGACAAAGCAAATGCTGCAAGTCTTGCAGCATAGCAAGATACAGTCGTGAATGGTTATATGTCGCAGCACTATCAAAACTAGCCGACTGCAACAACTTTTACCACCGCATACCAGGGAACTATTTATTGAAGTTAACCACAACTTGCCCCAGCACAGCCACCAATCCCCCACAAGGTTTCAACAGTTCATCTACTGTCCATACTGTTATAAATTCCGAGTGAATTTTGAGTTTTATATGATTTATTTATGGGGTTAATAAAAGGCAAGTAAACAGCGCTGGGCACGGGGAGTCAGGGCTCCTCTAACACGCACACATGTTACATCGGGTGGCTGGTTTTTTATGTTCCTATGCTAATACATATTCATCACTACTTCTAAGAAAGGCAGGGTTATTGCAACTAGTTTCCAGAATTCGACCCCTTCCACTGGTGCATGCGTATCAGTTCTCGGTGGTCCCTCTGGGGGTCGTTTGGGCTGAAGGCTCACAGTCTTCCTCCCAGGCTGTGTCCTCCAGTCGTCCTTCAGTTTCCTTTTCTTCCTTATTTGGTAATCTCTTGGCTGGATGTCAGAGACTTGTGTAGCATCCCATGCAATAGTTAACAGTCATTTTGAAACTCCTTTGTTCCTCTGTCCCCTAGATCCAGGTCCCAATGTTTATCTTTTAAACCCTCTATTGACACGAATTACTGGACCATTGACACGATTTGCTGGACCGTTTCTTACATGTTGAAGAATGGCTGGATGAGAAGGGTCAGAGATCATTAGAGCATTTGTATGAGCAGAGCCAAATCTAACCGGTGTGCTAACAAGACTAGGCCTCAGCTGAAATTGCCAGCTATGCTGATGGCTGCAGAATTGCAAGGACACCACGACCTTAACAAGCTTCACAAACAACTCTAAGGAGGTATGTGCAGTAAAGATAAAGAAGTTGTTTAAGCTAGCTAACCGCAAGTAGGAGGACCATGTAAATGAGTAGGTAGTGATGTTACCGATTAGTTAATAAGTTAAAATTGATTGATTCTATTTGATTAATTAATTGATTTTATAAAATCATTTAATAGAATTAAAATGTAGAAGGCTAAGGAAAAAAAAAATTATAGGAAACTTGCATCTACGCAATAAGAGTCGTTATGGAATCTTTTGTACGTCTTGTACCAAGGCTAGAAGAAGGGCCTGGAACTATTGTAATAACTCTAGGGTTGGAAGGTTCCATTGTATTTAACCAGTCTTCTGTACGCAGAGGTGTATTGAAATGTCAGAATATGAGATTAATGGGAACTGGGGAGAGTCGACTGGAGCAGCTTGTAGGTGCCTGCCAAGAAACTGTGAACTTTAGTAAAAGGTAATTCCGGCAGGGGGAGATCGCGACCACCGACTCATATACCACCTACCCAAATCGTACCCTAGACCCATTTCTAGACCTTTCTAAGCTTTACTGCGCATAATTGGATATAGGAGGAGAGAATGTAAATGATTTACGGGAAATGTTATGATTATGTATGAATAATTAATGAATATGTATGAATAAGTTCTATATATGGAATCTGATTTTGGGACCTGGTGTGCGTGGATCGTGAGAGGACTCGCTCACGCACCCGGCCGTCAATAAAGAAGTGTCTGCTTATCTACATCACATTGGTGTCGATAAGTTCTTCATTCTGAGATTTTGGTAACATTTTTGGCGACCCAGATGGGACCTCGCTGAAGGAGACCGGAGGAGTCGGGGACCTGATCGGTTCCGGCCGGCACCGAGGATTTCTCGGGGACACCCATCGATCCCCGATCCGTAAGGCTCTTCGCTACGTTCCCTGGATATTTGGTAAGACACTTCTTTTTTTTAATTGTTGTAGTAAGTGGGTGGGAGTCCCACTAAAGTAAGTAAGTAAGTGCACTGGAGAAAGTGGGGGGGAGTCCCACTATAATAATTGTATGGGAAAGAGTGGGATGGAGTCCCACCAGTGGGTTGGAGTCCCACTGAGTAAGTCTACCTGTCAGACGCGGTGAAAGAGCTGCGCAGGGTAGGACTAGGAGTCTGCCCGTAAGACATAAGCGAAAGCTATTGCAGGGTTGGACAAAAGTGTAGACAAGAGAAACTATATGCTATAGTGTTCTCTAAGGTAGTGCCTCTAACAAGAAGTTAAAAGTTTTTGGTGTTCTTTGTTGTTTTGTGAGTTTGTGTATTAAGAAGAAAATTAAGAGGTATAATATTGTGTTATATGTTTGTTTAAAGTAACTGTGGGAAAGTGTGAGTGTGGCTGTAAGAGTGAGACGTATAATTGAAAACGAAAGTGAGTGTGGAGTGTGGATCCGCGAATCGGAGTGATAGAGTTGGATAATTGTGTATTGTACTGTGGGTAATTACACCATGGCAACTAAGTTAACTCCGTTGTTTAAAAGTAAAAGCTTGGGTAATCTTGTGTTAAATGATAAAATCCCGAAAAATTCTCCATTGGGATGTTTACTGGCGCATTGGGGGGATTTATATGAGGATTTGCCAAAGAGCCAGATGATTGAATATTGTAATAATTGGTGGCCACTCTATATATGAGAAGATCAGGAAAAGTGGCCCACTAATGGGACACTGAATTATAACACTATTTTGCAGTTAATGTTGTATTGTAAAAGAGAAGGGAAATGGAGTGAAATGCCAGATGTGGATTTGTTCTTTTACTTGAGACAAAGAAAAGATTGGCAGGAGGAATGTAAGTTAACTATTGGAGATAATTTAGTAATGGCTGTAACCGCTGATAATAAGAAAGTCAAAAAGTGTTGTTCAACTTGTGAAATTGGGAAAGGTTGTTTGAAGAAAAGGATTGTTATTGAGAATGACGATGGACCAGAGTTAGATATATCCCCTCCTAGGAGAGAAATGAATCAGGGTCGAGAATTAAGGATACAAGAACCAGCGAGTGAACCGGATAGCAGTGGAACGGGAGATGTGGGAGAAAGATTATCGGAGATTGTAATTCATACTCCTGTTTCACGGAGAACTCGGCAACAGACCCATATAATAGCTCCCCTGCGACAGGGAGTTGGCAGTGACGGACCAGTCTATGTGAAAATACCTTTTACAGCTACGGATTTGATGACTTGGAAACAGGTAGCAGGAAACTATAGAGAAGATCCTGAAAAAGTGGGCAAGGTGGTAGATACTATAATTAGAACACAGAATCCAGACTGGAGTGATTTACAGGTGATTTTGGATAATTTGTTAGATGATACAGAGAAACAAATGGTATTAAAAGCTGGCAAAACACAAGCAGAGTTGGATGTAATGAGTGGGATAACAGGTGGAACAATAGAACAGAATTTTCCATCTGGGGATCCGCAGTGGGATCCAAATAATGTGGCACATAGAGAAAGACTGAAGCGGTATCAAAAATGGGTTTTATATGGGATTAGACATGCCATGCCTAAATCCTTGAATTGGTCTAAATTATATGAAGTAAGACAAGATAAAAATGAATCTCCCTCAGCATTTTTGGAAAGATTAAAGGAAGCTGCTAGAAAATACACTAATTTGAGAGTGGAAACAGAGGCAGCACAGATACAATTGGCTTTGATCTTTATGGGACAATCGGCACCAGATATAAGGAAAAAACTCCAGAAACTGGAGGGAGAGAATTCAAGGAGTTTAAATGCAATGTTGGAAGTGGCATGGAAGGTATATAATAACAGAGAAAAGGAAGAAAGAAGATCAAGGAGAATAGATTTATTGGCAGTAATGGCAGGAACAGCAGATAGAGGAAGGGGCAGAGGAAGAGGACGAGGATTTAATGGAAGAGGAGGGTATATGAATTGTGGTGATCGGAAATTTAATACCCTCTTAGGAATAAATCAGTGTGCCTTGTGTAAAGAGGAAGGACATTGGAAAAAGGACTGCCCCAGAAACAGGAGTGCTTCTCACAACCTTGCCAAAGTAATGGTTTTAGATAACTGAAGGGGACCGGAGGGGAACCCAGCTGAACCTCTGGTTAAAATTAAGCTGGGAGATAAAGAAGTTAAATTTTTAGTAGATACAGGAGCGACATTTTCAGTATTAAATACTTGTAAAGGAAAAATTGGAACAAAAACAGCCAATATAAAAGGAGCAACAGGGAAAGAAGAAAACAGGCCATTCCTACAACCCATAGATTTGAAATTTGGAAATAATTACACATGAATTTTTGTATGTACCAGAATGTCCGGTACCCTTGTTAGGAAGAGATTTATTATCTAAATTAAATGCACAAATTGTTTTTGATGAAGGAGAATTCTTTTTGAAGATACCCGAGTCAAAAACGGGAGAAGTTTTGATGATACAAGAAAAGGTAAAGGAACAAGAAATTCCACCGGAGGTGGATTTGGCAGTGATCCCTACTGTATGGGAAACAGATATTCCTGGCAAATCGAAACTAGCAGAACCGGTTAAAATAGATTTGAAGGAAGGTGCAGGAACAGTGAGAATTAAACAATATCCAATCAAACCGGAAGTGAGACAGGAATTGAAGAAATTGATTGATAAATTTTTGGAGTATAAAATTTTGGAAGAATGTGAATCTGAATATAATACTCCTATTTTACCAGTCAGAAAACCTTCGGGTGAATATAGACTGGTACAAGACTTGAGAGCAGTAAATCAAATAGTTAAGGATATTTATCCTGTGGTAGCAAACCCTTATACACTGTTAACAGCATTGAGGGAGAATTATCAGTGGTTTACAGTGCTTGATTTAAAAGATGCTTTCTTTTGTATACCTTTGGAAAAGGGAAGCAGAAAACTGTTTGCTTTTGAATGGGAAAATCCTCAAACCGGGCGAAAGATGCAGCTGACATGGACTAGATTACCCCAAGGATTTAAAAACAGTCCAACTATTTTTGGAAATCAATTAGCAAAGGAACTTGAAGTCTGGAAACAGGATAAATCAAGGCCTGGACATTTACTCCTACAATATGTGGATGACATACTGATAGCTACAGAAGAAAGACTTACCTGTATACAGGTGACTATTGACCTCTTGAATTTCCTGGGACTAAATGGATATAAAGTGTCCAGAAAGAAAGCCCAGATAGCCTGCCAGACTGTGATATATCTGGGCTTTGAGATTTCAAAAGGACAACGACAATTAGGAAAAAATCGTAAAGAAGCTATTTGTAGTATACCTGAGCCGAGAAATATTCATGAACTCAGAGCATTTTTGGGAATGACTGGGTGGTGTCGCCTTTGGATCATGAACTATGGGCTAATAGCTAAACCGCTGTACGAGGCCCAAAAGAACTCTCCCTTTGTATGGGGCCCACAACAACAAAAGGCTTTTATAGAGTTGAAACGTGCCTTAATGTCTGCACCTGCCTTGGGACTGCCGGATCTAACCAAAGATTTCCAGCTGTTTGTACATGAAAGACAACACCTTGCACTGGGCGTGTTAACCCAGAGGATAGGAAGCTGGAAACGACCAGTCGGATATTTCTCTAAACAACTGGACACAGTGAGTAAAGGGTGGCCAAACTGCCTTCGAGCACTGGCCGCAACAGTGATGCTCATACAAGAAGCTCGGAAATTGACTTTGGGAAGAACAATAACAGTCTATGTTCCACACATGGTGATAACTGTCCTAGAACAGAAGGGGGGACATTGGCTGTCTCCCAGCCGAATGATGAAATACCAGGTGGTATTGACTGAACAAGATGATGTGATTCTAAAGACAACTAACCTGGTAAATCCTGCAGTGTTTTTAAGTTCCATACAGGAAGAAGGACGACTGGAACATGATTGCTTGACTACCATCGAGTATGTTTATTCCAGTCGTGAAGATCTGAAGGATGTGCCATTGGAGCGACCAGACTGGGAATTGTATACTGATGGAAGCAGCTTTATGGAACAAGGAGTCCCATACGCTGGATATGTGGTAACAACAGAGACTACAGTTATAGAAGCAGGAGCATTGGCGAGTACCACATCAGCCCAAAAGGCAGAATTCATCGCTTTAATTCGAGCCTTAGAATTAAGCAAAGACAAGAGAGTAAATATCTGGACTGATTCAAAATATGCTTTTGGGGTAGTGCATGTCCATGGAGCTTTGTGGAAAGAGAGGGGGTTATTGTCCTCTCAAGGATCAAATATTAAGCATCAAACAGAGATTTTACGATTATTACAAGCAGTTCAAAAGCCAGATCAAGTAGCAATCATGCACTGTAAGGCACATCAGAGTGGGAATACAAAAATAATAGCTGGGAATAATTTAGCTGACAGGACTGCAAAAAGGGTAGCAAAGAAACAAGCATTGCAAATGGCAATAATTCCTTCTAAAACAGTAACCCTTCCCAGGGAAAAACCGAGATATTCAGAAGAAGATGACAAATTGGGTCAGTTATTAAATGCTAAGAAAAACTTAGCGGGATGGTGGGTAACTCCTAACGGACAAGTAGTAATTCCACCTCTTTTGATGAGAGAAATAATTCAAATGAGACATCAAGAATGTCATTGGGGGGCAGTAGCCTTAGTAACATTTTTACGAAAGCAAGTAATATCAGTTAAGATGTTAGGAATAGCCAAAATGGTAACTGCAAAGTGTGAAGTATGTTTGAAAAATAATCCAGTGATTAAGAAAAAGGTTCAAATGGGTAGACTGAAATCTGGTGTAAAACCTGGAGATTACTGGCAAGTAGATTTTTCAGAGTTGCCTAGATACAATGGGTTCCGGTACATCTTGGTAGGGGTTGATACTTTTACAGGATGGCCAGAAGCCCTTCCCTGTCGCACTACACAAGCAAAAGAGGTGGTGAAGTGGTTATTACAGGAAATAATTCCGAGATTTGGAGTTCCTATTGGAATTTCCTCTGACAGAGGTCCACACTTTGTGGCTGAAGTAGTCCAAAGTGTTAGCAAAGCATTGGGTATTAATTGGGATTTACATTCATCTTGGAGGCCACAATCTAGTGGGAAAGTGGAAAGGATGAATCAAACGTTAAAACGACAAATAAGTAAAATTTGTCAAGAAACCAGTTTAAAGTGGCCTCAGGCACTTCCATTGGCGTTATTACGAATCAGAGTACAACCAAAGAGTGGAACCTCAGTCAGTCCTTATGAATTATTATATGGAAAACCATATGAGTCTCCAGAACCAAATCTAAACATACATGTAAAAGGAAAACAAGATGTGTATAACTTTTTGCTTTTTCTAAGGAAAACTTTGGCTGTGATTTGGAGTGTAGTAATTTGAAATAGACCTTTACCCCTGGAAAATTCAGTGCATGATTTCCAGCCGGGAGACTATGTTTATGTGAAGACTTGGACCTCCGAACCTTTGCAGGAGCGCTGGAGAGGACCCTTCCAGATACTGTTAACCACTTTTACAGCTATCAAAATTGCAGAATCGGATGCTTGGATACATTATACTCGAGTGAAGAAAGCACCATGAAGAAAGCATCTATTCCGTGGAAGATTGTGAAACGTAACTCAGAGACTTAAAATTGACTTTGAAACATGTTTAATTTTGCATATCAGGTTATGATTGGGTTTTGGATTTTCTTTTGGTTGGTAGTGTTGGTGGGATCATGGGCTGACTTGGTGGACAGGAACAAAAGACAAATAGAAACAGAATAAGTGATTGACATTCCCAAACAAATGGCTGAGGAAAATTTGATGGTAGGATTGATTAAAGAATTTGCCAATTTACAAAACATCACGCAGATTACTGCTTGTTTGCCAATACCGAGGGCAGTAGGTGAATCTATTCCATGGGGAATTTTAACTATGAATTTGACTAACCTGGAACATAAAAATGAAACCAATTATTGTGAACAGAGGCCAGTGACTCAATGGTATGAGCAAGTAAAAGTCACCAGAAAACAGTGGAAAACCCCAGGTAATCTGGAGGATTGTGAAAAATTGTTAAATTATGTTTTTACCAAAATAGGAAGATTTAAGACTGTGGGATGGTGTTCTTATGATGAACAATTTAAAATCAACGTGAGCAAAAGTGTTATGAAATGGAAGTGTAACGAAACTGGCCAGAGCACCCAGTTAGTAGACCAGTGGGACTCTATATGGTCTATGTCCATATTTTCCCATTTTCAGTATATAGCAAGAACTTCTTGGTGTTTTACCTGGGATGGAAAGGTTTTTTCAGTATTACCCTGGGTAGATGATAGGTCAACTACATCGGGAGAGAAGGAAAATAAAATAGTGCCATGGTGGAAATGTGAAAAAGTGTATGATTGTAATAATGCAGACTTAGTAATTCAAAGAATTCCTCCGTTGGCTGCTGCTTTGAAATATGGTTGTTTTTGTCGAGGTCTTAAGAATACTCTCAATTTAACCAGCGTCTTTACAGTCAGAAGAGGAACTTTGTTTAGTTGTAGAAAATCTTCTATTCGAAGTCCAGGACATTTAGTTTGGGCATTAAGTGATGGAACCTGGACAACACACCTACCATTAGATGGTAAGGTGAAACAAATCACATTAGGCATGCCAACATTGTGTCCGATTTGGAAGAAATCACCATTTAAAGGATCTCTAGAGAATCTAGAATTAAAACGAATAAAGAGATCAGGGATAAATGATGATATTTGGAATGAACCATCTACAGGAGTGAAAATTGGCTGGGCACTGGAATCACTTTTAAATCCTATAGCTTCATATAGAAACAGAGCATGGCTCTATCAGTTAACTGGTCAAGTGGAAAAATTGGCAAATGTTACCAAGAAGGGGTTTAAGGAATTGAATATACAACTACAGGCAACTTCCAGAATGACTTTGCAAAATAGAATGGCACTAGATATGCTCCTACTTAAAGAACATGGAGTGTGTGGATATCTTAAGGATAAACTGGACCACTGTTGTATCCACATTCCAAATGTCACTCAGGATGTGGAACATGATCTAGACCTATTGGGAAAAATTGAAAAAGAAACTGAAACAATTCAAAAGGATATGTCAGAAGATTGGCTTGGGAAAATTTTTAACAAACTGGGATGGAATTTGAGCTCTTGGATACAATCTATAATTAAGACTTTGTTTCTGTTACTAGTTGTCTTTTTGATGAGCATGCTGATATATGCATGTCTGAAGAAACAATTTACCAATGGAATTGCAGTGAGTCGTATGATTATGAGAGAAGTACCAACTATTTTACCAAGACATGATCCATTACCCAAATATGTTGAAACAAAAGATATATGAATAAAGTGAAAGTATTGAAATAATGATTTTCAACACTTTCAAAGGGGGGAAATGTTACCGATTAGTTAATAAATTAAAATTGATTGATTCTATTTGATTAATTAATTGATTTTATAAAATCATTTAATAGAATTAAAATGTAGAAGGCTAAGGAAAAAAAAAATTATAGGAAACTTGCATCTACGCAATAAGAGTCGTTATGGAATCTTTTGTACGTCTTGTACCAAGGCTAGAAGAAGGGCCTGGACCTATTGTAATAACTCTAGGGTTGGAAGGTTCCATTGTATTTAACCAGTCTTCTGTACGCAGAGGTGTATTGAAATGTCAGAATATGAGATTAATGGGAACTGGGGAGAGTCGACTGGAACAGCTTGTAGGTGCCTGCCAAGAAACCGTGAACTTTAGTAAAAGGTAATTCCGGCAGGGGGAGATCGCGACCACCGACTCATATACCACCTACCCAAATCGTACCCTAGACCCATTTCTAGACCTTTCTAAGCTTTACTGCGCATAATTGGATATAGGAGGAGAGTATGTTAATGGTTTACGGGAAATGTTATGATTATGTATGAATAATTAATGAATATGTATGAATAAGTTCTATATATGGAATCTGATTTTGAGACCTGGCGTGCGTTGATCGTGAGAGGACTCGCTCACGCACCCGGCCATCAATAAAGAAGTGTCTGCTTATCTACATCACATTGGTGTCGATAAGTTCTTCATTCCGAGGTTTCGGTAACAGTGATCCTAGCCAATCATAGACTGCCGAGCATGCATAGTTAGATACACTGTATAAATAAGAGCTATTCGGGCTAATAAAATGAATCATGCTTTATCACTCATACTGAGTCGGCTGCGTGTTATTCCCCATCACTCGCAAGTGGCGCCCGAACAGGGACCTTTTACAACTTTGTTTGGAGCGGCGGACACAGAGAAGCACCGGTAGCAGCGACCAGGGGGCGAAGATCGACCGAACACTGACTTGCTCGGTGTGTCGACCAAAGGAGCCTGAACCGTCCAAAAGGGGTTCGCCGTCTGTGAGGGCTACTGCAAAGGCTGCAACAGATGACTACGTAAAAGGACTAATCAAGGAGCAGAAAGAGTGCCTTAATCAAGGAGCAGAAAGCATACCGGCGACATGGATCTCGAGGTAGCCCTAGATCTTATAAAACTCTTTTTGGAAAAGTGGGGTGTAGATTGCGTTAAGCAATTATCGGGTTTAGTTGCATTAGGAAGGGAAAAGGGGTGTTTTCAGGATCCCAACTCACTTTTTGATGTGGTAGAGTGGTGAAAGTGGGCCAAAACACATGGAGTGGAAATGTCCCCCGCGACTGCTCTTAGTCTGTGGACCTGGGACAATTTAGGATCAACACTGTCAGAAGCCCTTGAAAAAGGGGATAAAAAGGCGTCCAGGTTTTTGCCTACATGGGGACTGCTTAGACATGTTGTAGGGGGCTTCAAGAATCCGCAAAATGCGAATGGGGGCTTGAAAAATCAGCAAACTGCGATTGGGTGCTTGCCAAATCAGCAAAATGCGAGTGGAGACTTGTAGAGTCCGCAAGACGCGAGTGGGGACTTGCAAAATCTGCAAGACCAAGTGGGGGCTTAAAAAGTCAGCAAAATGTTAATGAGGGTACATCGTTCAAACCTCCCCTGTATCCCCCTCCAGAACACAGACAAGAGGATGAGGGGGTGGGGGAGGGGGAGAGTCTGTGTCCCTTACCAGACGCCACTCCCCAATGCCCCGAATCCCCTAAATCTCTCCAACTGCATCGACTTATACTTGATACCGATTCCGAGGACGGCAAGCAGAAGCCTCGGTGGACCGATCCCAGCCCCCCTGACTCCCCCCAGCCAGCACACCTTCCCCCCTCGGCGCCGGCCCCCCTTCCCGCGTCCTTGGCACTGCCCATCCCGCCCGCCCCCTCGGCTCCAGCCCTGCCTGCGCAGGATGGAAATGCCAAAAACCCGGATTTGGGTCCAGCTACCACAACGTTATCAGTCACAGGCAATGAAGAAGGTGGAGGTGGTAAAAATCTAGTTTCCAGTGGTACGGTAATGACGCGCGACCCTCGCCGATTTTGGCAGGCTGTAAGAGATGGGGCATTAAAAGACGGGAACTGGAATTTAGTAGAACTGATAGGCGGACCGCTCCTTGATCTTCCTACGCCTTCCACCGATGCACCGCACGCATATCCTATTGTATTGGGAGATGTGGCTGCTGGTAATCCTCACGTTCATACACCATTTGCTTGGAAAGTAGTGCAGGACTTGCAAAAAACTGTTTCGCAGTACAGGGTGACTGTGTTCTGTCACGCACAAAAGCTGTCTGTACTCTACTGTATTACAGCGGTTGAAATGTATTTTGCTGTTAAAAAAAAATAAAAATAAAGGAATTGTAGAATTAGGGAATTGTAGAATTGTACAGAACAACGGAACAGAGACAGTGGGTTGTTTTGAGATTGATAATGTGCAGTTTTGGCCTTGCTTTAATGATGTGCAGCTGAGATCCTGCAGCAAAGAGTTAAATAACTTTGGGGGAGTATGAGAAGAAACTAGGATGAGACAGAAACAAAGGAGGAATGTGATCTCACCCCTAGAAGATAAGGAAACAGCATGAACAGCAGAGAGTAGCCTATAATGAACAGCGCTAAGGAAAGCATATGAATTTGACTGATCACTCAAACTCTATTCATAAGCAGCTTGCTGAGTTAAGAAAAAATGTACAGGCTATAAAGATTGAGAACGGGTTAACGGACTGGCTACAGAGTTTAGGAATTGCTGGATGGTTAAAAGATTTGTTTCTGCACAGGACAACGGTATTAATTGCCACTGTAATCTTTTTAATTATATTGATCTGTGTGTGGAATTGCTTTATGAGAATTACGAACAGAATAATAAAAGGGGTCTGGATTGCTCAAAAACTAAAAGGGGGATTTGTGGAATGGCTGGAAGACAACGGACATATTATGAGCAATCCAGACCAAGTAACTTTGTTGTAATAGCAGGCCGAGCAGGCCGAAACTGTAACAAGCTGCAAGTGTTGTGAAGGTCATATGCAAGGCCAAGGGAGACAAAGAAACTGTATTCGCAGAGAGATAAGAGAGTTGGACAGAAAGATGAGAAAAAACAGGATGCCTGCACAAGGGGGGAGCAGCATGTGGGCACCACACCGGGACCAATCATAGGGGAGATGGAAGTGTGTGAACGAGTAGTTTTAACCTATCGCCTTTTAAATAACAAAGCCTGCGTAGCCTGTGTATTTTTAGCTGGGGTTTAAATTGATGTGAGTCTATTAATAAAGTGGCACTAACTCAAAAAAAAAAAAAAAAAAAAAAGAGGGGAATTGAGGGAATGACCCCAGAGGCACGATTAGAGAAAGCATGTTATGTTTTGAACTTTCTGAAAATCTCTGCTGACCATGCGGTGCCTTCCATTGTGCAACATTTTGTGTCAATTGGTGACAAGCAGCAAAAGCATGAAGGTGTCAGTACGCATGAAAGACCCTCTTACCCGGCATTGGTCGGGACAGCATGAATTGTTAACTTGGGGAAGAGGTTATGCTTGTGTCTCTACAGATGAAGGCCCGCGATGGATACCTGCTCGCTGTGTGCGGCCTGAGCTTAGCGTGCCAGATTGTAGGAGCGCTGCTGCTGCCAGTCAACCCAACAACTAATGTGTGGCCTCCTTACTGAACCAGTCCTTGTTTGGTGTGCCCTTCCTTGAAACTGACTTGCAGACATTGTTGCAAAAAAGTGAATGTATGCAGGGAATGAAGAATCTTACTGAAAGTCTTGATATTTTTGATAATTGATTACCTCTGTAAAATGTTAACCCAAAAGAAGTCAATATTGTTTGCACTTTGAATGTCGATACCTTGTTTGTTAGGCAGTTGAGAATGTGAGTCAAATTTGCCACCATTATATACAAAACAGAGCAACTATTGGTTTTTGCTGTTGGCTCAAGAACATGGCTGTGAGGATTTTGATGGTATGTGCTGCATGGATTTTAGGCACCCCATTGCAGCAACATGTTACCAAAATCTGAGAAAATGTCAGCCTTTTTGGCATCCATTCACTCAATTGGCAGTATTGTCTGTTTGCTATTGCCTTGGTTGCCTTCATGTTTGCAAAGGCCCTGCAGAACATGGCAAACCTGGTACTAGCTGGTCAAAAAACAAAAAGGGGGAATTGTTGGGGTCTGCAGCAGGTCTGCAGATAAGTTAGTTGACTTCAAAGACTTAGCCGTGTATCTTTAAGATGGCCACAAATTTTCAGGTATGTAAACAGGATGTGAAGAATCGGAACTTAGAACCGCAGCATACGGGCACCTACAGCAACAGAAAATAGCAAGCAAGAAAAGGGACACAAAAACCTATCAGGGTCTAACACCTGCTACCACCTTCCCAAGGAAATTGCCAACCGGATTGTTTCTTATTTGTGGTAATAGAGCATGGAATGGAATTCCTTTCCGACCTATTGGTGACCCATGTACAATTGGTCGTTTAAGTCTAGCACTACCACATCATCACCCCAATAAAACTCATCCCACACGCTGGAAAAGAGATACAACTGTCCAATTAAAAAAGGACTGTGATGATAACATAAAATTATGGAATTATGAGGAATTCATTGCTGCTTCAATATTTTTTCCAGGCTTGGCTGCTGGTAAAGCACACTCTAACCTAAAAGAACTGTCTTGTTGGGTAACTAAACAAGCAAATTTGACTAGTAGAGTTTTAGGAGAACTAGCAGATGATTTAGCTCAGACTCAGCATGCTGTCTTACAAAATCACATGGCAATAGACTTTTTGCTTTTAGCCCACGGGCACGGGTGTGAAGAATTTGAAGGGCTCTGTTGTATGGATTTAGAAGATCGTTCTAATTCCATCCATGGACAAATAAAAGAATTAATCAACCATCCTGATGAAATCCAGCAAGACAAGGGATTCTTTGGTCTTGAAGGTTTTACAAATTGGTTTGGTTTGTCAGGATGGATAAAGAGCCTTTTGCAAAGCGCTATGCTTATCATGATTGTAATCATAGTAGTATTATTATTATTTTCTTGCTTATTGTCATGTATGTGTAAAAGCTTAGATCATGTTGTGAATCAGGCCCTGCTCGTACAAAAGGAAAAAGGGGGAATTGTTGAAGGATGGCTGGATGAGAAGGGTCAGAGATCATTAGAGCATTTGTACGAGCAGAGCCAAATCTAACCGGTGTGCTATCAAGACTAGGCCTCAGCTGAAATTGCCAGCTATGCTGATGGCTGCAGAATTGCAAGGACACCGCGACCTTAACAAGCTTCACAAACAACTCTAAGGAGGTATGTGCAGTAAAGATAAAGAAGTTGTTTAAGCTAGCTAACCGCAAGTAGGAGGACCATGTAAATGAGTAGGTAGTGATCCTAGCCAATCATAGACTGCCGAGCATGCATAGTTAGATACACTGTATAAATAAGAGCTATTCGGGCTAATAAAATGAATCATGCTTTATCACTCATACTGAGTCGGCTGCGTGTTATTCCCCGTCGCTCGCACTTACAATCCCTCATTTTCTTTTTAGTATTTTCAATTCGTGTCTCTTCTTCAACTTTTGCTAGTACCAACTGGATTTCATCGTTCAGTTCCTGGGGGGTCCATTTCTTAAGCATCATGATGGGTACATTACCTTTCTTTTCTATCAGAGTCATCACAAATTGGGTACTATTTATTATTTGGCGTATCAATAATGTAAAGCAAGGTATCATACAAGGTATAAATAACAGTATTATTACAACACATTATAGGTCTACATCCAGGATTGATACAATCATATCCGGGAGACAGAGTCCAATTGCAAATGCTTTTTCCTACGGCTCCCACTCCTGTTCGGTTTACACAGTATAGTCCCCGATCTGACGAGTGTAATTGCCATGGGCCTCCTTCTTATTTCCAAAACTGTGTCCCATTATGAACCTCACTCAAATTACTAACCCACCACTTAGGTTCAACCGAGCCAGCTACACAGGACCAACTTTCAGTTCCCCAACAGTCCTCCACAAACCCAACAGTTACTAAGGTTGAAGGCCTTGGCCACCTCCTCCCCCAGAGTGAAAAAGTCCAATCTTGAGGGTATGGAAAATGCCTCCAATCAAGGGGTTGGGTTGCCTTCAGGATCGATCTGGGCTTGTGTTACCATTCAGCCTTTCGGGGTGATCAGGCTCCTGGAAAACTAATTATAATTTTATATGGTTTAAAAGGATTTTTATATTATTTTCTCAGGACAGCGTAACCTTAGTGCGGGAGAAGTCCGGTCGAGGCCCTCTCACTCGGTAGTCAATACCCATAGGGGTTGCCTCCCTCGGTAGACTATACACACCGCAGTGGAGGGTCCTGTCCCGGTCTTGCCTTCTCCCTTTCCTCCCTTTAGTCTTGTCCTCTTTATCTGGTGCCCTTTAATTCATGCAAAGCCGCGTTGCCAGTTGCCAGGGCATTAGTCCCTCTTCAGCCTCAGTTTCGATTCCCCAGGTGTGGATTCAACCCTCCAAGCTTCGGTATTTATTGGCCCCTTTATCCTGGAGGCATGGGTCCAACCTCATTCTGCTGTTCTCACAGCTGTTTCAGTAGCAAGTAAAACAAGGTACGGTCCCTCCCATCGAGGAGTTAATGATTCTTCCATCCAGGTTTTTATTAAGACTTTGTCTCCTGGTTTTATTTCATGAATAGCAAACCCCAGCGGGGCGTTTTGTGCTAAAATTCCCTTTTCCCTCAGTTGTTGTAATTGCTTCCCTATCATAATTACATATTTCTGGCTCTCATAATTCTCTATCAAAGAATATTCCAATGGCATTCCTTGGGAATACAGCATCCCATATAACATCTCATATGGTGAGATACCCATTTCACTGTGGGGCATAGTCCGAATGTCCAATAATGCCAATGGCAAACATCTTATCCAAGACAGTTGGGTTTCAATCATTAATTTGGCCAATTGTTGTTTAATCGTTTGGTTCATTCTCTCAACTCGTCTTGAACTTTGTGGATGCCAGGGAGTATGGTATTCCCATTTAATGCCCAGGGCTGTAGCTAAATCGCGTAACACTTTAGGTGTGAAATGTGTCCCCTGGTCAGAGTCAATACTCCCTACCAACCCAAAACGCGGTATTATATTTTCCATCAGAATTTTAGCTGCCGTAGCGGCAGTTGCCCTCACCACAGGGTAGGCCTCTACCCAATGGGTTAATTGATCCACTATCACCAACAAATATTTATATTGTCCTATTTTCGGTAGCTTGGTAAAATCGACCTGTACTCTTTCGATGGCCTATATGCGATCCTCCGTCCCCCAGTAGGTGTTTGCCTCATACTTTTCTTATTTACTTTTTGACATGTTAGGCACCTTTGTGTAATTTGCCAAGCTATCTCATATATCCCAATGCACCCATAAAATTTCAAAAAACTGATTACTCAATGCTTGAGTTCCCCAATGAGTTTGCAAATGCATCTGAAATAGCAGCTTCTTTGCTTGACTCTTAGGCAGTATTTCTCTGCCATCTGGCAGGACCCATTTTTCTCCCTCTTGCTTTGCCCCTGTAGTCTTTATAAGTCTTATTTCATTCTCCGAAAACTGCCTCCCCCGCCCCCCCTGGTTTTTCCTGGCTCTCCACTCCTTCCAATTCCCTTAATAACAGTATTGGAGAAGGTCTTCGCAATGCAGCTCCCCGAGCTTCTTTGTTGGCTAAGTTATTTCCTCTTACAAGCAAATTTGTTCCTTTTCGATGTCCCCTTACATGTACTACAGCAATTTCTTTGGGCAGTCTCAGTGCCTGTAAAATCTTAATAATTAGCTTTTGGTGCACTAATCCCTTTCCATGTGTCCCAATGAGTCCTCTTTCTTCCCAAATTTTCCCAAAGGTATGGGTTACCCCATAGGCGTATTTAGAATCCGTATATATTGTACCATGCTTCTCTTTTAACAACTCCAACGCCTTCAACAAAGCATATAATTCACAAGCCTGTGCCGACCAAGTAGGACTCAGAGGTCCAGATTCCACCAAATCCAGTTGTCCATTTACTATTGCATACCCTGATCTCCTCTTTCCCTCTATAATCCTGGAAGATCCATCTATAAACAGCTTTTCCTTTTTTTTTCCAATTCTTCCTCTCTTAAATCGGGCCGTATTTTAGTTTGCATTTCAATTACTTCTGTACAATCATGCTGAAGCCCCTCTTCTGGTTTCCCGTAAAGGAATTGAGCTGGACTTTGTACTGTAGTTACTCTTAGTTCTAAATCCGGAGAATCCACTAGAATACCTTCATATTTCAACATTCTGCTATCTGTCAACCATTTTTCCGCTTTTTGTTGTAATACCCCCCTCACGTTGTGAGGGGTGTATACCTTCAAAGGTGCACTAAAGGTAACATTCCTTGCTTCCTCTATTAATAATGCGGTGGCCACTATCGCTTGCAAGCATATTGGCCATCCTCTGCTTACGGGGTCCAACAATTTGGAACAGTACCCTATGAGTTTCTTAATACTGGCCCATTCCTGCATCAATACCCCATAAGCTGTCTGATTTGAGACATTTACAAATAGGTAAAAAGGCCTCCCTAAATCCGGAAGGCTTAATACTGGAGCCTCTATTAGTGTTCGTTTCACCGTCTCCAACTGTCTCTCATCCTCCTCATTCCATTTGATTTTCTCCATTGTTAATTCCTCATATAAGAATTTCACCTTTTCACTAAATCCTTCAATCCAAGGTCTGCAATATCCCAGGAGTCCTAAAAATTGACTGACCTCTTTCTTGGTCCTTGGTGCTGATAGGGCCAGAATTCCTGATACTCTTTCAGGATCCAGTTTCTTTTTCCCATAACTCAGCCGGTGCCCTAAATATCATACTTCATTCTCCACAAACTGCAGTTTCAATCTTGACACCTTCAGTCCCTTTTCTCCCAAAAAACTGAGTAGTTTAACAGTGATTTTCCTCACATCATCTTCAGGTTTTCCTGCCACTAGTAGGTCATCCACATATTGTAGTAACTTCACTTCCCTCTCCGTCTCAAAAGATTGTAATAATTTTTCCAAAGTTTGTCCAAACAGATTAGGAGACTCGGTAAACCCCTGTGGTAATGCTGTCCATTGTAACTGTTGTCTCCTTCCTGTTTCTGGATCTTCCCATTCAAAGGCAAAATAGTCCCTGGATTTTTCTTCTAATGGACATGCCCAGAAGGCATCCTTCAAGTCTATTACACTATACCAAATATGTTGGGGGGGGGTGGGTGTCAAATGATTTAATCGTGTGTAAGGATTTGACACTACTGAGAATTTAGTCACCGTTCTTTGATTCACAGCTCTTAGATCTTGGATTAATCGGTATGTCCCATCAGCCTTTTTTACGGGTAATATAGGCGTATTATGGGGGGGCATACATGGCTCTAAAGTCCCTCCTAGTAATAGCCGATCTATGCCTGGTTTTAATCCCTTCCTTCCTTCTAATGGAATGGGGTACTGTTTTACTCTTATAGGTTTCTGGGGATCTGTTATTTCTACCATTAGGGGTTCCGTTTACAACTTGCCCAATTCCCCTTCCTTATACCATACCCGGGGATCTATATTTCCCTCATCTTGTTTTGTTAATGTATATAACCGGACTTTTCCATTTTCCCCTCTAAGCTTTAAGCCCATTTTGATAATCAAATCCCTCCTCAATAGGTTATATTCTGCTATTGCAAAGAGGGTCCCCTGTGGAGAGTCGGCCAAGTCACGATAATCACACCAATATGGCTACATGCTGTGCTCACTTTATTAAACAAACAGGTCATATTTATAACTTAAACCAACTGCTCACCTGACTTTACACACAGGTGATTGGATAAAATTCTCTGGGCCACGTGGGGGTCCGTGTCACTGATTAGTGGGCATGCTGCAGGCGCCTGATCAGAGTGTGCCGATGAGAGTGTGTTGATTTCACGGTTCCCAGGACTTGCTCTGCACCTGGCTTCTTGTTTGTGCATAGCTTGTTTTCTTTCTCCCACTGCTTGTTCCAAGGACAATTTAAAGTTGCTCTGCAACTTCAACTAACAGGCCTGGGCTGTCCAACCCAGACAATGGTAAAATATGTCCTTGGTCCTTTAAAAATCCCTCTACATATCCCCCTTTTTCTTTTTGGACAACCCATGTCTGTTTCACAATAGATGTTAAACCTTTCTTCACACAAGAAAATAAACAGATAAAAACATTTAAAAAATTATTATAACAAAGCGTATTCCTTCCATCAATAACATCTTTAACCAACTTGTTATCCCAAATCCTCTCAACCATTCATCAAAGGGATTATCATCAGCAAGAATATGCTTCATGTTTCCCTGCAGTTGTGACAACTTCTTGTGCATCGATATGGAATGATCGGAAAGGTTCACACAACACATCCCTTCAAAATCCTCACAACCATGTCCATGTGCTAATAGCAAAAAATCTACTGCAGCTCTATTTTGTAACATAGCATGCCTAACACTATCTACATCGAGCAATAACGAACTTAAAATCTGTGATGTAAGATTAAATTGTTTCTCTCCCCAGCACGCTAACCTTCGTATATTCTTAGCATTTAATTATGCCATTGCCCCCGGCATAAATATGGAGGCTAGGACATTTGCTGTTACTGAATGTAGATCGACACGGTCATTACATGTTTCATCAAAAGTGCGCAGTGCCCTCCGTGATCTATGAGATTTTTGAGCCATTTTCAATGTGTCTTTCATATGTGGAGCAAAGAAAGTCAAACACCCTAAATAACATGGTCCACCGACAGGATACAAAGGAATCCCTGGCCACGCTCTGTCCCCACATATCAAAAAGACTCCCGGTGGCAACTGATAACCCCCTGGTACATCTACATGGAAACCCCCAGTTTTCAGTTCACCCCGAATAGGTGAACCGGTTAGATTTTGAAACCCTGTATAAAACCCCCGTTCACCTTGACGTGTTAGCCATAACTGCCACGGGTCACCAACCCAAATTACGCCAGTGCCATTCACGGGCTGAAGTGGTGATGACATGTGGGTACAGTCTGCCATACCAGTTGCAGTTACATTAACATATTCAACAGGTACAACGCTAGCCAATAGGTCTAACTCCTGTAAAGGTAAATGATGTGGCTGATTTAAATTCTCAATAACCGTCTTCTGCCACGCTGCATTACGCATAGAAGGCCAAACATATTGCCCATTTGGACTCATACATGTACCATTCTGATTGGAAGTCAGATCCACTGCTTTAACATTCCAAAAAACCATCAAAATTTGTTTCATTCTCTTGCAGGGGAATACCAATTAAACAAGTTCTAAAGGGGTTGTCTGCCTGTTGCAGACTTAAACAAAAGTCTGTTATTCCCATGATATTTGCCCATGTCACCCATATGTTTGTCCTAGGCAAGATGTCAAAAATACTTTGGCCTATGGGTAAAAAATTCAAGATCGCAAACCAAGTCCACGACTCAAACATGTTTACTCTTGCAATTCCCACTTTTTTTTTTTTTTTTTTTTGGCTACATTCCACCCCACAAATCTGTGCTTTCACAGATTCTGATGATGTATACTGTATCCAGTCAGCATGGTTATACACTAGTCGTATGCTTTCTCTTGCTTCATGCCCAGTTACTAATCAAACACATACACCTTTTACACCATTTACATTTAAACTTTGGCTTACAGAACCATTTTACCCCACATAGCATACATCGGCATAATATCCGCGAGTTACATCCCTTGCAACATAGACAGTTTATTCTGTCTGCTCGCTCTGAGTCTTCTCTTCTGTCTTCTGATCTTGACATACAGGTCGCACAAACTTGCTAGGGACCCATATAGGTCCTTTATCTGTGGAGATACAAAAATAACCTCTACCGATAAATAACACCGGACTAGGTCCTTTCCATACGCCTGAAGCCATATTTTTATACAAAACATTCAAACCAGGAACTGTAGTTGTTTGGTTCCCTCGCGCTGTTTGGTGATGTATAACAACAGGTGGTCCCTCTCTGTCCTCCGTAAGGGAGAGATAGTTTAAGGTAAACAACACCTTAGTCAACCATTTAGTTACATCTATGTCCTGCGATACTTTCTGTCTCTGAAGATAATCCTTCAGGGTACGGTTTGCCCTTTCAACAACTGCTTGCCCCGTTGGGGAGTGAGGAATCCCTTTAATGTGTTTAATTCCCCAAATTGTCATAAACCTAGGGACTTGTTGACTACTATACGCTGGACCATTGTCTGTCTTTATTTCTGCAGGTACTCCCATGACAGCCAAACAAGACATTAAGTGTCTCTCCACATGTAACGCCTTTTCACCGGTTTGTGCAGTGGCCCATATAAAATGAGAATAGGTGTCAATTGTGACATGCACATACTTAAGCTTCCCAAAGTCAGGTACATGTGTTACATCCATTTGCCAAACCTGAAGTGCCTTCAGACCTTTTGGGTTAGTGCCCACCCCTAAACCAGGCCCATGATGACTACATTGAGGACAGGAGCGGACAATACCCTTTGCATCTGCTATGGGTATTCGATACTGTCAATGTAAAGACTTTGCATTCTGATGAAACATCTCGTGGCTGTTAAAGAGCTTCTTCAAACTTATTTGTTGGAGGAGTTATTGCCAGACAGCTGACTGCTTCATCAGCTCTAGCATTACCTTCGCCCAACCCAATGGTCCACTGATGACTTCTAATATGCATAATACAAAATTCACGTTTTCTCTGTCGAAGAGTACTACACAGTTGTATAAACATTTCACCAAGATGTTGGTTCTTTGTCTCTCTCAACAAGGCATCTTCAATGCGCTGTACTACACCAACTACGTACAATGAATCTGATACTATGTTTACAGGTGTATTGTTCCAGCTTCCCAATGCCCAACACACTGCTTTCAGTTCTAAGGTTTGAAGGTTGTCCCCTGGTTCACCGGTTTCTGCCACTGATTATCAGATTGCAAAACACACGCAGCCTTCTTCATCTTCCTTCCTGCATCTGTGAACACCGTTGGCCCTTCAACTGGTCTTTTTGAGCATAATGGTCTAGCAATCCACTGGTAATGCTCTAACATCTTCCAGAGAGGTCCTTTTGGCCGGTTGTTGTGTACAACACCTGTATAGCCCATCAAGGCTTCCTGTATGGCTGTTGAATGTCTCAGGAGCCACTCATGATCATCACCACGGACTGGAATACTGATATCTGCCAGTTCAGTCCCATCAATTTCAACAATCCCGTCTCTTCCTTTTCTCACCAAGGCCGCTACTGCTTCAGGGAGACTTAAAATACAATGTCTGGGTTGCAATGGCAAAAACAACCACTCTAAAACGATCGCCGTATTTTCCCCCTTTTTCTTTTGCCATTGCAAAATAAAGGCAAAAGATGAAGTGGCAGTATTACAAATCAAAACAGATAACAGATGACTCGCCATTCGGCAACCACACCAGCCAGTCTGAATCTTGCGGGACACAACTTCTAGGGCAGTCCGCTGTTCTGGTGAACAAGTTTGAGGACTGTTGGCTTCGGTGCCATGCAACCGGGATCGGAACAGTTGCAAATCATCATTAGTGAGTCTCTTTGTGTGTCATCAGGGTGTAAGGGAATCATGAAAAAGACAGAACAGTCTTTCAAGTCTATCACAACAATTTCCCAAATCTGAGGGATCATCATAAAAGGTGGAAGAGCATGTTGCAACACTCCCATCGCTAAAAACTGATCATTAGCCTTCCATAAATCATTTCCCAGTTATGTGCATCAAGATTATTAATCAGTACTGGACAAGCTAACGAGCTGGTCACCTGCCAATCACCCTCCAAAATAGCATCACGAATAACACCAGACCAACGCTGTAGAATTGGATCTTTTCTCGAGTTCAGCATCGGTGGGGTAGTTGGGCTAACTGGAGGAACTACAGGGATTGAAGTAGTAGGCAGGTTCATTTCAACTCGCTTTTCCAGTTTTGTTAATTTAGCTATTACCTCCTGTAAGGATTTCTCTGTATTGTTATCACAATGCTTCTCCCTGCCTTCCTCCTCAAATTCGTCAGATGATGTTTCAGGAAGAGGAGGATACGACATCGACGTCGGATGGCGCTTTTGCCCACCCTGATGTGACCTACGAGCTGTAGCCACCCTCCGTTTTGGTCTTGCTCCACCCACAGCTCCAATTGGTGCAGCAGGACTCGCTGCCCCGCCTTCCTCGGGAGGCTCAATCGCCTCTTCCGGTTTCTGCTCAGTTACAGCAGGCTCCCGAGGAGTAACTTCCGGTTTGTCCGCTGTTTTATCTACAAGCTCCTGCACTGTTGAACACGCAGGGGCTGACATACCCTTCATAGGACGAGTATGCCCAACTCTGAAAAGTGTAGCCAAGAGAGAAGGCTTAGGTGAATCACCCTTCTGCTCTATTGGCTTTTCTCCCACATCTCCTCCCAATGCTTCTATAGCTGCTGCCGCTACTTTCTTTTCCGCCTTCATAGTTTCCAGAGTGTTAACTATTGACTGCCATGTAGCTCCTAACGCTTTAGATTCTTTTCCTTCTTTACCTCCCTTGATCATAGTATCCCAGAGGCAATTTCCCACTTCTCTCCATTCCGTACTACTAAACAATAACGCGGGCTCGGGAATCTTATCCTTTTTTCGTGCCCAGTGAACGAAAGCCTCCACTTCTGTTCCTTTAATGCTCTCCCCTCTCTTAAAGAGGATACTAGTTAAAAGTTTAATTGCCGTGTCTAATTCCATCGCGGACTTCCTGAGCGCTCCCCCCTATCACAGAAAGGGTATCAGCGGAGAGCCCCACCACACTCATCGTGATCTTCTTTAGTGGCCCCCCCTCTCTCAGAGAGGAAATCAGCGGAGAGCCCTGCCGCGATTTACTCGCGGTCTTACCTCTGGCGGGGGTGCCATCTGCAGCTCTACACCAAACTCTGGACTCCGCTTTTTGCCTTCCAGGTTCCGCCCGCCTCCGACCTCCAGCTCCCTAATCGGACAACTTCCCTTCGGGTCCGATGCATGGAGACTGCCGCGTTTAAGCGAACAGCATTTAAGTGAACAGCATTTAAGCGAACCGCATTTAAGCGAATAAATGGGTCCCTGTTCGGGCGCCAGCCGAAGACGGTCCCCCGTGGAGAGTCGGCCAAGTCACGACAATCACACCAATATGGCTACATGCCGTGCTCACTTTATTAAACAAACAGGTCATATTTATAACTTAAACCGACCGCTCACACGACTTTACACACAGGTGATTGGATAAAAGTTTCTGGCCACGTGGGCGTCCCTGTCGCTGATCGGTGAGCATGCTGCAGGTGCCTGATCAGAGTGTGCCGATGAGAGTGTGTTGATTCCGTGGTTCCCAGGACTTGCTCTGCACCTGGCTTCTTGCTTGTGCATAGCTTGTTTTCTTTCTCACACTGCTTGGCTCAAGGACAATTTAAAGCTGCTCTGCAGTTTCAACTAATAGGCCTGGGTTGTCCAACCCGGACAATGGTAAAATATGTCCTCGGTCTTTTAAAAATCCCTCTACACTTCTGGAACAAGTAAAAGATCATTAAGACCCACATAGGTCTCAGATTCTACCTCAACATTTTCCAGTATTGACACAGGGAAGGATTCCCCTTTTGCCCCTACCATGGACATTTGCTTATTCCACCTTTTGAGTCCATCTGGTATATTCCGGATGGTCGATCTTTTGACCCCCGTATCTACCAGAAACAAAACTTCTTCCTTGTGGGGGCCTATTAATAACTTTATCAAGGTCTCTGTAGATGTTTGTGTCCCCTGAAGGTATAGCCCCTGACACTTCTAATCTTCCTTAAACATTTTCTCATCTTTCTGTCTCTTCCGACAGTTTCTCTGCAAGTGTCCTCTCATCCCACAATAATAACAAGCTGGTAAGTTCCCATCCTTCTTTTTCAGTCTGTTGTCTAAGCTACCTCCCTTATCTTTTCCTTTTTCCCCTCCTTTCTGGCTTTCTCTGATAGCAGCCACAAAAATTTTTGCTTTAGCTTTCTGTCTTTCTTCATCACACCTCAAAAAGTTTTTTTGAGCCTCTCACAACAATTCCTCCAATCCCCTGTCTTGCCAGTTATCCAGTTTCTCTATCTTTTTCTGTATATCCTCCCATGATTTTGCCACAAACTGAGTTTTCAATAGCGCCCACACACACACACGGGTGAATCTGGATCCAGGCCAGAATACGTTTGGAGGCTTTTCCTTAACCTTTCCAGCCATTCCGTTGGGGACTCCTCTTTCTTTTGGTCTTCATTGAAGGCTTTAATATTCTGTCCCCTCGGTACTGCTTCCTCGATGCCTTGAATTATTATAGTTCTAAGATCCCTCACGTTCTGCCTCCTGCCACCGTTTGATGGTCCCAGTTAGGGTCCACATTCGGCCATTTTGTATCTCCAGGCGGTCCGGCTTGATTTTGCCTCTCCCATATTCTCATACCCGCTTGCCTAATCATTCTCCTTTCTTCCGTTGTGAAGAGGATCCCCAAAATCGACTGCATTTCCTCCCACATATATGTGTTGGGTCCCAGGAATTGGTCTAATCTCTCTGCGACCCCTAGAGGGTCATTCAATAAATTACCCATTTCCTTTTTAAAATTCCTCACATCTGACCTATTGAGGGGCACCGTCACAAAGCCTGTTTCTCCCTGATTACCTCCCAAGGGTACCTCCCGCAGCGGGTATAAACCCCTCTGCTCCTCAGCCCCTTCCTGTTCCCTTTCCCTGTTCCTTTGTTGACTCCTTGTCCTTCGGGCAGGTTGGGATGGGCTAGGGGTTGGTGCAGTTGGGGAGCGTTGGTTATATGGAGGGGGTAAATTATCAAGGGGCTCCCACTCCTCCTTATCTTCCTCACCCTCCTTTTTTGTAGTTAAACTAAATATCTGAGTGGCAGGTGCTTCCATTAGTCCCAACCAGGCCGCAGCATACTTGCTCTCTTCCAGATCCACAGGTGTTCTGCTATTAACATAAATGTTCAAAGCCTGACAGACCCAGTCCTCCGTGGACCCGAACATCAGCCAAAATACGTGGGGTCTTAAGGGTTCTTTTGGCCATTTAACCATACAAAACTGAATCATTTTTGCCTTGTCCTTATGTTTAGTGCTTTTTAAGCTATTGCAATATCTTAGCATTAGCCCTAAGGGACTATCCAGTTGAATGTCTGGGAATTTTCCTCCCCTTTTAAACCAGAGGCCCCTCCTTGAACCTTCCGAGTCTAAGGATCTGCTTTGTCCCTGACCCATTACTGGAACCTTCTATACAAAAAGTTCTCAACTCCTGGCTGTGCCTGTATCTAAAGGTGTCTTGCGAGTGTTATCCCACCCACAAACACTTAGAACGATCACTTCGGTCCTTCACTGGCCGAGTCCCTTGCGGGATATCGGAACTGCAGTTAAAAGACCTCTGCACTCACTTCGGAACTGAGTTCCATCTCAGTCACACCCTTACACACAGTCACACAACCGTATCCACCCAATCAAACGGTATACTCACAAAACAATAAATCTTCGTTCAGATCTTCATGCGCAGAATTACGGGTACCGGAGGAGGGGAGAGCTCTTTGTTCTTTACTTGCCTCTTATATTCGTAATCCTGCTGGGCTCCGCACTGCTCCTGGTAAGGGCCACAAAAAAACCAGGGTGGGGGCACCTCCCTTAGCCATTCACAGTCTCGGGACCCAAGAGGATCACGTCGGGGTCACCAAATTGTTATATATTCCGAGTCAATTTTTAGTTTTATATGATTTATTTATGGGGTTAATAAAAGGCAAGTAAACAGCGCTGGGCACGGGGAGTCAGGGCTCCTCTAACACGCACACATGTTACATCGGGTGGCTGGTTTTTTATGTTCCTATGCTAATACATATTCATCACTACTTCTAAGAAAGGCAGGGTTATTGCAACTAGTTTCCAGAATTCGACCCCTTCCACTGGCACATGCGTATCAGTTCTCGGTGGTCCCTCTGGGGGTCGTTTGGGCTGAAGGCTCACAGTCTTCCTCCCAGGCTGTGTCCTCCAGTCGTCCTTCAGTTTCCTTTTCTTCCTTATTTGGTAATCTCTTGGCTGGATGTCAGAGACTTGTGTAGCATCCCATGCAATAGTTAACAGTCATTTTGAAACTCCTTTGTTCTCCTGTCCCCTAGATCCAGGTCCCAATGTTTACCTTTTAAACCCTCTATTGACACGAATTGCTGGACCATTGACACGAATTGCTGGACCGTTTCTTACAGTACTGTTTTTTCATCCTTTTTGGGCCAGTCCACCTTGCTTTTTGCCTCTGTAGGGATGCCTCTCAAGTTTACTTCTCGAGGCTGAGTGATTCCTTGACACAACAGTGAAATAGCTAAAGCTGAAAATCATTCGGTAAGTACACAGACCTTACAACTAGTGCTTCAGCACTTGTAGATAACAGACTGGCTAACAAGGACACTGTCTGCACGTGTAGATACAGACAAATAGCTAAGCTGTACGCAAGAACTGTGTTGTCTGCAAGATGTACTACCCGGGAAGAGAACTAGTACAATCTGGTTCTGTGGTTGCTGATGTGGACTACTCGGCTTTTTCCCTCTTTTCCAAAGGCAAAAAGTACATCTTGAAGAAGACTGCAAGCCTTCCTCCCAGAGACCCCGGCCCAGGACCACCACATGTCAAAGTGCCTGTGCCAGAGGGAGGAGACTTATGATAATGAGTTCTTGGAACTAATTGTATTAACCCTGCCTTTTCTTGGGAATCTAATGAATACGTATGCTTCTGTTTAATAAGTACCTGCTTACTTAACTCCTCGGTGTGCAAGTTAGGAGGAGCTATCCCCCTTGCACCCGACGCTGCAATAAACATATCTACTTTATAATTCTCCGTGAGTTGTAGATTTGATCCCGCACATCAACAGATTCTCGGCAAGTGAATAATACATGCTAAACTTTAAAATCTTAGCTAAGTGGTACAACAGATTGCTTGTGCACATATAATCCTTTAGACATAAACTGTTGGCCAAGTCTGGGACTAAGTCTGGATCTAGCCACACCTAAACTCCCCTCTGAGAAAGAGTTTAGAACACAAGGGGGTCCTTTCTGAACCTCACGACTCAGCAGGAGAGTCTCCCTGACAGTTTTGTCTGACCCTGTCCTCTGTGCAGTAAATAATCACGTGTACATTACCATCAAATCTTGTTAAACTACTGTCACATTTACTATCAAACTTTGTTAAATCTGTTTTATACCAATAAACATATCGCTACTTCTCCCTTATAAGTGCATCACTCCATGACAAAAGTATAGGATCATGCACAGCAGACAAATTCAGAAAGGAAATAAAGCCCAGTTCATTAACACTGGGAATAAGTGAAGGTAATTCTCAAGACTTACGAAGAGCTAAGTTGATTTACTGTTGAAAAAAACCTCCACATCAGATATAAGAACATGGGACAGGCTTGATCTGTGTTGGAGGCACAAATCCCCAACTGCTATTTTTCCTGAACAGAGAAGGGCTAAAAGAACTCTTAACTGCCCTATAAATGCATAAATGGGATAATAGCAGCGGCTAGAAAGCACAAAGTACTAGGTCTTTCACAAATTCTTGGTACAGTTTTCCCAATAGGGAATTTCTCGTTCTGGTACCCACTGCTTCAGTTAGGAACATTACAGAGCTTCAGTCAACAAAAAAACTACAGCAAGTGAAACATTAGAAGCACTTATGAAAAAAGGAAAAGGTAAAAAGGATGGTGATAGGGAAATGAGGGTTTTTTGGAGGATGTCCAAGTATTGCATCATTGCCATTTCATACATTCATTAAAGGAAAAGTTAAACGTTTTAGACATTTGCCAAAAATAAGCCTTCCCACGCCTCTGACATATAGCTTTCCAGTAAATACTATGCTATCTACTCTATTTGAGAAATCAACTAAAAAACTTTTTTTTTCCCACTGAGTTCCTTAATAACATTGAAAAACATTCTCTTTCTGGATGCTCATTAATATTTTTAAAATACAAATAAATTAATTTAATATGTTAAATTTAAAACATAATTATGACCTCTATTTTACAAAAATAGGCACAGACATTTCAATATTGCACATGAAATAATTTCAACAGCTCCTATCCGTTCAGCCATTACCTTCCATACAAAGTTGGATGAAATTTTGACATGTTTTTGGTGCTTCTTTTGACCAAAATTCTATATCAATATCTCCTGCTGTTGTTCTCAGCAAAACTTATAAAAATATACATAAATACATCATTACTTTTATTGCAACTTAGTCACTGATCAAAGAATATCATTACTGAGTTAAAAAATACTTCTGAATTCATGACATCAGTGACAGTAGTAGATACTCAAATATACCGGGTCACTATTGTTAGTCCTACATAGTATTTCCAATACTTAAGATACAGTTCTGAGCTAATAAGTGTAAGACTTCAAGGCCAATGACCTGGTACCTGACACATGATAGAAACTTAGATACTCTTTATCACTTCCACAATGAAACAACATGGAAAAAGAATAAATATGCCTTAAATCTCCAAAGACATATGCCTCTCTTACAAGACAAGTTATATCATTAAATTCAGCAAGAAATCATAATAAAATTAAGGTAATGTCTTCAAGAGCTATAACATCTCAAACTAACTTCAACCAAGCCAGCACTACAACATGGAAACACCCCCCCCACACACACACGATATTCTCCTCACCTGTTCCCCTCCACCCCCTGCAATGTACAATTCCTTCACACCCCCTGCAAAAGCAACCACAGTGCACAACCCCCTCACCTGCAATACCCTTACACACAGAGGGCACAACCTTTTCACCCAGATAACCCCTTGCACACACATAAAGTGTCCCCCTCACCTGCAAAGCCCCCCCCAATGCACACAATTTCCTCACCTGCATAATCCACAAGTAGCACACAACACCTTCACCTACACTGCAGTATGGCTCCCCTCCTCCCAATGGTCAGCGCCATGCTCATCGCTACCCCTGCCTCTGGCATGGGCGAGCCTCATCTTGCCATTAGTGAGGGGATCCTGGATGTAGTTGTTGCTTGTGATCAGGAAAGGAACATCCTGGCAGGTGACCACCTGAGACCAACACTCAGCTATGCTTCACTTCTCTTTCTACTGCCCCAAATCTTGGGCGTTTCTATGCAGACCAGTGAGGTGGGGGAGAGGGTGCCCAAGACAGGAGGAAGGGATGAGTCAGAGTCTCCATGGGAGTCATTAAGGAGCAAATTAATTTCAGAAAGACCTAGAGACTTCTCCAGACACATGCAGTCCCTCCCCATGGCTCCCACTCAGTACTAAGGTCCTTTGTCCACCCTGCGAGTGGCATTGTCCAAGAGTGTGCTGGGCAAAACCTTCCAGTGAGGAGAGGCACCACTGCAGGCCTGGGCTGGACTGGTGAGGATGGCAGTAGGACATACAATGGCTTTGCTGTGTGAGGGACTCCTGGATGGGTCTGTGGGGAGAGAAGGACTGACTGACCCCAGGGCCAGCATGTTGAGAAGGGGAAAGAAGCGGCAGGCTGATGGAAAATTACGCAGTGAGGGCATGTGACTGTGTGTCACAGTGGGAAGTGTGAGGAGGGGAGGGCGGCAGGGGTGGTATATCTCCCTAATGCCATAGGGGCTGCAGGTGGAGAAACATTGCTCTGGCCTGTGCAGCTGGTTTTCTAAACCAACTGTCGTTGGCATATTTTGAGGGAGGGAGACGGCTGGGAGTAGGTGAGGGGGTGTCAGGACAGCTGTTGGTGAGGGCAGCCATGCAGTCGCTTTCTTCTAGGCCTCTCTCCAATGTTTTGGATGAGTGATGACCAAGTGCTATGTTCTTATCATCTGTTAGTTTAAGCCACCTTCTTTAATGTTTGATCCAAAGAATGGTTATTGTCAGACTTGCTTTTCCTCCTCATGTTTTGTTCTGGATTAACATTTGTGTCCCACTAGATTATTGTTTAAATAGAGCCGTTGAGAATTATGGTGAGGTAGTACAGGGAGAAACGCTTGCAGTATTTACAAGGTATTTAGATCTATGTCAGCCAAACACATAGCTTCACAACTTTTTATTGATCCTGAGACATGAGGAGTGTTTCCTTGGAGAACAGCTGAACAAGCCTGAACTTTGGTAATAGGTAAACATTTCTCTTAACAAAAGAGAAGACCTTAATAAGCTTGTTCCCATTCAGGGTGGGGGTGTGTGTCTTGAGGAAGACATCTCATGTTTCCATTCAAAGGCTGGCAAAGATTTTTTTGCAACCTTGTGTTCAACTGAATGAATGAGATCTTTAGTGATAATTGCTGCTATGTCAGTTGTTAATTTTCTCGAGGATTGGTGCTTGAGAAAAAGGGAGTGAGAAAAGAAAACTTCTAGTAGTTTCTTTGCTTTTAATCAAATAAAACATCTAGTCTAAACCCCTGCTTCTAGCATTATCATTTAAAGCTAAAAATAATAATCAAATTTCAGTATCGAGGATTTGGTGGGAGCAAGGAAGATCAAGCTCTGTACACCTGTCCTCTACCTAGGTAGAGGGGGCTTAACCTTTTCAGACACTGTCAACAGGGTCTAGGAAGATACCAGTCTACTGCTATGTAAAGGTTTAACTCCTATACATTTTTGTATTTTGGGGTTGTTTTTTTTTTTCAGTCTCCACTGTGAAACACAGACTGTGTCTTAGTTAAAAATGTATTTGAGTTGTGAGATGTAACTTTGTGTAAAGATATCCAAGTCACATCTGAATAGCTATTCCATTAAAACTGGAGCTGGTGTTACCTGTCTGACCTGCCAGCTTTACCAAATTCAGCAGTGAAGTACTATTCTTCTATTACTATTCTGCTGGGTGATTCTATTGGAAATTCTGACAAATGGCACCTGCATATGTTACGGGAGATTTTGCAGTACATGCATGAGTATATTGACTTCCCTTGCATGAAACACTGAATCTTTCTGTTCCTACAGGTCTGTTACACAGTAGGGATGTAGTTTATTGAATATTTCAGAAAACTGAGACAAAGTAGGTACCTTAGGTGATCTTGTTTTCGAGTCTCAAAGTGTATTGAACAAGCAGATGCTGTTTGGGGTATTTTATTTATATGACATTGAAGCATACAGGTATTTGTTCCTTGTTTCTTGGCACACGCTTTTGTTTTCCCTACCCCCTTACCTCTCATGGGTTTCTCATGGTTTAACCCCAGCCAGCAACTAAGTACCATGTAGCTGCTCGCTCACTCACACACACCCCACACACACACCCCCCCTGCTCCAGCGTGATGGGGAGGAGAATTGGGAAAAAGCATCAGTTGTGTGATGTGCAGAGGAAATCCTCCCTCTGAACATCCAGCCCAGCACTGGCAACCAGGGTGCCAGAAGGAGCTTTGCTTCACTACCAATCACTTCTGAAGCAGCTTGAACCCCTACATAAGCTGCCAATATCTCTTTTTCAGTTGGAGATTATAGTGGGCTTCAGGTCTTCTATATCCCCAACTCCAAAAGCCCAAGGGTCGACCTCAAGTCTCCCCTGTTGTTTTCTGCCAGAGGCTCCTGGTAGGCCCATTCTCCTCAGCTGCAGTGTAGAGCATGTTCTTTACATCTTGCCCTGTACAGACTGGCCCAAGGGCTAATACATGAACTATCTCCCATCTAATTTGTTCAAAGGCTTGTTGTTGCTCAGGGCCCCATTTAAAATCATTCTTCTTCCAGGTCACTTGATAAAAAGGGATTACATTCATACTGTAGTTTGGAATGTGCATTCTCCAAAAACCCACAATGACTAAGAAAGCCTGTGTTTCTTTCTTACTAGTTGGTCGAGACATTGCTGTTATTTTGTTGATCACATCTATTGGGATCTCACAATGTCCATCTTGCCATTTTATTCCCAAAAGCTGGATCTCCTGTGCCAGTCCCTTGACTTTACTTTGTTTAATGGCAAAACTGGCTTTCAGGAGGATTTGGACTATTTTCTTCCCTTTCTCAAAAACTTCTGCTGTGTTGTCCCACATGATGATGTCATCAATGTATTGCAGATGTTCTGGAGCTTCACACTGTTCCAGGGCAGCCTGGATCAGTCCATGGTTAATGGTATGGCTGTGTTCCCACCCCTGGGGCAATCGATTCCAGGTGTACTAGATGCCCCTCCAAGTGAAAACAAACTGTGGCCTGCACTCTGCTGCCAAAGGGATTCAGAAAAATGCATTTGCGATATCAGTGGGGGCATACCACTTGGCTGCCATTGATTACAGTTCATATTGAAGTTCTAGCATGCCTGGCATGGCAGCACTCAGTGGCGGTGTGACTTCATTCAGGCCACGATAGTCCACTGTTATTCTCCATTTTCCATTTGACTTTTGCACTGTTGATATGGGGCTATTAAAGGAGGAACAGGTTCTGCTGATCACTCTTTGGCTCTCTAGTTGGAGAATCACCTTATGGATGGGAATCAGGGAGTCTCGGTTTGTGCGATATTGCCGCTGGTGTGTTGTTGTGGTAGCAATTGGCACTTGTTGTTCTTGGACCTTCAGCAACCCCACAGCAGAAGTGCCCTCTGAGAGATTGGGCAAGGTAGACAGCTGCTTAATTTCCTCTGTTTCCAAGGCAGCTATACTGAAAGCCCACCGGTACACTTTTGGGTCCTTAAAATACCCTCTCCTAAGTTAGTCTATGCCAAGGATGCATGGAGCCTCTGGGCCAGTCACAATGGTTTTTGCCACTCATTCCCAGTCAGGCTTATTTCAGCCTCCAATACAGTTAGCTGTTGGGATTCCCCTGTCACTCCAGAAATACTAATCGGTTCTGCCCCCTTATACCTTGATGGCATTAGAGTACACACTGTGCACCGGTGTCTACTAGAGCTTTATACTCCCGTGGGTCTGACGTGCCAGGCCATCGGATCCACGCAGTCCAGTAAACCCGGGTATCCCTCTCCTCCACCTGGCTGGAGGCAGGGCCCCTCTAATCCTGGTCATAGGATTCTCCACCAGGGCAGCAAGCAGTGCAGAACAGCTGTTGCAGTCCTTCCCACTTACTTCTTGCAAAAATGGATTAGAATTCCTTTCCATAGGATCAGGAGTACGATCAGCCCTTACTCTCTGTCTGGAAAACTGCCCTCTGGAGACTGGAGCATCATCCTTCCTGGAAGACTGCTTATTTGTGATTGGTTTTCCTTGCAAGTCACACATTTGCGCCTCCAGGACTGAGGCAGGTTTTCCATCCCACCTCTTCATGTCCTCTTCGTGGTCCCACAGGTAAAACCACAGGGTACCCTGTGGTGTGTACTGTCTATATTCTCCCTCTTGAGCAGAAGGGCGCTTGCTGTTAATACCTGACGTGTCTGTACAGGAGGGTAGTAGGATCTGTCCTCCTTGAGTCACTGGACCAGTCTCTCCACAGCTGAGGTGAGGGAGGTAGAGATGTTATCTTCATATTCCTGGAGTTTCTGAGCCACTTTATCCACTGTCAGTTGCTCTTTGTCACTCCAGCTCATTACTGCCAATGTGTTTGCATATGATAATGGAGCATTCCATACAAAATTTCTTCCACACGGATTGTGCATAGGACTTCATTGAGATCTGTGGGTAACTGTGCATTGTCCTGGTCATAACAGATCATCTCTTTCATGGCTAATTCGCTCAGGTACTGGATACTTTTCTCTATTGCAGTCCACTTGCCTGGGAGACGTGTAATATCCTCCTTGAAGGGATACCTTTCCTTCATGATTGACAGGAGTCACCTCCAAAGACTGAGGTCTTGTTTCCCTCTTCCAACTGCCTTGTCAATGCCCCCTTCTTTAGAAAGGCATCCCAGCTGTGTGGCTTCCCTACCCTCTAATTCAGGGGTCCTCAAACTACAGCCCGTGGGCCAGATACAGCCCCCCAGGGTCCTCAATCCATCCCCCGGTATTTACAGAACCACCACCCCCCGCTGGGGGTTGGGGGGGGAGCCAAGCAGCCACAGATGACTTCCTGCCACTTCATCCATGCGCTGGCCCCCTGTTTAAAAAGTTTGAGGACCCCTGCTCTAATTCCAAACTGTTAGCCCCATTATGCCAGTTCTGAAGTAGCTAGGTGACAATGTGATCACCTGGATGACAGCTGAAATCTTTTTGCATATCCCACAATTCATTCAGGGATAGGGATCAAGAGGTTACCTCTTGACTGTCTTCTTTTTCTTGTTCCTGTGATGGCCCTGCTTTGTCCTCCTTTCCTAAACGAGCTGCTTTCCATTTCCATTTCTTCTTGTGTATAGGGGCAACTGGAACTGACATGAATTGGTCTTCTGCATCACTTGTCAAGGGGGGCTGGAGTAGCTTCAGTGCCTGCCGTGGGGGTTGGAGTAGCCACAGAGGGTGGAGTAGCTGTGGGGGCTGGAGCAGCAACTGTTTCTTCTGTAGGGGCTAACATAGTTACAGTTAGTTGCTTAATTCTAAACCAGGTCCAGGATGTCAAAACCACATTCAGCATTCCTAGCAATAGGATCAGGACCTGTACTATGGTGGTTCCAACAGTCCAAAGATAATCAGAATTTCCAAAAATCTTAAATGCTTCAGTAATTAGCCCTAGGGAGTAGGAGAAGGTGTAGGCCCCACCCATAGGTTGGCTCTTCGAAAAGGAAAAGCAAAAGGTGAAGTTGTTAGTATTCCCTGCCAGGGACCACCCGACACACAGGGGCAACAACAAAACTGACTACACAAACAAGATTAGTTTCACGACCAGCAAGTCTATCATATCATAAGCCAGTACAACACTATGATAACTTTATCCCAGGCCCCAAGTAAAACAAACAGCACAACAGGGAACACATACTGCAAGCAAAGTAAATAACACAATCCTGAGACCATGGGTAGCAACTTTAAGAGTTGTAGAGAGCTTTATGGCAGGTGCTGGAGGCCATGATGCCTGTGAAGGACCTTGAAGGCTAAAGAAGAAAGAAAGTAAGATAAGGTTGGCTGAATGCCCGGAAGACAAATGGGATATGAAGAGAGGCTGGAGCAGATGCACGATGCCACGTCTCAGCAGCTGGCTGAGAACATGAAACTCACAGAGATAAGAAAGAAGAGAGAAAAAAAATGCAACAAGTTCAGTGTGTTTGTAGCTTAGTAATTAACCAATTATATGTAGCTAGAGAAGTGTGTGAACAGTATGGATTAACCAATGTTATTTTAGTACGTTGCATGTGAACAACAAACAAGGATATATAAGCATGGGGTTTAGACTAATAAAGGGTCTTCTGGTCAAATTCAGGAGTCCGTGCCTCAATCTCCGCAAATGGTGACCCCTACGGAGGAGTTCCGAAGCCTTGGAAGAATAAGGACGGAAATGTGCGATAAAAACGACAGCTCGTGGAAGAGGGCTGTGTTCCGGAGGAGACGTCTTGGCTGAACAATCATCTTGCCGGCTGGACCAGGCAGACAACCTAAACCCCGGGGATAACACCTGAACGCATCAAGACAGGTGAGCAGCCAAGAAACTTTAGAGATTTTAAATATTTGAAGAAATTTTAAGAAGCTTTAGAAACCTGTACGCATTGAGACAGGCGAGCAGCCAAGAAGCTTTAGAAACCTGTGCTCATTGAGGCAGGTGAGCAGCCAAGAAGCTTTAGAAACCTGTACTCATTGAGACAGGCGAGCAGCCAAGAACCTTTAGAGACTTTAATAATTCTAAGAAATTTTAAGAAATTTTAAGAAATTTTAAGAAATTTTAAGAAATTTTTGAAACTTTACAAAATGGGATCCCATATGTCTGCAGAGGAAAAAAGTATATTAAGGATGTTTCAGCATATTTTGCAAAAAATAGGAGTTGTATATGAAAAAAGTAATCTGGGACTGTTGCTGGCCTGGTTAAAGAGCCAAGGCACCCCAGCTACCTCGACACAAATATTTGATATTAGAATGTGGGAGTCAGCAGGAGAGCAAATTTGGGAAAAGGCATCTCGAGGAGATATAACTGCTACCCAAATTATGACTACTTGGAGATTAGTGCTCGAGACCTTGAAAGAGATGCGTGCAGAAAAACAGCTTGCAGGTATTGCTACGGAGGCTTGGTCGGAGACTGAGAAGGGGCAGGAAGCCACTGTAACAACAAAACAAGATGTTGCTCAACAGACGGAGCCAAATGAGAGCAAGGCTGATGCTGAAACTGAGCATATTTCTGATGAACTAGCAGGAGCAGAGTTGGAGTACTCGGATAAGGATGGACAAGATGAAAATTTGTTAAATTTACGGTTGGAGGATTTGCAATTAAAAAAGGAAAACTCGAAAGTAAGGAAGAAGCAAGTGGTACGGCAGAGTGCTAATAAGGAAAACAGTAGCGATAATGAAAATGATATCGGGAGACAGATTAAAGACGGGTGGAGGAGAGTGCACTTGGAAAGTATGAAAGAGGGAGTGCACGCGTTTCCCGTGATATTGCAAGATAGACACCCAGGTCAATATCTTGTAATACCCAGGGAAATGATTAAGGAACTACGGAAAACTGTAATGCAAAATGGACTGTATTCTCCTTTTACACAAACTTTATTAGAGAATGTGATCATGGGTCTTCAGGTAGTGACTCTGTTGGAATGGATCCGTGACAAAGTGCTGAACTTTCCACCTGATGGTACTTTGCAAATTCCTGCCTGGCAAGTGGTCAGCAGACGATTGTATGATGCTGCTGTGGAGGGGGACTCCATGTCGAGAATGCATTTAGCACCTTGGTGGCAAATTCTGGCTACACTTCGCCAAGTGTCGACTAATTCTACAGATTCAGAATATTTTGGAACAACAAGTCAAGCATGAGGAAGCTCAAGGGTTTCTTTTAAAACAACTAGCTATGATAAAGCCAATGAAAATTGTAAACGGGCAACTTTCATAATCGCTGTTATATATGTTGGTGATAATAACTGATCAGGGCCAGAGCCAATTGAGCCAAATTAGTTTATTAAAGCAAGCGGCAACAAGCAAAAAAGCGCTGGGCAGCCGGGGAGTCTCCTGCTCCACCAACGGCGCGCACCCAGTTCCCGAGAGTCATGGTTTTATACCCTTCGCCTTCTGGTATACGTGTCTCCTTTAGCGGTATACTCAGAGTCTGTGCGACTTGTTGCTAGGGGGTCGTTCATTGTCTTCTACGGCCTCCTGGTGGTCATGGGGATGAAGACTCCTTGTCTTCCTCACGTCATGAATTCCTCGTCTGGTACTTCTGTACTTCCTTTTTCCTTGCTTCCTTGACCCCCACACAATGTTATCTTGCTTTACCACATTTGGTTAGTTGAGCACTTCCGGTTAGTCTTACACAATGTAGCAATATAGTTAGCCTTGCAGTTAGCCTTACATAGTTTATGTGGCAACCTCCTTCTCCATTGTCTTTTAACTGAAATTGATGAACAAACAGTTTACTATCTATCACAATCCCCCCTTTTTCTTTTCACCATTTTGTTCATCAAACCGCTTAAGTTCTTGTCGGCTTAAAATAAAGGTTTCTTCTGTTTCTGGTATTTCTAGGGATTCATACTTGGTTCTCATAAGCATTAAATGAGCTGTTTCCAATCTACCTTTTACAATTTCTATGATTTTGTTAAAAATGCAAGGGCCAAATGTTAATCCTAATACCAGGAGAATTATTGGTCCTGCTACAGTTGATAACAAGGTGGTGAGCCAGGGGGAATTGTTAAACCAGGTCTCATACCAGTTTTGTTGTGTCTCTCTCACTTTCTTTCTTTGTTCTGGTCCTTCCCTCAGCTTAGCCATTGAGTCCCTTACAATATCTGTTTTATTTGCATATACACAGCATTCTTCCTACAAAGCAACGCACAATCCTCCCTGTTGTAAAAATCAAATCTAAACCCCTTCGATTTTGCAGCACGACCTCTGACAATGACTGTACATCTTGTTCTAAGACTGTTATTGATTGTTCGATATGTGCTAAAACTGCATCTACTGCCACTCTTAAGGAGCTAAACTCCTGGTCTTGTTTTACTAAAGACGCTACCCCTGTACCAACACCTGCTCCTCCTAACAGCACCAGAGTAGCTACAGTCAAGGCTGTCAGTGGTTCCCTTTTTGTAAGGTGATGTTCCCTGATGTCTTGGAGGCTGTATGCATACTCTTCTGGATGATATATGATTTTGGGAATTATCAATACTTGTATGCAAAAATCAGTAGACTCATTAAACAGATTCAGGGAAATACAGGGGGTGAGCCCTTCTCTAGAACATATCCATTTGGTGTTTTTTGCTGGAACTAACCACTCCGCTGGGCTTTCCAACTGTTTTGCCTTAGTAATTATCCCACAGAAATGCCTTTTTTGTTTGGGAACTTCCCCAATGCATCTACCCTTTCCAGTTACTGCCGCTAGGGTTATTCCGCGTGTTTGAGTATTTTTCCAATCACATTGGGGGGGTTGCTTTCATTCACTCGTTTTGATTTTTCCATGACTCCTATCGCCTCATAGAAAGGGGGTTTGATATTAAAACAAAGTCAACAGTGCTCAGTGAGGTTGGGTCTGGTGGCATTAAGAACTTGATAAGCAGCATGCATAAGCTTCCAGAGAGTATTTTGTTGTGGGTCTATGGTTGGGAGTATGAGGGGCTCACTCTCTGGTGTTAGGCTGCTATTATTTCCCTCAAGTATTTTGTTATTTACCTTAGGTAGTTTGTCTTTACCCATTATTGGGTTCGGGCCTACAGCTTGATAGTCATTGGGCAGAGGTTACTTCGGGCTTGGTATGCCTCAGAGGGCTTACATCCTCTCGGTCCCCATCCTACTTTTAGGTATTTGTCTGGGCCTCCTCCTGGTTCAAAATCATATGCAATAGTTTCACATCCCCAATAGGCACAATAGTAGTGTCCGGGCCAATTGCAATAATTTTTTTTTTTCTCGTTGTTTAGGCAGAGGGTGCGTATTTCTACTGTCACACGTCACGAACTTATGGCGGAGGTGGAAAAGTATAAAAGACGTTACCACATACTCGTCTGTGCGTTCATGACTTGTTTTCTTTGCTATTCTATTTGTATTCTTAATCAGCCTACATTGTTATATGAATTGTTAATAGTTAATTATTCCCAGATTCTTGTTTGCTATTAAATTGTTATTGTGTTAACTATATAATCTGTATTGTCGACTGTACATTTTGGCGTACTACTTGAATTTGTTTAACGCCATTGGGTGAAATCATAGCAGTAAATTGTATGTTAGTTATAACATGTTGAATTAATCTTATAAAACATGGAACAGCACATGGCAAAAACAATAAGGTGGCTAATCCACATAACAAATAAAATAGGGTTCGTTTTACCCAAGGGCTCCCGAGAAGCTAGGAAAACAAGTCAATATTCCAGTCTTTCCAAGTTCGGACGAGAACATGGGCTAACTTCCCTATCTCTGATGTGATTTGTTTAACTACCTCACCATTGTCATCAATTTTTAAACAACAATTAGAAACATTTAATTTACCACAAACACCTCCTTCTTCGGCTAGCAGGTAATCGAGAATCATTAGAATAGTTTGGCTCCCGATCTGTACTTACAGTTTGGATTTTACCATCTGGTAATAAGGATAATTCCTCCTTTCCTACCTCCTTTTCTGCAGAGTTTCATCTGCACATCCCATAACAAGTCACTGTCATGGTAAAACACACAGATTTACATTAGTAGAACTACTACAGAGTGTATTTTATTTCAGTTTTTCTGCCAATATTCCCTATAGCCTTGCTGACCAAGGGATATTGTTTTACCTGAACTGGGTAGGCCTTCCCCTTATCATTTTTACTGTAACAGGTAAAGCATTTTTTCCTTACCTGGAATTTATTTCCAGATATACCTGGTTACAGATTTCTTTTACTTCAGGGAGGTCCTCTTTTCCACTTAAAGATATTGGTGAATTTGGCATTCTTATTTGTTTTCTTAGTTTGTACTTTCAAAGATTCACCTTTATTCTCCTCAGACCCGTTGCCTACCCTCCTAAAGGGGCCGTTGCGGGTCCTGTTGTACTGCAAATGCTGCAGCAATTGGGGTGACATTGTCAGGTCCTTCTGCTCAATTGTCAGCAATAGCAACCCCCTCCTCACCAGCAGAAGGATTCGGGGCAGGAGATGCTGTTCCTGCTCTGCAGGTTACACAAGCCTGCCTCTGCAACAGCTTGTGTTGCAACAGCTTTTAACTCTTTCTTACCCTGAATGCAAATCTGCTACTTGTTGCTTTAAGTCTGTGTTCTTACATATCATGCCTTTGCAGGCAAACAGAAAACATCCTGCCATGCATCCCAGCATGACTCAGTCGCACCTTGGAGGGGGTACGGGGGTTTGTACAAACTCACCCCAATACTTTAACACTTTCACAAGGTCTTTGATTCTCCACCCACCCCACCCCCCGCCGCCTCAGGTTTTACATACATTAGTACACATTTTTATCTTACAACGTGTTTCATTCTGGTTGCTCCACAGAAGGAACCACAACCCGAGCTTTTTAACACAAAAATTTCAACAAGAACAACTTTCTAGTTTAGGTCTCAGGGTTTTTTTTTTCCTATCCTTTTCTAGAGGCACAATCAAAGATCAGGTGATGTTAATCCCGCACTCTTTCTAGTGCTAGTACCATAGGATCCCGAGGGGGTACTAATCCACAGTCCTTTTGCCACTCGGGTTTGTCCCGGAGGACGAAGAACATGTCTGCATATGATACTTCGTCCCATTTTCCTTCTCTTCTCAGAAACAACATTAATTGCAGGAGAGTGTTATAATCTAATGCTCCTCCCTCCTGAGGCCATTTCGCATCACTCCCCAATTTACAAAAAGGCCACCACTGATTACAATATTTAATCAATTTCCTTCTATTTTCGGTGCCACCCTGTCCTACGATATCCCTCCAATGTTTTAATATACAGCCCATGGGCGATTTTTCACAGGGCTTACTCCTTCCATTTCCTATTTCACAATTTTAATTACTTTGTTTTTCTCCGGCCGCCTTAGCCACCCAAGGTCGGAAACACGGATAGAGCTCCTTACTCGTATTGCACTCAAACGCGTGTCTCAAGCACTCTTGCACTCACACTCAGTCAAAATAATTAAGCTATACACGGAAAATCAAAATGCGCATCTCAATCACACCATTCACACTCTCCGGGCAGCCCTCAGTCACACAAGCAGTATGTTATACGGTACCGTGCACTTATGTACAACTTTTAGGAACACTGACAGTTCACAAAGTATGCATTTCAATGAACAATTGCCAAAAAACAAACAACAAACAAAAAGCCAAATTTTTCCTGGTCTTAAGCAGAGTGTTAAGTTTTCCGCTATTTGCCTAGAATTACCAGAATATTATTATTTTTCAACATACATTTCATAACTCCAAGTTTTGAACATGTAACAAGACAACACATAGAACAAACAAGACACAGAGCGCTATTTCAGTTGTTACATTCTAGGAATTCCCCAATTCTTAAGACAACCTAAAGGAAGTTTTTAGCTTCCCCCCCTTTTTTTTTTTTCTTTTCTTCTTTTTTTTTCTTTTTTTTTTTTCTTTTTTTCCTACGCAAAAGTTTCCCTTTTACTTTTGCTATGAGGTCCCTCTTGTTACTGTGAGATTCCGCCTTATTCCGGCCCGCCCCCCGCTTTCCGTCACGAGGCCTCCGGGCTTTTAGGAATGGTAGTGACCTCAAGTTTGCTCGATCTGCCCTCAAGATCGCTAGCGGCCACCCCTTGGTCAGCAACCCCCCTCCCAAGGTACCTTTCCTCCTGGGGACTACGCTGCGCACCAGACGTCTCCGTGCGTCTCACCAGCCGCCCTGTTTCTGAACATACCGTTTTATCCGTGGATCCAGGGGTTTCTCTTCTGCTCCCGGGTGAACAGCTGAGAAGAGGAGGCTCCTCTGAGGAAATCTCCCGGGGCGCGCCTAGGAGCGTCCGCTCTGCAGCTGGTCCCTCAGCCGAGCAGAAATCCTCCTGCCTGGCTCGCCAAAATGACGTACGGAATTAGACTCTATAACTCGAAGGTTATAAAGTAGGTTTGGATAACTGGCTAGCTGAAAAATGTAACATAGACATAGTCCAGCTGGCTGGACAAAAATGCACATCGCTCTCAGCTTATCTGAAGTAAAGCAAAAATACACTATCCTTGGCTGTTCTTGTTACACAGTAACAGGAAGATTGCGGTGGGAAAAGAATGTTGCAGGTGGGAACAGATAACTACAGAAGAGAAACTAGGGGCGGGCTTGGTATTTAGGCAACTAACCAATAATGAGCTTAACTTTTGTAATATGTATGAGCTAATTATAAGAAGGCATAAAAGGTGACTGTAAGGGACAATAAACGAAGTCTGCTGATCACTCAAATTGAGTGACTGTGTCTTCCCTCTGTCGCGACAAGTGGCGCCCAAACAGGGACCCTAGAGAGGGCTGAACCTGCAAGCCATGAGTTGACTGAGATTCAAGTACCGGTCCTGAAAGCAGCGCAGGATGCGGAAAGGTACAGTCCCTGCGCCCGGGAGCACCTATAGAGGGTCCCGCCGGCCACGCGTCGCCGAAGTCTCGCAAAGGGTGCAACAGCGCTGACGACGGTATGGAGAGACAAGTGACGTACGATTCGCTCATATGCTTTTTAGAAAAGCGGAGCATTCGGGGCATAGATTGTAAAAAGGAATTACCCGGGTTATTAGCGTATGGGGTAGCGAGGGGATATTTTAGGAATCCGATACGGTTTTCGAGCATGCAGAGTGGCGTAATTATGGGGACACACTCTTTGCTGAAGTAATAGCTGACAATAAAACTGCCAAAAAACTGATGAAACCGTGGCAAGCTGTCTCTAATGCCCTTTTGCAACATCTAGCCGAACAGAGAGCGGATGCTGCTGCCTCTGAGCGACTGGGAGTTGCAAGCGGGACTGCAATAGCCACACGGCAGGGGGAATTGGCTTCCCCCCCCCCCCCCCCCCCCGATTGCCCATTGCCTCCCTCGGTGCGTACGCTGACGGTTCAACAGGGGACTGCGGGAAGGTGGGAACAGTCGCCCTTCCCGTTGCCGCCCTCTTCGAATCCCTCAGCCCCCCCTGTCGGGGAATGATGACGTAAGCGAGGAAATAGAGCGTAAAAACCCGTTAGAGAGTAGCGAATGTACGAATCCTTTTGCAGAATGTCTTCAGGTTGCCCAGAATAGGCAAAAGGTCTGGAAGCAGATAGCAGAAAGCGCTATGCTTGAGGGTGAACGCGATTTTGCCGCAGGAATCGTGCATGAGGCTTTCCCAGTCACGTATTCACAGCCAGATGCGCAGGGGAATATCACGGTTTCTCTCACTAACTTAGATTGGAAATTATTAACTCAGCTGCGGGCTACGGTGAGTGAGTCAGGTTTGAAAGGGGAACCCACCAGGCAAATGTCAGATTATATTTGGGGAACTAATATCTTACTCCCGAGTGACATCCGCAGTATAATGAAGTTAATCTTGAGCCAACATCAGCAGCTTCTGTTTAACGCTCATTGGCAGGCTGCTTGTCAGGAATCGATAGCAGTGGTTAGACAGCCAGGGGACCCGCTGCATGGGGTTACTCTACAAGAGCTGATGGGTTTAGGACCCTATTTTTGAACCGAAGCTCAGGCACTGATGGGACCGGATAAGGCAAAGGAAGCGATGAGGCTAGCTAGACTAGCGCTTGACCGTATAAAGGAACCTGGGGGAATCCCTTCATATATGGGAATCAAGCAGGGAAGAGAGGAGCCATTTGGGTTATTTATCGATCGGCTAGCAAACGCCATACAGGCGGCTGGGGTGCAAGACTATCTCAAAGGCTCCATTTTAAAGCAGTGTGCCGTACAGAATTGTAACCCAGCCACACGTAACATCCTAGCTACGCTACCAGGGACATGGACCATAGAAGAAGCTTTGGAAAGAATGGCACAAGTGCCGGTCGGGCCCCAGGCTATGTTAGTCGAGGCAATAAAAGAACTAGGGAGTGCTTTAAAGGAGCAGGCGCAGGCTACCCAAAGTCAGGTCTTGGCAGCCCTTGCTCCTTTGCAAGCCTTTGCTGGGCGATCAAATGCCCGCGGCCCATCTCGTCTATGGTGCTTATGACTGGTTCTCCAAATCAGCACCACCAGGCTCAGGGCAGGAATCATTCATGTAGTTACATAGCTATATATCACTAAAGCATGCAGACACCTATTTATCACTAGATAACCATGTTCATCTTTCCTACTCTCCTTCACAATACCTAGCTGTTCTCTCATCTCTCGCTAGGTCAGATATTCTCCATCTTCCTCTCCTATATCTCTTTTCAGACATACTCTATCCTCCATTTTTTTGCTTTTTAATTGTGACAAGGCAAAGGTTATGTGTAGCTGGGTTGATATGGAGAAATAGTGTGAAATGGGGACAATGGACATCGATTGTGATTGTATATGTCTGCTCAAGGAATGTTGGTATGGTGACTGGTCATGGGTGTGGTGTCTGGTCACATAGGCACACAGCTTTGAGGAGACACCTACCCTTCTTCCTCTAACAAAGGGGCTATTTATAAAAAGGATGAGAAAAGGATGAGAGACATTCCAATGTTATCTAGAGGGAGGGAGTGCTAAGTCTTCTTGCTGGAGAAGTTCAGATGGTGACAAGGACATGAATCACCTACAAACCTGCAAGACCACCACATTCCAGGCAAAGGACTGATAAGCTAATTAACATACGAAGAGAGAGTAAGAGGGTTTAGGTAACAAATATGTATAGGCGTTAATTGAATATTCATTTGTTTTATTGTATAAATGTGAGATGGTTCGTCACTTTGGGCATGCACGCTAGTGGAGGAGCGATCCCCCGTGCATCTGCGCGCAATAAACATACCTACTTTATGTTGCAACGGAGGGAAGACACAGTCACTCAATATGAGTGATCAGCAGACTTCGTTTATTGTCTCTTACAGTCACCTTTTATGCCTTGTTATAATTAGCTCATACATATTACAAAAGTTAAGCTCATTATTGGTTAGTTGCCTAAATACCAAGCCCGCCCCTAGTTTCTCTTCTGTAGTTTTCTGTTCCCACCTGCAACATTCTTTTCCCACCAAAATCTTCCTGTTATTGTGTAACAAGGACAGCCAAAGACAGTGTATTTTGCTTTACTTCAGATAAGCTGAGAGCGATGTGCATTTTTGTCCAGCCAGCTGGACTATGTCTATGTGACCCTTTTCAGCTAGCCAGTTATCCACAATTCCCCCGTTTTTATTTTGGGCGACATAGGCCTGGTTGACCATTTTCAATAACAGCGTTTTAACACAGGAAAATACACAGCCAACTTATAAAATCTCAGTTCAGAAGTATAATTCCTGAAATACTTGAAAAATAAAGTTAGCTTGAAGCTTTAATTTAGATGCTCTTTCTGTTCCAGTGATATAAAAAGTTTAAAAACTTCAAAGGTAATTTTAAAGTTCTGAACATGGACTAATGCAAGCTCAAAACCCCAAAAGAAACCAAACTGATGTTTAACTAGGAATATTTGCAAATATTTTAGTGGAAAATCCCTGACCATTAACAATTTTCTGTCCAAATAACAACTGCCCTTATGCAACCAACCAGTCCATACGTTTTCTGAAGAATACCTCATTGATATCAAAGAATTAACAAAGGGAAAAAATTAGTTCTAAGCTATATACATTCATAAGTGGATTTTTCAATAGTTACATACAGATTTACACACTAAGCCATAATGGCTTGTAGGTGATACACACAAGAAGAGTACGTTGCTTATCTGTCTGAATGTCTATGCTAAATTTGACAACTGTGCCACAAGCCAAGCCTACATGGGTGCTGTGTGTTATGCACGTTCCTTAACAAACAGAAGTATAATAGACAAATTCCCAAGATCTAGTCCCCAACCTAATTATATTATTTTGTAGCCAATTAAGGAAAATAACACAAATGTGCATATCTACATGTGCACACACCTTTTAGTTCAGAACCAATCTGTGATAAAAGGCCTTAGCCTTATGGCATCATCGAATCTTAACGAGTACGGTAATTAAAAATGCAGTCTTACTGTAAGTGCGATTTATGCTGACATTCCCTCAAATGCTACACGTGAGTATTTCTCACTCAGCTGCCTCAAGTTAAAATAGTAGTATTTGTTAATATGTATTAAAAAATCATTAATTCTCTACAATAGCAGTTGACTTCCATAACACTGTGTAAGCAAAAAGAGGCTTAAGATGGGTTTTCTGAATACTAACTATTTTAGACTGTCTAAACTCAGGTCTTGAAAGATTTCACTCTGCCAGACATAGAAACACTGTTGCACTCCAGTTGTGATATCCCTTTTCCCAAGTTGTCACATGCACATCTCGCTCAAGCAACATTATTGTCAAAGTTTCTCTCTGCTACATAAAAGCATATTGCACTTGTAGATATAAAAGACAGCACCCTTACTTAGATTATTACCTTATTACCTCATAACTCTTAGTATACCTTGTATCTCTGATTTCATCACTTCAAAAATTCACCAGAAGCAGATAAAACCACAGCCTCAGACTAAACTACACCTTAACTGCTGATTCAAATAAAGGCATTCTCTTCAGATATGCCTAATGCTTACAAATAGTGTTGGCTGGTTTTGATCAAAAAACTATTATTACAGTAATGATCAAAAATAATAATCCCGTTTGCAAAATGCCTTTAAGCCAGCCTCCTAGTCCCAACCAATTTCCACATTCAGAATACAGCATAAATACAGAATACAGAATAAATTATCTCCATCAAGGCAAAAAGGCTTCTCTTTAAGCACAGAGATGTTTGCTAGGTCAAGGCAGAAAGCCATTTCTTGTAGGGGACATCTGGAGCACTTTTTTTTTTTTTTTTTTTGTTTTGTGGGTTTGTAATCAAGTCCGTATTTTTCCTTGAGGAGCTTAAGCTGTTCCTCTTGTTTCAGGAGTGTTTCCAACTCTGAGTTGTCGAATAGGTCCGTATTTCCCAAAAATATCATACATTTCCTCCGCTGTGATTTTATACGGCAGGTTCCGAATATAAAGGATCCGATTGACCTCTGGGGGCAGCCGGATGTTAGCTCGCTTGGCCGCTTGCATCGCCATGGTGCCAATCGGAGGGGGGGGATGGTGCCACCTTGGAGAGAAACCGCGGCCGGGAAGGGGCCTGCCGGGCCGCGCGCCGCCGCTCGCCGCTGCCGCGGGGGTCCCAGATGCTATCCCATACGCTAATAACCCAGGTAATTCCTTTTTACAATCTATGTCCTGAACGCTCCGCTTTTCTAAAAAGCATATGAGCGAATCGTACGTCGCTTGTCTCTCCATACCTTCGTCAGCGCTGTTGCAGCCTTTGCGAGACTTCGGCGACGCGTGGCCGGCGGGACCCTCTGTAGGTGCTCCCGGGCGCGGGGACTGTGCCCTTCCGCCTCCTGCGCTGCTTTCAGGACCGGTACCCAAATCTCCGTCGAACCGTGGCTCGCAGGTTCAGCCCTCTCTAGGGTCCCTGTTCGGGCGCCATTTGCGACGAGCGAGGGGAAGCACGCGGCCGACTCAATATGAGTGATAGAGCAAGCTTCAATTTATTACGGCGCAATTATGTCTTATATACAGTTCCAGTTAATTATGCCTACTAGTCATCTGCTGATTGGCTAAGCTCTAAAGGGTTACATTTTCATACGTCCTCCTACTTGCGGTTTCTGCGGATAGCTAGCTACATATTTTTTTTTTCCTCTCTTGTCTACGTGAATTCCTCAAAGTTATTTACAACATTAGGCACAAGGTCAGTGTTTTTCTCAGCTTCCTTATCAGCATGCCTCAGCATAGCTGCAAGGCCTGCTTCAGCTAACTTACGCTAACTTTGTTTCACAAAGATCTTTAAGGGAGTCATGGCCATGATCACACAGCCATTCTGCAACATTTCCCCCTTTTTCTCTTTGCGCAAGCAAAACTTGTGCAGTTACACGCTCGAGTAATTTCTGAATACAAGAGAGAGCACAGCTTAAACATACGAGTGCAATGATAGCAATTATTACTATAAGCAACACACTTTACAACAGCCCTTTCAAACTACCAGAAGACCGCCCTAATAATAGAGCACCATAGCTTTGTCCATTAATTATCAGAGGTCCTCGGACACGAGTTGCGATGTTTTGTGGTCGGTTGTCAATTAATGTTGTATCTACTGCTGTTGCCAGGTCCAGGCCGAGGCTCCTTCGGGTGGCGGGTTGTAACACGGTGTCTGCTGATAAGAGTTGGTCATGTCTCCTGGAGCGGGTGTCGTGAAGGTGACAGGAGTCGCGATTGGGGTCGACGCGCTGCGGCTCCTCGCACTCGGTTTCTCGTTTCCCGTCTGCCGACAGACGTTGGTGCTGTGGGTCCCTCGCTGACAATTTTGGCACCACACTTGACGTTGTCGACATCGGTCACGGGTATGTCCTGGCTTCCCACATCGATAGCAGGGGAAGTCTCGGCGCGTGGTAGTCGCTGGCTTTGGGGGCGCGGTAGCCCCAGGGGGGCGCAGAGGCGCAAGCGCTGCAAAAGCCTGACTTTGGGCTTGCACTAAATCTCTCCCTACTGCTTGGATTGCTTCCACTAGCAAGGCTTGCTGACCTACTGGCACCCAACTCATTCGCTCTAGCATTGTTTCTACAGAAGAATCTAAGGGCAGGGTTACTAAAATGCCTTTGGTGTAACTGTTACTATTCTCCAGAATACACTGGCACAATAACGGCCCTTTCATAAAGTTAGGTATATCTGGTGGGCTCACTGTGGAGGCCTGACTCATTCACTGTACTACGTAACTGACTTAATATTTTCCAATCAAAGCCTCCCAGGTTCCCTGTCTTTGGTTAGCGGCATTTATCTGATACGTTACAGGGAAAGCTTGTGGAGGGTTGACTTGCTCAGCAATATCAAATATTCCCTGAGCAGCTGCTTCTGTGCTATTTTTTGCCAATTAATGCACGTAGAACGCACCAGTTTGTTTACTGTATTTTTTGTTCCTTTTTTTTTTTTTTTTTTTTTTTTTTTAATTTTGTATTGACTGCCCACTGCTATTTTCTTCCTCAGCAGCACTTTCGTCAGATGTGTCCCCGCCCTCTGGCCCCCCCCGAGGCTACTGTGCCGGGGGGGAGGGGGGGGGCAGAGGGCACGAAGGGTCTATAGGTGGTACAGTGGGCTCTATAGGTGGTACAGAGAGCACTGTTTGTGATAAAGGGGGTATTGGAATGTAATTTTCACATGGCACAATTTTTCCTGCATTAGGATCTGCGCTTGCAAGTCGGCTTGTTAGTGCTGCAGCAAGGCGCTTTTCTGCTTGATATCTTTTTATACAATTAGTTACTTCATGCCATGATTTCATCAATTTTTTTGCTGCCTTATCATCATCTATTACTAAATCCCATAAACAATCCCCATAATTACGCCATTCTTCTACTTCAAACATATGCTCAGGATCTGCAAAATATCCTTTTGCTTTACCTAATACAATTAATCCAGCCAGATCTTTTAAAGGGCCTACTCCCCGCTTTTCTAAAAAGCATTGTAAAAGAGTGAGTGCTATCTCTTTTTCCATAGCGCGCTTTAAACAGTTCTTTTCCTTGATTAAGATGCAGCCTTTTCCCTGGGTAGTCACTCACGGACGGCGAACCTTTCCTTGATTAACGTTGGTTCAAGCACGGATCAGGCACGATGCCAGCATCAGTCGATCTTTGCTCCCTGGTCGCTGCTACCAGTGCTTCTCCGTCCTCGCTGTCCGGTGAAGAACAGGGATTGGGAGTCCCTGTTTGGGCGCCACTTGTCGCAACGGAGGGAAGACACAGTCACTCAATTTGAGTGATCAGCAGACTTCGTTTATTGTCCCTTACAGTCACCTTTTATGCCTTCTTATAATTAGCTCATACATATTACAAAAGTTAAGCTCATTATTGGTTAGTTGCCTAAATACCAAGCCCGCCCCTAGTTTCTCTTCTGTAGTTATCTGTTCCCACCTGCAACATTCTTTTCCCACCGCAATCTTCCTGTTACTGTGTAACAAGAACAGCCAAGGATAGTGTATTTTTGCTTTACTTCAGATAAGCTGAGAGCGATGTGCATTTTTGTCCAGCCAGCTGGACTATGTCTATGTTACATTTTTCAGCTAGCCAGTTATCCAAACCTACTTTATAACCTTCGAGTTATAGAGTCTAATTCCGTACGTCATTTTGGCGAGCCAGGCAGGAGGATTTCTGCTCGGCTGAGGGACCAGCTGCAGAGCGGACGCTCCTAGGCGCGCCCCGGGAGATTTCCTCAGAGGAGCCTCCTCTTCTCAGCTGTTCACCCGGGAGCAGAAGAGAAACCCCTGGATCCACGGATAAAACGGTATGTTCAGAAACAGGGCGGCTGGTGAGACGCACGGAGACGTCTGGTGCGCAGCGTAGTCCCCAGGAGGAAAGGTACCTTGGGAGGGGGGTTGCTGACCAAGGGGTGGCCGCTAGCGATCTTGAGGGCAGATCGAGCAAACTTGAGGTCACTACCATTCCTAAAAGCCCGGAGGCCTCGTGACGGAAAGCGGGGGGCGGGCCGGAATAAGGCGGAATCTCACAGTAACAAGAGGGACCTCATAGCAAAAGTAAAAGGGAAACTTTTGCGTAGGAAAAAAAGAAAAAAAAAAAAGAAAAAAAAAGAAGAAAAGAAAAAAAAAAAAGGGGGGGAAGCTAAAAACTTCCTTTAGGTTGTCTTAAGAATTGGGGAATTCCTAGAATGTAACAACTGAAATAGCGCTCTGTGTCTTGTTTGTTCTATGTGTTGTCTTGTTAAATGTTCAAAACTTGGAGTTATGAAATGTATGTTGAAAAATAATAATATTCTGGTAATTCTAGGCAAATAGCGGAAAACTTAACACTCTGCTTAAGACCAGGAAAAATTTGGCTTTTTGTTTGTTGTTTGTTTTTTGGCAATTGTTCATTGAAATGCATACTTTGTGAACTGTCAGTGTTCCTAAAAGTTGTACATAAGTGCACGGTACCGTATAACATACTGCTTGTGTGACTGAGGGCTGCCCGGAGAGTGTGAATGGTGTGATTGAGATGCGCATTTTGATTTTCCGTGTATAGCTTAATTATTTTGACTGAGTGTGAGTGCAAGAGTGCTTGAGACACGCGTTTGAGTGCAATACGAGTAAGGAGCTCTATCCGTGTTTCCGACCTTGGGTGGCTAAGGCGGCCGGAGAAAAACAAAGTAATTAAAATTGTGAAATAGGAAATGGAAGGAGTAAGCCCTGTGAAAAATCGCCCATGGGCTGTATATTAAAACATTGGAGGGATATCGTAGGACAGGGTGGCACCGAAAATAGAAGGAAATTGATTAAATATTGTAATCAGTGGTGGCCTTTTTGTAAATTGGGGAGTGATGCGAAATGGCCTCAGGAGGGAGGAGCATTAGATTATAACACTCTCCTGCAATTAATGTTGTTTCTGAGAAGAGAAGGAAAATGGGACGAAGTATCATATGCAGACATGTTCTTCGTCCTCCGGGACAAACCCGAGTGGCAAAAGGACTGTGGATTAGTACCCCCTCGGGATCCTATGGTACTAGCACTAGAAAGAGTGCGGGATTAACATCACCTGATCTTTGATTGTGCCTCTAGAAAAGGATAGGAAAAAAAACCCCCTGAGACCTAAACTAGAAAGTTGTTCTTGTTGAAATTTTTGTGTTAAAAAGCTCGGGTTGTGGTTCCTTCTGTGGAGCAACCAGAATGAAACACGTTGTAAGATAAAAATGTGTACTAATGTATGTAAAACCTGAGGCGGCGGGGGGTGGGGTGGGTGGAGAATCAAAGACCTTGTGAAAGTGTTAAAGTATTGGGGTGAGTTTGTACAAACCCCCGTACCCCCTCCAAGGTGCGACTGAGTCATGCTGGGATGCATGGCAGGGTGTTTTCTGTTTGCCTGCAAAGGCATGATATGTAAGAACACAGACTTAAAGCAACAAGTAGCAGATTTGCATTCAGGGTAAGAAAGAGTTAAAAGCTGTTGCAACACAAGCTGTTGCAGAGGCAGGCTTGTGTAACCTGCAGAGCAGGAACAGCATCTCCTGCCCCGAATCCTTCTGCTGGTGAGGAGGGGGTTGCTATTGCTGACAATTGAGCAGAAGGACCTGACAATGTCACCCCAATTGCTGCAGCATTTGCAGTACAACAGGACCCGCAACGGCCCCTTTAGGAGGGTAGGCAACGGGTCTGAGGAGAATAAAGGTGAATCTTTGAAAGTACAAACTAAGAAAACAAATAAGAATGCCAAATTCACCAATATCTTTAAGTGGAAAAGAGGACCTCCCTGAAGTAAAAGAAATCTGTAACCAGGTATATCTGGAAATAAATTCCAGGTAAGGAAAAAATGCTTTACCTGTTACAGTAAAAATGATAAGGGGAAGGCCTACCCAGTTCAGGTAAAACAATATCCCTTGGTCAGCAAGGCTATAGGGAATATTGGCAGAAAAACTGAAATAAAATACACTCTGTAGTAGTTCTACTAATGTAAATCTGTGTGTTTTACCATGACAGTGACTTGTTATGGGATGTGCAGATGAAACTCTGCAGAAAAGGAGGTAGGAAAGGAGGAATTATCCTTATTACCAGATGGTAAAATCCAAACTGTAAGTACAGATCGGGAGCCAAACTATTCTAATGATTCTCGATTACCTGCTAGCCGAAGAAGGAGGTGTTTGTGGTAAATTAAATGTTTCTAATTGTTGTTTAAAAATTGATGACAATGGTGAGGTAGTTAAACAAATCACATCAGAGATAGGGAAGTTAGCCCATGTTCTCGTCCGAACTTGGAAAGACTGGAATATTGACTTGTTTTCCTAGCTTCTCGGGAGCCCTTGGGTAAAACGAACCCTATTTTATTTGTTATGTGGATTAGCCACCTTATTGTTTTTGCCATGTGCTGTTCCATGTTTTATAAGATTAATTCAACATGTTATAACTAACATACAATTTACTGCTATGATTTCACCCAATGGCGTTAAACAAATTCAAGTAGTACGCCAAAATGTACAGTCGACAATACAGATTATATAGTTAACACAATAACAATTTAATAGCAAACAAGAATCTGGGAATAATTAACTATTAACAATTCATATAACAATGTAGGCTGATTAAGAATACAAATAGAATAGCAAAGAAAACAAGTCATGAACGCACAGACGAGTATGTGGTAACGTCTTTTATACTTTTCCACCTCCGCCATAAGTTCGTGACGTGTGACAGTAGAAATACGCACCCTCTGCCTAAACAACGAGAAAAAAAAAAATTATTGCAATTGGCCCGGACACTACTATTGTGCCTATTGGGGATGTGAAACTATTGCATATGATTTTGAACCAGGAGGAGGCCCAGACAAATACCTAAAAGTAGGATGGGGACCGAGAGGATGTAAGCCCTCTGAGGCATACCAAGCCCGAAGTAACCTCTGCCCAATGACTATCAAGCTGTAGGCCCGAACCCAATAATGGGTAAAGACAAACTACCTAAGGTAAATAACAAAATACTTGAGGGAAATAATAGCAGCCTAACACCAGAGAGTGAGCCCCTCATACTCCCAACCATAGACCCACAACAAAATACTCTCTGGAAGCTTATGCATGCTGCTTATCAAGTTCTTAATGCCACCAGACCCAACCTCACTGAGCACTGTTGACTTTGTTTTAATATCAAACCCCCTTTCTATGAGGCGATAGGAGTCATGGAAAAATCAAAACGAGTGAATGAAAGCAACCCCCCCAATGTGATTGGAAAAATACTCAAACACGCGGAATAACCCTAGCGGCAGTAACTGGAAAGGGTAGATGCATTGGGGAAGTTCCCAAACAAAAAAGGCATTTCTGTGGGATAATTACTAAGGCAAAACAGTTGGAAAGCCCAGCGGAGTGGTTAGTTCCAGCAAAAAACACCAAATGGATATGTTCTAGAGAAGGGCTCACCCCCTGTATTTCCCTGAATCTGTTTAATGAGTCTACTGATTTTTGCATACAAGTATTGATAATTCCCAAAATCATATATCATCCAGAAGAGTATGCATACAGCCTCCAAGACATCAGGGAACATCACCTTACAAAAAGGGAACCACTGACAGCCTTGACTGTAGCTACTCTGGTGCTGTTAGGAGGAGCAGGTGTTGGTACAGGGGTAGCGTCTTTAGTAAAACAAGACCAGGAGTTTAGCTCCTTAAGAGTGGCAGTAGATGCAGTTTTAGCACATATCGAACAATCAATAACAGTCTTAGAACAAGATGTACAGTCATTGTCAGAGGTCGTGCTGCAAAATCGAAGGGGTTTAGATTTGATTTTTACAACAGGGAGGATTGTGCGTTGCTTTGTAGGAAGAATGCTGTGTATATGCAAATAAAACAGATATTGTAAGGGACTCAATGGCTAAGCTGAGGGAAGGACCAGAACAAAGAAAGAAAGTGAGAGAGACACAACAAAACTGGTATGAGACCTGGTTTAACAATTCCCCCTGGCTCACCACCTTGTTATCAACTGTAGCAGGACCAATAATTCTCCTGGTATTAGGATTAACATTTGGCCCTTGCATTTTTAACAAAATCATAGAAATTGTAAAAGGTAGATTGGAAACAGCTCATTTAATGCTTATGAGAACCAAGTATGAATCCCTAGAAATACCAGAAACAGAAGAAACCTTTATTTTAAGCCGACAAGAACTTAAGCGGTTTGATGAACAAAATGGTGAAAAGAAAAAGGGGGGATTGTGATAGATAGTAAACTGTTTGTTCATCAATTTCAGTTAAAAGACAATGGAGAAGGAGGTTGCCACATAAACTATGTAAGGCTAACTGCAAGGCTAACTATATTGCTACATTGTGTAAGACTAACCGGAAGTGCTCAACTAACCAAATGTGGTAAAGCAAGATAACATTGTGTGGGGGTCAAGGAAGCAAGGAAAAAGGAAGTACAGAAGTACCAGACGAGGAATTCATGACGTGAGGAAGACAAGGAGTCTTCATCCCCATGACCACCAGGAGGCCGAAGAAGACAACTTTCGAGTTATAGAGTCTAATTCCGTACGTCATAACCAATTATATATAGCTAGAGAAGTGTGTGCAAAGTATTGATTAACCGATGATATTTTAGTACATTGCGCTTGAACAACAAACGAGGATATATAAGCATGTGGTTTAGACTAATAAAGGGTCTTCTGGTCAAATTCAGGAGTCCGTGCCTCAGTCTCCTCAAAGAGCAAAGAAATTAGCATTCTGGTCAGTGATTATGAAACCACTACAATGAATACCGACAACAATTTTGTTCTAACACACTCTAGTCAGACCTGTCATTATCTCAACCCTTTGTGCCACGTTGGGCATCAAAAAGGACTGTCGTGGTTTAACCCCAACTGGCAACCAAGCACCACACAGCTGCTTGCTCACTCTCCCCTTACCCAGAGGGATGGGGAGGAGAATTGAAATGGAATGTAAAACTGCACGGTTGAGATAAGAACAATTTAATAATTTAAACAAAATAAAATAAAAACAATAATAACAACAAAAACAATAATAGTAATAATAACAACAATTATAATGAAAATGAGGGAGAGGGGGAAAGGAATGAAATCCAAAGGGAAGGGAGAAAAGAAAACAAGTGATGCACAATACAATTGCTCACCACCCACTGACCGATGCCCAGCCAGTCCCCGAGCAGTGATCAGCAGCCCTGGCCAACTCTCCCTACTAAAAACATTAGTGTGTTATCAGCATTGTTCCCACACCAAATCCAAAACACAGCACTGCACCAGCTACTAAGAAGAAAATTACCTCAGTTGAAACCAGGACAGCTGTTGATTTGTGAATTCATTACAAAGAGAATATCACCCAAATGTAAAAACGTGGTTTACCTGAATTAAAAAGAAATCATAGTTTTGCTCTCTCTCTTAGTCCTAAAGCTTCTGATCTGAATAGAAGGACTATTCAAGTTGGTGTAACTTCACTATTTTTCAGCGTTGCTGTGAAACACAAACACTTCTTCCTTTCAGAGATGGAAAGAGGTATTAACTAAAGGTTGCAGCTACATGTCTGTAGAGCCTAATCACCTAGTATGTCTTCCCACTCCAAGTGACTTTTTCTGGCTGAGTCCTGAAATCCTCCAAAGATGGAAAATCCACAGCTTCCCTGGGCAACCTGTCCTAGTGCTGCACTACTTTCTAGTGAAGAACTATCAAATATAACAGCTTTCTAATGTTGTGTCACCTCCCAAGAACAAAACCTAATTTTAAGTCTGCTATATTATTTCTCAATACTTTTAACCTCCTTATCAGCTTTTGCACAAATAAAACAGATGAATACTCTTCTTTCAGTGCAAGTGGATGGTAATAGGTAGCCACAACACAAAACCCCCCATAGTTGTTAGTAAATTATACTATAATCCTTACTGCTGATTTCCCATATTTAATTTCTATATTACAGTTTAAGGATGTCTGTGATTGAAGGAAGGTCTTTCCACTTGACCTTTTCATACAACTTCCAAAAGAAGACAACTGGATATTGGAGAACTAAGATGTATCTCTGAATAAAGTTCCTACTAATTCATAGTTTTTTTGTAAATTCTAAAGACAGCAACCATCTGATTCCCTTTATATGAAAACTTTTAATACCTTCTTGTCCTGGTTTCAGCTGGGATAGAGTTAATTTTCTTCTTAGTAGCTGGTGGATTTGTGGTGAGAACAATGTTGATAGCAGATGTTTTCAGTTGTTGCTAGGTAATGCTTATACTAAGGGAGGACTTAATAGTTTCTCAGGCTCTGCCAGTGAGAGGGCTGGAGGGGTACTGGAAATTGGGAGGGGACACAGCCAGGACAGCTGACCCAAACTAGCCAAAGGGATAGTCCATACCATAGAATGTCATGCTCAGTATATAAACTGGGGAAATTTGGCCAGGGCTGCTGATCGCTGCTGGGGACTGGCTGGGCATTGGTCCGTGGGTGGTGAGCAACTGTATTGTGCAGCAGGTTTTTTCCTTTTGGATTTTATTCCTCTTTCCCTCTCTCTCCTTTCCATTACAGTTTTTGTTGTTATTATTATTATATTTCATGTTATTTCAATTATTAAATTGTTCTTATATCAATTAATGATTTTTACCTTTTTCCCAATTTTCCTGCCCATCCCACTGGGGGTATGTGTGTGGTGTGAGTGAGCAGCTGCCTGGTGCTTAGTTGTCAGCTGGGGTTAAACCATGATACTTCTATTAAAAAAAGACTGCAGAAATCATGTCTACTTATGACTTGTTTTAAATTCCTGTTCTTAATGGAAAAGGAATCATAACACTTAATGTAAATTCTAGTTAATGTGCAGAAAAGTAGATCTAAGTAATGGGAATCACCAATACAATCTAACCCATAAATACCAATTTTAAAATTATTTCTCATAAGACTATGTGTTCATATATGCAGTAATATGTATGTTAATGTACTTTAATCATAACCTGAAGCAGTTAGCTTATGTGATTAGTTCATGTCCTGGTTTCAGCTGGGATAGAGTTAATTTTCTTCTTAGTAGCTAGTACAGTGCTGTGTTTTGGATTGGTGTGAGAACAATGTTGATAGCACACTGATGTTTTTAGTTGTTGCTGGGTGATGTTTATACTAAGTCAAGGACTTTTCAGTTCCTTGGGCCCTGCCAGTGAGAGGGCTGGAGGGGCACAGGAAAATTGGGAGGGGACACAGCCAGGACAGCTGACCCAAACTAGCCAAAGAGGTATTCCATACCATATGACATCATGCTGAGTATATAAACTGGGGGAAGAAGGAGGAAGGGGGGGACATCTGGCATTATGGTGTTTGACTTCCCAAGTAACTGTTATGTGTGATGGAGCCCGGCTTTCCTGGAGATGGCTGAACACCTGCCTGCCCATGGGAAGTAGTGAATGAATTCCTTGCTTTGCTTTGCTTGCGTGCACAGCTTTTGCTTTACCTATTAAATTGTTCTTATCTCAACCCTTGAGTTTTACATTCTCTTCCGATTCTCCTCTCCATCCCTCTGGGTGAGGGGCAGTGAGCGAGCAACTGTGTGGTGCTTGGTTGCTGGCCGGGGTTAAACCACGACACATTGTTATTTATGACAGTTAAACAGTTTTATGCCACATGAAGCCTGGTACAAAAATAAAATATCTCCAGACACTGATCTGACCCTGCATTTCCAGGGAATAAATTTGTGCTCTGTTTGAAATGTACCATATTTACTTAAAAAGACAGTCAGTTCACTTTCTTTTAAAAAAAAATATTTACAGAAATGTGAAAAAAAGTCTCTGTTGTTATTCTTAAATTTTCATTTTCAATCTAACTTTAAAACTTTTTTTTCCCTGCCCTAAGGAAATAATGCAGAATTCCTTTCCTGTGTTTTCTTCAGTACCTGTTTCTTGGTTTTTTCTTCTCTCTCTGTATCTCTTTCTACAGAAATGGCCTTTTTTGCCTTCTGTATTCCTTTGCCTCTTTTAAATTTTTTTCTTCTTTTCCTCCAAAGGCATCTCACATTTCTCAGCTAATCGGTGTCTTTTTCATAACTTACTTAGTCTATTACATTCTACTCACCCTTGGGAAATATTACGAGAAACCAATGACTAGAGAAATAAATGGATTAGACAAAGATTACAACAAAATGGAACAAGAGATACTCCCAAGGAAAAAGTTCATCTCAGGTCATTTTTTAGTATTACAATACAGGCTAGCTATAGCAAAACCTACATATTTACTTTTATTTCATTATGAGCTGTGGAATTGCTGAAGAATTTGACTAACAGGCCAAGTACTCTCTGAACTCATTTCAAGGTCGCCTCCCCATGCTCTTTAGAGGCTGCTGCAGGAGGGAACAGCAAGCCCCTGCTTGTTGTAATCCATTAAACACCAGGAGACAAAGCTAGAATAAGGCCATTTGCGACAGGAACTCTAGTTCAGACAAGAGGAAAGAATCATGTTTCTTTCTTTTCAGGAAAATGTTTTCCTCTGTTTTCTCAGGAGAGCATTGTTTCCTGGTGGTATATATTTTCAAACTGAGTCTTATTGCTCCCGGCGCCCCCCCGCGACAGCATTTGGTAGCTTAGCTTGGAGCTCTTTCCCCCCAGCCCGAGAACTGGGATGCCTACAAAAATCATTGTTTCTTTTGCATCACAGACTGACTTGTTCCCTGTCAGTCCTACTTCTCCAAGGTAACTCGGGTGCCATCAAATTCATCATGTTCCATGATGATTTCAGAGGCCATCTGGAAGAATTAAGAAAACATGAGGTCTTATAAATTACCAAAAGAATCACCAGATCCACTTCCAAATGTGGACATACTGAAAATATAAACAGTCAGGAGTGAACATGATGTAGATCACTGGGACTTCAAAACTGTCCCAGATGTTGGCTGAAGGGCAAAATTCAGCTCTGACAGCTTTATACAGGGCAGATTGATCACCAGGAACTAAATTCTAACTAACTAAAGTCAGCGGGGCTTCTGCCGTTGACTTCAAGGCACCAGAACTTCCGCCATCTCAACTCAGTGTGTGGATTGGCTCTTGCACACTGGCTGAAGAACCCAGATTTGGGATAACACATGGGGTTTTCCTTTTTCCGATTCTCCTTATCCCACCGGGGGAGGAAGGAGTGGAGCGAGTGCCTGCGTGGTCCTTAGTTGCTGGCTGGGATTAAACCATTGTAATAAGTAACTAAGGGTAATTTGCTGATCAAACAAGATAAGCAAGAGGAACGAAGCCATTGTGGTGGTCTTGAGAACTTCCTGTTTAACAAGAAGAGACATGCCCACAATGTTATCTTGCTACACCAAACATGGGAACGTCCTGTTTGACAAGAAACCACGATAACAGAAGCAGCAGAGGGGCGTACCAAAGATGTCAGAAGCGACCTCGGTGAAGATAAAAAGAGCTGCTCAGCTTGCTTGAATTCGCGAGCCTTAGGTGGAGCTGCGACTCCCCGGCCGCCCAGCGCGCTGTTTTTGCTTTCCTGCCTTAATAAATATTTAGTGAATTTATTTGGACTCAGTTTATTTCAATTTAACTATAACAAATTTGGTGCCGTGACTCGGATTCAGACAGCCGACTCGGACTTCAACTCTGGGAGGGCGCCCCATCTTCGGATGGTCCCGGAGGAGATTCTGACTTAGCTCACCTGGATTTTCCAAACTGAGATAGGAAAGCAAAAAGAAAGAGAAAGGAGATACTGCAGTTACCCGTAATTTTTGTGCACGAAGAGCCGGATGAAGACTCGGGAGTGAGTGAGTATATTGTGGTTCCGTTCGGTCGGGGATTGGGTTACCCGGAGTGCGAGTGAGTGAGACGTCCACTGGGCTTAGTAGTCCACTGGGTGAAGCGAGTGTGGACCTCCTAATAGTGCGGTTCCCATTGTCTGCGAGGATGTGGGCCACGAACGGAGGGAAGTGAGTGAATTTTGAGTGAAAGAAGGCATTCTCGGAAGATGGGACAGAAGAAGAGTAAGGCTTCTGGTTCCACGCAGGAGGTACGGGGTGGGCTCCCTGATATACCCCAAGATAGCCCGTTAGGCCTAATGATCCAATATTGGGGTACTTCCCCTTCTCGAAAGGGGAAGTCCAAGGAGAAAATGGTCCATTATTGTATGGAAGTACGGGGAGGAAAACAAATAAGAAAATATTTATATTGGCCAATTTATGGATCTGTTGAGGATTGGATATGTCAACAATTAAACATATATGTTAACAACAAACAACCATTTAATAAAGAGGAGAGCGAGTATGCCTTTTTATGGATCCTGGGCACAGCTCAGACTGCTAATTTGTTCCCATTAAAAGAAAAGAAAAATGATAGAAAGAAAAGGCGGGAGGTAGACGAACCTCCAGCGTCTCCCCCACCCTATATTCCCCCTCCTCTGCTACCACAAGGTCCTGAGCATGATCTTCCTCCAACAGCACCCCCCAAATCTGAGGAAGAGGCCCCTCCCAATCGAAGAATGACTAGAAGTCAAACTAGAGAAAGGAGGGAGGAAAATCTATTGTATCCATTAAGGGAGACTGCTATGGGGGAACCACAACCCGGAGTTGGATTTGTATCTGTACCCCTCAGCTCCGGGGATGTGAGGGAATTTAAGAAAGAAATGGGACACTTGTTAGAGGACCCATTAGGGGTAGCCGAACGTTTTGATCAATTCCTCGGGCCTAACATTTATACTTGGGACGAAATGGAGTCTATTTTAAAGATCTTGTTTGCAAACGAAGAACGAGGAATGAGACATTGGGAACAGAGGCATCAGCAAGGTCCCGACAGAGATGAAAAATGGCCCCTGCAAAGGCCAAATTGGAACAATCAAGACCCCGTACATTGAAATAATATGGTCAATCTCTGGGATATGATAATTCAGGGTATTAGAGAACTCCAAGTAATTGGTGCAAAGGGGGAACCTTTCAAAGTGCCCCTGATAAGGAACATAACAATAGAAGCTCCAAATAAATATGGAGTGGGAACATTTTTATTGGCCCCAGAAGCTGAATATAACCTTCTGGGATGAGACCTGATGGTGGAATTAGGAATCAATTTGGAAGTAGATCAAGAGGAATTAAAAGTAAGATTATGCTTATTAACCGCAGAAGATGAAGCCAAAATTAATCCAGAAACTTGGTATAGCCCAGGGTCAGTGGGAAAATTAAATATCAAACCGATCACGGTCTCCATAAAAGACCCAGACCAGCCAATTAGGATAAAACAGTATCCCATCTCTAGAGAGGGGAGAGAAGGGTTGCAGCCAGTAATTGAGGGACTTTTGGCCCAAGGGCTTTTGGAACCCTGTATGTCTCCCCACAATACTCCCATATTGCCCGTAAAGAAGCCGGATGGATCTTATCATTTAGTACAAGATCTGAGAGCTGTAAATGAACGAACCATTACCCGGTTCCCTGTGGTGGCTAACCCACACATTATACTTAAGCAGTTAAGTCCAGATTATAAATTGTATAGTGTTATAGATCTAAAAGATGCTTTTTGGGCTTGTCCCTTAGAAGAAAAATGTAGGGACTATTTTGCTTTCGAGTGGGAGAACCCCAAGACCCATAGAAAACAACAATTACGGTGGACCGTTTTGCCCCAGGGATTCACAGAGTCTCCAAACTTGTTTGGACAAGCTCTGGAACAGTTCCTGTAATCTTATGAATTAAGTCAGGGACTAATTCTAATACAATACGTGGATGATTTATTGATCGCTGGAAAAACTCAAGAAGGAGTCAGAAATGAGAGCATCAATTATTGAACTTTTTAGGCCTCAAGGGATTAAAGGTTTCTAAGTCCAAATTACAGTTTACTGAAGAAGAGGTAAAATATTTGGGGCATTGGCTCACAAAGGGACACAAGAAATTAGATCCCGAAAGAGTAAAAGGAATTTTGTCTCTAACAGTGCCCACTAATAAAAGACAGATAAGACAGTTATTGGGATTATTAGGGTATTGTCGACAGTGGATAGAAAATTACAGCAGTAAAGTAAAATCCTTGTATGAAAAATTAACTAAAAACGGGTTGGTAAAATGATCCCTTGAAGATGAGAATCGTTGGGAAAATATAAAAAGAGATCTGGTAGAAGCACCTGTCCTCAGTTTACCCAATATCCGTAAACCCTTTCAACTTTTTATCAATGTGGATAACGGGACAGCTTATGGGGTTCTGACCCAAGGATGGGCAGGACAAAGAAAGCCTGTAGGATATTATTCTAAAATACTGGATCCTGTAAGCCGCGGGTGGCCCACCTGCTTGCAAGGAATAGTGGCCACTGCATTATTGGTAGAAGAAGTTGGAAAAGTCACCTTAGGAGGTGAACTAAAAGTATACACCCCCCATAACATTCGAGGAGTATTACAACAACGGGCTGATAAGTGGCTTACAGATAGTCGATTGCTAAAATATGAGGGAATTTTAATTAACTCCCCTAGGCTAGAAATGGAAACCACTTCTATTCAGAATCCTGCCCAATTTTTATACGGAGAACCTAAAGAAGATTTGATACATGACTGCCTCCAACTAATAAATTTGCAGACTAAAATAAGGGAGGACTTAGAAGAAGATGGATTAGACGAAGGAGAAAAATTCTTTGTGGACGGCTCCTCACGAGTGGTTGAAGCACAACGAAAATCAGGATATGCTATTGTGGATGGGTATACTTTTAAGATAAAAGAATCAGGACCATTAAGTAAAGCTCGGTCTGCACAAGCGTGTGAGTTATATGCTATGTTAAGAGCATTAAAACTCTTAGAAAATAAAATTTGAACTATTTATACAGATTCAAAGTATGCCTTTGGGGTGGTACATACTTTTGGAAAAATTTGGGAAGAGAGAGGCTTAATTAATTTTTGTGGTGATTGCTTTGCTAATATTTATAGGATGTGTGAAATACTATCGCAGACAGTGTTTTGGTTGATCGTTATCACCGCCCTTAATACTAAGGGAAACTCCTGTACCCCCCTCCTCGAACAGAGGTGGCAAAATGGATTTATAACATTAGACCAACAGGTGGCCAATGCTTCCAATTTGACAAACTGTTGGGTATGTGGGAGTCCTTTAGGATTCAGGGACTGGCCATGGATGTCAAAACCGATATCCCCAAGATGGCTTGTAAGTGATCTAAGTGATACACGACTGGCAATAATTCGCTATATTTGAATGAAGAAATGGAACCATGGAAAATCCAGTTTCCGGGAAAAGGAGAGTATTGTCTTAATCGTAATGATAGCAATGGAGTTTTTGTGGGTCATAGTATATGTAATTGGACATTTAAATATGGGGATCACTGTATCATCCCTGGGTGTCGACCCATTAATTGTTCAACTTATGATCGTTCCTCCTCCCATTCTGTCGAAGGTGACATGTTATGGTGTTTGTATTATAACACCAATGATGAAAATCTCATCCCTCGACAATCAAGGTGGGCATGGGTCAATGAAACTGGACATAAAAAACAATTTGATAGCTTTTGGTCTAGAACCAATCTCACAGGGATCGTGAAATTGGGGGAAGCTAATTTTGTAACTTGGCCATAAATGGTATAGTTGGCCAAACAGTCACCATTAAATGCAACTATATCAGTCGAATAGGAGCATGGAAATGTAATCTTTGGATTAATGGAGTAAAATCAAACAGTCACATTAAACACCCTTTGGGTTTGAAAAACACCACCTATTTTGAGACTCTTTGTAATTCCAACCTAAGACAGAAAGGGAAAGGACCATTTGCAAATGGAATTTGGGCTTTAAAACGTCACTATTGGATTTGTGGTCATTATGCATATCAAAAATTACCAAGTAATTGGAGTGGGACATGTTATATAGGCTTTATACGCCCCTTCTTTTTTTTATTACCAGACCAAAAGGGAAATAATTTGGGAGTTAAGGTATATGATGACCTAAATCGACATCGACAGTCCATTGATACTTCTATGACAAGTGGAAATAGCCAATCCTGGGGAAAATGAATGGACACCCCAACGTATCATACAGTATTATGGACCTGCAACTTGGAATCCCAATGAACTCGTTAGCGGTGCTCAAGAACCTATCTACAATCTGAATCGTATCATTCGGCTACAGGCTGTCTTGGAAATTATTACTAACCAAACAGCTAAAGCTCTTGACTTACTGGCAGACCAAGCAACTCAAATGCGAAATGCAATTTATCAACACAGGATGGTTCTCGATTACCTGCTAGCCGAAGAAGGAGGTGTTTGTGGTAAATTAAATGTTTCCAATTGTTGTGTGAAAATTGATGACAATGGTGAGGTAGTTAAACAAATCACATCAGAGATAGGGAAGTTAGCCCATGTTCCCATCCAAACTTGGAAAGACTGGAACATTGACTTGTTTTCCTGGCTTCCCGGGAGCCCTTGGGTAAAACGAACCCTATTTTATTTGTTATGTGGATTAGCCACCTTATTGTTTTTGCCATGTGCTGTTCCATGTTTTATAAGATTAATTCAACACGTTATAACTAACATACAATTTGCTACTATGGTTTCACCCGATGGCGTTAAACAAATTCGAGTGGTACGCCAAAATGTACAGTCGACAATACAGATTATATAGTTCACACAATAACAATTTAATAGCAAACAAGAATCTGGGAACAATTGACTATTAACAATTCATATAACAATGTAGGCTGATTAAAAATAAAAATAGAATAGCAAAGAAAACAACTGCCAGGAACGCATAGACAAGGATGTGGTGACGTCTTTTATACTTTTCCACCTCCGCCATAAGTTCTTGACGTGTGACAGTAGAAAAACGCACCCTCTGCCTAAACAACACAAAAAAAAAAAAAAAAGGTTTTGATTCCCCTTTATAATGAACCATATAGGTTAGACGTTTAAAAAAACCAACCAAACAACCCCGAAAAACCACTCACCTTATGGGATGTTCAGACGGGAAAATGTGCACTACAGACCCTTCCTCCCTGGCAGGTGACGTGGCGGTCTGATGGTGAGAAAACATTATACATTGAAAGAAAGGACCTGTCGTTTGGCCATAGTGCCATAAATGTTACTATTAACAGACTTACCGGAGTGGTATGCTCGGGAAGTGGGTCCGGGACTTCATCTGGACACTCAGCAGCCGTCTTTTATCACACGAATGATCCGTGATGCCTTTGAACATGCGCATGCACAATTTTAAAGCCCCACGGAATGTGTTGGAAAAATCTGGAAAGACTGCGCATGCGAAATCCCTATAGTCTAGCCATGATAGTGACGCATGAAAAAAGAAAAAAAAAAAAAAAAAAGGGAATGTGTTAAGAAACTATAGTGTTTATAGTTCATTTAAATAATATTGATTTTTATTATTACCTAAGTGAAACATATAGCTATAAGTATTGTTTTAGGTTTTGGGTTTTGTAGGTTATTGATACAAGTAATACCCAACCCTTTTGATTTATTTTGAAAACCGTGTGTTGGACGCAAAGTAAATTCAATGAATCATTTGACAACCAGTAAACAACAAATAACAATTTATTAACAAACATGAACTAGAAGCTGAATAACAGAATAACAGTCCAGCAAAGTCTCATGTAACGTGGAAAACAGGCTTCTTCACTCGTGAGTCCAACACAGTCCTGAATAATGTCGGGGTGGTAACTCCATCTGTTCCCTCCATGATAGTCCGTGTCTGGTCCTTGGTATTTTTCTTCACGAGGTGGCGAAGATGAACAGAAACGAATAACAAGTCACATGGTAACTTTGCTGGAGATCAACAGTTTTCTTTTGTTTATATAACAGTCTCTCGCACTCTGCTTTGGTTCCTCGCACTCTTCTGTACCAGCGTGACCAAAAACACTCACAAAAACACATACTGATGGTTACTGTAGTCACGATGAGACAAAGGCTGAACAGCAAAACTGTACAAAGTGTGTCGTTTCCTGCTCCCATCTTTTCCAAAATTATAAGGATTGTTTGTGGCAAGACAAACAAATTGGTCTGTGACCCTCCTGGTCAAGATTCAGGCTAATGCCCTGACCAAAACTGCACAGTGAAAACGCATGCGCAGCTACGATTTGGACCTAGCCTTAAAGGGGCATGAAAATTTATGCTTTTAAATGCCCACCTCTTGGCTCTTGATTCTTAACCCCCACAAACAAACCTTATATATGCTAAGAAATGTTTTATTTTGTTTTGTTATGTAATCCTGTTATGATAATGTTTTGAAATTAGCTTATGACATGTTTGAGTTTTTAATTGTTAGCTAATGTTTGTTAGGGATTTATAGCTATTGTTAGTAATTTTTAGTTATTGCCTGTTATTGTTTATTGATAATGGTAAATGGTTTTAATGCTTAGATAAAGATTGTTAACCTCGTTTGTATAGTTGGCAGAATCTTTTCTCTATCTCTATCTATGCCACCCACGGAGCAGCAATGTTGAGCCACGGGGCGGTGTGAAGGACGTTATTGGGACTGTGCTATCTGTCTCAACATTGCTGGCTGACCACAAAACAACACAGAGACGGAGATACCCGAATCACCCAGAACAGGAGATCTCTGGGGAATACCCTGCTTAAAACACCCTACTTCCAGACATTTATGTTGGGTTGTTTGCCGATGTCTAAATTGTAATAGAGATTGGTCCTGTGTTTCGTTTAAGAGACAACCTTACTGTATGAAATGTCGCAATGATTTGATACGTCCAGGGGACCAGAGGATCAAGTGGAAATTCGTAAATTATTCCGTGGATGGGAACTGTCAGTACCTGAACTTTGGGAAGTATATGAAACAGACTGGTATAGAGTTTTAAGACAGTGTACTATAAGATTCGCCTGGAAACGGACACAACAACCAAACAGGTGGAAATATATTTGAGAGATAACTAACTCTTTAGACCTTGGAAATTATTGACAGGATAACAGCAAAATTCCCCTGAAGACTACCTACTGCTGCCGAGAAGATATTGATATCCCGTTGTTCTCTGCAAGAGTAGACGAGGAAGGCAGAGAGGTACTGAACAGTGGGGAAATGAAAGCTAGTATCCTATTAATGGTATTGATTACCACGACTTTAAAAAAAATGAACATCAACCCTTCAATTGGACCTTAGGTCGATGAAAAGTGCAGCTAATGGTGATGAAGCAATCAGAACTGGAGAATGAAAATCATACCAAATGAAAATCCTGAATTAGATACAGCTTGTGAGGTATTGTCTAGGTTTGATCAGCAAATCACTTATAAATAAAAGAAGGGGGGATTGTAATAAGTAACTAAGGGTAATTTGCTGATCAAACAAGATAAGCAAGAGGAACGAAGCCATTGTGGTGGTCTTGAGAACTTCCTGTTTAACAAGAAGAGACATGCCCACAATGTTATCTTGCTACACCAAACATGGGAACGTCCTGTTTGACAAGAAACCACGATAACAGAAGCAGCAGAGGGGCGTACCAAAGATGTCAGAAGCGACCTCGGTGAAGATAAAAAGAGCTGCTCAGCTTGCTTGAATTCGCGAGCCTTAGGTGGAGCTGCGACTCCCCGGCCGCCCAGCGCGCTGTTTTTGCTTTCCTGCCTTAATAAATATTTAGTGAATTTATTTGGACTCAGTTTATTTCAATTTAACTATAACACCATGATACTTGGCAAGACTAGGTTTATGCGTGTGATGTTTGGCATTCCTTTGGTGTCAAGAACATTACTGAAACATAAAAAAAAATCTGTTTAATGTCCTGAAGAAATAAAATTTTACCGGAAGTGAGGTAAACTCCTAAATGGCCATAGCTACCTGGCTACAGACAGGAATAGGACTAGCCCTGGAGCTGAAGCTGGCCCAGCCCGTAGCTTGCCCCAGGGCAGTGAGGTCCCCGAGGGACCCTGGGGAAAGTGGTTGCAGAGACAGTGTGGGCACAGCCCCACAGCTCTTTGCATCAGAGGGGCCAGTGATCAAGGCCTGGGGGGACTGTGAGCCTGTTGAACTGCAGCTGTACTGTTGTGCTGGGGCACAGAGGGAACAATTTCTCCAATCGATTAATATTTAATCTTTTCTACAATGAACAAATACAATCTACAGTGTAGTTGCATCACACTCCCAACATTTTTTTAGAGCCCCCAAATAAGATGTTTTTAGTGAAAGAAAAAAAATTCTGAGCAGTGAACCAAGTCTTCGTTAAATAGAGAAAATTTTTCTAAGTAAGCTTCTTGAGGATTAATATCAACTTCGGCAAAAGCTGGACGGGTGATTTGCTAACGTCCGTAGGAAAACTGCCCCGGCGGCCCCGGGGCGGTTCCCGCTGAGGCTGCGGCCCGGAGGGCGCTTTGCCCCAGTGCTGACCTGCCTCCCATGGCAGGCGGCCGGCCGGCCGAGCCGCCGCAGCTGCTGGCGGGCTCGGGAGGGCGCCGAGGCCCGGGAAGTGGCTGCCGCTCGCGCTCCCTCCCTGTGGGGGCGGTGCGCTGTTGATGGCGTCAGCCTGCCGAGCCCAGACGCCCCACCGGCCCCTCTGAGCGGCTCCCGGCGGGCTCCCGGCTAGACGCGCTGCGGCGGGGCGGACTCCCCCACTGAGAGCACAGGGCAGATTTCGGCGGCCGCTGGATGAGAGCCCTTCTTCGTCGGACACGGCCGCTCTCCCCCCCCACGCCGGCTGCGGGAAGGAAAAGGGCAGAGCATGCCACCGGCGGGGTAGGAAGGAAGGTACCAGCCCCTCCGCCTCTCCCGGCGGTAGCGAAGGCGATGCTGCAGTGCGCTCCCTGGGCTCTCTTGCAGGTGTCAGGCTATCACCCACAGCAGCCGCGATCGCTGCCGTGACCAGCGCGGCCCCGGGTGGTCCGAGGCGACGAGCGGCGCGGGCCTGTACCCCTCTTTGGGGCGTCAGCAGCGGAAGGCGCTGCCCGTGCCCGCGGGGCCCCACGCGGCGGGCGGCTCCGCGCGGCGGATGCGTGTGCATGAGCTCTGCACCGAGCTGGCGCAGCAAGCGCCCCCGCTCCGCCACCTCCATCTTCCAGGGCAGCAAGACCTCGCAGCACGATCGCGACGGTGAACGCCGGAGCAGCGGCTCCGAGACTGCCTACCAGACCCAGAGAGGCCTGGATGACTGCAAGATGGTGGGTACTACAAAAGGGCTTGCCTTAATTTTTATATTTTCCGAGTGTTCTCGTCGCTGGCGGCGATGCCGCTCCTCCTGCCAGTTTGTCTATTCCCGTCACGTGAAGTTGCACTATTTTATAACTGCGGTCCCCGTCGGGGATGCTGCCCTGTTAGCATAACTCGTAGCGTTTCAAACACGGGAGAGGGGAGGGAAAAACGAGATCTATGGGGAGCCGGCTGGGTGCTGCAGGACAGGTTGGCTAGGGACCAGAGCTGGGCGCCATGTCCTGCAGGAGCAGGATCCCTCACCCCAGCACATGCTGCCTCCGAGGCGCTGCCAAGCAGCTGGAGTTGCATTCTGCTAGATCCGACCAGGTTTTTATCATGCTTGTATATTGGGATACGTTGAACTCCGGGTGGTAACGATGGCTGCAGAATTATGAGCAGTTACTCTTGTGTGGTTTTATGTAGTTTGGAAATCGAGGTCAAATTAGCAAAACAAATATAAATAAATATCCTGTTCTATTGCTCCCTGCCTTCCATCTTTGCCACCACATGAAGCAAATAAATGGTCTTATGTGCTTTCTTTCAGAAGACAGCAAATGCTTTGTTGCCTTAAAATATAATCCCACATAGGTGATCAATGGAACTAAACAATAATGATCTTTCCATCATTGTAAAAGTTACCCATTTATCCAATAGCATCCATGTGTATCTGCTGGATATTAGATTTCTGTGAAAAGGTTGAAGTGTTTATTTACTACTTTGGGGTTGTTGTTGTTCGCCGTTCCCCCCACACACACACACATTGGAATAAGTGCTTTTTAGAATCCTAACTGGAAAGCGCCTATCCAATACATCTTCTCAGCTAATAGCTTCTGATGAGTTTTAAGTCTGAAAATTTGGTTAGAGGCTACTGGCAGAACAGAAATCATTACAAAATAAATTAGCAAAATCTCCAGTGTAAAAGCAAATGCTACACTACAATCCCTAAATGTGCTGTTAATCAGGAAGCAGGAGTAGCAAAGGCAATACTTTCTGGAGCTATTTTTGTCTTTTGACAGCAAAAAATAACTTCATGCTACTAGTAAACCAGCTGTTTTTTGTCTGCTTAATATTTAAGACTAATAAGTCAAACACTTTCATAGATTAAAAGCAGAAACACTGCTTTCCTGCAAAAGAACATTTATAGCTCACAGAAGAGGCAGCTGGCATGGAGGCCCTAGTCATTTACTAAATCTTAGGCACTTGATCCTGTATGCCATGAAATTGGGAGCAGCAGGAACAAGCTGGGCAATTTTTTAAAAAAATGGATTGTTTTTATCAGTGTAGTCAAATGTCTCATGTAAGTAAATCCTCTTTGTTTTTCAGCTTGTCCAGGAGTTCAATACCCAGGTGGCTCTATACCGGGAGTTGGTCATTTCCACTGGGGATCTCAGTCACCTGTCCATCTCTGCATGCAGAAATGCACAAAACTCGAACGCAAGGATGTGAGGTGGCCTATCAGGCTCATCAAAAACTAGCAGCAATTTCTGGGTAGGAGTCTACTTATGTTTAATTAAAGCTTTACTCATGTGCACATCTTTGCTAAATACTACATTGAGGAAAGTCAGCAAAAGCATTAACTTGTGTTTCTGGTTTAGACACAGAGATGTATGACCACAAATTCTACATGATGCTCAAATCCTTATGATAGTGCAATTTTGAGTCAAATACTGGTCCCCTTACCAAGATGGTATCTTACAGATTTCACTGGATGCTTTTATGTAAGATGAACAGGATTTTACTCTGTATCACTAGACAACTTAAAAAGATCAATGGAGAAGCCTTGCCTTTCAAGGATGAAATGGCAATAGCTTTCTGCTCAGTCCTTCATTGGGTATACCTAATTGAACATTTAGAGACAACTAATTCAGCTCAACTAAAGATTTAGCAAAATTAGAGGAAAAAATAATTAGGTGAAAATTACGTAAGAGGGGAAATAAAAATACTATTGTGAAAACTTGTGTTTACATTCTACATGTTTTTGAATCCTTATTTGTGTTGAAATGAGGATTGAAGCTTTGCCAGCATATAATGTTTGAATTTATTCTTTGATGGACTTATGTGTATTACATTATATACATTCCTTTCCATGGTGACAGAATGTATCATCCCATACTTGACACTATGCCTCATTACAAGATAAACCAGGTGTCATGTGAAGGTGGGGGGGGAGGGGGGGCAGCGGGGAGATTTTCTCAACCCCAGGTGTTTGATCTGTCTATCAGCACCCCAGGAAAGCCAAGACCCTGTGCCTGACCAGTCTGTCAATGTCCCATTACAGGGACCCTTCACTGAACAGTCCCACTGGATCGGAGGGTGGTTCGACTGCCTTGTTCAGGGAAACACGCCAACAGCATCAGGGGGACCCCTCAGGGGGTCTTCCCACTTTATTTGAATATGTTACCCGCTGCCAGTGACTGCTAGTGCCCTGAAGGACTAACATTAACAGTTTATGGAATACCACTCTTTATTAATATAAAATCGTGACAGAACAAGGTTCAAAGATTGCCGGTGATAAATACACTGACTGCAAAGCAAGCTTTAAACAATATATCTATTAACAGCTAACATACGTTAGTCATAGAAAAAAGTTCTTACCCAATAGATGTCCCTATGGGGGAGAAGACAGGTTCAGCCTGTCAACTGATCCCAGAAGTTACGATGGAGTCTTCCCTAACTTCTCCCCTCATCTGTCCACTTTTTATACTTCATAGTATACTGCATATTCATTCATCATACACAGGACCGGTTACAAGTTTCTTGCTTCTAATGCAAATTAGTACGCATCCTCAGATAGCACTACTGAAGTTCTCTGCTAACTACGGATGCTCCTCAAGCGGGATTTTGCCCTCTTTTGGGGGGGGCTATTTGAGTTGGAGGTCACAATGTTATCGATTTGTTAATAAGTTAAGATTGATTGATTTTATTTGATTAATTGATTTTATAAAATCATTTAATAAAATTAAAATATAAAAGGATAAGAAAAAAATATTTTTTTTTATAAGAAACTTATAGCTACACAGTAAAAGTTGTTATGAGATCTTCTGTACGTCCTGTACCAAGGCTAGAAGAAGGGGCTGGAACCATTGTTAAAACATAGGTAATAACTTTAGGGTTGAAAGGTTTCTTTGTATTTAACCAGTCTTCTGTATGCAGAGGTGTATTGAAATGTCAGAATATGAGATTAATGGGAACTGGGGAGAGTCGACTGGAACAGCTTGTAGGTGCCTGCCAAGAAACTGTGAACTTTAGTAAAAGGTAATTCCGGCAGGGGGAGATCGCGACCACCGACTCATATACCACCTACCCAAATCGTACCCCAGACCCATTTCTAGACCTTTCTAAGCTCTACTGCGCAGAATCGGATATAGGAGGAGAATATGTTAATGATTTATGGGAAATATCATGGTTATGCATGAATACTTAATGAATATGTGTGGATAACTGGCTAGCTGAAAAGGGTCACATAGACATAGTCCAGCTGGCTGGACAAAAATGCACATCGCTCTCAGCTTATCTGAAGTAAAGCAAAATACACTGTCTTTGGCTGTCCTTGTTACACAATAACAGGAAGATTTTGGTGGGAAAAGAATGTTGCAGGTGGGAACAGAAAACTACAGAAGAGAAACTAGGGGCGGGCTTGGTATTTAGGCAACTAACCAATAATGAGCTTAACTTTTGTAATATGTATGAGCTAATTATAACAAGGCATAAAAGGTGACTGTAAGGGACAATAAACGAAGTCTGCTGATCACTCATATTGAGCGACTTGTGTCTTCCCTCCGTCGCAAAAAATGGCGCCCGAACAGGGACCCTAGAGAGGGCTGAACCTGCGAGCCACGGTTCGACGGAGATTCGGGTACCGGTCCTGAAAGCAGCGCAGGAGGCGGAAGGGCACAGTCCCCGCGCCCGGGAGCACCTACAGAGGGTCCCGCCGGCCACGCGTCGCCGAAGTCTCGCAAAGGCTGCAACAGCGCTGACGAAGGTATGGAGAGACAAGCGACGTACGATTCGCTCATATGCTTTTTAGAAAAGCGGAGCGTTCGGGACATAGATTGTAAAAAGGCATTACCCGGGTTATTAGCGTATGGGATAGCATCCGGGTCCCCCGCGGCAGCGGCGAGCGGCGGCGCGCAGCCCGGCAGGCCCCTTCCCGGCCGCGGTTTCTCTCCGAGGAGGCACCATCCCCCCCCCCCTCCGATCGGCGCCATGGCGATGCAAGCGGCCAAGCGAGCTAACACCTGGCTGCCCGCAGAGGTCAATCGGATCCTTTATATTCGGAACCTGCCGTATGAAATCACAGCGGAGGAAATGTATGATATTTTTGGGAAATACGGACCTATTCGACAAATCAGAGTTGGAAACACTCCTGAAACAAGAGGAACAGCTTAAGCTTCTGAAGGAAAAATACGGAATTGAGTATAAACCCACCAAAAAAAGTGCTTCAGATGTCCCCTACAAGAAATGGGTTTCTGCCTTGAACTAGCAAACATTTCTGTGTTTAAAAAGAAGCCTTTTTGCCTTGATGGAGATAATTTATTCTGTATTCTGTATTTATGCTGTATTCTGAATGTGGAAATTGGTTGGGACTAGGAGGCTGGCTTAAAGGCATTTTGCAAACGGGATTATTATTTTTGATCATTATTGTAATAATAGTTTCTTGATCAAAACCAGCTAACACTATTTGTAAGCATTAGGCATATCTGAAGAGAATGCCTTTATTTGAATCAACAGTTAAGGTGTAGTTTAGTCTGAGGCTGTGGTTTTATCTGCTTCTGGTGAATTTTTGAAGTGATGAAATCAGAGATACAAGGTATACTAAGAGTTATGAGGTAATAAGGTAATAATCTAAGTAAGAGTGCTGTCTTTTATATCTACAAGTGCAATATGCTTTTATGTAGCAGAGAGAAACTTTAACAATAATGTTGCTTGAGCAAGATGTGCATGTGACAACTTGGGAAAAGGGATATCACAACTGGAGTGCAACAGTGTTTCTACGTCTGGCAGAGTGAAATCTGTCAAGACCTGAGTTTAGACAGTCTAAAATAAATTGTTAGTATTCAGAAAACCCATCTTAGGCCTCTTTTGCTTACATAGTGTTATGGAAGTCAACTGCTATTGTAGAGAATTAATGATTTTTTAATACATATTAACAAATACTACTATTTTAACTTGAGGCAGTTGAGCGAGAAATTCTCACGTGTAGCATTTGAGGGAATGTCAGCATAAATCGCACTTACAGTAAGACTGCATTTTTAGTTACTGTACCCGTTAAGATTCGATGATGCCATAAGGCTAAGGCCTTTTATCACAGATTGGTTCTGAACTAAAAGGTGTGTGCACATGTAGATATGCACATTTGTGTTATTTTCCTTAATTGGCTACAAAATAATATAATTAGGTTGGGGACTAGATCTTGGGAATTTGTCTATTATACTTCTGTTTGTTAAGGAACGTGCATAACACACAGCACCCATGTAGGCTTGGCTTGTGGCATAGTTGTCAAATTTAGCATAGACATTCAGACAGATAAGCAACGTACTCTTCTTGTGTGTATCACCTACAAGCCATCATGGCTTAGTGTGTAAATCTGTATGTAACTATTGAAAAATCCCCTTATGAATGTATATAGCTTAGAACTAATTTTTTCCCTTTGTTAATTCTTTGATATCAATGAGGTATTCTTCAGAAAATGTATGGACTGGTTGGTTGCATAAGGGCAGTTGTTATTTGGACAGAAAATTGTTAATGGTCAGGGATTTTCCACTAAAATATTTGCAAATATTCCTAGTCAAACATCAGTTTGGTTTCTTTTGGGGTTTTGAGCTTGCATTAGTCCATGTTCAGAACTTTAAAATTACCTTTGAATTTTTTAAACTTTTTGTATCACTGGAACAGAAAGAGCATCTAAATTAAAGCTTCAAGCTAACTTTATTTTTCAAGTATTTCTGGAATTATACTTCTGAACTGAGATTTTATAAGTTGGCTGTGTATTTTCCTGTGTTAAAACGCTGTTATTGAAAATGGTCAACCAGGCCTATGTCGCCCAAAATAAAAACGGGGGAATTGTGGATAACTGGCTAGCTGAAAAGGGTCACATAGACATAGTCCAGCTGGCTGGACAAAAATGCACATCGCTCTCAGCTTATCTGAAGTAAAGCAAAATACACTGTCTTTGGCTGTCCTTGTTACACAATAACAGGAAGATTTTGGTGGGAAAAGAATGTTGCAGGTGGGAACAGAAAACTACAGAAGAGAAACTAGGGGCGGGCTTGGTATTTAGGCAACTAACCAATAATGAGCTTAACTTTTGTAATATGTATGAGCTAATTATAAGAAGGCATAAAAGGTGACTGTAAGGGACAATAAACGAAGTCTGCTGATCACTCATATTGAGCGACTGTGTCTTCCCTCCGTCGCAACAAATATGTATGAATAAGTTCTATATATGGTGTCTGATTTTGAGACCTGGCGTGCATTGATCGTGAGAGGACTCGCTCACGCACCCGGCCGTTAATAAAGAAGTGTCTGCTTATCTACATCACATTGGTGTCGATAAGTTCTTCATTCCGAGATTTCGGTAACAACAATCTCCCAGTACCACAATTATCTTTGCCCTATTTTCAACTAATTTTCTGTTGATGTCAGTGGATTGCAACACCTTATCATCCTGTTGCCTCTCATAGCCAGAACTTTCCTCACTTGAAGGCTTCTTTCTGTGTAATTTAGATAATGGTGTTCTTTTCACTATCTGTTCTTTGTTTCTTACGCTCCCCAAGGCTGACTCCCTTGATTAGAGGTCCCTTCATTCATAACAACTTTAGAGTGGGTCAGCTTGACCTAGCTTTGTGAACATTAAATCAGAGTTGGGTAATCTGGGAGTTTTGACAACAATTTCCCCCCCCCCCCCCCCCCATCTGGATTTATTTAAGTCCAGGACTAGTCCATTTCCATCACATTTAGGTGGAGCTTGAGTGACTCTAGTCATACATATTGTTGTTACTAACTGGTATCATGTGTCCAGCGAGGTGTAGTAGTACCTTGGAGGCAGGTAACTTTGAGATGGAGGTGCGTGTTAGTATTACAATGAGATTATTTCATCTGAGGAAAGTAATTTCACCACAGTGGTTGGCTCAGCCACGGACATCTCATGGATTCTTCATGTGACAACTGGTATGAAGCTTATCAGCTGTGTGGTGCCATCAAGTTCCCGTTCCTGCAGGGAGCACAACAGAGCATGGCCGTGGGGTCTCCACTCCACTCCGCTCCATCCTCCATCACTCCCATCAGCATGTGCTGGGCTGGCAGGATGTGTTGTTTAGGGAACTGTGGTGATGTAGATTCCGTGCATGCCAACCATCCTGAAGGTGATAGCTGTATTTTACCCTAAAAAGCTTTCTGTAATACTATGCTTCTGTTAGGTCCCAGTTTTCTCTAATTCTCCCCCGCCAAGTGATTTTCCCACAGCAGGTTAAATAACTGTATCTTAAAAAATGTGAATTCATGCTGCTTACACGAAGTCTAATTATTTGCGGGTTATTCAAAGTATGGTGACTGGGGCATTTGTATAAACACATGTACCTTCTGACTTTTGTCTCTGACCACACTTCATCAGAACTCTCTGCACCTGCCTTATCCAACATAAACCATTGTGTGCCACTGGAAAAAAAACTTTCTTTTTTTTGCAGCTCTGCCTAATTCCCATTGAAGTTCTTTCATCAGTTTAATGTATATGAGAAATCTATCATAGGTTTAGTATATAAGGGAAGGCCACACTAAAAAACTAAACAGAAGAAAACACGGGTTGGTCATATTAGTAAACTATTAACATTTTCAGATGTGACTTTGTGCAAAGACTCTTAAGTTGATATTACAGCCTCTGATTTGTTCCTCAAACAAAATACATGCTTTCAAGTTACTAAAGTCTGTGAGAACTAAAAAAACCCAAACCAACCACTAGATACAGTTCTTTTTAACCAGTGTACACTACCTCAACACTGTAACACTGAAATGTGGAAACAAACAACAGTGAAATTGATCACGTGTACTTTCAGACTCAAAAGAGAGACTAATACAAACCAAAATAATACATCTGAATGGCAGAACCTAACTTGGATTAAATTTTTTTCCATAAAGAAAATCATAGACACATGCTCATTTAGAAGTATGATTTTTTTTTAAGTAATCGTTTCACAGTTGGGAGTTTGTCATATATACAAAGATCTCCTGAAGGTTGTGCAGTTGCTGCAAGATTGACATTAAACGAATCTAAAACTGTTTTAAATAACTTTGATAATAATGTGATATGCATAACAATACTTGTTTAGTTTGACAGACATTTTACAAGATGTGCTTCACATCCTCACCCTCCTACAGCTGAGGAAAGCCATGTGAGCCAACTTAACTTTTTTGGTGTATCTGTGAGGAAAGATTGGAGATGAAGGTGCAGCAAGGCTTCAGTGTAGAAAACAAATATAAGGAGAGAAGTAATACATAGTCTCAGAGGTTCAGTCTTTAATTCACCAGGAAGAGTGATGTAGTGCATATGGCATAGGATCTGGAATGGGAACCTAATTTGGTAGGAAGAAAAAGTATCAAGAAAAAAAATATTTAGGGACAGGAACGTATTAACTCATCCCCGATATTAAATGGTCAGGAGGGTAGTGTACTGCTCAGAAATCGCTGGTAGTCAGCAGATGGGACAAAGGCTCATTTAGTTCACTGCTGTAGTTCAAAATACACAGCACTGCACTGTGCAAACTCCATTAGGAACTGAACAGGATAGAAGAAGTTATGAGGAGGAAAAAAACTTTGATCATGGGCGTATCAGTTCTGAAATATTAGATGGACATCAGAGTAGGACAGTGGTGTAATATGAACAAGAAGAAAAGACTGGAGTTGTAGCTGTAGAAAAAGTATACGCTGATAAACTATCAAAAGGAAATTCAGCTAGGGAAATGGAGGGAGTGAAAGCCACACTTACATTTTAAAAACGGAGAGAAAGAAAAACAAAGGAGATTATGACAGAGATAAGGAAGTAGCAAGGAAACAGGAAAACCTTACGAAGTCTGTATTGGATTAGACCATGTCACCTCAGCTAGCCCAAATCTGACAGCTGCCAGTAGCAAAGATTTTGTAAATTAGCATATAAAAAGCAGACTGTGCATAGAACGATGCCTTCACTAGTATACTTGCCACTTCCCAGCAATCAGTAGTTTAGGGGTTCCTGAGCCAAAGGCTGCATCTGAACAATATGTATCTGACAAATACGAGCTATCACAGGAGATTTCAGGATTTGTCTAAATATGAAGGTCTTTTACTCAGAAAATGCTGAGGATGAATAATGACATTACACTGTGGTCTGTTTAAAATGTCACAAATAAAAAAAAATAATTACTTTTATTGGGAAGGGAAACTTCAGATTCCATCTCTAACCTAATAGGGCCTCATAGCTATTACACCCTCTTCTTAACTTGCTCTCATATGTATTTTTCTTGTAGAAATAGGTGAAGCTTTATCAAAGAGCAGGTGCATGCCTGAGATTACCGATGCTATCACAGCTTTCAGGGAATAAAGATTATAAGTAAAAATATCTTAAATTGAAATGTTCTAGTTTTAGCTGATGATCTTTTAAGACTGCAAGTCAAAGTAAACTCTTGCAGGAGCAGGCTGGAAACTAGGACCATGCGTGGCAATCAGTTAGCTGAGGGGAATGTGCTCGGGCTTGTCTAGACAACAATCAACATGATGAGCTTGTCTAGACAGCAATTAACATGATGAGGCCTGTTTGCAGAGCACAGGGGAGCGGGAAACGGATGGCGCCAAAGTTGGCGCCAAAGTTGGCGCCAAGGAAAGGCAACATCTTGCTGTTAATTAGCCGCCAATCAGGGATTGCCTAGTATGCAAGGCTTAGCCTCAGGAACCAATTGGTTTAAGACGCGCAGCCTTTGAAAGTGTATATAAAGTTGTGCTCCTGTACAATAAACCGACATTTGCTTGCATCAAGCTGCGTCCCGTCTCTTCATTCGCCGCAAATTGGTGACCCCGACGTGATACGTTTAAGGATCTAACGTGAAGGGCTCTCGAATCGCCTATCTGAGCGACATGCAGCGAATCCCACAGAACTTTGAATGATCTGCTGAAAGGAAGCAGGAGCCGGCCATAAATCCCTCCGGAGGTGAGAGGTGAGCTGTGGGGAATCCGTAATGGGGAATGAGGCTTCGTCCCCAGAAGGAGACGTTTATGAGCTTATGAAAGGTCTTCTTAATAAACATAAGAAAAATATCTCTGGACAAGACCTTAAAGCAATGCTCAGGTGGGTGCAAGTAAATATGCCCGCAGTGACTGCATCTACAATTTTTACGCGGGAACTTTGGGACGACACAGGGGTGAAATTATGGGATTCTGCGACAAAGGGCAATACTGAGTCCCACCGTCTGCTCTCTTCGTGGAGAGCTATTTTTGAGACTATGAAAGCAGAGGAAGGAGAGGAGGAGGAATCGCAAGCTCCTACAGCTCTTTCCTCATCAGCCTCTAAGTCACAGTGCTCTAGACCCCTGGGTGTCAATGCAGTGGGGTATCCGCCAGAAGAAGATCCTTTTGACCCAGGACCGATAGACCCTGAAAAAGAACCTGATTTATACCCTCCTGATCTACGTGATGTGTGGACAAAAATAAAGAAACAAGCCTTAAAGGAGGGGGATTTGGACATGGCTAAAACTATAGTTGCTCCGGTCTTGTATTCTCAGGGTCGGGCAGGGGGAGCACGATGGGAGGCTCTTTCTTTTTCGGTTGTTAAAGAACTGCGCCGCACGGTTACGGAACATGGTATTTCTTCTCCCTATTTTATAAGCCTGTTATCTTCTGTGTTTGATACTTATATCATGACTCCTCATGATTTGAAATCTTTAGCACGATTGTTACTAACCCCGACTCAGTATACGTTGTGGGAGTCGCATTGGAGAGGAGGACTGCAAGCACTCCTGCTCACGTATGTTAATCATAATGATCCTGTATTAGCTGCATTAACAATAGAACATCTTATGGGCACCGGGGCACATGTTGATCCGGTAACACAGGCTCAACACTGCCCCCGTGCGGCTCTCGAGGCAATTAGAGAAGAGGCAAAAAAGGCTTTTTTCCAGGTTCCTGATGTACAAAAGCCACAAAAAGCTTTTACTAACATCACTCAGGAGTCTCGAGAACTTTATATGCAGTTTATTGATAGACTAAAACAGGCTTTGGAACGTCAAGTAGATAATGCGGAAGCTCGGGATATATTGCTAACAAAACTAGCTGTTGAAAATGCTAATGCTGATTGTAAAAGGTTATTGAAGTCTCTTCCCAACCCAAACCCCACTCTGGTGGAAATGGTGGAAGCATGTAACCGAATCGGTACGGTTGACCATAAGTTTGAAGCTATGGCTGCTGCTTTTGCAACAATGCGTGGTGTGGGGAATTGCTATGGTTGTGGTAAGCCTGGCCATTTAAAGAGAAATTGTCTTGCGCGGGCTGCGGGGAATAAACAACAACCTCCTGGTCCTGGAGTTTGTCCGACATGTCGGAAAGGGCGTCATTATGCTAATCAGTGTTGATCTAAGTATGATTTCCAGGGACAACCGATACAGGGAAACGGACCGCAGAGCGCGGGGCAGCGACGCACGCAGACACAAATGCCACAGCTGACATTTCAACAAGCTCGGAGAGAAGTACCGACACCTCAAGTCTCTGTCCAGCAACCTCAGGCAGCGCAGGATTGGACCTGGCAACCTCACACACAGTAATGTTGCTCGATTCCTCGGTTCATTTATTATCAACAAATGTCAAAGGACCATTACCCCCTGATACACAGGCTCTATTAATTGGTAGATCTTCCACAACATTGTCTGGTCTATTTGTTTTACCAGGTGTTATTGACTCTGACAGTGTGGACGAAATTAAAATTATGGCATGGACTCCATTTCCGCCTTGTACGATACCTCAAGGTAGTAGAATAGCGCAATTGATTTTGATCCCGGCAGGGGTAAGCTCTCTTACCTCTGATCACCCTCTGCAGAGGAAAGGAAGTTTTGGATCTACAGGGTTACCTCACATTTTGTGGGTACAATCCATTTCTCCACAGCGACCTATGTATCAGTGTACCCTTATTTACAATGACCAACAAATAGCACTAAATGGGATCATTGACACTGGAGCTGATGTCACAGTAATTTCTCAAGCCAAATGGCCTCCGCAATGGCCACTGACTAATGTCTCTCAGGCACTGGCTGGGATAGGGGGGACCGGTAATAGTCGTCAGAGTTTGGAACTAATTCAAATTCAAGGACCAGAGGGACATGTGGCTTCTGTTAAACCTTTTGTGCTACCTGTCCCTATGGTTTTGTGGGGACGTGATGTATTGTCACAATGGGGAATGTCTATCCGAACCCATTTTTAGATGGGGCCATTGAAGTGCGTGACACCCTAAAAATAACTTGGAAAACTGATGTTCCTATTTGGGTGGATCAATGGCCCCTTCCTTTGGAAAAACTTCGCGCACTTCAAAACTTAGTCTCAGAACAACTGTCCAAAGGACACATTGTGCCCTCTACCAGCCCATGGAATTCACCAGTTTTTGTTATTAAAAAACAAACTGGCAAGTGGCGCTTGCTCCATGATCTCAGAAAAATTAATGATGCTATGGAAGATATGGGAGCCCTCCAACCCGGGCTCCCGTCTCCAACTATGATCCCTCGACACTGGCATCTAACTGTCATAGATCTTAAAGATTGTTTTTTCAGTATCCCATTGCATCTAGATGATACACCAAAATTTGCCTTTTCCATTCCAAGCATCAACATGCAAGCTCCGTTGCAGAGATATCAGTGGGTTGTACTGCCACAAGGTATGAAAAATAGCCCTACAATGTGTCAATGGTATGTTGCGAAAATACTCAGTCCTGTCCGAAATGCTATGCCTACTGTGTTATTGTATCATTATATGGATGACCTTTTAGTGGCAGCACAACATCACGAAGTCATGGAGAAAGCTGTAGCCCTTGTCACAGATGCCGTGAATTCGGCAGGTCTCTGTATAGCACCAGAAAAGGTCCAAAAGTTTCCCCCTTGGAAATATCTGGGCTGGCGAATAAGAGCACAAACTATTATTCCTCAACCATTGCAGATCAATACCAATGTAAGAAACCTGCATGATGCACAAAAATTACTGGGAACAATAAACTGGGTTCGACCATTATTGGGAATTTCTAATACAGACTTGGGTCCTTTGTTTGACCTACTAAAAGGGGACACTAATCTTTGTTCTCCACGTAATCTTAACTCTGAAGCAGATACATCTTTACAAAAGGTTGCCTCGGCTATCGCTTCTCGACAGGCCCACCGATGGGCCCCTGAATTACCTTTTTACTTGATTATTTTAAACCCTGTACGACAGCCTTATGCCCTGATATTTCAATGGGACCTTCAGAACTCGGACCCCCTGTTAATTATTGAATGGATCTTTTTACCTAACCAGTCTACAAAAACTATTTTGACACAACATGAAATGTTTGCCTCTCTGATTGTTAAAGCATCTAGCTAACCTTATCAGGGAAGGATTTTGTCTGTATTTGTCTACCAATAACAACGGTATACTTAAAATGGCTTTATCAGCAATCAGACACCTTTGTTATGGCACTTGCCGACTATACAGGCCAAATAACTTCTCATCCACCTTCACACAAACTGTTTAACATTGATTTTCGTCTGATGTTAAAACCCAGAAGAAGCGAACAACCCTTACAGGCGCTTACTGTCTTTACAGATGGATCAGGCAAATCACATAAATCTGTTCTTCTGTGGTGGGATGATCAACGGAGACAATGGGACTCGGACATAGAGACAGTCTCCGGTTCACCTCAAATAGTAGAACTGAATGCAGTTGTTCGTGTTTTCCGGAAATGGAACGTACCACTCAACCTTGTTACTGATTCTGCTTATGTTGCAGGTATTGTTACACGAGCTGAAGCTTCTGTGCTGCGGAATGTTTCACATTCACAACTTTTTACCCTGTTACAGGAACTTATTTTCCTTTTGGACTCTCGATCCGCACCTTATTTTGTTATGCATATTAGGTCTCATACCTCACTACCTGGTTTTCTTGCAGAAGGCAATCGACGAGCTGATCTACTGACATTACCAGTTCAAGTACTGCCAGACCGTATTGCACAAGCTAAACTAAGTCACTCTTTTTTCCATCAAAATGCTGGAGCTCTTAAACGACAGTTTGACCTTACTTCTCAACAGGCCTCAAGTATTATTGCTGTCTGTCCTGATTGCCAAAAACACTCTTTCCTATCAATTGCTACAGGAGTTAATCCTAGAGGATTACAAAGCCTACAATTATGGCAAACAGATGTCACACATTATTCTGAATTTGGTAACCTTAAATATATCCACTCTTCCATTGATACATTTTCAGGTGCCTTGTTTGCCTCTTGTCACACAGGAGAAAAGGCACGAGATGTTCGTAGACATTTAATGCGTGCTTTTGCTACTTTGGGTATTCCCTTAAAGATAAAGACAGATAATGGTCCAGCTTATGTTTCAACCACTATCAAAACCTTTTTTGCCCTATGGGGTGTAACTCATATTACTGGCATTCCTCATTCCCCCACCGGTCAATCTCTCATTGAACGGTCTCATCAGTCTCTAAAGCGTTTATTACAACAACAAAAAGGGGGAATGGGAATGGCTATTCCGGAGGAACGGTTACAGAAAGCATTGTATGTTTTTAATTTTTTGAATTGTTCTTTAATAGATAACAATCCACCGATAGTAAGACATTTTACTGCAAATGCCTCTTTCGAGGCACGGGATAAAGCCCCAGTATTGGTCCGAGATCCAGAAACAGGTAAAATTATGGGACCATATCCTCTTGTTACATGGGGAAAAGGTTATGCTTGTGTCTCTACAGAAAAAGGACCTAGATGGATCCCAGCGAAGAATGTAAGACCTTTCCGTGAACCTTTATTGCAGACAACTGATACCGACACCGACCCTACAGAATGAAATAAAAACTGTGTGAAGATTACTGTTTAGATATAGTTATGTAACTACATGAATGATTTCTGCCCTGAGCCTGGTGGCGCATACAGCTGCGGTTTGTGTCCGGGCTCAGAGATGTAAGTAGGGGCTTCTCTGTTATGGTAAAGTGTCTCTCTTTGCATAAAAAAGAGAGGGAATGAAGGGAATGACCCCAGAGGTGTGTTCAAAGAAGGCATGCGATGTTTGATGTTTCGAACTTTTTGATTGAACCAGTTCTTGTTTGGTGTGCCCTTCCATCTATGTATAATGTTAATTTAAAAGAAAGATGATATTGTTTACACTTTGTCGATAATTGTCTTTCTGTAGATGTTAATGTAGTAGGAGGCTATGATAGGAACGTGTATCGCAGCGGTTCTTATCTTACCCAGAGTAACAGTAGGAAAAGCATTAAAGAGTTAAATCACCTCGTTTGGTAGGCAGTTAAGAATGTGAGTCAAAATTGCTACTGCCTTTGTTGTTGGTTCAGGGACATGGCTGTGAGGATTTTGATGGTATGTGCTGCGTGGATTTTAGGCGCCCCACTGCAGCAACATGTTATCAAAATCTGAGAAAATTTCAGCCTTTGTAGCATTCATTCACTCAATTGGCAGTATTGTTTGTTTGCTATTGCCTTGGTTGCTGTCATGTTTGCAAGGGCCCTGCAGAACATGGCAAACCTGGTACTAGCTGTTCAAAAAGCAAAAAGGGGAAATTGTAAAATTGTACGGAACGAGGACAGTGGGTTATTTTGACATTGATATCATGTCTTAGTTGGTTTTTTATTTGTTCTATTACTTGTGCCTTGGTTTTGCTCGGTTTCAGGGGTTCTTTTTGTGCAACAGGAAGGGGGAGATGCAGGAGCAGGCTGGAAACTAGGACCATGCGTGGCAATCAGCTGAGGGGAATGTGCTCGGGCTTGTCTAGACAACAATCAACATGATGAGCTTGTCTAGACAGCAATTAACATGATGAGGCCTGTTTGCAGAGCACAGGGGAGCGGGAAACGGATGGCGCCAAAGTTGGCGCCAAGGAAAGGCAACATCTTGCTGTTAATTAGCCGCCAATCAGGGATTGCCTAGTATGCAAGGCTTAGCCTCAGGAACCAATTGGTTTAAGACGCGCAGCCTTTGAAAGTGTATATAAAGTTGTGCTCCTGTACAATAAACCAACATTTGCTTGCATCAAGCTGCGTCCCGTCTCCTCATTCGCCGCAAACTCTTCTTTCAGTGTTGGTATTCTCAGGACTTTGGGTCAATTCCTGCTCAACACACTTTTATACTATAAATTTGTAGTGATTTTTAACAAGACTGTCTTCTGAAGAAAGCAAGCAAGGTTTGGTTCTTTCATTATATTTTCTGCTGTGTTAATTTATCAGAAATTAAATGTCCTGAATCACATTGCACACCCTTGCAGTATTCAGAAGTAATGGTCAAAACTGGAGAAAGTAAAGCAGCAAGAAAATGCGTTGGTTGTGATTTTTTTTTCCAAAAGGAAAAATACTTGGAACAACAGGAAGATGAAAATATGCAAATCTCTGTTTTGAAAGGGGATCTTCTTTATAGAATGATAAAGACTGGTGATGTTTTAGAACTCAGACAGCTTTATAGGTGAAGTACACTACATTGGGATGTAAACAGAAAGAGAACTCAGAACTGTATTTTAAGATACAGGTCCACACAACTGTGTAAACACTTTTATAAATGTCCCTTTCATATTCTCAAGCATTTGACATGCTTAAATAATGCAAGTACTCCTGTGTGCGCTTGGCACAGTGAAACCAGAATTGGCAGTCTCTGTGCCAGTCTGATATATATGTTGACAGCAGCTTTTTTTGCATGAAATGAAACTGTGTGAGGAGCCAAGGGGTGCATGGCAACATATATCTGTGTGAACTTAACTTTGAAAGCAGCTGTCTTCTGTTGTTCAGGCTGGCATTGTGAAGTCCTGAATCTAGGGAGGAATAAACCCAGACACCAGTACAGGCTGGGGGCCAACCACCTGGAAAGTAGCTTTGCAGAAAACCTGGGGGTTCTGGTGAAGACCAAGCCAAACATGAGCCAGCACCATGCCCTTGTGGCAAAAAGGGCCAACAGCCTCCTATGCTACATTAGGAAGTGTTGCCAGCAGGTCAAGGGAGTTGGTCCTTTCCCTCAGCACTGTTGAAGCCATATCTGGAGTGCTGTGTCCAGTTCCGGGCTCCCTAGTAGAAAAGAGAAGGAGACATACTGGAGCAGGTCTAGTCAACAGCCATGAAGATGATCAAGAGCATGCAGCATCTGACATACAAGGAGAGGCTGACATACCTGGGATTTAGCTTGGAGAAGAGAAGGCTTAGAAGGGGGAAATCTTATCAATGTGTATAAATACCTGATGGGATAGCATAAAGACAACACAGCCAGACTCAGTGGTATCCAGTGATAGGACAAGAGATAGTGGGCACAAATTGAAATACAAGAAATTTAAACATTTCTAAACCCCTTTTTTTTACTGCAAGGTTGGTAGAATATTGGAACAGGTGCCCAGAGAGGTTGCAGAGTCTCCATCCTTGGAGATACTCGGAACTCAATTGGACACAGCCCTCAGTGACCTACTCCAGTTGACACTGCTTTGAGCATGGGGGTTAGGCTAGATCAGCTCTAGATGTTCCTTCCAGCCCATGACAAAAGTCACCGTAAATCTTGTAACTGGGAAAATTCCAAGTTTCTTTATTTTACGTTAGGGTGCATCTGTTACTTTTATAATATAGTTGTTACATGTAACGCCCCCAGAGTTCAAGAAAAGTTAAGGAAGTAGACCTAAAAATCACATCCTTGATTGCATTCCCTAATTTGTTGCAGTGCACAGAAACATTAACATGGTGTTGCTTTAAATATGTAGTTTTAGTTAATTTCTACTTTTGTTTTCCTTTGCAATCTACAGTAGATTTCTGATGTTTTCATTAAGTAATAGAGGGTAATTTCTCAGACCTAAGTAGTATTAGATCAGTTCCTAAGGTTGTTTTAAAATACCCAGTTGTGTCCAAATTTTTCCCAAATTACGATGCTTTAAAGTTATCTGCTTTTTAAACTACACAAGCAAACAACAAAAAAAACCAAAACTGCTCCAAAATATTTTACTAATTATAGAGAAAAGGAGACTTCAGGCTTATAACATGAGAGCTACATTAAGACAGACACAATAGAAACCATTTTAACTGTTTAACTTAAGATGTTAAATAAAGCACTGCTGGCAGGCAGTATAGCTGAGCAGAAACAAAACATAAGAACACTTAGCTCAACAGGGAGGAATTTTTATAACCATGAATGAAAAACAAGGTAGTATCAGCAGATAGAGCAACAAACTAAAGCTCTGCCCAAGCTAGATACCAATCATGCAGCATGATTGGAGATCTTTGCCCTCCCTAGATGCCTTTGCAGTCACTGCTATTGTACTCCTCTAACCATGTGTGCCAGAGGTGGCGAGAGTGACATTAATGTTGATCCTTGGAGTTCTGGATTACAGGCACTGCCCCTGTATCCTACCTCTGTTAGTTAGCACTGCTTCAACAGCCAGATGAAGAGTTAAGAATAAGGTAGAGTGCTTTGCAGAGGTTGCACCATGATAACCAGAATGAGGCCTGTTGAAAGTATAGTTAATTAACAGTAATACAATAACATGTAAGAAAAATAGGAAAGCAGTCAATATTTGTTGCAGCACTGGCAAACTATCAGGCTGCAATAAGGCTTTTACCATCCCACACCAGGTTAACTTCAATAAGTAGCTCCCATGCCTTGCCCCAGCACAGTCACCAATTCCTCACAGTTTCAAGAGTTCTTCTACAGTCAGTGCTGTTTCTTCAGCCTCTTCAGGCCAGTCCACCCTGCTTCTTGCCTCTGCTGCATCTGGAGTCTTCCTTCTCTGGCTCCTCTTCCAGGCCCCCTTCTTCTCCCAGCAGCCTCTCTTCATCTCACCTACATCCAGGGTGCACTCTTGCTCTCCTCCCTTTGCTTCTCCCAGATCTCTCTTCATACAGTCCATCCCTTCCATACCCCTTAGAGCTATTTAACTACTTAGCACGAACCAGCCACAGCTGCACATTATCCACATCAGCCAGCCCACCACCCCTGAAGCAAGCCCACAGCTGTATTTTATCAATGTTAATTAACCTACCTTTGTTCCTCTACAAATATTCACTGCAAGAATCAATGCTGTTATACATGGCATGCTGATGGCATAATGTTCCCTGAATTCGTATGGGTTTTTTTTTTCCAAAATATTGCAGATGTTAAGAACTTAAAAGTCTGACCTTAAAAACCCTATTAAAGAAGTACAAAATGTTGAGATTATGCACTTCTGAAAACTGCGGGAAATATAAAACTTCCCATTTGCACTCAGAAGCATATACTACAAATCATCTCAGTAAGTTGTTCCAATCTGGCAGGCCAGATCCCACAATTCTTACAGGCAAGGCTTACTTGCAAGTTACCTTGCTCAGCAAGTTGTCCTGATGACTTGACTGGGACTGTCCAAAATGAGAAAAGTCAATGAGATCTTTTTCTCCTGCTAAAGAATAGCTTTCAGGATCTGGAGCAAGTTCATGACTGAGCATTCTTATCATATAAAGTCTCATTTTCCCCAAACCTTTATATTCAGCTTCTGCAAACATTTACTGTAATTTTCCTAAATGCTTACAATTTTCTTGTGATTTTGAGCATATCAGATTCTAGGGGCAAATTCTGACTTTTTTCCACTTTGTTTGGAATATTTTCACTGATTTCTTAGTCATGAAGGGACTCCTAACTTACTACTGTACATGAGAGACTGTTCCAGTGGCTCAAATCCCATTTTTGACTAATGGGAATTGGTCTACAAGGGAATGTTTTGGGAAGTAAGCTCAGATACAGATACTTTGTGAACATACTCTTTATGGACAAACTAGTATACGATAAGTATACCATAGCTTACTCTTTTCTCAAGAGGATAAGACACACATACATTGCTCTCGCTAGTTTCCTTTGCAAAAATTCTCTAATCATATGAGCTATGTGCATCTAAAATGATGGGAAGGGACATTGAAAAGCTAAGACCATTTTCTGTGGAACTGAGTTAAGGTGGGTTCTGTTGCCGAGAATAAAATCTATTTAATCAATTTAAGTTGCAAGTAGAAAAATAAATCATTTAAGACAGATGCCTCAAGTTCTAATAGGTGAATTCAGAAAACAAATAATGAAAGAGAAAACAAGGTTACTTACTAAAACTAGAGTTGTCAAAATAGCTAACCTCCACAGACTCACTTTTGCTTTGTACCTTTGTCTTTGGAACTGTGCTCCAATAGGCAGTTGGAACTTAAAGATACAAGGTATTAATATCTCTCTCTATAGATGTCTTTAATAACTAGGAACTAGATTTAGTAAAGGGCAAACCTACATAAAATTGAATTTAGCATTTACTTCTCTAAAACAGCAGTTCCAAAACACATGAAAGTTCTACATCTGCAGTGACACAGCGTAACTTAGTTTTGACAAAGTGGAAGAGCTTAACACCTTGCTTAACAGTAAACCTAATCAGCAGGTGAAAGTGAGGCATTCTTGTTTCTCCAAGCTCTGACGAGATTGATCCCATAGGCACTGTCAGAGCATCCTCAGAGCCTAACACACACTAACAATGTTGGACTCCTCACAAAACACAGTGGCACCTGCCACTTTCTTTTAAACCAAAGCTGAAGGTGAGTCAATTTCTAGAGCGCTTGCACCTACCTCCCATAAAAATTCCCTGAATTCCAGACTACAGTTGGGGGGAAGTGGGCGATAAAAGCAAGGCGGACATCATGTTTGTCAGTCACTTATTTGCCCCTTTCTTCCATCTCACGCTCAACCAGCACATTCACTGCACCTCCCAGTGCAGCACTGCCACTGCCGAGACACTCAGGGACAGCACATGCTGGGTAAGCCAAACAGGTAAGCCTGCCTCTTATGTGAAGGGTCCTTTAACAGAAGAGAAGCTGCGTCCCAGCCCAGCAGCCGGAGACTGTTCCATGCTCAAGGATCACCACAATTAGGCATATTCTCCCTGGCAAAAATAGATCAGTGTAGCTTTTCCTCTGTGATGTGACCTGAAACTGTGAGGTAATTGCAGGGAAGGAGGGGGCACATTGCCATCATTCGACCCAGTGGGCAGAGCATTGTGCACAAGGAAGCAAAATGGTGTAGAGGCCTGCAGTCTATTTGTGTTTCAAGCAGTGCCAGTAAACACTGAAGACTGTTAAGGAACTTCCTTGGTGGTAAAGAGAACTTGTATTCTAGTCCTTGCTCCCATTATTTTTTCTGTTTTAAGCAGATAAACCACATAAAGCTGCAAGGGAGCAGAGATCCAGAACTCACATGAATGCTGAGTTTCAGCATTCTTCATCTTTAGCCTGGTGAACTGTAAATTCATCTACACAGTACCTTGGTCTAAGGTTGGAATAGGCTGCAGGTTTAAGGCGGCTTGGCTTCCATTCTGACATGCCTTCTGCATTCAGCACTCCATTCTGGGTCCCAAACTCCAGCCTGGAAGAGGATACCAAAAAGTAAGTTGCTGCTGCATTTCAAGTCCTCCACTGGAACTCTCTTCTCTGCTATGGATTCCACTATGGTTAGATTCCGGGGTTTTGTTTCTCTAAATCTAACTTGGGAATAGCGGAGTATTCTGGCCATTGGTGAGCCTATGTATATATAGCAATAGTTGAAATAACCACTCTGTTTTACACTCCTGTTTTGAGCTATACAAACCTTTTTCATCACAAAATTGAAGTTGAGGAAAACAACATGTGTAGCCAGTGTTGGAGAATGGCTGGATGAGAAGGGTCACAGATCATTAGAGCATTTGTACGAGCAGAGCCAAATCTAACCAGTGTGCTATCAAGACTAGGCCTCAGCTGAGGCTGCCAGCTGTGCTGATGGCTGCGGAGTTGCAGGGACACCACGGAGTTGCAGGGACACCACGGCCTTAACAGGCTTCACAAACAACTCTGAGGAGGTATGTGCAGTAAAGATAAAGAAGTTATGTAAGCTAGCTAACCGCAAGTAGGAGGACCATGTAAATGACTAGGAAGTGATTCTAGCCAATCATAGACTGCTGAGTATGCATAATTAGATACACTGTATAAATAGGAGCTATTCGGGCTAATAAAGTGAATCATGCTTTATCACTCATATTGAGTCGGCTGCGTGTTATTCCCCGCCGCTCGCAAGCCAGAGAGATCTGGGGACTGAATTAATTTGGCAGGGTCCCTTTAGAAATGCTGCAGCATCAGAGCCAACATTGTTCAGACAATTCAATGTTTCTGCAAGCATTCTCTTAACTTCATGCCCTTCTCTTGCCCCATTTTGTTCTTCCTTCAGAATACCTGCTATCACTGTTGGACATAAAAAGCTTTTCAGACTTCTTCTATGAAAGCAATTTTCTTGGAGTAATCAGCCAGAGGATCCAGCTGTTAGGTACATCTATAGAAATAGGAAATGTGGGGATTTTGAAAAGCCTGCAAAACTTAAGCGTTGACTCCTTTTTGACAGTTGTTGTCACCTTTGCTTCACTCCAAATTTTCTCATACCCTCTTCTCCCTTGTCATAATTTTCTTCAGTGTTTCTGTTTCTTGCTTCTCTTTTTTTTTCCCCCCATAGCCCATCTTCAAACAGTAATGAAATTAATATCACATTTGCTGCTGTCACATTAACTATTTGGAAACTTCAGAGCAGAGACCTGAATGCACTTTATATAATAACAAGCTCATTGGAATCCATTTTCCTTTAGATCTGTGGCATTACTGTAATAAACATGATTAACAAGAATAATGAATGTTTTGAATATTTTTTTTTTAACATTTAGGGGAAAGTTTTGAAAATCTTTCATTCAACCTCTGCCTCATCCTTTAGGCGAGTCACTTGTTAAATAAGTGTACCAGTACTTATTATCTCTGAAAAATACTGTGTACGTTGTTTAATGCTTTTACATCATATTTTAGTCTTTCAAGGGAAAGCATAATATTTAATATCCTATTTTATTGTTGCTATAGTGTTTCCTAAATAAAGCATGTGAAAATTACATTTTTATCATATTGTCTTCCTAAACTATTTCATCAAAATTTTTATTTTAAATGATCAATTTTCTGGAATTTTAGGACCTAACACATAACAGCACATAGCAACTCCTGTATGTATCTTGGCATGTCACAAGTAGAATCAGTCAATAAGCTCTTCCTGAGCAAAAACCTGAGTGATATTCAATTAGTATCTGTAAATAGTGCTTTATAAAGGGATTTAGAAATAAAATTTAAAAGGTATTTAAATATTTACAAATGCAGCTTATTATGAGTCTTTCATGTCATAATGACCCTACGTCCACAAAAATTAGGGGCACCACAGAAGCCTACATGGGTTCAAAATTAATGTTGGACCAACCCAAGATATTTTTGTTTCATTTCAGTATTTCTGAGAGAAGTTTTCTTTCTTGGCAAAATTTTGCCAAAAAACAAATTTGTTAGGAAAAAAAGTATACTGAAGATTCATGCTTAGCTTCACAGATGTGACAAAGTTGCAGTTGCACTGGTAAAGAACTGTCCCTATAACCAAGACAGTCAAGAAGAGCACCTTTATGTCCCATTTAGGCCCACTGATTTGAGATCTGACTCACCATCATATTTCAGTAATTTTCTTCTCTAGATTTCTACTGAAACACAGCTGTGGACAAAGCTGACCATTTATTCATGAGTTTTAAGTGCTTCTTTCCTGATCATTTTCTTAAGTACTGTTTGTGGTGGGTTGATCCTGGCTGGACGCCAGGTACCCACTAAAGCTGCTCTATCACTCCCATCCTCAGCTGGACAGGGGAGAGAAAATAAAACGAAAGGCTCATGGGTCAAGATAAGAACAGGGAAAGATCACTGTCATGGTTTAACCCCAGCTGGCAACTAAGCACCAGGCAGCTGCTCACTCACACCACACGCATACCCGCAGCAGGACAGGCAGGAGAACTGGGGAAAAAAAAGTAAAAAATCATTAATTGATATAAGAACAATTTAATAATTGAAATAACACAAAAGATAATAATAACAACAACAGTAATGAAAAGGAGAGAGAGAGGGAAAGAGGAATAAAATCTAAAAGGAAAAAACCTGCTGCACAATACAATTGCTCACCACCCACTAACTGATGCCCAGCCAGTCCCCCAGCAGCAATTAGAAGGCCCTGGCCAACTCTCCCAGTTTATATACTCGACATGACTTTCTATGGTATGGACTATCCCTTAGGCTAGTTTGGGTCAGCTGTCCTAGCTGTGTCCCCTCCCAATAGCCTCCTCACTGGCAGGGCCTAAGAAACTGAAAAGTCCTTGGCTTAGTATAAACATAGCTTAGCAACAACTGGAAACATCAGTATGTTATCAACATTATTCTCATACTAAATCCAAAACATAGCATTATACCAGCTACTGAAAAGAAAATTAACTCTATACCAGCCAAAACCAGGACATTTGGCAATTACCATCACAGGTAAAACAAACTTGACTTGGGAAAATTAGTTTAATTTATTGCCAATCAAATCAGAGCAGGATAATGAGAAATAAGAACAAGTCTTAAAACACCTTCCCGCCACCTCTCCCTTCTTCCCAGACTTAACTTTACTCCCCAGTTCTCTACCTCCTCCTCCCAAGCGACCAGGGGGTGGGGAAGGGGGGTTGGGAAGGGGGGTTGTGGTCAGTTCATCACACACTGTCTCTGCTGCTCCTTCCTCCTCAATGGGGGGACTCCTCACACTCCTGCTCTGCGGCGAATGAAGAGACGGGACGCAGCTTGATGCAAGCAAATGTCAATTTATTGTACAGAAGCACGAGTTTATATACACTTTCAGAAACTGCGCGTTTTAAACTAATTGGTTCTTGAAGCTAAGCATTGCATACTAGGCAATCCCTGATTGGTGGTTAACTACCAGCAATTAACCGCAAGGTGTTACCTTTCCTTGGTGCCAGGCGGCATCCGTCTCCCACTCCCCTGTGCTCTGTAAACATGTCTCATCATGTTAATTGTTGTCTAGACAAGCTCGAGCACATTCCCCTCAGCTAACTGATTGCCACACATGGTCCTAGTTTCCAGCCCGCTCCTGCATCTCCCCCTTCCTGTTGCACAAAAAGAACCTTTGAAACCGAACGAGTAAAAACAAGGTATAAGTAATAGAACAAACAAAAAAGCAACTAAAGCATATATAATCATCTTCACTAAACTTCTTAACCATCCTGAAATACCCCAACCACTAAACAGTTTATCTAACCAATCCCAAGTATCACTTTGTTGAAGATGAGAAACTCCATCCTTCAATCTTTGGATGCTAGCATGAATTGATTCCGTATGATCTGAAAGGTTCATGCAACACATCCCTTCAAACTCTTCACAACCATGACCTTGTGCCAAAAGCAAAAAATCTATTGCAGCTCTATTTTGTAATGTCGTGTGGCGAACACTATCAACATCTAATAAAAGACCAGACAGGGCACTGCTTGTGGCATTAGTTTGTTTGGCAAGCCAACAGCCAAGCTTATTTAATGTTGCCAGAGCATTTCCTGCAGCAGCTTCAGGCAACAAAAGAGATGCAGTAAAGCGTTGGCCAAAGGACCAAAATTGCATGTTATCATCACAATCGGGGGCAAATGCATGAGTGCCACACTTTGTCCTTCGAGAGTAACGATGTTGTAAAATCACAGATGTGTTAGGAGTCAGGACGGAAAGTCGCCCTAAACTACACGGACCTCCTTTTATATGAGAGGGAAATACAGGCCATGCTCGATCCCCACAAATAAAAAATACTCCAGCAGGTAGTGAGAGCGGAGCATTGCTAGATTTAGACAAGTTGTTAGCAGTGTAATTACACCAGATACTTGCATTTCTAAAAACAGGATGAATAGGGGAAACGTCCCATGCCCTAGATTGATTCTTTCCCGTGTAGTTAAATTTTATGCAAAAATCCATTTTTACAGAACCAAGAAGTTCAATTTCTTGTGGTTCCAAAGTGGCCAGTGGGAGATGGGGTGTCCATACATCCCAATTGTCTGTCACATTTTTTGATACGTTTTTGGGTGGAAAAAGACTTTGAAGGTTTCTAGGTATAGGCCATTCATCTAATGGTAAGCCCACAAGACATGTGGAAAAAGGCTGATCCGGAGTGGCCATAGGAAGACACAGAGTATCCGGTCCAGTCAAGTTCGCCAATGTGACCCAAACGTTTACCTTTGGTAGAAAAGGGGGATAAGAGCTACCTTCAATAGGCCAAGATCCAGATGTGAACATCATTATCCATATTAATGACAACGCTTGTTTCTCCTTTTCTTTTTCCATCGTCGTTTTACAGCCAGCCATTATTCTGGTCGTACTGTGTGGATAACTGGCTAGCTGAAAAATGTAACATAGACATAGTCCAGCTGGCTGGACAAAAATGCACATCGCTCTCAGCTTATCTGAAGTAAAGCAAAAGTTACACAGTAACAGGAAGATTGCGGTGGGAAAAAAATGTTACAGGTGGGAACAGATAACTACAGAAGAGAAACTAGGGGCGGGCTTGGTATTTAGGCAATTAGCCAATAATGAGCTTAACTTTTGTAATATGTATGAGCTAATTATAACAAGGCATAAAAGGTGACTGTAAGGGACAATAAACGAAGTCTGCTGATCACTCATATTGAGTGACTGTGTCTTCCCTCCGTCGCGACAAATGGCGCCCGAACAGGGACACTAGAGAGGGCTGAACCTGCGAGCCACGGTTCGACGGAGATTTGGGTACCGGTCCTGAAAGCAGCGCAGGAGGCGGAAGGGCACAGTCCCCGCGCCCGGGAGCACCTACAGAGGGTCCCGCCGGCCACGCGTCGCCGAAGTCTCGCAAAGGCTGCAACAGCGCTGACGAAGGTATGGAGAGACAAGCGACGTACGATTCGCTCATATGCTTTTTAGAAAAGTGGAGCATTCGGGACATAGATTGTAAAAAGGCATTACCCGGGTTATTAGCGTATGGGATAGCATGCGGGACCCCCGCGGCAGCGGCGAGTGGCGGCGCGCAGCCCAGCAGGCCCCTTCCCGGCCGCGGTTTCTCTCCAAGGCGGCACCATCCCCCCCCCTCCGATCGGCGCCATGGCGATGCAAGCGGCCAAGCGAGCTAACATCCGGCTGCCCCCAGAGGTCAATCGGATCCTTTATATTCGGAACCTGCCGTATAAAATCACAGCGGAGGAAATGTATGATATTTTTGGGAAATACGGACCTATTCGACAAATCAGAGTTGGAAACACTTCTGAAACAAGAGGAACAGCTTAAGCTTCTGAAGGAAAAATACGGAATTGATTACAAACCCACCAAAAAAAAAAAAAAGTGCTTCAGATGTCCCCTACAAGAAATGGCTTTCTGCCTTGACCTAGCAAACATCTCTGTGCTTAAAGAGAAGCCTTTTTGCCTTGATGGAGATAATTTATTCTGTATTCTGTATTTATGCTGTATTCTGAATGTGGAAATTGGTTGGGACTAGGAGGCTGGCTTAAAGGCATTTTGCAAACGGGATTATTATTTTTGATCATTATTGTAATAATAGTTTTTTGATCAAAACCAGCCAAAATTATTTGTAAGCATTAGGCATATCTGAAGAGAATGCCTTTATTTGAATCAGCAGTTAAGGTGTAGTTTAGTCTGAGGCTGTGGTTTTATCTGCTTCTGGTGAATTTTTGAAGTGATGAAATCAGAGATACAAGGTATACTAAGAGTTATGAGGTAATAAGGTAATAATCTAAGTAAGGGTGCTGTCTTTTATATCTACAAGTGCAATATGCTTTTATGTAGCAGAGAGAAACTTTAACAATAATGTTGCTTGAGCGAGATGTGCATGTGGCAACTTGGGAAAAGGGATATCACAACTGGAGTGCAACAGTGTTTCTACGTCTGGCAGAGTGAAATCTTTCAAGACCTGAGTTTAGACAGTCTAAAATAAATTGTTAGTATTCAGAAAACCCATCTTAGGCCTCTTTTGCTTACATAGTGTTATGGAAGTCAACTGCTATTGTAGAGAATTAATGATTTTTTAATACATATTAACAAATACTACTATTTTAACTTGAGGCAGTTGAGCGAGAAATTCTCACGTGTAGCATTTGAGGGAATGTCAGCATAAATCGCACTTACAGTAAGACTGCATTTTTAGTTACTGTACCCGTTAAGATTCGATGATGCCATAAGGCTAAGGCCTTTTATCACAGATTGGTTCTGAACTAAAAGGTGTGTGCACATGTAGATATGCACATTTGTGTTATTTTCCTTAATTGGCTACAAAATAATATAATTAGGTTGGGGACTAGATCTTGGGAATTTGTCTATTATACTTCTGTTTGTTAAGGAACGTGCATAACACACAGCACCCATGTAGGCTTGGCTTGTGGCATAGTTGTCAAATTTAGCATAGACATTCAGACAGATAAGCAACGTACTCTTCTTGTGTGTATCACCTACAAGCCATCATGGCTTAGTGTGTAAATCTGTATGTAACTATTGAAAAATCCCCTTATGAATGTATATAGCTTAGAACTAATTTTTTCCCTTTGTTAATTCTTTGATATCAATGAGGTATTCTGCAGCGAATGAGGAGACGGGACGCAGCTTGATGCAAGCAAATGTCGGTTTATTGTACAGGAGCACAACTTTATATACACTTTCAAAGGCTGCGCGTCTTAAACCAATTGGTTCCTGAGGCTAACCCTTGCATACTAGGCAATCCCTGATTGGCGGCTAATTAACAGCAAGGTGTTGCCTTTCCTTGGCGCCAACTTTGGCGCCATCCGTTTCCCGCTCCCCTGTGCTCTGCAAACAGGCCTCATCATGTTAATTGCTGTCTAGACAAGCTCATCATGTTGATTGTTGTCTAGACAAGCCCGAGCACATTCCCCTCAGCTAACTTATTGCCACGCATGGTCCTAGTTTCCAGCCTGCTCCTGCATCTCCCCCTTCCTGTTACACAAAAGAACCCCTGAAACCGAGCAAAACAAAGGCACAAGTAATAGAACAAATAAAAAACCAACTAAGACATGATATCAATGTCAAAATAACCCACTGTCCTCGTTCCGTACAATTTTACAATTTCCCCTTTTTGCTTTTTGAACAGCTAGTACCAGGTTTGCCATGTTCTGCAGGGCCCTTGCAAACATGACAGCAACCAAGGCAATAGCAAACAAACAATACTGCCAATTGAGTGAATGAATGCTACAAAGGCTGAAATTTTCTCAGATTTTGATAACATGTTGCTGCAGTGGGGCGCCTAAAATCCACGCAGCACATACCATCCAAATCCTCACAGCCATGTCCCTGAACCAACAACAAAGGCAGTAGCAATTTTGACTCACATTCTTAACTGCCTACCAAACAAGGTGATTTAACTCTTTAATGCTTTTCCTACAGTTACTCTGGGTAAGATAAGAACCGCTGCGATACACGTTCCTATCATAGCCTCCTACTACATTAACATCTACAGAAAGACAATTATCGACAAAGTGTAAACAATATCATCTTTCTTTTAAATTAACATTATACATAGATGGAAGGGCACACCAAACAAGAACTGGTTCAATCAAAAAGTTCGAAACATCAAACATCGCATGCCTTCTTTGAACACACCTCTGGGGTCATTCCCTTCATTCCCTCTCTTTTTTATGCAAAGAGAGACCCTTTACCATAACAGAGAAGCCCCTATTTACATCTCTGAGCCCGGACACAAGCCGCAGCTGTATGCGCCACCAGGCTCAGGGCAGAAATCATTCATGTAGTTACATAACTATATCTAAACAGTAATCTTCACACAGTTTTTATTTCATTCTGTAGGGTCGGTGTCGGTATCAGTTGTCTGCAATAAAGGTTCACGGAAAGGTCTTACATTCTTCGCTGGGATCCATCTAGGTCCTTTGACATTTGTTGATAATAAATGAACCGAGGAATCGAGCAACATTACTGTGTGTGAGGTTGCCAGGTCCAATCCTGCGCTGCCTGAGGTTGCTGGACAGAGACTTGAGGTGTCGGTACTTCTCTCCGAGCTTGTTGAAATGTCAGCTGTGGCATTTGTGTCTGCGCGCGTCGCTGCCCCGCGCTCTGCGGTCCGTTTCCCTGTATCGGTTGTCCCTGGAAATCATACTTAGATCGACACTGATTAGCATAATGACGCCCTTTCCGACATGTCGGACAAACTCCAGGACCAGGAGGTTGTTGTTTATTCCCCGCAGCCCGCGCAAGACAATTTCTCTTTAAATGGCCAGGCTTACCACAACCATAGCAATTCCCCACACCACGCATTGTTGCAAAAGCAGCAGCCATAGCTTCAAACTTATGGTCAACCGTACCGATTCGGTTACATGCTTCCACCATTTCCACCAGAGTGGGGTTTGGGTTGGGAAGAGACTTCAGTAGCCTTTTACAATCAGCATTAGCATTTTCAACAGCTAGTTTTGTTAGCAATATATCCCGAGCTTCCGCATTATCTACTTGACGTTCCAAAGCCTGTTTTAGCCTATCAATAAACTGCATGTAAGGTTCTCGAGACTCCTGAGTGATGTTAGTAAAAGCTTTTTGTGGCTTTTGTACACCAGGAACCTGGAAAAAAGCCTTTTTTGCCTCTTCTCTAATTGCCTCGAGAGCCGCACGGGGGCAGTGTTGAGCCCGTGTTACCGGATCAGCATGTGCCCCGGTGCCCGTAAGATGCTCTATTGTCAGTGCAGCTAATGCAGCATCATTATGATTGACATACGTGAGCAGGAGTGCTTGCAGTCCTCCTCTCCAATGCGACTCCCACAACGTATACTGAGTCGGGGTTAGTAACAATCGTGCTAAAGATTTCAAATCATGAGGAGTCATGATATAAGTATCAAACACAGAAGATAACAGGCTTATAAAATAGGGAGAAGAAATACCATGTTCCGTAACCGTGCGGCGCAGTTCTTTAACAACCGAAAAAGAAAGAGCCTCCCATCGTGCTCCCCCTGCTCGACCCTGAGAATACAAGACCGGAGCAACTATAGTTTTAGCCATGTCCAAATCCCCCTCCTTTAAGGCTTGTTTCTTTATTTTTGTCCACACATCACGTAGATCAGGAGGGTATAAATCAGGTTCTTTTTCAGGGTCTATCGGTCCTGGGTCAAAAGGATCTTCTTCTGGCGGATACCCCACTGCATTGACACCCAGGGGTCTAGAGCACTGTGACTTAGAGGCTGATGAGGAAAGAGCTGTAGGAGCTTGCGATTCCTCCTCCTCTCCTTCCTCTGCTTTCATAGTCTCAAAAATAACTCTCCATGAAGAAAACAGACGGTGGGACTCAATATTGCCTTTTGTCGCAGAATCCCATAATTTCACCCCTGTGTCGTCCCAAAGTTCCCGCGTAAAAATTGTAGATGCAGTCACTGCGGGCATATTTACTTGCACCCACCTGAGCATTGCTTTAAGGTCTTGTCCAGAGATATTTTTCTTATGTTTATTAAGAAGACCTTTCATAAGCTCATAAACGTCTCCTTCTGGGGACGAAGCCTGATTCCCCATTACGGATTCCCCACAGCTCACCTCTCACCTCCGGAGGGATTTATGGCCGGCTCCTGCTTCCTTTCAGCAGATCATTCAAAGTTCTGTGGGATTCGCTGCATGTCGCTCAGATAGGCGATTCGAGAGCCCTTCACGTTAGATCCTTAAACGTATCACGTCGGGGTCACCAATTTGCGGCGAATGAAGAGACGGGACGCAGCTTGATGCAAGCAAATGTCGGTTTATTGTACAGGAGCACAACTTTATATACACTTTCAAAGGCTGCGCGTCTTAAACCAATTGGTTCCTGAGGCTAACCCTTGCATACTAGGCAATCCCTGATTGGCGGCTAATTAACAGCAAGGTGTTGCCTTTCCTTGGCGCCAACTTTGGCGCCATCCGTTTCCGCTCCCCTGTGCTCTGCAAACAGGCCTTATCATGTTAATTGCTGTCTAGACAAGCTCATCATGTTGATTGTTGTCTAGACAAGCCCGAGCACATTCCCCTCAGCTAACTTATTGCCACGCATGGTCCTAGTTTCCAGCCTGCTCCTGCAGTATTCTTCAGAAAATGTATGGACTGGTTGGTTGCATAAGGGCAGTTGTTATTTGGACAGAAAATTGTTAATGGTCAGGGATTTTCCACTAAAATATTTGCAAATATTCCTAGTCAAACATCAGTTTGGTTTCTTTTGGGGTTTTGAGCTTGCATTAGTCCATGTTCAGAACTTTAAAATTACCTTTGAATTTTTTAAACTTTTTGTATCACTGGAACAGAAAGAGCATCTAAATTAAAGCTTCAAGCTAACTTTATTTTTCAAGTATTTCTGGAATTATACTTCTGAACTGAGATTTTATAAGTTGGCTGTGTATTTTCCTGTGTTAAAACGCTGTTATTGAAAATGGTCAACCAGGCCTATGTCGCCCAAAATAAAAACGGGGGAATTGTGGATAACTGGCTAGCTGAAAAGGGTCACATAGACATAGTCCAGCTGGCTGGACAAAAATGCACATCGCTCTCAGCTTATCTGAAGTAAAGCAAAAGTTACACAATAACAGGAAGATTTCAGTGGGAAAAGAATGTTGCAGGTGGGAACAGAAAACTACAGAAGAGAAACTAGGGGCGGGCTTGGTATTTAGGCAACTAACCAATAATGAGCTTAACTTTTGTAATATGTATGAGCTAATTATAACAAGGCATAAAAGGTGACTGTAAGAGACAATAAACGAAGTCTGCTGATCACTCATATTGAGTGACTGTGTCTTCCCTCCGTCGCGACAGTACTGTCCACGACCGAGGCACTGCAATTGATTGTCCACACTCAAATCCTATAATAATGTTCTTGTTAATAATATAAATTCTGCTTGCTAATATAATATATTGAAACAACAACCATGCAGTAGCCCGTACTTCTAGGCTTTCAATCTATGATAAAAAATTTACAAAAACTAAGTTTGGCAAAATCTCAGAACCTAATCCTATAACTCCCTCTATCTCCAAAAGAGGCTTTCCCATAAAACGTTCAGCCCACCGTATCTGATTAAACCTTAATAGTTGATTGTAACACCCAGAACACATCCAATGACCCCATCTGTCCCTTAGTCTTACAACTCGCCAGCGATCCTGATCACAGAGTTCACAATGAATCTTGATCCACGGTCGACAGAATGGTCCATGTTCATAGCAACATAACTGTAGAAATCGAGATGCTGTCCAATCTGGTTCGTGACGGTGTCGTTGAAAGTCAATGTAAGGGAAGATAATATCTGCTAGCGGTGCCGTCAGTGCGTTGGGGATCTGGTCTGGTCCAAACGTATTACCTTTGTTAAGTGGTTTGATCCAGAGTGATAGTGTTCGTTCTAGGCGCTGTAAAAAGCAAAATCTATATTCTATGTCCTGATTTTGGGTATCTGACATTAATGCAAAACAGAAATCCTCACGCAGTTTTTATTTCATTCTGTAGGGTTGGTGTCGGTATCAGTTGTCTGCGGTAAAGGTTCACAGAAAGGTCTTACATTCTTCGCTGGGATCCATCTGGGTCCTTTTTCTGTGGAGACACAAGCATAACCTTTTCCCCATGTAACAAGAGGATATGGTCCCATAATTTTACCTGTTTCTGGATCTCGAACCAATACTGGGGCTTTAACCCGTGCCTCGAAGGAGGTATTTGCAGTAAAATGTCGAACTATCGGTGGGTTGTTATCTATTAAAGAACAATTTAAAAAATTAAAAACATACAATGCTTTCTGTAACCGTTCCTCCGGAATAGCCATTCCCATTCTCCCTTTTTGTTGTTGTAATAGACGTTTTAGAGACTGATGAGACCGTTCAATGAGAGGTTGACCGGTGGGGGAATGAGGAATGCCAGTAATATGAGTTATACCCCATAGGGCAAAAAAGGTTTTTATAGTTGTTGAAACATAAGCTGGACCATTATCTGTCTTTATCTTTGAGGGAATACCCAAAGTAGCAAAAGCACGCATTAGATGTCTACGAACATCTCGTGCCTTTTCTCCTGTGTGACAAGAGGCAAACAAGGCACCTGAAAATGTATCAATGGAAGTGTGGATATATTTAAAGTTACCAAATTCAGAATAATGTGTGACATCTGTTTGCCATAATTGTAGGCTTTGTAATCCTCTAGGGTTAACTCCGGCAGTAATTGATGGGAAAGAATGTTTTTGACAATCAGGACAGACAGCAATAATATTTGACGCTTGTTGAGAAGTAAGGTCAAACTGTCGTTTAAGAGCTCCAGCATTTTGATGGAAAAAAGAGTGACTTAGTTTAGCTTGTGCAATATGGTCTGGCAGTACTTGAACTGGTAACGTCAATAGATCAGCTCGTCGATTGCCTTCTGCAAGAAAATCAGGTAGTGAGGTGTGAGACCTAATATGCATAACAAAATAAGGCGCAGATTGAGAGTCCAAAAGGAAAATAAGTTCCTGTAACAGGGTAAAAAGTTGTGAATGTGAAACATTCCGCAGCACAGAAGCTTCAGCTCGTGTAACAATACCTGAAACGTAAGTGGAAAAGGTAACAAGGTTGAGTGGTACATTCCATTTTCGGAAAACGTGAACAACTGCATTCAGTTCTGTTTGAGGTGAACCGGAGACTGTCTCTATGTCCGAGTCCCATTGTCTCCGTTGATCATCCCACCATAGAAGAACAGATTTATGTGATTTGCCTGATCCATCTGTAAACACAGTAATTGCCTGTAAGGGTTGTTCGCTTCTTTTGGGTTTTAACATCAGACGAAAGTCAATGTTAAACAGTTTGTGTGAAGGAGGATGAGAAGTTATTTGACCTGTATAGTCGGCAAGTGCCGTAACAAAGGTGTCTGATTGCTGATAAAGCCATTCTAAGTATACCGTTGTTATTGGTAGACAAATACAGACAAAATCCTTCCCTGATAAGGTTAACAGGCGTGATCTAGCTTTAACAATCAGAGAGGCAAACATTTCATGTTGTGTCAAAATAGTTTTTGTAGACTGGTTAGGTAAAAAGATCCATTCAATAATTAACAAGGGGTCTGAGTTCTGAAGGTCCCATTGAAATATCAGGGCATGAGGCTGTCGTACAGGGTTTAAAATAATCAAGTAAAAAGGTAGTTCAGGGGCCCATCGGTGGGCCTGTTGAGAAGCGATAGCTGAGGCAACCTTTTGTAAAGATGTATCTGCTTCAGAGTTAAGATTACGTGGAGAACAAAGATTAGTGTCCCCTTTTAGTAGGTCAAACAGAGGACCCAGGTCTGTATTAGAAATTCCCAATAATGGTCGAACCCAGTTTATTGTTCCCAGTAATTTTTGTGCATCATGCAGGTTTCTTACATTGGTATTGATCTGCAATGGTTGAGGAACAATAGTTTGTGCTCTTATTCGCCAGCCTAGATACTTCCAAGGGGGAAACTTTTGGACCTTTTCTGGTGCTATACAGAGACCTGCCGAATTCACGGCATCTGTGACAAGGGCTACAGCTTTCTCCATGACTTCGTGATGTTGTGCTGCCACTAAAAGGTCATCCATATAATGATACAATAACACAGTAGGCATAGCATTTCGGACAGGACTGAGTATTTTTGCAACATACCATTGACACATTGTAGGGCTATTTTTCATACCTTGTGGCAGTACAACCCACTGATATCTCTACAACGGAGCTTGCATGTTGATGCTTGGAATTGAAAAGGCAAATTTTGGGGCATCATCTGGATGCAACAGGATACTGAAAAAACAATCTTTAAGATCTATGACAGTTAGATGCCAATGTCGAGGGATCATAGTTGGGGACGGAAGCCCGGGTTGGAGGGCTCCCATATCTTCCATAGCATCATTAATTTTTCTGAGATCATGGAGCAAGCGCCACTTGCCAGTTTGTTTTTTAATAACAAAAACTGGTGAATTCCATGGGCTAGTAGAGGGTACAATGTGTCCTTTGGACAGTTGTTCTGAGACTAAGTTTTGAAGTGCGCGAAGTTTTTCCAAAGGAAGGGGCCATTGATCCACCCAAATAGGAACATCAGTTTTCCAGGTTATTTTAAGGTGTCGCGCACTTCAATGGCCCCATCTAAAAATGGGTTCGGATAGACATTCCCCATTGTGACAATACATCACGTCCCCACAAAACCATAGGGACAGGTAGCACAAAAGGTTTAACAGAAGCCACATGTCCCTCTGGTCCTTGAATTTGAATTAGTTCCAAACTCTGACGACTATTACCGGTCCCCCCTATCCCAGCCAGTGTCTGAGAGACATTAGTCAGTGGTCATTGCGGAGGCCATTTGGCTTGAGAAATTACTGTGACATCAGCTCCAGTGTCAATGATTCCATTTAGTGCTATTTGTTGGTCATTGTAAATAAGGGTACACTGATACATAGGTCGCTGTGGAGAAATGGATTGTACCCACAAAATATGAGGTAACCCTGTAGATCCAAAACCTCCTCTCCTCTGCGGAGGATGATCAGTGGTAAGAGAGCTTACCCCTGCCGGGATCAAAATCAATTGCGCTATTCTACTACCTTGAGGTATCGTACAAGGCGGAAATGGAGTCCATGCCATAATTTTGATTTCGCCCACACTGTCAGAGTCAATAACACCTGGTAAAACAAATAGACCAGACAATGTTGTGGAAGATCTACCAATTAATAGAGCTTGTGTATCAGGGGGTAATGGTCCTTTGACATTTGTTGATAATAAATGAACCGAGGAATCGAGCAACGTTACTGTGTGTGAGGTTGCCAGGTCCAATCCGGCGCTGCCTGAGGTTGCTGGACAGAGACTTGAGGTGTCGGTACTTCTCTCCGAGCTTGTTGAAATGTCAGCTGTGGCACTTGTGTCTGCACGCGTCGCTGCCCCGCGCTCCGCGGTCGGTTTCCCTGTATCGGTTGTCCCTGGAAATCATACTTAGATCAACATTGATTAGCTTAATGACGCCCTTTCCGACATTTCAGACAAACTCCAGGACCAGGAGGTTGTTGTTTATTCCCCGCAGCCTGCGCAAGACAATTTCTCTTTAGATGACCAGGCTTACCACAACCATAGCAATACCCCACACCATGCATCGTTGCAAAAGCACCAGCCATAGCTTCAAACTTGTGGTCAACCGTACCGATTTGGTTACATGCTTCCACCATTTCCACCAGAGTGGGGTTCGGGTTGGGAAGAGACTTCAGTAGCCTTTTACAATCAACATTAGCATTTTCAACAGCTAGTTTTGTTAGCAATATATCCCGAGTTTCCGCATTATCTACTTGACGTTCCAAAGCCTGTTTTAGTCTATCAATAAACTGCATATAAGGTTCTCGAGACTCCTGAGTGATGTTAGTAAAAGCTTTTTGTGGCTTTTGTACGTCAGGAACCTGGAAAAAAGCCTTTTTCGCCTCTTCTCTAATTGCCTCGAGAGCCGCACGGGGGCAGTTTTGAGCCTGTGTTACCGGATCAACATGTGCACCGGTGCCTGTAAGATGTTCTATTGTTAGTGCAGCTAATGCAGGATCATTATGATTAACATACGTGAGCAGGAGTGCTTGCAGTCCTCCTCTCCAATGCGACTCCCATAACGTGTACTGAGTCGGGGTTAGTAACAATTGTGCTAAAGATTTCAAATCATGAGGAGTCATGATATAAGTATCAAACACAGAAGATAACAGACTTATAAAATAGGGAGAAGAAATACCATGTTCCGTAACCGTGCGGCGCAGTTCTTCAACAACCGAAAAAGAAAGAGCCTCCCATCGTGCTCCCCCTGCCCGACCCTGAGAATACAAGACCGGAGCAACTATAGTTTTAGCCATTTCTAAATCCCCCTCCTTTAAGGCTTGTTTCTTTATTTTTGTCCACACATCACGTAGATCAGGAGGGTATAAATCAGGTTCTTTTTCAGGGTCTATCGGTCCTGGGTCAAAGGGATCTTCTTCTGGCGGATACTCCACTGCATTGACACCCAGGGGTCTAGAGCACTGTGACTTAGAGGCTGATAAGGAAAGAGCTATAGGAGCTTGCGATTCCTCCTCCTCTCCTTCCTCTGGCTTTTATTCCTGTGCTTTCATAGTCTCAAAAATAACTCTCCATGAAGAGAGCAGACGGTGGGACTCAGTATTGCCTTTTGTCACAGAATCCCACAATTTCACCCCTGTGTCGTCCCAAAGTTCCCACGTAAAAATTGTAGATGCAGTCACTGCGGGCATATTTACTTGCACCCATTTGAGCACTGCTTTAAGGTCTTGCCCAGAAATACTTTTCTTATGTTTATTAAGAAGACCTTTCATAAGCTCATAAACGTCTCCTTCTGGGGGCGAAGCCTGATTCCCCATTACGGATTTCCCACAGCTCACCTCTCAACTCCGGAGGGATTTCTGGCCGGCCGGCTCCTGCTTCTTCTCAGCAGATCATTCAAAGTTCTGTGGGATTTGCTGCAAGTCGCTCAGATAGGCGATTCGAGAGCCCTTCACGTCAGATCCTTAAACGGATCACGTCGGGGTCACCAATTTGCGGCGAATGAAGAGACGGGACGCAGCTTGATGCAAGCAAATGTCAATTTATTGTACAGAAGCACGAGTTTATATACACTTTCAGAAGCTGCGCGTTTTAAACTAATTGGTTCTTGAAGCTAAGCATTGCATACTAGGCAATCCCTGATTGGTGGTTAACTACCAGCAATTAACCGCAAGGTGTTACCTTTCCTTGGTGCCAGGCGGCATCCGTCTCCCACTCCCCTGTGCTCTGTAAACATGTCTCATCATGTTAATTGTTGTCTAGACAAGCTCGAGCACATTCCCCTCAGCTAACTGATTGCCACACATGGTCCTAGTTTCCAGCCCGCTCCTGCACTGCTCCAGTCCTTCTCACGGGAGAGGATCCGCCACAAACTTCTCTAATGTGAGTCCTTCCCACAGGCTGCAGTTCTTCACGAACTGCTCCAGCATGGGGCCTTTCCATGGGGTGCAGTCCTTCAGGAACAGACTACTCCAGCATGGGTCCCCCCACGGGGTCACAAGTCCTGCCAGCAAACCTGCTCCAACATGGGCTCCTCTCTCTCCACAGGTCCTGTAGGAGCCTGCTCAAGTGTGGGCTTCCCACAGGATCACAAATCTCCTTCGGGTGCATTCACCTGCTCAAACATGGGGTCCTCCGTGGGCTGCAGGTAGGTGTCTGCTCCACCAGGGGCCTACATGGGCTGCAGGGGGACAGCCTACCTCAACATGGTCTTCACCCTGGGCTACAGGGGAATCTGTTCCAGCACCTGTAACGCTACCTCCTCCTACTTCACTGATCTTGGTGTTTCCAGAGTTATTGCTCTCCCATAGTCTCACTCCTCTCTCCCATCTGCTGTTGTACAGCAGGGTTTTTCCCCCCTTCTTAAATATGTTATCACAGAGGCACTAACAGAGCTGCTGATTGGCTCAGCTTTGGCCAACAGCAGGTCCATCTTGGAGCCAGCTGGCATTGTCTCTGTCAGACATAGCAGAAGCTTCTAGCAGCTTCTCACAGAAGCCACCCCTGTACCCCCCCTACTACCAAAACTTTGCCACACAAACCCAATACACTGTTTGATTAAGAAATCCCACACTGTAGAGGAACTGTAGAGGAATTACAGAGGAATGAAGGTAGGTTAATCAACATTGATAATAATACAGCTGTAGGCTGGCTTCAGGGGTGGTGGGTTGGCTGACGTGGATAATGTGCAGCTGTGGCTGGTTCCTGCTAAGTAGTTAAATAGCTCTAAGGGGTATAGAGGAGGAGCACTAGGTGAAGAGAGACCTGGGAGAAGTAGGGGGTGGGGGTGCCGGTGCCCTGGATGTAGGCAAGGGCTCTCTCCCCCAGGAGAAGAAGGGGAACTGGATTGGGAGAGGGGCCTGGAGAAGGAAGACTCTACAGCAGAGGCAAGAAGCAGGGTGGACTGGCCTGAAGAGGTTGAAGAAACAGATGAGCTTTTGAAACCTTGTGGGGGCTTGGTGGCTGTGCTGGGGCAAGGTGCAGGAACTACTTTATGAAGTTAACTTGGTATGGAATGGTAAAAGCCTTGTTGCAGCTGGCTAGTCTTGAGAGTACTGTGACACCTTGCTGCTTTGAGGTTTTTAGTGTTAGATATTCTGTTTGCCTTGGTTCTGTGTAGCTTTGATCATATTTTTTTCAGAAAGTTACTTTTGATTCTCACTGAAGTTCTTATGAATCCAGACTATTTTAGCAATATATTTGTATAACTTCAGAGAAGTAAGAATGTGAGATAATGAAGTTGTGCATTAGAAAAAGACTTTAATGTGGGCTGTTAGAATTCAACATATACTGGGGTTTTGCTTCTGATTTCTTAACTCCTTTTTAAGTTGTAGACTGAATTTTTTTGTTTACTCAAATATTTTTACTAATTCTCAGTTTTCAACATTCTGAAACACCTTTATCTAATTGGAAAAATTGTTTTTGTGTCCCTTGCTGAAATTGGCCAGCGCAGCTGCTAAGTTAATTGTGCAGGACCATGCAAATTAAGTGCATGACCTTCTCACTACCTGTGTTCTGTCATGCCCCTTCAAGTGCTAGGCTTCCTGCAGAGTCATCTAAGAAAAGTCTTCGTATTTATTGTGAAATTTGGTGCGTGGAGATTTGATCTGGTAAGATGTTGAGTACCAAATGATAAAGGATAACTGCTCTCAACAGTATCATCACTAGCTTGTAAGATCAGTCTTCAACCAGGGAAGATCTCAGATCTGTCAGGCTTACGCAGGGAAAATTCCAACCAAATCCAAATTGATAAGGTGTGTAAAAAATCTGTTCCAGTTTTTCTAGTTGCTTTATAATTCTGTTTATAGATAATGGTTTCAAATAATTATTATTGGATTAATGTTTCATCTGAATTAAGCATTCCTTAATCAGAAATCCTTCCAGTACCATGAATTAAATGTTTAAATTCCTGTTTTAAAAGTAAACATATACTGAAGTGCTGGCTATTATTGAATACTATTTCCTCTTTGCTGGATACATTTGCAGATCTACATTTCAATTTTCTACATAATTTTTACCTTTAAGAGAAATAATACACTCAGTTATTTGTACATGAACAATTATTTACTGTAGTTCTTTTCTCTAATGTTCTATTTTTTACTTTGCTGTTCTTATGTTTCATATGAATACTTTCTGCATTAACATTTCCTGTCAGCAGATTTGGCATAAGAATTCAAATACTGTCATATTATATTAAACAATGTGCTCAAAGTTGTTGAAGAAACTGCCTTCCCCTTGCAGAAGAAAACAAGTTTGCATTTATTGGCGAGCAAAGAAAAGCTGACACACCTTGTATCTCTGTCTATCATGGCGATACAGATCATTGCAAATGTACTGTTGGTAATCTTGTCAGTGTGGGAAATGGTTAAGTGGCAAAATATTAATAAGCACTTTGTTTATATAGCGGCCTCCAATTATTTCCACAAGTTCTGGAGATGTTGTTGTGGTGAAGCAGAATTATCCACCCTTATGTATTTACACACACCCCCCTCAAAACTCCACCACAATAGAGATTAAGGTACTTTGGGATAGTATGAGAACTGCAACCATAGCCCTGTACATATGCTGAGCAATGTAAGGCTGTGTGCTGAGGGACCAGTCCTTTCATGCAGGTTGAAGAACATCAGGGCCCCAAAGTCATGGGCATTCCAAAGTCTGGGCATTTAATTTAGCTGCAGACCTACCAAAGTAATGTGTGCACAGCCTTGCTATTCATTCCACATCATTCAAGATGTGGAAATTAGTATGTTTGTACAGCTGATAATACAGGATACTAGGCACCCTTGCTCACGAAGCTGAAATAGGCCTTTCAAAAAAAAAAAAAAAGGGGGGGGGGAGGAAGTAATACCACTTCACAAAGTCAAGTGGAGACTACAGCAGAATTCAAGAGAAAAAAAAAAAAATGAGGGGGGAAAAAAAAACCCAAAGTCTTATTTTTTTTTAATGCTTCCTGGACAGATTTTATCAATGGATGGTTTTAAGTTTTTTCTATATATATGAATTTAAAGATTAAATCTATTTTTTTTGACACATTAAAGGTTTTTTCTCACATGCTTTCTACTTTTTTTTTTTAACTTAAGTACTTATAGAGATTTGATCTGTGAAATATCTGGCGGAGCTGTGTGAGATACTTCTACTGACATTATACCACAATTTCTTTTTCACTTGGGAGACTTTTATGTGGAGGCATTTGGATATTTTTTTTTAAAAAGAGGGGAAAAAAATACTCCTGGGCATGAGAATGACCTGTTCAAAGCACTCCTAGAAGCATTTGATACATCCAAAATCCCAAATATTACCTTATTCTGAGCAGCCTGGTAATGATCTATGTGGACTGCTTTCCTTCCAGTTTAGAACTGTAGCAGTCACATTGCTTGACTACGAGAGGAAAAAAAAATAAATTATGAGAACGTATGGATCTTTTCGGTAATTGTTAATGCAATACAGTTCTCATCCAAACCTTGGTGAGTATAACCGAATGTTTTCCCTTTAGTTCCAAGAGTCCTTAGACCAAAGTGTTTTGTCATCTTTGTTGAGGAAATGCAAATACGTTGTTCCTTACTGCATGTCATTTTACTGTCTCTTCACATCTACTGTTTTTCTCATTTTGAAACATGGAAAACCAGAAATTTACATTACAGATAAGTTATCCAGATCACACAAGTGCTTTATGGAATACCCTTTGGAAGTAGCCAGGATGCTATTGGCCTTCTTGGCCACCTGGGCACACTGCTGGCTCATGTTCAGCTGGCTGTTGACCAGCACCCCCAGGTCCTTTTCCACCAGGCAGCTTTCCAGCCACTCTTCCACTAGCCTGTAGCATCGCATGGGGTTGTTGTGACCCAAGTGCAGGACCCGGCACTTAAGCCTTGTTGAACCTCATACAACTGGACTCAGTCCGGCCTGTCCAGATCCCTCTGCATAGCCTTCCTACCCTCAAGCAGATTCACACTCCCACCCAACTTGGTGTCATCTGCAAAGTTACTGAGGGTGCACTCGATCCTCTTGTCCAGATTGTTGATAAAGATATTAAACAGGACTGGCCCTGATACTGAGCCCCGGGGAACACCACTAGCGACCGGCTGCCAGCTGGATGTAACTCCATTTACTACCACTCTTTGGGCCTGGACACCCGGCCAGCTTTGAACTCAGTGCAGAATATACCTGTCCAAGCCATGAGCAGCCAGTTTCTCCAGGAGAATGCTCTGGGAGACGGCGTCAAAGACTTTACTAAGGCCCAAGAAGACAACATCCACAGCCTTTCCCTCATCCACTAGGTGCGTCACCTTGTCATAGAAGATCAGGTTAGTCAAGCAGGACCTGCCTTTCATAACCCCATGCTGGATGGGCCTGATCCCCGAGTTGTTCTGCATGTTGCTCTGCAGTTGTTCTGATGGCGCTCAGGATGATCGGCTCCGTAACCTTCCCTGGCAGTAGTTCTTCCTTGGCCTGTAGTTCTCTGGATCCTCCTTCTGGCCCTTCTTGTACATGGGCATCACATTGGCTAACCTCCATTCTTCTGGGACCTCCCCAGTTTGCCAGGACTGTTGATAAGTGCTGTAGAGTCATTTGACGAGCTCCTCTGCCAGGTCCCTCAGTATCCTGGGGTGGATTCCATCCAGCCCCATACACTTGTGCATGTCTAAGTGGAGCAGCAGATCACTAACCATTGCCTCCTGCACTGTGGGGACTTTATTCTGCTCCTCCTTGTCCCTGTCTTCCAGCTCAGGATGCTGAGTACCCTGAGGGCAACTGGTCTAGTTCTTGAAGACTGAAGCAAAGAAAGCATTAAGTACCTCAGCCTTTTCATCACCCTTTGTGGCAATGTTCCCCGCCAAATTCAATAAAGGATAGAGATTATCCTTGGCCCTCCTTTTGTTTCTAACGTATTTGTAAAAACATTATTTATTATATTTTACAGCAGTGGCCACCCTGAGTTCTAGCCTGGCTTTCACCTCTCTAATTGTCACACTGTATAACCTTGTGACATCCTTGTAGTCCTCCTGAGTTGCCTGCCCCTTCTTCCAAAGGTGGTAAACTCTCATTTTTTTCGCTGAGTTCCAGCTAAAGCTCTCTGTTCATCCAGGCTGGTCTTCTTCCCCACCGGCTCATCTTTTGGCACATGGGGACGGCCTGGTCCTGCACCTTTATGACTCCCTTCTTGAAGAATGTCCAGTCTTCCTGGACCCTTTGGCCCTTCAGGACTGCCTCCCAAGGGACTCTGTCAACCAGACTCCTAAACAGGCCAAAGTCGGCCTTCCAGAAGTCCAAGGTAGCGGTCCTGCTGACCCCCCTCCTTACTTCTCCAAGAATCAAAAACTCAGTCATCTCGTGATCTCTGTGCCCAAGACGTCCTCCAACTATCACATCACCCACCAGTCCTTCCCTGTTTGTAAACAGCAAGTTCAGCAGGGCATCTCCCCTAGTTGACACACTCACTAACTGTGTCAGGAAATTCTCTTCCACACACTCCAGGAACCTCCTAGACTGTTTCCTCTCTGCTGTGTTTTATTTCCAGCAGACTCTGGCAATTATTGTTCGACATAGTGGACATGGAGTGCTGGCTGGATTGTCTTTGGCAAGCATCCTTAAACAAGGTTCACAAAAGATGTGGTGGCATGGATAGCACACGTAAGGATTGAAATAAACATCCAGACACACTGCACAGAGATAGTTTGCTTTATCTCCTCTGAGTTCATGCTCATCATCTGTATGCAGGTTGTCATTTGCAGTCTGCAAGAAGAAGAAAAAGAAAACATCTCTTCACAGCTCAGCTCATAACTATTTTGGATAAAACAATTGACAGGAAGGTGACTTTAAATAATGCTTAAGAAATCAGTGCACACTGGTGATATCCTTATTTTTTAATACAGGTTACTTTTAATGAGATGCTGAAACACACTGATAAGACAGGAATGTCACAGCAAACATTCTGTGGGAAAGGAGAGCAAAAATCACATGAGACAGTAAAAGAAGGAAATAAACTAAAAAGGTTCACTAAAAATGTACTATGGTCAAATTTCTTCTTTAAAAACACATTTTAACAATTTATTTGTAACTTTATTACCAAAATAACCAGTTATTTTCCCAAGAAAGGCAAACCAAACCAAAAATCCCTAAAAATAACCTGTGGATTGTTCTGCCTTTGAAAGGTAATTTGTGAAGGGCATGTTTCAGCAAGAATAATGATGCACAGTTTGAAACAAGCCACAACTTTATTACGGTAATGCAGAATCTAAACCTTAATGTAGAGAGTCTAGGAACACTTAACATTTTTGGCAAGTGCTTGTTTTTGCCAGCATGTATGCTCTGAATTTCCATGTGTTGATATATTTGTAGGGAGATATAGTTGGACTTTCCATATGGTGTACATGCCTAATGAGCTTAAGAACTTGTGTATATTGCCAGGTTCCTGCTTTGCACTTGTAAGATGACTAAACCTTTCCATGTAATCTGAAGATTTTATACTAATGGCAGGCAGGGGTTTTGGCTTAAGGCAAAAAATATTTTTTTTCATCTCTATGGGAGCCACACGAGACACTGACTTTGCTCTAGCTCCTCTAGCCATACTGTTTCACAGCTAACCAAGAAAGAGCCAAGACAGAGGAGGGTGTCATACACTGCTGAGTACAAATGTAAGCTCTTGTACAACCCTGAGCGTCAATACCGTACCTTAGCATGTATTACTTCAGCTTGAATTTCTCCATACCAGATTTGAGATGGGTACAGAAAACTTCAGTGTGTACTGAAATTTACTGCAGAGGCAACTAGGCTGTACTGACATGCAGCTAGTGTAGGTCTGGCTGGGACTATTACTTCTACCTCCATGCTGTAGGGAAGAGTGTTAGAGCAGCACTGGATTGCAACTAATCAGTAATACTGTTTAAGCCAGACTGTCTCTACACTTCACAGTCAATTAACACCAAGAACAATTTGACTTACTATTAAAGACTGAGGGAAAGAAAGCATTACCTCAGCCTTTTCCTCAGCCTTTGTCACTATGTTTATCCCCACATCCAATAAAGGATGGAGATTCTCTTTAGCCCTCCTTTTGTTGCTAATGTATTTATAGAAACATAGATTAAGTTCTAGTTGGACTTTGGCCCTTCTAATTTTCTCCCTGCATAACCTCACGACATCTTTGTAGTCCTCCTGACTTGCTTGCCCCTTCTTCCAAAGGTCATAGAGTCTCCTTTTTTCCTGAGTTCCAGCCAAAGCTCTCTGTTCAGCCAGGCTGGTCTTCTTCCCCAATAGCTCGTCTTTTGGCACATGGGAACGAACTGCTCCTGCACCTTTACGATTTCCTTCTTGAAGACTGTCCAGCCTTCCTGGACTCCTTTGTCTTTCAGCACTGCCTCCTAAGTGACAAGTGACTCTGTCAACCAGGTTCCTAAACAGGCCAAAGTCTGCCCTCTGGGAGTCCAAGGTAGCAGTTCTGCTAACTCCCCTCCTTACTTCTCCAAGAACTGAAAATTCTATCATTTTGTGATCTCTGTGCCCAAGATGGTCTCCAACTATCACATCACCCACAAGTCCTTCTCTTTTCACAAACAACAGGTCCAGCGAGGTGCCCTCCCTAGTTGGCACACTCACCAACTGTGTCAGGAAGTTCTCTTCCACACACTCCAGGAACCTCCTAGACTGTTGCTTCTCCGCTGTGTTGTATATCCAGCAGACATTTGGTAGGTTGAAGTCTGCCATGAGAACAAGGGCTAGTGATCATGAGACTTCTCCCAGCTGCTTGTAGAATGTTTCATCTGCCTCTTCATCCTGGTTGGGTGGTCTATAACAGACTCCTACCAGGATATCTGCCTTGTTGACCCTCCCCCTGATCCTTACCCATAAACACTCGACCCTATCATCACTATCATCAAGGTCTAGACAGTCAAAACATCCCCTAACATACAGGGCTACCCCACCGTCTCTCCTTCCTTGCCTATGCTTTCTGAAGAGTTTATAGCCATCCATTGAAGCACTCCAGTTGTGTGTCATCCCACCATGTTTCCATGATGGTAACTCTGTCATAGTTTTTTCTGCTGTGCAATGGCTTCCAGCAGCTACTGTTTGTTGCCCATGCTGTGTACATTGGTGTAGATGTACTTTAGTTGGGCTATTGTGATCCTGCCACCTTTTGGGGGGAAGAAGCCCTAATTCCTACGTGACCATTCTCAGGCACTTCCATGGTTTCTAACACATCAACAACCCTTGCATCTTTGCTGTCACATGGATCTCCATCCCCTACTTCCACTGAGATGGCTAGGGTGCTGCACACATTAGTACAGGGACATTTCAAATCTGCTCCAGTGTACTCAGCACATCATGGAGCAGACCGAAGTACCTCGCTGTTGGGGTCTGCAGCGGGTCTGCAGACAAGTTAGTTGACTTCAAAGACTTAGCCGTGTACCTTTAAGATGGCCACAAATTGTCAGGTATGTAAACAGAATGTGAAGAATAGGAACTTAGAACCGCAGCATACGGGCACCTACAGCAACAGCAAATAGCAAGCAAGAAGAAGGACACAAAAACCTATCAGGGTCTAACGCCTGCACTAAGATATATAAATAGTTTGTATAAACAATAAAGGCCATTTTGTCCAAACCCAGCCACGCAGACATAGTGTTTCTTTTAAGTCCACCTCGACTTGCGTCACCACACCTCACTAGCATGCTGTCCCTCAAACACTGGCATGTTGCCCCCAAACTTATCTCTAGCAATCCTTGTTTTATCCCTTTCCCCCTTCAAAAACAGTAATTTAATTTTATTTCTCCAATGTTTATTCTTTACCTCAGCTGATCTTCACCCTTCTAGTTGGCTGTTCTCTTCAACTGAATAATTTCTGAAAATAAAATGTATGCCCTTGATGCAGGGATTATTGAGTTTACTGTAAAGTATCTAACACTTCTGAAGTTTTGTGAAGCAAAGATACTAGGATACTCTACCTCCTAAAGCTTTCATTAAATCACTTCAAATCACTTTGACAGAAAAGCTACACAGCTAAAGAAAATGTTGCTTACGAACCAAATGGTTTAGTACAAATTTAGCAATATTCAAAGCAAATGGTATTGCAGTTTTTATGGGGAGCTCCTAGAGTTCTTAGGGTCTTAGCCACCATAACCGTGGTGTGACTGCACAGTGTACACAGGTATGTTTCTACATTTCACTTCATTTCTATCCTTCCAGAATGTGATTCCCTTTCTTCCAATTTCTGACTAGCATATGCAAGCTTGCGTACCTCAAGAACTGATACAGTTTGTAGGCTGAAATCATCTGTGATGATGGCTTCTCCTGGTTTCGTCTGGGATCGAGTTAATTTTCTTTTCAGTAGCTGGTACAGTGCTGTGTTTTAGTATGAGAATAATGTTGATAATACACTGATGGTTTTAGTCGTTGCTAGATAACGTTTATACTCAGTCAAGGACTTTTCAGTTTCTCAGGCCCTGCCAGCAAGAGGGCTGGAGGGGCACAAGAAATTGGGAGGGGGACACTGCCAAGACAGGTGACCTGAACTAGCCAAAGGGATATTCCATACCATAGAACATCATGCTGAGTATATAAACTGGGGGGAGTTGGCCAGAGTGGGACGATTGCTACTTAGGGACTGGCTAGGCATTGGTCTGCGGGTGGTGAGCAATTGTATTGTGCATCACTTGTTTGTTTGGTTTTTTTCCATTTGGATTTTATTTCTCTCTCCCTGTCTCTCCTTTTCATTACAATTGTTGTTATTATTATTAGTAGCAGGTTTATTTTATTTCAATTATTAAGTTGCTCTTATCTCAACCCATGAGGTTTTTTTCCTGATTCTCTTCCCCATCCCACTGCAGGGGGAGGAGTGAGTGAGCAGCTATGTGATACTTAGTTGCTGGCTGGGGTTAAAATACAACATGGTCATTGTTTAGATAAAGAACAGCCTTTCCCAAAACAACACTATTGAAAAAAAAATTATGAAATAATTTTTATAGGCTTTGGAAGGAATGTCTAATGTAGTATGAGGAATCTAAGATTAGCCAAAGCCTTCTTATGGAGAGAATGAATCAAGCACAAGAATTAGCCTTAATGTACTGGCAAACTATACTTTCACTTGTGCAATTGGTATCCACATATTTGGCATCATTAAAATATGCCTGTACCCTTTAGATACTGGAAGGTTTCCCTGGAGCCTTCTCTTCTCCAGGCTGAACAACCCCAACTGTCTCAGCCTGTCTTCATAGGGGAGGTGCTCCAGCCCTCTGATCATCTTTGCGGCCCTCCTCTAGACCCACTCTAACAGGTCCATGTCCTTCATATGTTGGGGGCTCCAGAGCTGGATGCAGTACTCCAGGTAGGGTGTCACCAGAGTGGAGTAGAGGGGGAGAATCACCTCCCTCGATTTGCTGGGCACGCTTCTTTTCATGCAGCCCAGGACGGAACTGGCTTTCTGGGCTGCAAGTGCACATTGCTGGGCCATGTTGAGTTTGTCCACCAGCACCTCCAAGTATTTCTCCTCAGGGGTGCTCTCAATCCGTTTTCCACCCAGAGAGCAAAAATCTGTCTTTCCTAGAACCAACTGAGGACTAAGTTTGATCTCAGGGTGCATCTTCAGACTACAGTTATCCAATATTATTAGCACTCAGGTCACCCAGGCACAAATACTCGGATGCTCCTATTCATTGTTCTTGCATTGCTGGGTGGAAATGAACATGTACCCCACAGAATTAGATACGTTAGTTTCTTAGGAAATAGTGGAATCACCAGATACATAGTTTGCATTGTGCTTCTGCTATTTGTTACCATGCCCATTTTTTCACCCAAGAATATGCTCAGTGCCTTGTGGAAAGAGGGTTGTACATAATGAGATGGGCAGGCTGTTCTTAGTGCCTAAGAGGTGCTCTGTAAAATGATTGCTGTCAAGCACTTAATTCCACAAGCTGTCCAACATACAGCTGGAACTGGGGTCTCAGATTTGCCGATTCAGAATTAAACAAAAAAATACTTGTATTAATATCTCTTACAAATTTCCCCATGTAAATGGTACTGCATAGTTACTGAATCAAATAAGATCAAATCAAATCAAATCCTAATCAAATAAGAATTCAATACATGTTATTTTCCAAGGTACTGGTCCTCCCAACCCCTGAATATTTTAAGATTTCATATATTACATAGGAGAGAATTTACTTTAAGAGTTCTTCATTTTCTGAAAAATGTTTCAGATTCTGCTGTTGAAAAAGAAGTCCTTCTCAAAAAAATCCCAAAGACATTAATTTCTACAGCAGTATAAAAACGCTGTATAGAGGCGAAATGCAAATTCCTTGACTATACTGCAAAGCAATGTATCAATGGACATGCTAGGTTAGAATAATTAATGATTTAAGTATGGATTATTAAATACATTAAATATGTAAGGCTACAAAACTCCAAAGCAGATACAAAAGTCCATCTTAAAAATTTATGAAGATAAAAGATGGATCAGTTTTTATATTCATATTATAGAGTCAGAGTATCAATACACTGTGATTATGCATTAGCCCTCAACTTAATTCCATTCACAGCAAATCAGTTCTGGATAATGTCTTATGCGTTTCTACTGAGAATAATTACATTCTTATAGCCATCACAAGAAACATCCATCAACTGAAGATGATTTGCTGATAGGTGTCGCGACGGAGGGAAGACACAGTCACTCAATATGAGTGATCAGCAGACTTCGTTTATTGTCTCTTACAGTCACCTTTTATGCCTTGTTATAATTAGCTCATACATATTACAAAAGTTAAGCTCATTATTGGTTAGTTGCCTAAATACCAAGCCCGCCCCTAGTTTCTCTTCTGTAGTTATCTGTTCCCACCTGCAACATTCTTTTCCCACCGCAATCTTCCTGATATTGTGTAACAAGAACAGCCAAGGACAGTGTATTTTTGCTTTACTTCAGATAAGCTGAGAGCGATGTGCATTTTTGTCCAGCCAGCTGGACTATGTCTATGTGACCCTTTTCAGCTAGCCAGTTATCCACAATTCCCCCGTTTTTATTTTGGGCGACACAGGCTTGGTTGACCATTTTCAATAACAGCGTTTTAACACAGGAAAATACACAGCCAACTTATAAAATCTCAGTTCAGAAGTATAATTCCAGAAATACTTGAAAAATAAAGTTAGCTTGAAGCTTTAATTTAGATGCTCTTTCTGTTCCAGTGATACAAAAAGTTTAAAAACATTCAAAGGTAATTTTAAAGTTCTGAACATGGACTAATGCAAGCTCAAAACCCAAAAAGAAACCAAAATGATGTTTGACTAGGAATATTTGCAAATATTTTAGTGGAAAATCCCTGACCATTAACAATTTTCTGTCCAAATAACAACTGCCCTTATGCAACCAACCAGTCCATACATTTTCTGAAGAATACCTCATTGATATCAAAGAATTAACAAAGGGGAAAAATTAGTTCTAAGCTATATACATTCATAAGTGGATTTTTCAATAGTTACATACAGATTTACACACTAAGCCATAATGGCTTGTAGGTGATACACACAAGAAGAGTACGTTGCTTATCTGTCTGAATGTCTATGCTAAATTTGACAACTGTGCCACAAGCCAAGCCTACATGGGTGCTGTATGTTATGCACGTTCCTTAACAAACAGAAGTATAATAGACAAATTCCCAAGATCTAGTCCCCAACCTAATTATATTATTTTGCTGACAAGTGCACAGGGAAAAGATTAGGTAGAGAAACTTAGGACAGATAAACATATACTCTGAATCTCCATCTAACCAGATCACTGGTTTTGTTGAGATTCAAAATGTTGAACAAAATCTGTTAGAAACGAGAAAAATGTGTCTTTGTAGTTGAAGGCAATGAAATAGTGTTACAGATAAAGTGAAACAGAGAATTCATATAACATGCTGCTAGAGATCAAATTCAGTAAGATCTTTCACTGCTATTGCCCAAGACAGATTTTACAGAAATTCAGTCTAGAGAGCAAGTGGAGAACAACTGGGAGCCTATCTCAGCAGTCTGGCTGAGCAATCACTTCCTATCTCAGCTCTCCATTAAAAAATGAGACTATATCTTACTAATAGTGAATCAATTTAAACCCAGGATATTATCATCAGATTTTGTCCCCAATGTGATGGGTCACATATTGTACTTTTCAGCATACCTCTCTAAAATTCAGTACTGCTCATACATTTGTATAAAAATAGTTTCAGTGCATTAGTCAATGCTACATTTATACTTAAACTAAAGGGAACTGGGATACTTTTAGAACAAAAGAAATCCAAAAGGCAGACATCCACACAGTGGTTAATATAATTCTAAATATGGATATATTACACAGATTAACATATTTCAATCCAGAAAGATTCATCTAGTAGCAGTTCTGATGCATTATTTATATCCTCCTAAAACAGTTTACTGTTAGAAACCAGATTGGTCTGTTGTGCTGTGTTGCAGAGGGAAACAACATATTGCCACAGCGACTACAAAATAGTGTTCTGCTTTTCAGTTTAGTAGTTCACTGTACAAAAGATTTGATCATCCAGAAGAAATCTGTTTCTGTTCAGTGTTTTTTCTAATGCATAAAACCAATACTGAGTTTGATAGTATACCAAAATCAGTATTCCTCTTTACTGTAAGATAATTAACAATCTCATTTCAGTCTGGATTTTGGACCCACCTCAAGGGGAGTACTACTTAATAGTACAAGCTGTGTCATTATGCAGCCAAGAGGAACTACTACGCCTGCCTGTACCTAATCTTCAAATAATCTCTTCATATATCTTTTCATACAACCTTGCCTCTTTTGTAGCAAGTGGGATTGAGCACCAAACCCACTTAACACTTGGAAAAAATGCAAATAATAAAAACCATATACAATTGTCCATATGCAATGCTACATTTTTCTCCTGCCTATTCCAGAATCCTGCTTTTCCAATGTTGTCAATAAAACAAGTAGTTCTATAAACCATAGAAAAATCTGTCAACTCTGCTGCTAACAGGGAAAAATATAATTAATAGTATCTGCTTCTATAAAGTGCAAGACTGAGTCTCAGGTATGAGCAATTAAGTATATTTGGCATGCATCAGATTTGAGGAATATAATCTGACTCAAGAACAGTAGATCCTACCTAGGACATGCTGCTTCTGGATGTGCCAGTGCTGGCAGGTCTGCTACCATGGGGCTTAGTTTCTACAGATTTTTGTTTTATGAGTGGTATTTTTAAATTTTGCTAAGTTCATGTACAGCAATCCCCACATTAGAGCACTTACAGGGTCTCCTGTTTACCTACCTTCTTAAAATTTTCCTAAAAGTGAGAAGTTATCTGAAGATAACTTCTTCAGATAACTTCTGAACAGATTAAGATTTCAGAGTTGCACTGTAATTCTAGCTTTCCTCTTCCTGATACATACTAAGTTTAATCTGCAAATGGAAACTGAGATATTCTAAATTAGTTCTATTTGCATCTTCTAATTTTACTTTTAAAAAAAGACCATGGAATTGGTTTTTCTTACCCTAATTTTCATAGACATTACTTCATTTTCTATACAACTCTTACCAAACCATGAATTAAAATTTTTGCATTTTGGAAGACTTAAAAATAAATTAGGGGATCATCTTTCTTCAAAAGTTGCTTCCTGTCACTCTCTCTTGGCTAAGATTACATTTTCGTTCTTAAGCTGGTAGCTAATTATATGCAATTTGCTTTATAATCTGTATTAGCAGTGCACTTCAGCAAAAAGTCCAAATCACAATCCAAACTCAAAATGGCTTTGAAAATCTATTGAATAAAATATAAATGAAAAAGATAATGCTATTAAAACTTGGGAGAAGCATCAAATTATTTTTCACTTAACTATCCATCATATTTGACAAGTCATGTCAGCCTGGTTAAGTTCCCACTGACTGGAAAAGGGGAAACATAACCCCCTATTTCTAAAAAGGGAAATAAAGAAGATCCAGGAAACTACAGGCTGGTCAGTCTCACCTTGGTGCCTGGAAAGATCATGGAGAAGATCCTCCTGGAAACTATGCTAAGGCACATGGAAAATAAGGAGGTGATTGGTGACAGCCAACATGGCTTCACTAAGGGCAAGTCGTGCCTGACAAATTTGGTGGCCTTTTATGATGGGGTTAAAGTGTTAATGGATGAGGGAAGAGCAACTGACGTCATCTACCTGGACTTGTACAAAGCTTTTGACACTGTCCCGCATTACAACCTTGTCTTTAAACTGGAGAGGCATGGATTTGACAGATGGATCACTTGGTGGATAAGGAATTGGCTGGAATAGTTGCACTTAAAGAGCTGTGATCAACAGCGCAATGTCCAAGTGAAGACTGGTAACAAGTGGCATTCCTCATAAGTCCATACTGTGACTGGTGCTGTTTAACATCTTTGTCAGCAACATGGACAGTGGGATCGAGTGCACCCTCAGCAAGTCTGCTGATGACACCAAGTTGAGTGGTGTGGTAATGTCCTGGTTTTGGCTGGGATAAACTTAATTTTCTTCTTAGTAGCTGGTGCAGTGCTGTGTTTTGACTTTGGTGTGAGAACAATGTTGATAGGACACTGATGTTTTTAGTTGCTGCTGGGTGATGTTTATACTAAGTCAAGAACTTTTCAGTTTCTCAGGCCCTGCCAGGAAGAGGGCTGGAGGGGCACAGGAAACTGGGAGGGGACACAGCCAGGACAGGTGACCCAAACTAGCCAAAGGGATATTCCATACCATGGGACATCATGCTCGGTATATAAACTGTGTGTGTGGGTGTGGGTGTGTGTTGTCTGGGGCCTGCCAATTGTTGCTCAGGGACTGGCTGGCATTGGTCAGTGGGTGGTGAGCATTTTACATCACTTGTTTTCTTTCCTCCTTTCCCTTTGGATTTCATCCTTCCCCCCCCCCCCCCCCCCCCCCCCGCCATTATAACTATTATTATTATTGCTCTTTCATTTTTATTTTATTGCAATTATTAAATTGTTCTTATCTCAACCCTTGAGTTTTACATTCTGATTCTCCTCCTCATCCCTCTGGGTGAGGGGGGAGTAAGCGAGTGGCTGCGTGGTACTTAATTACCAGCCAGGGTTAAACCATAGCAGGTGGACACACTGGAGGGAAAGGATGCCATCCAGAGGGACCTGGACAGGCTTAATAGGTGGGCCTATGCAAACCTCATAAAGTTCAACAAGGCCAAGTGTAAGGTCCTGCACCTGGGTTGGGGCAACCACTAGTATCAATACAGACTGGGCAGAGAACGGATTGAGAGCAGCCCTGAGGAGAAATACTTGGGGGTGCTGGTGGACAAGAAGCTCAACATGGCCCAGTAATGTGTACTTGCAGCCCAGAAAACCAACCATATACTGGGCTGCATCAAAAGAAGCGTGGCCAGCAGGTCAAGGGAGGTGATTCTCCCTCTCTATTCTGCTCTTGTGAGACCCCATCTGGAGTACTGCATCCAGCTCTGGAGCCCCCAACATAAGGACATGGACATTTAAGACTGCTTAAAATTTTTCAACATTTTGAGCTACAAAAGATTAAGATTTGATTAACTTTTTGTAAAACTGCTGGATTTCTTAAAACTACAGGGAGGAAACCTTACTTAAAGAGGATGAATATGCTTCTTTCTGACTGATGGCATTTTCAAAAACATAAGATCATTACTGAATCAGAATGTTTCTGTTCTTCATGTTCACTATGTCCAAATGTTGTTGATACTCCAGTTTTTAGAATCAATACATCTAACCTCTTAATGCTAAAATGAAAAGTGAAATACTTTTAATTTAGAAACTAGATTGCAAATTACTAAGAATGGGAACTGACAGATTTCCAGCATCTTCGCAAAAGGTAGGTATACTCTTGAAAGAATATTAAAGGAGAAAACACCCCACACATTCCGTCCCCCACAATTCTAAATTCTATTAAATATGAAGGGACGTTTTAGCTAAATCAGCTATAAAGGACACCTTTTCCTTCTGATATGTAATAATTATAAGTTAGGTGTTGATATAAAGCATTAGGGAAGCACATGATATCAGAAAAAGCACTGTACCAAACAAAATCTTGGGAATAGCTAGCTTTAAAAAATGTATGTTGTCACAGTTTTACAGTCATAAGGATATTAGACTATCGAAGAGGGTCCCCCGTGGAGAGTCGGCCAAGTCATGATAATCACACCAATATGGCTACATGCCGTGCTCACTTTATTAAACAAACAGGTCATATTATTAACTTAAACCGACTGCTCACCTGACTTTACACACAGGTGATTGGATAAAATTCTCTGGGCCACGTGGGGGTCCGTGTCACTGATTAGTGGGCATGCTGCAGGCGCCTGATCAGAGTGTGCCGATGAGAGTGTGTTGATTTCACGGTTCCCAGGACTTGCTCTGCACCTGGCTTCTTGTTTGTGCATAGCTTGTTTTCTTTCTCACCCTGCTTGTTCCCAGGACAATTTAAAGCTGCTCTGCAGCTTCAACTAACAGGCCTGGGTTGTCCAACCCAGACAATAGTAAAATATGTCCTTGGTCCTTTAAAAATCCCTCTACATATCCCCCTTTTTCTTTTTGGACAACCCATGTCTGTTTCACAATAGATGTTAAACCTTTCTTCACACAAGAAAATAAACAGCTAAAACCTAAAAACTTTACAACAATGATTATAACAAAGCATATTCCTTCCATCAATAACGTCTTTAACCAACCTGTTATCCCCAATCCTCTCAACCATTCATCGAAGGGATTATCATCAGCAAGAATATGCTTCATGTTTCCCTGCAGTTGTGACAACTTCTTGTGCATCGATATGGAATGATCGGAAAGGTTCACACAACACATCCCTTCAAAATCCTCACAACCGTGTCCATGTGCTAATAACAAAAAATCTATTGCAGCTCTATTTTGTAACGTAGCATGCCTAACACTATCTACATCGAGCAATAACGAACTTAAAATCTGTGATGTAAGATTAAATTGTTACTCTCCCCAGCACGCTAACCTTTGTATATTCTTAGCATTTGATGCTGCCATTGCCCCCGGCATAAATATGGAGGCTAGGACATTTGTTGTTACAGACTGTAGATCGACTTGGTCATTACATGTTTCATCAAAGGTGCGCAGTGCCCTCCGTGATCTATGAGATTGTGGAGTCATTTTCAATAAGTCTTTCATATGCAGAACAAACAAAGTCTAGCGCCCTAAATAACATGGTCCACCGACAGGATACAAAGGAATCCCTGGCCACGCTCTGTCCCCACATATCAAAAAGACTCCCGGTGGCAACTGATAACCCCCTGGTACATCTACATGGAAACCCCCAGTTTTCAGTTCACCCCGAATAGGTGAACCAGTTAGATTTTGAAACCCTGTATAAAACTCCCGTTCACATTGACGTGTTAGCCATAACTGCCACGGGTCACCAAACCAAATTACTCCAGTGCCATTCACGGGTTGGAGTGGTGATGACATGTGGGTACAGTCTGCCATATCAGTTGCAGTAACATTAACATATTCAACAGGTACAACGCTAGCCAATAGGTCTAACTCCTGCAAAGGTAAATGATGTGGCTGGTTTAAATTCTCAATAACCATCTTCTGCCACGCTGCATTACACATAGAAGGCCAAATGTATTGCCCATTTGGACTCACACATGTACCATTCTGATTGGAAGTCAGACCCACTGCTTTAACATTCCAAAAAACATCAAAATTTGTTTAATTCTCTTGCAGGGGAATACCAATTAAACAAGTTCTAAAGGGGTTGTCTGCCTGTTGCAGACTTAAACAAAAGTCTGTTATTCCCGTGATATTTGCCCATGTCACCCATATGTTTGTCCTAGGCAAGATGTCAAAAATACTTTGGCCTATGGGTAAAAAATTCAAGATCGCAAACCAAGTCCACGACTCAAACATGTTTACTCTTGCAATTCCCACTTTTTTTTTTTTTTTTTTTTTGGCTACATTCCACCCCACAAATCTGTACTTTCACAGATTCTGATGATGTGTACTGTCTCCAGTCAGCATGGTTATACACTAGTCGTATGCTTTCTCTTGCTTCATGCCCAGTTACTAATCAAACACATACACCTTTTACACCATTTACATTTAAACTTTGGCTTACAGAACCATTTTACCCCACATAGCATACATCGGCATAATATCCGCGGGTTACATCCCTTGCAACATAGACAGTTTATTCTGTCTGCTCGCTCTGAGTCTTCTCTTCTGTCTTCTGATCTTGACATACAGGTCGCACAAACTTGCTAGGGACCCATATAGGTCCTTTATCTGTGGAGATACAAAAATAACCTCTACCGATAAATAACACCGGACTAGGTCCTTTCCATACGCCTGAAGCCATATTTTTATACAAAACATTCAAACCAGGAACTGTAGTTGTTTGGTTCCCTCGCGCTGTTTGGTGATGTATAACAACAGGTGGTCCCTCTCTGTCCTCCGTAAGGGAGAGATAGTTTAAGGTAAACAACACCTTAGTCAACCATTTAGTTACATCTATGTCCTGCGATACTTTCTGTCTCTGAAGATAATCCTTCAGGGTACGGTTTGCCCTTTCAACAACTGCTTGCCCTGTTGGGGAGTGAGGAATCCCTTTAACGTGTTTAATTCCCCAAGTTGTCATAAACCTAGGGACTCGTTGACTACTATACGCTGGAACATTGTCTGTATTTCTACAGCTACTCCCATGACAGCCAAACAAGACATTAAGTGTCTCTCCACATGTAACGCCTTTTCACCGGTTTGTGCAGTGGCCCATATAAAATGAGAATAGGTGTCAATTGTGACATGCACATACTTAAGCTTCCCAAAGTCAGGTACATGTGTTACATCCATTTGCCAAACCTGAAGTGCCTTCAGACCTTTTGGGTTAGTGCCCACCCCTAAACCAGGCCCATGATGACTACATTGAGGACAGGAGCGGACAATACCCTTTGCATCTGCTATGGGTATTCGATACTGTCGATGTAAAGACTTTGCATTCTGATGAAACATCTCGTGGCTGTTAAAGAGCTTCTTCAAACTTATTTGTTGGAGGAGTTATTGCCAGACAGCTGACTGCTTCATCAGCTCTAGCATTACCTTCGCCCAACACAATGGTCCACTGATGACTTCTAATATGCATAATACAAAATTCATGTTTTCTCTGTCGAAGAGTACTACGCAGTTGTATAAACATTTCACCAAGATGTTGGTTCTTTGTCTCTCTCAACAAGGCATCTTCAATGCGCTGTACTACACCAACTACGTACAATGAATCTGATACTATGTTTACAGGTGTATTGTTCCAGCTTCCCAATGCCCAACACACTGCTTTCAGTTCTAAGGTTTGAAGGTTGTCCCCTGGTTCACCGATGATCACTTGTTTCTGCCACTGATTATCAGATTGCAAAACACACGCAGCCTTCTTCATCTTCCTTCCTGCATCTGTGAACACCGTTGGCCCTTCAACTGGTCTTTTTGAGCATAATGGTCTAGCAATCCACTGGTAATGCTCTAACATCTTCCAGAGAGGTCCTTTTGGCCGGTTGTTGTGTACAACACCTGTATAGCCCATCAAGGCTCCCTGTATGGCTGTTGAATGTCTCAGGAGCCACTCATGATCATCACCACGGACTGGAATACTGATATCTGCCGGTTCAGTCCCATCAATTTCAACAATCCTGTCTCTTCCTTTTCTCACCAAGGCTGCTACTGCTTCAGGGCGACTTAAAATACAATGTCTGGGTTGCAATGGCAAAAACAACCACTCTAAAACGATCGCCGTATTTTCCCCCTTTTTCTTTTGCCATTGCAAAATAAAGGCAAAAGATGAAGTGGCAGTATTACAAATCAAAACAGATAACAGATGACTCGCCATTCGGCAACCACATCAGCCAGTCTGAATCTTGTGGGACACAACTTCTAGGGCAGTCCGCTGTTCTGGTGAACAAGTTTGAGGACTGTTGGCTTCGGTGCCATGCAACCGGGATCGGAACAGTTGCAAATCATCATTAGTGAGTCTCTTTGTGTGTCATCAGGGTGTAAGGGAATCATGAAAAAGACAGAACAGTCTTTCAAGTCTATCACAACAATTTCCCAAATCTGAGGGATCATCATAAAAGGTGGAAGAGCATGTTGCAACACTCCCATCGCTAAAAACTGATCATTAGCCTTCCATAAATCATTTCCCAGTTATGTGCATCAAGATTATTAATCAGTACTGGACAAGCTAACGAGCTGGTCACCTGCCAATCACCCTCCAAAATAGCATCACGAATAACACCAGACCAACGCTGTAGAATTGGATCTTTTCTCGAGTTCAGCATCGGTGGGGTAGTTGGGCTAACTGGAGGAACTACAGGGATTGAAGTAGTAGGCAGGTTCATTTCAACTCGCTTTTCCAGTTTTGTTAATTTAGCTATTACCTCCTGTAAGGATTTCTCTGTATTGTTATCACAATGCTTCTCCCCGCCTTCCTCCTCAAATTCATCCGATGATGTTTCAGGAAGAGGAGGATACGACGTCGGACGGCGCTTTTGCCCGCCCTGATGTGACCTACAAGCTGTAGCCACCCTCCGTTTTGGTCTTGCTCCACCCACAGCTCCGATTGGTGCAGCAGGACTCGCTGCCCCGCCCTCCTGGGGAGGCTCAATCGCCTCTTCCGGGTTCTGCTCAGTTACAGCAGGCTCCCGAGGAGGAACTTCCGGTTTGTCCGCTGTTTTATCTACAAGCTCCTGCACTGTTGAATACGCAGGGGCGGACATACCCTTCATAGGACGAGTATGCCCAACTCCGAAAAATGTAGCCAAGAGAGAAGGCTTAGGTGAATCACCCTTCTGCTCTACCGGCTTTACTACCACATCTCCCCCCAACACTTCTATGGTTGCCGCCACTACTTTTTTTTCCGCCTTCATAGTTTCCAGAGTGTTAACTATCGACCGCCACGTAGCTCCTAACGCTTTAGATTCTTTTCCTTCTTTGCCTCCCTCGATCGTAGTATCCCAGAGGCAATTTCCCACTTCTCTCCATTCCGCAATACTAAACAATAACGCGGGCTCGGGGATCTTATTCTTTTTTGTTCCCAGCGAACTAATGTCTCCACTTCTGTCTCTTTAACGCCCTCCCCTCTCCCAAGGAGGATGCCAGTTAACAGTTTAATTGCCGCGTCTAATTCCATCGCGGTCTTCTCAGAGCTCCCCCCTCTCACAGAAAGGGTATCAGCGGGGAGCCCCGCCGCACTCGTTGCGGTCTTCCTTAGTGCCCCCCCTCTCACAGAGAGGAAATCAGCGGGGAGCCCCGCCGCGATTTACGCGGTATTACCACCCGCGAGGGTGCGATCTGCAGCTCTACACCGAACTCTGGACTCCGCTTTTCCCTTTCCAGGTTCCGCCCGCCTCCGACCTCCAGCTCCCTAATCGGACAACTTCCCTTCGGGTCCGATGCACGGAGACTGCCGCATTTAAGCGAACAGCATTTATGCTAAACCGCATTTAAGCGACTAAATGGGTCCCTGTTCGGGCGCCAGACGAAGAGGGTCCCCTGTGGAGAATCGGCCAAGTCACAATCACACCAATATGGCTACATGCCGTGCTCACTTTATTAAACAAACAGGTCATATTTATAACTTAAACCGACCGCTCACCCAACTTTACACACAGGTTGATTGGATAAAAGTCTCTGGTCACGCGGGCGTCCGTGTGCTGATCGGTGAGCATGCTGCAGGCGCCTGATCAGAGTGTGCCGATGAGAGTGTGTTGATTCTGCGGTTCCCAGGACTTGCTCTGCACCTGGCTTCTTGTTTGTGCATAGCTTGTTTTCTTTCTCACCCTGCTTGTTCCCAGGACAATTTAAAGCTGCTCTGCAGCTTCAACTAGCAGGCCTGGGTTGTCCAACCCAGACAATGGTAAAATATGTCCTTGGTCCTTTAAAAATCCCTCTACTTTAGACCATAACACCATAAACTCTTATTTAACTTATTAGACTATATTGGTATAAGCTTGTACTTTGTATCTGAAAAAGGCATTCATATGGCCAAAAGACTGCCAACTTCTTTAGCTGTAGCAGTCGATGCTATCTTTCCTTACATTTAATTCTGAAATGCAGCTATCATATGACACCTCTTCAGTTTTTTGCAGTACTGTATATTATAATTCATTTAAATAATTTTCTACTTTAATTTTTCCATTTCCTACTAGAATCACTGATAACTTATCAACTTCAGAAACAGTGAGTGGTACGAAATCTCTTCTGTTCTATTATATTTGTGTGACATCTATTTGATGCTTACAGTGACTTCTACTTCCCAGTGACTGTCTGCATTTTTACCTAAAATAATTGAAGAAATGTAAAAAAAAATAATCCCTTTTCCGATAGCATTATTTTTCCCAAATGCAGACATGAGGAAAAAATAATGCTTAGAAGTTGGATACCATAAAATTTAAAGGGTGGGGGGAGTCATACATGAGAAACATTCATAGATACATTGACCACTACAAAGCATGAAGGATTAGTTCTTTAAAAAAAGGTAGCAAGCTTTAATTCTCCCAGATGTTAGGAATTTCTTTTTTTCCTGAAAAAAAGTTCTTTTTGCATTTGAAGAACCAAGTCCTGCTCTCTACTTAAATGTCCATACAAGCAGCATTTAATTTACCTCAGTTTATATATATTCAGAGAGTTTAGTGCCATGAAAACCAATTAGAAATATAAAACTGACTCAAATTCTTAGTCACTGAATCAGTAACGATTTGTAGAAATGAAGGACTACAGGCCTGGGGCACAAAATTCTATAAAATTTATAACAAATAATTCTTTTATTATGTAAAGACTCATCTTAAATTCACTCCTTCTGGTGGCCCTTCTGGTAATCCACAGATAATCTCATAAATATGAAGGTACTATTGTAGTCTTGTTCATACCGTTGTTGAACTTTGATTTTTATCTGCCATGAATCATATAACTGTGCAATTTAGTGTGCTCTTCACTCTATCTGTGTAATAAGAATACATGCTGAAATTATGGGATGCACCTAACTACACACCATTGCAACCTACATCCATGAATGGCTCATAGTCTTTTTTAGCTGAGACAGTGTTATAAATTGAGACCACAACGGATCATAATCCAATTAAAATTTTATTAATTATAGCAAGTAGAATATGAGCAAAAACAGCGCTGGACGACAGGGGAGTCTGCGCTCCACCAACTGCCGTCCTGAGCAGTTCAAACAGTCCCTTTTTATACATCTTTACTCCCATGTTCATGAGGTAGTGGAGGTACTCTGCGCATGCTTCAGTTGTTGTTAGGGGGTCGTTTTCTGCCTTCTGGTGGTCGTTGAGGCCGAAGTAAGAAGTCTTCCTCCTTTGTCCCATAGTTGACCCCTCACTCATATGTCCTTATATGGGGTAGTTTGTCCTGTTTCTGTCGGTTCCTGGACATCTGGTGGTTATCTTATCTTGCACAAGCGGTATCTTGTGGCTGTTTATATCTTTTGCTGTCTGACCTTTACATTGGGCCTAACATAAATCTTTATAAACAATACCCTAGTCCATAGTTTCTCACACTGTCTGACCTTTACATTGGGCTTAACATAAATCTTAATAAACAATACCCTAGTCCATAGTTTCTCACAACAGCAAGGCTCATACATTTTTATTTTCTAAGTTGTCTGTGGGTTTCTAGAAAAACAAAAATAATAATTTCTAATGCTTATACAAAAAAAAAAAGCATAGAGTATTTCTATCTTTCTAGGCTGTTAATATTTTCTTGGAATAGTAATCAATATAACCTTGGAACAGCAGCAATGATTCATATGTTATTTATTTTAAAAATCCACTTTTTTTGGCAGTCAACAATAAAATACATAACTTGGTTCACTGAGCTTAGTTTCTTTCCTGTGTTGCTTTTGCCCAGCAAGATACAATGTCTGCAAGGATGGATCAGGATATTATCCGTGGCATGGCAAGTTACCCCAGCTGTTAACCATTAGGGTTGTAATACTACCAGTACAACATTACTATTTCAGGTAGAATTACCTGCAGTTGGAGACGTTGTGTGTCTATTAAAAAAAAATTACATATTACCAAGAATGCTGGAAAAGCATAAAAAGGTCAGTGAAAACCATTCCCTTTTCTTAGCATACTAACCACCAAAGATGGCCTGACACGAGATGTAGCAGATGATCCCCCCTTTTGCAAGATGGGCACTTAATGCACAATGGCTCATGGATTTCTGCTATGTTGAGGTTACTCTATAGTATTTGTATATTCTGAAAGTATCTTATAGACAAGCAGCTTATTCATATATATTTCACTTAAATGAAGGAATATATTTACAGCACAGCCAGCTATTTTGGCCTTCAGTAAAGCTATATTATGACAGTGCAGCTACACTATATTCTAGTCTATATATTCTAGCTTCAAGATGATCATTAAAAATTTAGAGTATATACAGATACACTGAGACAATCCTGATATGTGGTATTTATCCTGTAGCTCTGTGAGTAATTTTGCCTCCTTTCCAGCATATGAGTGAATAGTTTACAATACAATCCATGACAGAAAGAAAGCAGAGTTTCTTCCTGGCAAATCCCTGTCAAATTTATGCCACTGGTTGTTATTAACACCAAATTATGTAAAAGACATATCAAACAGTAGTAGAAGTCAGGTCAGACAACACCCTCAAAAGCTGTAATCACAAATAACATCATGAAAAGACTGCAGCTAAAAGTAATTAAACTCTAAATTGTTAGGGTTTAAAGGCTTGCAACAGAAGCTCCACATGCACCTCAGAAACCAGTAGTTTTCACATGTTATTTCCCTCAGATACAACTTCAACAGAAATCACAACTGCAATTTAACAAAGGTAAATCATGCAGTTGGGCATGAATCCATCATTCTTAATGCCTCCTTGTTAATCCAGTTTATAATCAGCAACAGAATTAATCTCCTAATTACAAAAGTCACCATGTAGTAACAATAGTTACAACTAAAGCAAAAGCAAAGATAGACAACCTTTGGCTCAGAAGCTCCTCATATCTAAGATTTCTCCCCTCCATGTATTAGCTAGTTAAATAAAGATATTGCCTCTGTCTTGTAATCACATAGCCCTGTAATGCAGTATTGCCACTGCTAGGAACAGTCACAAGCTTTGTACTGAACTTGCAAGGCCTCAGGGCTGAGGCTTGTCAGGCTTGCTCCAGCTGAACTTTCCTTGCCCTGCCTGCTTTACTAAATTTAGCTGTGACAGCAATTTCTCTAACTGACCAGATGTCTCTGTCTAATTTGTTTTACTTTCATTATCTTTGTATGGTACAACCAGATAGCAGTTATTTAATGTAGAAAGAGGTATTTACAACTCTAATATAATGATGTAGTGTAATGAAACACAGGCCTTGAGAAGTGGAGACCCAGGATGCAACACAGAGGAGTACAGGCATGGGATTACATGAGATGGGGCACTGGCTTGACACTGGAGACCCCAGCAGCTATGAACAACTCCCCAGAGGTCTGTTAAAGAAATGCAGGCTTGGGCCTGGACAAAGTTGGTTTTAAGGGTAACAAACAGAACAAAGAAAATGTATCTTACATACATAAAAGGCACCACATAGAGTTAATTCAGATGTAGCATGAAGCTGAAGGATTGCAACAGACAAGCATATATATTTCCCAATGGGCAGGTGCACAGCAGTGGCAGCATGGTGACCACCTGGCAAAAAGCAGTGTTCTCTGCTTCTCCTGAGCTTTTAGTACCTGGTAGAACCAATGCAACCACACAGACAGAGCTCCTGTTCAAGCATGAGACCACCCAGGTTTCTGGCTGTGGGATATGTGAAGGGATATTCCTAGAGGTGGACAGCAACTGCAAGCAAACCTGTAGGACATGACCAGATAGATGAACTGCTCTGCTTGGTGGTCAATCTGCAGGAGGAGGTGAGCAGACTGAGGAATACTCGAGAGTCTGAGAGGGAGACTGATCAATGGAGCCATACTCTGCCATCTCTGATGCATGCAAGCCAACTCAGCATGGCCACTACAGAGGCAGGTCCAGGATCTGTTTTGTGCCAGGAGGAAGGCAGTGTCACAAGGGATAAGAAGGGATGTAAGAAGATTACAGCATGGAGCAGTAAAAGAAACCCCTTCTTACCCTCTAAGATAGTGTTACAGAATAGGTACAAGGCCCTGGGTATGGTAGATGAAGCACATGAGATAGAGGAGGAACCTGCACAAGCAGTCTTGCCAAGGTCATAGAGACCAACTGCTAACAACAAAACATGCATCAAGACCAGTGACGAGAAGAACCAATGGTGAGTTATGGTTACTGGTGTTTCCCTCCTGTGTGGAATGGAAGCACCCATTTGCAAACCAGATCCTTTTTTCAGCGAAGTTTGCTGCCTCCCTGGGGCCCGAATTAGGGACATCACCACAAGACCGAAGAGTCTAGTACAACTTTCAAACTACTATCCATTCCTACTCTTTCACGTGGGTACTAATGATGTTGCAACAAAAAGTCTGAGATTAATTAAAAGAGATTTCAGAGCCCTGGGAAGAAAGCTAAAAAATTCAGGAGCACAGGTAGTGTTTTCCTCAGTCCTCCCAGTAATGGGGGAGACTTTGGAAGAAACAGACGAGCCCAGGATATCAATACCTGGCTCCAGGACTGGTGCCTCCACCAAAACTTTGGTTTTTTAAACCATGGAAGAGCCTTTGAGATACAAGGTATACTGGGGCCTGATGGGATCCACCTGTCCCAATGGGGAAAACATGTCTTTGGGCATAAGCTGGTGGAACTGATTGAGAGAGCTTTAAACTAGAATTGATAAGGGAAGGGGATACCAACAGGACTGCAGTAAATAAGCAAAGGGTTGGCATGGAATTGCCTGAGGGTTCCTAGTGGGAACATTTACACTGCTCCTGGGAGCACGGAGGGCTTAGGAGTGTATCTGAAATGCTTGTACACCAATGCACACAGTATGAGAAACAAACAGGATGAACTGGAAGTGATGGTCATTTCCCAGACCTATGATGTCATTGCTATTAGTGAGACTTGATGTAATGTCCCACAACTGGAGTGCTGGAATGGAGGGCTACAGACTGCTCAGGAGAGATAGGCAGGGCAGGCAAGATGGAGGTGTCACAGTTAGTGATGATGTGTCTGAGAGCCTTTGGGTGAGGATTAGGGGGATGGAAAACAAAGGAGATGTTGTAGTGGGTGTCTACTACTGGTTGCCCAACCAGGATGTAAGCACCAATGAGTTATTCTATAGGCAATTAGGAGAAATCTCAGGAGCAGTAGCCCTTGTCCCCATGGGAGATTTCAACTTCCCAGACATCAACTGGGAATACCATACTGCTGTGACGAGCAGGTCATGGAAATTCTTGAAGTTTGTAGGAGATAACTTCTTGTCACAAGTACTCAGTGAGCCAACTAGGAAAAATGCCCTCCTAGACTTGCTCTTTGTGAATAGAGGACTAGTGGGAGATGTGATGGTAGGTGGCTGTCTTGGCTACAGCTACCTTGAAATGGTTGAGTTTAAACTTTTCAGTATAATGAGAAAAAAGGACAGCAGAGTTCCTACCTTGGACATCAAGAGAGCAAACCTTAAGCTATTCAGGCAGCTACTTAGCAGAGTACCCTGGGAATCCACTTTTGAGGGCTTAGGAGTCTACAAGTGCTGGTCAGTCTTTAAGAACCACCTTTTAGAAGCACAGGAACAGGCAATTCCACTGTGTCATATGTTGGGGTCTGCAGCGGGTCTGCAGACAAGTTAGTTGACTTCAAAGACTTAGCCGTGTACATTTAAGACAGCCACAAATTGTCAGGTATGTAAACAGGATGTGAAGAATAGGAACTTAGAACCACAGCATACGGGCACCTACAGCAACAGCAAATAGCAAGCAAGAAGAAGGACACAAAACCTATCAGGGCCTGACACATGTACTGTCTAATATATATAGATAATTTGTATAAACAATAAAGGCCATTTTGTCCGAACCCAGCCATGCAGACAGTGTTTTTTCAGTCTGCCTCGACCTGCGTCACCACATTTGGTGACCCCGATGTACCTATATGATCCCAGTAAAGGGTATCAAAAAGAGACCCTGAGACTGTGCCGATGTGACCCCGGTAAGGGGTGTCAGGAGCAGATCCTGAGACTGACCAGAGGGTTGCTGGGGAGGCGGAGCCTGGTGAAGCGGAGTAGCGCAGCTAGCGGCTGCCAGATCCTGGGAGAACTGACACCGGTAAGGTGAGACACCAGGGACAGTATGGGGAGTAAGTTATCTAAAGAAGATACCATGGTGCTATCAATGTGGAAATTAGTATTAGAAAAGCGTGGAATTACTTTAGATGGGCTCCGGTTAAAAAATATGTTATTGTGGGCCAGAACACATGGAGTGGAAGCGTCCCCCGCGACTGCTCTTAGTGTGTGGACCTGGGACAATTTAGGATCAACACTGTCAGAAGCTCTGGAGAAAGGGGACAAAAAGGCGCCGGGGCTTTTGCTTACCTAGGGACTGCTTAGACATGCTGTAGGGGGCTTCAAAAATCATCAAGGCGCAAGTGGGAGCTTGTAAAATCAGCAAAACGCGAGTGGGGGCTTGCAAAATCAGCAAAATGCGAGTGAGGGCTTGAAAAGTCAGCAAAATGCGAGTGGGGGCTTGAAAAGTCAGCACAATGCGAATGAGGGTACATCGTTCAAACCTCCCCTGTATCCCCCTCCAGAATACAGACAAGAGGATGAGGGGGTGGGGGAGGGGGAGAGTCTGTGTCCCTTACCAGACGCCACTCCCCAATGCCCCGAATCCCCTAAATCTCTCTAACTGCATCAACTTATACTCGATACCGATTCCAAGGACGACAAGCAGAAATCTTGGCGGACCGAACCCCACCCCCCCTGACACCCCCAACATTTGTGCCAGCCCACACTCCTTCCTCCTCAGGCTGCTCCGCCCGTGCTCCGGCTCCGGCCCTGCCTGCGCAGGATGGAAATGCCAAAAATCCGGATTCGGATCCAGCTACCACAACGTTATCAGTCACAGGCAATGAAGAAGGTGGAGGTGGTAAAAATCCAGTTTCCAGTGGTACAGTAATGACGCGCGACCCTCGGCGATTTTGGCAGGCTGTAAGAGATGGGGCATTAAAAGAGGGAAACTGGGATTTAGTAGAACAGATAGGCAGACCACTCCTTGATTCTACTACTCCTTCCACCGATGCACCGCACGCATATCCTATTGTATTGGGAGATGCGGCTGCTGGTAATCCTCACGTTCATACACCATTTGCTTGGAAAGTAGTGCAGGACTTGCAAAAAACTGTTTCTCAATACGAGGTGAATTCGCCACCTACAATGCAGTTGCTGCGTTTGCTAACCATGGATGCTTTGACTCCTTTTGATATTTCTCAGCTGGCGCAGATTATGTTCCAACCTGTGCAACTAGCCGTCTTCCACGCCACCTGGCGGACACCTGCGGAACACCAGGGTCTGCAGAATATAAAACTTCCACAAGATGATCCCCGGTTTCGTAATGGGCCTGATATGTTGATGGGTCTTGGGCAGTATGCCAACCCTCAAGATCAGGCTCAGTGGCCCACCGTAGTATTAGATAAAGTAAAAAATACAGGCATGCAAGCAATATTGAAAACTGCACAATTAGCAGAGCCAAAACAGCATTAAGTAAGGTCCAAAAGAACCATTTTTGCCATTTGTGGAAAACTTGCAACATGCTATTGCCTCTCAAGTGTTTGACCCTCACCTGCGTGACATGCTAGTAAGGCAATTAGCCAAAGATAATGCTAATGCTGATTGTCAAAAAATAATAGAAAGATTGCCAGGTGAACCCAATTTAGAAGCTATGATATCAGCCTGTGCCAAGATAGGCACCTTGGAACACAAACTAGCAGTAATGGCTGCTATGCAAATGAAATGTTATTCTTGTGGTAAGTCAGGACACCGTAAACAGGACTGCCCCTCCAAAAAACAACAAGCGCCACAACCTAAACTGTCCTCGGCGATAATTCCGTGTTTCCGCTGTGGAAAGAAAGGGCATTTTGCAAAACAATGTCATTCTCATTATGATAAAGAAAGATTTCACCTACCGCTCCAGGGAAACGCTCACAAGAGCGTGAGGAGGCGCATGATGACACAAGTACCTCAGGTTGTTATACCAACCGGCCAGCCTTATGTGACCAATTATCAGGGAGGACCCAGGGATCAGCAGGGATGGATGTATACACTAGTGAATCAGTAACTCTAACCAACCATGGAGTGTTTAAGGTCCCTTTGAATGCTCAGGGGCCAATAGGTAAGGGCCTTAGTGCCTTACTAATAGGTCAATCTAGTACTACTTTGCAAAATAACCAAGTACATGTCGGTGTTATTGATGCAGACTTTACAGGTCAAATATGTGCCTTAGTTTCTACAACTGTGTCTCCTGTTACAATTCCAAAAAATACACGCCTTGCTCAACTTGTGCCTTTTGTGAGTTGTGTTCCCAGAACAGAGCCTAGGTGGCGGGGTGATGAAGGATTCAGCTCCACAGGAATACCTCAAGTGTGTTGGACACAAGAACTATCTTCACAACGACCTAACCTGACTTGCACCTTGGCGTTATCGGGAGGCACTCCTGCACAAGTGAGATTGAGTGGTCTTCTGGATACCGGAGCAGACGTAACTGTCATATCGAGCAAAGACTGGGCACCTCAATGGCCTTTGGTAAATAATGCAGCAGGAGTTGTAGGTCTGGGGGGCATGACTACTAGCTACTTGTCTGTAAAACCTATACAGATCAAAACACAAGAAGGACAGACTGCCACCGTCCGGCCATACGTTGCCACTGCACCATTCACTTTGTGGAGACGAGATTGTTTAGGACAATGGGGAGTTCGTATCACCACGGATTTTTAACTGGGGCCACTGTACTGCAGGGAGTGAAACAGCCTACCCTTGGTCTCACTTGGTTAACTGACAAACCAGTATGGGTAGATCAGTGCCCCCTGCCCCAAGAAAAGCTGTGTGCCCTGCATGAATTATTTAAGGAACAGTTAGACGCGGGCCACATTGAAGAATCACATAGCCCATGGAACACCCCTGTATTTGTGATAAAAAAAAAGTCTGGTAAATGGCGATTATTGCATGACCTGCGTAAAGTCAATGCAGTGATGGCCCCTATGGGGGCCTTACAGCCAGGATTGCCATCTGCCACCATGATACCAATGGACTGGGACATTTTAGTTATTGATCTGAAAGACTGTTTTTTTACCATTTCTTTAGATCCAAAAGAAAAAGCAAAGTTTGCTTTTACAGTACCAAATAGAAATAATTCTGAGCCCACAAAACGGTACCACTGGACCGTGCTGCCTCAGGGCATGAGAAACTCGCCAACCATTTGTCAATGGTTTGTGGCCCAAGCCCTGAGCTCTGTGAGAGACAAATACAAGGACGTTTACTGTTATCATTACATGGATGACATTCTGCTGGCAGCACCGTCAACAGAACTGCTGGGCGTAGTTGGAAAAGCTGCCAGACATAGCTTAGCAGAGTTTGGATTGGTTGTATCTCCTGAAAAATTTCAGAGACAAAAGCCTTGGAAATATCTGGGCGTGAATGTGCTGAAGAGAACTGTGTCTCCACAACCTATCAAATTGAAACTGGTCATAAAAACTTTGAATGGTGTCCAAAAACTTGCAGGAATGCTAAATTGGCTACGGCCTTATTTAGGCCTTACTAATGAACAAATGCAACCTCTTTTGCAACCTTTAAAAGGAGACACAGATCTTTTAGCCCCAAGGTATTTAACACCTGCAGCCTTGGCACTTGTGAAAGAAGTCGAACAGTTAATCTTTTCACTACGTGTGGCGTGTAGATATCACACTTCCTTTAAGTGGTTTTATTTTAATGGACCAATCTTCCCCTTATGCTATGTTGGCCCCGTGGAACCAGGCTTGGGAAGATCCACTGCATGTACTTGAATGGTTGTTTTTGCCTTTGCAGCCTAAGAAAACTGCTGTTGAATGGTATGAACCTGTTGCCAATTTGATCATAAAAATCCGAAAAAGATGTTTAGAGTTGACTGGAGCTGATCCAGCAGTTGTAATTATCCCTGTACAACAATTCCATGTTGAATGGGCGCTATTAAACTCTACTGCCCTTCAAGTGGCTCTTGCCAATTTTTAAGGGCAAGTTCAGTACCATCATTCACCTCATCCACTTCTGAAAATGACTGTAAATATAACTTTGCAGCCATGGTAACTAAGTCAGAGACGACCAGTCAAAGGTGACACAGTATTTACAAACGGCTCAGGAAAAATGGGAAAACTGCAGTCGCTTGGAAAAAAAATGAGCAATGGCATTCCCAAATTGTATATCAGGAAAGATCCCCACAAGTCGTAGAGTTACAGGCTGTGGCTTTGGCATTTCAATATTTTCCAGGCTCTCTTAATCTTGTTACTGATTCGGCATATGTGGCATCCCTCCTTCCCAAGTTAGACAGGGCTGTCCTTGGCCATGTCAACAATCCCAAGCTTTTTGCAATTTTGACTTTAGTTTGGGAAGAGATTCAGAAATGCCATTCTCCATATTATGTTATGCATGTTAATAGCCATACTTCCCTACCTGGTTTTATAATTGAAGGCAATGCTAGAGTTGATGCTCTAGTTTCTGTGGCTCTGTCAGTGCCTGTTCCTGATGTCCATCAGCAAGCCGTGTTAGCCCACCAATTCTATCATCAGATTGGTGATCCTTATATCACCAGTTTGGCCAAAAGGGTCTCTCTCAGGCTGCTGCACGCAGTATTATTGCAGCCTGTCCAGACTGTCAAAATGTTACTTCTGTGCCAAATTATGGAGTTAATCCTGGAGGCCTTCAAGCTTTACAACTTTGGCAAACAGATGTAACTCATTACAATTAGTTTGGCAGACAAAAATATGTCCATTTTAAAATATATACATATTCTACTGCAATGATTGCTACTGCCCACACAGGTGAGAGGAGTCGTGACGTCATTCGGCACTGGCAACGTGCTTTTTCTGTGCTCGGTGTCCCTTTTGAAATCAAAACAGACCGTGGACCTGCCTATAGTTCCAGGCCCATCAGTCAGTTCCTTTCTCAATGGGGGATCTCCCACAAATTTGGTATTCCCCAGTCCCCTATGGGCCAAGCCATCGTTGAACGCATGAATGGTACTCTTAAACACCAGCTTGAAAAATAAAGAGAGGGAATGAAGGGAATGACCCCAGAGGCACGATTAAAGAAAGCATGCTATGTTTTGAACTTTCTGAAAATCTCTGCCGACCATGCGGTGCCTCCCATTGTGCAGCATTTTGGTCAATTGGTGACAAGCAGCAAAAGCACAAAGGCATCTTAGTATGCATGAAAGACCCTCGTACCGGGCACTGATCGGGACCGCATGAATTGTTAACTTGGGGGAGAGCTTATGCTTGTGTTTCTACAGATGAAGGTCCGCGATGGATACCTGCTTGCTGTGTGCAGCCTGAGCTTAGCGTGCCAGACCGTGGGAGCACTGCTGCCGCCAGTCAACCCAACAACTAATGTGTGGCCTCCTTACTGAACCAGTCCTTGTTTGGTGTGCCCTTCCTGACTTGCAGACATTGTTGCAAAAAAGTGAATGTATGTGGGGAATAAAGAATCTTACTGAAAGCCTTGATATTTGGGATAATTGATTACCTCTGTATAATGTTAACCCAAAAGAAGTCAATATTGTTTGCACTTTGAATGTCGATAGTTGTCTTTATGTAGATGCTAATGTAGTAGGAAGCTATGATGGGACCATGACACCCATATAAATCAACACGTGAACATGCTGATAAGCATAATGCCCTTAAACGCAATATAACTTTGGATGAAGCATGTAATGATGTAGATGATTTATGGAACTGATGGGAACGTATTGCAGTGGTTCTTCTCTTATCCGGAGCAGCAGCAGGGAAAGCATTAAAGAGTTAAATCACCTTGTTTGTTAGGCAGTTAAGAATGTGAGTCAAATTTGCCACTATTACATATGAAACAGAGCAACTATTGGCATTTTGTTGTTGGCTCAAGGATATGGCTGTGAGGATTTTGATGGTATGTGCTGCGTGGATTTTAGGCGCCCCATTGCAGCAACATGTTACCAAAATCTGAGAAAATGTCAGCCTTTTTGGCATCAATTCACTCAATTGGCAGTATTGTTTGTTTGCTATTGCCTTGGTTGCTGTCATGTTTGCAAGGGCCCTACAGAACATGGCAAACCTGGTACTAGCTGTTCAAAAAACAAAAAGGGGGAATTGTTGGGGTCTGCAGCGGGTCTGCAGACAAGTTAGTTGACTTCAAAGACTTAGCCATGTACCTTTAAGACAGCCACAAATTGTCAGGTATGTAAACAGGATGTGAAGAACCGGAACTTAGAACTGCAGCATACGGGCACCTACAGCAACAGCAAATAGCAAGCAAGAAGGACACAAAACCTATCAGGGCCTGACACATGTACTGTCTAATATATATAAATAATTTGTATAAACAATAAAGGCCATTTTGTTTGAACCCAGCCATGCAGACGTAGTATTTTTTCAGTCTGCCTTGACCTGCGTCACCACAGTCATAAGTTAAGCAAACGTAGCAGAAGAAAAACTTGGCTGAACAGGGAACTCCTCATAGAACTCAAGAGGAAAAAGAAATTGTATGATCTCTGGAAGTGAGGTCAGGCTTTACAGGAAGATCACAGAGTTGTGGTTTGTATATGCAGGGAGAAGACATGAAAGGCCAAAGCTCAATTAGAGTTGAAACTGGACAGTTTTGTGTCAGATAACAAGAAGGGCTTTTTTTTTTTAAAGTACGTTAATAGCAAAAGGAGGTCTAAAGAAAACACTGGAGTTATACTTGATGCTGGTCACCTGACTAATAGGGACGAAAAAAAAGCAGAGGCATTCAATGCATTTTTTACCTCAGTCTTTAATAATACTGACAGACCTTGGGCTGCCCAGTCCCCTGAGTCAGAGGACCAAGAGTGTGGAAACAATGACTTTCCATTAGTGGACACTGAAATTGTAAGGGACCAGCTGTATCAGCTGAATGTTCACAAGTCCATGGGGCCTGATGGGATTCATCCCAGAGTTCTGAAGGAGCTAGCAGATGTTATTGCAGGACCCTTCTCAATCATCTACCAAAGGTCTTGGGAGTCTGGGGAGGCCCCTGCTGACTGCAAGCTAGCCAATGTTATTCACAAATGGGCGTGAGGGAAGGCCCAGGGAACTACAGACCTGTTAGTTTAACCTCAGTTCCTGGAAAAATTATGGACAAGATTATACTGGGTACTATAGAAAAGGTATTTAAAGAACAACACAATCATCAGGCACAGTCAACGTGTTCACAAAGGGAAAGTCCTGTTTAAATAATTTGATATCTTTCTATGATAAGGTCACCTGCCTAGTGGATGAGGGAAAGGCAGTGGAGGTAGTTTTTCTGGATTTTAGTAAGGCTTTTGATACTGACCCTCACAGCATCCTTCTGGACAAGTTGTCCAACTGTGGGATGAGCAGGTTCACAGTATGCTGGGTGAAGAACTGGCTGAACAGCAGGGTTCAAAGGGTTGTAGTGAATGTGGCTACATCTGGCTGGCGACCAGTCACCAGCGGTGTTCCGCTGGGCTCAGTTCTAGAGCCAGTTCTGTTCAATATATTTATCAATGATCTGGATGCAGGAGTTGAATGCACCATTAGCAAGTCTGCTGATGATACCCAACTTGGAGGTGCTGTTGACTCTCTTGAGGGACAAGAGGCCTTGCAGAGGCATCTAGATAAATTGGAGCATTGGGCTATGATTAATGGGATGAAATTTAACAAGTCCAAATGCCAAATTCAACACCTAGGATGGAGTAATGCCAGAAACAAGTATAAACTGGGAGAAGAGTGGCTGGAGAGCAGCCCTGCAGAAAGGGATCTGGGGGTGCTGGTTGACAGCAGGCTCAATATGAGTCAGCAGTGTGCCCTGGCAGCCAAGAGGGCAAACCGCATCCTGAGGTGCATCAAGCACAGTATAACCAGCCAGTCAAAAGAGGTGATTATCCTTCTATTCATCATTGGCGTGGCCTCACCTTGAGTACTGTGTGCAGTTCTGGGCCCCACAATTTAAGAAGGATGTTAAGGGACTCAAATGCATCCAGAGGAGGGCAACAAAGCTGGTGAAAGGGCTGGAAGGCATTTCCTATGAGGAGCAGCTAAGGACTCTGGGGTTATCTAGTTTGGAGAAAAGGAGGCTGAGGGGTGACCTCATTGCTCTCTGCAGCTTCCTGAGGAGGGGAAGTGGAGAGGGAGGTGCTGATCTCTTCTCCCTGGTGTCCACTGATAGGATGCATGGGAATGGTTCATAGATTGCCAATGAAGGTTTAGACTGGCCATTAGGAAGCATTTATGTACCAAGGGGGTGGTCAAGCACTGGAACAGGCTTCCTAGAGAGGTGGTCAATGCCCCAAGCCTGTCAGTGTTTAAGAGACATTTGGACAATGCCCTTAATAAAATGCTTTAACTTTTGGTCAGCCCTGAATTGGTCAGGCAGTTGGACTAGATGATCATTCTAAGTCCCTTCCACTGAAATATTCTAATTCTATTCTATTCTATTCTATTCTATTCTATTCTATTCTATTCTATTCTATTCTATTCCAAAGTTAAGAAAGAGCAGAGGTGTAAAAGTGTGTTACCAAACAAATAAAAATTACTCCAAGTAGATCCTGGAATAAAGAAAAAGAAACCATCAACATGAACATCATATTCTTCCCAGTGAAGGGCTCCATATACTGGCAACTTGCAGTAACCCGCTGTGCTGGTTTTGGCTGGGGTAGAGTTCATTCTCTTCATAGTAGCTAGTATGGGACTATGTTTTGGATTTTTGCTGGCGTTGTGAAATTGCTTGGAGGGGGGGAATTACAGATCTAATATTATAACAACCCTTTAGGGAAAAATACAATTGCCACTTTTTAATGGTTGGCATGCACAGAATCTACATCACCACAGTTCCCTAAAATCATACAAAATGCTATCCTAGAGGAGTAGTGGAGGGTGGAGTGGAGACACTGCAGCCAGTACTCTCTGCAGTACTGGGAAATTGATGGTACCATACAGCCAATAAGCTGCACAGTGGCTGCAAAATATATGAGATGTCTGTTGCTGGGCAAATAACTGTGGCGAAGACCAAGCAAGAGGCTCATTATCTGTGAGAGAGGGTGTCCTGGTTTCAGTTGAGATAGAGTTAATTTTCTTCTTAGTAGCTAGTACAGTGCTGTGTTTTGGCTCTGATGTGAGAACAATGTTGATAGGACACTGATGTTTTTAGTTGTTGCTTGGTAATGTTTATACTAAATCAAGGACTTTTCAGTTCCTTGGGCCCTGCTAGCCAGAGGGCTGGAGGGGCACAGGAAATCGGGAGGGGACACAGCCAGGACAGCTGACCTGAACTAGCCAAAGAGGTATTCCATACCATATGTTGTCATGTTGAGTATATAAACTGGGGGAAGAAGAAGGAAGGGGGGGACATCTGGCATTATGGTGTTTGTCTTCCCGAGTGACCGTTACGCATGATGGAGCCATGATGTCCAGGGAGTGGCCGGACACCTATCTGCCCATGGGAAGTGGTGAATGAATTCCTTGCTTTGCTTTGCTTGCATGCACAGCTTTTGCTTTACCCTTTCTCCCCACCTTTCCATTTTGTTATTATTATTGTTATTATTGTCGTTCTTACCTCTTCATTCTGTTTAAATTATTAAATTGTTCTTATCTCAACCCTTGACTTTTACATTCCTTTCTGATTCTCCTCCCCATCCCTTTGAGTGAGGGATGCTGCGTGGTGCTTGGCTGCTAGAAACATTGCTTTAAGTCTGAGACAGGTAGAGAACAAGTAGCATGAATTAGACAGACACCATTGGTGAACATGTGCAAAAAGCAAAATATTTCACAAGGATCACTTTCTCAAGAGGAGGGGAAAAAAAAGTTTGTATTCACTGTTCTGTAGCTATGCTGATGTACGGAATTAAACTCTATAACTTGAAAGTTATAAAGTAGGTATGTTTATTGTGTGCAGATGAATGGGGGATCACTCCACCACAAGCGTGCAGGCCTGAAGTGACAAACCATCTCATATTTATACAATAAAACAAATGAATGTTCAGTTGACACCTATACATATTCGTTACGTAAAACCACACTCTCACTTCCTATGTTGATTAGCTTATCAGTCCTTTTCCTGGAATGTGGTGGTCTTGCAAGTTTGCAGCTAATTCATGTCCTTGTCGATCATCTGGTTTTCTTTAGCAAGGAGATCTCTAGATAACATCGGAATGTTTCTCATCCTTTTTATAAATAGCCCCTTTGTTAGAGGAAGAAGAGTAGGCATTTCATTAAAACTATATGGTTATGTGACCAATCACCACACCTATACTCCTTGAGCAGGTATTTCCTTAAAACTATATGGTTACGTGACCAATCACCACACCTACACTCTGTTATAGTTGAAATTGAAATAACTAGAGTCCGAAATAAATTCACTAAGTATTTATTAAGGCAGGAAAGCAAAACCAGCGCTGGACGGCCGGGGAGTCGCAGCTCCATCCAGGCTCGCAAATTCCGACAAGTAACACAGCCCTTTTATTCTCAACTTCAAGGCCGGTTTAAGCAAACAGTTATGCTCTCAGTCCCGTAGCAAGAAGCTGTGTGTTACAAAACTAAACTCTTTTTACACTAAAGTCTAGACGAAGGCAAATGTTGTCATAGTAACATGAGATTATGGTTTAACATTGGCCTTGAGAAGGTACATCTTGCAACCTCTTGGTTAACAGCTAATTATTTTCTTGCCAGACAGAACGTTCTCAAATCTGTTGCAGCAAGATCATTCCTTTTGTTAAAAGCCCATTTGATCAGCAAATTACCCTTAGTTACTTATTACAATTCCCCCCCTTCTTTTATTTATAAGTGATTTGCTGATTAAATCTAGACAATACCTCACAAGCCGCATCTAATTCAGGACTTTCATTTGTTATAATTTTCATTTCCATTTCTGATTGTTTCATTACCATTAGCTGCACTTTTTCCAACCTGCTTTTAACAAAAGTTACAAATTTATTGATGATACAGGGTCCAAAAGTCAGAGTCAATAACAACATTATAAGGAAAATTACAATAACTTTTTCCTGGGTTTGAGTTTGGACAAAAGTAATGAGCCCTCTGGTTAAGACATGGTTGTGTGGGCACTAAATCACAGAGATATACTAAGAAACTTGGAGCACCGGCCGTAACATTAGTTTTCAATATAACAGGACCTTCCCATCGACCTAAGGTCCAATTGAAGGGTTGATGTTCATTTTCTAAAGTCGTGGTAATTAATATCATTATCAGGATAACAGCCTTCATTTTCCCCACTGTTAGTACCTCTCTGCCTTTCCTCATCTACTCTTTTGCAGAGAGCAACGGGATATCAATATCTTCTCAGCAGCAGCAGGTAGTCTTCAGGGGAATTTGCTGTTATCCTGTCAATAATTTTCAAGATCTAAAGAGTTAGTTATCTCTCAAATATATTTCCACCTGTTTGGTTGTTGTGCCCATTTCCAGGATCTTATAGTACACTGTCCTAAAACTCTATACCAGTCTGTTTCATATACTTCCCAAAGTTCAGGTATTGACAGTTCCCATCCACAAAATAATTTACAAATTTCTGTTTGAGCCCGTTGTTCCCTGGTAGGTGTCAGATTATTGCAACATTTCATACAATAAGGTTGTCTCTTAATTGAAACACAAGACCACTTCTTATCACAATTTAAATACTGGCAAACAACCCAACATAAGTGTCCGGAAGTAGGGTGTTTTAAACAGGGTATTCCACGGATGTCTCCTGTACCGGGTGATTCAGGTATATCTGTCTCTGTCTCACAGCAAAAGGGAAAAACCTGAGGAGTTCCTGTCAATTTGTATAGTCCAGCTCCCCCCGTTTGGTCAGGTATTTGTTCTTCACTCCAGGGTGCAAAATGTACCTTTCATAGGGTAATTCCAGGTGGTATTTAGAACCATTGATATCTCTGGGAAGATAGGTCCCTTAATTCTGCTGGCGTGAGTCCATCTTTTTTCCACTGTTCGTACAGCTGTATCTGTGGTAAGTAAAACAACAAAAGGTCCTTCCCGATGGGGTGTTAGAGAAGTTTCTTTCCAAGTTTTTATCAATACCTGGTCTCCAGGTTGAATTCGGTGTATGGAAGTATCCAAAGGAGGTCTTTGTACTACCAAACCCTTCTTTCTTAATTCCTGTCTCCTTTTTGTGAGTTCTAAAATATATTCTGTTACACTTCATGCTGAGGACTCCATTTTAATTTTATCAAGGGCTCGGAAACCTTAGGGGTCCCCAGCAAATAGAGCCCCTGACCCTCCTCATCTTCTTTAAAGACTTTTTCATCCATTATCCTTTTTTGACAATTTCTTTGCAAATGCCCACCTCTTGTGGCAATAGAAACACTCTACATCTTGTGAGCCAAATCCCTTTCTTTTAGGATTTTCAGGGCCCTTCCGGGGCCTTTCTCCTCTCCTGTCCTGACTTTGTCCTTCTCTTAGAGCTGCCACCAAGATTATAGCCTGTCTCTTCTGACTCTCTAACTTTTTCCTTATATCGATCCAAGATTTAGCCACAAACTGAGTTTTCAGCAGGGCTTGACCCACTTGACTATCAGGGTCTAGTCCAGAATATATCTGTAAACTCTTTCTCAGCCTTTCTAGCCATTCGGTGGGGGTTTCATTTTTTTTCTGTTGTTCATTGAAGGCTTTATTAATATTTTGTCCTCTGGGTACAGAGTCCCTAATTCCCTGAATTATCATATCCCAGAGATCGACCATATTATTTCTATGTGCGGGATCTTGATTGTCCCAATTGGGCCACTGTAAGGGCCATTTTAAATCTCCAGCTGGGCCATGTTGATGTCTCTGATTCCAACGTCTCATGCCTGCCGTTCTGATCATCCCTCGTTCTTCATTTGTAAACAAAATCGTTAAAATAGCCTCCATCTCTTCCCAAGTATAAATGTTAGGGCCGAGGAATTGATCAAAAAGTTCTGCTACCCCTAATGGGTCTTCTAACAAGCGTCCCATTTCTTTCTTAAATTCTCTCACATCCCCAGAGTTGAGGGGTACAGATACAAATCCAACTCCGGGTTGTGGTCCCCCCATAGCAGTCTCCCTTAATGGATACAATAGATTTTCCTCCCTTCTTTCTCTAGTTTGACTTCTAGTCATTCTTTGATTGGGAGGGGCCTCTTCCTCAGATTGGGGGGGTGCTGTTGGAGGAGGATCAGGACGCTGTGGTGGCAGAGGAGGGGGAATATAGGGTGGGGGAGATACTGGAAGTTCGTCTTCCTCCCGCCTTTTCTTCCTATCCTTTTTCTTTTCTTTTAATGGGAACAAATTAGCGGTCTGGGCTGTACCCAGGATCCATGAAAAGGCATATTCACTCTCCTCCTTGTTAAATGGCTGTTTATTGTTAACGTATATATTCAGTTGTTGACATATCCAATCTTCAAGGGATCCAAAAATAGGCCAATATAAATCCTTTCTTATTTGTTTTCCTCCCGATACTTCCATACAATAATAGATCATTTTTTCCCTGGACTTCCCCTTTCGAGAAGGGGAGGCGTCCCAATATTGAATCATTAGGCCTAACGGGCTATCTTGGGGTATATCAGGGAGCCCACCTCTGCCCCGTACCTCCTGCATGGAACCAGAAGCCTTACTGTTCTTCTGGCCCATCTTCCGAGAATGCCTTCTTTCACACAAAATTCACTCGCTTCCCTCCATTCATGGCCCACGCCCTCGCGGACAATGGGAACTGCACTACAAGGAGGTCCACACTCGCTTCGCCCAGTGGACTACTAAGTCTGGTGGACGTCTCAGTCACTCGCACTCTGGGTACCCAATCCCCGACCGAATGGAATCGCAATATACTCACTCACTCCCGAGTCTTCGTCCGGCTCTTCGTGCACAAAAATTACAGGGAACTCACCGAGAACTGCAGTATCTCCTTTCTCTTTTCCTTTTGCTTTCCTATCTCAGTTTGGAAAATCCAGGTGAGCTAAGTCAGAATCTCCTCTGGGACCATCCGAAGATGGGGCGCCCTCCCAGAGTTGAAGTCCGAGTCGGCTGTCTGAATCTGAGTCACGGCACCAAATTTGTTACAGATGAATTGAAATAATTAAAGTCCAAAATAAATTCACTAAGTATTTATTAAGGCAGGAAAGCAAAACCAGCGCTGGACGGCCGGGGAGTCGCAGCTCCATCCAGGCTCGCAAATTCCGACAAGTAACACAGCCCTTTTATTCTCAACTTCAAGGCCGGTTTAAGCAAACAGTTATGCTCTCAGTCCCGTAGCAAGAAGCTGTATGTTACAAAACTAAACTCTTTTTACACTAAAGTCTAGACGAAGGCAAATGTTGTCATAGTAACATGAGATTATGGTTTAACATTGGCCTTGAGAAGGTACATCTTGCAACCTCTTGGTTAACAGCTAATTATTTTCTTGCCAGACAGAACGTTCTCAAATCTGTTGCAGCAAGATCATTCCTTTTGTTAAAAGCCCATTTGATCAGCAAATTACCCTTAGTTACTTATTACACACTCCTTGAGCAGACATATACAATCACAATCGATGTTTATTGTCCCTATTTCACACTATTTCTTCATATCAATCCCCCCTTTTCTATCAAACTAAATAAATTCTTTTACTTAAGTAGTCTTCCTGAATTATATAAAGCATCATACATAAGCGTTACCCTTTTAAACATTCTCCAAACCAACAAATAATACGTGAGGAAATTCCTAAACTGATTAATAAGATCACAATGGGGTGTACCATAGTGTTAAGAATTCCTGTTGCAGAAGGTGACCAGCCAAAGAGAGTATCCCACCACTTATGGTTTCCATCCTGTTCTACCTTTTTAAAACTTTCTTGATCCCCTCTACATCATGATGGATCATAAGAAGAGTTTCGTGTCCCTTTTCTTTGGTTTCTTCCAGTATACATTGTAAATCTGCATGTTTTAATAGTTCTTTTATACTACTTATATTTAGTCCTATGGGGGTAGGAATTATCATCTGTGATAGGGTAAAGTTGGATTTTAAGAATTGATGAGACACTACTGGGGCTGAGTAACTAAAATCGCATCCCGTGATAGTAGTAAAATTACAGATACAGTAATTTTAATATTGTGCAGTTTCCTTTACCTCCCCACCTACGGTTATTGTGTTACACTTAGTTCTTAAACACGCACAACCCTTCCCTGCATATATGATTACTGTTTTCAAGTTTGCATTTGGTCGAGACTCGAAATGACATATTTTCTGATCCGTACCTAAACAAGTATCCTGAGCTATTATGGTATTGCTTTCACAGAGGAAGTCTTGCTGTTCTCACATAATAACAGATCCTAAATCTACTGTTTGCCACTTATTGCCTGTCTTCCTGGCCCATGTTCTATGTTCAAAAGGATATAGGAACACCCCATTATGGTTAATTCCAAGGGCTACAATGGGGTGTATGGTAACTGTTACTACATTATGTATGGTTAATACAAAAGCTGTGATGGTGTGTGTGTTGGGGTCGTAGGTAAAGTTCACCATATTCCACCATGACTGGAGTTTTCTTTCTACCTCTGTAGCATTGTCCCAAACCATCTTTCAAATTTCCGTAGGAAACATGCCTTCCTCTCCTTCTCTTATTATGGATGCAGCTATTGATTGCATCCACATTTGGGCTTGGATACAACTTAGAGCCAGGGCGACGTCATCCTGTAAACCACCGAACACCTTAGTGATAAGTTGATGATCTTCCATGTTTATTTGTTCCCACCTGGGTAGTACCTTCGATATCAACCATTGGTGTGCCCCTAATGCTAATAATGAGGATCTTAGCAGTTGTTGTAGCTTTGATAGATCAGCTGTGGTGGCTGCCAGTTTATTCATTATCACCTCTGAGTCTATGGAATTTAATACTCCGAGTCCTGTTCCCAACATTCCAGTTACATCTCTCACTATTCTGTTCCGATAAATATTTCCCCTTTTTCTTAACCAAGTTGTCCATCCCTCGTAAGAGGTCTGTAAGAAGGGGGAACAAGATGGCTTAACATCAGAAACATTGACTTGTATCTGTAACTCTATTCTTTTGAGAGACCATTCTGGGTTAAACAACATTTGTTGCTGACCTGTATTTCTGATTACATATGGGCCAATTTAAAAAATTTTTTGATTGGGTTTAGTTAATTTAAGATCAAGTGTTAATGGGGTTGTTGTAACTGTGGTGGTGGTAGGAACAGTGGTTAGCATGATTGTTACTTTAATCTTATAAGTCAGAGCTGTTCTTGGGGATTCCTTTCCTAGGCATATTATAAAGATGGGCTCGGTTAAGGTAAAATTGTGCCAACATTCCCGTGAATTAAAGCACATGGTTGTATTTAGAAGGGTAAATTCCTTATCTACCTTTCTGACATTAATCAGGGTGTCTCCCGAAATCTTGGTGTTATCCTTTTCATTATATGTTTGACACCCTACTTTTATCCTATCTGCTAATTTTCCCCATAATCGGTCGACTTTGTATACATCCTCCCGATCCCATTGATTCCTTTGGTACACGTCATTTTCAGAAAAAAACACCATAGCTAGTTTTGTCTTTGAGTCCACCTTTCCCATTATTCCAGTGTGTTTTTTCTGGGCATGATTCCAAGGCCAGTTATCAGGCACTTGGTTGTAGGCAAGAGAGAGGGTACAAAAAAACACAAATGGTTTAAACCCACTATTGATCATTTTAAGAATCTAAACGTTCCTCATATATACATATAAAATCTGTTTTGATCAAAAATATCTTTGTTTGAGTTGGGGCTTACTGATAACAAGTTGGGCAAGACTGGCCACTGGCTCAGTCCCAGACTCTTTTGTTCTATATTGTTTGTTGTGGTGCCCTTCCCATATGGTGGATCCGCAACCGCTCAGGTTCACTTACTTGCCACCCACATTGTTCCCATTTGTCCGAGTAAATTTGAGTTTCAGTTCTTTTTTATCTGGGGTTACTTTCCACAAAGTTGCAGGGGCTTTCTTAATCCGGGTATGGTGAATCCAAGAATTCTGTCCCTCAACCTTGATTGCAGTGTAGGTGGTGAGTAGGACTTGAAAAGGTCCGGTCCACTGTGGTTCCAGGGTTTTATCTGCAAAGCACTTAACATATACATAGTCTCCTTGTTGTATATCGTGAACAGGTCCATCCAGACCCCTACTGCGTGTTCCCATCACATGCTTCTCAATTCTTATTAATTTTTTGTTTAGTGCCACCATATAGGAAGTCATTGTTTCTTCACCAATCTGTGAAGACGTCCCCTTTTGTACCCCATAGGGTCGTCCATATAAAATTTCAAATGGGCTAAGCCCCTCTTTTGCTCTTGGTCTAGTTCGAATTCATGTAAGAGCTAATGGCAAAGACTGGGGCCAAGTTAGATTTGTTTCTTGGCCTAACTTGACAATCTGTTGTTTGATTAGATGATTCATCTTTTCTACCTGGCCACTCGATTGTGGTCAGTATGGGGTATGTAACTGCCAATCTATTCCTAGATGGTGGCTGATCTGTTGTACTATTCTGGACACAAAATGTGGTCCTCTATCCGAGGACATTACCGCTGGGACTCCAAACCTAGGTATTATCTCTTGGAGTAGTATTTTGGTCACTTCCCGGGCTTTAGCAGTTCTGCACGGGAAGGCTTCTGGCCAACCTGAAAAGGTATCTGTTAGTACCAATAAATATAGATACCCCCCTTTTCTAGGAAGTTCCAAAAAATCGATCTGCCAATGTTGCCCTAGAACATTCCCTCTACTAATGTTCCCTAGTTTTATTTTATTTGCTGTATTGGGATTATTGCGTAAAGACATTTCACATTGCTGAGTCACCTGTTTTATTACAGTATACAAGTTTCGCCCTTTCAATTTCTGATTTAGACTTTTATATAAAGTATCAGCTCCCCAATGCGTCTCATTAATAATAGGGCTGTGGTCCATATTAAATTGGATGGTACCACTATACAACCATCCCTTAAATAAATCCACTTATTTATTTTTATTTTATCATTCATGTCCTGAATTACCTTTAAGTTTTCTTTAGAATAGTTTGGCTCTTACAGTTTGGATTTTATCATCTGGTATTAAGGATAATTCCTCCTTTCCTACCTCCTCTGTTACTCGTCTGGCCTCATGGTCGGCCAGGCAGTTTCCAATTTCCAAATCAGTGCCTCAGAGTGGGCCATGCCTCACATCAAGGTCTGGCATGGCATATGTTCCCACCGCTCAACGCCTACTGGGTTGCAGCCAACAGCAGAGCTCAAGATTCTTCTTGGTGGCAAACACAGAGGCCAACCCAGTCTTGCCCTTGACTATGGTAGGAGGCACCTGACCAACCTTATTCCTTGTACTTTGTTGTCAATGCAGAGTTTCATCTGCACATCCCATAAGAAGTCACTGTCATGGCAAAACACACAGATTTACATCAGTAGAACTACTACAGAGTGTATTTTATTTCACTTTTTCTGCCAATATCCCCACAGCCTTGCTGACCAAGGAATATTGTTTTTATCTGAACTGAGCAAGCCTCCCCCTTATCATTTTACTGTAACAGGTAAAGCATTTTTCACCTTTCCTGGAATTTATTTTCAGATACACCTGGTTAAAAATTTCTTTTACTTCAGGGAGGTCCTCTTCTCCTCTTTTCTGTTGAATTAAAGATAAGCTCAGTATTTCAATTACTTGATCATATTTAGCTTTTACTTTCATTTCCCCTTCTTTAAACGTCTAGATGTTCTAATAAATCTCATCCCAACAAACATTTTAGTGAATTTGGCATTCTTATTTGTTTTTTTTAGTTTGTACTTTAAAGGTTTCAGGATGTTTTCCTGGTGGCCAGCAGCTCCCACACCTGTAACAAATTTATTTATTTATTTATTTTTTACTGAAGTTTAACAAATAAGTTGGTTTTGTATTCACTAAAATTCCACCTCATACCCATTCCCTGCCCTAAAGGGGCCGTTACCGGTCCTGTTGTACTGCAAATGCTGCAGCAATTGGGGTGACATTGTCAGGTCCTTCTGCTCAATTGTCAGCAACAGCAACCCCCTCCTCCTTACCATCAGAAGGGTTCGGGGCAGGAGATGCTCTTCCTGCTCTGCAGGTTACACAAGCCTGCCTCTGCAGCAGCACTTCTGTTTTAACTCTTTCTTACCCTGAATGCAAATCTGCTACTTGTTGCTTTAAGTCTGTGTTATTACATATCATGCCTTTGCAGGCAAACAGAAAACATCCTGCCATGCATCCCAGCATGATTCAGTCGCACCTTGGAGGGGGTACTAATCCACAGTCCTTTTGCCACTCAGGTTTGTCCTGGAGGGCGAAGAACATGTCTGCATACGATACTTCGTCCCATTTTCCTTCTCTTCTCAGACACAACATTAATTACAGGAGAGTGTTATAATCAAACATTCCTCCCTCCTGAGGCCATTTCGCATCACTCCAATTTATACAAAGGCCACCACTGATTACAATATTTAATCCATTTCCTTCTATTTTCGGTACCACCATGTCCTGCGATATCCCTCCAGTGTTTTAATATACAACCCAAGGGCGATTTTTCACAGGGCTTACTCCTTCCATTTCCCATTTTGCAATTTTAATTACTTTGTTTTTCTCCAGCCGCCTTAGCCACCCAAGGTCGGAAACACGGATAGAGCTTCTTACTCATTTTGCACTCAAACGCCTGTCTCAAGCACTCTTGCACTCACACTTAGTCAAAATAATTAAGCTATACACGGAAAATCAAAATTCCTGGAATTTATTTTCGGATACACCTGGTTAAAAGTTCCTTTTACTTCAGGGAGGTCCTCTTTTCTATTTAATTAAAGATAAGCTCAAGATTTCAATTACTTGATCATTTTTAACTTTTAGTTTCATTTCTCCTTCTTTAAAGATCCAGATGTTCTAATAAATCTCATCCCAACAAAGATTTTGGTGAATTTGGCATTCTTATTTGTTTTCTTAGTTTGTACTTTAAAGGTTTCAGGACGTTTTCCTGTGGCCAGCAGCTCCCACAACTGTAACAATTTTTTTTTTTTTTAACTGAAGTTTAACATCAAATAAGTTGGTTTTGTATTCACTAAAATTCCACCTCATTTTTCCTAGTCCCTAGTTCACCAGAACCCTTTGATGGTTCTTTAGCTTAGGGCAATCTCGCTTTCAGTGTCCACTTTCCCTACAATATGCACAGTGATCTGATCATATATGACTTGAGCAGTCATATAGAATCACTATCGATGTCCATTGTCCCCATTTCACACTATTTCTCCATATCAAGGTGATGGTGAAAGATGGCCACCTGAAGGAAGTCATGTATTACAACACAATTTTACAGCTTATCCTGTTACTTCGTAGAGAACAAAAGTGGGATGAAGTAATGTGTGCAGATATGTTTGTGTGGCAGAAAGAGTGTGGGATTAACACCACCTGATCTTTGAGTATGGCTCCAGAAAAGGATAGGGAAAAAAAAACCTGAGACCTAGACTAGAAAGATGTTCTTGTTCAAATTTTTGTGTTAAAAAGAACCATCAAAGGGTTCTGGTGAACTAATTCTGGTGAGTCTAATTCCGTACGTCATTTTGGCGAGCCAGGCAGGATTTCTGCTCAGCTGAGGGACCAGCTGCGGAGCGGATGCTCCTAGGCGCACCCCGGGAGATTTCCTCATGTTATAAACGATAACAATTAAAACATTTTTATTTTGTGTTCAATCAATTTAGGTTGAGAAACAATAAGCAAAACCAGCGCTGGGTGCACAGAGAGCTCAATTAGTTCCACCACACGCACACCTGAGTCCTAAAAGCAGCGTCTTTTATGCCTGAATCTTGACCAATCTCTTCTCACTGGATGTTCATCCTGCTCTTTCCCCATTGGGTCGTTAGGGTACACCTTCTCCTCCTATTGGCTCTCCTTTGGCGCGCTTTTTCAAATCTCAAGGCCTTTGTCTCCTTCAGCAGGCTTTCCCTGGCGTGCTTTCACTTTCTTTATCTCCTTGGCGGGCTTTTCCAAGCAGCGATTGCCTCAGGGGCAGGGGAAGCCATCACATTGTCTCTAAAGGAGAACCGCATGCGCCCAATCACCACAACTGCGATACAGGTCCCAGATTTACACAGGGTACAACAATTACACTTATCACAGTACATCCTATTTTTGACATGAATCATGACTGCGTTTATCACACACGGAGGAGCCTCCTCTTCTCAGCTGTTCATCCGGGAGTAGAAGAGAAACCCCTGGATCCACGGATAAAATGGTATGTTTATAAACAGGGTGGCTGGTAAGACGCACGGAGACGTCTCATGCGCAGCGTAGTCCCCAGGAGGAAAAGGTACCTTGGGAAGGGGGTTTGCTGACCAAAGGGTGGCCGCTAGCAATCTTGAGGGCAGATCGAGCAAACCAGAGGTTACTGCCAAATCCTATTACAAGCCCAGAGGCCTCACAACGGAAAGTGGGGGGTGGGATGGAATGAGGCAGAATCTCACAGTAATAAGTTAAAAACAGAGGGACCTCATAGCAAAAGTAAGGGAAATTTTTGCGTTCGGAAAAAGGAAAACAGGGGAGTAACAAAATCTTAAATAATTCATAACCAATAATCGTTTTTATTATCTGTTACATATTCTGCAGAAACTTTGGAGCGTCTGATTTACCGTGTATAGCTTAATTATCCTAAGTGTGAATGTGTGTGAATGCAAGGGTGTGATTGAGATGCGCATTTTGATTTTCCGTGTATAGCTTAATTATCCTGACTAAGTGTGAGTGCAAGGGTTTTTGAGACTCACATTTGAAACGAGTGAGGAGCTCTATCTGAGTTTCCAACCTTGGGCGACTAAGGCGGATGGAGAAAAGCGAAGCGACTGAAATTGTGAAATGGGAAATGGAAGGAGTAAGCCCTGTGAAAAATCGCCTTTGGGTTGTATATTAAAACATTGGAGGGATATTGTAGGACAGGGTGGTACCGAAAATAAGAGGAAATTGATTAAGTATTGTAATCAATGGTGGCCTCTGTATAAATTGGAGGGTGACGCGAAATGGCCTCAGGAGGGAGGAACGTTAGATTATGACACTCTCCTGCAATTAATGTTGTTTCTGAGAAGAGAGGGAAAGTGGGGTGAAGTATCATATGCAGACATGATCTTTGTCCTCTGGGACAAACCTGAATGGCAAAGGGACTGCGGATTAGTACCCCCTCAGGATCCTATGGTACTAGCACTAGAAAGAGAGGATAGGAGGGAGCGTAAAGGAAAGTTGAAAATATGCTGCTCAGCATGTAGTATTGGACAAAGGTGTACTAAATTAAATGGAGAACAAGAGCCCGAATTGGATGATTTATTCAACCCACCTTATAGAGTGGAGAGACAAGGCTCGGCCGGGGCTCCCAGTCCACCCCCAGACGAACAATAAATCCCACAAGTTATTTATAAAGAAAGTCAAATACCCGCTCCCACACAAGGAAACACAAAAACCGCCATTACGGCTCCAAATAGTCTGGTGTCTTCACACACCAGACAGAAGTCTATCTTACAGGCATCCCTCCAAGAAGCCGTAAATCCGGACAGAGGAACAATGAAAATAAAAGTTCCGTTCACGGGCGCTGCTCTGAGAGAATAGAAAGAGGTTGCCCGAGAATACCATAATGATCCGATAAATACGGCACAAAATTTTAAATTTATAATAAAACAGCACAATCCTGGCTGGAGTGATATACAATTATTATTAGATTGTTTGACTGAAACTGAAAAGCAACTAGTCATAAAAACAGCGAGGGATCTCGCAAAGGAACACTATGATATAAAGGGAGATAATTATAGAGAATGGTTTCCTTTGTTGGACCCGGAATGGAACCCAAACCACGCCGCTGAAATGGAAAGATTACAAGCATACCAGGAATGGATATTCAGAGGAATGGAGAAAGCGATTCCTAGAACAATAAATTGGGCAGTGTTATATGAGGTTAGACAGGGTCCCTCTGAAACACCTTCAGAATTCCTAGACAGAATAAGAGATGCGAAGCGCCGGCACACATCTCTGGACCCAAATTCGGAGGTAGGCGCACAGCAAGTAATATTCCTCTTTTTGGGACAATCACAGGGGGATATTAGGCGCAAGTTGCAAAAATTGAGACCTCCGGAAAATAGAGACTTGGAAAATTAGTAGAGGAAGCATGGAGAATATTCAGTAATCGAGAAGAAGGTTACAAGCAGGACCAAATGAAAATATTAGCAGTAGTAAGAGAGAATGAGAAACGGAAATCTAAAGTTAAATCAATGCGTGGGCTGACACCCCTGGGTAGGAATCAGTGTGCAATATGCAAAAGGACAGGACACTGGAAAAACGAATGCCTGAACGCCGACATCAAGAAAACACTAAATGGCGCAATGGTCAAGGGAAGACAATAGCTCACGTAAAAGAAGAATAATAGACTAGCCAACCCATTAGTAAAAATTAAATTAGGAGAAGAACAGGAGGAGGTGGAATTTTTAGTAGACACGTGAGCTACCTATTCGGTTTTGAACCAAGCTTTAATGCCTTTGGGAAATGATTATGTTTCGGTAAAAGGTTCAACGGGCCAAACTGAAAAGGCTTATTTTTGCAAACCTTTAAAATATAAGTTGGGAAAACAGATAGGGATCCATAAATTCCTATATATGCCAAACTCCCCAAAGTCCCTTCTTGGTAGGGACTTATTAGAACAATTAGAGGCAACAATCACATTTTTAAGTCACTCTGGAGGTGAATGATCACCAATACATGCAGGTTATGAGCCTATCTTTGGCCAGTACTCCTATAAAAAGGGAAATTGATACCAGAATTATTGATCAGGTATATCCCGGAGTATGGGCAATTGACATACTGGGATGTGCCAAGAATGCATCACCCATAATAGTAAAACTAAAAGAAGGGCAGAGTGCAGTAAAAATTAAACAATGCCCACTTAAAAGGGAAGATAGGGAAGGAATTTGTCCAAACACAGAGCGATTCATAGAACTGAAACTACTAAAAGAATGTGAGTCAGAATTTAGCACACCTATCCTCCCAGTTAAAAAACCTGATGGGTCCTATAGGATAGTTCAAGACTTAAGGGCCATTAACAAAATAACAGAGGATCTGTATCCTGTAGTAACTAACCCCTACACCTTACTAACCACCCTGACACCCGACCTAGCTTGGTTCAGAGTGCAGAAGGATTTTTAAAGGACCAAGGACATATGTTACCATTGTCCGGGTTGGACAACCCAGGCCTGTTAGTTGAAGCTGCAGAGCAGCTTTAAATTGTCCTGGGAACAAGCAGGGTGAGAAAGAAAACAAGCTATGCACAAACAAGAAGCCAGGTGCAGAGCAAGTCCTGGGAACCACGGAATCAACACACTCTCATCGGCACACTCTGATCAGGCGCCAGCAGCATGCTCACCAATCAGCGACATGGACCCCACATAGCCAGAGACTTTTATCCAATCATCTGTGTGTAAAGTCGGGTGAGCGGTCAGTTTAAGGTATAAATATGACCTGTTTGTTTAATAAAGTGAGCACGGCATGTAGCCATATTGGTGTCATTGTCTTGACTTGGCTGACTCTCCACGGTGGACCCTCTTCATCACAGTTCTAGATTTAAAAGATGCCTTCTTTTGCCTCCCTCTCCACGAAGCCAGCCAAAGAATTTTTGCTTTTGAATGGGAAAATCCCAAAAGTGGTCAAAAGACCCAGCTCACATGGACAGTGCTGCCACAGGGGTTTAAAAATAGCCCCACAATTTTTGGAAACCAATTAGCAAAGGATTTGGAGTTATGGGAACCACCGTCAGGAGAAGGGAAAGTGTTACAATATGTAGACGATCTTCTTATTGCAACCATTACCGAAGAATCTTGTATTATTTGGACTGTGAGTCTGCTGAACTTTCTGGGACTACAAGGATATCAGGTTTCTAAGAAGAAGGCACAGGTGGTGTTACAACAGGTCACATACCTGGGGTACGAGATCAGTGCCGGACAACGGGTCCTAGGGAAGGCCCGGAAAGAAGCCATATGCCAAACCCCCTGAACCACGAACTGTAAAGGAACTGCGGACATTCCTGGGAATGACAGGGTGGTGCCAGCTTTGGATATGTGATTATGGCTTGCTTGTTAAACCATTATATTCCCTGATAGCAGCTAATCAGAAGGATCTACAGTGGGATGCTGAATCAGACAGAGCTTTCCATGAACTGAAGAAAGCCTTGATGTCGGCACCAGCACTAGGACTTCCTGATGTGAGTAAGCCATTTTTCCTATTTTCCCATGAGAAACAGGGAATGGCATTAGGAATATTGGCACAAGATTTGGGACCATACAGATGGGCAGTGGCATACTTCTCTAAACAGCTGGATGCCACTGCAAAAGGATGGCCTGGTTGCCTGAGAGCAGTAGCAGCCGTCATCCTAAACATCCAGGAGGCCCGGAAGTTTACCCTGGGCCAGAAAATGACTGTCTTAGTATCCCACACAGTGTCTGCAGTCCTAGAAGCAAAAGGGGGACATTGGCTTTCCCCACAGAGATTCCTAAAATACCAAGCCATAATGGTAGAATAAGACGATGTTGAGATCGTGACTACAAACATCGTCAATCCGGCCTCGTTTCTCAATGGGAATGTTGGAAAATTGGTTGATCATGACTGTCTAGAAACGAAGCCACTTATTCTAGTCGGACAGATCTCAAGGATGTTCCTATTGATGGAGCTGAACATTGGTTCACGGATGGGAGCAGCTATATGCTGAATGGAAAGCGACATTCTGGATATGCTGTTACAACCTCTGAAGAAGTGATAGAATCAGGGCCGCTACCAGCTGACACTTCGTCGCAGAAGGCTGAAATCATAGCCCTTACTTGAACTCTGGAGAAAGCTCGAGGAAAGACTATAAATATTTGGACTGATTCTAAATATGCCTTTGGAGTGGTACATGCTCATGGAGCAATATGGAAAGAAAGGGGACTGTTAAACTCCCAAGGAAAAATCATCAAACATGCAGAAGAGATTTTGAAACTCCTAAATGCGGTCCAGCTTCCTGAAAGGGTGGCAATTATGCACATTAAAGCACACCAGAAAGTGAGCACAGAATTGGAAAGAGGAAATGATCTGGCAGACAGGGAAGCAAAACAGGCAGCCAGAAAAAACAATCAAGGTAGTGGGTGCGCTAATACCTGATGGACAAATATCTCTAGAAGGTAAACCAGACTATACAAAAGAAGATCGCAAACTGATTTCTGACCTAGAGGGATCATATAATAAGGAAGGGTGGGCTTATAACCTCACATGGCAGAAGAGTGATTCCTTCCTACATGGTATGGTCAGTAGTCCGGGAAGAACATAGAAAAAGGCACTGGGGGGCAGAAGCTCTATACAAAGATCTCACTAAAAACATGATAGCATGAAATTTGTATACTACTGTTAGACGAGTAACCCAGCAATGTGATCTTTGTCTGCAGACTAAACCTAAGATTACCAAGAGGCCAAAATTTGGAAAAACTGGGAGAGGAAATGTTCCAGGGCAACATTGGCAGATCGATTTCTCGGAACTTCCTAGAAAAGGGGGGTATCGATATTTATTGGTACTAACAGACACCTTAATTATCCAAAGTTGGGAGGTGTTCAAGGACCCTAATTGTCAACATGATGAATACACCAAGACTCTTAGTGTCAGCACCACGGATCTACTAGACACAAGGTCCTTGGATTCGTTATCTTTATAAGGGCCATATGGTCCTAAGTTTCTGTTGTGTATATAACGTGGCCAAAACAAGGACTTTGAATCATGCTCATTAGTCTATCGAGGAACAGAGTCTGCACAGAAACAAGAAGGTAAAAAAGGTTCACTGGAGGAAGACTCCTGATCTTCATCCTGAAGACCCCCAGACGACCACTCCTCAAGGACATTGCGCAGGAGCGAAATATGTAGATGAATTCCAAGAATAGTAATGAATATGTAAATGATTTCCTGATGGAAACCATAATTGGTGGGATACTCTCTTTGGCTGGTCACCTTCTGCAACAGGAATTCTTAACACTATGGTACACCCCATTGTGATCTTATTGATCAGTTTAGGAATTTCCTTAATACTAACCATTATGTTATATTTGTGGGTTTGGAGAATGTTTAAAAGGGTAACACTTATGTATGATGCTTTATATCATTCGGGAAGACTGCTTAAGTGAAAGAATTTACTTAGTTTGATAGAAAAGGGGGGATTGATATGGAGAAATAGTGTGAAAAGGGGACAATGGACATCGATCATGATTGTATATGACTGCTCAAGGAATATGGGTATGGTGACTAGTCATGGGTGTGGTGTCTGGTCACATAGGCACACAGCTTTGAGGAGACACTTACCCTTCTTCCTCTAACAAAGGGGCTATTTAAAAAAGGATGAGAAAAGGATGAGAGCCATTTCAATGTTATCTAGAGGGAGGGAGTGCTAAGTCTTCTTGCTGGAGAAGATCAGATGGTCACAAGGACATGAATCACCTACAAACCTGCAAGACCACCACATTCCAGGCAAAGGACTGATAAGCTAATTAACATATGAAGCGAGAGTAAGCAGGGTTTAGGTAACGAATATGTATAGGCGTTAATTGAATATTCATTTGTTTTATTGTATAAATGTGAGATGGTTCGTCACTTTGGGCATGCATGCTTGTGGAGGAGCGATCCCCGATGCATCCGCGCGCAATAAACATACCTACTTTATAACTTTCGAGTTATAGAATCTAATTCCGTACGTCAACCTAATGTATACAAAGGCCACCAATTCTTACAATATTTTAAAAATCTCTTTTTGTTCAAATTTTCTCCGGGAATTCCGCCAAATATTTTCAAATTCTTAAAAATACATCCCAGGGGTATTTCAGTATTTATTTCTTGGCTCGTTTTGCCCCCCCCCCCCCCCATCTTCCTAATAAGTCTGGTATTTGTCTACGATGTATTAGTTATTGCTGGAGGCACTAACGTCAGAACAAACACACACCACAGTTCAAGACCTCTATTTAGCCTTATTTCTTGGTCTCATTTTATTTTTTTTGCGAGGAGATAATTTATCTTAGACTCTGACACTTGCCACCCTTTGTTCGAGTATACGGACAGCCCCTACGACATTAAGGGCAGAGGTTAATTCGTGCTTTTTCCAAATGGTGTTATATCTAATGTTTTGTCCACAGTCTCCTGCTCTAATTTCTAATTATGCATTCCAACACTTCATAAACTGATTTCAATCGCTCTGTCCGTCTCCGGCTGGCCCCTCGCGGGGAACACGGACTCGCAGATCGGGACTCCCCATTGGCTTCGCAGTTACACTCACACACTTCACACTCTGCGGGCAGCCCTCAGTCACACAGGCAGTATGTTACAAGGTACCGTGCGCTTACATACAGCTCTAGGAACGCTGACAGTTCACGTTATCACACAAAGTACGCATTTCAATGAACAATTGCCAAAAAACAGATTCTAATTTTATCTGGCCTTAGGCAGAGTGTTAAGTTTTCCGCTATTTGCCTAGAATTACCAGAATATTATTTTTTTTTAACATACATTTCATAACTCCAAGTTTGAACATGTAACAAGACAACACATAGAACAAACAAGACACAGAGCGCTATTTCAATCGTTAAATTCTAGGAATTCCCCAAATCTTAAGACAACCTAAAAGAAGTTTTTAGCTGCCCAAATCTTTATGAATTATTTAAGATTTTGTTACTCCCATGTTTTCCTTTTTTTTTTTTTTTTCCGACGCAAAAATTTCCCTCTTACTTTTGCTATGAGGTCCCTCTTAACTTGTTACTGTGAGATTCCGCCTTATTCCGGCCTGCCCCCCGCTTTCCGTCACGAGGCCTCCGGGCTTTTAGGATCTGGCAGTAACCTCCGGTTTGCTCGGTCTGCCCTCAAGATCGCTAGCGGTCACCCCTTGGTCAGCAACCCCCCTCCCAAGGTACCTTTTCCTCCTGGTGACTACGCTGCACGCTGGACGTCTCCGTGTGTCCTACCCGCCACCCTGTTTATAAACATATGGTTTTATCCGTGTATCCAGGGGTTTCTCTTCTGCTACCTGGTGAACAGCTGAGAAGAGGAGGCTCCTCCAAGGAAATCCGGGCGTACCTAGGAGCATCCACTCCGCAGCTGGTCCCTCAGCCGAGCAGAAATCCTCCTGCCTGGCTCGCCAAAATGACGTGCGGAATTAAACTCTATAACTCGAAAGTTATAAAGTAGGTATGTTTATTGCGCGCAGATGCACGGGGGATCGTTCCACCACAAGCGTGCATGCCTGAAGTGATGAACCATCTCATATTTATACAATAAAACAAATGAATGTTCAATTGACACCTATACATATTCGTTACCTAAAACCACATACTCTCACTTCCTATGTTAATTAGCTTATCAGTCCTTTTCCTGGAATGTGGTGGTCTTGCAAGTTAGCAGCTAATTCATGTCCTTGTCGATCATCTGGTTTTCTTTAGCAAGGAGATCTCTAGATAACATTGGAATGTTTCTCATCCTTTTTATAAATAGCCCCTTTGTTAGGGGAAGAAGAGTAGGTAATCACAATCGATGTTTATTGTCCCTATTTTGCACTATTTCTCCATATCAAGCCAAGGAACATTATTTGCCCTACAACAGGTTTGCAAGTGCAAAGGGGAGAGCAAGAGAGCAAGAGAAAGGAAGGAAAGAAGGAAAGAGTTCACAGCAATAGCTACCAGCCTGGAGCTGCAGCATCCCAACAGTCCGATTCGTTTCCAAGTCCAGTGGGGGAACGTTCCGTCTGATGTTGATTGGTTCTGTTCTTTTATAGGATTGTCACAAGCTGTTCTGCTTAACTACAGCTTCTACCCGGCAGTGGTGTGCGTGTGCAATACCATCAGGTGGTCCTCAGAGGTCTCCAGGCCCCTCAACCCCCCCAACCCCAGGTCTGGGCACATGTACAGGGGTTTGGTTAAGTTTCTCAGGATTAGCTCCCCCTGTTGCTCCATGGTGTCAGTCGGTGGGTTTCCTGCCTTAACAATGTTGAGATAAACCCCTGCTATGGCAATGGTGTGAGTTTCCTGCCATAGAAATCTTGAGACAAATATATGCTGTAGCAATGGTGGTTCTCACTGACACAGTCTCTTATACCTGCCCTGTTGCATGGGGTAGGAGACTTCGTCCCCCTCCGTTAGGGCTATGTGATACAGGTGCAATGGTGCCATATGAAGATTTTGATGCATGACCTGTAGGATCAAGATGTAGGTGTTAAATTTAAGTGATTTAAGAACCTAGGTCTTGTTGACCATGTTTATCATCAGTTTAAATTGTATGCCCAGATATAACCTTTCTGTCAGTTTATGCCCCATTCAGTGCACAGGAAGGACATACAGACAGGGGTTTTTAAAGATCTTGATGTTCTGAAAGCTGATGCCTCTTGTTTAACTTTTTAAACAAAGCAAAGGGCACATAAGTGTAGAATAGGTGTGATGATAGTTTTCCTAGTAACCACAGGCTGCACCTTGCTTAGTGATATGGAGAAATAGTGTGAAATGGGGATAATGGACATCAATTGTGATTGTATGTGTCTGCTCAAGGAATGTGGGTATGGTGACTAGTCATGGGTGCGGTGTCTGGTCACATAGGCACACAGTTCTGAGGAGACAACTACAGTTTTGAGGAGTCGCCTGCCCCTCTTCCTCTAACAAAGGGGAGACGGGGAGACGCCTGCCCTTCCTTCTCTAACAAAGGGGCTATTTAAAAGAGAATGAGAAAAGGATGAGAGACATTCAAATGCTATCTAGAGGAAGGGAGTGCTAAGTCTCCTTGCTGGAGAAGATTGGATGGTCACAAGGACATGAATCACCTGAAGAAGATCAGATGGTCACGAGAACATGAATCACCTACAAACCTGCAAGACCACCACATTCCAGGAAACGGACTGATAAGCTAATTAACATACGAAGCGGGGTTTAGGTAACGAATATGTATAGGCGTTAATTAAATATTCATTTGTTTCATTGTATAAATGTGAGATGGTTTGTCACTTCGGGTATGCACGCTTGTGGAGGAGCGATCCCCCGTGCATCTGCGCGCAATAAACATACCTACTTTATAACTTTCGAGTTATAGAGTCTAATTCCGCACGTCATTTTGGCGAGCCAGGCAGGAGGATTTCTGCTTGGCTGAGGGACCAGCTGCGGAGCGGACGCTCCTAGGCGCGCCCCGGGAGATTTCCTCGGAGGAGCCTCCTCTTCTCAGCTGTTCACCCGGGAGCAGAAGAGAAACCCCTGGATCCACGGATAAAACGGTATGTTTAGTAATGGGGTGGCTGGTGAGACGCATGGAGACGTCCGGCGCGCAGCGTAGTCCCCAGGAGGAAAGGTACCTTGGGAGGGGGTTTGCTGACCAAGGGGTGACTGCTAGCGATCTTGAGGATAGATCGAGCAAACCAGAGGTTACTGCCATTCCTAAAAGCCCGGAGGCCTCGTGACGGAAAGCGGGGGGCAGGACGGAATAAGGCGGAATCTCACAGGAACAAGAGGGACCTCATAGCAAAAGTAAAAGGGAAACTTTTGCGTAGGAAAAAGAGGAAGCTAAAAACTTCCTTTAGGTTGTCTTAAGAATTGGGGAATTCCTGGAATGTAACAACTGAAATAGCGCTCTGTGTCTTGTTTGTTCTATGTGTTGTCTTGTTATATGTTCAAAACTCGGAGTTAGAAATGTATGTTGAAAAATATTAACATTCTGGTAATTCGTGGCAAATAGCGGAAAACTTAACACTCTGCTTAAGACTAGGAAAACTGGTTTTTGTTTGTTGTTTCTTTTTGGCAATTGTTCATTGAAATGCATACATTGTGAACTGTTAGTGTTCCTAAAAGTTGTACATAAGTGCACGTATAACATACTGCTTGTGTGACTGAGGGCTGCCCGGAGAGTGTGAATGGTGTGATTGAGATGCGCATTTTGATTTTCCGTGTATAGCTTAATTATTTTGACTGAGTGTGAGTGCAAGAGTGCTTGAGACACGCGTTTGAGTGCAATACGAGTAAGGAGCTCTATCCGTGTTTCCGACCTTGGGTGGCTAAGGCAGCCGGAGAAAAACAAAGTAATTAAAATTGCAAAATGAGAAAAGGAAGGAGTAAGCCCTGTGAAAAATCGCCTTTGGGTTGTATATTAAAACACTGGAGGGATATCGCAGGACATGGTGGTACTGAAAATAGAAGGAAATTGGTTAAATATTGTAATCAGTGGTGGCCTTTGTATAAATTGGAGAGTGATGCGAAATGGCCTCAGGAGGGAGGAACGTTAGATTATAACACTCTCCTGCAATTAATGTTGTGTCTGAGAAGGAAAATGGGACGAAGTATCGTATGCAGACATGTTCTTCGTCCTCCAGGACAAACCTGAGTGGCAAAAGGACTGTGGATTAGTACCCCCTCGGGATCCTATGGTACTAGCACTAGAAAGAGTGCAGGATTAACATCACCTGATCTTTGATTGTGGCTCTAGAAAAGGATAGGAAAAAACTGAGACCTAAACTAGAAAGATGTTCTTGTTGAAATTTTTGTGTTTAAAAGCTCAGGCTGCGGTTCCTTCTGTGGAGCAACCAGAATGAAACACGTTGTAAGATATAAAAACTTGTACTGATGTATGTAAAACCTGAGGGGTGTGTGTGTGTGTGTGTGAAGAATCAAAGACCTTGTGAAAGTGTTGGGGTGAGTTTGTACAAACCCCCGTACCCCCTCCAAGGTGCGACTGAGTCATGCTGGGATGCATGGCAGGGTGTTTTCTGTTTGCCTGCAAAGGCATGATATGTAAGAACACAGACTTAAAGCAACAAGTAGCAGATTTGCATTCAGGGTAAGAAAGGGTTAAAACAGAAGTGCTGCTGCAGAGCCAGGCTTGTGTAACCTGCAGAGCAGGAAGAGCATCTCCTGCCCCGAACCCTTCTGATGGTAAGGAGGAGGGGGTTGCTGTTGCTGACAATTGAGCAGAAGGACCTGACAATGTCACCTCAATTGCTGCAGCATTTGCAGTACAACAGGACCGGTAACGGCCCCTTTAGGGCAGGGAATGGGTATGAGGTGGAATTTTAATGAATACAAAACCAACTTATTTGTTAAACTTCAGTAAAAAATAAATAAATAAATAAATTTGTTACGGTTGTGGGAGCTGCTGGCCACCAGGAAAACATCCTGAAACCTTTAAAGTACAAACTAAAAAAACAAATAAGAATGCCAAATTCACTAAAATGTTTGTTGGGATGAGATTTATTAGAACATCTAGACGTTTAAAGAAGGGGAAATGAAATTAAAAGTTAAATATGATCAAGTAATTGAAATATTGAGCTTATCTTTAATTCAGCAGTAAAGAGGAATAGAGGACCTCCCTGAAGTAAGAGAAATTTTTAACCAGGTGTATCTGGAAATAAATTCCAGGAAAGGTGAAAAATGCTTTACCTGTTACAGTAAAATGATAAGGGGGAGGCTTGCTCAGTTCAGATAAATACAATATTCCTTGGTCAGCAAGGCTGTGGGGATATTGGCAGAAAAAGTGAAATAAAATACACTCTGTAGTAGTTCTACTAATGTAAATCTGTTGCAGAATGGCTGTGTGATCATGGCCATGACTCCCTTAAAGATCTTTGTGAAACAAAGTTAGCGTAAGTTAGCTGAAGCAGGCCTTGCAGCTATGCTGAGGCATGCTGATAAGGAAGCTGAGAAAAACACTGACCTTGTGCCTAATGTTGTAAATAACTTTGAGGAATTCGTGTAGACAAGAGAGGGAAAAAAAATATGTAGCTAGCTATCCGCAGAAACCGCAAGTAGGAGGACCTATGAAAATGTAACCCTTTAGAGCTTAGCCAATCAGCAGATGATTTGTAGGCATAATTAACTGGAACTGTATATAAGACATAATCGTGCCGTAATAAATCGAAGCTTGCTCTATCACTCATATTGAGTCGGCCGCGTGCTTCCCCTCGCTCGTCGCATAAATCTGTGTGTTTTGCCATGACAGTGACTTCTTATGGGATGTGCAGATGAAACTCTGCATTGACAACGAAGTACAAGGAATAAGGTTGGTCAGGTGCCTCCTACCATAGTCAAGGGCAAGACTGGGTTGGCCTCTGTGTTTGCCACCAAGAAGAATCTTGAGCTCCGCTGTTGGCTGCAACCCAGTAGGCGTTGAGCGGTGGGAACAAATGCCATGCCAGACCTTGATGTGAGGAATGGCCCCCTCTGTTATAAGAGGGTCATCCAGGAAGGAAGAACATAAGATGGCCCATTGAGGCACTGATTTGGAAATTGGAAACCGCCTGGCTGACCATGAGGCCAGATGAGTAACAGAGGAGGTCAGAAAGGAGGAATTATCCTTAATACCAGATGATAAAATCCAAACTGTAAGTACAGAACAGGAGCCAAACTATTCTAAAGAAAACTTAAAGGTAATTCAGGTCATGAATGATAAAATAAAATTAAGTAAGTGGACTTATTTAAGTGATGGTCGTATAGTGGTACCATCCAATTTAATATGGACCACAGCCCTATTATTAATAAGACGCATTGGGGAGCTGATGCTTTATATAAAAGTCTAAATCAGAAATTGATAGGGCGAAACTTGTATACTGTAATAAAACAGGTGACTCAGCAATGTGAAATGTCTTTACGCAATAATCCCAATACAGCAAATAAAATAAAACTAGGGAACATTAGTAGAGGAAATGTTCCAGGGCAACATTGGCAGATCGATTTCTCGGAACTTCCTGGAAAAGGGGGGTATCGATATTGGTACTAACAGATACCTTTTCAGGTTGGCCAGAAGCCTTCCCGTGCAGAACTGCTAAAGCCCGGGAAGTGACCAAAATACTACTCCAAGAGATAATACCTAGGTTTGGAGTCCCAGCGGTAATGTCCTCGGATAGAGGACCACATTTTGTGTCCAGAATAGTACAACAGATCAGCCACCATCTAGGAATAGATTGGCAATTACATACCCAATACCAACCACAATCTGTAGGACAAGGCCTCAAGGAAAATAGTCCAAGTACTCATAGCCTGATGAATAGAGACTTGTTAGAACTTGTAGGGCACAAGCCCTGGGAGCAAAGGAACAAGCTAACTTCAGACCCCTGAGCCGTCACAGTTGAGGAGGCAACCAGACGGACAGAGAAACAAGTAGCCAGATAAGGGAACGGATGGCGTCAATATGTAATCAAGAAAGCCGCGTAGAAAGAAACTCCCTAACCTTGGAATAGAAATTATTGCTATGTCAAGATAAACTAGTAAGTTCCTATTGTTCTAACAGTGTGCCTTAAATATCAACCAATCAGTGTTTTTTACGCTTAAGATTTAACCAATCAGTGTGTAATATGTAGAAGGTAGAAACGTATATAATTGTAAGAAAATCACTAATAAATGGACAACTTGCTTGCATCAAGCTGCGTCCCGTCTCTTCATTCGCCGCAACAATCGAGTGGCCAGGTGGAAAAGATGAATCATCTAATCAAACAACAGATTGTCAAGTTAGGTCAAGAAACAAATCTAACTTGGCCCCAATCTTTGCCATTAGCTCTTACACGAATTCGAAGTAGACCAAGAGCAAAAGAGGGGCTTAGCCCATTTGAAATTTTATATGGACGACCCTATGGGGTACAAAAGGGGACGTCTTCACAGATTGGTGAAGAAACAATGACTTCCTATATGGTGGCACTAAACAAACAATTTGTTGCAGAATGGCTGTGTGATCATGGCCATGACTCCCTTAAAGATCTTTGTGAAACAAAGTTAGCCTAAGTTAGCTGAAGCAGGCCTTGCAGCTATGCTGAGGCATGCTGATAAGGAAGCTGAGAAAAACACAGACCTTGTGCCTAATGTTGTAAATAACTTTGAGGAATTCACGTAGACAAGAGAGGAAAAAAAAATATGTAGCTAGCTATCCGCAGAAACCGCAAGTAGGAGGACGTATGAAAATGTAACCCTTTAGAGCTTAGCCAATCAGCAGATGACTAGTAGGCATAATTAACTGGAACTGTATATAAGACATAATCGCGCCGTAATAAATCGAAGCTTGCTTTATCACTCATATTGAGTTGGCCGCGTGCTTCCCCTCGCTCGTCAACAATTAATAAGAATTGAGAAGCATGTGATGGGAACACGCAGTAGGGGTCTGGATGGACCTGTTCACGATATACGACCAGGGGACTATGTATACGTTAAGTGTTTTACAGATAAAACCCTGGAACCACAGTGGAACGGACCTTTTCAAGTCCTACTCACCACCTACACTGCAATCAAGGTTGAGGGACAGAATTCTTGGATTCACCATACCCGGATTAAGAAAGCCCCTGCAACTTTGTGGAAAGTAACCCCAGATAAAAAAGAACTGAAACTCAAATTTACTCGGACAAATGGGAACAATGTGGGTGGCAAGTAAGTGAACCTGAGCGGTTGCGGATCCACCATATGGGAAGGGCACCACAACAAACAATATAGAACAAAAGAGTCTGGGACTGAGCCAGTGGCCAGTCTTGCCCAACTTGTTATCAGTAAGCCCCAACTCAAACAAAGATATTTTTGATCAAAACAGATTTTATATGTATATATGAGGAACGTTTAGATTCTTAAAATGATCAATAGTGGGTTTAAACCACTTGTGTTTTTTTGTACCCTCTCTCTTGCCTACAACCAAGTGCCTGATAACTGGCCTTGGAATCATGCCCAGAAAAAACACACTGGAATAATGGGAAAGGTGGACTCAAAGACAAAACTAGCTATGGTGGTTTTTTCTGAAAATGACGTGTACCAAAGGAATCAATGGGATCGGGAGGATGTACACAAAGTCGACCGATTATGGGGAAAATTAGCAGATAAGATAAAAGTAGGATGTCAAACATATAATGAAAAGGATAACACCAAGATTTCGGGAGACACCCAGATTAATGTCAGAAAGGTAGATAAGGAATTTACCCTTCTAAATACAACCGTGTGCTTTAATTCACGGGAATGTTGGCACAATTTTACCTTAACCGAGCCCATCTTTATAATATGCCTAGGAAAGGAATCCCCAAGAACAGCTCTGACTTATAAGATCAAAATAACAATCATGCTAACCACTGTTCCTACCACCACCACAGTTACAACAACCCCATTAACACTTGATCTTAAATTAACTAAACCAGATCCAAAGATTTATACAATTGGACCATATGTAATCAGAAATACAGGTCAGCAACAAATGTTGTTTAACCCAGAATGGTCTCTTAAAAGAATAGAGTTAAAAATACAAGTCAATGTTTCTGATGTTAAGCCATCCTGTTCCCCCTTCTTACAGACCTCTTACGAGGGATGGACAACTTGGTTAAGAAAAAGGGGAAATATTTATCGAAACAGAATAGTGAGAGATGTAACTGGAATGTTGGGAACAGGACTCGGAGTATTAAATTCCATAGACTCAGAGGTAATAATGAATAAACTAGCCGCCACCACGGCCGATCTATCAAAACTACAACAACCACTAAAATCTTCATTATTGGCATTAGGGGCACATCAATGGTTGATATCGAAGGTACTCCCCAGGTGGGAACAAATAAACATGGAAGATCATCAACTCATCACTAAGGCATTAGGTGGTTTACAGGATGACGTCGCCCTGGCTCTAAGTTGCATCCAAGCCCAAATGTGGATGCAATCAATAGCTGCATCCATAATAAGAGAAGGAGAGGAAGGCATATTTCCTACAGAAATTCGAAAGATGGTTTGGGACAGTGCTACGGAGGTAGAAAGAAAACTCCAGTCATGGTGGAATATGGTGAACTTTACCTATGACCCCAACACACACACCATCACAGCTTTTGTGTTGACCATACATAATGCAGTAATAATTACCATACACCCCATTGTAGCCCTTGGAATTAACCATAATGGGGTGCTCCTATACCCTTTTGAACATAGAACATGGGCCAGAAAGACAGGCGACAAGTGGCAAACAGTAGATTTAGAATCTTGTATTATGCGAGAGCAGCAGGGCTTCCTCTGTGAAAGCAATACTATAATGGCTCAGGATACTTGTTTAGATACAGATCAGAAAATATGTCATTTCGAGGCCCGACCAAATGCAAACTTGAAAACAGTAATTATATATGCAGGGAAGGGATGTGCGTGTTTGAGAACTAAGTGTAACACAATAACCATAAATGGGGAGGTAAAAGAGACTGCACAGTATTCAAATTATTGTATTTGTAATTTTACTACTATCACAGGATGCGATTTTAGTTACTCAGCCCCAGTAGTGTCTCATCAATTCTTAAAATCCAATTTTACCCTATCACAGATAATAATTCCTACCCCCATAGGACTAAATATAAGCAGTATAAAAGAACTATTAAAACATGCAGATTTACAATGTATACTGGAAGAAACCAAAGAAAAGGGACATGAAACTCTTCTTATGGTCCATCATGATGTAGAGGGGATCAAGAAAGTTTTAAAAAAGGTAGAACAGGATGGAAACCATAATTGGTGGGATACTCTCTTTGGCTGGTCACCCTCTGCAACAGGAATTCTTAACACTATGGTACACCCCATTGTGATCTTATTGATCAGTTTAGGAATTTCCTTAATACTAACCATTATGTTATATTTGTGGTTTTGGAGAATGTTTAAAAGAGTAACACTTATGTATGATGCTTTATATCATTCGGGAAGGCTGCTTAAGTAAAAGAATTTACTTAATTTAATAGAAAAGGGGGGATTGATATGGAGAAATAATGTGAAATGGGGATAATGGACATGGATTGTGATTGTATGTGTCTGCTTAAGGAATGTGGGTATGGTGACTAGTCATGGGTGCGGTGACAACCACAGTTTTGAGGAGACGCCTGCCCCTCTTCCTCTAACAAAGGGGAGACGCCTGCCCTTCTTCCTCTAACAAAGGGGCTATTTAAAAGAGAATAAGAAAAGATGAGAGACATTCAAATGCTATCTAGAGGGAGGGAGTGCTAAGTCTCCTTGCTGGAGAAGATTGGGTGGTCACAATCACCTGAAGAAGATCGGGTGGTCACAAGGTCACAATCACCTGAAGAAGATCGGGTGGTCACAAGAACATGAATCACCTACAAACCTGCAAGACCACCACATTCCAGGAAACGGACTGATAAGCTAATTAACATACGAAGCGGGGTTTAGGTAACGAATATGTATAGGTGTTAATTGAATATTCATTTGTTCATTGTATAAATGTGAGATGGTTCCTCACTTCGGGTATGCACGCTTGTGGAGGAGCGATCCCCCGTGCATCTGCGCGCAATAAACATACCTACTTTATAACTTTCGAGTTATAGAGTCTAATTCCGCACGTCAATATAATTCCAACTCCCCTGCCATGAGCAGGGATGCCTTCCACTAGAACAGGTTGCTCAAAGCCCCATCCAACCTGACCTTCAATGCCTCCAGGGAGGGGGCATCCACAACTTCTCTGGGCAACCTGTTCCAGTGTCTCACCACCCTCACAGTAAAGAAGTTCTTCCTAATATCTAATCTAAATCTACCGTCTTTCAGCTTAAAGCCATTCCCCCTTGTCCTATCGCTACATGCCCTTGTAAAAAGTCCCTCTCCAGCTGTCTTGTAGTCCCCATTTAGGTACTGGAAGGCCGCTATAGGGTCTATCTGGAGCCTTCTCTTCTCCAGGCTGAAAAACTCTCTCAGCCTGTCTTCATAGGAGAGGTGCTCCAGCTCTGTGATCGTCTTTGTGGCCCTCCTCTGGACTTGCTTGAGCAGGTCCATGTCCTTCTTATGTTGGGGACCCCAGAGCTGAACGCAGTACTGCAGGTGGGCTCTCACGAGAGCCAAGTAGAGGGGCAGAATCACCTCTCTCGAGGTGATTCTTTTGAATCACTTCTTTTGATGCAGCCCAGGACGGAACTGGGTTTCTGGGCTGTGAACACACATTGACAGCTCATTTCTAAATTTTTAATCCACCAGTATCCCCCAAGTCCTTCTCTGCAGGGCTGCTCTCTCTATATATACACATAAATATAGATATAGAAAGCTTGTAGTGATATGGAGAAATAGTGTGAAATGGGGACAATGGACACCGACTGTGATTGTATATGTCTACTCAGGAATGTGGGTATGGTGACTAGTCATGGGTGCGGTGTCTGGTCACACAGGCACACAGCTCTGAGGAGACAACTACAGTTTTGAGGAGACGCCTGCCCTTCTTTCTCTAACAAAGGGGCTATTTAAAAAAGAATGAGAAAAGGATGAAAGATATTCCAATGCTATCTAGAGGGAGGGAGTGCTAAGTCTTCTTGCTGGAGAAGATCAGATGGTCACAAGGACATGAATCACCTACAAACCTGCAAGACCACCACATTCCAGGCAAAGGACTGATAAGCTAATTAACATATGAAGCGAGAGTAAGCGGGTTTAGGTAACGAATATGTATAGGCGTTAATTGAATATTCATTTGTTTTATTGTATAAATGTGAGATGGTTCGTCACTTCGGGTATTCATGCTTGTGGAGGAGTGATCCCCCGTGCATCTGCGCGCAATAAACATACCTACTTTATAACTTTCGAGTTATAGAGTCTAATTCCGCACGTCAGTAGGAATTGGGACCCATAATTTCTTGACTCTGACTTGTCAGGTGTCATATTGATTTCAGTATGAAACTGAAAGTGGAGGCAAGATGTGAGGCAAGGAGGGTGACAGGCTAGGTTGGAGCATGCAGCTCTTAGGTGTGCTGGCACAGTGTCAGTTGTCATGATGTATTAGCAGTTGAAGTGTGGATTGCAGGATTATTTTTAATAAGTCTGGCTTTGCTGAGCAAGACGAGGTTGTATGTTGACGTGCGGAATCAAACTCTACAACTCGAGGAGAGTTATAAAGCAGGTATGTTTATTACAGCGCCGGGTGCAAGGGGGATCGCTCCTCCTAACTTGCACACTTAGTTTTACTCACAATGCACATTTATACAGTGCAGTTGGTTAGTTCTGCCCAAAGTCTACGCCTCCTAACTAATTATTGGTTAGTTTCTTTCTCACTTCAGTTAAAAGGTACAGTTCCTTTTAAATTTACTACGCATGCTCCCCGAGTGGGGGATCCACACCCTTCGGGGTGACCATTTGAGTAGGAGGTCGAGATCTTCCACTACCACAATTACTTTTTACCCTAGTATCCTTGAGTCTTACTTCTTCAGCAGTTTGTTTTCTTTTAGCAGTTAGCAGGTCCTTGTCAGAAGGCTCCTTATTTACATTCTTGTTGAGCTCATCTACATCTGTGCTAACTGTCCCTTCTTGGAATGCTGAGAGGGTCGAGCTCCAAACCTTCTTTCTCAGACAATGAGGCTCCTGCTTGCATGTTGATGGTTCCTGTTATCTATGCAGCTCCTGCTTGCAGCAGAGTTTTAGGTTTCTTACTATATTTTCTCGTATCAGTGTATAGGCTTATTTAAAGGTGACTTATTTAAAGGTGAATAGGAAACTGTACAGGAAGGACAATTTTAAACCTGTGTTGGCTTCATCATGTTAGTAACTGCCCTCAGAGGAGAAACCCAAGGGACAATGTTTAACCAAGTGGCTTGCCTGAGGTACAGGAATCATTATAGGGAAATGAGGAACATGAAGTGTGGTTTGGTTTTTATTTAAGTTGTATAAAGGCAGTCATGAGGTGAGGATGGATGAATGCTGTTGACAGTATGGACTGAAGAGCTGCTGGCAGGTTGGGGAGCGAGTATGAAGCATGCCTCTAAGCTGCTCTACTTGGCACACGGGAGGCTTATGAGTAGATATTAGGTAGATAAAGCTATTACATTAGAACTTCAAGGCAGCTCGGTCACCATCTGATGCCAAATAGGAGCATATGTGTGTTTGTAAGTCGGGGACAGGGCCAAGAGGAGAGGCGCAGGGAGGTGGCCCCAGGGTAGCAGGGGCGCCCATCTTGTGCCAGCCCCGCCGAGGTGCCGCGAAGGGCAGAGGACGAGGACTACCCTGGCAGCGCTTCAGCCCCCGCCTCCCCCGTGAGCCGTTCCTGCCGTGACGCCGCGGCGAGCCGCACAGGCGCAGCAGTATCCAGCCAGCGCCTTTTTTCTCTTCTCCCCTCCTCCCTCTCCCCGTCCGCCCTTCCTTCCTCCCTTCCCTTCCGCCCTGCCGGAGCCGTCGCGGTCGGTGCTGCCACCGCCGCCGCTGCTGCTGTGCGCGCTCTCCTTGCCTCCTGTGCGCCCAGCCGGCAGCGCCTCCGATCTCCCTGGCTGCCCCATGAAGATATGGCAACGGCCAACTTCGGCAAGATCCAGATAGGGATCTACGTGGAGATCAAGCGCAGCGATGGTCAGTGGGGCAGGGGCGGTGGGAGGGGCCAGCCCGGCGGAGCGGCCGCAGCCCCTGGCCGGGCGCCGCTGCCGCCACCCAGGTTCGCGGCGCGGGGGGGCGGGGGCTGTGCGCGGGGCCCATTGTGTGCGCGGGGCCGGGGAGGGGCCGGGCCTGGCGCGCGCTGCGGTTGTCAGTGGAACGCTCGCGCTTGGCGGCGGAGAGCGGTTGCGCGGGGCGCGAGCGGCGGCGGCCGCCGCTGGGGACGGGGAGGCTGCAGCAGGGCGGGGCGGCGAAGGGTGGGAGGCTGAAATGGGGGGGGGGAGAAGGGCGAGTTGGGTGCGAGGGGAATGAAGCAGGGATGGGATGGGTTCATGGGTGAGGGGAAAACGGGACGAGTGTGGGGTGAGCAATGAGACGTGCGGGGTGGTTGTGGATGGGGTTGATGAGGTGATTTGGGGGGGAGAGGGATGAGGGTGGGGAGGAAAGCCTGGGGAGGTTTTCGCGGGAAGGTGGGAGGGGCATAGGGGAGGGGATGAGGTGATGGAAGGAGGAAAAGCCTTCAATGCAAAGTAATTACTTCTTGTTTGCTCTGGTGTATGAGCCATGTTCTGAAAAAATGACACAACAGTATGCTCTGACAGAAATGCCTTTGGACACTAACATCATTTCACATAAAAGCTTGATGTTATTATTTCAGATGTTCCTTATGGTTAAAATATAAGAAGAGTTGTTATTTCTCCGTTGGGGATCCAGTGTTTCTCATCTTGCCCAGCATCTCTTGATGGGAGGATGTATGGTGCTGTCTAGATATACATGTGAATAAAGGAAACATGTGTGTTTGGTTTAGGGTAATAACTCTTCATATTTGTATGGAAAGAGAGAACTGAAATGGGAAGTTCACTCACTGAATCAATGGCAAGTCACTCATGACTTCAGCTCTTCAATTTGAGTAGGAATATGTCATCTGCTCTTGGCCTCTATGAGATCTGTGAAGCCTACTAAACAGGGGTGGGGTTCTGATAGGATTTTCTGGAAAGTCTTTTTTTTTGTTTGTTTTTCTCCAGGGTTCAGGAGCTTGCTAAAGAATAATCAGATTTTTTAGGGGAAGAAACACCTGGAGGTCAAAGGCACTGAAGTTAGCATGGTTTTGTCATGAGGCAGGAAACAAACAGCCAGCAAGCTTTATGCAGCTTGCCTTCTCATGTCCCATACTGCAGTTCAACCCTGTAATAAAATAATGGTTAGTGTTGGCTGGACACTATATTAAACCTAACTCCTCATTTTGTGCTTAATGGCTTGTGTGTCACATGAAGAATCTGATAGGTTATTTGCATAAGTCCTGCAGATCTCTGTCTGAGGTTTCAAGAAAACTTCACTGTAGTAACTTGTAAAACTGTTTTTTTTCTGAGGCCCTATGTGAACTTCTAATAATTGTTACTGTTTGTTTTGTATGCCTTTGGAAAATAAAGCATGAGAATGCTTTGCTTCCCTCCCCCCCCCCCCCCCCCCCCCCAGTTCTGTTCACTTCTAATGTCAGAAGTGAGGACAGTAACTCTTGAACATAACAATACTTATTTTCATTACTGTTAATGGTTTACGTATTTTGCTGTATCACATATGTAATGCAGAACATTAATATATATTACTCATCAGTAATATACTAGGGGAATGCCTTCACAGCAGTTGCTCAAACAATAGGGTTTTGAGCATTTTTGTTAACTTTGGTCCTTGTGCGAGCATCCACACTGCAGTGTCATACCAGGGTTAGTGGGTCCTGGTTATTGTGAGGTTTGCTTGTTTTTCATTGGGACTGGAGAGGAGATGCCACGTTATGGCTCAGGTCTAACTGCAGTGTTCTGTCATTCTCTTCCCAATAAACTGTTGGAGGAACTGTCCTAGGTATGTGGAAGGGAGCATTTTGAGAAAGATATTGAAGGACAGCCAGCACTAGATTGCATTTAGATTGCATTGCCTTTCAGAAGGTAAGTTTCCAACCTGAGCTGTGGTTGCACAGGCAATCGAGATTGATCTAGCTGCTTCTAACAAGGGGAGGTCTTGCTTCCTGTGCCTGTCAGCTGTGTTGTTCCTATAAACTGTCCCATCAGTGTGCCCAATGATTTTTTTTCTCTCTGTTGATTTAATACATTCATTGATGATTTGATTCTCTAAAGAGTAGAAAACTTTTGGATGTACTAGTTGTCTGCAGGATTAGTGAGTTCAAATGACTCAGAGTGATCCATGACCCCAACAGTATCAGTGTGTAGGAAATGCATGGCCAGGACAAAGTGGAGGTGAGAAGCATGATGTTCTGGTTCAGTCACAGTGAGCTATCTGGATCTGCTCTACTCAGAACTATATTCTAGGTAGAATCAGGGCTGTGTATCATACCAGCTACCCTAGGCTGAAAGCATGATTAAAACCGTTTAAGAAACTTTTTGGAGAAAGTGGTGTGTTGGTCTGGGCTTTTTGTTACATTTTGTCTTGTCTGTAGTAAGTCCTTTTTTAAAACTAAATATTGTTTTGAGAGGTAAGTATAATAATTATTTAAATATTCCTTATTTACCTGTTTATTTGTTGAATCCAGAGAAGAATAAACTTTTAGTTTGTTAATCGGGCCATTTGAAAAAGTATGCATTTTTTCCCATCTGTACACCAGTTATGTTAAACACTTCCCAGAATACAGAGCTTTATTAATTCCAGATAAGTCTATTTTCCTTTAAATAAAAATAAAAACTAACAATAGCAATTTTTTTTGTGAAATATCACTGTTAAAAGTCATACTTGTTCATTACAAAAAAATTACAAAGACATGTAGAACACAATAAATGTAATAATGTGACCAGAATATTCTGGAAAGAAGTTACATATTTTGTCAAGTTTGACAAAGTTCTAATTAGTGTTTCATGAGAGATTTCTTATAGAACTGAACAGAATATAGATGTACAAATGAAAGGCATTATGAGATCTCGTGGCCAAAAACACATGAAAAACAGTGTTTGGATAAAGCCCAACATTTTCAAGGACTGGATACATTGAGAATATCCATCTATGTATATTTGATCTCCTCAGGGTGTGCATAATCTGCTAAGTCCTCTCGGACTCTAGTTTGATAGTTAATCAGTTCCATACAATCGTGTATTAACTCCTCCTTTGGTTCCCCATATAAGAACTGAGCAGGGTTTAAAATCTTGCTGGTCACCAATGTCAAATCCTACTGATTGAGTAAGATGGCTTCATATTTTAACATCCTACTATCAGTAAGCCATTTTTCCGCCTTTTGATTAAGTATATTTCTGATAGAATGCAGAGTATGTACCATCAATTTTCCCCCGAATGTAAGTTTTCGACTTTCCTCTACTAAAATTGAGGTGGCAGCTACTGCTTGAATGCATATCGGCCAACCTCTACCGACGGGATCCAACATTTTGGATAAGAAGGCCACAGGCTTTTTAATCCCTCCCCAGTCCTGAGCCAGTACCCCATGTGCAACACCACCTTCCACATTTACATATAAATAGAAAGGGTTATCCAAGGAAGGGAGATTCAACACAGGTACTTGTGTCAATTTGGTCTTTAGTTGTTCCAAACTAGCCTTGTCTTCCTTTGTCAATGTAGGACTTTCCTCAATGAGTTTGTCATACAAGAATCTTATTACCTGCGTGTATCCCTCAATCCACAACCTACAATATCCCAATAGCCCCAAAAGTTTCCTTACCTCAGTCTTATTTTGGGGGGTGGGGGTGGGGGGGAAGTATGCCATTTATTCTTTCTGGGTTCAGTCTACGGCTTCCCTAACTAACGATGTGCCCTAAATATTTGACCTCAGGTTCCACAAACTGAAGTTTCTGCTTGGATACTCTCAGTTCCTCCTGTCCTAAAAAGTTCAACAGTTGTATGGTCGCTTCCTGTACATTTTCCTCTTCCATCCCTGAAACTAATAGGTCATCCACATATTGTATTAGCTGCGTTCCTTTGGGGGTTTGGAATTGCTGGAGGACTTGCTCCAAAGCTTGTCCAAATAAGTTTGGGGATTTGGTAAACCCCTGGGGTAATTTTGTCCATCTATATTGTTGTCTACGTCCGTTGTAGGGATCTTCCCATTCAAAGGCAAAGACATTTCTGCTCCGCTCATCCAGTGGGCAAGCCCAAAATGCATCCTTGAGATCAATTACACTAAAAGCACTTATGTTGGGGTGATACTTTGCTTAAAAGGGTTTATGGGTTGTGTACTACAGGATATCGAGTTATGGTTCTTTTATTTACTTCTTGAAGGTCCTGGACCAGCTGGTACATTCCGTTGGATTTCTTAACAGGCAGGATGGGAGTACTGTGAGGAGACATACAGGGTTCCAGAGTGCCCTCTTTTACCAGAGCATCAGTTATTGGTTGGAGCCCTTTTCGTCCTTCTAGTGATATGGGATATTGCCGAACCCTTATCAGACGCCCTTCATCCTGGATAGAAATGACAATGGGTTCTATACCCAGGCTTCCTCGGTTTCCATCCCCAGCCCACACTTTAGGGTCTATTCTCAACTCATCCTCCTGAGTCAACCTCAAAAATTTTACCACCATTCTCCCTTCACCAAGAACAACTCCTATCCCTAGTTGAACTTGTAGGTCTCTTCCCAGTAAATTGCATCCTGCCCCTGGGACAAATAAAATGTCTCCTTTCTCCCTTCAGTTATTCCCTTTCATCTCTATTTGTCTAAATATTGGAGCACTAAACCCCTCCCCTTTTGCTCTGATTATTTTTATGGTATCTTTGCTTACTTCACACCCCAGAGGTACTTGACACACACATGTTCATTCCGCTCCAGTGTCCACTACAAATTCTCATGTTTCCTCCTGGGGTCCTACTTGTGGATTTATCAAGGGCTCTAGGTGGGATCCTTCCCCCCAGGAGGAAGAGCCCCTGACACCCCTAGTCCTCTGCAATTTCTTCCTGGGTCATTTTAAAGACCTTAAGATCTTTATTTCATTTTGGACATTCTCTTTTAAAGTGTCCTTTCCCACAGTAAAAGCAGCTGCTCCTCTCCCCCCCCCCCCTTTTTTTTAGGAATCCCTCTATTTCTCTGAAGATCCCCATTCCTCATGGTGGCAATCATTATCTTTGCTTCAACTTTAGCCTTTTCCTCATCCCATCTCACATACACAGTTTGTGCTTCCCTTAGTAGCTCATTTAGTCCTTTTTCTTCTAACTTTTCCAGCTTCCTATGGATGTCTGGCCAGTCATGGGTAACAAAGCGTACTTTCAAAAGGGTCTGCCCTGCTGTACTCTCGAGATCTACTCCCGAATATTGTTGCATGTTTTTCCAGAGCCTGGTTAACCATTCGGTAGGAGTTTTATCCTTATCCTGTTGCCCATCAAAAGCCTTTGCAACATTCTGTCCCCGGGAAGTAGCCTCCTTTAATACCTTTAATGATCAGGCTACGGTAATCTGACATATTTCTCTTGTTAGCCATACTATTATGAACCCAGTTGGGATTTGTTAGGGGCATCTTCTGATCTCCAGGTGGTCCTTGTTGATTTTCCCTTTCCCAAACTCTCATGCCTGCTACCCTAATCATTTGCCTTTCTTCTGGGGAAAAGATAATGTTCAGTGTGGACTGCATTTCTTCCCACGTGTAGATACCGGGCCCCAGAAACTGATCAAATTGTTTGGCAATCCCCAGAGGATCCTCTAATAAGCCCTTAAGCTCCTTCTTAAAGTTCCTGATTTCGGTAGAAGTCAAAGGGGTGTTCACAAACCCAGTACCTCCCTGTGCCCCTCCCAATGGTACTTCTCTAAGTGGAAAAACTCCAACTGCCTGCTCTTCACCTGGTGCTATCACTTTAACAGTTTGTCTCAGTTCCTGGTCTTTGCCTGGTGCTATCACTTTAACAGTTTGCTGGTCTTCACCTGGTGCTATCGCTTTAAGAGTTTGCCTCTGTCTAGTTCTGGGAGTCCTGTTGGGTCAGGGTATACTTCCTCTTTCATCAGGCCCTTCGGTGCCCTCACTTGAAGGGGCATTAGAAATCACCAGGTATGGAGGGGGCAAGGACTCAAGGGGGTCCCATTTACAAGGTGATTCCTCTACCTCCTTTGCTCTGAACACTCCCACTGATCCTGGCTAAATTTTCCCTTTCCAGCAAGCAGCGTATTCATTCTCCTCTGGATTAGGGGATTCTCGGGCATTCACATAGAGGTTTAATGCTTGACAAAGCCAACCCTCAAATGACCCATAAAGGGGCCAATACACATGATCTGGTCTAATCTCTTCCTTGGTCTACTCTAACATACAATATTTTATCATTTTTGTTTTATCTTTATCCTTAGTTCTCTCAGTACTTTCCCAATTTGCTAACATCAGCCCCAGTGGACTGTCTGGGGGTATTTAATTTGGTATTCTCTGGCTCCCCTTTTTCCTGGGACTCGTTTTACTACTTCCCTGTCCCATATTTTCCCTGGGGCTGTCTTCCACACGGCTTTCCACTCACTTCGTCTCTTCACCAGCCAAGTCCCTCACGGGATATTGGAACCGCGGTTAAAAAGACTCCACACTCGCTTCCTGGAATGGGGCTACCCCGTCAGGTCTCACTCAGTCATGCAGTCAAGCCCCCACTTCCTGCCCAACCGAGTAATACTTACAGTCCTTCTTCTTACTTGGGTCTTCGTGTACGTGAATTTCAGGCGACCGTGGTTTTACTTCCCGGGGAGCTCCAAGTGGTTTTTGCTCTAAGAACCTCTCTCACTCTCTCTCGGGCATTCAGCCAACAGTCCCAGTGGTCAGAGGCGTGCCGTCAGAGTTCACTGAAATCAGTGAGGTGCGCTTCCTATCTGACAGTCACCAAAGATCCTGGGGCCAGGAGAACTAGTTCGCCCAGACGAGCTCCCAGATTTGTTATAAATAGCTGACCTGTCAAAGGTAGGTTCGGAAATCTTTTATTTTAAGGCAAAGTCAAAGAGCAAAAACCACAGCACTGGGTGCGTGACTCTAGTCAGAGGCGTGCCAAACAAGTTCAAATATGATCTACTTATACCATTGAGGTTGCATCAGCCATATACATATTCCTTGAAATGATTTAAATAACTCCACCCCCACTGCGCTTGTGCTTTTTAGTCATTGGGGTCCTCTGGTGGTTGTGCAGGGATGGTCAGATATCTTCCTCGAGGTGAACTTTGGACCTGAGGAGGGCAGCTTATCTGTCTAGCACAGCACTTAGTGAAAAGCCAATCTCTGTTTGTTCGTTTCTCACATGGATGTGGATGGTAGGAATATCAAATTTTACAGTAAAAATTAAAAAAATACACCAGCAACTGTAAAAGGTAGTTTAAATAACCTCTAACTAACAGAAGGTAGGAAGAAAACTTGCCTGTGGCTGTGTTATTTTGAAATTGCCTACTTAAGAATTTTCTTCACTTGTCTCTGAGGCAGCTGGAACTGGTCATGGTCAAAGATAATCCATCTAGTCCAAAATCCTACTGGCAGCTCCTCTCTCCTTAGGCTTGCCAAAACATCATTGTAATTGTCTCACCTTCAAACACAAACAAGTCTAAATTTTTGTAATGGTAAGGCCTTAATTTTTTTCTTTAAAGCCAAACTTCCATAAAATTGGTGTTTCTCAGAGTTGAGAGGTCTGTACTATCCTCTGTCTTCTGGGTGATGATCTTGATCTTTACGTACAACTCCCAATAGCAACAATGATTTTATAGCAAGGTAGAAGGTAGAATGACCCTATAAAAATTCTGTTCAGGTTTAGGTAGTCACCCTATTTTACAAACTCTTGAGGATAGATTTAAATGGTACTATGCTTTTAAAAACTCTTTCCTTTTATGGCATACATCTATTCCTTCCCTGTGATTAAGACTTTTTTTTTTACCACATTTTAGTCATTTGACTCATTTACCTAATCCCTATGTAAGCCATACGGACACAATGTGTCTTTGTCCTTCCATAATGGCCAGATCACACACAGGGTTGGCAGGATTTCAAGTCTGCTGTTGTTGGTTGAGCTAATGGGTCTGACATTTAGGCTTACTTATCCACTGTAGGTTCTCATATTGTTACATCCAGAGTTTCTGGGGATTGTTGATCAACACAGAAGTGTTGAACAGGAGGCTGTGTTAAATTTTCTGTGTCCTCTTTCAAATCAGTTTTTAAGTGTTCAACTTTTGTTATGCAGTAAGTGTATTTTCACTGTAACTTGCAGATTCTCAGATATTTATGTAGGCCTTCTGTATTTTGTATAAATAGCTTTTGAATGACAAAAATCTTTGTTCCATAAATGTATTTAATACAGCATTACATACTGGCAATAACATCTTTAGAGCTGTATATGACTACTAGGATTACACAGCTTGTATTGCATGTTTTTTCTCCTCTCATCATGTTATGGGGGAATCTATCCTTTATTTATGTTCATTAGGTAAAGTTATTGCTCTTTCCACCCACTCTCTATAATGACCTGTTGCCTGGGCTCAGTTTTACTTGTGTTTTCTTCTTATGGCTTTATGAAGACTTTGCCATGATGCTGCTTGGCAGCATGGCACCAAGCATGGCTTCCTACCTTGCTGAGGTGGGAAGAGACAATAAATCATTGGAAAGAGGTCATGCCTGACTGAAGAGTAATGTAATTGCAAAAGTATCTCTTTCTGTTTGCTCTAGAAGATAAATTAGCTATTTGAGTTCTTTTAATACATCCACTTACTGTAGGACATTGTAGAGAAATGAGTGAACAGTATGAAGTATTTAGCAGGTGAGCTCCTTTCCTGGAGCACAAAATATGTAGCATTTTTGTTGGCTTGACCTGTGTAATGTGCCACTGTGATTTTTTGTGCTTGAGAAATAAGTAACAGAATGGAGTAATTTCACTTAATTGCAATGTTCTTGTTTAAGTTCTTCCTTTGTAAACATTTACTGCTTATAAAGTTTGATTTTTCTTTTTAAACTTTTTTCCTGTCTTATTGTTTGTTGAGTTGTCTTCCTCACCATACTGTATAGCTGGACTGTTGGGATCAGGAAGAGAATGCTGTGGTCATCCCATTGTGAACACTAAAATATGGTGTTCACTATAAATATTCACAATATGTTTAGTCATAGAAGAAAAGAATTCAATTACTTTTGATAAATTAAAGGTTTATGTTAACTTTTCAGACTTGAGTTAAGTTAAATTTCTGACATAATGCAAGAAGTAAGATACAGAAGTCCACATTAAGGATTCCCAAGCAGTCTTAACTTTGTCCAGTAATGAGAATGCATAGTAAACAAAATATATGGTCAAGCATTATGGTGTTTTTAATTTTAAATTAAAGAGTTTTTAAGAAGACATTGGCTTTAAATAATCAGTTTCTCATAATGCCTCTGTAGCATAATTAGAGTTATTTGGAAGACTAGATGCTTTCAGTGTGTATTTCCAGATGTAGGGTAGAAGGTTTTTATGGAGCTGTAAAACATTTTTTGTTATTTCTGTTCATCTATTTCAAAAATATGAACAAGCTTTCAGGTATATAAGAATTCTTTTTGCTTGCTTTAAAGCTTATCTATGTTTTCCAGTTTTACCACTTGAGTCTTTTCAGAAGTGAATGTTTCCTTGCATTTCTTTTTAGTTTTTTGGAGGGAATAGTTACAGTTCCTTCTAAAGTATTTTTTTTAAACTTGCTTGCAGTTGTATATTCCAAACCTTTGAGGTTTATTGTGACATGTTATTTGGGGTTTTATTTAAATTGTTCTCAATACTGAACTGAATATAGACACTAAGACAAATGTTCCTAGCTACAGCATTTGGACCAATTTTTCCTGGGTTTTGGTAGAGATTTTGATACTTAAGACTGTTAGACGCTCATCATAACTAAGTTAGCTACAGTTAATTTTGACTACTGGTGTGATTCCACAGCTGTTTAAGATGTTTAATTCTGGGCTGGTTTTGTCTGTCCACTGCATCAGTGTTTGTTTTTAGTTAAATGTGTTGGAGGGAAGTGAGGGAGGAAGGGTAGAGAACTAAAACTATGGTAATCCAGATGTAGATTGTCTTAAACTGCTGTTAGTTGTATTTGTGAACCTGTTAATATTGTATAGGTACAGGCACATGCACGGTTTCTTCTTTTTCTGTCCTCATTCCTCTCCTTAAAATGTTCACAGTTGTTATATTGCTGTTTAAGTACTATTTTTTATTTTCACTTGAAGAGTTACAAAGCCTATAGCTCGCTACAGTGTTCCCAATAGAGAGATAGATAGGTAGCTGACATGATTTTCCTACAACTTTGACCTCTGTAAAGGGACACTTTGAATTCTGTTGTGTTTAGCTATGAGACAGTACTGACTGTGTCTGATACCCTGGAAATGCATTTTGTGCATATCCCCAGAAAGTATCATGATAAACAGGTAAGTTGTGGCTTAGAACATCCATAAACCATTGTTTTACTAGAAGATGGTGAAGTATGCTTGCCATGTTAAATGCTTTTCTCAAGTGGAACCACTGTTGGAAGCAGAATACAGGGCTTGGTCTTCTTGTCTTGTGCCACTCTTCTCTGTGCCTTGTAATTGCTCCTGGGAAACAAAGCAACCCCAGGTAGTTCTCTGGGAGGGTGTTACGAAGATGACATTGCAATTTTCTTGTTGAAGAGTGTTCTGTTGAGTTAATTTTGCTGTCTTTGAATTTGGTCATTGCTAAATATGTAAAACTAGATTTTACATCTGTTAGACAAAAGGTAATAAAGCTGTGTGAAAAATTACATTAGAATTACCTTTCCTGGAAAAGGGAATGAATTTATCACACTTGGTTTGGGTTTTTTTGAATGTCTGTAGTACGCTGAATCATTTACATGAGCAGAACATACCTAGAAGATACTTGATAACTCTACTGTTACAGTCTAAATTTAATTATTCTTTTAATTTGTTAGGAACTCAAGCAAATTTTAGAATTGCATAGTTAAAACAAGTAAGCAGAGGTTCTTGAAGATGACTGTATAACTGTGTGTTATAACCAAATCTTCATGACATTTAAAAAAATGTGTTATCCATTAGATTTAGTAATTAAGCCACTTGATCAGGTTTTTTTTTTTTAATTTGGAATGGGATCTTGTTCAGCAACACTGAATCTGATCTTATATTTGACTCTTGAAAAAGAATGAAGGATTTTGCTGCTTAAAGGCTGACATGTGGTAGTGGAGAGTTTTATTTTGCTTTATTCAAATAATACTGCTTTCAGTATTGCTTATTGTTTTTACCTAGTGGCAGTTCTGGTTGCATCAGGCATAAGTTGTTTTCAAGTTTCCCAGACTTGTAAAGGCACAAGTCTGCTGCATTCCTTCTGCAGCGTCAACTCTGTAAAACATAATTGTCTAATTCCAAGCAGTAACAAAGTGACTTCAAGTAACTTGCATGTAACAATAAATCTTTGACTTTGGTTGCATTTTTATCATTAGGTGGTCATGCTTTTCATGTAGGGGAATGTTATTTGCTTTCAAGTTCTCAATAATCCCATTGAAGCTTTGTCAAGTGCAAGTTTGAGTTTCTCAGGGCTCCCATCAGGCACTGAAAGCTCTGTGTAATCCCAGGTATCAGAAGTGTATTTTCAGTCTCTTCTGTTACTTATGGGATAGTATGTTAAGAGTTGCCTTCAATGGATGAACACACTGAATGAATGTGTATGTGAATAGAAGAAGGTAGAGCACGAGCTTTGTTTAAAGCTTTCTCTTTAGAAGCAAGGTAGGTAGCATACTTGTGGCCTTTGCAGAGTTTGGATCTAAAATTTTTGTTGCAGTGTTGCACATCTTGCAATCACTAAAATGTGTTACTTTCTCCATGTGGTTGAAGTGCATAAGGAGTTTGAGGTGTATAAAAGTGTTTGCTAGAGATGCAGGCATGCATAATGATGTGATGATGAGGATCTCTGGCTCTAGGAAGAGGGCAGTGGAAATGAATTAAGTTTGAAATCACATGTACACTTAGATTTTGGAATACTTAGATTTTGGAAACTGTGTGCAGTTCTGGGCCCCAGAATTTAAGAAGGATGTTAATGTACTCAAATGTGTCCAGAGGAGGGCAACAAAGCTGGTGAAAGGGCTGGAAGGCATGTCCTATGAGGAGCGGCTAAGGACTTTGGGCTTGTCTAGTTTGGAGAAAAGGAAGCTGAGGGGTGACCTCATTGCTCTCTACAGATTCCTGAGGAGGTGTCATGGTTTAACCCTGGCCAGCAACCAAGCACCACTCAGCTGCTTGCTCACTCCCCTCACAGGGGGATGGGGAAGAGGATTGGAAGAATCAAAGTGAGAAAACTCGTGGGTTGAGATAAAGACAGTTTAATAGGTAAAGCAAAAGCCGTGCATGCAAACAAAACAAAGCAAGGAATTCATTCACTACTTCCCATGGGCAGGCAGGTGTTCAGGCATCCCCAGGAAAGCAGGGCTCCATCACATAATGGTTACTTGGGAAGACAAATGCCATAATGCTGAACATCCCCCCCTTCCTTCTTCTTCCCCCAGCTTATATACTCGGCATCATGTCACATGGTAGGGAATATACCTTTGGTCAGTTGGGATCAGCTGTCCTGGCTGTGTCCCCTCCCAATTTCCCATGCTCCACCAGCCCTCTCTCTGGCAGGGCTCAAGAAACCAAAAAGTCCTTGACAGTACAGACATTACCTAGCAACAACTAAAAACATCAGTGTCCTATCAACATTGTTTTCACACCAAATCCAAAACACAGCACTGCACCAATTACTAGGAAGAAAATTAACTATCCCAGCTGAAACCAGGACAGGAGGGGAAGTAGAGAGGGAAGTGCTGATCTCCCTGGTATCCAGTGACAGGATGATGCATGGGAATGGTTCATGGCTGTGCCAGAGGAGGTTCAGACTGTACATTAGGAAGCATTTCTTTACCAAGAGGCTGGTCAAACACTACAACAGGCTTCCTAGAGAGGTGGTTGATGCCCCAAGTCTGTCAGTGTTTAAGAGACATTTGAACAATGCCCTTTAATAACATGCTTTAACTTTTGGTCAGCCCTGAATTGGTCAGGCAGTTGGACTAGATAATTATTGTAGGTCCCTTCCAACTGAAATAGTCTATTCTATTCTAATACTCCATGTTTCTGATTCAATTTTGGTTTATGTTTGCATGTTGTCCTATACTGCATTTATGAATTGAACTTCCCAGTTCATCTTGACATTTTAATAGGATAGGAATTCAGGTTGTGATGAATGAGATAAATATAAATCACAACCTGATGATTTTTAAGTTACAATAAGCTTTCATCAGACCACATAGATGAACTCTGACAGTGATTGGTGGTTGTCTTGGTCACAGTGACCACAAAATAGTTGAGTTCCAATTTGCTGGTGATAGGAGAAAAACTGCCAGCGAAATTTTGTTCCTGGATATGGGGAGAGCAGACATTGGGCTGCTGAAGGAGCTAGTTGACTCACTTAGTGGATGAGGGAAAGGCTGTGGATATTGTTTACCTGGACTATTGTAAAGCCTTTGACACCATTTCCCACACATTGTCTTGGAGAAACTGGATGCTCATGGATTGGACAGGCATACTATTCACTGGGTAAAAACTGGTTGGATGGTTGGGCCCAAAGAGTTGTGGCGAATGAAGTTAAATCCAGTTGGTAGCTGGTCACAAGTGGTGTTCCCCAGGGCTCAGTATTGGTGCCAGTCCTGTTTAATATCTTTATCAACAATCTGGACAAGGGGATTGGGTGCACCCTCAGTAAGTTTGCAGATGACACCAAGTTGAGTGGGAATGTTGATCTGCTTGAGGGTAGGAAGGCTCTACAGAGGGATCTGGACAGGTTGAACCCGTGGGCTGAGGACAATTGTATGAGTTTCAACAAGGAGAAGTGCCGGGTCCTACACTTGGGTCACCAGAACCCCATGCAACACTACAGGCTTGGGGAAGAGTGGCTGGAAAGCTGCCTGGTGGAAAAAGACCTGGGGGTGTTGGTCGACAGCCGGCTGAACATGAGGCAGCAGTGTGCCCAAGGCAGCCAACATCATCCTGGCTTGTATCCAAATAGTGTGGCCAGCAGGACAAGGGAAATGATCGTCCCCCTGTACTCGCCACTGGTGTGTTCAGTTTTGGGCCCCTCACTACAAGAAAGATATTGAGGTGCTAGAACGTGTCCACAGAAGATCAATGAAGCTGGTGAAGGGTCTAAAGTACAAGTCCTATGAGGACCAGCTGTGGGAACTGGGATTGTCTAGTCTGGAGAAAAGGATGCTGAGGGAAGACCTTATCACTCTACAACTACCTGAAATGAGGTTGTAGGTAGGTGGGTGTTGGTCTCTTTTCCCAAGTACCAAGCGATAGGATGAGAGGAAGAGGCCTCAAGTTGAGCCAAGGGAGGTTTAGATTCAATATTAGGAAAAATTTCTTCACTGAAAGAGTGGTCAAGCACTGGAACAGGCTGCCCAGGGAAGTGGTTGAGTCACCACTCATGGAGCTATTTAAAAGCTGCGTAGGCATGGTGCTTCAGGACATGGTTTAGTGGTGGACTTGGCAGTGTTAGGTTAATGGTTGGACTCTATGATCTTAAAGATCTTTTCTAACCTACATGATTCTATGATTCTAGTTAGTTATGTCCCCTGGGAGTCTGCCTTTGAAGGTATTGACATCCATGAATGCTGCTCACTTTTTAAGAGCCATCTCTTAAGAGCGCAGGAGCTGGCAATTCCAAAGTGTCTGAAATAAAGCAAGCGGGGCAGAAGGCTGGCTTGGCTGAGCAGGCCTCTTGTTCTAGAAATTAGGTGAAAAAGGAAAGTATATGGACAGTGAAAGCAACTACAGGTGACATGGGAGGACCACAGAGATGCTGTTTGCCATTGTAGGGAGAAAATTTGTGTGGCCAAAGCTCTATTAGAGTTCAAGCTGGCCAGCACTGTGATGGACAACAAAAAGGGCTTTTTAAAATTTGTTAACAGCAAAAGAAGGATCAGAGATAACATTGGTCCGTTACTTGATGAGGTCCGTCATCTCACAAATAGGGATGTAGACAAAGCAGAGACATTTATTTAATGCCGCCTTCACCTCTGTCTTTTAACAGTGATGATGGGCCCTGGGACTCCCAGAGCCCTGTGTTGGAAGACTGTGATTGGGGGGATTATAAACTCCCACCTGACTCTGAACTTGTTCGAGACTTGCTGCTCCAGCTGGATGCACATAAGTCTAGGGGGCCTGATGAGATTCATCCCAGAGTCCTGAAAGAGCTGGCTGATGTTATTGCAGAGCCTCTCTCCATTATTTTTCAACAGTCTTGGGAGTCTGGAGAGGTCCCAGTTGACTGGAAGCTGGCAAATGTCCCAATTTTCAAGAAGGGTAAGAAGGAAGTCCCTGGTAATTACAAACCTGTCAGTCTCACTTCAGTGCCTGGTAAAATTATGGAGAAGGTTGTTCTGAGAGTTATTGCAAAACACTTGAGAGACAATGCAGCCATTGGTCATAGCCAGCATGGGTTCACAAGGGGAAAGTCCTGCTTAAGTAACTTATTTTCCTTTTATGACAAGGTTGCCCATCTAGTTGACCAAGGGAAGCCAGTAGATTTGGTGGGTTTGGATTTTAGCAAAGCTTTTGATACTGTTCACAGTATCCTTCTGGACAAAATGTCCAGCATACAGCTAGACAAGTCCATAATATGTTGGGTGAGCAATTGGCTGGTGGGTTGGGCTCAAAGAGTTATAGTAAATGGGGTTACCTCAGGCTGGTAGCCAGTCACCAGTGGGGTTCCCCAGGGCTCAGATTTAGGGCCAGTGCTCTTTAATGTTTTTAGAAATCATTTGGATGCAGGAGTCAAATGTACATTAAGTGAGTTTGCCCATGATACTAAACTAGGAGGAGCTGTGGACTCCCTTGAGGGTAGAGAGGCCTTACAGAGTAATCTGGATAGACTGGAGAGCTGGGCAATCACCAACTGTATGAAATTTAATAAGAGCAAGATTCTGCATCTGGGATGGGGTAATCCTGGTTATACCTACAAATTGGGAGATGAGAGGCTGGAGAACAGCTCTGCGGAAAGAGATCTGCGAGGTTGGGTTGATGGCAAGGTGAATATGAGTCATCAGTGTGCCCTGGCAGCCAAAAGGGCCAACCGGGTCCTGGGGGTGCATCAAACACAGCATAGCTAGCTGGTCGAGGGAGGTGATTGTCCCACTCTACACTGCACTGGTATGGCCCCACCTTGAGTACTGTGTGCAGTTCTGGGTGCCTCAGTATAAGAGGGACATCAAACTATTAAGAGTGTATCCAGAGGAGGGTGACCAAGATGGTGGAAGGCCTCGAGGACAAGACTTATGAGGAGCAACTGAGATCACTTGGCTTGTTCAGCTTGGAGAAGAGAAGGTTCAGGGGTGACCTCATTGCAGTCTACAACTTCCTCAAGGGGGGCAGTGGAGGGGGAGGTGCTGATCTCCTTTCTCTGGTGCCCAGTGATAGGACATGTGAAAATGGTATGAAGCTGCATCAGAGGAAGTTCAGATTGGACATTAGGAAAAAGTTCTTCACTGAGAGGGTGTTCAGTTGCTGGAACAGGATCCCCAGGGAAGTGGTCACAGCACCAAGCTTGTCAGAGTTCAAGGAGTGTCTGGATGATGCTCTTAGTTGTATGATTTATTTTTAGGTAGTCCTGCTAGGAGTAAGGAGTTGGACTTGATGATCCTTATGGGTTCCTTCCAACTCAGGATATTCTATGATTGTAACTAAAATATTACTCTTAAGTTTACTTCTTGGTTTGAGCTTGAGCTTTTAGAACCTTGTTAAGATAAGGGAAAAATACAGGCTTTAAATTTGTATGAAACTAAAGGCTTCTGACTTTTAACCAGGAACAATAGTTGGCAACTCTGTAATAAAGTAAAAGTAATGGGAAATATTCTTACTGAATGTAATTTTGTAAAGTATGGGAAATAAAAAAACCAACCAAACAAAAAACCCCTATTTGACAAGATGGGTCATAAAAGGCAAATGGTACCAGTCAAAAATATCTTTAAAAGGGGCTGGTAGAAATTTTCTATGTGATGCAAGAAGCTATTGTTTCTAGGCAGCTACTGTCAGCTTCAGAGAAAGCAGAAAAAATCATGAAAAGGTGGTCTCTACCATTTATTCAAGCAACAAAGTGAGAAAGGGGGAAGAGAGGGAGAAGATTGGCCAAGTCATCTCAGTCTTTTAGCAGAATGTATTCACCACACTATTTGAATCCACCACAATCTTAAATTCTGTTGTGGATAAGCTAAAAATACTTCAACAACCACTAAACCCCAATGCTGTTTGAAAGAGATACTTGACTGAATCTCCCTTTGCTTCTACATACCATAACTGTATTGAAATTTATACTGAACACAGAGGATTTTGAACTCTAAAAATATATAACAAAGGATTCTGGAGAGGAACTTTCAGAAATGGTTTTAAAAGATTTTAAAGAAGCTGCCTGCAAAATTGTTTTAAAGGACTCCAAGGAACTGCTGATTAAATGTGCAAGAAGATGTCAAATTATGTTCATTTTGATGAAATTAAAAAATACATATTGAACTATTCCTATAACTTGTGTACAAGCTCTCAACTTATAAGAAAGATGTTAATGTCATTACCAGCAATTGAATGAAAACCTTCGCTTATGCAGCGGCAGTAAAAGAAAAATGTGATAGAGGACAGAAAATACTATCATGGCATACATTAATTAACATCTGTTCTCATTTAAATAAAGTTTGCAGCTCTAATTGCTTAATCTTCCTCAAATCCGAGAACTGCAAGGGTTCATATAGGCCATAGAAGGGACCTGTAGGTATTGGAAAACCTCACAGGAATGTTGAAAATGGGTGGATTTTGTGGTTTTTTTTTTGTTTTGGGCTTTCTTTACACTTTGGAAGGGAGATTGCCTTGTGAATATATGACAAAATGAAGATTACTTTTTGAAAAGTGAATGAAAACTTTTGTTTTTATCTCTAAGACTTTTACTGAAAACAGAGAATGTGATTTTTTTTTAAAGCTTATGAAGTGTTTCTGCTTTTTTGGAGGTTCCTCCCTCTCCTTAAAGTAAGCTCACCACTACCATAAGAAGTGCCCTAGTTGTTCAGACTGATGGTTCATCTAGCTCAATGGTGATAGGAGAGGCTATTTAGGGGAAGCAGGTCAGCCTTGTCACTGTCTGCAGTCTCATGCCTTTGTCTTCTCCCAGTATCCAAAACTTTGCCTAGTCCTATTAAATATCTACTTACAGACCTATTGTCTGTGAATTTATTGAATACCTTTCTGACTGCAGAAAATTAATGGAAGACTGGTGTGGAGGATTGTAAATATGCTCAAGTGACTTGCAGCTGGGGTGTAGAAAATCACATATATCATACTAATCATTGCTTAGCCTTGTGTGTTTGACAAGTGGAACATCTGTGTTCAGATAACATAGGCCTGTGATAGACTTAGAGGCATGCTTGAGATTCCTGCCCTGCTGTGGGAAAGATCAAAGCACTGTGGTAAATGATGCCTGTGTGAATCTCTGATATATATACAGGTGAAAACAGCAGGTTCGGTGATCCTCTAGCGTGGACCAATATCTGTGGTGCCTGTGTCCCCACTTGTGTACCTCCACCCGGGTGCTGCTTCAGGGGTCCCCCAGTTGGCGAGGTAATGAAAATAAATTTACTCTTTGCATTTCATCTGTGATTTTGTGGTTTTCCCTGTGTCCTGCCTGTGCCGGCTCACACACTGACCCAATTTACACTGTCTGCCTCCAAAATCTCTTGTGGAAGCAAGACTGGGAAGCTCCCTGCTTGCTGCATAGAGAAGTACATTACTAATTTTATTTACCTGAAACCAGTCTGCCTTAAGAGACTGCTCCTAGTTTTAGTGTTGCAGGATTCGGTGAATAACAGTTTCCACTCATTTTGTCCTTTATGGTTGTAAAGCTCAACTAAATCCACCTGCAGCCTTTTCCTCAAAAGTGAGTAATCTCGCCTGCCTTAATCTCTACTTGCTTCATTCTCTTTGTCTTCTTCATTGACCTTCTCTTTACCTCCTCTAATTCTGCTACATCTTTTTTGAGGTGTGAAGACTAGTGCACACAGTACTTGAGATGTGCGGGCACTAAAGTTTTATTTATAGTTTTAAAAAGACACTTGCTTTTATTCTCTAGGTTACTGATGATGGGCAATGTTCCATTGGCTCCTTTTTGTTGTAGTTGCATATTGAGTTGGTGATTTTAGAGAACTGTTGGTGTTAACTTAAGGATCTGTTACTTGAGTTGTAACTTCTAGTTCTAGTTTCAGCATTATGTACCCATAAATTAGATTATTTTTCTCTGGTTGACTTATCTTTCTTTTGTCTATATTGAAGCTTATCTGCCACCTTTATTTTTGAGAGGCCCTTTTGAGGTTTATCACAATTGTCATGGCATCTGACTAACCAAAAAGCTGTCTTGCCAAAGGATCAGACCCCAAACTTTGTGTTATTGAGAGTGTAACAACATTAGGCTGAAAGATGACATGTAAGTTTCTAGCTAGTGTTTTGAAAGGCCTGCATCATAAAAGAAAACAGTGTTTCACTTTCCCAATCCCCTCCTTCATTACCACTTATTTGCATATAATCTTGTAGAAAGAATTCAGGTATTTCATGGCTTGGACTGTTTTGATTGTGAATTTATCTTGCACCTCATTTTAGTCTAGTGTCCTGGTACCATGATAATTCTCATCGCACATGTGCTAGTTGACTTCCAGGCTCCCATCTGGAGTGAACCAGATGACCTACCTTCTGTAGGAAACCTAAACTTCCTTGATTGGTTGATGAGAAGACGCCTGAACTGCATTGTTTTGGCTATCACTGCTTGGACAGTCCTGCATTTTAGTGGGCATAGCACTTTCAAATTCTTTTCAACATCCCAGGACATGCAGCACATGCTCCTGTTCATGCTCTGAAAGCATCACAGTGGGAGGCTGCAATGTAGTTTTCTCACTTTTGCATAGGTCAAAGTGAATAACCATAAAAAATTAAGAGGTCTTAGTGGTCTAAGCATGCCTTTTGGGACCACAGGGGTATGCCTGTACAAGCATTTCAGTTCAGATCAGGAATGAGCTTTGGACATGTATCTTCTGATCATTCCTTTATGTCCTCATGCTATGCTTTAGTTTGCTTTGAAAGTGGCCTCGGAGCACACTAAATTCCTTTTTGATGAAATTTAATTGGAGGGTCCACTCCAGAAACGTATGTGATGCACTCCAACAAGGGGTGTTCAGTCTGTGGCACTAGACCTCCCCAGTCCTGTCCAAAACATGTGGTGTGAATGTCAGATCCTCAGCACCACCTGATTTGCTCTGCAAAAGTGGAGTTCAAGATCCTTAGGACAGTGAGGAGGGTGCACATGCTACCCTGAACTTCACGAGAGCTGACTTTGGCCTCTTCAGGGATTTGCTTGGTAGATCACCATGGGATAAAGCCCTGGAGGGAAGAGGGGACCAAGAAAGTTGGTTAATATTCAGGGTTCATTTCCTCCAAGCTCAGGAGCGATGCGTCCCAACAAAGAGGAAGTCAGGCAAAAATGCCAGGAGGCCTGCATGGATGAACAAGTTGCTCCTGGACAAACTCAAACACAAAAAGGAAGCCTACAGAGTGTGGAAGCTAGGACAGGTAGCCTGGGAGGAATACAAAAAAAATTGTCGGAGCAGCCAGGGACCAGGTTAGGAAAGCCCTGAGAGAATTACAGCTGGCCAGGGATGTCAAGGGCAACAAGAAAGGCTTCCATAGGTATGTCAGTGGTTAAAGGAAGACTAGAGAAAACATGGGCCCTCTCTGGAAGGAAATGGGAGACCTGGTCACCTTGGACATGGAGAAGGCTGAGTTACTCAATGACTTTTTTTGCCTTGGTCTTCACTGGCAAGTACTATAGCCACGCTGCCCAACTCACACAATCCAAAGGCAGGGACTGGGAGAATGAAGTACTGCCCACTGTAGGAGAAGACCAGGTTTGAAACCATCTAAGGAACCTGAAGGTGCACAGGTCCATGGGATCTGATGAGGTATGTTCGCGGGTCCCGAGGGAACTGGTGGATGAAGTGGCTGAGCCACTATCCATCATATTTGAGCAGTCGTGGCAGTCCAGTGAAGCTCCCACTGACTGGAAAAGGGGAAACATAACCCCCATTTGTAAAAAGGGAAAAAAGGAAGACCCGGGGAACTATAGGCCGGTCAGTCTCACCTCTGTGCCTGGCAGCATCATGGAGAAGATCCTCCTGGAAACTATGCTAAGGCACATGGAAAATAAGGAGGTGATTGGTGACAGCCAACATGGCTTCACGAAGGGGAAATCATGCCTGACAAATTTGGTGGCCTTCTACGACAGGGTTACAGCATTGGTGGATAAGGGAAGAGCAACTGCTGTCATCTACCTGGACTTGTGCAAATCATTTGACTCTGTCCAACATGACATCCGTGTCTCTAAACTGGAGAGGCATGGATTTGACAGATGCACCACCCAGTGGATAAGGAATTGGCTGAATGGTCGCACTCAAAGACTTGCAGTCAATGGCTCAATGTCCAAGTGGAGACCAGTGACGAGTGGTGTTCCTCAGGGGTCAATATTGGGACCGGCACTGTTTAACATCTTTGTCATTGATATGGACAGTGGGATTGAGTGCACCCTCAGTAACGTGCAAATGATAGATCCTCATATGAGTTGCCTCCCCTTCCCATCAATAAAGACAACTCATGCGGTATCCCAATGACAAAAACAGCATAACTTAATAAAAGAATTGTAGGTTATGGAGCAATCAGCCATTACATTAAAATCAGTTTTGGAACTGTTTTTAGCTCATCCTACTTGAATTTACAGTAGTACAGAGGGGATAGGGGGAATTACAAATCTAATTGAAGCACTCTAGGAACTTGAGTGCCTCTAACTAAAAGCTGTAGCAAACAGTGGAGGACAGATGCTGAAGCGCTTCTAGTCTCTGTGTCCCAAACTAGTATCCTAGTGGCAGAGGGGGTAAATGCAGTGCTGAATTCTGGAGCTGAGTACATGACCTGAGCTTGGCCCCGCCAGTACGCGTTAGTGTGGGAGAGGCTTTGCACAGCATTACTGGTATCAACCCATTATGAAGGTCAGTCATAAGTTTCTCATAATTTCAGTAAAATATTTTGTAGAGCATTAAAATTTTTTCAGATGAAGTTTAATACAGGAATGGTAATGTTATTTAAGACAGGTGATGACAGTGTACCTAATAATTTCTACCTAATAGCGTGCCTTCTGGGATCACTTGGGACTGACATTATAGTTATTAATTCCTGGTTATAACACAGAAAGTAACATTGTTCTCAGGAAGCTTCATTACTGTGCTAGAGTGGAAGTATCATCTCTGTGGAGATTTATATCATTCGGGAAGATTAGGAATATGGAATGAAACAACTGGGGTAAAACACTGCACAAAGTAAATGTGCTTTTGCTATAAATTGGGAGATCATAAACTGTAAATGACAGATAAGTGTGGACTACCAGGGTGAAGTGACAAGGGGAAAAGTGAGTACAATTTTAGAATTACTGTAATTTGGTAGTGAGCTTTCCTGTGGAAAGCAGTCTGGAGCCCATGTGGGATATTGCACCTTGTCCTGGTTGCCAGTGTTGAAAAAGGAGATACTCAGACTGAAAGAGGTACAGATAGGCTCTCCGTTCTTTTACAGGTGTCTTTATACAAGCCATAAAAGAAAGCACAGAGTACTAAATGGCTGTGAACACGTAATCTGGAAAAAAGTTTGTATATGTTGACAGTGAGGTGCTAGTGCAACTTTCTGGGGTGAATAGCAGAGGCAGACCACTTACCAACATAAAGATGAAATGTGTTCAGCTTATAGGTGATTTATGGTTGAATGTATTAGATAAGATTGGACAGGTGCTTCCTTCTAAATATCTTTTTTTTGTGACCAAGTTACATGTGGAGAACTTCTCCACATAGCATGGAGCTTCTGAAATAACTTGCTGATAGATATCTAAATATCAGTGCATCTGTTGCCTGTTGTGATGTGATACTTCTTTATGAACTGAGCTGCTTTAGAAACAAGTCTCTCTCACTCTTAACACTGACACCTACAGAAGCAATATGTAGCTGTAGCTTCCAAATGCTACTGCGGTGAGATACTCTTAACATTTTATGAAGCCAGTGGGCTGACTGCCATTGATTTCACTGGTAATTGAAGCTTCTGAAAACAAATAAAGGGAAGCTGTTTTAGGAGGAACTCACTAATGTTAAATAATGCACTCTGAAATGTGCTTAAAAGAATTAGCTCCCCGCCCCCAAAAGAAATGACCTACTTTGAAGGGAAGTAAAACCCAAAGTGTTCCTCTAACTGGGGAAACCACAGGAAACTTGTTTTGAATATAAAGGGAAATTTCAGAGATTGGCTTGGAAAATGAAAGGTCAGCAAAAAAACCCAGTGAATTGCAATGTGAAAAGATTGGAGATTTAACAATTATTAGAGAAGCAAAAACTGTGACGGCAGTGCTGGGATGCAGCTCTAGGTAAATTCTTTAGAGAAGGTGCATCAGTACAGACACTAACAAGTTCAGCTAGATTAAGCACATCAAATTATAATTTAGTGGTTTGGGATGGGGGATGGAGGGTGTTCTTGGTACTGAATGCAAGGAGGACTGAAAAGTTGCTTGTGCCCTATTCGCTGTATGAAGGACATTAAATATGCTCTTTGTATTTAGAAGCTAAATATTATACACAGTTCAGTGGCATGCGTGGGCTTTCCTCCCCCCCCTCCCCCCCCATTTGTTAGTGGATTGTCAGTAAGATCTGTGAACATGTGTTACATTTCAGGTTTGGATACCAACTCCAAGAAATGCACCTGAAATCAGGGACATTACCTTCAACCACTCTCTGCAGATTGATTTGGCTCTTATGCTTTAGCATTTGCAGCTTGGTCTTGTTTTATATGCTAGACAACCTAATTGGTTGCTGGCATTCCCAAATTTCACAACTGCTGTATTCATCTGTGTACTAGAAAAATATAACAGAATACTGTTTGTGGAGAGCAAGAGGCAATTATAAAGATGAATATGTGCTTTCTGGCAGTTCAACAACATGTAAACTTTTAGTAACACAAAGAACAAATTGTATAGGTATATTGCCAGTTTAAACATGGTATAAATTTTCTATTTAAACTAATAATATTTGGGAGATGGACATAAGTTTTTTCTTTTTTTTTATTATTGTTCAGTCCTGACTTTCTTGGCTAGGGAGTGGATAAAGTCTGGCACAGATGGAAGATTTTTTGTGATTCTTTTGTTATGGCATGCTGGCTTACCATATTTGTGAGAGCATTCAGTATTTTCTATTCATTCATCAGCCTGCTTTGATCTCCTTTCACTTGTTATGGCAAAGATTAAACCTTTTATAAATTATTTTTTTTTCTGCCAAAAGTAATAGAGCACAAGAACAGGTAATAGGACTTATATGATGGCTCTGTGACTAATACAGCATCACAGGCTGCGACTAGTGCTTTTCTTCAAAATTTATAAAGTCTGTTAACATGTAAATCTAGAGAAACATATGTTATACAACACTATGATCTTTTACATTTTTCATATATCAGTTTTCTCTTGATTCCAGATTGACAGCTGGGCCAAGCCTCAAAACAGTAGCAGAAGATTATACCAACATAAGCTTGAAAAGTCTTCCATTTCCCACAGTGCTGAAAAGTTTGTGTCCTTGCATCCTAGCATGCTGTTTGTAGAAATGGCAGAAGCAGCACTGCTACAGGAAGAAAGTGGCTTCTGTTGCTACTTTGCTAACAGACCAAATAGACAATTGAAACAGCTCTATAACAGTGTTCTTGCACCAAATTAAGTCACTAGAGGTTATTAAATACAGAAAAATTAATGGAAAGGTCTATTGAGAATCTTGAACTAAGAAAACTTAGACAAAAATGCTTGTCCAAGGAAATAAGGTGTGGAAATGTCATGCTCAGTGAGTCTGCTTCAGCCCAGCCACTAGCAGAAATTGGGCACAGTCCCTGTTATGATTGTGTTACAGCAATCAGGAAATAACACAACACAAATAAACCAGAAAGCAGGAAAAAAAAACTTTTACCATTGGTCAAACTCTACTGTCCATACTATTCCTACATCCTCCAAAGGCCAAACCACACTCCTTGTCTCTGCTTCATCCAGGTTTCTCCCACATGCCTCAGAGCTATTTAACCACTTTGCTGTAGGATCACAGCTGCACATTGTCAAAGCAAGGTCACAACTGCATATTATCAATGTCAATCAACCCACTGTCTTCATTCCCCTACAATTCCCCCTTTTTGTTTTTTCAAAAGGTTGCTTCTTCATTACAAACATTCGACACATGGTGGGGTTGCAATTGCAGAAGGGCTGCAATGCCCACTTGCAATCTTCATTGGCAATTAAATGCAGCAAAGAAGCACGCCTTTATTTGTTTCTCCAGGTTTATATACCCTTTCCCCAGCTTCTCTGATTGATTATCCTTACACCTAACCTACTCAGCAACAACTATTGATTGGCTAAGATGTGTGGGTTTCAAGTTCTCAGCCAGCAGCTGACGTGTCACCCCATATCTGGCTCTAGTCTTGCTTCATATCCTGTTTTCTCTCCAAGTTTACTCTGTCAAGGTTGTGGCTCACTCTCTTTAAAGACACAGCTCTATTCCATCGTTGAAGCCTGAGCCGCCAGCAACCCAGTCTAATCCCTCTTTTCCCCCTTTTTGTTTTTCAACCAAAAAGGCCATGTTTATCATCTGTTGCAGGGCCCTTTGCAAACAACAAAACAAATATGGTATCATGAGCAAGATGGCACAGATTACAAACAGTCCTATGAGTCACATCTCAATCAATCCCATGAACCAAGACCCTAACCCCAAGTGACTTAACCGATCATCTAGAAACCCATAACTCTCCTGTAAATTCTTTGTTGCTTCCATTATTTCCTTGATCTATTTGTGAATCTATTTTGAATTTGTTTTTCAATCCATGCAACACATACCATCAAAGTCTTGACAGCCATGACCATGTGTTAGCAATAAATGGTTATGGTTTAATATAATGTTCTGTGAAGGCGCTAACAAACTTAATTTACCTATGGTATATTGCAGGAGCGGTCTGGAAACTAGGACCATGCGTGGCAATCAGTTAGCTGAGGGGAATGTGCTCGAGCTTGTCTAGACAACAATTAACATGATGAGGCATGTTTGCAGAGCACAGGGGAGTGGGAGACGGATGGCGCCAAGGAAAGGCAACACCTTGCTGTTAATTGCTGGTAGTTAACCACCAATCAGGGATTGCCTAGTATGCAATGCTTAGCTTCAAGAACCAATCTGTTTAAAACGCGCAGCTTCTGAAAGTGTATAAAAACGCGTGCTTCTGTACAATAAATTGACATTTGCTTGCATCACGCTGCGTCCCGTCTCTTCATTCGCCGCAAATTGGTGACCCCGACATGATGCGTTTAAGGATCTAACGTGAAGGGCTCTCGAATCGCCTATCTGAGCGACATGCAGCGAATCCCACAGAACTTTGAATGATCTGCTGAAAGGAAGCAGGAGCCGGCCAGAAATCCCTCCGGAGTTGAGAGGTGAGCTGTGGGAAATCCGTAATGGGGAATCAGGCTTCGTCCCCAGAAAGAGACGTATATGGACTCATAAAGGGTCTTCTAGTCAGATCAGGGAGTCCGTGCCTCAGTCTCCTCAAATGGTGACCCCTATGGTGGTGTTCCGAAGCCTTGGAAGAATAAGGACGGAAAAAAGACAGCTCGTGGAAGAGGGCTGCGTTCCGGAGGAGACGGCTTGGCTGAACGATCGTCTTGCTGTCTGGACCAGGCGGACAACCTAAACCCCCAGGATAACACCTGTATGCATCGAGACAGGTGAGCAGCCAAGAAACCTTAGAGACTTTGAAAGAATGAAAGTGTGTACATACAGCAGCCAATTGTATGATGCTGCCGCGGAGGGGAACTCCGTGTCGGGAATGCATTTAACATCTTGGTGGCAAATTCTGACTACTCTTTGCCAAGTGTGGACTAATTCTACTATCGGTGCTAAACCAGAGGAAGCTGTAAATTCCACCGACAGCGCGACTCTTCTCAAGACACCGTCAGCGATGGCGATTCCATCCACACCTCCTCTGCCCCCAAAGCTTCTGTCACTGATTGCAGCGACCCTCACAACACAGGACCAAGCACGGGAACAGGACAACTCGGACAATGATTTTATTGACACTGATAAACCTTTTGATCCAGGTCCTATAGATCTGGAAAAGGAGCTAGACCTTTTCCCCACCCCCTCGTCTCTCCTGATGCATTGATTGTATTTTTGGGGAGGGTGAAAGGGAGTCTGAGGGATTGGTGGCAGGAATGCAAGTGGGAAACACTTCAGTGATGGGTTTTGGGAGTCGCTAGGGCATGTTTAGTATTTTGTCAGACAAATCAACCTGCAGAGTGGCAGCCTGTGCAATACGAGGCTGTTAAAGGGTTAAGCAAAGCAGTGCGGGAAGGGAGGATTCATAATACATTTGCTATGTCCCTTCCTGAAGTGATGGCAGAGCCTTATAGCTCACACTGCATGATTGGAAGTTACTGCTTTGTATGGTACTAACTGATACAGTATATGATGTGGTTATCTGATTTTTGTGAGCTATGTGTTGTGGCCTTGACTGAAAACCTTAATCGGGGAATTTCTGTTAACTATGAGCAGTTAGCTGGAGCAACTAACTGTGCCGATTCTGTGACTCAGGCAAGGTATGCCAGGGACAACTGTTTGCAAATGAATGAGATGGCTATTAAGGCAGTCAGGATGTGGGAGTCTTGCCACAGTCTTGCAGGGTCCTAGAGAGTCACTAACTTTAATACTAACTTGATTGATTGGCTTCAGAATATTTTGCAACAAGTCGAACATCAGGAAGCTCAAGGGTTGCTTTTAAAACAACTGGCTGTGATAATGCCAATGAAAATTGTAAACGGGCAACTTTCACAATCGCAACCCCAACATGTGTCAAATGATTGTAATGCAGAACTCACAGCAGACTGTAATTCTCAGGCTGAGTTGTGGAATGCAGCATAACAGATTTTTGCTTCTCTAATCTCTTCTGTAAGAATAGTACACGCTTTTAACTTGCTTAGTAAATTAGGCTGCTAGCTTGCTAAACAAAGTAATACTACAAATACTGTTCTTTTTTTTTCCCGGCTTATTAACAGATGTTGATTCTGTCCATCACATGTTGCTACAGAACCGAGTTGCTATTGATTTTTATTATTAGCACAGGGACACAAGTGTGAAGACTTTGATAGGATGTGTTACGTGAATCTGAGTGACCACTCTGAATCAATCCACAAAAGTATACAAAACTCAAAAGCCTTAAAAGAAAGATCTGCAACAGAGCCAGGGGCGGGATGCCTTTGGTCTCTTCTCACGGCTGGGAAACTTTGGGCCATGACTCAAAAGTATTACAGGTTTTATTATAATTATCTTTAACCACCTTATTGATGTTTGCCTTATGTCTCCCATACCTTTTTTTCCTGTATTCAGTGTTAAGTTGATTGTAACATAAATCAGGTCATGGTCACCCAGCTACACACAACCTTTGCCTTGTCGCAATTAACAAGCAAAAAAGAGGAGGTTACAGAATGTCTGAAGAGAGATGTAGGAGAGGAAACTGGAGAATATTTGACCTAACAAGAGATGAGAGAACAGCTGGGTATTGTGAAGGAGAGTAGGAAAGATAAACATGGTTATCTAGTGTTTAATAGGTGTCTGCATGCTTGTAGAGATATATAGCTATGTAACTGCATGAATGATTTCTGCCCCGAGCCTGGTGGAGCATACAGCTGCGGTTTGTCCGGGCTCAGAGATGTAAATAGGGGCTTCTCTGTTATGGTAAAAGTGTTTCTCTTTGCATAAAAAAGAGAGGGAATGAAGGGAATGACCCCAGAGGTATGTTCAGAGAAGGCATGCGATGTTTGGAACTTTTTGACTGAACCAGTTCTTGTTTGGTGTGCCCTTCCATCTATGTATAATGTTAATCCAAAAGAAGCTGATATTGTTCACACTTTGTCGATAATTGTCTTTCTGTAGATACTAATGTAGTAGGAGGCTATGATGGGAACGTGTCGCAGCGGTTCTTCTCTTATCCAGAGTAACAGCAGGGAAAGCATTAAAGAGTTAAATCACCTTGTTTGGTAGGCAGTTCAGAATGTGAGTCAAAATTGCCACTGCTTTTTGTCCTTGGTTCAAGGACATGGCTGTGAGGATTTGGATGGTATGTGCTGCGTGGATTTTAGGCGCCCCATTGCAGCAACATGTTATCAAAATCTGAGAAAATTTCAGCCTTTTTGGCATCCATTCACTCAATTGGCAGTATTGTTTGTTTGCTATTGCCTTGGTTGCTGTCATGTTTGCAAGGGCCCTGCAGAACATGGCAAACCTGGTACTAGCTGTTCAAAAACAAAAAAGGGAAATTGTAAAACTGTACGGAACAAGGACAGTGGGTTATTTTGACATTGATAATATGTCTTAGTTGGTTTTTTATTTGTTCTATTACTTGTGCCTTGTTTTTGCTCGGTTTCAGGGGTTCTTTTGTGCAACAGGAAGGGGGAGATGCAGGAGCAGGCTGGAAACTAGGACCATGCGTGGCAATCAGCTGAGGGGAATGTGCTCGAGCTTGTCTAGACAACAATTAACATGATGAGGCATGTTTACAGAGCACAGGGGAGTGGGAGACTGATGGCGCCAAGGAAAGGCAACACCTTGCTGTTAATTGCTGGTAGTTAACCACCAATCAGGGATTGCCTAGTATGCAAGGCTTAGCTTCAAGAACCAATCTGTTTAAAACGCGCAGCTTCTGAAAGTGTATAAAAACGCGTGCTTCTGTACAATAAATTGACATTTGCTTGCATCAAGCTGCGTCCCATCTCTTCATTCACCGCAGTATATGGTCCTCCCACTTTCCTGCTGGGTAGCCCTGGCCAAGCCCTATCTCCACAAATTAGAAATAAACTTTTTGGTAGTTGCCTAGGCAGGGCCACATCTGGGGCAGGTTGTGTACAATTATGCCCTACAGACACACACCAGTTTGATTCATTTCTCCACAAGTGATTGTCAAGTGTGACATTTTTCACTCCCACCCCATTGTGCCAATGAATAGCTGCTTTATGTGTGAAATTAAAAAAACCCGCAGAATTCCACCCCTAAAGTCCCTAGAATATCAAGTTCTTAGGTTTCCAGAGGACTGACAAACTATCATCCCAGACATCCCACCACTGGGCACATTGTCATAGTTTTACACTTGTTCTATCTCAATGTTGACGGTTTTTCCATTATCCACTGACTCTCTACCCGTTTGATGGAACCCCAATTCCTGCACTGCTTTTCCACTGATCCGCCAGACCCCCTTTCACCCTCCCCCAAAATACAATCAAGTCATCGGGGGGGGGGGATGTCTGGTTCCTTTTTCAGATCTATAGGACATAGTTCTGTGGGAAGCTAAAAATCCCTCCACTTATAGCAGGTAGAGCTATGGAGCTATGATTGTATGTTTCAGCTAGTTGTAGACTTTTCTTCACTGTCTTTCTTAATACAAACACACACTTCTCTGCTTCATCTTTCCTCCACCTGTATTACTGTTTTCTTGCTGTTCTTTCAGCCATTCTGAGTGCTCTTCCAGCCTGATTAGATACTTAAAGTCTCATTTTTTACTGGCAGCAAAAAAGGGTTCTCATTCTTTGAAATATGACTCTGCTCCTGGTTTTCTAATTACCACATGATTATAATGCAGGCCAGACAGAATTTGCTCAACTAATGTGACTCCCTCCAGCACTTCTCAGCCCACTGTACTTTCACACCTTTGTTCTGTAAACCACCCCAAACGTTGGCCTTCTCTTTCTCAAAAAAAGATTATGACCCCCATGGGCTTTCCTCCAATGACCTTTTGTACTTGCATGTTTTCATCTACAAAGCTATAAAGTTCTTCAAAAGTTTTTGCTGCTGCTTGAGAACATATGCAAACCCACAACAATTAGTCCTCAATGGTTCACCTCTCCCAATGTCTGTTACATGACCCAGATCACAGGCTCTCCCCATCTATCTCAGCTACATTGGGCACCACCATTACTGCTCATTACTTGTGGCCTCATATAAACTTCAAATGTCCAAATCAGTTTGCCCCACATTGGGCACCAATTGTTGCAATTGAGCTACAGCAGTCAGGAAATAATACAACACAAATAAATCAGAAAGCAGTAAAAAGCTTTACCATTGGTCAAGCTCTACTGTCCATGCTGTTTCTACATCCTCCAGAGACCAGACCACACTCCTCCTTGTCTCTGCTTCATCAAGGTTTTTCTCCCACCCTCCTCAGAGCTATTTAACCACTTTGCTGTAGGATCACAGCTGCACATTGTCAAAGCAAGGCCACAACTGCATATTATCAATGTCAATCAACCCACTGTCTTCATTCCTCTACAAGTCCCAAGGGAAGGATGTGTGCCTACACAATGTCATTTGGATGAGGGGAAATGGAGGAAGCTTGTGTGCAGAGAGGAGGACACAGTTGTGATTCCTGCCTGCACATCTCCCCCTGGCTGTACCTCAGTGAGGAATCCACACTGTCCCTGCAGCACACACCGCTGGGGCGCCTGGGAGAGTGATACTTGGGAAGCACAAATGGAAGGGTTTATTCAGACAAAATACAGGTCAGGGAAATAAAAACTAGTAAATGCTAGAGGAAAGGAACCAAGTGAAGCAGAGGGAAGTTTGGTTGTTTGGTTTTTTTAAAGTAAAACTTGATCTTCTTTACTGGTAGACTGAATCTTATGCTTTAGGCAAGGAGAAGTGCAGAGGTTAGAAATGTGCGTGTAATGTACTGTTGCTGGTAAGGAAAGCACCACAGATGCAAAAGCAGTGCTGCCCAGCAGTGCCAACAGCTCTGCAAGTCCCCCCCATGTGCTATGCTTTGCCTGAGTTTCAACTAGTCTCTTCCTCTGCATGTTGTATTAGAGTACATAGATTTGCTGTTACCTTCCATGATGCTTCCCTGTAGCCTCTCTTTTTGCTTCATTTTAACTAGATATGAATGTTTAGGCAGACTTTGCAATAAAAGATATATTAACAATATACATCTGTTGCTTGCACTGTTAGGTGAGGGAATTTGGAATACCAGTTAATGTTTTAGTTCCTTTCTCTCCCTCAGCAGGTCCTAAGAGGCTTAGGCTATATAAAAACATTAACTTTTGATAACTGTCAAATTGTGACTGAAATGGCTGAAACCGAAGTTTGAAACAATCGATGGAGGAGAAAACTGGGGTGGATTAGGGAGATTGGGAGATTTAGGAAAGGAAAAGGTAGAAACCCAGACAAGAGCAGATGTATAAGGACCATGCTGCATTTCACTCCTAAGCAAGTGCCTAGCAGCAGCAGTGCATTCATGGACTACTCCAGGACAATTGGCTTGTGCTTTTGGAGCTGTATATAGCCCTTGGGCTCCTGTGGGGTGGCTCAGGGAGGGTGCTTGTCATGGTTTAACCCTGGCTGGTAATTAAATACCATGCAGCCACTCACTCGCTCCCTCCTCACCCAGAGGGATAGGGAGGAGAGTTGGAAAGGAATGTAAAACTCAAGGGTTCAGATAAGAACAATTTAATAATTGAAATAGAATAAAAATGAAAGAACAATAATAACAACAATGACAACAACAGTTATAATGGAAAGGGAAAGAATAACATCCCGAAGGAAAGGAAGAAAGGAACAGTTGGTACACAATACAACTGCTCACCACCTACCACCCAACCAATGCCCAGACAGTCCCCCAGAAAATGATCTGCCTGCTCCAGCCAACCACCCAGGTTTATATACCAGGCATGACATCCCATGGTATGGAATACCTCTTTGGCTAGTTTGGGTCAGCTGACCTGGCTGTGTCCCATTCCTTGTGCCCCTCCAGCCTTCTTGCTAACAAGGCCTGAGGAACTGAAAAGTATCACATCAAAACCAAAACATAGCACCATACTAGCTCCTAAGAAGATAATTAACTCCATCCCAGTTGAAACCAGGATAGTGCTGAAGTGCAGTCTCTGGGGGGGTGACTCAGAGGTAGCAGGTGGGACATGCTGGTGTTGGAGGAGTGGATTTGTCTAATGGTGCTACAGGAGGAGGCATGTACTGTGGTATGTGGATGTGAGAATGTACTCGTTCTACAGAGCTGCTGGGGAGCTGTATTGGTGCACAGGTGTGTGCACAGGTGAGCTTGGTGAGACTGAGGATGGCCTGGTAGAGACACCTGCAGGAGCTGCTGTGGGTGTGTGTGGGCTGCAGGCTACAAACAAGTTAAAATTGTGTGGTGTTCAGGGAGTTTATGGAAAGATTAAGTACAGTTGTAATGAAAATACTTTTTGCTGGGTGTATAAAGCTTTTTATTTCCATTTTTTTTTCCTTTGGGGAGATAACAAATTATTATTTAAGTTTCCTTTTTTACCGTATTGCTTGTGTTTTCCTCTCAAATGCAATGGAGTAAGGGGTTGCTTGTTTGTGCTATGGCTCATTAAGGGAGGGTGTTGGGGAGCAGTTGCATTGGATTAGTGTTCTTTAGAAACCCCAATTCTTGGTACTCTTAGGACAAAGTATAGATGTGAAATCAGTGTGAACATGCACTTTTATATCGGTGCATGGCTGCTCTTCTGATTGCTTCTTGCATGTGTAGGAAATATGATAAAGTATGATAGATTACATTTTAAAATACACTATATTTGAGAGGGAAAATTCTTATTCCTACTGAAATGTTATTGGTTTTATTGTAGTTTATGGGGGCTTGCTGGCTTTGGATCTTTCACTAGAGAAGTCAGAGCAAGGGCAACTCCAGCTTAACAGTCTGTGTTAGCAATTGGTTTTAAAATGATGGTTTGTATTAAACTGCAGGCAATTTAATTTTACTTGAATTACCAACTGGTTGAATGACCATAAGAAGTGGCTATCAGAATACAATTTTAGGGGGCTTCCCTCCTATGTTGTGACACTTAATGTTGTATCAGCCTAGAAGGGAGACAAGTCTTTGTGGAGTGCACCTCAGGAAACATTCCCACCTGTGGTAGACTCTCTTAAGTGGTGTAGTTTTTTTTATGGTATTTTATTTACTTACCATTTAGTTTTCTGTTCATTGAGGTTTTTAACTTATGCACTGACTGTCCTGTTAGAGCCTTTGCTAGTGGATCAAATCTGAGCTAGTTTATGGTATGTGGCCAGGAATGATCTTCTATTTTTTTTTTATTATTTTTTTTAACCCCTCTTCTTCTTGCCTCTATCTGCATTTCTCAGTGCAGGCATTAAAATAACTTCGTAACTTCTGGAAAATTTTCCCATCTGTTAATTGATCTTTTGTGTTTCCTTTTTAGGCCGAATTCACCAAGCTATGGTAACGTCCCTAAATGAAGATAATGAAAGTGTAACTGTTGAATGGATTGAGAATGGAGATACTAAAGGCAAAGAGGTAAACATAATTATTTTAGAACTTTTCTCTTTTAAAAAATATGTAGTTTATATGGATATTTGGATTTTGCACTGGAAACAAAGAGAAAATATAAATCTTAATTTACTTGATGATTCTTTGGTTACAGACTGTTTTGAATAGGAGATACTGGGCAAATGCTGGTATCTGTTGTATTAAATTTGACTTCCTGAGCTCTGTGTCATAGCTTTCAAATAGTGCTTTTCATCTTTTAATTTTGAACCAGATTACAAAGGTTGACCTTGTTACTCCTTTTTACAAGTAGAAAAATCAAGTTTTTGAGAGGGAGAATGACTTGCAGTTCAGACAAGAAACCAGTGGTAGCTGGATTAGAAATCTTTTTGTGTTTGTATTATTGAAGGATTGAACTGCTAGTTTGTTTGTTTATTTTAGGCAGCAACTTTTCAGCCTTGCTTTCCTTAAGGAATTGTGTCTGTGTGTGTGACCCAGTTATACTTTGCTATCCCCTCTTCCTGTAAATTTTGGAACACGTTAGCCAGTTTCAGCTGAGATTTGGAGAAGCAGCTCAGAAATAATTACACTTCACCAGTTTTGTCAAATAACAGGGGGGAAAAAAATTGTGAGAATGTCCTGGTGATCTCATCAGCTGACCTCATCCCTCTGGACACAGAACCTGTACGGTAGTGAGGCCTTTGAAAGGCCTAGCCAGAGGAAATGGCAGTTTATAGAGACCAAATCTATTTAAGATTTTTAGGAAACCAAGTTTCAATAGATCTGAAACCAGCTATTTTTAAGATCCTACCCCTCCCCCCCCCTTACATTTTACAGCATTTTGAATGAGGAACACTTACGGGGGGGGAAGCAGGATAAATTCAACATGGCTTCAACTGCACTTTTATTTTTTGAGTGGTTGTAATTCATCTGTTTCTTTTGCACTGTCTGGGAAATTTCAAATAATTGAGATCTCTTTCTTTTTATGTTACAGAATGTCTTTTATATTCTGCAGTAATTGTCAAATTACCACAGTAATACTAGCTACTTCTGTATGAATTTAATCACTTTAAAAAATTATGAATATCTATTGGTCATTTTTAATTAATCCCTTTTCTGAAGGGTGTGTTTGCACCTAATAAAAAGACCAAAGTTTATACTGTTTTTAGTGAACATAAAATAAGATCATTCAGGTTATAGAATTAACAAATTGTGGGGTAAAGCCACTAAATATATTTTTTTAGTTTAAAACATAACACAAGAAATGGAGAGGGTGAATATTTTTCTAAGACTCATAAATGCGTTATATATTCTTTTACACAGATTGACTTGGAGAGCATATTTTCACTTAACCCAGATCTTGCACCTGATGAAGATATTGAACCTAGTCCAGAGATGCCACCACTACCTATTCCAGCAGCCAAAGTAAACAAAACTGTGAAGGTTGGTAATACCTATGCAACATGCTCAAATTAAACTTATAGTACTCCTATACATGTTTGTATGTTTGAATTTTTAAATCTAACTTTTGTGTCTGTGTAGCTATTTGATAACTGTGTTCCTTTCTTTTTCCTATGGTGAATAGGGGTTTCTAAAAAATTTTCTGAGAACAGGTTTGGCAGAGAGGGAGTTGGGGATTAATATTTATATAACTAAATATATCTCAAGGAAAAAATATAGAAAAGGTTTTGCAGGTTGTTTTGAAACAGTACTCATAGTTCAAGCAGTCTTCACCCTAGGATCTTCAGGGAAGGATTTGGCAGCAATCACTTCTCTATTGCTGATGTTGTGTTATTTTTATTCACTGGAAAGAAGCACAGGTGGGGCTGCAGTTTGTTTTCAATAATAAGGTGATCAAATAATAGAGATTTCTTTCTTTATAGAGTCGACGAACTGTGGCACCTATTAAGAATGACACTCCTGCCAGAGATAACAGAGGTAAATATTATCTCTTTCCATTTCAAGGAAGTAAAAAATATGGGAACGTTTTAATCTCATGCTCATCTAACATTCCTTAATAGTTCTTCATTTCTAATTTGGTATGTATGCATGTGACATGTAAAAGACATGGTACATCATTCCTGGATTACTCCTATGTATATTTAGGAATGCATACTGTATGAATAGTATTTATATTTAAATTTAAGCAATGTAGCATTAGGAAAATTAAGCTGAAAGAACTGAAGATGCAAAAATTCAAAGTTAATTAATTATACTACATTATATGTGGACTTTTCCAAGTTAAAGCATCCTCAGTTTGCTTCAGCTTGAGTGTTTCAATATATGTTAAGTAGTGCACTTAAAATTCTTATGCCTTCAATTTTTTAGTTTTGTTTTCTAACAGTCTGTGTGTAAACATTAATTCAAAGAGTACTTAAACCCTACAGGTTATTTCTTGCTCTATGGTTAATAGTGAAAAATCTACAAAAATGCTGAAGTATCACAGGAGGACAAGTGAAAAGTGTGTATTGGATGAATACAGATGTAATACATCTAATAACATGAGAAAAAATAGTTATTGCTTATTGTTTTCATTTTCTCTCCTGCATTAAAGTTAACTTGTACTGATGATGTTGATGATTCTTCTTCCAAACATTAATCTACTGTAATTAATTCAGACTAGATTCCATTCTGTCTGTTTAAACCTGAAACACAAGTGGGTTTGCATATCTTTACAAATGTTTAGATTCTTCTGATGGACAATTGGGATCACTTCCTCTTCTGCCATTTGCCTCTGGGGATGTTAAATCAGAAATCTCATGAGAGGATAATTTTTTTTCAAACTAATATGGTTTAAATTTGAGACATCTTATTGATGGGCTCTCCTCACATCTATACATGTTGTCATTTGTAGTAAATGGTCTGTTTGGTATGAAATAACCCTGTAGCTTGTATTTTAATAGGTCCTGTGCATCTTACTCTTTACAGTCAGCCTAAGTATTTGTTCTTTGTTGGCCTTGTAATTAAAGTTTTCTCAGCACACTGTCTTGTTTCGTGTAGTTAATTCATGCTGTAAACTAGATCTCCTATCATATTTGGAATGATCTGGGGATTTGTCTTGTTTATCCCATTTGATACCTGTTTCCATAGTTGTCTCCGTGTTGCACAGCGTGCTGGCTTTCATTTGGAATGTCATCTCTAGGCTACCAAATAAAGTTGTTACCTTCACTTTCATACTCCTCTGGCAGACCTTATTAGGAACATGCATAGGAAACTGGCCAGCTGAAGCAGAGCTGCTTGAAGCAACTCTTTAAAAAACAACTTAAAACATTCAGCTCTACCAAAGAGGCTTGCATGCATGCCACTCCCACTGCATTTACTGGGAACAGACATCAATCTGCATCTTGAGAAGTTGGCATCCTTATCACATATCGAATGAATAAGTTTAGGTAGACATACTGATTGTATCTGTATCCCTTTCAGCATAGTGACAAAAAGGTTTGTTTCTTCCACTCATAGGTTGAGTTGCACTTTGCTGCCTTTTATTTGTATCCCTCTACTTGTCCACAGGTTGTTACAGAATGGTCCCACCCCATTGAATCTACATCTAGAGAATATGAAACAATGGGTCCATTTTTTTCTTACTGGGTTTTTGGGTATAATTACAATATAAATAAAATTTCAACACTTTAAACTTCAAAACTGCATATCTCCAAGTACATACTTCATTCTATGCACATCAATTCTACTAATTCTGTAGTAGAGTATTTAAAAATATGCATGTGCAGCATTGGTACTTAATAATTATGTTTTGTTGTTGTATAACACTAGGATAAAAAAGCTGCATACCTAATGTCTTCATTAATAGACTTTCTATATGTATGGCTCCCCCTTTCCCCAATAAATTGTTGTATCTTGAAAGGGGCCTCATTTTATCTTGCCATAATAAAGTATTTCAGAATCGGAATTGTTACTCTTCTATATCTAGATGAACTTTGATTTTTTTTTTTTTTTTTTTTTTTTTGCAGTGGTTGGTTCTGCACGCATGCGTCTTACTCAGCTTCCTGAACAGTCTTCCTCCTCACAACAGAATGGTAGTGTTTCAGATATATCTCCGGTTCAAGCTGCAAAAAAGGAATTTGGACCTCCTTGTATGTAAACTGTGTATCAAGGATTCATTCATTCTGGGCATTACATGTACATTCTTTTGGATTATATTGTTGTCCATAAATGAGAAATGGTCTATATATGCAGTTGCCTGTAGGCTTCCTCATGAACTTTTTCAGAGTGCTGTGGCTAAACAGATGTTCACTTTTATCATAGTTATTCTAATATTTGGAATTTGGTTTTCCTCTAACTTTTTTTTAACCATGGTGGTGTGTGTGTTTTATGTTTTTGTTTTTTTTTTTTAATTTGACTGGGCTTTCTTTTAATTCAGACCAAGAGATCACATGTATCCAAATATCATCACATGTCCAAATATATTTTGGGGGTCATTGTCCTTATATTTTCAGTTGTGCAATTATTGTCCCATTTCCATGATTTTTTCTAATTTATTTATTCTATAATTTTTTTAAATTACTGTAATTATTCTGTACTAATACTGATTTGCTTTAAAAGACAGTTGATATAAATAAATGCATTCTAATTATTCATAAATTAGTAGAAATGTTATAGTGTAAATACTAAATTCATGCAACAATATTTTTAAATTACATCGTTTTCTTTAAGCACGTAGAAAATCTAACTGTGTAAAAGAGGTTGAAAAATTGCAAGAGAAACGTGAAAAGAGAAGGTTACAGCAGCAGGAACTTAGAGAAAAAAGAGCTCAGGTTAGTATTTTTAGCTCGGATGGAAAACATGTCAGGAAGATAAGATGTTTGCAAAATTATTGTGCTTTTTTTAAGTCTCCCATATTTTTAATGAACTTTAATCTTGAAATTAAATGTTTTCATCCTGTATATAATTTTGATAAATATTTTGGCGCGTGGTTGCATTGCTCTGATAACAATTTCTTTAGACAGTTTTTCCCCTTTTTCTTCCTACAGAAATAATTGCTTATCTTTCTGTATGTTATTTAAAAATCAAGTACTGACGATGGCTATTTCTTAAGGAAAATATATTGATGAAAATAATCAAATCTTTGGCTTTAAGATAGGGCTGTTATTCTGCAGGAAGTATTGCAACATTATGATAAATTGTTCTTTATTATCTTTGATGTTTCATAGGAGATCTTTCTGAGGCCCATGTTTGAACAGTGATACTTTTTTCTCCCTTTACACCTATCTATGCATTTCTAATTTAGTTTTGCATCATGCAAACAGCTTGGCAGCAAGTTGTTAGATGCTTGTGTGAAAGAAATGAAGTTAATCATTTGAGAAAATCTTTTAATATTAAATGACTTTCTGTCACAGTAGTGTAAAAGCTTTTACACTACTAGTAACGTAATCTTGTTGGCAGGCCTATGTGTATGTGTTAGTCTATCGAAAGAGATACTACCAATTTGCTGTTGACATGAGAAGTACCACCACCAAATAAATAATGCAGACAATTTACTTAATGGTTTAATGATGCTTCTAAGTTGACCTAAAATCACTTATATTGAATTCATGTTCTCTAATTTCCATACACTTAAACAAATGCAAAATACTACTGTGGCTTTGTGTGAGGAGCAAATATATTTTGTTTTATATATTTATATTTATATATATATTTTATATATATATATTTATATATTAAAATTCTTTGATGTGGTACTATACCTAAAATTTTCTTTTTATCACTTCTGTGATGACTCCCTTTGCATCTGAGTCAAACTTCTGTATGAGAAAGCTCTGTTTTTCTTGGTGACTTGTATGTATCTATGCTTCATGTTTCTTTGTGTATTCTGTTGCTGTAAAACGCAGCAATAATTAGCCAAACACTGGCTTCTGGTGGGCAAGACCTTTAATATTCTACAAACTCTGTATAGGCAAATACCTCTTCCATAATAAGCAATACCCCTTTCAGAATGTTAGAAGAAAATGTTTTAGCAGGAATACACTTTGTATGGACTTACTGTAAGTAGATTTTAGTTCACTGTAGTTAGGGTGAAAAACTTAAAGGTACGGTCAACTTCTGATTGCCGTGGCACAGTTTTGTCTGAGGTGTGGATCAGCTGTGTCATGGGTGTAGAGACACGAGCTGGCTCCATTTCAGCTTAACCCCAATGCAGTGCTTTCTGAAAGTGCCTATGCTATTTCCACAGCTAGATATGATCCAGGAGTTTTAGCTCATTTGTGGGAAGCCATGCAAAGCTTAATAAGGTCTGAGTACCAGAGCTGGCTATGCATGGCATCAGCAGCATGTCCTGAAATGGGGTAAAAACTGACAGTCACAGGGAGAAGTGACAAGAAGGACATTTGAGCAATTCTGCAGAGAACCAGCTCAGCTGACAGTAGGCTCAGTAGCTCAGGCTTTGTGAGGTTAGAGGGTCTCCATGCATGGTCTCTTACATGTCTGTTTGCTCTGATACTGATGGTTCCAGGTTTAGGGACAGGAGGTCTTGTGAGCCTAGATGTAGCCTATTGTGTATCATTGGGATTGCTTCTGCTTTTTTGGGGGTGAGATGGGGTGGTCTAGGATTGTTAGAAGAGTTTCCAATGCATCCAAGTAACTGTAGAAGTTAACTCAGAACCAGCAAGTAGGATCAGTCTCCTTTAACCAACTCTGATCCAGCACAGTTGTGTTTAGAGCAGCTGGGGCACCTGCACTGTCCTCTGCAGTGTGTTTTGTACCTGTATAATAGAGTGTATCCATTTGTCTGTTGGACTGCCTTATTTCAGATTAAGAAGTGTTGACTATATGTGCCATGTGTTGTGCAATTGTTCTGCTGTGTTTCTTTAATGTGAAAATTCTGGCAAAAGGCAGGATTCATTACTTTCTTGAGTAGATTTTTAATGAGTCATCACTTAGAAATATATATAAAATAGAAAATACTTTTTACTATATACTTCTATTATACCAACCAAAAATATGTAATAGAAAGCATGTAATTGTTTTGTTTTATGATCAGTAAGTTAGCTACACCAGAATGGAAAAAAAACTTGCAGTTGAAATATTTATGGTGTTTTGTAGAAAAATTAACATTTCAGTTAGTGTTGGTTTTTTAACAAGTAAATTTAGAAGATATTGAAATTAGTTCATTTCAGGAAAAAAAAGTATATTAGAAATTCTGTTGCTTACTTCCCTAGGAGGTTGATGCTACAAACCCAAATTATGAAATTATGTGTATGATAAGAGATTTCAGGGGAAGTTTGGATTATAGACCACTGACAACTACAGATCCTGTAAGTACCCCAGTGATGTGGAAATTTTTTATCATTCTGAGTTTTACTGTGTTTCCAATTTTTTCAATGTATGAATATCCTTCTGCCTGTAAACATAAAAAATGAATAACTTAAAATTTATTAGTATTCTTTATAACGGGGGGTTCAATCATTTTTTATGTCACTTAAATATATTTTGACAATAATACCAACATGTACTAATTAGCCTCCATATTGTAGATTTTCCTGGGGTGCTAAGGGATGTGCACACAAAACCATTAAGCTATTCTGAAAATCCCTGTTGAGTATAAAAATTAATATTTGATCTTTGAAGGTGATGAGGGCCTTTGATTTGCAGAGAAGTCAGAGGAGCAGAATCCTTAAATTATGAAGATTATCAGATCTCTGTGGAAATCATAGAATGGTTTGGGTTGGAAGGGACCTTAAATATCATCTAGTTCCAAACCCCCTGCTATGGGCAGGGACACCTTCCATTAGAACAGGTTGCTTAAAGCTCCATCCAACCTGACCTTGAACACTTCTCCAGGAAACCTGTTCCAGTGTCTCACCACCCTCACAGTAAAGTTCTTCCTAATACCTAATCTAAATCTACCGTCTTTCAGCTTAAAGCCATCCCTCTCATCCTATCACCACATACCCTGGAGCCTTCTCTTCTCCAGGCTGAAAAACTCTCTCAGCCTGTCTTCATAGGAGAGGTGCTCCAGCTCTGTGATCGTCTTTGTGGCCCTCCTCTGGACTTGCTTGAGCAGGTCCATGTCCTTCTTATGTTGGGGACCCCAGAGCTGAACGCAGTACTGCAGGTGGGCTCTCACGAGAGCCAAGTAGAGGGGCAGAATCACCTCCCTTGACCTGCTGGCTACACATCTTTTGATGCAGCCCAGGATGCAATTGGCTTTCTGGGCTGCAAGTGCGCATTGCCGGGCCATTTTGAGCTTCTCTACCAACACTCCCAAGTCCTTCTCCCCAGGGCTGCTCTCAATCCATTCTCCGCCCAGCCTGTATTTGTGCTTGGGATTGCTCTGATCCACGTGCAGGACCACAATTGCACTTGGCCTTGTTGAACTTCATGAGGTTTGCATGGGCCCACCTCTCAAGCCTGTCAAGGTCCCTCTGGGTGGCATTCCTTTCCTCCAGTGTTTTGTAGAAGGCCACCAAATTTGTCAGGCATGATTTCCCCTTCGTGAAGCCATGTTGGCTGTCACCAATCACCTCCTTATTTTCCATGTGCCTTAGCATAGTTTCCAGGAGGATCTTCTCCATGATGCTGCCAGGCACAGAGGTGAGACTGACCGGCCTATAGTTCCACGGGTCTTCCTTTTTTCCCTTTTTACAAATGGGGGTTATGTTTCCCCTTTTCCAGTCAGTGGGAGCTTCACTGGACTGCCACGACTGCTCAAATATGATGGATAGTGGCTCAGCCACTTCATCCACCAGTTCCCTCGGGACCCGCGAACATACCTCATCAGGTCCCATGGACCTGTGCACCTTCAGGTTCCTTAGATGGTTTCAAACCTGGTCTTCTCCTACAGTGGGCAGTACTTCATTCTCCCAGTCCCTGCCTTTGGATTGTGTGAGTTGGGCAGCGTGGCTATAGTACTTGCCAGTGAAGACCAAGGCAAAAAAAGTCATTGAGTAACTCAGCCTTCTCCATGTTGGTTTTAGCCATGTCTCCTGTTGTTCATTGGAGGGTACAAGTTCTTTCATCTTCCTTTGTTGTCCAATGTGCCTGAAGAAACCCTTTTTGCTATTTTTCACATCCCTAGCTCAGCTCCAGCTGTGCTTTGGCTTTCCTGATCCCCTCTGTGGACTCCTGGGCCATATCCCTATAATGTCCCCAGGATTTGTATCCCTGCCTCCATTGCCGATGGATTTTGTTATTTTGTTTTAGTTTGGCTAAGAGATCTTGACTTAGCCAAGCTGGCCTCCTGCCTATCTTTTTGCACATTGGGATTGAGAACTCCTGCGCCCTAAGAAAATATTTTCTAGCTCTCATTTACTCCTTTACCTTTGAGGGCAGTTTCCCAAGGGATTCCATGCACCAGTACAGCCAAAAGTTTACTGTTCTGAGTGTTACCAAGATCTCGGAATGAAGAACTTATCAACACCAATGTGATGTAGATAAGCAGACACTTCTTTATTGATGGCCAGGTGCGTGAGTGAGTCTTCTCACGATCAACACACACCAAGTTTCAAAATCAGACACCATATATAAACTTATTCATGCATATTCATTAAGTATTCATGCATAATCATAATATTTCCCGTAAATCATTAACATATTCTCCTCCTATATCCGATTCTGCACAGTAGAGCTTAGAAAGGTCCAGAAATGGGTCTGGGGTACGATTTGGGTAGGTGGTATATGAGTCGGTGGTCGCGATCTCCCCCTGCCGGAATTACCTTTTACTAAAGTTCACGGTTTCTTGGCAGGTAACTACAAGTTGTTCCAGTCTACTCTCCCCAGTTCCCATTAATTCTATATTCTGACATTTCAATACACTTTCTACATACAGAAGTCTAGTCAAATACAACGAAATCTGTAAAATCCCAAATTTTTTACCTAAGTTTTAAACAATGATTCTAGCCCATTCTTCTGGCCTTGCTACAGGGCTGTACAAAGGATTTTCTAGCAGCTTTTGCTGTGCAACTACAAGTTTCATTAAAATATATTTCTTATTCCAAATGATTTTTTTAAAATCAAATAAAGTCAATTAATTCTAATTTATTAGCAGATCTGTAACATGAGGTTTAGGATCTTGACTCTACTTTTTACCTGTCCTGTACCTCTGAAGATTGAGAATTCTACCAGTGCATGATCAAAGAGATTGTGACAATTTCTGACAATAACATATCTACCCTGATACAGCTAGATTTGCTTGCAGTGTTCCAAGATGTGGAATCTTCATCTGCATGATCAGATCACTGTCTGCAGGGGGGTTTATTGATGTATGGTTCTCCCTTTTGGGTTCTTGGTTATTGTTCAGACACAAGGGGCTTTTACACGTTCGTATGACTCGCTGTCTTGGAAATTTCTCTTTGTTTAAGCAATTGGTTAATTAATTCAAGAATAGAAGTAACATATCATATAACAGGAATTGGGGTATATTTTACTTTATATTGTTTTCTTTATAGATTGATGAGCACAGGATATGTGTTTGTGTACGAAAACGTCCACTCAATAAAAAAGGTATGGCCATTTAAGATTTTGCCAATTTTTTTTGGCTGAAAAGCTTCTTCTGATAGTAATGTTATTTGTATTAAAGAGATCTAGAAATACTGATCAAAAGTGAAATTGTTATGCTAGACAATATGTGTGAGGGACCCAGAAAATTCATAACTTGTCATAATCCGGATAAAGATGGGGAGAAAAGTTGTTTAACTGTCACCATTTTATGTACTGGGAGCTGAGGCACAGAGAGACTGTAATGTTTTCCCAAGGTCATCTAGGATGTATTTAGTTCATCTGGGAATTAATTCTATTGTAATTTCTTCAGTATTCTTACATTGTGTTAGGATGTCGTGGTTTAACCCCAACTGGCAACTAAGTACCACACAGCCACTCTCGTTCCCCCCTGCCCTCCGGTGGGATGAGGATGGGGATTGGAAAATGGTAAAACTTGTGGGTTCAGATAAGGAAAATTTAATAATTGAAATAAAGTAAGTATTATTTTAATTATAGCAGCAACAATTGTAAAGAAAAAGAGAGGAATTAAACCCAGAGGAATAAAAACCCTCAAAAACCCCAAACAAGATGCACAATACAGTTGCTCACCACTCGTTGACTGATGCCCAGCCAGTCCCCGAGCAGTGAACAGCGGCCCCCAGCCAACTCCCCCCATTTTATATACTGAGCATGATGTCCTACGGTATGGAATATCCCTTTGGCTAGTTCAGGTCAGCTGTCCTGGCTCTGCTCCCTCCCAGCTTCTTGTGCACCTGCTCACTGGCAGAGCATGGGAAACTTGAAAAGTCCTTGTCTTAGGGTAAGCACTTCTTAGCAACAACTAAAACCATCAGTGTGTTATCAACATTATTCTCATACTAAATTCAAAATCACAGCACTCTGCCAGCTACTAGGAAGAAAATTAACACTATCCCAGCTGAAACCAGGACATAAGATCACCATTCTTTTAAACTATTCTTGAAGTGATCTCCTGATCAGTGAGCTGCCCAATGAAAACTTTATGGTTTTTTTTTTTAATATATGTATATTTATACTTTCAAGTGGTCTCAAATCAGACATCAAGGGAACAATTCAGGTGCCTGAATGGTGGTATTTTCTGACATGTAAGGTGCCCAACGGTGTCTAAGAGATCCTTGCAGGGCTAGTGGGTTACAGACAAACTGGGGACTTGTATCTCCTGGAGTTTCTGCTCAGGGCTGGGCAGGATACAGGCATATGAAATGGCACTAAATAATTTTAGGTGCTGGAACCACTCCCTAGGGACTTCTTTTTATGTATGATTACTATTACAACTTTTTTTCTTACTGCCTGCTGATCAGACTGGAGAAGTTTAGATGTTCAACTCCAGTTAAATCCCAATCTATGAATTTCTTTACTTCCAGCGGGAAATTAAGAATCACAAATGCTTCTGGATTGCAGCCTGTCTGAATCTAGCACTAAAGCAAGCTGACTTTCATTTTGAAAGATGTTTCTTTCCTTCTCTTGTTGTCATATTTTGTTTAGCTAAAGGACTCGAAGAACATCACTCTGACTCTGAAACAACATGGGATGCATTTATTATTTTTGTAATGTGAGAACTACACATTGAGGATTATCCAGAGCATATCCAGAAGAAAATGGGAGAATTATATAGGAAAGGGAAAACATATGTTGATATCCGTATATAGTTAGTTTACTTTTGTGTTATTTTTTTTCTCCTCTCTGTTGGTGCTTCCTCTACCTTTTTCTTTTTCTTTATTTTTACTTTTACTGTGTATTGAGTCTGGCTGGGATGGAGCTAATTTTCCCCATAGCAGCCCTCATAGTGCTGTGCTTTGTATTGGTAGCTAGAAAGGTGCTGATACCACACCAGTGTTTTGGCTACTGCTGAGCAGTGCTCACACAGCATCAAGGCTGTCTCTCCAACATTCCCCCCTCGCCACTAGGCTGGGGGTGGCAAGATCCTGGGAAGGGACATAGCCAGGACAGCTGACCCAAACTAACCAAAGGGATATTCCATACCATATGATGTCTGTTCAGCAATAAAATTAAGAGAAAGGAGGAGGAAGGAGGTGGGGCATTCGTTATTTATGATGTTTGTCTTCTGGAGCAACTGCTATGCCTACTGAAGCCCTGCTTCCCAGGAAATGTCCAGACATTGCCTGCTGATGGGAAGTAGAGAATAACATCTTTTGTTTTCCTTTGCTTCTTTGTGCAGCCTTTGCTTTTCCTTTATTTAACTGCCTTTATCTTGACCCATGAGTTCTTTTCCATCTTATGTTCTGCTGAGGAGGGGAGTGATAGAGTGGTTTGGTGGGCACCTAGTGTTCAGCCAAGGTGAACACACTACATACTGCTTTTTTTTATTCCCCATATTTTTTCCTTTATTTATTTGAAAGGAATGCATAATCTCAAAAATTGGTTGACTGAATCTATTTTGCACAACCTATGTAAAAAGGGCACTCAATATACAAGTCTGGTAGCAGTTCAATTTCTGTTTTAGCATTGGAGGTTATCTTTCATAAAATATGACTTAGAAATGTGGTACGTTTGGGGGGAATGTTACCTTCTACCTGCACTGAAGGTGGACAAAGTGAAATTACATTAAATGACAGCAAGTTGTCATGAGGCATGAGTTGGGATTCAGAAGTGGGATTTGATTCTGTGCAAGTTGCATATCTTGGATATTAGTGGTTTGGAGGCTATTAAAAAGTAGTTCTGAGGTGTTGGTAGGAAGATGAATGTCAAAATAAAAATGTGGTATAAAGCCACATGAAATTTTTGAAGCCCATGTCTTAAGAAATTTTACATAGAAATTGAAGAATTACATATTAGTAGATCATAGTAGTAGAAGATCACATATTAGTGATCCTTACTGTACAGATAAAAGTTCTTTATTTTTGTGCATATCATAGATTGCTGGGTTCTCTGTTTTGCTGAGTCATATCATACAACAATTAGCAATAAATTGTAGTGCTGTGTAGTAATTATAACCTGGGAACTCACTATTGAAATCACATCTAGTTGGCTTTTGTTCATTCCCAGTGATAGGAAGCAGCATTAGCATTTTCAGCTTCTTCTGCTTATAAGATAATTTTTAGAAAGGATTTTACTTTAGAGAAATTCTATATTAAAGATGTATACTATACATTCCAGGAGGAATACACAATGAAAATGTGTGTAGAATGAAAACAATTTTTTTCTTTTTGAAAGCTGTGAACATATGACTGTAACTTTAAGGATTTAGGGAAAATAAAAAGACAACATTTTAAAATGAAGCTAAAAGGATAGCGCTATCATTAATGATCTTAGTTTTTCTAATCAACTTTGTACAACCTCTCTGTACTTTCTAGCACTTGGAAAGGATAGTGTGACTAGACTTCCAAAGTGAAATCTTTTACTTAGCAGATTACTATCTAGGTATCAGAAGCCCAAGTCCATTGCATTGTTGTTACTTGGAGGAGTTGTGTTATCTGAGATGTTATAAGAGTGTAAACAATGAAAAAATGTAAAAAATAGTCATGTGTTGCTATTTAAGCATATATATTTCATTTATTTTATAGAGACTTTAATGAAAGACCTTGATGTAATAACAATTCCTAGTAAAGATGTTGTGATGGTACATGAACCAAAACAAAAGGTGGATTTAACAAGGTACCTTGAAAACCAAACTTTTCGTTTTGACTATGCCTTTGATGACACAGCTCCTAATGAAATGGTTTACAGGTATGTGTATATGTGCTTTTTTTGTGAACCTTTTTTCTCATGTATCTCGCACGTCAATAACTGTGGACTTGCCTTGGTCATGGATTTCTGTTATCTGTGTTATCAGATATGTATATTGCTACCTCCATTCTTTTGCCTGTTTACTTTTGTTTTAGCTCTGTTTATCCTGAATTTTTCACGTGCAAATATCATCTCCACTTCTGTTGACCTCAGTCCTGTTCTCAGTCCTCCTCCAAGCCCTGCCTTTCCAGGCTCTAGTGTGTATTGTTTCCTCAGGAGGCAAACAAATCAGGAGAGGGTGGGAAAAGGGGCAGGGGGGAGAGGGTGATTGATTATATTTGCTCTATTGCTGAGATACCCGAGTTAGTTTGTCTGTTGGAAGCAATCTAGATGAAATGCTGAATCTTTCTGATTTAAAAAACAACAGCAACAAAGACACCCACCCACCCTCAGCCCCAAGGTATCTGGATCTCCATTTTCTCCTTTATTCTTCTGTTTCACTTCCACAGTTGGAAAAGAATAATGCACACAGCACTTTAAAAAACTTGTTTAGAAGTAGCTGTTTACCTTGTGCAAGTCGCTAAATATATTAGATACAGTAGCAGGCAAGGTTAGACACCATGACAGGTCATGATCTTGGTACACAGTCTAAATATTGTGAAGATTTTTGCAAGGAATATTGATATTAGAAAGGAATTTAATGAAGATAATTTTCCTTATGCTTAGAAAGTGCTTCCCTTAGCCTTAAGGAGTAGTGACAGAGAAATATCTTAATTCTTGGGTTTAATCCAAAAACTAGGAAGTGAAAGTTGGCATTGTATCCTGATTAATGTTGGATGCTAACACCCTGTTGGTGGATAAGAGAAAATTCATAGTAAAAGAATTATTAAAAGGCCTTGAAAATGAAAACTTGTGCCTTATGCTTGATATAAGTAAGAGGAGAAGGGTAGCAAAAGTAAAATCTTTTTAGTCTGTTAGTTTATACTAATGAAAGACTTCTAAACAGCAAAGCTGTGCCCTTGGAAATTTCTGTGTAATGATTATCTACTGGTAGCATGTTTTCTTTCTTGATACTGAAGAACTGTGGGAGTGATCTAGCTGGTGAGATGTGCCTCTTGCAACAGTTTTCCTCCTGCTTAAAACCCAGTTCTTGTAATCTCCCTCCTTCCTGTTATTTGTCTTTGTGAGCATAGTGTTTAAATGTGAGGGCTGGTTTTTGCATACATTATTATGTTTTTGTACTGAGTTTCTTCTGGACAATTTTTATTAGTTACATAATAAATGAATAGAAATATAGAAAAAACATTGAAAGATGCTTGTATTCATACTGAAACAGTAAATCTCTAGTCTATATAGCAGTACAGGCTTTTTCCTTCTCCCTCATATGGTACAATAATGATTATTATGTGAAGGATAATCTGCTTCAAGGCCTCCTGTAATAACACAATTAAGAGGATAGGTATCATTGTCTGCTCTCACCAGAACTACCAGGGTCACAGGTCACAGTGTGGGGGGGGAGATATGACAAGTTACTCCAGTTTTCTTCAGTATGCTAAAATTACTCACTATATTTCTGTACTGAAAAACATTCTTGAGAAATGTACTATTCTTATTTTTTTATTATTATTTTGCTTAAGCTGTATTTTATGTATTTTTGAATCCATGAGCCACAACACTGAGTTGTAAGCTTTCTTTAGTATTAAAAAAAATGCACTAGTGTGAATGGGTATACTTGTTGAATTTTAAAGGAGAATCCGTTTATATTTCTGAAAGATCAAGATTGCAAATAAAGATTCTACTAGAAGGAAAGTTGAACTGTTTTGGTGTGGTAACATTTGGAGTTGTATAATGATTTACAGAAACTGTTCTAGATATGTTTGTATTTTGCCTTATTTTAAAATACATATAAATAGGACCCTTTTTTATAAATCAGCAAAATAAATAATTTCAAATGCAATTAAACAGAGATAATGGAAAGTACTTCTTAGGTGGATAAGTTTCTTTAAATTTATATCTTCAACACAAAAAGAACAAACACTGAAATATGGGAATATCCTCTTGAGGACAAAAGAAGTATATGTTTGGAGGAAGCAAGAAAGACTAAGGCTGATCGGGAATTATCTGGTACATATTTGATGAAAACTGATGATTCAGTTAAACTTAGATTTTGTTGCATAACCCTTGGTTGCTGAATGGCTCAGTCTTATCCATATTATTTTTGTAAGTGATCTTGTGTTTGTTCCAAAGTGGAATGAAAGGAGGTTGTAACACCTTAGTGTTTCTGTAAACAATCATTCTTCTTTCTGTCACTAAACATACTTTATGTGTAAACACCTGGAAAAAGTTTAGAGAGACTGTTATAGAGAGACTCTTACTTCCATCACCTAGTGGAGGTAATTCTCCATAAGGTTGCCCTTTGATTTTGGAGTTTTTAATGAAATAATGGTAATAAGTAGCTGAAGTAGAAGCAATAAATCTACACTTTTAAAAGTAAAAATTAATTATCTAAAGTAGAAAAATTATACTTTGGAGAATATTTTTGACACATCAAATAATACTTAAGGGATAACTGGATTTTTCCATTCTGACATGCTTGGGTATATGTTTTCTTGAGCCTTTTCTCAGCATAACTATGTTCTCAAAATATTAAGATATGCAATGTTGTTTTGGCTACCTGTGTTCTAAACTTAATCTTAGAAGCTGATTTAGGAAAAAAACACCAAACCCCAAAACTATAGCAGACTTTTTTATATTGGCAAAATCTAATTATTTATCTGCTGCACTGTCCTACTTCCAAATCTTCTAATGCTATCTTTAGGGAGCTCCAAACTCCATGTAGAAATCTGTGCCATGTTGCATCATTAAAACAAGGAAATTTTTTTCTTCTCAAGGCGGTTTGAAGGAGGATAATATTGTTGTAAAATAAATGGGAGATACCTTGTAGCTTTTGTTTAATTGTTTAGGGTATTTTAATGCCTTAGAGCTGGTAGCCTCTTTAGTTCAGGAATTAACATGGAGACGTCCTTTAGTCTCTCAAAGTACAGAACCAGTTTTGTCTCTTTGGGCCTTAAAATATATAGTGTCCTTGTGGTAGTGTGGCATCTTAAAATAATTAGGTTTCTTAAGTACTGCTGGTTTTTGCATTTAAGGTTTACAGCTCGACCATTAGTGGAAACCATATTTGAAAGGGGAATGGCCACTTGTTTTGCATATGGACAAACAGGCAGTGGAAAAACCCATGTAAGTATTTCTTCTACATGTCAGCAATACACTTCTTTTTATGTGCAAAACACTTCAATAAATTCTAATAAGTAACAAATACATAAGTTACAGTTCTGTGACCTTTATAGTGTATTTTTGGTCTTGTTTGGTTTTTTTTTAATTTAGACTATGGGTGGTGACTTTTCAGGAAAGAACCAAGATTGTTCTAAAGGAATATATGCACTTGCAGGTGAGACTATTGTTCTGTTGGCTTTTTGCAGATTATTTGAGATCAATACATTTCTACTCTCTTTCATACAAACATAAGGGTCTACATATTTTGCATTACTGCTTTGTTGACATAAAAAATAGTTCCTAGGTGTGTAGTCTTTACACAGTAAATATATATCTAGATAGCTTAAAAAATGTATGAAATATAACTGATGATTAATTAAGTTTAATTTTGGGTTCTGTTGCATCTTCCAATGTAATGTGGCAATGCTTTTTACTTGATTGACTGACCCTACCTGTTACACTTGCAAAATATGAGAGATGCTGTAAAATAGACTGTTATGCATTAATGAGTCTTCACTAATTGAAAATACATAACTAGATTTCTTTATATTTTGGAAATGTATTCATAGCTCGAGATGTCTTTTTAATGCTAAAGAAGCCAAACTATAAGAAGTTAGAACTTCAAGTATATGCAACGTTTTTTGAGATCTACAGTGGTAAGGTAAGTACTTGATCTTTTTCTGAGGAAGGTGGAATTTCTCTTTCACAAATAAGATTGTGAGCTTGTCACATAAAAGATTTTTTTTTTCCTTTTTGTACTGAAAGCTTTATTTCAAGAAATTCTTTACACTTCCCTTCCAATCACATTTATGTATGGAATGCTTTGCATATTTTGATACAATATTTGAAGCAAAAATGTCTTTTAAAGCTCCTATTTAACTGTTCTGTTTCCCCACCCCTCCTAGGTTTTTGACTTGTTGAACAGGAAGACAAAGTTAAGAGTGTTAGAAGATGGTAAACAGCAAGTCCAGGTGGTGGGATTACAGGAACGGGAAGTCAAATGTGTTGAAGATGTTCTTAAGCTTATTGAAATAGGCAACAGCTGCAGGTATCTCCCATAGCTTCCACCACTTTTTCATTGTAAATTAAAGAATTGGAACAAGATTTTTTTGGTGTCTCTTCATAGTAACGGCTTTTTAATATGCAGTGGTATTTTTTATAATGTTGGCTGCAAGTAAGGAATCTGCCTGTCATTTGAATAAAAATAGTTTAGAGTTTCTCTCCTAGAGAGAAATATGAACTGATTTTTCTACAGGATGTGAATTGCATGCATTATATAACCAGTTTACTGACTTACATTCACATAATTTATAATTTGGAATACTGCCAGATTCTTCAGTTCTAAAAGGCCTTGATATGTAGTGACAGAAATATAAAAATTTTAATTTTTGTTAAGATCCAGCTTTATTGTTTTTAAAATTAGCCTTGTGCATAGACTGCTGCCTGATCAGATAAAAATGCCACATGCGGCATTTTACATGAAAGCTCTCTGATAGTCTGAAATCTTTGGAGATGTGATTATTCTTGTTTTTAAGAGGGAAGTAAAATGTTACTAATCTTCCATTTCTATTTGAAGAATTGGAAAAATAGGTATAATTATACTATGAACAACAAATTATTAGGGTAAATACAGGACTCTGCCCTGTAAAATCTTACGTTCTGAGGGTAGTGTGTTTAACATGTATGCTCCTTTGCCTGTTCATATGTCCTTCCTTTCTTTCCTTTTGTTAAAGGACATCTGGCCAGACATCTGCAAATGCACACTCATCTAGAAGCCATGCAGTGTTTCAGATTATTCTCAGAAGGAAAGGGAAATTGCATGGTAAATTTTCTTTGATTGATTTGGCTGGCAATGAAAGAGGAGCGGATACTTCCAGTGCAGATAGGCAGACGCGACTGGAAGGTGCGGAAATTAACAAGAGCCTTTTAGCACTTAAGGTAACCAAAATGTTTCCATTGCCTTTGAGTAGGTGGAAGCCTTCTACGTATAATAGCAATGACTACTAAAACAAGTGTTTTTGCAGGTTTTGCTTGTCTACATTGTCTACTGATGTGACAGGTAAAATAATGTATTGATTTTTCCTTTAAATGCCTGAAGAAACACTTGGTACCAAGTAGAAACATTGCAGAAACGTGCTATCAACTTTCATGTACTTTAAAAAAAAAACAAACAAAAATCCCCAGTAGTTGAATTTGAACACTTCTCTGATATACACCTAAAATGGGAGGAGAGATGACTGACTTTGGTACTCAAGGTCTGAAATACTAACTGGAAATATTCTTACTGATCTCAGTATATATTTTATTTTTTTTTAAGAAAAGATAAAAATTAAAGTTACCTTTACGACAGATTTACTTACCACTGATAATTAACTAACTAAAGAAGAAACAACACAACAGCATTATATCCAGAAAGAATTAACAAATCAATTAAAATAACCCTTGAAAGTTGGAATCCATTTTTTACTACTTTTTATAGCAAATTGTCTGATACACTCACTTTGCAGATTTTCATACATTAATCCAGAACACATCAAGAGAGGTAAGAAATATTATTTAAATATTCAAATGCTTTTTTTGTTTGTTTTAAAATGCTCAAAAGAGGTTCAGTCTAAATAGGGAAAGTATTTTTTTTTTGTCTCAGTTGGGGAAACAGTAGTTTTGAATGGCCCAGAACTTATCTCTGTTGTTGGTTAGCTTTGCTTAGGTTTACTACTCTCTGCACCAGCACTGTGGTTTTATATAAAGAATCTAAACCCAAAAATCACTGTGCTTACTTTTTTATCCCAGTATAAACTTGGGAGGAGACTTGTATCAGACTCTAAGCAGATCTTTAAAAATACCACAAAATTATAACGTGTAATCACAAAATTGTATATAGTGTTGAAAAATTGTGGCAGTTCCAAAACTGTGGCCTGTTTTGATTTAATATCAAAATAAATAATGCAAACAAAATTTTGTTGACATTATCACTTTTTTCCAAATGTAATTGAATAAAGCAGTTTTGTTTTGTTTTTTAGTTTACTTGCTGATTTTGTGCTGGCTAGTGCCTTCAGTGCAATACTCATACAACACAGTTCATTTTCATACAACTTGTCTTTTTAATTAAAAAGTGAAAGGCTCTGCTGCTGCTGTACTGGTGGATGTGATCTAAATTATATGGGGAAAGGGAAATAAAATAAGTGGAGTTCTTGCAGAGGACTAAACAAGCAGTACAAGAAGCTATAAATGTTTCTCAATTATATGTTAGTTTTCCATTTTTCATCTATCCCCAAAAACATTACACAGCTTTTTCCATTTGTATTCAAGACCCTTGAAGTTATTGTCAAGTCTGAATTAAACTACTATGTTCTGAGGAGTGTTTTTTGGTGCTAATCCAAGATCTGCTATTTGCATGTTGTGGTGGTTTGTTATTGGCTGGATGTCAGGTGAACACCAAAGCTGCACTATCACTCCCCTCCTCAGCTGGGACAGGGGAGAGAACATATGATGGAAGGCTCATGGGTTGAGATAAGGACAGGGAGAGATCACTCAGCAATTACCATCATGGGTGAAACAGACTTGACTTGGGGAAATTAGTTTTATTACCATTCAAATCAGAGTAGGATAATGAGAACTAAAAATCAAAATTTAAAAATACCTTCCCCTCACCCTTCCCTTCTTTCTGGGCTCAACTTCACTCCCAAATACCTCCTTCCCCTGAGTGGTGCAGGGGGACAGGGAATGGGGGTTGCATTCAGTTCATCACACATTGTCTTTGCTGCTCCTTCCTCCTCACGCTCTTTCACTTCTCCAGTGTGGGGTCCCACCCACGGTAGACAGTCCTCCACAAACTTCTCCAACATGAGTCCTTCCCACAGGCTATAGTTCTTCATGAACTGCTCCAGAATGGGTCCCTTCCACGGGGTGCAGTCCTTCAGGAACAGACTGCTCTAGTGTGGGTCCCCCATGGGGTCACAAGTCCTGACAGAAAATCTGTTTCAGCACAGGCTTCCCACAGGTCACAGCCTTCATTGAGTACATCCACCTGCTCTGGCATGGGGTTCTCTATGGGCTGAAGGTGGATATCTGCTCTACCATTAACCTCCACAGGCTGCAGGTGGGCAGCCTGCCTCACCATGGGCTGTGGGGGAATCTCTGCTCTGGTGCCTGGAGCACCTCCTTCACTGACCTTGGTGTCTGCAGAGTTGTTGCTCTCGCATATTCTCACTCATCTCTTCCAGCTGCTGTTGCGCAGCAGGTTTTTTTCCCCTTCTTAAATATGTTATCACAGAGGTGCTACCACTGTCACTGATTGGCTCAGCCTTGGCTGGCAGTAGGTCCGTCTTGTAGCCAGCTGGCATTGGTTCCATTGGATAGAGGGGAAGCTTCTGGTAGCTTCTCATAGAAGCCACCCCTGTAGTCCCACCACCACCAAAACCTTGCCATGCAAAACCACTACACATGTGGATATCAATCCTGTCTTAACCTGTTCAGATTTTTGGTACAAAAAATTATTTCCATAATGTCTCTACATGGAAGTAGCGTTGTTGTTTTGTTACTTGGTTTTCTGAGCTGTGATGAAAAGTAAAAGTAGTTAAAAACTTCATTAATTTAGAAGCTGGAAGTGTCCTCCTATAATCCTTTTACTATTAAGGAGACAGTTATAGAATCATAGAATGTTTCGAGTTTAATGGAACCTTATAGATCATCTAGTTCCACCCCCCTGCTGTGGGCAGGGACACCTTCCAATTCTAATTTTTCAAGAGTGAGCAAACTAAAAGTCATGATAGTAAATTAAAATATCTTAATTAAACATGTTGGTTGCCATGTCAGTAATCCAACATACACATTTGTTACTGGTTTTAGTTTGTAACATCACTTGTTGAAAATCTGTTGCCCTTCTTCCCATCTAATCTGCTTTTCTCCTTATGTAAGTATAGTAGTAAAGTACAAACAAAATAAAAACATTCAAAGAATGCACTGCCTTGCTCACCTATAAGTATTGAGTCCTTTTTAACATTTGCATGTGAAATTCACATTCAGCAAGCTTCAGTCTTTCTATTTATCTTAGCTGTGTCCATTCTATAAAATTCAACTAATGAGTTTTTAAATAATCACTTTAGTTAAAACCAATTTGCCCTTGTTCTGTTCTGTATCATGGCAGTTTTATTTTGAGCCTGTTTAGTTCTGTTTTATGCTGTTTCACAGTTGCAATGCTTTCTTGGATTATCATCCCAGAGTTTCTAGCTTGGCTTTTGGAAGAAGCTGTTTCTAGGAAATTTCAAAAGGCCACAAGGATATCGCTGTAGCTGAAGGATTAGCTGAACTACTGTAGAACTATTCATATAACACAAGAGCATTCCATCTGTTAGCCCTGCTAAAAGCAAAGCTATAATATGAAAACACTTTGATGTTTGTTTTTTTGAAGAAGTTCTGTGTGTAAACGTGTTAAAACTGTACCAAGGAAGCCCTGAATTTGAAGAGATGCCTGTACACAAAATATTAAGACAAATCCAGAAACTGGAATTAATGATCAAAATATTACAAAAACAACAAAACAGAAATTGAAATTTAAACTTTCTTTCTGTAAGAAGTAATTTATTAGCTGCTGTTAGAACTCTGAGTGGGCAAAAATGTTTAGATTAGCGTGGTCTTGGTTTGCACTGTTGTACTTAGTTGCTGCTGTAACTTCTATAGTAATTCTTTAATATTTACTTCTGTACAGTATTTCTGGAACTCTCCAACCAATTGAAAATATTAGTTTATCCCCATACCCTTCTTGTAAGTGAAAGGGGAGATGTTATCCCTGTTTTTTCACATGAAGAATATTTTAAAATGGGGAATGACTTACATTTTCAAGTGTCTTCCAATACTGAGTACATCGGTACAGAGCTATACTTACTAGGTTTGTGACCTGTGGAAGCTTTCAGAAAGTTTGGGCACTGGTGTTTTCTTGTGAACTGTAAAGAAAGTCAGTGGTAGAGCCTGAATCAAAGCTACTGGTATTAACTGATAGTTAACGTGACTCACTGTCCACACTTCTGCTGGCAGAGGCTGTAGATCATTCAGGCTGTAAAACTCATAATCAGAAACAGTTAGTTTGCACATTTAACATCAACACTGAATTTTTTGTTGGTGGTGGTGGATACAATATGTGTAAACGTTTTGGATGAGATTCAGAAAGCTTTTAGGCTACTTAAGTTCTTTTTAGTTCCTACCTCTCTACTGAACTTAATGAGAGGTAAAAGCATAACACTTCTTGAATTCAAGCTTGAATAGTAAATTTTAATGATACCTTAGAGGACAGCAACATAACTAAGTCATATATATTCTGATTTTGAATTGCTTTTGTATTACATATTTTTCTTTGACATGAATTGAATAAATATAAACCTGTTTGTTCTTTCAGGAGTGCATTAGAGCCTTAGGTCGAAATAAACCTCATACACCATTCAGAGCAAGTAAACTTACTCAGGTGCTAAGAGATTCATTTATAGGAGAAAACTCCCGTACCTGTATGGTAAGTTGGTTTAGTTAACTGTATGTTTTAACAATTACAAAGAAAAAAGAAGCTGGGAATTTAGGATTTTATGTTTAGAACTGATCACTTGCTACTAGTAATGTGTTAGACTTAAGTTTATACATTAACTAACACTACATTTGGAGTGAGTCTTTCAGCAGAGACATTTCAGATAACTTGCTCCCTTTCACTTTTTATTGGCTTTTCTTATTGCTTGTTCTAGTTTTCTAGCTAGGCACATCACATAGCTAGAAGAACTTCTAGCTTGAGGGTTTTTTTGTTTGATTGTTATATGAGAGTATTGTTTGTTGAATTAAAATTTTGGAAAAGGTGGTGTAGACTGGAAGCATAGTGGTAAGTTATGATCTTTAAATGACAAAGGAAAATTTAGAATTGGTATCAAAGGCATCAGAGTATGTTCTAAGTTGTTGAAGGGATAAGTATTTGGGATAGATAGGATGAATAGTTGTGTACTATATAAATGTGCATTTGCATCAATCTGAAAAACAGAATTCTTCTGTCAGATGGTGGAAAGGACAGATAAAAGCACAGATATCTAGTGATTTTGTTTGTCCATTATTAATGTTTCTCCTTATGGAAATGCAAACTCTCTGCAGTAGACACCAAATGTTAGACTTGTTTGCTGTGGTGGGTTGACCTTGGCTGGACGCCAGGTGCCCACTAAACCGCTCTGTCGCTCCCCCTCCTCAGCGGGGGGTGTGGTGTGGTGTTGGGAAATAAAATGGAAAGAACTCATGGGTCAAGATAAAGGCAGTTAAATAAAGGAAAAGCAAAGGTGCATGTGGCAAGCAAAGGAAAACAAAAGATGTTATTCTCTACTTCCCATCAGCAGGCAATGTCTGGACACTTCCTGGGAAGCAGGGCTTCAGTACACGCAATGGTTGCTCTGGAAGACAAACGTAATAATAATGAATGCCCTCTCCCCTTCTCTTAGCTTTATCACTGAGCAGATGTCATATGGTATGGAAAATCCCTTTGGTTAGTTTGGGTCAGCTGTCCTGGCTATGTCCCTTCCCAGGATCTTGCCACCCCCAGCCTAGTGGTGAGGGGGGAACGTTGGAGAGACAGCCTTGATGCTGTGGGAGCACTGCTCAGCAGTAGCCAAAACACTGGTGTGGTATCAGCACCTTTCTAGCTACCAATACAAAGCACAGCACTATGAGGGCTGCTATGGGGAAAATTAGCTCCATCCCAGCCAGACTCAATACATTTGTGTTAGTTACTTTTCACAGGCTCCTTGGAATTAGTCTAGAGGCCACAGAAGTCTGGTGTTAGGACAGCCTAGTCTTCTCTTTATATGTTAGGTATGGTTCTAATTTGAGAATGGTGGTAAAATAGCATTTTTGATTAATCTTTTCTTCTTCAGTTTTCTAATGAAAACACAGGATTGTTTTCTTTCCACTGAGACATAACTTCATAAATCCTATTCATATTCATTGGAAAGCTAAACTGTGCATATCTAGCCAATGTATCCACACTGCTAAAGAAGGTTTAGAAAGTTATCCTGTTGGGAATTGCGCTCTGTACATAGAAGGATTAACATTTGTGAATGTTTCATGAAGTTCTTACCATCACCCTTACCACTCCTTAAAGTGCTAACAAGCTGTCTTCATTTTGGTGAAGCTTTTTTAATTATTACTCTTCTTATAGAGTTGCTATAACATTTTTTCCTATTTAAATGTGTGAGAATGCCATCAAGAATAATCCATGATCTATGGGTGTTTAATTTCTGATAAAGCTTGCATTCCTTCCTTTTATATTCAATATAGTTCTAAATTAAGGAAAAAATCCCCTCTGAAAGTGAGTGGAAATATGCTTGAATTATTTTTTATTTTCTCATTCATATAACTACATTCACTTTATAATTAAGAATAAGAAAACCCTTTCATGATGAGATACTGCTTTCAAACTCATTCTTCCTCTTACTTTTTCATGTAATTTCTCAGTACTAGGACCATTTGTGACATTCTGGTTTTAGTGTTTATTTACATGTAACTTTTATCAAGAATTTAATCAGCAATGTTTTTTCTTAAGATACTGATGTGGGAAGAAGAGCACTTGGGTGGTTATGACTTATTCTGAATTACAGTTGAAAGGAAGGAGGGAAAGAAAAGAAACTTACAGTGCATCTTTATGATTGTTTGAATTGGGCTCTCACATTTGCAGAGCTTGTTCCTGCAATAACTAGACGGATGCAGAAAAAAGCTGCCTGTCTAGAGATCTGACAGGTTTTTGAACAGCATATATTGAATTGCGGGAGATCTAGGAGATACCTTAGTCTGGAATTACCTCCAGTACTCCCCAGTTCCCTGGAAAGAGAAGAGAGGATTTGCACTACAGTGGCCAAGTGGGAAGAAGAGTGGATAATGATTAGCTTTACCACTCTTCTAGGTCTTCCTTTGCCTCTTTTATCAAGAAAATGAATTCAGCCTTCCAGTGTGGTATTTACATTTGGCTCTTTGACAGAGTGTGCCTGGTTTGTAAGCACGTTCATGTTTAGGTTTTATATCATACACTGGCAAAATTTTACTGAATGAAATATACAGGGAAAGAAAAGAGCAAGTCATTACAGTTTATAATAGCTACAGTTGAACAATATTTTATTAAATTAAGAGAGTACTTATCCTGCAGGTACACTGACTGCTTGTTTGCAGCAGAGACATGTAATTAACTGTGGTGCTTTGAGCTTCTAAAAATTAATGCAAACAGTTTCATAATGAATAGCTTCATTTCAGGTTTCTACAGCTGACTGTAGAGATCACTGCTGTGTCCTCTAGAAGACTGCCTATGTCAAGTAAATTAAAGCACAGAATAACTTTTTAGGTACAATACTGTTATATACTGTTGTGGTGGGTTGACCCTGGCAGAATGCCAGGTACCCACCAAAAGTCGCTCTATCACTTCCCCTGCTCAACTGGACAGAGGAGAGAAAATATAACAAAAGGCTCGTGGGTCAAGATAAGAACAGGAAGATCACTCAGCAGTTACCATCACAGGCAAAACAGACTCAACTTGGGGAAAATGAAATTACTAACAATCAAGTCAGAGTAGGGTAATGAGAAAATAAAAACAAATCTTAAAATACCTTCCACCCACCCCTCCTTTCTTCTTGGGCTCAACTTGACTCCTGATTTCTCTACCTCCTTCCCCCAAGCAGTGCAGGGGGGCAGGGAATGGGGATTGCAGTCAGTTCATCACCCATTGTCTCTGCTGCTCCTTCCTCCTCACACTCTTTCCCTTCTCCAGTGTGGGGTCCCTCCCACAGGAGACAGTCCTCCACAAACTTCTCCAACATGAGTCCTTTCCACAGGCTGCAGTTCTTCATGAACTGCTCCAGAATGGGTCCCCCATGGGCTCACACGTCCCGTCAGTAAAACCTTCTCCAGCATGGTCTCTTCTCCAGCATGGTCTCTTCTCCAGCATGGTCTCTTCTCCAGCATGGTCTCTTCTCCAGCATGGTCTCTTCTCCAGCATGGTCTCTTCTCCAGCATGGTCTCTTCTCCAGCATGGTCTCTTCTCCAGCATGGTCTCTTCTCCAGCATGGTCTCTTCTCCAGCATGGTCTCTTCTCCAGCATGGTCTCTTCTCCAGCATGGTCTCTTCTCCAGCATGGTCTCTTCTCCAGCATGGTCTCTTCTCCAGCATGGTCTCTTCTCCAGCATGGTCTCTTCTCCAGCATGGTCTCTTCTCCAGCATGGTCTCTTCTCCAGCATGGTCTCTTCTCCAGCATGGTCTCTTCTCCAGCATGGTCTCTTCTCCAGCATGGTCTCTTCTCCAGCATGGTCTCTTCTCCAGCATGGTCTCTTCTCCAGCATGGTCTCTTCTCCAGCATGGTCTCTTCTCCAGCATGGTCTCTTCTCCAGCATGGTCTCTTCTCCAGCATGGTCTCTTCTCCAGCATGGTCTCTTCTCCAGCATGGTCTCTTCTCCAGCATGGTCTCTTCTCCAGCATGGTCTCTTCTCCAGCATGGTCTCTTCTCCAGCATGGTCTCTTCTCCAGCATGGTCTCTTCTCCAGCATGGTCTCTTCTCCAGCATGGTCTCTTCTCCAGCATGGTCTCTTCTCCAGCATGGTCTCTTCTCCAGCATGGTCTCTTCTCCAGCATGGTCTCTTCTCCAGCATGGTCTCTTCTCCAGCATGGTCTCTTCTCCAGCATGGTCTCTTCTCCAGCATGGTCTCTTCTCCAGCATGGTCTCTTCTCCAGCATGGTCTCTTCTCCAGCATGGTCTCTTCTCCAGCATGGTCTCTTCTCCAGCATGGTCTCTTCTCCAGCATGGTCTCTTCTCCAGCATGGTCTCTTCTCCAGCATGGTCTCTTCTCCAGCATGGTCTCTTCTCCAGCATGGTCTCTTCTCCAGCATGGTCTCTTCTCCAGCATGGTCTCTTCTCCAGCATGGTCTCTTCTCCAGCATGGTCTCTTCTCCAGCATGGTCTCTTCTCCAGCATGGTCTCTTCTCCAGCATGGTCTCTTCTCCAGCATGGTCTCTTCTCCAGCATGGTCTCTTCTCCAGCATGGTCTCTTCTCCAGCATGGTCTCTTCTCCAGCATGGTCTCTTCTCCAGCATGGTCTCTTCTCCAGCATGGTCTCTTCTCCAGCATGGTCTCTTCTCCAGCATGGTCTCTTCTCCAGCATGGTCTCTTCTCCAGCATGGTCTCTTCTCCAGCATGGTCTCTTCTCCAGCATGGTCTCTTCTCCAGCATGGTCTCTTCTCCAGCATGGTCTCTTCTCCAGCATGGTCTCTTCTCCAGCATGGTCTCTTCTCCAGCATGGTCTCTTCTCCAGCATGGTCTCTTCTCCAGCATGGTCTCTTCTCCAGCATGGTCTCTTCTCCAGCATGGTCTCTTCTCCAGCATGGTCTCTTCTCCAGCATGGTCTCTTCTCCAGCATGGTCTCTTCTCCAGCATGGTCTCTTCTCCAGCATGGTCTCTTCTCCAGCATGGTCTCTTCTCCAGCATGGTCTCTTCTCCAGCATGGTCTCTTCTCCAGCATGGTCTCTTCTCCAGCATGGTCTCTTCTCCAGCATGGTCTCTTCTCCAGCATGGTCTCTTCTCCAGCATGGTCTCTTCTCCAGCATGGTCTCTTCTCCAGCATGGTCTCTTCTCCAGCATGGTCTCTTCTCCAGCATGGTCTCTTCTCCAGCATGGTCTCTTCTCCAGCATGGTCTCTTCTCCAGCATGGTCTCTTCTCCAGCATGGTCTCTTCTCCAGCATGGTCTCTTCTCCAGCATGGTCTCTTCTCCAGCATGGTCTCTTCTCCAGCATGGTCTCTTCTCCAGCATGGTCTCTTCTCCAGCATGGTCTCTTCTCCAGCATGGTCTCTTCTCCAGCATGGTCTCTTCTCCAGCATGGTCTCTTCTCCAGCATGGTCTCTTCTCCAGCATGGTCTCTTCTCCAGCATGGTCTCTTCTCCAGCATGGTCTCTTCTCCAGCATGGTCTCTTCTCCAGCATGGTCTCTTCTCCAGCATGGTCTCTTCTCCAGCATGGTCTCTTCTCCAGCATGGTCTCTTCTCCAGCATGGTCTCTTCTCCAGCATGGTCTCTTCTCCAGCATGGTCTCTTCTCCAGCATGGTCTCTTCTCCAGCATGGTCTCTTCTCCAGCATGGTCTCTTCTCCAGCATGGTCTCTTCTCCAGCATGGTCTCTTCTCCAGCATGGTCTCTTCTCCAGCATGGTCTCTTCTCCAGCATGGTCTCTTCTCCAGCATGGTCTCTTCTCCAGCATGGTCTCTTCTCCAGCATGGTCTCTTCTCCAGCATGGTCTCTTCTCCAGCATGGTCTCTTCTCCAGCATGGTCTCTTCTCCAGCATGGTCTCTTCTCCAGCATGGTCTCTTCTCCAGCATGGTCTCTTCTCCAGCATGGTCTCTTCTCTCTATGGGTTCACAGGTCCTGTCAGGAGCCTGCTCCAGCATGGGTTCTCCATGGGGCCACAGCCTCCTTTGGGCACATCCACCTGTTTCAGCATGGGGTCCTTCATGGATTGCAGGTGGATATCTGTGCCACCGTGAACCTCCATGGGCTACAGGGGGACAACATGGTCTTCACGATGGGATGCAGGGGAATCTCTGCTCTTGGCACCTGGAGCACCTCCTCCCCCTCCTTCTTCATTGACCTTGGTGTCTGCAGAGTTGTTTCTTTCACATATTCTCACTCCTCTCTCCCAGCTGCTGTTGTGCAGCAGTTTTTCCTACCTTCTTAAATATGTTATCACAGAGGTGTTTGTCAATCAACTGTCACTGGTTTGGCTTTGGCCAGTAGCAGGTCTGTCTTGGAGCTGGCTGGCATTGGCTCTATAGTACATGCGAGAAGCTTCTAGCATCCTCTCACAGAAGCCACCCCTGTAGCCATCCCCCCCCTACAAAAACCTTGCCACACAAATCCAACACAACTGTACAATAATGTTATAACAAAGTAACATGTAGATAAGAATAGCATTTCCTCCAAAATATTTTTGCCTTTAAGAGGCAAAATAAAGAGATTGCAGCACAAGTATTATTCAATTGGAGAATATTATTTGTTGAACATGTAAGATAATTCATCAAAATTTGACCTCTTAAGATGCTGGTTTTGCTTGTCAGTGAGGATGCATTTATTGTAAAAGGATTCCTCAAAAATACAAAGATTTGATCCAATGTTCTAATGTGCTATTAGAAAGTAAGACATTTTGCAAATATATTTTTAATATAGAGAGCATATAAAATGATGTAGTAAAAACTTGTGATTTTAACTTTCTGAGAGATTCCTGAAACGTTGTGGTATAAAATACCTACTGGGCTTTTTCTATTTCCTTTCTGATATGCTAATATTTAAATGGGATGTATGAGTCAAATATCTTTTGGTAATTTCTACACTTAGTTTTTATTTGACTTTGCCTTTTATCATTTATGGAATTTCTTGTTGCAATTTTAAAAGTTACTTTGTTAGGGATGGAGCGTCTCATCTGTATAGAAGGTTAAAATATGATTTGGAAACTTATTCTTGTCAAATTTCAAAAAAAGTCAAAAAAATATTTTGAAAATAACTTCCCTGTGGATAGTTATGACTAGGATCTGTGTCATTCTAAAGAAAGCCAGAGACATACAGTCAGCATGAATAGGTTTTTTTGAAATTTATTAGTCATTGCAATTTTAATGAATTTCTTGTCCTTAAATAGTTTCAAAAACCATTTCATAGAATTACAGAATCATTTAGATTGGAAAAGACCCTTAAGACCATTAAGTCCAACTGTTAACCTAACTCTACCAAGTCCACCACTAAACCATGTCCCTAACCACCATGCCTCACATCTTTTAAATATGTCCAGAGATGGTGACTCAACCACTTCCCTGGGCAGCCTGTTCCAATGCTTGACAAGTTTTCCTAATATCCAATCTAAACCTCCCCTGGTGCAACTTGAGGCCTTTTCCTCTCATCCTATCACTTGGTACTTGGGAAAAGAGACTGACACCCATCTCATTACAACCTCATTTCAGGTAGTTGTAGAGAGTGATAAGGTCCCCCCTCAGCTTCCTCCAGGCTAAACAACCCCAGTTTCCTCAGCTGCTCCTCATAGGACTTGTTCTCTAGACCCTTCACCAGCTTCATTGCCCTACTTTGGACATGCTCCAGCACCTTAATATCTTTCTTGTAGCAAGGGGCCCAAAACTGAACACAGTTATTTTAAAGGTTTTTTTAAGAGTTACATAGTAGGATAATATACCATAATTTGAAATTTTCAAGGTAGCTACATAGAATAGTCTCACTTTTTAACCAGTACTGCATCCTTGACATGCTGCAGTCATAGCTGAAGTGCCAGAACCCCTCAGCTCTCCAGGGGAGGGAGTAGGAACTTGGCGGCTTCAGTATCCCAAAAGGGCCATTGATCCCACTGTAATGGCTTATAAGCAATGTATATACATTCAAAATAGAAAGAATGATAATTGCAGGTCTTAAGGATATTCCTGTCCATAAATAGTGCTGCTTTTTCCTTCCTCATTTGGAATTACAAATGAGGAAGTAAGTGATGGAGAGATCAGAGATCTCCTGTCTTTCCTGGTCTGAACTTGTTGAGGCATGAGGACATATGATGTAGTACACGTTTCTATTTAATAGACTGAATCTTATGCATGGGTTCTTGTACCCTGAAGGGGCTATCAGCATGGCTGACAGCACCTACAGTGGCACTTCCCTATAGCAGCTGTACCTTATACACTTCAAAAAGTTGGAGCAGTCCCCTGGTGTTATGACATTTGCCATGTGTGGTGTACTCTGAACATTAAACTGATTGAAGAGATGTGTGCACCTTTCACGTCAAATGACTTTGGAAGGATTTTAGGAACTTGTAGCTTTTTGTTAATTAGCACCAAGAATACTTTATAGAGAGGCATGCAATCATATGATCTACACTTGTAATAACTGATGCATACCAGCATTAGAGGTTTAAACTTTAGTCTATGTGGTAGCCATCTCTTTAGACTTTCTAACCCTCTCCCATCGCATATTTTTCCTTTCTCCCCAGTAGGAATAATTCCGCTCAGGATGACTATCTGTGCTTTTGTACAGTAATTTCAGCAGCAGGATGAAAGAGAAGACCAGAATTATCTAAACTTCATCATTTTCAGTCTCCTGATGTTGTGCTGCCACAAAAAATGTTACTATGTAGGATCATAGAGGTGTTTGTCCTGGGTACTGCCTTTATGGCTCTCCTGAAAGGAGCACAGATGAAAAAATCAGCCTAATGAGAGAAGCTAGGACAAATAATGATGCCAGTGTTGCCTGATCACAGTTATTACTTTTGCTGAGTGCTTAAAAGTAAGTGAGATCTTCATGGTATTTTATTTAACTGGGAAAGGAAAAACTTACAGATTCCAGATATGTTTGATAAGTTAGCAAGTATCATTTAGAGATAAAGTCCAGTTCACAAAAAAAATTATAAATCCTTACTTAGGAAAATAGTTAAACACATGCTTATCTTTAATATTAAGTACATTTTTGGACTGTGGTCAAAATATATCTCTCAAATAAATATACAGTCTGACTGAATGCAGAATAGCCTACAAATATATATATAAAGAATCATAGAATCATAGAATCATAGAATGGTTTGGGTTGGAAGGCACCTTAAAGATCATATAGTTCCAACTCCCCTGCCATGAGCAGGGATGCCTTCCACTAGAACAGGTTGCTCAAAGCCCCATCCAACCTGACCTTCAATGCCTCCAGGGAGGGGGATCCACAACTTCTCTGGGCAACCTGTTCCAGTGTCTCACCACCCTCACAGTAAAGAAGTTCTTCCTAATATCTAATCTAAATCTACCGTCTTTCAGCTTAAAGCCATTCCCCCTTGTCCTATCACTACATGCCCTTGTAAAAAGTCCCTCTCCAGCTGTCTTGTAGTCCCCATTTAGGTACTGGAAGGCCGCTATAGGGTCTATCTGGAGCCTTCTCTTCTCCAGGCTGAAAAACTCTCTCAGCCTGTCTTCATAGGAGAGGTGCTCCAGCTCTGTGATCGTCTTTGTGGCCCTCCTCTGGACTTGCTTGAGCAGGTCCATGTCCTTCTTATGTTGGGGACCCCAGAGCTGAACGCAGTACTGCAGGTGGGCTCTCACGAGAGCCAAGTAGAGGGGCAGAATCACCTCCCTTGACCTGCTGGCTACACATCTTTTGATGCAGCCCAGGATGCAATTGGCTTTCTGGGCTGCAAGTGCGCATTGCCGGGCCATTTTGAGCTTCTCTACCAACACTCCCAAGTCCTTCTCCCCAGGGCTGCTCTCAATCCATTCTCCGCCCAGCCTGTATTTGTGCTTGGGATTGCTCTGATCCACGTGCAGGACCACAATTGCACTTGGCCTTGTTGAACTTCATGAGGTTTGCATGGGCCCACCTCTCAAGCCTGTCAAGGTCCCTCTGGGTGGCATTCCTTTCCTCCAGTGTTTTGTAGAAGGCCACCAAATTTGTCAGGCATGATTTCCCCTTCGTGAAGCCATGTTGGCTGTCACCAATCACCTCCTTATTTTCCATGTGCCTTAGCATAGTTTCCAGGAGGATCTTCTCCATGATGCTGCCAGGCACAGAGGTGAGACTGACCGGCCTATAGTTCCACGGGTCTTCCTTTTTTCCCTTTTTACAAATGGGGGTTATGTTTCCCCTTTTCCAGTCAGTGGGAGCTTCACTGGACTGCCACGACTGCTCAAATATGATGGATAGTGGCTCAGCCACTTCATCCACCAGTTCCCTCGGGACCCGCGAACATACCTCATCAGGTCCCATGGACCTGTGCACCTTCAGGTTCCTTAGATGGTTTCAAACCTGGTCTTCTCCTACAGTGGGCAGTACTTCATTCTCCCAGTCCCTGCCTTTGGATTGTGTGAGTTGGGCAGCGTGGCTATAGTACTTGCCAGTGAAGACCAAGGCAAAAAAAGTCATTGAGTAACTCAGCCTTCTCCATGTCCAAGGTGACCAGGTCTCCCATTTCCTTCCAGAGAGGGCCCATGTTTTCTCTAGTCTTCCTTTAACCACTGACATACCTATGGAAGCCTTTCTTGTTGCCCTTGACATCCCTGGCCAGCTGTAATTCTCTCAGGGCTTTCCTAACCTGGTCCCTGGCTGCTCCGACAATTTTTTTTGTATTCCTCCCAGGCTACCTGTCCTAGCTTCCACACTCTGTAGGCTTCCTTTTTGTGTTTGAGTTTGTCCAGGAGCAACTTGTTCATCCATGCAGGCCTCCTGGCATTTTTGCCTGACTTCCTCTTTGTTGGGACGCATCGCTCCTGAGCTTGGAGGAAATGAACCCTGAATATTAACCAACTTTCTTGGTCCCCTCTTCCCTCCAGGGCTTTATCCCATGGTGATCTACCAAGTAAATCCCTGAAGAGGCCAAAGTCAGCTCTCGTGAAGTCCAGGGTAGCATGTGCACCCTCCTCACTGTCCTAAGGATCTTGAACTCCACCATTTCATGGTCACTGCATCCAATGCTACCCTTGAGCTTCACATTCCCCTCCAGGCCCTCCTTGTTGGTGAGAAAAATGTCCAGCATGGCATCTGTCCTCATTGATTCTTCTATCACTTGGAGAAGGAAATTATCATTAACACATTCCAGGAACCTCCTGGATTGCCCATGCCCTGCTGTGTTGTCCCTCCAACATATATGGGGGTGGTTGAAGTCCCCCATGAGGACCAGGGCTTGTGCATGTGAGGCTGCTCTTATCTGTCTATAGAGGGCTTCATCCACTCGGTCTTCCTGGTCAGATGGCCTGTAGCAGACCCCCATTATAATGTCACCTGTCCTTGCCCTCCCTTTAATCCTGACCCATAAGCTCTTATTTGGCTCCTCATCCATCCCCAGGAGGAGCTTCATGCACTCCAGCTGGTCATTGACATAGATGGCAACACCCCCTCCTCGTCTCCCCTGCCTGTCCTTCCTAAAGACCCTATATCCTTCCATCCCAACACTCCAGTCATAGGAGCCATCCCCCCACATCTCCATGATGTCAGTAAGATCATAGGCCTGCAGGTGTGTGCATGTCTCTAACTCCTCTTGTTTATTCCCCATGCTTCATGCATTTGCATAGAGGCATTTAAGTTGGGCCCCTGATGAAGCTGACTTATGGCTGGAGTGGCTGGAATTCCTTTGTGCTGCTCTTCAAGTGCTTTCCTGCTGACCTACAATCCCTCTCCAGCCTCTGGACATCTCTTGCTGACGCTGGCATCAAACCGGTAGGAGTGAGATGTATTGAGGATCCCCTCCCCTGGCAATTTCAGTTTAAAGCCCTCTTCACCAGCTTGGCAAGCCCATGACCAAAGATGCTCTTCCCCTTCTCTGACAGATGGACTCCATCAGCCCCTAGGAAGCCAGGTTTCTCAAAGTGAGTCCCATGGTCTAAGTAGCTGAACCCCCAGCTGCGGCACCAGTCCTCTAACCATTTGTTGGTTCACCAGATTCAACTGGCCCTTTCAAACCCCTTCCCTTTGACCAGGAGGATTGATGAAAAAGCTACCTGTGCTTCAGAGTCTCTTACCACCGCTCCCAGGGCTCTGTAATCCTTGATCCTACTCAGACTGCTCCCTGGCTGTATCACCAGTGCCCGTGTAAAATATCAGTAGCAGATAATAGTCAGTGGACTGTACAAGGCTTCATAGTATCTCAGTGACGTTCCTGATATGAGCCCCCAGTAAGCAGCACACCTCTCTAGAGAGCATGTCAGGTTGGCAAATGGGTGCCTTCATACCTCTCAGAAGAGTCTATAAAAATAATCTGGTAATTATTTGCAGGATACATTAGACTTACTTTTACAGAGTTTCATATTTCCCTTTTTGAGGAGTCTTATTTTTTCAATTAGAGTTTTGCATTTACATGTCATATTACAAAAACTGTGAGATGGGGGAATTTGAAATGTCTATGAATTCTTTATGTTTCAGGTATGGTTGAAAAAAATAAATTGAAGCTTTGACTTTACAGCTCTCTTCTTGAGATGTCATTCTATGAAGACAAGCTGTATACAGTAGACAAGTTTTGTAGAACATCTCAAATGAAAGTGGAGATTAAAAAAATAAAGTTGATTTGAATTAATCTACCCTTTCATCTGTACAAAGCAATTTATTAATGTGTGGCTTGTTTTCTCCAGATTGCTACAATTTCTCCAGGGATGGCATCTTGTGAAAACACTCTAAATACATTGAGATATGCAAATAGGTATGGAAAATGTTATTGCTTATAGCTATACTGGCTGTTGATCACTGATGTTTGGAATACTGTTGTTCCATGATATATAATTTTTTTAACTACTTGTATAATTTTAGTGTACTTGCATTTCTCAATAACATTAAAACCAAAATGCTGATTACTGCTTCAGGCTCACATTTAATTTAATTTGTCACTTTTTGCAACCATTACAAGAGAATCAATAGAAACTGCATTTAAGCCATTATCTAGAGATGGATATAGTATGGATTGCAAGGAATCTGGGAGATGCCCCTATTAATTTTGCCCCTGCTCTAGAGACATCACCTCTTGCATTAGGGATAGTCAGTTTTCATGATGATTCCCTGGGGTGTTAGCTGAAATACCTTTCTGCAATGTGATTTTTCATCCCCTTGGTAGAATTGCATTCAGCTGTCAGCCTGTTTCTTTTATATATATTCATCTCTTCAGTGAGTGTGAAAGAAGCCTTCCCCCACTGCAGTTCTCCTTAGTTTAATGTTTGTGAAATGGGGTCCTGCATGTGCCTGCAATTAGACCTTCGACTCAGAGACCCACCTCCTGCTTTGCTGCAAAGAACAAAGGAGGCAAAGAAGTTTCTGGGCCACCAGAAAGCCTGGTTTTGCCAGAAGAGGCTACCACTAAGTGGCCTGCTTCCCTCAGTGAAAGATAGGGCAGAACCACGTCTGCTTCTGCTTGGCTGGGCACCCCCTGACCAGTCACTAATTGGGCACAGAGAGCTGCTAGGGAAGCTTACTGCCTGCTCCTCTGTATCCAGATGTCTTTGTGTTTGGATCAAAGGAGTTAGTAACAAATCTGCCTGGCTTGGATGGGTCTATGTGATTTCCTTCCTGGTGAGAAGGGGACATCTATTCCCCTGCTTACAGTAACATAAACAAAGGATGTTGCACATTCATCAAGACTCGTTGGATCTTTCTATCCCTTATAGAATATGCATTGCTGAAGTGACTCCAGAAAAAGACACTGCAAAACAAATTAAATACCTATTTCTAGTATACTAAATTGTTGTGCTGAAAGTATTTCTTCCCCTTGATGTTACAATTCTATGTTGTTATGGAGTAACTGCCTATCACTGTAAAGTTGCTTCATGTGTTTTGTGTAGTATTTAAAATTTTTTCTAGCAATATATCATTTTCATAGTACAATTAGGTTTTAGGTGCTGAACACCAGTGTCTGCACAGTGTAAGATGGGGGGCAGTATAGAATTTAAAGTATTGTAGTGGTTTGATATGTTAAAAGGAGCAATTTAATGGAATATTGAATGTAGAATAAATTTTATTAACTGCATGAACTGAAATCTGGAATTACTCTTCTGAAAACATTTCTATTATAGTCTCCTGCAAATTAGCAGCACTAGTTTTGTTCAATTTTGTTAGTGATCTGTAACTATTTGCAGAAGGTTTAAATATGTCAGCACTCTTACTTGTGTTTTAATATAAAAATAACTCTATTAAAGAAGAATGCTAATCAAAGATTTGTCATTTTAACTGTGTTTATGAGAACATTTTCTTTTAATTTGCTGCTGTATCTTGCTGCTGCAGAGTAAAGGAATTTGGAATTAGTCCTTCGGACATTCCCTTCTCACAGGGTAGTGGCAGTCGCTCTGATCTCTCTCCTTCCTATGAGTATGATGACTTTTCTCCTTCAGTCACCAGGTCTACTTCATTCTATACATGGAATCTTTATTTTTAAGTTTTCTTTTTGGCAATGTAATTTTACAGACCAACCTTTCATTAGTCCCCTTGCCTTGAGTCACACATATTTGTTTTTATTTTGTTTGGCAGGTGATGGTTCTGCATGATCTGCAATCATCTTCCCACTATTTTGTTCACCCTCCTTAAACATCCACACTCTGTATCCAGGCTTGCTGGTTTCTTTCATACATTTAAAAAAAAATGGTGATGTCGATTTTGTACATTTAGTGGACCAAATATGACAAGTCTGTGTATAGGGTAATTTGAATATGTCTAATTAAAAAAGAAAACAATTTTATTATGTATACATTTTTAAAACTTTTCATCACTCTGAAGATGAATGAAATACAGTTTCCATTGTAGTAAATATGTGCTACTTGAGAAAAAAATCCCCTTAAAAAATGAATAATTTGTTGTAAAACTTGCTATATTTGCAGACTTTGATGTGTCTGTTTCATAAACGTTCTTTTAAATGAGCTTTTTTTGGACAGGATCATTATCAGTCTTTTAAACTATTTTCATGCTGCAAGAGCCTAACATTTTAAGATATCTTCACCTTTGAAAATATTTTAATTAAAAGAACTATTCATTCTCTGGTATACTTGTTTACAAATTATTTTCTTCAGAATTCTTGGTGGATTTGCTTATAACAGCTGGTGGGGTACTGATTGACTCATTTTTTTAAAGCATGTTTGTGTGCACAGAAAAAGAAAGATGGTCTGGTTTAGGGTGCTGAATGAACTTTTCTTTAAAATATTATTCAGTGTTAAGGAGTTAATATTGAGGGTTTGGAAAGTTTTGCCCTCTTAACAGTTAATGAATAGTATCAATCAAAAAATGCCTCTTGCTAGAAGATGGACTGTAATCCACCTACAAGTAGTTGAAATTCAATGTTACATGCTTTTTAGGAGCTGGACTAACATCTTTTTGTCACTGAAAGTACATTAAATTTGTGAAGCTGACATCATCATCCTAATTAAAAGTGCATAAACCCATAGGGCTTTATTTTTGGTGTTAACTTTTTTGTACAGGAAGTTACTAATCTACAAATGAAATATTTTCTGATTGTAGGGTGAAGGAGCTGATGGTTGATCCTAACACTGCAGGAGATATCCGTCCCATTATACACCATGCTCCAAATCAGATCAATGACTTAGAGACACAGTGGAGTGTGGGGAGCTCTCCTCAGAGAGATGATCTCAAACTGCTTTGTGAACAAAATGTGAGTGGTTTACAGCATTACATGGAAATAGATGTTGATAAATACAGTGGCAGAACAAATCCAGAGTAATGTGTATTTATAGCGTGTTAGCAATGTCATTAAGTAGATACAGCATGCCCCTTCACCTTTTCACTTTATGATATTATGTTCATTCCCATACACACAAAAAAAAAGGTTCCTTGAAGGGTGAGAGGAGAATGTTTTATTTTTCTTTATCTTCCTTGCTGATGATGCTGGAAAACCTTGGAATGAAGAAAATTGCTAAGAGACTTTTTGTACTTTTAGCAGCAAGGTATTTAATTTCTGCGCAGGGGAGGTGGTTTGCACCACAGAAACTCACTCCAAAGTACAGGTGTGAAACAGGCTAATTTATACATTTGACATACATGATTGCAACATCTTTTTATACATTATTCATGTAATTACAACATCTCATTGCATATTAATGATAGGCAGAGTCTAGATGGGGCCTGGGTGGAGTTTAGGTGGAGTCTTCTCTTGGCATCAATTTTTAGAGGGTTGTTCTGGCCTTTAGCCTTGTTCAGGTGGTCTTCCTCAGAGTTGCATTTTTCAACTTTCTTTCATACATGACCATGCCAGGATTTTGTACATGAATCTTGGCTTATTACCATTTCCTTCTATTAATGTCTAACTCTACATAATTTATGATTTCTAGTACCTGGTACAGCGATTTCCAACAATGGCTTAGGCCTGGGTACAGTGAGCAAGAACAGGGCGATTCAGCACTACATGCTATGGTTCCTCAGTAACCAAGTTGTGCAATCTTGTAAGGCAGGACAGAACTTTTACCTGAGACTTTTCTCCGGTGGATCTTTAGGTTTTTAGGCCTTTTTCCTTTTCACTGATTAGGACTTTTAATGTCTAGGCAGGGTCTGCTCTAGGCTTTTGTGGTTTTTAGTGTGCATTTTTTCCAGTATAGATTCATCCCTTTTATTAGGTAGTTAGAAGTAGCCTGGGGAATGCATCCATTTTATTTAACACTCCTGTGTTTTTTACCATTACGTTCCCTGTATGCAGCACCTGTTTCAAGCAAATTTGCCTTTCTCTGCATTTAGAAATCTGGCTACCCATCATTCCTCTTCTCAACAACCTGATTTTCATGGAGTGAAACCCTAGAGACATGTTTGGGAGAGTGCTACATCATGTTCCCAGGATGTCTCCCTGGGCTGCATGAGCTAGGGCTGAGAGGCATTTTCTAAAGGGCATTTTTCCCTCGCTGCTGATTAGCAGCTCTAGTCCTGGTTCCTTAAATGTTCAACAGGGATTAAAACCTGGTTTGTGAAAATGCTGATGAAAGATAGAAAGGAAAAATCCTTACTACCCTAACATTTTTCTCAAGACTCTGCATTCTCAAACACCTCTTCATGGTGTTTGCAGTATTTCTCATTTTAGTAACTGACTCTTCTTCCAGGACTCTATTTTATAAGGACGTGCTAGTGATTCCTAGAGCTTCCCACTGGACAGTCCTTCCAGCCAAATAGCCTTTCATATCATACTTTTCTGTTGTTCATGTGGAATTCAGTTAAGCTTTACAATGTGTTTTTAAAAAGATTTTAAATGTATGGTATAAGGAACCATACTGTCTTGCTAAAACATTAATTGCAGCTTACCTAGCACTTTCCCCTTTGATTGTTAACTATTTATGTCTAAAGAAGTCCTGTTTGTCCCAGTTTGTAAATCCATATTATGCATCCTTCTAATGTATTAATCACTACATACTTTTTCGATTTTTCACTTTACATTTATTCCACTTTTTTTCCCAAAGGATTAATTGAATTTTGATTCCCTGAAATGTATTGAACGTAATTGCTGTTCTCTTTTTTTAAAATTGTTGTCTGTCTATTGTGGTATGCACAACAAAAAGCCCTGATGGAAAATGAGTAAAACCTACTAGAAATTAGCATTCTTCCCTTGTGACTTCCTCCTCCCACGATTTTAACTTGGGGTTTTTTTCACATGAAATATCCTGTTTTCCAGTATTCACTAGGATTAGTGGCTGGAAATTTTTAATGAATATGAATTAAATTTAACTCTGTGAGCATTTTAAATGTATTGCCCTCTCCACTGATTTCTGAAGATTTTCTTGTTAGAAGTATTAAGTTCTATTTTTGATGGGTTCTGCTTTCTGCATATTTCTTTTTATGTTCTGGGATGGATCACATTCAATATTTTTCCTGTAGCCACAGTTCTTTCCAGACTAACAAGTTTTATTGTTTTTAGGAAGAGGAAGTTTCTCCACAGTTGTTTACTTTCCATGAAGCTGTGTCACAAATGGTAGAAATGGAAGAACAAGTAGTAGAAGACCACAGGGCTGTCTTCCAGGTAAAAGATGAAGCTCTACTTTGTTTTATTCTAATCCAGGCATTCAGGTTTTCCCAGTGAAAGTGCATACTCTTGAAGATGTAGGATATCATCTTGTCATTCCACTGCTGTCTGAGATTTCTAAATTGTTTTATTGCACTAAGCCCATTGTAGCAAAGAAATAGGAACAGATGTTTAGATCTCATAACCATTAATCTTTGTCCCCATGGTGAAAAAGAAGCATATTTTTCTACCATCCCAGAAATTTAATAAAATTTTCCTTTTCTTCTCAACAAACATTCCTAAATAGACTGTTCATTGTAAGAAAAGTTGCTATTTTCTTTTTAGTATTTTAACAATTTAATATATTTTCTGTTAGTTCTTTTCCAGCATTAGTGACTGTTTTTTCTAGTTGCAGGGAGCTTACTGAGATTGGTCTTGAAATTTTCAATTTCACTGTCTAATCTATGCCAATATTCCTATGCCAAAGCTGTCAATTAATAATAATGTCTCTATATAGTAATGTCTCTATCAGCACTGTTTGGTCACCTCCTTCTAAGATACTGCAATACTCCCTCCAAGTATCTCCTGTATCTCCTCTAAATATCCTTTTGTGACATCTTCATCCTAGATACTGAAGAAACAAATATATTTCTAACTGCCTGTTTACTTCCTTTTTACAGATACATAAAGGTTTCACTTGCTATTAGTCAGGGTCTTTGGAAGGAATACTGCCCACGCAGTGTAATGCTGGTCAGTGCCACAGAGCCTTTTACATTCACAAAATACACTGTAGTAATGAGTTACTAGTTGTCAGAAGGCAATATGAGTTGCTTCTGTTCATAACCTTAGAGTCTTTAGTTGGGCTGTCCATTTGGCACATCTGCTGCAAGAAAACAGCAAAACATTAAACCTGTAGGCAATACACACATCTCCTCAATTTAGGTATCTAACTTAGTGGAACATTGATGTGTGTTCATGTAATACAGTAGGATGCTAAATAACACATTTTAAAACAGATGTAAAGATTTAGTTATTATGAAGCATTAGCCCTGAAGTAAAACATGCAGAAGTGTGAAAGTCCTATGTCATATGTCATAGCCATGTCCTAATGCTTGCAACTTCTGGAGAGACAAGCTGCATTAGTTTAAGATGTTACTGCCTCTGTGTGTCCATCTGGCCTTATGCTGGAGATTACTGCTTCTCACAGCAGTCATTAGAAGGAAATGTGTCCAAGCCTCAGCTCCCTTCATTCACAGCATGGCTTGTTAGTTTATGCCATGAGTGGAATGGGCTACACCAATACAAAATCTACAAACTGTAACATGCAGAAGTTGTCTTCTGTGAGCTTTCTCCTGGAAGCTGTTGATTCTGGCATACAAAACATCCTATCCTAACAAAAATGTCTAAAATAGATCAACTGAATGAATTGTGCTCTAGTGGTGTTGGTCTTCCTTTGTTTCTTGGATATACGAGTTTACATGAAATGATATGAATCCTATCCTGATGTGAGCTCCATCTGTCTGAAAGCCAACAAAACATACATGGGGTATGGAATATGCTTTCAATATTACTTGGACTACTGAGAACAGAGGGAAAGACTTAATTTTAATATTTCAGGCCCACCATGCCTAGAACTGTCAGCTGCTTTCTTCTTTTTTTATATTCAAAGCATTTCCAATGGGATCGGTTTTCCTGATCACAGCTTTGCATGGTTCTGTAAGCTTTAAGCTCCTCGTTGCATTCTTCTTTGCTGCAAGACTTTTTCTTCCCCTCTCTTTTTTTTGTGTAATATTCAGAGTGCAAAGATGTCTAAGAGCTGCTTTAACCGACTTTTACAGTACTCTTATCAGTCTGGAGAGTTAGCTCATGCAATAGAAAGCTTAAAATAGCTCTTCTTTTATACAGCTTCTCTAAAACCTGGGTTTGAGTATGCACAGAATTATTTTGGCTCCTTGACTGTAGTAATGACACTGTGTTTATAGTCAGTGGCAACCAGCCCATACTTAAACTGAAGCCTGGATTCAAAGTTTGATACCTATCTAAGGGGACACAATCATGACATAAAGTTCTGAGTTTCTTAGCTTTACAACCACCTAATGTTCTGAATTTGAAGAGAACTGGGGTAGCTGGGGTTTATCTGTTGCTGGTATGACCACTGGAGTTAAGAAACTATGTAGAAAACATACCGTTTTCCTGAATTAGGAATAAGGATTCATTTTAGAATTGAAATCTTTTATAGTGAGGTGACTAGACAGTAAAAGTGTGGTCATCTTGAGAAAAGGAGTACTTCATTTCTTTGTCTTGAAACTTGTGTTGAAACTTTGCTAATGTATTTAGTTGTGGATTGTTTTTTTATTTTAACTTTTATCTAGGAATCTATTAGATGGCTAGAAGATGAAAAAGCTCTTCTTGAGATGACAGAAGAAGTAGACTATGATGTGGATTCTTACGCTACCCAACTTGAAGCAATTCTAGAGCAAAAAATTGATATTCTGGCTGAACTTAGAGGTAGATTGCTTTTAATCATGTTTTGTGTGCATTTTTATTTGCCATAGAGACTTGCAGTAATAATGAGGAGGAAAAAAAGAGTGTGGTTATGTTTTGAGGTTTTTTTTCACCTTATGCTGTCCTGTAATGTTCTGTGGAAGGAACATTTATTCTGCTGCCTAAGAACAAGTTCACATCTGTGTTCGGTTCATCCTAGTTTAAATGAAGAGTCTCTGCTTTACCCCCAGGAAGTATAAACTTGATCCTGCAACTTTGGTTGTTTTTTTTTCTTTGTTCCAAAACAATAAAGGAAGGAAAAAGAAAGTCCAAAAGAACTGTACAAAAAAAGAAGGTAATGCAATGAGGACGAAGTAGTAGGAACTCCCAGCTCCTGCTATACTGCACTCTATAGTGTAGCAGGGAGCCTACAGCTGTTTTTCAGTCTGTGCTTAAGAGTAGTATTGAGCTCTGAGTAGCTTGGCTGTTAGCCTACTTTTTTCCTCAGCAGCCTTTCTGTCGGAATTTTGTCAGCCTCTCTGTTGAAAAACAAACTGCTGATAATTCTTAGTTCCCAAAACTGACTCTTCCACTTGTCTTCTAAAATCAGTATGTCAGCTTGGTACCTCATGGAGATTAATTTTTCATTTTAGTTTCTGTATTTATTTGGATTCCAACAGACATGCTAAACTGGTAAAAATTCAAGGGTGGTTGTTTGGTTTTTTATCTGTGTTAGAAAACTCCTTATAAGATAAATCTTACTTTTTACTCAGTCTGAGTATCTGCTGTAAGTTAGAAGAATGCATCAAGCAAATCGGATGTGGCCTGCTTGCCTTGTAAACATGTATTGGCACCAGTATACTTTAGCAGATGTACATTCCTTTGCTTATTATGGATGATGGCTTCCTTTTCAGGAAAAGACAATTTGAGACACCAGCAGTGAAAAAACAGTTTAGGTGACTCCCTGTTCTTCCAAAACTTATTAGATACCACTTTTGAAACTAGATACTGGAGGTACAGGATATCTAAAAGATCCTTGCATCTTTACAGGCAGCATGATACATGTATAGCTTTACAGGAGGGAAGAACTGTTAAGTCAAAGATTCTTTCTACCAGTAACTTCTGTTATGCTCATGGCACATAATGGTCACTGAATATTTCAGCTTTTATTCCTGTCACATTGGGACTGACTTTTTAATGCTATCATTGTGGTTTCCTTCTTCCCATTCTTGAGCAATGTACTGGGGAAGGGGGGGGGGGGGAGGGGGGGCTAAAAATACAAAAGGATGCCATACATCCTTTCTCAGGCTTTTCCCATTGTTGTACTAGTTATTCTGAAACAAATGAATGATGAATTTATCTATTTACTTCCAAAATATAATCACAGATGTTTTTCACATTCATAGAAAAGTTGTCCTGCACAACATCCTTGTCTCTAAAATGGAGAGACATAGATTTGACAGGTAGACCACTCAGTGGATAAGGAACTGGCTGGATGGTCACACTCAAAGAGTTGCAGTCAATGGCTCGATGTCCAAGTGGAAGCCAGTGACGAGTGGTATCCTTCAGGGGTCCATATTGGGACCAGTATTATTTAACATCTTTGTTGTCAACATGGGCAGTAGGATTGAGTGCACCCTCAGCGAGTTTGTCAACAACACCAAGCTGAGTAGCATGGTTGATACTCTAGAGGGAAGGAATGCCACCCAGAGGGACCTTGACAGGCTTGAGAGGTGGGCCCATGCAAACCTCATGAAGTTCAACAAGGCCAAGTGCAATTGTGGTCCTGCACGTGGATCAGAGCAATCCCAAGCACAAATACAGGCTGGGCGGAGAATGGATTGAGAGCAGCCCTGGGGAGAAGGACTTGGGAGTGTTGGTAGAGAAGCTCAAAATGGCCCGGCAATGCGCACTTGCAGCCCAGAAAGCCAATTGCATCCTGGGCTGCATCAAAAGATGTGTAGCCAGCAGGTCAAGGGAGGTGATTCTGCCCCTCTACTTGGCTCTCGTGAGAGCCCACCTGCAGTACTGCGTTCAGCTCTGGGGTCCCCAACATAAGAAGGACATGGACCTGCTCAAGCAAGTCCAGAGGAGGGCCACAAAGATGATCACAGAGCTGGAGCACCTCTCCTATGAAGACAGGCTGAGAGAGTTTTTCAGCCAGAGAAGAGAAGGCTCCAGGGTATGTGGTGATAGGATGAGGGGGATGGCTTTAAGCTGAAAGACGGTAGATTTAGATTAGGTATTAGGAAGAGCTTTACTGTGAGGGTGGTGAGACACTGGAACAGGTTTCCTGGAGAAGTGTTCAAGGTCAGGTTGGATGGAGCTTTAAGCAACCTGTTCTAATGGAAGGTGTCCCTGCCCATAGCAGGGGGTTTGGAACTAGATGATATTTAAGGTCCCTTCCAACCCAAACCATTCTATGATTCTATGAAAAATTGGGGGGAGTAGAATTTACTCTGCTAGTTTTTCAAATGGACAGAAGTTACTGATTGCATGCTAATTACAATTTTGAACCTGTCTAAGGATGGTTTGGAAGCTACTGGGAAGGAAAAGGAAATATGTAGTATGTATCTCCCTATACTCTGTAAGTTAGAAGCAGAATTTAAGTGTGAACAGGTTACATTTGAGAATAGAATAGAATAGAACAGAACAGAACATAATAGAATAGTTGCAGTTGGAAGGGACCTACAACAATTATCTAGTCCAACTGCCTGACCTCTTCAAGGCTGATCAAAAGTTAAAGCATGTTATTCAGGGCACTATCCAAATGCCTCTTGGACACTGACAGGCTTGGGACATTGACCACCTCTCTATGAAGCCTGTTCCAGTGTTTGACCACCCTCTCAGTAAATAAATGCTTCCTAATGTCCAGTCTAAACCTCCTCTGACACAGCTTTGAACCATTCCCATGCATTATGTCACTGGATACCCGGGAGAAGAGATCAGCACCTCCCTCTCCACTTCCCCTCCTCAGAAAGCTGCAGAGAGCAATGAGGTCACCCCTCAGCCTCCTTTTCTCCAAACTAGATAAGCCCAGAGTCCTTGGCTGCTCCTCATAGGACATGCCTTCCAGCCCTTTCACCAGCTTTGTTGCCCCCCTCTGAATGCATTCAAGGACTGTCACATCCTTCTTAAATTGTGGGGCCCAGAACTGCACACAGTACTCAAGGTGAGGCCGCACCAATGATGAATACAGCAGGATAATCACCTCTTTTGACTGGCTGGTTATACTGTGTTTGATGCACCTCAGGATGTGGTTTGCCCTCTTGGCTGCCAGGGCACACTGCTGACTCATATTGAGCCTGTTGTCAACCAGCACCCCCAGATCCTTTTCTTCAGGGCTGCTTTCCAGCCACTCTTCTCCCAGTTTATACTTGTTTCTGGTTTTACTCCATCCCAGGTGCAGAATCTGGCATTTGTACTTCTTATATTTTATTCTATTGATGATTGCCCAATGCTCCAATCTATCTAGATCCCTCTGCAAGGCCTCTTGTCCCTCGAGAGAGTCAACAGCACCTCCCAGCTGGGTATCATCAACAAACTTGCTAATGGTGTATTCAACTTCTACATCTAGATCACTGATAAAAATAATGAACAGAACTGGCCCTTGAATCGATCCCTGAGGAACACCGCTGATGACCAGTCACCAGCCAGATGTAGCCCCATTCATTACAACACTGTGATCCCTGCCATTCAGGCAGTTCTTCACCCAGTACCTGCTCATCATTCCTCACTGCTGGAGAAAGTTATGGAGCAGATCATCTTGAGTGCCATCACACAGCACACAGGAAAACCCAGTCAGCATGGATTTATGAAAGGCAGGTCCTGCTTGACTAACCTGATCTCTCCTTCTATGACAAGACGGCCTGCCTAGTGGATGAGGGAAAGGCTGTGGATATTCTTTACCTAGACTTTAGTAAAGCCTTTGACACTATTTCCCACTGCATTCTCCTGGAGAAACTGGCTGCTCATGGCTTGGACAGGCATACTGTTTGCTGAGTAAAAAACTGACTGGATGGCCGGGCCCAAAGAGTTGTGGCAAATAGAGTTACATCCAGCTGTCACCTGGTCACAAGTGGTGTTCCCCAGGGCTCAGTATTGGTGCCAGTCCTGTTTAATATCTTTATCAACAATCTGGAAAAGGAGATTGGGTGCACCCTCAGTAAGTTTGCAGATGACACCACATTGGGGGGTGGTGGTGGTGATCTGCTTGAGGGTAAGAAGGCTCTGCAGAGGGATCTGGACAGGCTGGCTAGATGGGCTGAAGCCAATTGTATGAGGTTCAACAAGGCTCAGTGCCATGTCCTGCACTTGGGTCACAACAACCCCATGCAATGCTACAGGCTTGGGGAAGAGTGGCTGGAAAGCTGCCTGGCAGAAAAGGAGCTGGGGGTGTTGGTCGATAGCCAGCTGAATATGAGCCAGCAGTGTGCCCAGGTGGCCAAGGTGGCCAATAGCATCCTGGCTTGTATCAGAAATAGTGTGGCCAGCAGGACTAGGGAAGTGATCTTCCCTATTTACTTGGCACTGGTGAGGCCACACCTCAAATAGTGTGTTAAGTTTTGGGCCCCTCACTACAAGAAAGATATTGAGAGGCTGGAGCATGTCCAAAGAAGAGCAATGAAGCTGGTGGAGGGTCTAGAAAATAAGTCTTATGAGGAGCAGCTGAGGGAATTGGGGTTGGAGAAGAGGAGGCTGAGGGGAGACCTTATTGCTCTCTACGACTACTTGAAAGGAGGTTGTAGATAGGCGGGTGTCAGTCTCTTTTCCAAAGTACCAAGTGATAGGACGAGAGGAAACAGCCTTAAGTTGAGCCAAGGGAGGTTTAGATTCAATATTAGGAAAAATTTCACCAAAAAGGTTGTCAAGCACTGGAACAGGCTGCCCAGGGAAGTGATTGAGTCACCATCCCTGGAGGTATTTAAAAGACATGTAGATGTGGCACTTGGGGACATGATTTAGTGGTGGACTTGGCAGTGTTAGTTTAACAGTTGGACTTGATGATATTAAGGGTGTTTTCCAACCTAAATGATTCTATGATTCTGTTCTGTGATCTCACAGTTGGACAACTTGTCCAGAAGGATGCTGTGAGGGACAGTATCAAAAGCCTTACTAAAATCCAGAAAAACTACATCCACTGCCTTTCCTTCATCCACTAGGCAGGTGACCTTATCATAGAAAGATATCAAATTATTTAAATAGGACTTTCCCTTTGTGAACACGTTGACTGTGCCTGATGATTGCATTGTCCTTGAAATGCCTTTCAATAGCAGCCAGTATGTTCTCCATAATTTTTCCGGGAACTGAGGTTAGACTAATAGGTCTGTAGTTTCCTGGGTTTTCCCTCACGCCCTTCTTGTAAACTGTAATAACATTCCAGTCAACAGGGACCTCCCCAGACTCCCAAGACCTTTGGCAGATGATCGAGAGGGGTCCTGCAATAACATCTGCTAGCTCCTTCAGTACTCTGGGATGAATCCCATCAGGCCCCATGGACTTGTGAACATTTAGCTGGTACAGCTGGTCCCTTACAACTTCAGTGTCTACAAATGAAAAGTCACTGTTCCCACACTTGTGGTCTTCTGACTCAGAGGACTGGGCAGCCCAAGATCTGTCAGTATTATAAAACACTGAGTAAAAAAAAACAAAACATTGAATGCCTCTGCTTTGTCTTCATCCCTATTAGTCAGATGACCATCATCAACAAGTATCACTCCAATGTTTTCTTGAGACCTCCTCTTGCTATTAATGTACTTTAACAAGCCCTTACAATCAGACACAACACTGGACAATTTGAACTCTAATTGAGCTTTGGCCTTTCGTATCATCTCCTTGCATATATGAACCACAGCTCTGTAATCTTCCTGCAAAGTCTGACCTTGCTTCCAGAGATTGTACAATTTCTTTTTCCTCTTGAGCTGCACAATGCACTTGTGCAGTTTCCAAACCTATCCTGTCTAGAGACAGGGGTATCATCTAAGGGACTAAGTTGCTAAGCAACTTGCTTGTATGGTGAGTGTTGAATTTAAGCTTATCTCAATCCTCTTGTAGTTTGTAGTATCAGCTATTTTTGTGGAGGAATGTTCTTTGTTGTGCATTAGTGCCAGTATATGAAGTATCAGGGCTTAATTTCAAGATCTGTGTTGAGCACAGGCACATTAGTACTCATTCTCTCTTTTTCATTAAAGATAAAGTGAAATCTTTCCGGGCAGCTCTACAAGAGGAGGAACAGGCCAGTAAACAGATCAACCCGAAAAGACCACGTGCCCTTTGAAATGGGCCTCTGCTGCTAAAGGAATCTATGAACCCATACTGCTGTAGCACACATATGTTACAAAACCCAGTGGCTGTAAGAACTCAGCTACTTGAAAGTGTAAAAATGTTAGAAATGTCTGTGGAAATGTCCTGTTTCTTATTCACCTAAATGACATTTTCAGATTTGTGTGAAATGCTCCTACGATGTCTACAAAATGCTTCTAGGCCAGACAGTACAACCATGCAGGGTTCAGATCTGTGAAGCACTTTGTTTAAAATATTTCATTTATTCAAATTGTGAATTTTGCGTTTGGAAATATTTGTCATGTTTTTAATAATGAAGTAAAACTGTGGCCATTAAAAAGACACAGTATTTCCTTTTAACTATGTTCAGTTTTGTTACAAAGACCAGCTGTGCAGTTTGTGTTTGTATGGATGCATATCTCACTAGTGATTTTACATAACTTATGTTCTACAGACAGCTGTGCTTTTACCTCTTCCCATTCTGTGCCTTGATGAAGGCTTCTTAACCCTAAACATCCTCTTTCTGAAGCACAGCCTTAATAAACAATATTCCTTATTTGTCAATATAAATTACTTTTAGTGTGTGTACATTTCTAATGTGTTTTGAATTTTATTTTTTTTTTGGTGGCTAGTGCATTTCACAGCACTAACAAGAGCTGTTAGAGTGGACAAACAGCTGAACATTCCATGCTCCTTGTAAAAAATCTGGAGTCTAGGTTTATTTGAATATCATAACAAATAGCTATATAATTCTAACATTTTTCCTGTAATAAAAAAAACACAACAAAAAATCCAAAAAGTATAAATTATTTGATGTATAATAAAGGGTAATGTTTAAATACTGAGGAGAGTTGTATCTTAGGATAATGCAGATATACAGTATGCGGTATGGTGTGATACTGCTGTCAGAATAAAGGTACAACCTGACTTCTGCATATGGGATAGGATAACTGTCAAAATTCAAGGATCTGGCTAAAGAAATACATATTGGCCTTTCACATATTGTTAAAATTTGGCTTTTGATGCATGACAAGCTTACATGTACATTAACTGTAGTTTGCAGATAGTTTAAGTACCTCTGATGCTTCAAAAAAACTAGCTAATACCTATTTTTCCCTTTATACTATATAGTCCCAGCAACTGAAAAGTGAGGTGAAATTGCATCATTTGAGGATTTGCACAATACCTCTACCTAGTGCTAACAGAAATCCCACAAGTACCTGAATTCTCACAAATGGTACCATGTGTATCAGCACTTATTAGGTGGTGGCACTCAAGTTATTTTTGCAAGTCAGTATCCAAAACAGATTGACCTTTCATGTAAGAATTTGTCAAATTAAGAATTTTAGACCTCTCTATAAGTTCTCCCTGTTTTCAGGAGTTCATATCAGCAGACTTCCCCTTGGAACTGTTTAAAAATTACTTTTATAATACAAACCTGTTTGTTTGTGCCAGGCCTGGAGGGAAACAAAGGGAAGGCAAAGAGGGTTAAATGAGCCAGGAATTCTCGTAGTGTTTAATATTTGTATCTCACATAGGAAGGTAGGCTATAGGAAGCTCTTGTCGCATCATAGTTAAAAATTAAAAAAAAATATATATCGTCCTGTGTGTAAACATGAAAACTGAAACAATGTAGATTTTACATACTGTGTTTAATAAATTAAGCTATTAAGTGAATTACAGCTGAGAATTTACTTATATGAAAGTTCTGTTCTGCTTTGGGAAGGGTTTCATTTTGTAAACACATCTGAGTTACACTTTTTAAAAGGCCTCTGATTTCAGAATGAATATTTACTTCTGGAACTAACTATTCTGTACAAATTTGTCATATAGGAAGAAGCACCCCAGAGGACTGTCCTGACAAGTTTTGCAACAGGTCTTAAAAGAAACATCACACATCTTTCTGAACATTTAAGAATGTCTTCCATCACAGTTTAAAAAAAAACAACAAACAACAACAAAACCCCAATGAAATAGAAGGCAGCAGCTTTTTTTAGTAGGTGATAGTACAGGTTACTGTATAATACCAGAGGGTTTCTTTGAAGTTGCTCTAAAGAAATTTTACTTTCTAAAAAGCCTCTGAAGACTGAGACATCCCACACGAGAAACAGTTGCTTCCCTACTATTCCTCCATGTAAGCCTAGAGCCACAAGCAGGATGTGGTTTATAGGGGTACCAAAGAGGACAAGGACAGAGGCAGATTTCGACAACTTTTACTAAGCCTTGTAAATGACGTGCCCTGTCAGGTAGCAGATGCAAGTTGAAATTGCATCAACTGGGGTGTTGGGGGTGTGTGTGTTAAGAGACAGCCTTTGCAATAGAGCCTGCTGTAAAGATCAGATCTACACTGATACTGAATCCCTGAGAATCGAGATTAAAAAAAAAACTGATACAGCTGGTTATAGCATTTGAATTCCTGTAGCCCATTGCTATGGTGGACTGGAATTACTTGAATAAGACTCAGACAAGCTTATCTTGATTCCCATCCTGTAAAACAAAAGCATTTAAGCCCTGTGACACAAGTCTCCAACACTTGCTCCTTCTGTATTGGTCTGTGCATATTGCTGTGGCTATTCATACTCACTCATAAATTGGTTCTATATGCAGTGAAGCAGCACTAGAATAAAATAAATGAGCAATTCAGTTTTCCAAGACAATCTCTCAGGATGTCTGCAAATTCAAGTACATGTTTCTATACTTTTTTTTTCCCAATTACTTTTAAAGTATTGACACTGGACATGTATAAAATGAAGTTATATCTTGGGATTTTTTTTGCTAATTTGCCTCTTCTCCTCTTACTGTGGTCTGATGGAAAGAGATATGCTATACATGAAAAAATTACTTACGGTAGTTAATACACAGTCGGGCCTTCACCCCTACATGATGCTACAGAGTTAACAGTTACTGTTTTCCCGAATCATAAGACAGATCAAAGTGGATTTTTCTTTTGATAGTTGCTATGCAGAGTTAATGCAAACTTGGTAGAAAAACCTCTACCTTGTCCTTAATAACAAATATATATAATCCAAACTATACTAAGACACTTCAGTGAGTCTTTCTGTCAGAACCCAGACATGAATTGCTCTAAGACTCACTGAAAGCTTTGATCTATGCTAAAACTCCTCGTTGCCTTGAAGGGCAAAGTAGTTTTCTTATAAAAATAGCTGCCTGAATTTACAGCTGACAAAAAACAAAACAAAAACAAAATAAAAAGTATTTAAATACACTTTAAAACAAACAAACCAAAAATCCCAAACAAATGGAATGACTACAAATCTGGTTTTGTTGCCCAGACCAGACTTATGGGTTATACTGTTGGGTATTGCACAAGAATATACTGAGATGAAGTCCATGAACAGAGAACATAGATTTCAATTATGGGAGCATCAATCCATATGTCATTTGGTATATTTAAAAATATGCTGTCATATTAAAGTCCAGCACCTCACTTCAGTCCTGAAAGAATTTAATGCTTTTAAAATTCAGAGTGTCAACTTCTTGCCATTATCTGTGATAAAATTGCATGTTCTCATTAAGAACCAGAGTATGTATGCTGTATTCCATTCATTGCTTTTGCAAGAAGAGCATGTCCCACTAAAGTCACTCTCACTTAGGTAAGACTTAGGTGACAAAATACAGAACAACTTTCTTTTTTCCAGTAGAATCTATAAGAAATGGATGCCTTCTGAATTGAAGCCATGCAGCAGTCTGAAAAAGTGAAATATTCATGTTACAATTTCTACTAATTTATATTTCAGATTAAGTCATTTCCAAGACATGCGGGCTGGCAAAGAATATATAAAAATATCATGAAAACAGCCATCACTGTTCAACTGCCATAAAGAATTGTTACAAGTTTTACACTAGAAGTTATTAGCAAATGGGTTAGTTTAGAGATGCAGATATATTTCCAGTGCAGTTATTTCTATTGCATCCTACCAGATTTACTACATTTCTTTAAAGAGCAGTAGCTCTGTTAATTGTTACTCTGAGAAGCAGCTAGGAAATTTTATCTTAAATTAGGAGAGCATTCCTCTTGCCACTTAAATTAACTGACAAGAAGTAAGAGTAAGAATTACTAAAATTTTTGAATTATACTATAGATTAAGGCCTAATCCTCAAGACAGACAGACATGGAAGGGCTGTGTAAGTTTCCAGGGAAACTGTAATATCCAATTCTCTTAAGGGGAAAGGGGGAGGTGTGGACCCCACCCATAGGCCAACTCTGGGAAAACAAAGCCAAAGGTGCAGTTGTTGACATTCCCCCCCAGGGGCCATCTGACACACAGGGGTGACAACACCACAGAGTACACAGACTGGATTAGTTTCATAACCAGTGAGTCCATCATATCACCAACCAGTACTATATAGTACAACACTATAGTAACTTTAGCCCAGGTCCCAAATAAACAAGCAACACAATAGGGAACACATGCTGTAAGTAAATTAACCAATGCAACCCTGGGACTATGAGCAGCAACTTCAACAGCAGAGAAATCAGCATTGTAGTCAATGATTATTAATGTAATACAGTGAGCACTGACAACAATTTTTGTTCTAACGCAGTCTGATTAGACCTGTTGTTATCTCAACCCTTCGAGCCCCACATTGGGCACCAAAAAGGACCGTTCTGGTTTAACCCTGGCTGGTAATTAAGTACCACGCAGCCGCCCGCTCACTCACTCCCCTCTCACCCAGAGGGATGGGGAGGAGAGTTGGAAAGGAATGTAAAACTCAAGGTCAGATAAGAACAATTTAATAATTGAAATAGAATAAAAATGAAAGAACAATAATAACAACAATGACAACAACAGTTATAATGAAAAGAGGAAGGGAAAGAATAACATCCAGAGGGAAAGGAAGAAAAGAACAGTTGGTACACAAACCACCTGCTGAAAATGCCCAGGCAGTCCCCCAGAAAATGATCTGCCTGCCCCAGCAAACCCCCCAGTTTATATACCAGGCATGACGTCCCATGGTATGGAATACCTCTTTGGCTAGTTCAGGTCAGCTGACCTGCCTGTTTCCCCTCCCAATTCCTTGTGCCCCTCCAGCCTTTTTGCTAGCAAGGCCTGAGGAACTGAAAAGTCTCACATCAAAGCCAAAACACAGCACCGTCCCAGCTCCTAAGAAGATAATTAACTCCATCCCAGCTGAAACCAGGATACAGGCCTGTAGTTCCCCGGATCCTCCTTCTGGCCCATCTTGTAGATGGGTGTCGAAGAGGGTCCCCCGTGGAGAGTCGGCCAAGTCACGACAATCACACCAATATGGCTACATGCCGTGCTCACTTTATTAAACAAACAGGTTATATTTATAACTTAAACCGACCGCTCACCCGACTTTACACACAGGTGATTGGATAAAAGTCTCTGGCCATGTGGGGGTCCGTGTCGCTGATTGGTGAGCATGCTGCAGGTGTCTTATCAGAGTGTGCCGATGAGAGTGTGTTGATTCCGTGGTTCCCATGACTTGCTCTGCACCTGGCTTCTTGTTTGTGCATAGCTTGTTTTCTTTCTCACCCTGCTTGTTCCCAGGACAATTTAAAGCTGCTCTGCAGCTTCAACTAACAGGCCTGGGTTGTCCAACCCAGACAATGGTAACATATGTCCTTGGTCCTTTAAAAATCCCTCTACAGGGTGTCACATTGGCTGACCTCCAGTCAACTGGGACCTCTCCAATTTGCCAGGACTGTTGATAAGTGCTGGAGAATGGCTTGGCAAGCTCTTCCACCAGCTCCCTCAATACCCTCGAGTGGATCCCATCCAGTCCCATACACTTGTGCATGTCTAAGTGGAGCAGCAGGTCACTAACCATTTCTTCCTGGCCTGTGGGGACTTCATTCTGCAACTTATCCCTGTCTTCCAGTTCAGGGGGCTGGGTACCTGGAAAACAACTAGTCTAACTATGAAAGACTGAGGCAAATAAAGCATTAAGTACCTCAGCCTTTTCCTCACCCTTTGTTGCAGTGTTTGCCCCTGCATCCAATAAAGGATGGAGATTATCCTTGGCCCTCCTTTTGTTTCTAATGTATTTGTAAAAACATTTTTTTTTAATCTTTTACAGCAGTAGCCAGCTTAAGTTCTAGCTAGGCTTTCATCTTTCTAATTTTCCCCTGCATAACCTAATGACATCCTTGTAGTCCTCCTGAGTTGCCTGCCCCTTCTTCCAAAGGCGGTAAAATCTCTTTTCCCCTGAGTTCCAGCCAAAGCTCTCTGTTCAGCCAGGATGGTGGTCTTCCCCAATAGCGCATCTTTCAGCACATAGGGACAGCCTGCTCCTGCACCTTTAAAACTTCCTTCTTGAAGAATGTCCGGTCTTCCTGGGCCCTTTGGCCCTTCAGGACTGCCTCCCAAGGGACTCTCAACCAACCAGTCTCCTAAACAGGCCAAAATCTGTTCTCCGTAAATCCATGGTAGTGGTTTTGTTGAGCCCCCTTCCTTTACTTATCCGAGAATGAAAAACTATCGTTCCATGACTGCTATGCCCAAGATGTCCTCTGGCCACCACATCACCCACAAGTCCTTCTCTTTTCGTAAACAGTACGTCTAGTGGGGCATCTCCCCTGGTTGGATCACTTACCAGCTGTGTCAGGAAGTTATCTTCCACATAGTCTAGGAACCTCCTAGAGTGTTTCCTCTCTGGATTGACTACACAGAGCTGTTCTTTTTAAACAGCTGCCTAGTTTTCTTCTAAAAAGCTTCACTTCAGAAGATCTCGTGACCTCAGAATCAATTCTCCATCATGCCAGACTGTGCTGGCATGCATATAACATTGCTAGTTATATATATATATAACATAGCACACAAGCAAAGCAAAACAAGGAATTCATTCACTACTTTCCATCAGCAGGCAGGTGTTCAGCCATCCCCAGGAAAGCAGGGATCCATCATGCATAGTGGTTACTTGGGAAGACAAACACCATAGTGCCAGATGTCCCCACCTTCCTTCTTCTTCCCCAGTGTATATACTCAGCATGACACCATATGGTATGGAATACCTCTTTGGCTAGCTTGGGTCAGCTGTCCTGGCTGTGTTCCCTCCCAATTTCCTGTGCCCCTCCAGCCCTCTTGCTGGCAGGGCCCAAGGAACTGAAAGGTCCTTGATTTAGTATAAACATTACCCAGCAACAACTAAAAACATCAGTGTCCTATCAACATTGTTCTCACATCACAGCCAAAACACAGCACTGTACTAGCTACTAAGAAGAAAATTAACTCTATCCCAGCTGATACCAGGACACTAACCTTGGGCAAGGCTGAAATGATCTTGAAGTTCAAAGCATTTTTAAAAATAACTTTAAGAATACTATCCTGTAACATCTGTCTTCTGAGATTACACACTCATCTGAAGATAAGAGTTCTCATAGATACTCCTTTGATCATAAGCAACAGAGTCATCAGCCAGAAAGGTCTCTGGGAGATACAAAGTAGTGTGAAGGGGACATTATTACTAGCAAAATTCCAACTGGCACAAAGATGGTACCTCAGTCTTGTTGTCAGAAATACTGTAAACAAAGTAGCACCCAAATTGATGGTGGCATGTTCAGGTAATGTCCTAATGCAAACCCTGATCAATAAAGGAATATGCATTTTGGAATTCTGTAAATGCTAATGAATAGCTGGTACTTAGTAGTGAAAACAGCATATATAACTGAGTAACAAGTGAAAAGAAAAATGAAATTAAGTGTTATGACTAGTATGTTTTGTTGTTAAGTTGATAGGTGGTGGTGGGTTCTTTGGCTCTATTCTGACAACGCTGGATTCACCTTTAGGAGGAGGCCTGAAGTTGTTCTTTCTGACCTGTTAGTCAGGTGAAGTCAGACAGCTGTATGAATAAGCAGCAAATCCTCACATTCCTAGAAAGGTTCTTCTCTCTTTGATAGCTTTGTTCGCTAACACGGAATGACATGCCTTCATCAGATGGTCCACTTGAGCTAATAACTGAGTATTAATAGAGAGTACAGTATAGTTTAGTTCCTGGTTTTACAACCAAATGAAGTGAAAATTCCCTTTGAAACGTAAGTATTTTCACACCTGAGAATAACAGAAACAAAAAAAGGAATTCAAAGTCTAATCAGCTTTTAAGTCAAAAGCCAACTAACAGACTTGGAAAACATAAGCTTTCCCTCAGCACTTCGAAGCAATAGAAGTTGTCATAAACACTACCTTAATTATCTCAGAGTGCTTTATAAAAAGCCATGAAACACCACAAAATTTGGTGAAACTATGCAAATCTCCTTAAAGCTACAACAGAATGTAATTCTACTAATATCCATAGAGTAATTCTACTTATTTGAATCAGATAGCTGAAGATCCTTGTTTGCCATAGTCTAAGCCACAATGTAATTTGAGCTTGGTTGGGGAAATTCACACTTAATTTTTTAACTTTCTCCAACATCTTTACTGTCGGGTTACTGGTTCCCAGGCCTACTTTCAGAATGACATCTGTACATCGTAAGGCAGCCTAAGAACAAATGGCATTTCAGTATTTTTCTAGAAACAATTTCAAGTAATCATTTAATTTTAAAATGAAAGGTACTTGCAGCTCAAAAAAAAGTTGAAATCAACTAACAGGAGTGTGAATGTCATTTAGAAAGGGATGGGAGGAAAACAGTGAAAGCTAATTTATGAGAGATCCTTGGCTGATGTCGTGGTTTAACCCCAGCCAGCAACTAAGTACCATGCAACTGCTTACTCACTCCACCACCCCCACAGGATGGAGAAGAGATTCAAAAAAAAGGTAAAACTCATGGGTTGAGATAAGAATAATTTAATAACTAAATTAAAATATAATAACAATTGTAATGAGGAGAGAGGGGGAAAAAGGAATAAAATCCAAAAGGGGAAAAAACAACCCCAAGTGATGCACAATACAATTGCTCACCACCTGCTGAGCAATTCCCAGCCAGTCCCCAAGCAGTGATCAGCAGGCCCTGGCCAACTCTGCCCAGTTTATATACTCGGCATGATGTCATATGGTATGGAATATCCCTTTGGCTAGTTCAGGTCTTGCTGGCAGGGCCTAAGAAACTGAAATGTCCTTGACTTAGTATAAATATTACTTAGCAACAACTAAAAACATCAGTGTGTTATTAACATTATTCTCATGCTAAATCCAAAACACAGCAATGCACCAACTACTGAGAAGAAAATTAACTCTATCCCAGCTGAAACCAGGACAGCCAAGTGTGGAAAAGTAAGCAAGCACCCAGCTCAACCCTGAGAGCAGCTCTGGTTAATCACCTCCTTCACCTGGTTCCCTAATGGCATGTTCAAATAAACTCCCCAGCCCTGGGGGCAGCAGATGTCAGGTACCACAGGCACAGAGGGTGCAAGTTTTTCCCCATTTATAGGGAACCCATGTTAGCCTGTCTGAATGCCTCAGCACTATTTTCTAAGCTCAAAGCCTGATGTCAGGCAACACAGACTGAAAAGACTAACCATTTGGGTTCTTTAGTGCAAATGCTAGATGCTTGACTGTAAACCTGCATAGCAAATATACGAAATGAGTTAATCCTGAAGCTTGAAGATGCAGCTGAGACCACAGAGGAGCATTTACTCTAAAACCAAAGTGCAAAGCCATCTTGTTCTGTGGCTGCGGTCCATTAGGCAGCCATCACCCACCTTCTCAGTGATGCTACTGACAATGAGGAGGTCTTTTAAGATGCACTGGCCAGCTCCAGTATTGAACAGCATGCCAGTACAGTGCAGCCAGAGTAGCAAAGTTACTCAAAATGAAAATGTATCTCACAAAACACAACAAGAAACCTTTACCTAAGAAGAAGGTCTTTATATACAGCAGGCATTCACTCTTCTTTCAGATCAAACCATGTTCCCCACCAAGAGCAGCTCTCCCCTGAGCCTCCTACAGGGCCACTTCCAGCACCGAGGCATCCTCCAACCATGGGAAGTAGTGGGTAGGGGGAAGAACGCAGGCCATGCCCGGGCAGTAGGCTCCGGCCCCATACCCGCTCAGCCCAGCCCACACTCACCAGTAGTGTAACCCTCTCTGTGCTCCTGCCGCAGCTGCTTCCCCGCCCGCACCTTGGGCATGACGACGCCCAGCCCAGCTTGCTTCACAAGGAGACTACAAGTAACGCCGAGCACTGCAACTGGATCGTCGCGCATCACAGGAGGCGGGCGGGGTGTCACGGGGTGCAACATCCGTCAGGTCCGGCAGAATGTCGGGGCCACTCCGGTGCTTCTCGCTGAGGTTGAGTTTCCCCACACAAGGCAGGTCACTCATGGTGAGACCGTGCGGCAGCTGCACCGGCTCTCTCGCTGCTGCTGCAGGTTCTGCTGTTAGATTTAGCTTAAGATTCGCAGTTTTTGCGAGCAGAGCATGATCTTGTTACCAAAATCTCGGAATGAAGAACTTATCGACACCAATGTGATGCAGATAAGCAGACACTTCTTTATTGATGGCCGGGTGCGTGAGTGAGTCCTCTCACGATAAACGCACACCAAGTTTCAAAATCAGACACCATATATAGAACTTATTCATACATATTCATTAAATATTCATGCATAATCATAGTATTTCCCAAAAATCAACATACTCTCCTCCCATATCCGATTCTGCGCAGTAAAGGTTAGAAAGGTCCAGAAATGGGTCTGGGGTACGATTTGGGTAGGTGGTATATGAGTCGGTGGTCACGATATCCCCCTGCCGGAATTACCTTTTACTAAAGTTCACGGTTTCTTGGCAGATAACTACAAGTTGTTCCAGTTGACTCTTCCCCAGCTCCCATTAATTCTATATTCTGACATTTCAATACACTTTCTACATACAGAAGTCTAGTCAAATACAAAGAAATCTGTAAAATCCCAAATTTTTTACCTAAGTTTTAAACAATGATTCTAGCCCATTCTTCTGGCCTTGCTACAGGGCTGTACAAAGGATTTCCTAGCAGCTTTTGCTGTGCAACTACAAGTTTCATTAAAATATATTTCTTATTCCAAATGATTTTATAAAATCAAATAAAGTCAATTAATTCTAACTTATTAGCAGATCTGTAACAATCTTGCCTACAAAAGCAAGACCTCTGTGCCCAAAACAACCTCCTGCAGAAGCTACAAGTGTACTTTGCAGCAGTGTTACCCTGCCCAGTTAAAAACAGCTCAGCTGTAGGGCTACAAATACAGTACACAGTACTTCTATTTTAAGTTGTCTGGAGAATAGACTCTTCAGGAGTTATTAGGAAGAGCACCTAAATGCAGGAATATATGTAGCCCGTAAGTCATAAAAAATGACAGCGTGTTTTCCTAGCTAAATACATGTTATTAAATAAAACAGTAAGTGGAAAGTCAATTACATTGGCTATTTAGGCTTTGTTTTATTGCCATGTAGTGAGATGTGATACTGAGAGAGAGGTAAATAACCAAGAATAATACCCATTCCAGGTAGCTCTGGATGAGTAGAAGGCAGGAAAAACCTGAGGGAGAACAGATAACAAGGGGAAAGAGAAAAGAAACATTTTTTAAATTTCTTTGGGTCAGAATATTCAACATTACGCTGTTGTATATAAACAGCTAGAATAATTTATTCTTTCATCAGTCCTGGAGGGATCTCCCTTGTTCCAGTACCTACTATCTAATGCAAGCCTTATGTTTCAACCTTGAAAAATAAATTATTTTAAAGGTGATTCTCAAAAATTTCTGGTGATAAAGCAACAGGATGCTTTAACTCATTAACTCCATATGACATAAATGGTCTATCAGTTTATAATTTGAAACTGTAGTTTATAATCAAATAATTCTCTATTGTTGGTATATAGTGGGGAGGGGCACTTTATTGCTGTTACAGAGTCCAAATGCTGTTACACAGGAGGAAAGAGTAAGTTGTGAGGCTATACTTGCACACAGTAATTCCTTATCCAGTTAGAGACATCTGGGATTCCAGCCTATGGATTTCACCAGGTATTTCTTCAATATTAGGTATTCCTCAAAATAAACAAACAAACCCCAAGTTATTTAACATTAAATGCCTGACTCAATGTAAAGTTATATGCAGATGTAAATATCATACATTTCTATGACAGCCCCTTCACATTATTTTTTCCCCATCATTATAACTATTTAGAATAATTACACAAAATAAGCAAAACTGTCAAAAGTTTGTTTTCTTCAATTATTCTTCAATTATTTACACATTAAACTCATCAGGAGAAAGCCATTGTCCTGATTTGATGTGAAATACACAAATGAAGAAGCAAATGGTTGAGGGAAGCTCAGTAGTCCTATTATTTTAAATCAGGGAATTGCGATTAATTCAGCCACGGTTTCACAGCCATGCTGTGCTGAAGTAGTGTGACAGCAAGCCAGGTACGCAGGCCATTTCTCTGTGTAAAGGCTGTATGCCAGCAATGTCTCCTAATAGGCCCAAGACAAGCAGCACTGGTGCACCCCATAGGCTGTAATTTGGTAACCATGAACCCTAACCCACTGCACCACAGATTTAAGCTTGCTCCTCCAGGACAGCTGAACAGCAAGGCCATCCCTAGCAGATATAAAGACATGAGATATAGGACTACTATCCACCCCAAGGGATAGCAGTGGCCCCAACACTCCTTATAGAGATTCCCTCCCCCACCTTTCCACTAACATCACACAACACCTTGAACTAGGCACCCCCCGCACACCACCTCAAATACCTGCCTCCAATGGAAAGGTGCACACGCATTAAAGGGTGCACCAGCTCCCATCAACCCCTGTCCAACAGCATCCACATGAACCGGGGATGAACTGGTCTTGTGTCGCTGGATGATGACGCTATAGTGAGAGAAGGGGTTAAGGGAATTTTAGTAGATCTAATTGCTTAACGATTACCTAGATTGTTGATAAATAATGCTTTGTTTTACTAACCATTGTGTAAATTAACTGAAGCAAGGAGTCTGCAGTTCCTCCTGAAGGACAGTACCTGATAAGACCTAGCTAAACCCAACTATACAGCTTGGACAAAGACCAAGGATAACTGAGTCTGTGTGAAGAGAGAAGGTAAAAAGTTCAGAGCGAGGGAGACTACCAAGCCTTCATCCCCACAACCCCCACGACCACCACCAAGAGGCACTAGCAAGCACAGCTGGGAGGGACTTCTGGAAATGATTTCTTGGAACTAATTTTAATATGAAGTGGGGATAGGTCATGAATATGTATAGGCGTATTTGGAAACCTTATGTATATGTAACATTTGATTGCATAAAGTGAGTCAAGTTGCCCAGGCGCGCACGACTTTGGTGAGACACCTCTCCGTCCCCTCCCCCCTCCGTGCTGCCCAGCGCTGAATAAACATACCTACTTTACAAACTGATAGATTGTGGAGTCTGATTCCGCACGTCAATAGCGGCGCGCTGGGGGAAGGTGAGGTGTAGCAGCAGGCTCGTGGCGCAAGTTTCAGAACAGGCATGGTTGCGCATACCGGGCCTGCTCTGCGTGCAGTACCGCCAGCCGCCACCACCTGGGGGCTTCCTCGCCGTTGCGGGCCGCCCTTTTAGGACTAAGGGGGTAGCGGTGGTGCGGGCCCAGGAGTGGGCGGCTGCGAGTTGCTGCCCCGGCGTGGCGGGTGGGTGGGCAGCCTCCCTTGTCCCTCGGCATGGCGGGCGCTGGCGAGATGTGGAGCTGCTCGGTGCTGGTGTTCCCTAAATTCCTGAATTACTGAACTCTGATTTAGTGTTTATTAAACAAGTACGTGCACTGTTATAAATTCCGAGTCAATTTTTAGTTTTATATGATTTATTTATGGGGTTAATAAAAGGCAAGTAAACAGCGCTGGGTGCGCGGGGAGTCAGGGCTCCTCTAACACGTGTTACATCGGGCGGCCGGTTCTTATGTTCCTAAGCTAATACATATTCATCACTCCTTCTAAGAAAGGCAGGGTTATTACAATTAGTCAGTTCTCGGTGGTCCCTCTGGGCGTCGTTTGGGCTGAAGGCTCGCAGTCTTCCTCCCAGGCTGTGTCCTCCAGTCGTCCTTCAGTTTCCTTTTCTTCCTTATTTGGTAATCTCTTGGCTGGATGTCAGAGACTTGTGTAGCATCCTGTGCAATAGTTAACAGTCATTTTGAAACTCCTTTGTTCTCCTGCCCCTAGATCCAGGTCCCAATGTTTACCTTTTAAACCCTCTATTGACATGAATTGCTGGACCATTTCTTACATGCAGAAAGTATAGGTCAAGCTGACCCTCTCATTTCATCAAAACTGATGACTGAAAGGACTTCTAATCAAGGGAGTCAACCTTGGGAAACAAAGAACAGATAATTATAAGAACACCGTTATCTAAATTATGCAGAAAGAAGCCTCTAAGTGAGAAAGTTTGGGCCACAAGAGGAGACAGGCTGATAAGGTGTTGCAACCCGCAGAAAATTAGTTGAAAGTAGTGAGCCAAGGCATCCTAGCCTGATAAGCAAGCACATACTTAATCAATACTGCACATATAATGCCTCTAAGTTGTTAAGAGTTATATGTCATGATGAGTTTGCATAAAGGTCGCTTGGCATTACTTAGATATGTTTACTGTTATAGCATGTTTGCTGATTACTTATAATCAATGTTTTGCAGTGGAGGTGTGGCCTAAAGGTTGAATATAATCAATAGTATGTGTGTTTTTAGATAAAGAAATGTAACATGTATAAATAGGTCTGAAAAATGTTAAAACGGTGCGCACGATTTTGGTGGGACTACCCCCCATGCCGCCCAGTGCTGAATAAACATACCTACTTTACAATCTAATCATTGTAAAGTCTGTTTTCCACACATCAGTAGGACAAAGGTAACTGTGGTAATGGGAGATCCTGACCTCCAACTCAAATAGCCCCCCCCCAAAAGAGGGCAAACTCCTGCTTGGGGCATACGCATAGTTGGTAAAAAAACTTCAGTAGCCCTATCTGAGGATGCATGCTAATTTGCATTAGAAGTGAGAAACTTGTAACCAATCCTGTGCGTGAATGAAAATGAATGTGTAATGTACTATGAATGTGCAAGTACTCTACTGTATATAATGTGCACCCTCAAGTAACTTGGTGTGCATGTTAGAAGATCCCCCATGCACCCAGCGCTGCAATAAACCAATGTCAGCTTTCTAAACTATCATTTGGTTTGGAGTGTTTTCCTGGTTATGATTTTTGGTAACACTGGGTTTGGGCAGGTGCCATGCCATGCAGGTAGGCAGTAGCCCAAGGAGAGGGGAAGGGAGGGGAAAAATAGTTTCTGCTTAGAGCAAGGCACAGCTTGGAGGAAAGAGCCCTAAAGTTGGAGTGCAATGAGCGATGCTCTTCCCAGCCCCTCTTCACCCATGTATATCTAGGCTGTTTGTTTATATCTTCTGTATTTTTATTTAAGCTACCAGGTGCTGTTCTGTGCTAGTGCAGCATTGCTTTTATGTTGTGTGTCATTTTCTGTGCTGACTTCTATTGACTACCAAGGGTAAGATAATTTGGCTTTGCATTTTATATTGTTTGGCAATGGCAAAGTGCTTTCTCTGAGTCGGAAGAAAAACTGTTACCTAATTCCAGGGAACTATTTCCTAGTTTCAAATTGAAACAGTTTTCAGTCTGGGTAGAATCAATGGGAAGGCATCAGAACAATATGAAGCATTAAGCTGTGTGGTTTGTTGACAGAAATTGTTTTTTGTTGGAAAGTGCAAGTATTGGTCTTTCATTAAAGATGGTAATTTTCTTCTACAGTGGCCATGGTCATGGGTCTCACTGTCCAGCAGCAGTTCCAGTCCAAGTTCCCCACTTAGGACTTGTAACTGCTTGATTTTATAGACAGTGCTCTGTGTGCTATTACACTTCCTTGTTCTTTGACAGGGTCATCAACAACACCTGGTTGGCTGGGTGCCTGGGACCTTCAAGGCCAGTAAGGAAAGCAGTAATCAGCCTGGCACACAGGAATCTTGAGGCTGTAGGGAGGGGAAGAAGAAATCTGCTTGGTTTTTCTACTTGGTTCATAGGACCTTCAGAGCCTGATAACGAGGGGAAAGGGAACGAATATGTGACTCACTCTGTCAACAGAGAATGGCTGCTTGCCTCATAAAATAATGTTAGTTATGCGAACCATATTACCAGGGGTTGGGAGCAGGGGGTACCTGTCACAGGCATTCATAATATGAGAGAACTGAACTACCTGAGTCTTTGAAAATAGCATGTACCTTATGAGTTTTGACTTCTTGAAACTTCATTTTAACACTAGGCTTTTTCATCACTGTCTGCTTTTCTTCTCTCATTCTTTCATTGCACCATTGTGCAGAAGGGCATTTTGTATCATATCTATAAGCAACATAATAGAGCTTTTTGTTGCCCAGGCTTTACATATAAAATTTTAAAACTGTATCATCAGAAGCAGGTTTTAACTGTGGTGAAATTAAAATGGTTTAAAGCAGTTTCAGAGCATGAGGGTAGACTGCAACTTGAATTTCTATTTCAGCTGTTGCACAATAATTTGTTATAAAGCATTCTATCCTATCTTTTTGAAAATCTGTTAAAAGTAGGTGAACTAGGAAGAAGTCAAAGGAACAAGATTGGTCTTGTGAGACTGGCCATCCTATAAGCATACTATTAAACATTAAAAATATTCTTCTGTTGTCTTTGGCTATCCCTTTGGCTTTCCCTATTGTTTTGCTGATTGACTGGATACCAAGCAAAAATGAATTCCAAATCAAATATAAGAATAAATTGAGTTTATTATATTACACTATAATAAAGGAAAAATAGCATGCAATATGATAAAAGGAAACAGTACTAGTTATTATGCACAATATGATAAAAGAGCAATAGAAGCGAAGCATCAAATCATTACTGCAAAGTGTTACAGAGACTAAGAAAAGGATACATCACCAATCACCACCTTAATGTCATCCAGGCCCACGCTTCAGCTGGGAAGCCTTGTTGCAGGCAGTGCCAGGAGTCTGTTGATAACTGGGAGAATTCCTATGCGGTGCATCCACCCATAGGTGAGGCTTTTGGCCAAGTCCTGGAGCTTGCCTGCCTTTATACTCAGTGAAAAACAAAAACAGGTTACGTATCTAGTGCATGTAAACTTTTAAGTTTAGGCTAAGTGCAGGCGTGCACTATCTCATGATTTGTAAGGTTCACACACGCCAGGACGTTGGCCAGACACCCGAGCATGGTGGAGTTACTGTCATGACACAGCTGCACATAATATTTATTGTCTGGGTGGTCCTGCTCATATCTTGCTTGTTCAGTGGGCTCAGGAAAAACACCACCTGCTCATTAAAGTTGTCCTTGAGCTCCCTGAGCTCCCTGTCCTAATTAAAGACAAAGGCTTTTTCATAAGCAGTAATCAATTTAATAAATTTTCACCACACCTATGTCATCAATACTGAACCCTATGATAAGAATTTCTGCTGAGTTGTATCCAAGCAAATTCCCTAGAATAGTCCCACTTTTTTTTCCCCTCCTTGTTGGTTGTTTGGAGTTTTGGTCAGTTTGGTGCTTTCCATTTAACCTGAAAGGCCATTCTTCTTGTCCTCAATATTTTATGATGTAATCTGAGTTACATCCCTAAATATTATTGTCAGCCTTGCTCACTGCTGTCCTTTATTCCTGTGTTCCACCTTCTTACTCTTTGTTCTTTTATCCCTTGTGTCTTCTGCATGCTGATTTTTTTTCAGACCTAGGTTTTAGTTTGTATTGCATTTTTGTAAAAATAAATTTGTAGAAGTTCTATTCCTCTGTTTTTGTCAACAGCAGTATGGGAAAAAACCCCAACCCATAACTCTTTCCTACTTAAATGTTTTTGTCTTCCTTACTATGGTGTAAACTGGGCAAAGTACAGACAGACTTGCTCATTTATATAAAGAAAACTTAATCTATTGGTTTTTAAAATCTCAGTAATGACTAAATTAGTCATTGTAGTGATTGTGGTCATTAGTGGTTAGTGATTTTAGGAGAACTTTGAATAGCAAGATACTGATAGTTAGGTGGTTTTTTGTTTTTTACTGTTCAGTAGAAATACTAACATATGGCATGACTGATACAGGTTAGAAAATGTTAGGAAAGATACTCATAGGAAAGTTTATAGAAGGTTGGGGAAGGGTTGGTATAACTGCCAACTGTTCCTGAAATTTACAGTATCCTTAAAAGCAGTGCTAGTATGTCATGTGAATATCATTCATGCCACTCGTTTCTTCAGAAGGTGACCCCATAAGTGGTTCTTGTGGCTTTTCAGAATGGAAACTTTGTTTTTCCTGTTTTTCTTAAAACAAATGTGTGTGTGTGTGGGGGGGAAGACAACCTGAAGTTTCTACTTAAACCTCCCAAGCTGCAGCTTGTAGTTTTTGCTCCTAGTTATATAACCTGCTGATAAGAAGTGTTTGGCTCTGTTCTTCTTGTAAGTGCCCTTCAGGTAGTGTGGTAGGTTGACCCTGGCTGGATGCCAGGATCCCACCCAGCCGCTCTGTCGCTACCCTTCCTCAACTAGACAGGGGAGAGAAAATCTAATGAAAGGCTTGTGGGATGAGATAAGAACAGGGAGATCACGCAGCAATTACAGTCATGGGCAAAACAGACTCGACTTGGGGAAATTAATTTATTACCAATCAAATCAGAGCAGGATAATGAGAAATAAACCCAAAACTTAAAAACACCTTCCCCCCACCCCTCTCCTCTTCCTGGGCTTAACTTTACTCCCAATTTTATCTACCACCTACCCCCAGCGGTGCAGGGATGGGGAATGGGGGTTGCAGTCAGTTGTGGACATGTTGTCTCTGTGTAAGAGTCGGTCTAAAGAGAGCAATATTGTCTCAACATTGCCAACAGAGACCTGGAGATGGAATGTGGTCCTCATGGACACCAAGACACAAAGACCCTGGGAAGGAGAACTGCACGGTACGAGGAGTACTATGCCGCTCCCTGCAACCTGGGATTGAACAAGGCCGCATAACAGCTGTCCAGAAGATGAATCACAACTGTGTTCATAACAACAAACCAGAAAACAATACAAGAACACGCCTCCTGGTCTGAAGCTACCCGCCACTGGAGCAAGATAACCTGGCTCGAGAGGGCAGAGACTGGTGGAAGTCCATGGACCAGAGGAGGAGCAAGGTGTGTTGCTTGGCATAAAAAGATGCCTTCTTAGCAACTGAACTTTGGAGATCTTCCCCACCAAGGATCATGGCGATCGGAAGGACCGGCGGGATGCTGCCTGGACCTGGGACCATAGGGACGCCTTGGACCCGTGGTGGTAGCTATAATCCTCTTTCCTTTTCTTTTTACTTTACCTTTTATTCACTTTCTGTCTTTCTACCTATTGCACGCCGCTTTACAGGCAAACAATAAAATTGTGCTGTTTGATTGAAACATAACCCCTGGGTGTGGTCGCCTTGATTTTTGCACTTCGAGATCATAGTTAACGAACCATCACGAGTCCACTGAGTGGACCGTGACACTCTGCCACTCCTTCCTCTGCAGGGGGAGGACTCTTCACACCTCCCCTGCTCCAGTATGGGGCCCCTCCCACAGGAGACAGTCCTCCACAAACTGCTTCAGTGTGGATCCCCCACACGGTCACAGGTCCTGCCAATAAACCTGCTCCAGCTTGGGCTCCTCCTGATGGGGCCACAGGCCCTGCCAGAAGCCTGCTCCAGTATGGACTCTCCACAGGGTCACAGCCTTCTTCGGGCACATCCACCTGCTCCAGTAGGGGGGTCCTCCACAGGCTGCAGGTGGATATCTGCTCCACCATGGACCTCCATGGGCTGCAGCTGGAGGACAGCCTGCCTCACCATAGTCTTCACCATGGGCTGCAGGGGAATCTCTGCTGGAATACCTTCTCCCCCATCTTCTTCGCTGACCTGGGTGTCTGCAGGGCTGTTTCTCTTGCATATTCTCACTCCTCTCTCTGGCTGCAATTGCTGTTGTGCAGTTGTGGTTGTTCCCCCCTCCCTTCTTAAATACATTATCATAGAAGTGCTACCACCATCACTGATTGGCTCAGCTTTGGCCAGTGGCAGGTCCATCTTGGAGCTGGCTGGCACTGGCTTTATCAGACATAGGGGAAGCTTCTGGCATCTTTTCACAGAAGCCACCCCTGCAGTTCCCCTTCTACCGAAACCTTGCCATGCAAACCCAATACAGGTAGGTAGTTGTAGATGTCTACAAAGTCTTCCCTTAGCTTCCACTTTACTAGACTAAACAAGTCTTCAACCTCACATAGGTCATTTGCTTTAGACACCAGACCATCTTAGTAGCTCTGGCCTCTCTCCAGTTTCTATACTTCTTTTTTTTTCTTGAACTGAAGAAAGGGAGAACAATGATGATGAAATTGAAGACTATTCTAGAAGCAGTCTCAGCTACTGCTGAGTAAAGGAAAATAACATCCCCTAGAGCCACTTGCCCCATTCCTCTTAAAGTAGCCCAGTATGTAGTTTGCATTATTATCAGTGAGAACACACTATATTTTGGGTGATATATTTACCACTTTCCTAATTTCAGAGAATCTTAACTGAATCTATTCTTGCACCTCATTAGTGGAAAAGAATTTATTGAATACTTAATAAAAGATAACAAAAAATGTATGGAATTAATTGCTTGGATATGAGTTATTAAACTGCATTCTTTGAAGTCCAGAAAAAGTGAAGTTTGGAGGCATTTACTGATTGTTTGTTTTGTTCCCTTCAGATATATAGCAGTCTTTGATTTGTTTTCATAACTGATGTGATTCTAAAATTCAAATGTATTTCAGTGTTACAGGAAAAGTACCTCTATACTCTTTTGTATCTATCAAAAGGATTGACTGCTTGGGGACGACGACAATGACATGTTAAACCAGTATGGCAGAACAATCAAGAGACTTGGACTATTCTCTGAAGTAAACTGTATCCAGATACTTCCTTAGAAAGGAAATTAAGGACTGAAGAGTAGAACAGAAGCAGGTCTTGGATTTTTGCAAGTGAAAGGAGATGGAGTTTGGGAGTGGGAATGGAAGTGCAGGACATTGTATAGTAATGATGATGAGATTGTATTGGTACTTGTGGTTTCTGAAGACACCACTGTCTCATTGTGCTGAGGAGTGTCATTTGATGTGTTGCATATCTTCTAGGTGTAACTGAGCCCTGACACACACACACCCACACACACACACCATCAACTGAGAATATGCTGTTTGTCTCAGTTCTGCGCATATTCAGTGGGATCTTGGAGAGTAGCTTTTCTTCGTGTGTGATTAGGCTCTTTTCCCTCATACTAGTAGAAATTCTGGCATGGCAATAGAGCCATGCTTGGATTTGCAATATGAAAATGTTCAACGCTGTCAGCTGAAGGGTTTTATATCCCATCATTCCCCCCCCCCCCCCCCCCCCCCCCCGTGCATGCTACTTGGTTACAAACCACAAAAGCAGCAGAAAGCAAGCAAGCAACATTCCTGAAATTGCTCAACATTTATTTTGAAGACACAGTCTGAGATTAGTAAGTAGAGATGGGAAACATTAACCTTACCCAATGACCAAACTTGGAAATTCAGGCTGTTATGACTAAGTGCAGTCATAAGTGCTTCCTTCTAAGAAAATGTTGCTTTATAAGGTTGATAGACTCTACCAGCATTTCTATGCATGCCTCATAGCTGTGAAGGTACACAAAAGATGGCAGCTACTTAATACTCACCTCCTGTGTTTCATCTCTAGGACAGTTGTAGAACTTGTTCAACGAGTTAAACTCTAGAAGTACTCAGACTGTGGAGAAATTCCTTGTTCCTATGATGTAACCTACCTATGGTGTAACCCATGTCCCTCTGCCTTTGCTCTGCAACAGAAAAGCCTTTTCTACCTCCTGATTTGTAAGAGATTAAAATTGTCTCTATCCCACAATATTAGAGCTGCAGTTCATGGACCTTTGCTGTACTGTGGTGCCTAAAAGCACCTGTATGTCCTCTATAAATTATGATTTGTCCTGGCCATGGCCCATCAGTTGAATAAAAAGGGGAAATAAAAAGGGGTGGTGGTGGATGGTGTAAGTGGGGAGAGGTCACAACAAGTCAAGATCTGAGAGATCTGTGTTTAAACTCCTAAAGCTGGGTTCTATCTGCAGGAATTGATTTCACAAAGGCATCTGTATGTGGCAGTAATTAAAACTGTTTTGAAATGATCCCATTAATACATAAGGTATGAGCTGATTCCCTCATTGAGTCAATCATCTCTACAGAGTGCATGCAGAGGATAAGTTCTCAATAGAAATCCTGTTTGTGAGAAGAAAATGTAAGGAGAATTGAAATCATCAGAGTTGAAATCGCCTGTTAGGACTTGAGACTGTAATGGCTTGACACTGTTAGAAGTCCTACATTCCTTCCTTCCCTAGACAGTTCCTGGTGTCTGTTGAACAGTATGCTCAGATGGCTTGACTCAATTAAAAAAAAAAAAAATATCCTCCAGAGAGCTATAAAGTGGGGTTAGTGAGTTCAGCTGGTTTATCAAAAGTGAAAACAAGAGCTAATGAAAAGACAGGAGTGGAAAGAAAAAAAAGAAAAAAAAAAGGTAAGGAAAGGGAGGAACTGGGGTGTCCTGGTTTCAGCTGGGATAGGGTTAATTTTCTTCTTAGTAGCTGGTGCAGTCCTGTGATCTGGATTTGGTATAACAATGTTGATAGGACCCTGATGTTTATAGTTGTTGCTGGGTAATGTTTATAGTAAATCAAGGACTTTTCGGTTTCTTGAGCCCTGCCAGTGAGAGGGCTGGAGGGGCACAGGAATTTGGGAGGGGACACAGCCAGGACAGGTGACCCAAATGAGCCAAAGAGGTATTCCATACCATATGACGTTATGCTGAGTATATAAACTGGGGGAAGAAGAAGGAAGGTGGGGACATCTGGCATTATGGCAATTGTCTTCCCAAGTAACTGTTATGTGTGATGGAGCCCTGCTTTCCTGGGGATCCTTGTTTTGCTTTGCTTGCATGCATGGCTTTTGCTTTATCTATTAAATTGTTCTTATCTCAACCCTTAAGTTTTACATTCCTTTCTGATTCTCCTCCCCATCCCTCTGGGTGAGGGGGGAGTGAGTGAGTGAGTGAGTGGCTGCGTGGTGCTTGGTTGCCAGTTGGGGTTAAACCATGGTTAGTCAATGCTAGATGATCTGCCAGTAGGGCTGGCCCTGCCCAATCAAAGCTTTTATGTACTGTAGAAGGGGATAGAGTTCCTATAGTGCATATCAAAAAATATGCTGGGGAAAACAGTCTGGGTCATTCCTGCCTCTGGCAAAGGCACACGCATTCATGGGATTGCTTTTGCTTAAGGATCTGGGTGCACTTGGTGGGTAATGCGGGAGGATGGGGAAGTCCGATGTGTACTTCAAAGGGATTTCATTTTGCATGAGAAAATCTAATGAATTAAATTGTGTGATGTTGATTGCTATATAACACTGTACATTATCACTTCTATGGTGGTATCATGCCCATTACTGCACTGGCTTCCTCATGGCATCCATCTCTACCACTCCGGAATTTGGGATCTGAACCTGACTCTATTTTGATTGCCATATCAAGTGTAATAAAGTAAAAATCACTCAGATTAATGAAGAATGAACTTTGAAAACTGGACAAGCACAGCAGTGATTGAATCAGAACTGGCTTCATCATGCGATAATCCAACATCACACACAATCTTTCCTGCCCTGAAAGACTGTTATGACAGATGGATCCCTGTAGAAGAATGGCTGCAGAAGCGTGGCCACAGAATCCCTAAAGATCTGCACAATCCAGGCCTAGAATTAGAATAGGCCTGGAATTAGAATTGTGCTGAAGTTGTTGTGCTGAAGTTAACAAGAAAGTGGCCTTGATCTATTCTTGAATCCTGAGACCAAGTAACTTTGTTGTGCTAACAGGCCGTGGCTGTAACAAGCTGCAGCTGTTGGGAAGACAGGTGCAAGGCCAAGGGAGATAGGGAGCGGAATGGGAATAAAGGGAGTAGTAAACCGCAAGGCTGAAGCATAGCAATGCAAATAGCTACATGGATAGAATGCTTATTTTAGTCATGATAATTAGGGGTGTGAGAACAGTGCGCACTTAGGGGCTAATAACCAATTATATTTCTGCTTTACGAATATGCATGTGTATCGAGTCTATATAAGTAGTGTCAGAAACTAATAAAGTTGAGCAAGATGCATAACTCATATTGAGTAATTTCTTGACTCCGGAGGACCCCTCTCCCAGATCCCAATATCAGGAACTAAATTAACTCGGTGTGCATTTCATAGAGATGGTCATAGATTAAGGGAATGATATCTGTGTGTTTATATCACAAGAGAGAGAAGGTGATGGTGTATTGGTAAGTGTGGTACCTGGCTATGACCTAAATGGTATAGAATAAGGGGAGGATACGTAAAAAGAAGTCCCTAGGGAGTGGTTCCAGGAACTAAAAATAATTGTTTAGTGCTATTTCATATGCCTGTATCCTGCCCAGCCCTGAGCAGAAACTCCAGGAGATACAAGTCCCCAGTTTGTCTGTAACCCACTAGCCCTGCAAGGATCTCTTAGACACCGTTGGGCACCTTACATGTCAGAAAATACCACCATTCAGGCACCTGAATTGTTCCCTTGATGTCTGATTTGAGACCACTTGAAAGTATAAATATACATATATTAAAAAAAAAACCATAAAGTTTTCATTGGGCAGCTCACTGATCAGGAGATCACTTCAAGAATAGTTTAAAAGAATGGTGATCTTATGTCCTGGTTTCAGCTGGGATAGTGTTAATTTTCTTCCTAGTAGCTGGCAGAGTGCTGTGATTTTGAATTTAGTATGAGAATAATGTTGATAACACACTGATGGTTTTAGTTGTTGCTAAGAAGTGCTTACCCTAAGACAAGGACTTTTCAAGTTTCCCATGCTCTGCCAGTGAGCAGGTGCACAAGAAGCTGGGAGGGAGCAGAGCCAGGACAGCTGACCTGAACTAGCCAAAGGGATATTCCATACCGTAGGACATCATGCTCAGTATATAAAATGGGGGGAGTTGGCTGGGGGCCGCTGTTCACTGCTCGGGGACTGGCTGGGCATCAGTCAGCGAATGGTGAGCAATTGTATTCTGCATCACTTGTTTTTTTTGGGGTTTATTTCTCTCTCTTTTTTTCTTTTTTTTTTTTTCATTGCAATTATTATTATATTTTAGTTTATTTCAAATATTTAATTGTTCTTATTTCAACCCACAGGTTTTACCTTTTTTCTGATTCTCTTCCCCATCCAACCTGGGTGTGTGTGAGCAAGTGGCTTCATGGTACTTTGTTGCTGGCTGGAGTTTAAGCTCGACAATTTAGGACTCTAATTGTGAAACTCTACCATTCATCCTCTTTTTAATAGATATAAAATTACTAGATAGATTTGAATTGTAGAATTTAACCACCTGAAATGCATCAGTTTCTCTTTTGGGGAACTATTCAGAAAATAAAAAAAATGCTAATACTCTGCTTCTTTGCCTCTTTTAGATAGCCTCATGGTTTTCTCTGCCTACAACTGAATTTATTGCTACTTTCAGATTTATTCTTAGTTTGCTGTGCTTCACAGTAGAGGTAACTAGTTTAAAATCTACGTATTTCCTGTAATTCTTTAAATCTTGTAAATGTGCTTGTAACTATAGACTTAATGCTTACTTTTTCTTCTGAGAAATTTCTGAAAGCAAAATAGTTTAATCACTGTGCCTTGATGTTGCCGGTGAATGGTTGTAATACCTTCTTATACAGTGTAGTCTAATGAAAAATTAGTGTGTGGTGTTTAGATAATATGAATAGAAAATACCTGTCTATATTTGCTGTTGTTGCAGATGGAGTGATGCACTTCACTCATAAGAGAGAAGCAGCAATATGTTTATTGGTATAAAACAGACATTTAACAAAGTTTGATAGTAAATTTGTCAATGGTTTAACAAGATCCAATGGCAAGGTACACTTGATTATTTACTGCACAGAGGACAGGGTCAGACAAAACTGTTGAGACCCTCCCATTGAGTCATCAGGTTCAGAAAGGACCCCCTTGAGTTCTAAACTCCTTCTCAGAGGGGAGTTTAGGTGTGGCTGGATCCAGACTTAGTCCCAAACTTGGTCAATGGTTTATTTTTAAAGGATTATATTTGTACAATCAATTCTTTATACCTGTGGGAAAACCACCTTGGGGGGGGGGGGGGGGGAATTAGAGAAAATTGGGTCCTAATAGAAGCACAGTATTACAGAAAGCTTTTTAGGGTAAAATGCAGCTATCACCTTCAGGATGGTTGGCATGCACGGAATCTACATCACCACAGTTCCCTAAGCAACATATCGTGCCAGCTCATCACATGCTGATAGGAGTGGCAGAGGATGGAGCGGAGACAAGTTTTCCTGCAGCCCATGGAGGTCCATGGTGGAGCAGATATCCACCTGCAGCCCATGGAGGGGCCCCCCTGCTGGAGCAGGTGGATGCCCAAAGAAGTGTGTGACCCTGTGGAGAGTCCATACTGGAGTGGAGCAGTCTTCTGGCAGGGCCTATGGCTCCATCAAGAGGAGCCCAAGCTGGAGCAGGTTTATTGGCAGGACCTGTGACCCCATGGGGGACCCATGCTGGAGCAGTTCATTAAGAACTGCAGCCTGTGGGAAGGACCCACACTGGAGCAGTTTGTGGAGGACTTTCTCCTGCGGGTGGGACCCCACACTGGAGCAGGGGAAGAGTGTGAGGAGGAAGGAGCAGCAGAAACAATGTGTGATGAACTGACCATAACCCTCATTCCCTGTCTCCCTGTGCCACTCAAGGTGGGGAGGAGGTAGAGAATTTGGGACTGAAGTTGAGCCTTGGAAGAAGAGAGGGGCGGGGGGAAGATGGTTTTAAGATTTGGTATTATTTTTTCATTATCCTACTCTGATTTGGTTGGTAATAAATTTATTTTCCCCAAGCTGAGTCTGTTTTGCCCATGATGGTAATTGCTGATTTATCTTCCTGTCTTATCTCATCCCATGAGCCTTTCATTAGATTTTCTCTCCTCTGTCTAGTTGAGGAGGGGTAGTGATAGAGCAGCTGGGTGGGATCCTGGCATCTAGCCAAGATCAACCCATTACATGTTGCCTTTTTCTGCATTTGTTATCCTGGCCCGCTCTAGTTTTATTGTATTTTGATCTGAGAAAGCTTTTATTTCTCATGAATAATTTAGCAGGGAAGAGAATGATAATTTGAAGGCTCAATGGGAGTTTCAGAACAAGTAGTTTTCACTTTCCGTGTTCCATTTGTTTTTGCAATTCTTTGCATGCCTTGAAGTTTCTGCTTTGTATTGTAAAATGCTTAAGTTGGTTTTGGGAAAGGTCAAATCTTTCCAAGATTTAGTCAATTTTCCTAAGTGAGCTTTGGGAAAGGAAAACATATTACATGGATCCTTTTCATGTTGTGTGGTGTTTATTGGTGGGCTGTGACCTTTTTGATGTTTTTCTAGAGGTTGCTAGTTTTGAGTCGATAGTTTTGGCATGTAATTCTTCCTTTGTTTTATAGTGATTTGAGATTGTAAGGGTTTTCTTATGTTGAGCATTATATCTAAAAAGCTGCTGTTGTTATAGAAAGAATTTGAGAGAAGTTAAGCTTTGAATTTATAGTGAAAATGCTTGATGAGGTCCCAGTTTTCTGTAGTGTTGAGTTCTTTTAAAGTTTTATTTATAGTTTCTTCAAACATGGCACCCAAAAGTAGCAGATGCTCTTGACCTGAATCCCTGCGTTTTTCATGTCCCTTCTTAGTGGGCTTCTAAAAGCAACTGATGCAAGTGGTGCACTCTTTTATGCACTCAGACATATTTGCTCCCTTCAGAAGGGTCTCTCTGATGCAGTCATCCTCCATGTGGAAAACATGAGAACTGCTGTCCAGAGTAGTACCTGTATTAAGATTCAATAGCCTATCTTTTATTTTAACTTTTCTTGATTGGTTATTTTTACAACGGTACTATATAAAACAATCCCTTTGTGTGTGTGTGTATATATACACACACACATATATGTGCATGAAATTGTGTATAGACAGATATAGGTATATGTATAGATATCTTTTCAGTAGTAGAAACTAATTTTCAAGAATAAGCATAGGCAAGTTTGAGAATTGCTGTCTTGCCAGATCACTGTTTTGCAGTCAACATTGGTAGTCAGGACAGTTCTTGGCACATGTCAAGATAATGAAGAAACCTCCTGAAAGATCTCAGGAGTCTGTGGCACTGCATAATAAAGAATAACTTCTTACTGTAGTCAGAGTCTAGCTGTATCATTAAAGAGTGAAATAACTGGCTTGTGCTAGCAATTATTACCCTTTCATTCCCTGCTCAGACAGACAAGATTAGAAATACAATTGCCCTTTATGTTGGGTTTATTTTTTACAAACCAAGTATTGGGGCTAGTGATAAGCATTTTTGTAATCTTTTAAAATTAATGTTTAACACATAGTTTCACTTGTCTGTCAAATGCTAATACATTTTTTTATATACACCTCTACATATAAGTGCATGTATTTCTACATATGCCAGTGCACGTGATGATACAACTTCTGTCCTGTCTATGGCATGTTGAACAGTTTTTAACTTAATCTATTTTGTTAACAGAATATCTTTACAAATCATACCCTGGATGTAAATGTAAGATGGTTAGCTGTGCTGTTCTTTAAAAATGGAATTGATTGCTACTGGAGACAGGTCACACCACAGTAACTCTAATTTTCTTCTACTTAACCTTCTACAGTAAGTTTTGTTACAGTTGCCAAACTGGAAAACGGCAAATTCCTTGGCTGATAGAAGTTACTTTAGAATTTATAGTGAAATTGATAAAATGTTTCAACATTAGGAATTACTAATGAACCAGTCTGTTTTCATAGTACTTCTTACAACTCCGTTCATATTTTACTTTTAAAAACTGAGTTAGTCTTTTTCATAGATAAGAGATTTTGAAGTGACGTGACAGGCTTGATAAAGTTAACACCTGTACTTTCTGATAGTGGCAGACATGAAAGGTAGGAAGTCTCTTGGAGAGATTATTAAGGAGACTTTTCATTTAAGTTGATTCAGAATTTGTATTGAATAGAATCATAGAATTATTTAAGTTGGAAAAGACGTTTGAGATGGTCAAATCAAACCGTTAATCCAGAACTGCCAAGTCCACCACTAAACCACGTCCCTAAGCACCACATCTACATGTTTTTTTAAACACTTGCAGGGATGGTGATTCCACCACCTCCCTGGCAGCCTGTTCCAATACTTGACCACCCTTTCAGTGAAGAAATTTTTCCTAATATCCAATGTAAACCTCCCCTGGCACAACTTGAGGCTGTTTCCTCTTGTCCTATCACTAGTTATTTAGGAGAAGAGACCTCTCACCACCTGCCTACAGCCTCCTTTCAGGTAGCTGTAGAGAGAAATAATATTCCCCCTGATCCTTCTCCTCTCCAGATGTCCTGGTTTCAGCTGGGATGGAGTTAATTTTCTTCTTAGTAGCTAGTACAGTGCTGTGTTTTGGCTGTGATGTGAGAACAATGTTGATAGGACACTGATGTTTTTAGTTGTTGCTGGGTAATGTTTATACTAAATCAAGGACCTTTCAGTTCCTTGGGCCCTGCCAGCAAGAGGGCTGGAGGGGCACAGGAAATTGGGAGGGAACACAGCCAGGACAGCTGACCTAAAGCAGCCACAGAGGTATTCCATACCATGGGACATCATGCTTGGTATATAAACTTGGGGAGTTAGCTGGGGGGGGGGGGGGATCATTGCTCATAGACTGGCTGGGCATCAGTCAGCAGGTGGTGAGCAGTTGTACCGTGCATCACTTGTTTTCCTTTCTCCCTTTTCCTTTGGATTTTATCCTTTCCCCCACCTTTTCATTATAACTGTTATTATTATTATTGTTATTGTTGTTGTTGTTCTTACCTTTTTTATTCTGTTTCAATTATTAAATTGTTCTTATCTCAACCCTCAAGTTTTACATTCCTTTCTGATTCTCCTCCCCACCCCTCTGAGTGAGGGGGGAGTGAGCGAGTGGCTGCTTGGTGCTTGGTTGCTGGCTGGGGTTAAACCACACCACACTAAACCCCAGTACTCTCAGCTGCTCCTCATAAGGCTTGTTCTCTAGACCCTTCACCAGCTTCATTGCCTTAATGGAAACAATGGAAATACCAAGCTGTAGCTATTAATGTAGATGCTAAGAGGGAAATCATTACCGAAGGTGAGAGCAGTGCCCAAGCAGGAGAGTTAGTGGCAGTGTGGAGTGTGTTTAATAGTGAGGAAGGGGTGAAGACTCCAGTGTACATTTACACTGAATCATTTGCAGTGTTCAAAGGATGCACGGAATGGCTCCCTTTTTGGGAACAGAACAACTGGGAAATAAACCGAGTGTCAGTGTGGCAAAAGGAGAAGTGGCAAAAAATCTTAGATATTGCCAAACATGGGGATTTTGCGGTAGCATGGCTGCTGTCCAACCAAGAAGAGGGTACTCTGGCAGGTGAATGGTATAATAGGGAAGACAAGCTGGCCAGAATTGCCCCTTTTCAGGAGGAAAATTAAACAGGGGAAAATTGAGACAGGCTTTTGGAATGGCTACATGCTAAGAGCGGCCACACAGGGTCTAGTGATTTATACAAAGAGGCACATGCCAGAGGTTGGCCTGTTGCTTGGAAATCTTGCAAAACCTGTATTTCAGCTTGTGAACAATGCAGACTTCGACTGGAGCAACACCCAATGGAAGATTCCCCCCTTCATTTGAGAGATAAAAAGTGTCTCTGGGAAATTTGGCAGATCAATTATATCGGGCCTTTCCAAAAATTGGAAGGGAAACAGTATGTATTAGTAGGCGTGGAAGTGATTTCTGGCCTAGTTCAAGCTGAAGCGTTTCCACGAACAACTGGGGAAAATACAGTGCTAGCCCTGAAAATTTGGTTTAATTCCCTCCCAAAACCTGATTCCATTCAGTCGGACAATGGCAGTCATTTTACTGCTGCCAAAGTGCAGGAGTGGGCAAGGGAAGAGGGAATCAAGTGGGTATTCCACATCCTATATTATCCCCAAGCTAATGGGATAGTAGAACGAACTAATGGACTCTTAAAGCGATTTCTGAAACCTCACAAGCCACATTGGGTGGAACGCCTTTGGGATGCAGTTACCTGAGTCAATGATCACTGGGGAATAAACGGATGTCCCCAACTGCATTCCTTTTGTCCTAACCCCCCAACTTTGATCCAAAAGTCTCAGACTCTCAGTGCTCCCGGAGAGCTAGCTTTTTCTCCTGGACAGCCTCTGTTGGTAGAAATGCCAGCCACTGGAGCTGTTCCTCTCGTGCTCACTGAACCCCTCAATAAATATGCTTGGAAAGCCAAAGATGCTCATGGAAAATAATATAAAATCAACACCAGGTGGATTACTCCATCCTTCTAATAACAATTTACTTCCAGTTCCTTTGAATGAACCAAGTCTGTTTTTCTTTTCCAGGTGAGGACTCTGGAGCCTGCCTGAAAGAAAAGACCATATGAAGCTGCTGATTATCTGTGTGGTTTCATCAGTGTTTGCCTTGTTAATATTTTTAGGATGTTTGGCATACCATCGCAGACATTGTTTTGGTCGACCATTGTCACCACGTTTAATATCCAGGGAAACTCCTGTGCCCCTCTCACTCTCAGAGGGTGACAAAATGAATTTATGCCTTTAGGCCAGCAGGTGGCCAACGTTTTTAACCTTACTAATTGTTGGATATGTGGGAGTCCTTTAGGATTTAAAGATAGGCCATGGACATCAAAACCACTATCCCCAAAATGACTTGTGAGTAATCTGAGTGACATAACCATTGGTAATAACTCATTCTATTGGAATGAGGAAATAAGCCCATGGAAAATCCAAGTTCCAGAAAAAGGGGAATATTGTCTTAATCGGAACAACAGCAATGGAGTTTTTGTGGGTCACAGTGTGTGTAATTGGACATTTAAATATGGAAATCATTGTATTATTCCGGGCTGTCAACCCATTAATTGTTCAACTTATAACCACTCTCTTCATGTCAAGGGTGACGTTATGGTGTTTGTATAGCAACACCACCGATGAAAAGCTTATCCCTCGCAGGCTAAGTTGGGCATGGGTCAATGAAACCAGACATAGAAAACTATTTAATAACTTTTGGTCTAGTACTGATCTCACTGGAGCTAAGGTATTGAGAGAATCTAACCCTTTGACTTGTGCCATCAGTGGCATAACCAACCAAACAGTAGCCATTAAGTGTAACTATAGTAGTCCAGTAGGAACATGGAAATGTGATCTTTGGATTAAAGGGAAAAAGGCAAATAATCGAATTAAGCACCCTTTGGGCTTAAAAAATACCACTTATTTTGAAACTCCTTGTAATTCCAATTTAAGACGCAAAGGAGGTGGACTGTTTGTAAATGGAATTTGGGCCTTAAAAAGTCATTATTGGATTTGTGGTCATCATGCTTAGCGAAAATTACCAAATAATTGGAGCAGAACATGATATGTGGGTTATATACGCCCCTTCTATTTCCTGTTAACAGAGGGAAATGGAGACAGTTTGAGAGTTAGGATATATGATGACCTTAATTGATATCAGCGGTCCATTGATACCTCTATAACAGGTGGAAGTGATCAAACCTGGGGCAAAGAGAAGTGGACCCCTCAACGTATCATACAACATTATGGACCTGCCACCTGGAACCCCAATAAGTGGCTCAGTGGTGCTTGAGAACCTATCTATAATCTAAACTGCATTATTCGATTGCAAGCTGTCCTGGATATCATTACTAATGAGACAGCACATGCCCTTGACCTATTGGTGGATCAGGCTACACAAATGCGAATGGCAATATTGCAGCATCGCATGGTTCTTGATTACCTGCTAGCCGAAGGAGGTGTTTGTGGTAAACTAGATGATTCTAATTGCTGCTTAAAAATTGATGATAGTGGCAAAATTGTTAAACAGATTACCTCAGGAATACGAAAGCTGGCCCATGTTCCTGTCCAGACATGGAAAGGCTGGGATGTTGATATGTTTTCCTGGCTCCCTGGTGGTCCTTGGGTTAAGCGAATTCTATTTTATTTGTTATGTGGCCTTGCCTGCTGATGTTTTTACCATGTATCATTCCAAGTTTTATACAATTGATTCAACATGTTGTAGATAAGATGCAATTTATAACTACTGTCTCACCTGACGGTGTTAAACAAATTCGTGCTGTGCACCAAACTACACCATCAGTAGTACAGACTGTATGGTGTTTTTGCTTATTTTCTTTTACCTAAACCTAGGACAGATGTTTCTAGGTCCAGACAGTACATGCAAATTAAGCTAAGGGAGCATGGAAATCAGCTTTCCTACTACGTATCCCAACCCTGACACTGGCAGACCAGGGCAGCAGACAGCGTGGACCACGAGATCTACAATTGCTCAGTTTTATATCATCAAAATCACAGGAAATAATGGATCACATGTATGTGCTTGTGTCAATTTATTGTGCATCTTTAATTGTGCTAACTATCGAAGAGGGTCCCCTGTGGAGAGTCGGCCAAGTCACGACAATCACACCAATATGGCTACATGCCGTGCTCACTTTATTAAAAAAACAGGTCATATTTATAACTTAAACCAACTGCTCACCCAACTTTACACACAAGTGATTGGATAAAAGTCTCTGGTCACGTGGGCATCCGTGTTGCTGATTGGTGAGCATGCTGCAGGCGCCTGATCAGAGTGTGCTGATGAGAGTGTGTTGATTTCGCGGTTCCCAGGACTTGCTCTGCACCTGGCTTCTTGTTTGTGCATAGCTTGTTTTCTTTCTCACACTGCTTGTTCCCAGGACAATTTAAAGCTGCTCTGCAGCTTCAACTAACAGGCCTGGGTTGTCCAACCCAGACAATGGTAACAATAACTCTAAAAATCCCTCTACAAACTATAGCTTTAATGTTTCTTATGATGCATGTTACTTGCCCTTGCAAATGCACACCTTGTAATTGCCCCTGTAAACCTTTTTCTTCATCTTCTTCTGAACCTTCAGAACCATGAAATTGGTTTATAGCATGTTTTGGTTTTGTAAAGTTAGTTATATATAGTTATTAGAGATGTTGTTAGTTATTAGATATTGTTAACTGCTGTGATGCATGCTATCTCTTTCCCCTCCTCCTTTCTCTACCTCTATCATTCATGCCACCGCGGAGAACAATCCCTAAGATAGCAATGTTGATCCACAGGTTGGTGTAAGGGACTGCATAAGTGAGACCCACCATCGCCACAGCAGATGTTTGTCTCAACATTTCTATGGCAGGAAACACACCATTGCCATAGCAGGGGTTTATCTCAACATTATTAAGGCAGGAAACCCACCGACTGACACCATGGAGCAACAGGGGGAGCTAATCCTGAGAAACTTAACCAAACCCTTGTACATGTGCCCAGACCCGGGGCTGGAGGGTCAAGGGGCCTGGAGACCTCTGAGGACCACCTGACAGTATTGGGCACGCACACCACTGCCGGGTGGAAGGTGTAGTTAAGCAGAACAGCTTGTGACAACCCTATAAAGAATGGAACCAACCAACATCAGACAGAACGTTCCCCCACTGAACTTGGAAACGAATCGGACTATTGGGACACCGCAGCTCCAGGCTGATAGCTATTGCTGTGAACTCTTTCCTTCCTTTCTCTTTCTCTCTTGCTCTCTCCTTTGCATTTGAAAACCTGTTGTCGGGCAAATAAAGTTCCTTGGCTCTTTACTCCATTTTGAGTCTTAATTCTGTTCCCGAGAATACAAGCAGAACCTCACTCCAGTCTTGGATCAGCATGCAACAGCAGGGGAGAGCAGAGCCAGAGGGAGAGTGCCCTGCCAGTCCCATCTGTCCCCTGAGACTTCCCTCCACTACCAGTAATGCATACCACACACTGCACAACACACACTGCAACACCTCAGACCAGCACCAGAGTGGTGCTCCCTCCGTACATCACCTGCTCTGGAGCTGCACACTGACCATCTCCCCTCTCCATAAGACCTATCCTAAAGGGTACAACTGCATGACTACCTTAAGTCAGATGTTTCATAATGTTCAAACACTTGACTTCACAAATCTAAATCATATTGGTTTTGTATTTTTCTTTTTATTTCAGAGGCTGGAAACAAATTCTGTGAAGTACACCAGGACCACTGCTGCTGTTCCTCAGTGTGGCTTGAGCCACAAACTTTCAACAAAGATCTCTGGCACTCTATAAAAGTTCAAGAACTTTTAAAGAGCTCTTGAATTCTATAAAAACCACCAGATTTTCTGTTCCCATGATACCAGTGATACCATAAGTTTAATGTATAACCTTAGTATATGTAAAGCCTTAGTACAATTATTAGATTGTAACCAAGAAGTCCTTGTATCAGTATAATTATTAGACTGTGATTGAGAAGACCTGGCATTGTATGGACAAGATTTATGATCTAACTTGAAAGGAACATCTAGGGTGAAAGAAAATAACTGATTGAACCTCATGGAAACCTAGCAGGTTTTGCCAAGAAAACACTGTAAGACAACTAAGATGACCGGGTCATGTTGGGTCGGTGGTCACAACAGCAGCCCTTCAACTCAATTCAGAAGAAAACTAAACATGTGCAAAAGAAGGAGGGACTAATATAAATGAATTCCAGGAAATAATCAAATATGTATGGGATTTTGGGGAAACAATGCATATGTATGATTATACAGAATATAAGGGACATGTATTCAAGGATAAGGTGAGCATATTAGGAGGAGATATCCGCCATGTTCCTGGTGCCATAATAAAGAATGCCTGCTTTCTAAACTTCAAAACAAGTTTAGAAACTTTCTTCAACCAAACTTTCAGTAACACCCAGCTGATGGCTGTTAACTTAAGGGGGTGGCTGGCTGCTGGGAACATGTGCTTGGACCAAGAGGCAGTCATGGTAGTAGAGCCTCATTTCCTTCTCTGTTATGCCCTTTTACTGTTCCAGTATCATCTCAGCAGGGTGTCAAAATTTTCCTGAATGAGCCAGGAAAGGGAAATGGTGAATTCTGGCAGTGTGTATTTTAGCAAAAACAGATTTTCTGGAATGAAGTAGATGGTCTTTGTAACTTGAGAGCTTTCTTCCCATTCAGTGATGTGATACCTGTGTCACAGAAATCGGGAATCAAACCTCTTAACACCAATGTAGTATTAAGAAGCAGGCACTCCTTTATTGCAGTGCTGGGTGCTCAGTGGCATCTCCACAAATCAAGCACACCTGTGTAGGTTTTACCATTACATTTATGCACAAAATTACAAGGTCGTACACTCCCAGTTACAATGATTGGTTAGTAATTTGCATATAATTGTAATATTAGCTGTGTCACCCTTCTCTGTTACTACACTTGCGCAGGGGAAAGGTCTTCACCTGGGCAAGGGTCTTCTTGACCTGTGGGCGTGATTTTTAGTATTATAATGAAGGTAGTTCACTTCAGGACACCTTAAAAGTTAGTTTTGTTGCTAAGTTAGAAGGCTGGATATTGGCCTTGCCAAGCTGTCCAATAACTCATCCTATACACAATAGAACCCAGGTGCTTTGGTTATGGTCTAGAGAGTAAAGACTAAGGGTATTATAGTCTATAGCATAGGGACTTCAAGTAACAGTCTCGGATAATAAGCAGTATCATACATCATTGGTTAATAAGTGTTAACATAATTCCACCATGGAGGTTAACTCTTTAGAATCAAAATGTTCTTATAACTAGCTGTTACATAAACACAAAATACAGGAAGATTCAGGAAAATTTTAAGATAATCTGCAACACCTGCAGCAGTATTAGTGGCTCAGAAAAGACTGGAAATTATGTAAATAAATGAATGAATGAATGGAATGTTATAGGCAAGATCCTAAACATAGAAGTTAATCTTAGCAATCATAATAATATATCAAACAGGTCATAGTTTGTGCGTTTCCCAGTTGAAAATTATAAAAGGACCCTCAGATGACAACAGTTATCTCTATTGCTTTATCAGTTCCTAGATGATGCATTGGTGCCATTTTCTGGATGAAAATACGAACAGAGCAGAATCCTTCACAAATACCAAGCTATTTAAGAGGAAGTAATGGATATATCTTTCCCAATACTTAACATATACTACTTCACAAAGTCAGTATATTACAAAGGAATACAGCTACATACCTCAGTAAAGGTTTCTTTAAGACAGAAAATGTAAAAGGATTTTAAATATTAAGAAAATAATAATGAAGCTGGACATTACTAGCAAACAACTATCACATCAGCATGCAAGTATGTTGTTTTCCTTTTACATTATTAATATGGAGGAAAGAACATATAGTCTGTGGAGAGGGAGGGGAGAGTGTATTTCAGAGGGTAATTGATTCTGAATTGTTTGGAGGGAGTAATCCAAACACAGACCTGCATTCTGTAAAGTAGTGCTGCTGTTATGTAAAGGGAAAAACTTACAGCTAACTATACTCACAGTGAAGGTATGCAATAAACACTGGGATGTAGATAAATCAATCTATAGCACTTATGATACTGACTAAGTTGCTAACTGAAAGGGGTCTCTTCTTCAACTGCCTAATTGTTTTTCAATTGTCTTTTTATGTATTGTGCTGCTTCTGTGCTTAGAGAAATGCACTCTTCCTTGTAGCTTGCCGTTACCAAGCCAGCTTTTTTATGGAAGTCTGTTTAATGGCAGGCAGACATAATTTCAATCCCTTAAGGTCATGCTGCTCTCTTCAAATTAAGAACATATGCTGCAGTTAGGCTGGCTTTTTGAAGTAGCTACATTATGGCTTTCAACTTGTAATGGGTAACTGTGGATAACTGGCTAGCTGAAAAAGGTCACATAGACATATTCCAGCTGGCTGGACAAAAATGCACATCGCTCTCAGCTTATCTGAAGTAAAGCAAAAATACACTATCCCTGGCTGTTCTTGTTACACAGTAACAGGAAGATTGCGGTGGGAAAAGAATGTTGCAGGTGGGAACAGATAACTACAGAAGAGAAACAAGGGGCGGGCTTGGTATTTAGGCAACTAACCAATAATGAGCTTAACTTTTGTAATATGTATGAGCTAATTATAACAAGGTATAAAAGATGACTGTAAGGCACAATAAATGAAGTCTGCTGATCACTCATATTGAGTGACTGTGTCTTCCCTCCGTCGCGACAGGTAACATGTTCCTATGGAAATACTGTAAAATATTTTAAAACGATAGTCCTCAAGGAATTTACTCCCATAGATAATTTATGAAGAATAATCATAGAATCATTTAGGTTGGAAAACACCCTTAATATCATCAAGTCCAACTGTTAACCCAGGACTGCCAAGTCCACCACTAAAACATGACCTTACGTGCCACATCTACACATCTTTTAAATAGCTCCAGGGATGGTGACTCAACCACTTCTCTGGGCAGACTGTTCCAGTGCTTGACCACCCTTTCAGTGAAGAATTTTTTCCTAATATCCAATCTAAACCTCCCCTGGTGCAACTTGAGGCTGTTTCTTCCTGTCCTATCACTTGGTACTTGGGAAAAGAGACTGACACCCACCTCACTACAACCTCCTTTCATGTATTTGTAGATAGTAATAGGGTCTCCCTTGAGCCTCCTTCTCTCCAGACTAGACAATCCCAGTTCTCACAGCCGGTCCTCATAGGACTTGTACTTTAGACCCTTCACCAGCTTTGTTGATCTTCTGTGGACATGTTCTAGCACCTCAATGTCTTTCTTGTAGTGAGGGGCCCAAAACTGAACACAGCATTTGAGGTGAAGCCTCACCAGTGTCGAGTGCAGGTGGAAGATCATTTCCCTAGTCCTGCTGGCCACACCATTGCTGATACAACCCTGGATGCTGTTGGTCTTTTTGGCCACCTGGGCACACTGCTGGCTCATGTTCAGCCGGCTGTCAACCAGCACCCGTAGGTCCTTTTCCACCAGGCAGCTATCCAGCCACTTGTTCTGGTTTCAGCTGGGATAGAGTTAATTTTCTTCCTAGTAGCTGGTGCAATGCTGTGTTTTGGATTTGGCGGGAGAACAATGTTGATAGGACACTGATGGTTTTAGTTGTTGCTGGGTAATGTTTATACTAAATCAAGGACTTCTCAGTTTCTTGGGCCCTGCCATCCAGAGAGCTGGAGGGGCACAGGAAATTGGGAGGGGACACAGCCAGGACAGCTGACCCAACTAGCCAAAGAGATATTCCATACCATATGGTGTCATGCTGAGTATATAAACTAAGGGAAAAAGGAAGGTGGGGACATCTGGCACTATGGTGTTTGTCTTCCCGAGTAACCGCTACGCATGATGGATCCCTGCTTTCCTGGAGATGGCTGAACACCTGCCTGCTGATGGGAAGTAGTGAATGAATTCCTTGTTTTGCTTTGCTTGTGTGTTCAGCTTTTGCTTTATCTATTAAACTGTCTTTATCTCAACCCACAAGTTTTCTTACTTTTACTCTTCCAGTACTCTCCCCCAATCCACTGTGGGGGCAGTAAGTGAGTGAGTGGCTGCGCGATGCTTAGTTGTCGGCTGGGATTAAACCACGACAACACTGTTCCTTAAGCCTGTAGTGTGCCATGGGCTTGTTGTGACCCAAGTGCAGGACCATGCAATTCTCCTTGTTGAAACTCATACAATCGGCCTCGGCCCATTGATCCAGCCTGTCCAGATCCCTCTGCAGAGCCTTCCTACCCTCAAGCAGATTAACACTCCTCCCCCAACTTGGTGTCATCTGTAAACTTCCTAAGGGTGCATTCGATTCTCTCATTCAGATCGCTGATAAAGATATTAAACAGGACTGGCCCCAATACTGAACCCTGGGGAACATGCCTTGTGACTAGACGCCAAATTAATGTCTAGTTGGGCTTTGACCCTTCTAATTTTCTCCCTGCATAACCTCACAACATCCTTGCAGTCCTCTTGAGTTGCCTGTCCCTTCTTCCAAACATCATCAACTTTTTTTTTCCTTTATTTTTAGCAAAAGTTCTCTGTTCACCCAGCCCAGTTTTCTTCCCCACTGGCTCATCTTTCAGCACATGGGGACTGTCTGCTCCTGTGCCTTTAAGACTTCCTTCTTGAAGAATATCCAGCCTTCCTGGACTCATTTGCCCTTCAGGACTGCCTCCCAAGAGACTGTCAACCAGCCAGTCTCCTAAACAGGCCAAAGTCTGACCTCTGGGAGTCCAAGGTAGCAGTTCTGCTAATCCCTGCTTCTCCAAGAATCAGTTGTTTATCATTCCATGACTGCTGTGCCCAAGACGTTCTCTGACCACCACATCACCCACAAGTCCTTCTCTGTTTGCAAAAAACAGGTCCAGCGGGGTGCCTTCCCCAGTTATCTCACTCACCAACTGTGTCAGAAAATTTTCTTCCACACACTCCAGGAACCTCCTAGACTTTCATCTCTGCTGTATTTTATTTCTGGTAGACATCCAGTAAATTGAAGTCCCCCCACAAGAACAAGGGCTAGCAATCATGAGACTTGTTGCTTATAGAATATTTCATTTGCCTCTTCATCCTAGTTGGGTGGTCTATAACAGACTCCCACAAGGATATCTGCCTTGTTGACCCTCCCCCTGATCCTTACCCATAAACACTCAACCATATCATCACCATCATCAAGGTCTAGACAGTCAAAACACTCCCTAAGATATAGGGCTAACCCACCATCTCTCCTTCCTTGCCTATCCATTTTGAAGAGATTATAGCCATCCATTGCTAGGAGCTTGATGTTGGCCATTTCATTTTATGGCCACCAAATGGCAGTGATTACTGGTTAAGAGCTCTGTTGTTTTTTGCAGGAAACTAGCACATCCATATTCAGGTTTACTGCTATGTTATTAGCATACCAGGAACAGTAATGATCCCAGTGTAAAAGCAATAGAATTACACTTGGAAAAAGCACCACCACCACCACCACTACCGAACTTAGGGAGCACTATAGTGTATCTTACTCCAAATAATTAGATTTGTATTCAGGTAAGGGATTTGCAGAATCAAATACAACTGCCAGTTGTGCAGCATTTTCCTGGTGCATCAGAATTCCAGACACAGCCATGAGACTGACAAGGCTGTTTGCAGTGGCCAGGTGGTAGACAGAAAAAATCTACATAAAACATCAGGAGAGAAAATAAATTTGATTTTTAAATCCTGTTGGTTTTAAAATACAAAGATATTCCAGATGTATTTTAAAAACAGGATATTAAATTTGTCAGAGTTATCATTAAATTTAGTAAGACAATTCAGGAAAATGATGGGTACTAAATAAATTTGTAGTTTTTAGTTATTAAAGAAAATATCTCTACCCATTTGAAAAGTACTCTGAAGATACTGAAGAAATTTAGTAGATCAGAACAACAGTTCTCTAATAACTTCTTTCATCTCTCTTGCATAAAATGCAGCTGTTTTGTTGGCTTTGTACATATTTATGCATAACATTGCATTTTAAATATAAACTGATGTGATAGGGCTTTTTTTCTTCATTTGTTCTTTACTAATAGAACATATGCTAGCTTGTTATTAGAAATCAGAGGGTCTTTTAGAGAAAATCATTCTGTGAATAAGCAGAATTACTTTGAAATAAGCGAGGGACAGTGCCATCTACAGCTTTGGTCTCATTCACACTGTGGATTAATTGTTCAATAATTCTGTCATCACTGAACCCATTTGTGCATCAGTTTATGTTTCAGTTTATTTATCTGAGAGATAGGTATAAAAATATTTATTTACTAAACAGTTGCTTTTTGCTTTCCCATAAGCTAAAGATACATTTACAGTGTCATCCCTGGACAAAAAAATATAAGTGTATCTTCATGCTTGGGCAATTGCCACAGCTATGCCATGAAACAACTCAGGTAGAATATTTTAGACTTACCAGTCTTGGGAGAAGTGTGAAGATAGCATTTAAGTAATACCAATTTACTGTAACTCTTAACTGTTTTATATACAAGAACAGAATGTTTTAAAATAAACATTGCAAAATAGCTCCACTGATTTACTTCTGCTTAGAAACTAGTCAAAACCAAACAACCAGAAGAGAATCACTGCAACGTGTTGGAGTGGTTTTCCTCTGTACACATCCAGAAAAGGGTGGTCTGTACAATGCAAGTTAAAAGGATAAACAAAGTGCATGCCAATTTAATACTCAATAGTCTAGATTGGTTCTGCCTTAATATTTTTCAAAGGCTTTTGAATCCCTTCTCAAATAATTTTAACTCACATTATCTGAGCTTCTTCATTGTTCCTTTACAAAATCTGTAGGATATGTGATTACTGCCTCTGGAAGTCCCTTGGAAGCATCTGGGAGAGTGTATGCAGCATTTGGCTCTCCAAGAGTGCGGTTAAATACCAGGGTTACTTCTCAGGTAAAGAATTGTAGCAGTGTGAGGAAACTTCAAGGGCTCAGCATCTTTGGACTGTTTGTCTGTAGCATGGCTAAAACCCTGAGGAAGATTTCAGATTTCTGTGGACAGCTGAGATAGGTTAGTCTCTGTAACAGTGATCGACATTGGCAGGGCTCCACTTATGGAAGCCAGCAGTGATGTTGCTTTTTATCACCATCAGCAGACATATCACTCTTCATACCCACTCAGGAGAGCTAAAAAGAAGAGAAAACAGGATTGAAGGAGGAATCTCTGAAAGAGTGAGCAAATGAGATATAATTCTCCACAGATGCTGGGAGGGAAGTGATATCCTCAGTACAGCTTGCATGGGAAACTTGGAGCAAGGGAAGTTCCTCTTTTTTTCTCGCTTCTTCCTAGGGCTTTAGAAGGACTTTGTTTTAGCAAAGGGAGTTGCCATGTCCTCATCTCCTGTTGCTGCTGCAGAGCAGGAGGCCAGCAGGAGTAATGACACAGTAATGAAGCAGTGATGCCAGTAGGAGTATTCAGAGGGGACCCAGCCTGAGCAACAGGGTCAAGCTCCTCCATAGTGCTTCATAATGGGCTGTCACAGTGCTAGACTTGTCTAGACTCTGCATCTGCTACTCAAAACAAAGGCTCTGTACCTCTTTCTGTAGTAGATTTGCTATTACCTCCATATAAATATGGAGTAACTCTGTCTGAATGGATTTATTCCTCACTTACCCTGCTCCCATACAAAACAGAGTTTAACCCAGATAAACTGGTGAAAAAGCCACAGGCTTGCTTGGTGGTGGACTGTAAAATTCCACCATTCCACACAGGATATAACCTTCTTATTAATTACAAAATGCTCTGGCTGATTAACTCTAATTTGATTCCATAGTTTAAATATCTTGTGTGAAACAGAATTTGAGTGGGAAAAATGAGAGTAAAGAAGGAGATATTGTTTTGTGCAGCAGTCCCATCTGTTCTGGATGTTCTGTGCTTTATTTCTAATTGTATAAGGACAAACCCACCCAGGAAATGACATTTGTAGAGTTAGCCCACCCTGAGATGTCAATTTTTTTAAAATGCAGAACAAAAATTATAAAACATTAACAAGGAAGTTGTAATGAAGCCAAAAGAGATTTTTCTATTTTAATCTATGTGAAATAGTTAATATTTTCCCTAGCCAATTACATTTTTTTACCATTCTCAGACAAGCAAGGAATTATGTCTGTAGTTTTGCCGTCTTATTATTATCAGGCTGAAACAATCTGCACAATCCTCAACAATATACCAGTGAAAAAGATATTATTCTCCCTTGCATCACACTGGTTTTATGTCAGGTAATTCTGCTGATGTCAAAATTGAGACACGTGGTATGACTGACATAACTCAGGCTGTTACAAAAAGTACCATATAGTCTAGGATATGTGTAAGAGTTAGTCCAAAGAGAACGATATTGTCTCAACATTGCCAACAGAGGCCTGGAGATGGAATGTGGTCCTCATGGACATCAAGACACAAAGACCCTGGGAAAGAGAACTGCATGGTATGAGGAGTACTGTGCCATTCCCTGCTACCTGAGTTTGAAAGGAACAACTACGATAAGGCTGCATAACAGCTGTCCAGAAGATGGATCACAACCACTGTCATAGCAACGAACCAGAAAACTTGAACTTCAGGTGAACTTTCTTCATTATAATATCATTATAATACAAAAAGACACCTCCTGGTCTGAAGCTACCCACCTCTAAGGCAAACCACGCCTCAGGCACTCCTCTTTGGACATGCATGGTAACCTTGCTTGAGAAGGCGGAGACTGGTAACAATCCATGGGCCAGAGGAGGAGCAAGGTGTGTTGTTTGCCATAAAAGATGGTTCCTTAGCAACCGAACTTTGGAGATCTTCCCCACCAAGGATCAGGATGATCAGAAGGACTGACGGGATGCTGCCTGGACCTGGGACCATAGGGATGCCTTGGACCCGTGGTGGTAGCTATAATCCTCTTTCCTTTTCTCTTTACCTTTTCTTCGCTTCCTGTCTATCTATCACACACCACTTTATGGGCAAACAATAAAGTTGCGCTGTTTGATCAAAGCATAACCCCTTGGCATGGTCGCCTTGATTTTTTGTGCTTCGAGATCATAGTAAACGAACCATCATGAGTCCACTGAGTGGACAGGGATGGGAGCACAGTGAACATTTCAACCATCTGAACACTGGTTTCCAGATAGGAAAGAGGTACTGGGGAAATGCTGAAACAGCCTGACCTGGCCTGTTCTGAAGGAACCTATCACTAACCAGGACCTTCCTATTCCCCTGAGCCTTGTTTTCCCTTCCCAGGGTCTGGTCAGAGTCACCTGAACCCTTCAAGATAAGGAAGAGGATCCCAAGCTGTTCAAATTATGGAAATCTGCTGAATCTTCTCATGCATCCCCTCATGCAGCTGCAGGTCCTTTTATCAGTATTTACCCTTCCAGGCTATAGGTATGAAGAATTAGAAACAAAACCAAGTCTGCTTGCTTGGGTTGCATTTGCACAGATCCACACACAAACACTCTTCCATCCCTATGGACATGGGTAGCCTCAACCTCAATGACATAAATGAGATGACAGATATAGGGCCTGGAAGTTATATGCGTGTATAGGAGTGAAGGAAGAGAGATAGAGGAGTTTTTTCAGCCAAGAATCATCCAAAATAAAAAAAAAAGTCAGCTCAATCCATTGGGATCTGTCTGTACATATATATATATACTTGTAGATAGCTCACATAATTATAGTAATTATGTTATAGCCCTAAAAACTTGGTGCTAGCTGTGTTGCTCTATGTCATTAATTGCTGACTTCCTAACAGGCTTTTCCTTTCCATGCAAATTTTGAACTTCATATCTACATTGCCTGCTAAGGCAAGCTGCATTGGAAAATTAATTAAAAACTTAGAGTCATATTGTTAATTTAGTAGCATTAGCTCTTCTGGATAAAGGCTGGTGAAGCATAACTGTCTCATCTTAGAAGTGCCAGGACAAGCTACAAAGACTGGCATTTGATTTATAAGTCTCCTTACACTGATGGCACATAGACTTGCAAATACTGGAAACTATTAGGGCCTAACATGGTCATGGAACTGTAATTATATGTAGTCACTCTTCCCAGGAGAAGGGAGAAGGTCTCATCTCATTTTAAACTTTATCTTAACCTGAAGCTTTCCTAGGGTCTTCCTAGCATCTTCAAGGACAGTGCAGATCTTTTTAGCAAATAAATTTACATTTTTTGACATCTATCATCCTCTTTATAAAAGTATACATTATATTAAGGGCCAAGTTCTATTCTCATGCAGCAACATCAATCCAGAATAACCCAGCAGAGTGATGTAATTAAATGTCAATGGCTGTCTTAACTGGAGTTATTCCAATTTGATACTGGTAACAGAGAACAGAATTTGGCCTGTGAGATATGTTATGTGTGTGTCTGTGTCTTGTTCCTAAGAGGAAGACACACCTGGGATAACCTAACTAGACTAGAGTTATCCCACTGGCTTTTCTGTGGCATGACTGGGCTCAGACTGAGGCCCCATCACACCAGGAGTGTCACTGTTGTGCATCCTTATGCATTGCCATAAGTACCAGGAGACCCTTTAGCTTCAGTAGCTGCAGGTTGAGTAGTGAGCATGAAAAGGGAGAGTGACAGAAGACACTTTGGATGGATCCCTTTGGACAACAGAACATATTGAGATACACAACTGCTTCTGCAAACGTAACCTCACAAGTATTCTGCAAACAAAGGATGGATTCTTTTCAGGAAATTTCTCCTCAGTCTAAAAACTCAAAAAGAAAAATTGCTGAATTGCCTGCTTAAGGCTCCTTTGGTAGCTAGGAAACAATTTCTGCCTTATCTATATCTTATGTTATTCTTAGGAGAGGTTGCTCACTACTCTATGAATTGTTTAGTAAAAACCTTTAGTCAAAGGTGTTTGGTCTGTGGTCAGAGCACCTGTTTGCATATGGCAATACTGAAGTGCCAACAAACTCTGTGGGCCAGAGGTGAAAATACTGACCTGTCCCAGGGTGTGCATGGCTTGCACCACTGAATGTAAATGGTGAATGTACATGCAAACACATTAAGTGAAGCATCAGTGTCTTCTCTTTGTATTAAAGGGTATTAAGTCTGAGCAACCACTTGCATGACAACTTTCCTGTTCTCAGCCCTCTAAGGAAAACATCCATAGGGTATGGCCTAGAGAGAAGCATGTTAGTTGCTCGACCTCCTGCATGTTAAAGAAGCTCCATAGCTTTCATAGTTACCTCTCTTTAGCCTTCAGTGTCGCTCTTTAGCCAAGAGAAACCTGATGCTTGCTCAGTCAGGGCATCATTATGGGAGGAAAGGGCTCCCCACCCTGCCCATCACTTGATCAGGTGCTCAACATGTGCTGTGCTCCATGCCAGCATGTTGCACATCCTCTCCCACTGTCTTTGGAGATGGCAGCTCTGTGCTAATTAAACAGATGTGCCAATTAGCTACATATAGTCTGTGAGTCAGAGCAGCAGATTACAGAGTCTGTTTTGGAGTCTAGCTCCAGTGTGGATCATTTACTGTCAGAAGTGGCTTTCTTTTTTGGCCCATTTATTTTGCCTTGACTTGTCTCAGATGCACAAGTCTTTCAGAGAAATGCAAAAGAAAGTAGCTCCTTTTTGATGCCGAAAAACCTTGGAATGAAGAGAACTGCTAAGAGACTTTTTTATACTTTTGATATGGAGAAATAGTGTGAAATGGGGACAATGGACATCGATTGTGATTGTATATGTCTGCTCAAGGAATGTGGGTATGGTGACTGGTCATGGGTGTGGTGTCTGGTCACATAGCCACACAGCTTTGAGGAGACACCTACCCTTCTTCCTCTAACAAAGGGGCTATTTATAAAAAGGATGAGAAAAGGATGAGAGCCATTCCAATGTTATCTAGAGGGAGGGAGTGCTAAGTCTTCTTGCTGGAGAAGATCAGATGGTCACAAGGACATGAATCACCTACAAACCTGCAAGACCACCACATTCCAGGCAAAGGACTGATAAGCTAATTAACATACGAAGCGAGAGTAAGAGGGTTTAAGTAACGAATATGTACAGGTGTTAATTGAATATTCATTTGTTTTATTGTATAAATGTGAGATGGTTCGTCACTTTGGTCATGCACGCTTGTGGTGGAGCGATCCCCCGTGCATCTGCACGCAATAAACATACCTACTTTATAACTTTCGAGTTATAGAGTTTAATTCCGCACGTCCATTTGGCGAGCCAGGCAGGAGGATTTCTGCTCGGCTGAGGGACCAGCTGCGGAGCGGACGCTCCTAGGCGCGCCCCGGGAGATTTCCTCGGAGGAGCCTCCTCTTCTCAGCTGTTCACCCGGGAGCAGAAGAGAAACCCCTGGATCCACGGATAAAACGGTATGTTTAGTAACGGGGCAGCTGGTGAGACGCACGGAGACGTCCGGCGCGCAGTGTAGTCCCCAGGAGGAAAGGTACCTTGGGAGGGGGTTTGCTGACCAAGGGGTGGCCGCTAGCGATCTTGAGGGCAGATCGAGCAAACCCGAGGTTACTGCCATTCCTAAAAGCCCGGAGGCCTCGTGACGGAAAGCGGGGGGTGGGACGGAATAAGGCGGAATCTCACAGTAACAAGAGGGACCTCATAGCAAAAGTAAAAGGGAAACTTTTGTGTCGGAAAAAAAAAAAAAAAGAAAAAAAAAGAAAAAAGGGGGAAGCTAAAAACTTCCTTTAGGTTGTCTTAAGAATTGGGGAATTCTTAGAATGTAACAACTGAAATAGCGCTCTGTGTCTTGTTTGTTCTATGTGTTGTCTTGTTACATGTTCAAAACTTGGAGTTATGAAATGTATGTTGAAAAATAATAATATTCTGGTAATTCTAGGCAAATAGCGGAAAACTTAACACTCTGCTTAAGACCAGGAAAATGTAGAATCTGTTTTTTTGTCAATTGTTCATTGAAATGCATACTTTGTGAACTGTTAGTGTTCCTAAAAGTTGTACATAAGTGCACGGTACCGTATAACATACTACTTGTGTGACTGCAGGCTGCCCGGAGAGTGTGAAGTGTGTGAGTGTCACTGCGAAGCGAGTGGGGAGTCCCGATATGCGTGTCCGTGTTCCCCGCAAGGCGCCGGCCCGAGAGGGACGGAGCGATTGAAAAATCAATTTATGAAGTGTTGGAATGCATAATTAGAAATTAGAGCGGGAGACTGTGGACAAAACATTAGAGCTAACATCATTTGGAAAAAACACAAATTAACCTCTGCCCTTAGTGTCCTAGGTGCTGTCTGTATACTCGAACAAAGGGTGGCAAGTGTCTAAGATATATTATCTCCTTTCAAAAAAAAAAAAGAGACCAAGAAATAAGGCTAAATAACTAATACATTGTAGACAAATATATCAGACTTATTAGGAAGATGGGGGGCAAACCGAGCCAAGAAATAAATACCAAAATACCCCTGGGATGTATTTTGAAGCATTGGAAAGAATTTGGTGGAATTCCCGGAGGAAATTTGAACAAAAAAGACATTTTTAAAATATTGTCAGAATTGGTGGCCTTTGTATACGTTAGGTGATGGTGAAAGATGGCCACCTGAAGGAAGTCTTATATTACAACACAGTTTTACAGCTTATATTGTTTCTTTGTAGAGAACAAAAGTGGGATGAAATAATGTGTGCAGATATGTTTGTGTAGCAGAAAGAGTGCGGGATTAACATCACCTGATCTTTGATTATGGCTCTAGAAAAGGATAGGGAAAAAAAACCTGAGACCTAAACTAGAAGGATGTTCTTGTTGAAATTTTTGTGTTAAAAAGCTCAGGTTGTGGTTCCTTCTGTGGAGCAACCAGAACAAAACACGTTGTAAGATAAAAACTTGTACTAATGTATGTAAAACCTGAGGCGGGGGGCGGGGGGGTGTGTGTGTGGAGAATCAAAGACCTTGTGAAAGTGTTAAAGTATTGGGGTGAGTTTGTACAAACCCCCGTACCCCCTCCAAGGTGCGACTGAGTCATGCTGGGATGCATGGCAGGATGTTTTCTGTTTGCCGGCAAAGGCATGATATGTAAGAACACAGACTTAAAGCAACAAGGAGCAGATTTGCATTCAGGGTAAGAAAGAGTTAAAACAGAAGTGCCGTTGCAGAGGCAGGCTTGTGTAACCTGCAGAGCAGGAAGAGCATCTCCTGCCCCGAATCCTTCTGACGGTGAGGAGGATTCGGGGCTTGCTATTGCTGACAATTGAGCAGAAGGACCTGACAGTGTCACCCCAATTGCTGCAGCATTTGCAGTACAACAGGACCGGTGACGGCCCCTTTAGGGTAGGCAATGGGTCTGAGGAGAATAAAGGTGAATCTTTGATGGGAAATTTAGATGTTTGAAAGTTGGTTGTGAAAGACTTGTCAGGATGATCTAATAGGACTAGATAAAGGTTTGAGTTACTAAGTAAGCGTGATATAGAAAAGTTGATAGAAGGAACAGGGAACGTGTACAGAAGGTAAGAGAAGAAGAGCTGGGTCGTGCTAAACTGGTAGAGGAGATGAGGCAGAGACAGGAGGAATGTCAGGCAGAAGTGAAAGAGTGAATCCCTCTCCTATGGGATTGGATCACTGTGCATATTGTAGGGAAAGTGGGCACTGGAAGCGAGATCGCCCTAAGCTAAAGAACCAGCAAGGGGTTCTGGTGAACTAGGGACTAGGAAAAATGAGGTGGAATTTTAGTGAATACAAAAACAACTTATTTGATGTTAAACTTCAGTTAAAAAAAAATATTAATAATTTGTTACAGTTGTGGGAGCTGCTGGCCACCAGGAAAACGTCCTGAAACCTTTAAAGTACAAACTAAGAAAATAAATAAGAATGCCAAAATTCACCAAAATCTTTGTTGGGATGAGATTTATTAGAACATCTAGACGTTTAAAGAAGGAGAAATGAAACTAAAAGTTAAAAACGATCAAGTAATTGAAATATTGAGCTTATCTGTAATTCAACAGAAAAGAGGAAAAGAGGACCTCCCTGAAGTAAAAGAAATTTTTAACCAGGTGTATCTGAAAATAAATTCCAGGAAAGGTGAAAAATGCTTTACCTGTTACAGTAAAAATGATAAGGGGGAGGCTTGCCCAGTTCAGATAAAACAATATCCCTTGGTCAGCAAGGCTGTGGGGGATATTGGCAGAAAAACTGAAATAAAATACACTCTGTAGTAGTTCTACTAATGTAAATCTGTGTGTTTTGCCATGACAGTGACTTCTTATGGGATGTGCAGATGAAACTCTGCATTGACAACGAAGTACAAGAAATAAGGTTGGTCAGGTGCCTCCTACCATAGTCAAGGGCAAGACTGGGTTGGCCTCTGTGTTTGCCACCAAGAAGAATCTTGAGCTCCGCTGTTGGCTGCAACCCAGTAGGCACTGAGCAGTGGGAACATATGCCATGCCAGACCTTGATGTGAGGAATGGCCCCCTCTGTTATAAGAGGGTCATCCAGGAAGAAAGAACATAAGATAGCCCATTGAGGCACTGATTTGGAAATTGGAAACCGCCTGGCCGACCATGAGGCCAGACGAGTAACAGAGGAGGTAGTGTTACCGAAATCTCGGAATGAAGAACTTATCAACACCAATGTGATGTAGATAAGCAGACACTTCTTTATTGACGGCCGGGTGCGTGAGCGAGTCCTCTCACGATCAACGCACACCACGTCTCAAAATCAGACACCATATATAGAACTTATTCATACACATTCATTAAATATTCATGCATAATCATAATATTTCCCGTAAATCATTAACATACTCTCCTCCTATATCCGATTCTGCGCAGTAAAGCTTAGAAAGGTCTAGAAATGGGTCTGGGGTACGATTTGGGTAGGTGGTATATGAGTCGGTGGTCGCGATCTCCCCCTGCCGGAATTACCTTTTACTAAAGTTCACGATTTCTTGGCAGGTAACTACAAGCTGTTCCAGTCGACTCTCCCCGGTTTCCATTAATCCTATATTCTGACATTTCAATACACTTCTACATACAGAAGACTGGTCAAATACAAAGAAACCTTTCAAACCCTAAAGTTATTACCTAAGTTTTAACAATGGTTCTAGCCCCTTCTTCTAGCCTTGGTACAGGATGTACAGAAGATCTCGTAACAGCTTTTACTATACAACTATAAGTTTCATTAAAATATATTTCTTATCCTTCTATATTTCTATTCTGTAAAATAATTTTATAAAATCAATTAATCAATCAAATAAAGTCAATCAATCTTAACTTACTAACAAATCGATAACGGTAGGAAAGGAGGAAATATCCTTAATACCAGACGATAAAATCCAAACTGTAAGTACAGATCAGGAGCCAAACTATTCTATAGAAAACTTAAAGGTAATTCAGGACATGAATGATAAAATAAAAATAAATAAGTGGACTTATTTGAGGGATGGTCGTATAGTGGTACCATCCAATTTAATATGGACCACAGCCCTAACAGAACATAATAAGACGCATTGGGGAGCTGATACTTTATATAAAAGTCTAAATCAGAAATTGATAGGGTGAAACTTGTAAACTGTAACAAAACAGGTGACTCAGCAATGTGAAATATGTTTACTCAATAATCCCAATACAGCAAATAAAATAAAACTAGGGAACATTAGTAGAGGAAATTATCCAGGACAACAGTGGCAAGCTGATTTTCCGAACTCCCAAGAAAAGGGGGGTACCGATATTTATTAGTTATGTCTGATATGTTTTCAGGTTGGCCAAAAACCTTTCCTTGTCGAACAAGTAAAGCAAGAGAGGTAACGAAGGGATTGTTAAATGAAATTATCCCCCGCTTTGGGGTTCCAGCAACAATCTCTTCCAATAGTGACTCACACTTTTGTGCCAAAATAGTACAACAAGTGAGTACGGTATTGGGAATAGATTGGCAATTACATACTCCTTATTACTTCAATGTTCTGTTTGGTGCTGTCGAAGAATGATCAGAGAGCATAATGATAGCTTTTAGAACAGGGGGGATTGAATAATGAGCTACGTACAATGAGTGATGAATGGTATACTACTTTTTTTAGAAAATGATGTGCTTATATATAATTATCCAAAGTTGGGAGGTGTTCAAGGACCCTTATTGTCAACATGATGAATACACCAAGACCCTTAGTGTCAGCACCACGGATCTACTAGACACAAGGTCCTTGGATTCGTTATCTTTATAAGGGCCATCTGGTCCTAAGTTTCTGTTGTGTATATAACGCTACCTAAACAAGGAATTTGAATCATGCTCATTAGTCTATCGAGGAACAGAGTCTGCGCAGAAACAAGAAGGTAAAAAAGGTTCACTGGAGGAAGACTCCTGATCTTCATCCTGAAGACCACCAGACGACCACTCCTCAAGGACACTGCGCAGGAGCGAAATATGTAAATGAATTCCCGGACTTGTAATGAATATGTAAATGATTTCCTGATGGAAACCATAATTGGTGGGATACTCTCTTTGGCTGGTCACCTTCTGCAACAGGAATTCTTAACGCTATGGTACACCCCATTGTGATCTTATTGATCAGTTTAGGAATTTCCTTAATACTAACCATTATGTTATATTTATGGGTTTGGAGAATGTTTAAAAGGGTAACACTTATGTATGATGCTTTATATCATTCGGGAAGACTGCTTAAGTAAAAGAATTTACTTAGTTTGATAGAAAAGGGGGGATTGATATGGAGAAATGGTGTGAAATGGGGACAATGGACACCGACTGTGATTGTATATGACTGCTCAAGGAATGTGGGTATGGTGACTGGTCATGGGTGTGGTGTCTGGTCACATAGCCACACAGCTTTGAGGAGACACCTACCCTTCTTCCTCTAACAAAGGGGCTATTTATAAAAAGGATGAGAGCCATTCCAATGTTATCTAGAGGGAGGGAGTGCTAAGTCTTCTTGCTGGAGAAGATCAGATGGTCACAAGGACATGAATCACCTACAGACCTGCAAGACCACCACATTCCAGGCAAAGGGCTGATAAGCTAATTAACATACAAAGCGAGAGTAAGAGGGTTTAGGTAACGAATATGTATAGGCGTTAATTGAATATTCATTTGTTTTATTGTATAAATGTGAGATGGTTCGTCACTTTGGTCATGCACGCTTGTGGTGGAGCGATCCCCCGTGCATCTGCGCACAATAAACATACCTACTTTATAACTTTCGAGTTATAGAGTCTAATTCCGTACGTCAATAAGACATGTTCTCTAGTGGAGCAGCAGGTCACTGTTTCCTCCTGGACTGTGGGAACTTCATTCTGCTCCTCCTCAACCCTGTCTTCCAGCTCAGGAGGCTGAGTACCCTGAGGATAACTAGTCTTGCTATGAAAAACTGAGGCAAAGAAAGCATTAAGTACCTCAGCCTTTTCCTAATCCTTTGTTGCAATGTTCCCCCTCCCATCTAATAAAGGATGTAGATTATTAGAGTCATGGAAGTCAACAGTGTAATTAGATAAACCCTGTGTTTTCTGTGTGGTAGCCCTAGAATTGGCTGATTTGTCTGGTGCCCTTTGAACTGAAGGTTGAATGCTATGTTCTTTTGGGGCCTTGCAATAAAATGCAAAGAGATTTGAAGTGGAAAGTACACAAAGAATAAAGCCTCTGGATGAAAATGTCTCTGGATGTGGCAAGATGTTACTTAGTGAAGTAAAAGCACTGTGAGATCAGAACTGAAGAGAAAACTAATGCCATCATATTTCAGGCATTTTAATTGAAAAAAAATTAAAGTTGTTAGACATTAATTTCTATATGCAGTACAATAAACTTTTCAATTATAAAACGCATAAAAATGACCCTTAACAGTGTTACAACCAGTCACTTTATTTTGAGCAGGTAGCCCTATACCAACAATTTGGCACACTTGGAGCAGCGTCAACTAACTAGCAAAGGGCCCACAGCTAGACAAAGCTATGTAGCAACAACCTCTCACTGGGGTTTGGAAATGGGAAGGACTGCAGCTGTCATCTCTAGCCAGGACAAGGAAACCTGCACGTGGACCAGGCAGTGGGGGTCTCACAGCTCTGTTCAGCACCATTTTCTCAGCTCAGATAAATCAGCAAATAGTTTCTCCATAGACTAAGAATAAAGTCCTGACCTTGGTGAAATCAATACCAAAACCTCTGTTAACTGTGCTTGTGTAGCCATGTGTATGGGTTAATACCTAGGTTCTGGTAATCAATAGCTTCATTGTGCTGGCCTGGTTACTTTTTATAAATAATGCATGCCTTTACTAATGACTATGCCCTTGAAGAATAACTAAAAGACTGATAAGAGGGGAACACCTTGCCCCAGAAGGTGCCAACAGCCCATCGATTGCAACAAAGACAACAAGTCAGCAGAATGAGACTGAAACTAGGGGAAAGGTAAAGGCAGCAGGGGGAGATCACAACTACCAACTCAATTTAAGACTGGAAAGACTTGCCCCCCTCCCCACTTGCAAGGAGTATGCATGCTAATCTACATGGCAAGTGAGGCTAATTTGAATATAACTAACAATTGAGTGTGAATTTAGGTAGATTTTGCTAATCATGTAACAAGAGAAATACAATGTAGGTCTTTTGTGTGGTGTGCTAGCTTTGTGGATTTATCACCTAGCACTCATCTCTGTGCAGATAGGAAAAAAACAAGTAACTCCACTCTGTATGTAAAATTGGCTTATTGCACACCAGATATTGGACCCTGCTTGTGGGACAATAGTTTCTGGTGACCCAGATGGTATGGGCATTTAAGCCTTGCCTGGATTGTCCTGTTGCTCTGAATGGGAGACGGACTCCAGTATGCGCTGACCTCTTGATCAGGGGAACCACTGGTGCCTCTCTGCAGATGGACAACAGGCAACTCAATGGTACAATTCCAATATGAGATTTTTAAAAAAGGAGGCAAGGGAATACAGAGGTAAGGAGCTGCTCTTTTGTTTCTTAAATGGCTTGGAATTGCTCTGCATAAGACGTGCCAAGAAAGGCCTGCAGCAGGAGCTTAAAAGGAATCCTATTCTGACAGGGGGTTGAAAACATGTAAGTATTTTCTGGGAAATTATAGTACATGTAATATGGGTGTGGCTGCCTCATACCAAAAAATTGGCAAAAAGAAAACCCTTTAGACTTCATTTTGTAAGTTTAGAAGGCAGGCATTTTTTATTGCAGTGCTGGGAGCACAAAGATTGGCATATCAAATCATGCACACCTATCTGACCAGTGTTCCTCAATTTAAACATACATATTCATCATATTTCCCTAAAATCTAACACATAACTAATTCCCCAAAATTATTTACATATGCATAAGGCACTTGCATATGTGTGCTTTGCTCCTGGGTGTCTTTCTTAGGGTCTTTTGAGACCCCTGGTGGTCTACAAGTTGGTGAACTTCAGCTGAACTTTCTTGGGGAACATGCACACTACTTGTTCTTATATAACTTCATTTGTTCTCTGTCCTATATGGTTTTGACTGCAATGCTCTGTTACTCCTCTTATCTATTGTTATATCCCAGGTGTCTCAGAAAGCTTGCTACATCTTAGTGAGCTTATTCAACAGTTTGAGTTAATCATTGCTTTAGTTTCAGCCTCTATTAGTGATTCTTTATAACTTAATTATATCACCTCTACCAAAGTACTCCTGTGTACTCCCTTAGGACGCATCCTGAAGAACTGGAAAAGGTTCGGGGGAGATCACCTAAAGAAAGATAAAATAAAAGCTTATTGTGCCCAGTGGTAGCCAATGTATGAACTGCACGATGGAGAAAAAATGGCCAGAGAACGGATAATCGAATTATAACACTATTTTGCAGTTAATGATGTTTTGCAGTAAACATACCTACTTTATAACTTTCGAGTTATAGAGTCTAATTCCGCATGTCACTTTTAGCAGCAAGGTATTTATTATCTGCACAGGGGAGGAGGTAGTTCGCACCACAGAAACTCGCTCCCAAGCACAGGTGCGAAACAGGCTAATTTATACATTTGACATGCATGACTGCAACATCTTTTCATACATTATTCATGTAATTTCAACATCTCATTGCATATTAATGATAGACAGACTCTAGGTGGAGCCTGGGTGAGGAGATTGAGACACAGACTCTGAAATCTGACTAGAAGACCCTTTATTAGTCAAAAATCCATGCTTATATATCCTTGTTCGTTGTTCACACACAACATAGTAAAATATCATTTGTTAATCAATACTGTTCACACACTTCTTGGCTACATATAATTGATTAATTACTAAGCTACAAACACACTGAACTTCTTGCATATTTTTTTCTCTCTTCTTTCTTATGTCTGTGAGTTTCATGTTCTCAGCCAGCTGCTGACATGGCATCACGCATCTGCTCCGGCCTCGCTTCATATCCTGTTATTTTTCTGGGCGTTCAGCCAACCTTATCTTACTTTCTTTCTTCTTTAGCCTTCAAGGTCCTTCACAGGCATTGTGGCCTCTAGCACCTGCCATAAAGGTCTCTACACCTGGGCGGAGTTCAGGTGGAGTCTTCTCTTGGCATCAATTTTGAGAGGGTCATTCCGGCCTTCAGCACTGCTCAGGTGGTCTTCCTCAGGGTTGAACTTTTCAACTTTCTTTCATAAGTGGCTCTGCCAGAATCTTGTACATAAATCTTGGCTTGCTACCATTTTCTTCTACTGATGTGTCTAACTTTACCTAATTTATGATTTCTAGTACGTGGTACAGCAATTTCCAACAATGGCTTAGGCTTGGGTACATTGAGGAAGAACAGAGCGATTCAGCACTACATGCTATGGTTCCTCAGTAACAAGAGTTGAGCAATTTTGCAAGGCAGAATGGGGCTTTTACAGACCTGATACTCTTCTCAGGTGGAACTTTAGGGGTTTAGGCCTTATTCCTTTTCATTACTCCATTGCTACTGATTTAAAAGTGGCTTTTTTGAAACACTTGTGCTCCCTTCTCCCTCAGGTAAGTACTGAGCTCTCCAAGGCACACAATGTCAGCCAAGAGCAGACTACATTTGTTTATACCACTCCCACAACCAAGTCAAACAACTTGCTTCTCATTTAAATTGTGCAGAAGTCTGAGCTGTAAGCTGCATGAGTGGCAAAAACCCCCATGGCCCTTAGCATCTTCAAAAAGAAATTGAATTAAGGTTCTTTTATCTCTTGCGGGTGTTCAGTAATATTTTCATCAGGTAGTAGCTAAATTGAAAAGAAATATATTTTGGGGAATGAAAAAATGAAATATTAATGTTTGCTAGTGTCATCTCATCAGGTTAAGTCACTAGATAGATGATACACTGGGATGACATTATGCTAATGATACTGAGACTGTCTGCAATGGTGGATAAAGGGAGTTCAGATTATGGTCTCTGTGGAGGGAGAGAATTGACATAGAAAGTAAAAAGGATGTAAATGCACATATAGATAACACTGTGAACTGATATGTTTTCTATTTCCAAATGTTTCAGACAAAGAAAAACTCACAGTAAGAATTCCTGGTGTGGCAAGAGTCATATTTTCTTGTTATCTGGCTAATGAAGAAAGACTCTTTATTCCTACAAGAAAAGTGTTTTATTTTGTCCTCTCATTATTTTTAAGAAATAAGAATGAGATTGTGTTTATCAGCAGTATATACCTTCCCAACCAAGAGTTTTACTAATGTTTTTATGTGTGCCCTTGTTTTTCACACTGTTCTCTTTTTGTCTGATAGCTTTATTTGTGAGACAGCATGTAGGGATCCACAGGGTGGGCTGTAAATACTTGTGGGAGAGCTGATCTGATGGTTGGACTTCTCTCACCCTCTTCACTGGGAGGAATGTCTTTCTGTGCAGTTCCAAGAATCATTCAGAGAAGCTTATTTTTCAAAGATGTTTCATTTACTGTCTAACATTTGGGTAGATCTCAAATTTGGCATTACAGAAGAAAATCCACTGTATTTTTGTTCTGCACAGTTTATATGTAGCTAATGGACCCACTTCTCTTGGGAAGGTCGTTAAATGGCAAATCACTCACAGGTAAGCTGTCAGTAGAGAGCTTCACTTCTGTTCATCTACAGTGAAACTGTGGGTCTTTCCTACTGTTGTGGTTTAACCCCAACCTCTCACTCCCGCTGCGTCAGGATAGGGTGTGGCATATGAAGGCGTGGACTCAGGTTGTGGTGCAACCAGAGACACTTTATTGTGCAAAGAAGGTCATATTTATATCTCTGAGCCCGGATACAAATTCCAGCTGTATGTTCCACCAGGCTCAGGGCGGAAGCTGTTCATGCAGTTACATAGCTATATGTGGTTATAAACATGCAAACACCTTTTGGCCAGATAAACATGTTTTTCTTTCTTACTTTCCTTCATAAGAGACAGCTGTTTTCTTACTTCCTGTTAGTAAGAATCAGACAGTCCCTGTCCTCTTCTCCCACAATAAGGTAGAGAATTGGAAGAGTAAAAGTAAGAAAACTTGTGGGTTGAGACAAAGAAAGTTTAATAGGTAAAGCAAAGGCTGAGCACGCAAGCAAAGCAAAACAAGAAATTTATTCACTACTTCCCATGGGCAGGCAGGTGTTCAGCCATCTCCAGGAAAGCAGGGCTCCATCATGTGTAACGGTTACTTGGGAAGACAAATGCCATAATTCCAAATGTCCCTCCCTTCTTCCCCAGCTTATATACTCAGCATGAAGTTCTATGGTATGGAATTCCCCTTTGGCTAGTTTGGGTCACCTGTCCTGGCTGTGTCCCCTCCCAATTTCCTGTGCCCCTCCAGCTCTCTGGCTGGCAGGGCCCAAGAAACTGGAAGGTCCTTGATTTAGTATAAACATTACCCAGCAACAACTAAAAATCTCAGTGTCCTATCAACATTGTTCTCCCACCAAATCCAAAACACAGCACTGCACCAGTTACTAGGAAGAAAATGAACTCTATCTCAGCTGAAACCAGGACGCCTACATTTGGAGTTCAATTTCTTACCTTTCTGCTCTCTTTGGTGTAAGACTTCTTTGCACTGATGCTTTAGCCCAGGATGTTACACTGTCACCTATAGCTGTCCAAGGGCCTTTCCACCCCGAGACAGACTGCTGTTATTGCTGCTAGCCCTCCCCATGACAGAGGGCTGATGCAAAGTTCTTCCTTTTCTTTTCTTGCTCTTTTCCCTTTATTAATTTTCCAAGGTATTTCCAATCTATTGATGTGTAGGTCTTAAAAAAGTGAATAAGTATAGCATTAGCAAGCACCTGTGCTTGGGAGCGAGTTTCTGTGGTGCGAACTACCTCCTCCCCTGTGCAGATAATAAATACCTTGCTGCTAAAAGTGACATGCGGAATTAGACTCTATAACTCGAAAGTTATAAAGTAGGTATGTTTACTGCAAAACATCATTAACTGCAAAATAGTGTTATAATTCGATTATCCGTTCTCTGGCCATTTTTTCTCTATCGTGCAGTTCATACATTGGCTACCACTGGGCACAATAAGCTTTTATTTTATCTTTCTTTAGGTGATCTCCCCCGAACCTTTTCCAGTTCTTCAGGATGCGTCCTAAGGGAGTACACAGGAGTACTTTGGTAGAGGTGATATAATTAAGTTATAAAGAATCACTAATAGAGGCTGAAACTAAAGCAATGATTAACTCAAACTGTTGAATAAGCTCACTAAGATGTAGCAAGCTTTCTGAGACACCTGGGATATAACAATAGATAAGAGGAGTAACAGAGCATTGCAGTCAAAACCATATAGGACAGAGAACAAATGAAGTTATATAAGAACAAGTAGTGTGCATGTTCCCCAAGAAAGTTCAGCTGAAGTTCACCAACTTGTAGACCACCAGGGGTCTCAAAAGACCCTAAGAAAGACACCCAGGAGCAAAGCACACATATGCAAGTGCCTTATGCATATGTAAATAATTTTGGGGAATTAGTTATGTGTTAGATTTTAGGGAAATATGATGAATATGTATGTTTAAATTGAGGAACACTGGTCAGATAGGTGTGCATGATTTGATATGCCAATCTTTGTGCTCCCAGCACTGCAATAAAAAATGCCTGCCTTCTAAACTTACAAAATGAAGTCTAAAGGGTTTTCTTTTTGCCAATTTTTTGGTATGAGGCAGCCACACCCATATTACATGTACTATAATTTCCCAGAAAATACTTACATGTTTTCAACCCCCTGTCAGAATAGGATTCCTTTTAAGCTCCTGCTGCAGGCCTTTCTTGGCACGTCTTATGCAGAGCAATTCCAAGCCATTTAAGAAACAAAAGAGCAGCTCCTTACCTCTGTATTCCCTTGCCTCCTTTTTTAAAAATCTCATATTGGAATTGTACCATTGAGTTGCCTGTTGTCCATCTGCAGAGAGGCACCAGTGGTTCCCCTGATCAAGAGGTCAGCGCATACTGGAGTCCGTCTCCCATTCAGAGCAACAGGACAATCCAGGCAAGGCTTAAATGCCCATACCATCTGGGTCACCAGAAACTATTGTCCCACAAGCAGGGTCCAATATCTGGTGTGCAATAAGCCAATTTTACATACAGAGTGGAGTTACTTGTTTTTTTCCTATCTGCACAGAGATGAGTGCTAGGTGATAAATCCACAAAGCTAGCACACCACACAAAAGACCTACATTGTATTTCTCTTGTTACATGATTAGCAAAATCTACCTAAATTCACACTCAATTGTTAGTTATATTCAAATTAGCCTCACTTGCCATGTAGATTAGCATGCATACTCCTTGCAAGTGGGGAGGGGGGCAAGTCTTTCCAGTCTTAAATTGAGTTGGTAGTTGTGATCTCCCCCTGCTGCCTTTACCTTTCCCCTAGTTTCAGTCTCATTCTGCTGACTTGTTGTCTTTGTTGCAATCGATGGGCTGTTGGCACCTTCTGGGGCAAGGTGTTCCCCTCTTATCAGTCTTTTAGTTATTCTTCAAGGGCATAGTCATTAGTAAAGGCATGCATTATTTATAAAAAGTAACCAGGCCAGCACAATGAAGCTATTGATTACCAGAACCTAGGTATTAACCCATACACATGGCTACACAAGCACAGTTAACAGAGGTTTTGGTATTGATTTCACCAAGGTCAGGACTTTATTCTTAGTCTATGGAGAAACTATTTGCTGATTTATCTGAGCTGAGAAAATGGTGCTGAACAGAGCTGTGAGACCCCCACTGCCTGGTCCACGTGCAGGTTTCCTTGTCCTGGCTAGAGATGACAGCTGCAGTCCTTCCCATTTCCAAACCCCAGTGAGAGGTTGTTGCTACATAGCTTTGTCTAGCTGTGGGCCCTTTGCTAGTTAGTTGACGCTGCTCCAAGTGTGCCAAATTGTTGGTATAGGGCTACCTGCTCAAAATAAAGTGACTGGTTGTAACACTGTTAAGGGTCATTTTTATGCGTTTTATAATTGAAAAGTTTATTGTACTGCATATAGAAATTAATGTCTAACAACTTTAATTTTTTTTCAATTAAAATGCCTGAAATATGATGGCATTAGTTTTCTCTTCAGTTCTGATCTCACAGTGCTTTTACTTCACTAAGTAACATCTTGCCACATCCAGAGACATTTTCATCCAGAGGCTTTATTCTTTGTGTACTTTCCACTTCAAATCTCTTTGCATTTTATTGCAAGGCCCCAAAAGAACATAGCATTCAACCTTCAGTTCAAAGGGCACCAGACAAATCAGCCAATTCTAGGGCTACCACACAGAAAACACAGGGTTTATCTAATTACACTGTTGACTTCCATGACTCTAATAATCTACATCCTTTATTAGATGGGAGGGGGAACATTGCAACAAAGGATTAGGAAAAGGCTGAGGTACTTAATGCTTTCTTTGCCTCAGTTTTTCATAGCAAGACTAGTTATCCTCAGGGTACTCAGCCTCCTGAGCTGGAAGACAGGGTTGAGGAGGAGCAGAATGAAGTTCCCACAGTCCAGGAGGAAACAGTGACCTGCTGCTCCACTAGAGAACATGTCTTATTGACGTACGGAATTAGACTCTATAACTCGAAAGTTATAAAGTAGGTATGTTTATTGTGCGCAGATGCACGGGGGATCGCTCCACCACAAGCGTGCATGACCAAAGTGACGAACCATCTCACATTTATACAATAAAACAAATGAATATTCAATTAACGCCTATACATATTCGTTACCTAAACCCTCTTACTCTCGCTTTGTATGTTAATTAGCTTATCAGCCCTTTGCCTGGAATGTGGTGGTCTTGCAGGTCTGTAGGTGATTCATGTCCTTGTGACCATCTGATCTTCTCCAGCAAGAAGACTTAGCACTCCCTCCCTCTAGATAACATTGGAATGGCTCTCATCCTTTTTATAAATAGCCCCTTTGTTAGAGGAAGAAGGGTAGGTGTCTCCTCAAAGCTGTGTGGCTATGTGACCAGACACCACACCCATGACCAGTCACCATACCCACATTCCTTGAGCAGTCATATACAATCACAGTCGATGTCCATTGTCCCCATTTCACACTATTTCTCCATATCAGTCCCCCCTTTTCTATCAAACTAAGTAAATTCTTTTACTTAAGCAGTCTTCCCGAATGATATAAAGCATCATACATAAGTGTTACCCTTTTAAACATTCTCCAAACCCATAAATATAACATAATGGTTAGTATTAAGGAAATTCCTAAACTGATCAATAAGATCACAATGGGGTGTACCATAGCGTTAAGAATTCCTGTTGCAGAAGGTGACCAGCCAAAGAGAGTATCCCACCAATTATGGTTTCCATCAGGAAATCATTTACATATTCATTACAAGTCCGGGAATTCATTTACATATTTCGCTCCTGCGCAGTGTCCTTGAGGAGTGGTCGTCTGGTGGTCTTCAGGATGAAGATCAGGAGTCTTCCTCCAGTGAACCTTTTTTACCTTCTTGTTTCTGCGCAGACTCTGTTCCTCGATAGACTAATGAGCATGATTCAAATTCCTTGTTTAGGTAGCGTTATATACACAACAGAAACTTAGGACCAGATGGCCCTTATAAAGATAACGAATCCAAGGACCTTGTGTCTAGTAGATCCGTGGTGCTGACACTAAGGGTCTTGGTGTATTCATCATGTTGACAATAAGGGTCCTTGAACACCTCCCAACTTTGGATAATTATATATAAGCACATCATTTTCTAAAAAAGTAGTATACCATTCATCACTCATTGTACGTAGCTCATTATTCAATCCCCCCTGTTCTAAAAGCTATCATTATGCTCTCTGATCATTCTTCGACAGCACCAAACAGAACATTGAAGTAATAAGGAGTATGTAATTGCCAATCTATTCCCAATACCGTACTCACTTGTTGTACTATTTTGGCACAAAAGTGTGAGTCACTATTGGAAGAGATTGTTGCTGGAACCCCAAAGCGGGGGATAATTTCATTTAACAATCCCTTCGTTACCTCTCTTGCTTTACTTGTTCGACAAGGAAAGGTTTTTGGCCAACCTGAAAACATATCAGACATAACTAATAAATATCGGTACCCCCCTTTTCTTGGGAGTTCGGAAAATCAGCTTGCCACTGTTGTCCTGGATAATTTCCTCTACTAATGTTCCCTAGTTTTATTTTATTTGCTGTATTGGGATTATTGAGTAAACATATTTCACATTGCTGAGTCACCTGTTTTGTTACAGTTTACAAGTTTCACCCTATCAATTTCTGATTTAGACTTTTATATAAAGTATCAGCTCCCCAATGCGTCTTATTATGTTCTGTTAGGGCTGTGGTCCATATTAAATTGGATGGTACCACTATACGACCATCCCTCAAATAAGTCCACTTATTTATTTTTATTTTATCATTCATGTCCTGAATTACCTTTAAGTTTTCTATAGAATAGTTTGGCTCCTGATCTGTACTTACAGTTTGGATTTTATCGTCTGGTATTAAGGATATTTCCTCCTTTCCTACCGTTATCGATTTGTTAGTAAGTTAAGATTGATTGACTTTATTTGATTGATTAATTGATTTTATAAAATTATTTTACAGAATAGAAATATAGAAGGATAAGAAATATATTTTAATGAAACTTATAGTTGTATAGTAAAAGCTGTTACGAGATCTTCTGTACATCCTGTACCAAGGCTAGAAGAAGGGGCTAGAACCATTGTTAAAACTTAGGTAATAACTTTAGGGTTTGAAAGGTTTCTTTGTATTTGACCAGTCTTCTGTATGTAGAAGTGTATTGAAATGTCAGAATATAGGATTAATGGAAACCGGGGAGAGTCGACTGGAACAGCTTGTAGTTACCTGCCAAGAAATCGTGAACTTTAGTAAAAGGTAATTCCGGCAGGGGGAGATCGCGACCACCGACTCATATACCACCTACCCAAATCGTACCCCAGACCCATTTCTAGACCTTTCTAAGCTTTACTGCGCAGAATCGGATATAGGAGGAGAGTATGTTAATGATTTACGGGAAATATTATGATTATGCATGAATATTTAATGAATGTGTATGAATAAGTTCTATATATGGTGTCTGATTTTGAGACGTGGTGTGCGTTGATCGTGAGAGGACTCGCTCACGCACCCGGCCGTCAATAAAGAAGTGTCTGCTTATCTACATCACATTGGTGTTGATAAGTTCTTCATTCCGAGATTTCGGTAACACTACCTCCTCTGTTACTCGTCTGGCCTCATGGTCGGCCAGGCGGTTTCCAATTTCCAAATCAGTGCCTCAATGGGCTATCTTATGTTCTTTCTTCCTGGATGACCCTCTTATAACAGAGGGGGCCATTCCTCACATCAAGGTCTGGCATGGCATATGTTCCCACTGCTCAGTGCCTACTGGGTTGCAGCCAACAGCGGAGCTCAAGATTCTTCTTGGTGGCAAACACAGAGGCCAACCCAGTCTTGCCCTTGACTATGGTAGGAGGCACCTGACCAACCTTATTCCTTGTACTTCGTTGTCAATGCAGAGTTTCATCTGCACATCCCATAAGAAGTCACTGTCATGGCAAAACACACAGATTTACATTAGTAGAACTACTACAGAGTGTATTTTATTTCAGTTTTTCTGCCAATATCCCCCACAGCCTTGCTGACCAAGGGATATTGTTTTATCTGAACTGGGCAAGCCTCCCCCTTATCATTTTTACTGTAACAGGTAAAGCATTTTTCACCTTTCCTGGAATTTATTTTCAGATACACCTGGTTAAAAATTTCTTTTACTTCAGGGAGGTCCTCTTTTCCTCTTTTCTGTTGAATTACAGATAAGCTCAATATTTCAATTACTTGATCGTTTTTAACTTTTAGTTTCATTTCTCCTTCTTTAAACGTCTAGATGTTCTAATAAATCTCATCCCAACAAAGATTTTGGTGAATTTTGGCATTCTTATTTATTTTCTTAGTTTGTACTTTAAAGGTTTCAGGACGTTTTCCTGGTGGCCAGCAGCTCCCACAACTGTAACAAATTATTAATTTTTTTTTTTAACTGAAGTTTAACATCAAATAAGTTGTTTTTGTATTCACTAAAATTCCACCTCATTTTTCCTAGTCCCTAGTTCACCAGAACCCCTTGCTGGTTCTTTAGCTTAGGGCGATCTCGCTTCCAGTGCCCACTTTCCCTACAATATGCACAGTGATCCAATCCCATAGGAGAGGGATTCACTCTTTCACTTCTGCCTGACATTCCTCCTGTCTCTGCCTCATCTCCTCTACCAGTTTAGCACGACCCAGCTCTTCTTCTCTTACCTTCTGTACACGTTCCCTGTTCCTTCTATCAACTTTTCTATATCACGCTTACTTAGTAACTCAAACCTTTATCTAGTCCTATTAGATCATCCTGACAAGTCTTTCACAACCAACTTTCAAACATCTAAATTTCCCATCAAAGATTCACCTTTATTCTCCTCAGACCCATTGCCTACCCTAAAGGGGCCGTCACCGGTCCTGTTGTACTGCAAATGCTGCAGCAATTGGGGTGACACTGTCAGGTCCTTCTGCTCAATTGTCAGCAATAGCAAGCCCCGAATCCTCCTCACCGTCAGAAGGATTCGGGGCAGGAGATGCTCTTCCTGCTCTGCAGGTTACACAAGCCTGCCTCTGCAACGGCACTTCTGTTTTAACTCTTTCTTACCCTGAATGCAAATCTGCTCCTTGTTGCTTTAAGTCTGTGTTCTTACATATCATGCCTTTGCCGGCAAACAGAAAACATCCTGCCATGCATCCCAGCATGACTCAGTCGCACCTTGGAGGGGGTACGGGGGTTTGTACAAACTCACCCCAATACTTTAACACTTTCACAAGGTCTTTGATTCTCCACACACACACCCCCCCGCCCCCCGCCTCAGGTTTTACATACATTAGTACAAGTTTTTATCTTACAACGTGTTTTGTTCTGGTTGCTCCACAGAAGGAACCACAACCTGAGCTTTTTAACACAAAAATTTCAACAAGAACATCCTTCTAGTTTAGGTCTCAGGTTTTTTTTCCCTATCCTTTTCTAGAGCCATAATCAAAGATCAGGTGATGTTAATCCCGCACTCTTTCTGCTACACAAACATATCTGCACACATTATTTCATCCCACTTTTGTTCTCTACAAAGAAACAATATAAGCTGTAAAACTGTGTTGTAATATAAGACTTCCTTCAGGTGGCCATCTTTCACCATCACCTAACGTATACAAAGGCCACCAATTCTGACAATATTTTAAAAATGTCTTTTTTGTTCAAATTTCCTCCGGGAATTCCACCAAATTCTTTCCAATGCTTCAAAATACATCCCAGGGGTATTTTGGTATTTATTTCTTGGCTCGGTTTGCCCCCCATCTTCCTAATAAGTCTGATATATTTGTCTACAATGTATTAGTTATTTAGCCTTATTTCTTGGTCTCTTTTTTTTTTTTGAAAGGAGATAATATATCTTAGACACTTGCCACCCTTTGTTCGAGTATACAGACAGCACCTAGGACACTAAGGGCAGAGGTTAATTTGTGTTTTTTCCAAATGATGTTAGCTCTAATGTTTTGTCCACAGTCTCCCGCTCTAATTTCTAATTATGCATTCCAACACTTCATAAATTGATTTTTCAATCGCTCCGTCCCTCTCGGGCCGGCGCCTTGCGGGGAACACGGACACGCATATCGGGACTCCCCACTCGCTTCGCAGTGACACTCACACACTTCACACTCTCCGGGCAGCCTGCAGTCACACAAGTAGTATGTTATACGGTACCGTGCACTTATGTACAACTTTTAGGAACACTAACAGTTCACAAAGTATGCATTTCAATGAACAATTGACAAAAAAACAGATTCTACATTTTCCTGGTCTTAAGCAGAGTGTTAAGTTTTCCGCTATTTGCCTAGAATTACCAGAATATTATTATTTTTCAACATACATTTCATAACTCCAAGTTTTGAACATGTAACAAGACAACACATAGAACAAACAAGACACAGAGCGCTATTTCAGTTGTTACATTCTAGGAATTCCCCAATTCTTAAGACAACCTAAAGGAAGTTTTTAGCTTCCCCCTTTTTTCTTTTTTTTTCTTTTTTTTTTTTTTCCGACACAAAAGTTTCCCTTTTACTTTTGCTATGAGGTCCCTCTTGTTACTGTGAGATTCCGCCTTATTCCGTCCCACCCCCCGCTTTCCGTCACGAGGCCTCCGGGCTTTTAGGAATGGCAGTAACCTCGGGTTTGCTCGATCTGCCCTCAAGATCGCTAGCGGCCACCCCTTGGTCAGCAAACCCCCTCCCAAGGTACCTTTCCTCCTGGGGACTACACTGCGCGCCGGACGTCTCCGTGCGTCTCACCAGCTGCCCCGTTACTAAACATACCGTTTTATCCGTGGATCCAGGGGTTTCTCTTCTGCTCCCGGGTGAACAGCTGAGAAGAGGAGGCTCCTCCGAGGAAATCTCCCGGGGCGCGCCTAGGAGCGTCCGCTCCGCAGCTGGTCCCTCAGCCGAGCAGAAATCCTCCTGCCTGGCTCGCCAAATGGACGTGCGGAATTAAACTCTATAACTCGAAAGTTATAAAGTAGGTATGTTTATTGCGTGCAGATGCACGGGGGATCGCTCCACCACAAGCGTGCATGACCAAAGTGACGAACCATCTCACATTTATACAATAAAACAAATGAATATTCAATTAACACCTGTACATATTCGTTACTTAAACCCTCTTACTCTCGCTTCGTATGTTAATTAGCTTATCAGCCCTTTGCCTGGAATGTGGTGGTCTTGCAGGTCTGTAGGTGATTCATGTCCTTGTGACCATCTGATCTTCTCCAGCAAGAAGACTTAGCACTCCCTCCCTCTAGATAACATTGGAATGGCTCTCATCCTTTTCTCATCCTTTTTATAAATAGCCCCTTTGTTAGAGGAAGAAGGGTAGGTGTCTCCTCAAAGCTGTGTGGCTATGTGACCAGACACCACACCCATGACCAGTCACCATACCCACATTCCTTGAGCAGTCATATACAATCACAGTCGATGTCCATTGTCCCCATTTCACACTATTTCTCCATATCAGTCCCCCCTTTTCTATCAAACTAAGTAAATTCTTTTACTTAAGCAGTCTTCCCGAATGATATAAAGCATCATACATAAGTGTTACCCTTTTAAACATTCTCCAAACCCATAAATATAACATAATGGTTAGTATTAAGGAAATTCCTAAACTGATCAATAAGATCACAATGGGGTGTACCATAGCGTTAAGAATTCCTGTTGCAGAAGGTGACCAGCCAAAGAGAGTATCCCACCAATTATGGTTTCCATCAGGAAATCATTTACATATTCATTACAAGTCCGGGAATTCATTTACATATTTCGCTCCTGCGCAGTGTCCTTGAGGAGTGGTCGTCTGGTGGTCTTCAGGATGAAGATCAGGAGTCTTCCTCCAGTGAACCTTTTTTACCTTCTTGTTTCTGCGCAGACTCTGTTCCTCGATAGACTAATGAGCATGATTCAAATTCCTTGTTTAGGTAGCGTTATATACACAACAGAAACTTAGGACCAGATGGCCCTTATAAAGATAACGAATCCAAGGACCTTGTGTCTAGTAGATCCGTGGTGCTGACACTAAGGGTCTTGGTGTATTCATCATGTTGACAATAAGGGTCCTTGAACACCTCCCAACTTTGGATAATTATATATAAGCACATCATTTTCTAAAAAAGTAGTATACCATTCATCACTCATTGTACGTAGCTCATTATTCAATCCCCCCTGTTCTAAAAGCTATCATTATGCTCTCTGATCATTCTTCGACAGCACCAAACAGAACATTGAAGTAATAAGGAGTATGTAATTGCCAATCTATTCCCAATACCGTACTCACTTGTTGTACTATTTTGGCACAAAAGTGTGAGTCACTATTGGAAGAGATTGTTGCTGGAACCCCAAAGCGGGGGATAATTTCATTTAACAATCCCTTCGTTACCTCTCTTGCTTTACTTGTTCGACAAGGAAAGGTTTTTGGCCAACCTGAAAACATATCAGACATAACTAATAAATATCGGTACCCCCCTTTTCTTGGGAGTTCGGAAAATCAGCTTGCCACTGTTGTCCTGGATAATTTCCTCTACTAATGTTCCCTAGTTTTATTTTATTTGCTGTATTGGGATTATTGAGTAAACATATTTCACATTGCTGAGTCACCTGTTTTGTTACAGTTTACAAGTTTCACCCTATCAATTTCTGATTTAGACTTTTATATAAAGTATCAGCTCCCCAATGCGTCTTATTATGTTCTGTTAGGGCTGTGGTCCATATTAAATTGGATGGTACCACTATACGACCATCCCTCAAATAAGTCCACTTATTTATTTTTATTTTATCATTCATGTCCTGAATTACCTTTAAGTTTTCTATAGAATAGTTTGGCTCCTGATCTGTACTTACAGTTTGGATTTTATCGTCTGGTATTAAGGATATTTCCTCCTTTCCTACCGTTATCGATTTGTTAGTAAGTTAAGATTGATTGACTTTATTTGATTGATTAATTGATTTTATAAAATTATTTTACAGAATAGAAATATAGAAGGATAAGAAATATATTTTAATGAAACTTATAGTTGTATAGTAAAAGCTGTTACGAGATCTTCTGTACATCCTGTACCAAGGCTAGAAGAAGGGGCTAGAACCATTGTTAAAACTTAGGTAATAACTTTAGGGTTTGAAAGGTTTCTTTGTATTTGACCAGTCTTCTGTATGTAGAAGTGTATTGAAATGTCAGAATATAGGATTAATGGAAACCGGGGAGAGTCGACTGGAACAGCTTGTAGTTACCTGCCAAGAAATCGTGAACTTTAGTAAAAGGTAATTCCGGCAGGGGGAGATCGCGACCACCGACTCATATACCACCTACCCAAATCGTACCCCAGACCCATTTCTAGACCTTTCTAAGCTTTACTGCGCAGAATCGGATATAGGAGGAGAGTATGTTAATGATTTACGGGAAATATTATGATTATGCATGAATATTTAATGAATGTGTATGAATAAGTTCTATATATGGTGTCTGATTTTGAGACGTGGTGTGCGTTGATCGTGAGAGGACTCGCTCACGCACCCGGCCGTCAATAAAGAAGTGTCTGCTTATCTACATCACATTGGTGTTGATAAGTTCTTCATTCCGAGATTTCGGTAACACTACCTCCTCTGTTACTCGTCTGGCCTCATGGTCGGCCAGGCGGTTTCCAATTTCCAAATCAGTGCCTCAATGGGCTATCTTATGTTCTTTCTTCCTGGATGACCCTCTTATAACAGAGGGGGCCATTCCTCACATCAAGGTCTGGCATGGCATATGTTCCCACTGCTCAGTGCCTACTGGGTTGCAGCCAACAGCGGAGCTCAAGATTCTTCTTGGTGGCAAACACAGAGGCCAACCCAGTCTTGCCCTTGACTATGGTAGGAGGCACCTGACCAACCTTATTCCTTGTACTTCGTTGTCAATGCAGAGTTTCATCTGCACATCCCATAAGAAGTCACTGTCATGGCAAAACACACAGATTTACATTAGTAGAACTACTACAGAGTGTATTTTATTTCAGTTTTTCTGCCAATATCCCCCACAGCCTTGCTGACCAAGGGATATTGTTTTATCTGAACTGGGCAAGCCTCCCCCTTATCATTTTTACTGTAACAGGTAAAGCATTTTTCACCTTTCCTGGAATTTATTTTCAGATACACCTGGTTAAAAATTTCTTTTACTTCAGGGAGGTCCTCTTTTCCTCTTTTCTGTTGAATTACAGATAAGCTCAATATTTCAATTACTTGATCGTTTTTAACTTTTAGTTTCATTTCTCCTTCTTTAAACGTCTAGATGTTCTAATAAATCTCATCCCAACAAAGATTTTGGTGAATTTTGGCATTCTTATTTATTTTCTTAGTTTGTACTTTAAAGGTTTCAGGACGTTTTCCTGGTGGCCAGCAGCTCCCACAACTGTAACAAATTATTAATTTTTTTTTTTAACTGAAGTTTAACATCAAATAAGTTGTTTTTGTATTCACTAAAATTCCACCTCATTTTTCCTAGTCCCTAGTTCACCAGAACCCCTTGCTGGTTCTTTAGCTTAGGGCGATCTCGCTTCCAGTGCCCACTTTCCCTACAATATGCACAGTGATCCAATCCCATAGGAGAGGGATTCACTCTTTCACTTCTGCCTGACATTCCTCCTGTCTCTGCCTCATCTCCTCTACCAGTTTAGCACGACCCAGCTCTTCTTCTCTTACCTTCTGTACACGTTCCCTGTTCCTTCTATCAACTTTTCTATATCACGCTTACTTAGTAACTCAAACCTTTATCTAGTCCTATTAGATCATCCTGACAAGTCTTTCACAACCAACTTTCAAACATCTAAATTTCCCATCAAAGATTCACCTTTATTCTCCTCAGACCCATTGCCTACCCTAAAGGGGCCGTCACCGGTCCTGTTGTACTGCAAATGCTGCAGCAATTGGGGTGACACTGTCAGGTCCTTCTGCTCAATTGTCAGCAATAGCAAGCCCCGAATCCTCCTCACCGTCAGAAGGATTCGGGGCAGGAGATGCTCTTCCTGCTCTGCAGGTTACACAAGCCTGCCTCTGCAACGGCACTTCTGTTTTAACTCTTTCTTACCCTGAATGCAAATCTGCTCCTTGTTGCTTTAAGTCTGTGTTCTTACATATCATGCCTTTGCCGGCAAACAGAAAACATCCTGCCATGCATCCCAGCATGACTCAGTCGCACCTTGGAGGGGGTACGGGGGTTTGTACAAACTCACCCCAATACTTTAACACTTTCACAAGGTCTTTGATTCTCCACACACACACCCCCCCGCCCCCCGCCTCAGGTTTTACATACATTAGTACAAGTTTTTATCTTACAACGTGTTTTGTTCTGGTTGCTCCACAGAAGGAACCACAACCTGAGCTTTTTAACACAAAAATTTCAACAAGAACATCCTTCTAGTTTAGGTCTCAGGTTTTTTTTCCCTATCCTTTTCTAGAGCCATAATCAAAGATCAGGTGATGTTAATCCCGCACTCTTTCTGCTACACAAACATATCTGCACACATTATTTCATCCCACTTTTGTTCTCTACAAAGAAACAATATAAGCTGTAAAACTGTGTTGTAATATAAGACTTCCTTCAGGTGGCCATCTTTCACCATCACCTAACGTATACAAAGGCCACCAATTCTGACAATATTTTAAAAATGTCTTTTTTGTTCAAATTTCCTCCGGGAATTCCACCAAATTCTTTCCAATGCTTCAAAATACATCCCAGGGGTATTTTGGTATTTATTTCTTGGCTCGGTTTGCCCCCCATCTTCCTAATAAGTCTGATATATTTGTCTACAATGTATTAGTTATTTAGCCTTATTTCTTGGTCTCTTTTTTTTTTTTGAAAGGAGATAATATATCTTAGACACTTGCCACCCTTTGTTCGAGTATACAGACAGCACCTAGGACACTAAGGGCAGAGGTTAATTTGTGTTTTTTCCAAATGATGTTAGCTCTAATGTTTTGTCCACAGTCTCCCGCTCTAATTTCTAATTATGCATTCCAACACTTCATAAATTGATTTTTCAATCGCTCCGTCCCTCTCGGGCCGGCGCCTTGCGGGGAACACGGACACGCATATCGGGACTCCCCACTCGCTTCGCAGTGACACTCACACACTTCACACTCTCCGGGCAGCCTGCAGTCACACAAGTAGTATGTTATACGGTACCGTGCACTTATGTACAACTTTTAGGAACACTAACAGTTCACAAAGTATGCATTTCAATGAACAATTGACAAAAAAACAGATTCTACATTTTCCTGGTCTTAAGCAGAGTGTTAAGTTTTCCGCTATTTGCCTAGAATTACCAGAATATTATTATTTTTCAACATACATTTCATAACTCCAAGTTTTGAACATGTAACAAGACAACACATAGAACAAACAAGACACAGAGCGCTATTTCAGTTGTTACATTCTAGGAATTCCCCAATTCTTAAGACAACCTAAAGGAAGTTTTTAGCTTCCCCCTTTTTTCTTTTTTTTTCTTTTTTTTTTTTTTCCGACACAAAAGTTTCCCTTTTACTTTTGCTATGAGGTCCCTCTTGTTACTGTGAGATTCCGCCTTATTCCGTCCCACCCCCCGCTTTCCGTCACGAGGCCTCCGGGCTTTTAGGAATGGCAGTAACCTCGGGTTTGCTCGATCTGCCCTCAAGATCGCTAGCGGCCACCCCTTGGTCAGCAAACCCCCTCCCAAGGTACCTTTCCTCCTGGGGACTACACTGCGCGCCGGACGTCTCCGTGCGTCTCACCAGCTGCCCCGTTACTAAACATACCGTTTTATCCGTGGATCCAGGGGTTTCTCTTCTGCTCCCGGGTGAACAGCTGAGAAGAGGAGGCTCCTCCGAGGAAATCTCCCGGGGCGCGCCTAGGAGCGTCCGCTCCGCAGCTGGTCCCTCAGCCGAGCAGAAATCCTCCTGCCTGGCTCGCCAAATGGACGTGCGGAATTAAACTCTATAACTCGAAAGTTATAAAGTAGGTATGTTTATTGCGTGCAGATGCACGGGGGATCGCTCCACCACAAGCGTGCATGACCAAAGTGACGAACCATCTCACATTTATACAATAAAACAAATGAATATTCAATTAACACCTGTACATATTCGTTACTTAAACCCTCTTACTCTCGCTTCGTATGTTAATTAGCTTATCAGCCCTTTGCCTGGAATGTGGTGGTCTTGCAGGTCTGTAGGTGATTCATGTCCTTGTGACCATCTGATCTTCTCCAGCAAGAAGACTTAGCACTCCCTCCCTCTAGATAACATTGGAATGGCTCTCATCCTTTTCTCATCCTTTTTATAAATAGCCCCTTTGTTAGAGGAAGAAGGGTAGGTGTCTCCTCAAAGCTGTGTGGCTATGTGACCAGACACCACACCCATGACCAGTCACCATACCCACATTCCTTGAGCAGACATATACAATCACAGTCGATGTCCATTGTCCCCATTTCACACTATTTCTCCATATCATTATGAGAAGTGGCTGAGGGAACTGGGATTGTTTAGCCTGGAGTAAAGGAGGCTGAGGGGGGATCTTATTGCTCTCTACAGATACCTGAAGGAGGTTGTAGGCAGGTGGGTGGAGATCTTTTCTCACAAGTAACCAGTGACAGAACAAGAGGAAATGCTCTCAAGTTGTACCAGGGAAGGTTTGGATTAGGTATTAGGAAAATTTCTTCACTGAAAGGGTGGTCCAGCACTGGAACAGGCTTCCCAGGATCATGGTGCAGTCACCATCCCTGGAAGTGTTCAAAAAACATGTAGGTGTGGTGCTTAGGGACATGGTTTAGTGGTGGACTTGGCAGTCCTGGGTTAATGATTGGACTGATAACCTTAAATGTCTTTTCTAACCTAAATGATTCTATGAATCAGCTGGAAATCAATTGCGGTTTCTCCCTTATTTTCATAGCAGTGCATCTGAGCTGCTGGGTATCCAGTACTGTGACACTGGTGAATCGGAGGTGTGCAGTGGCATTGCCCTTGAAACCATTCCATTTGTATGTACCTCACTGCATTACCTTGTGTGTGTGTCCCTCTCTGTGTCACATTTGGTATCTAATTTGCTCCCCCACTGTAAAACCTTTGGTCAGTTTTGTAATGAGTCTCCAGTGTAGAGGGATTTTTAAAGGACCAAGGAAATATGTTACCATATGTTACCATAAAGTTGCTGCAGAGCAACTTTAAATAGTCCTGGGAACAAGCAGTGGGAGAATGAAAACAAGCTATGCACAAACAAGAAGCCAGGTGCAGAGCAAGCCTTGGGAACTGCGAAATCATCACACTCTCATTGGCACACTCTGATAAGGCACCTGCAGCATGCCTACCAGTCAGCGACATGGACCCCCACGTGGCCCAGAGACTTTTATCCAATCACCTGTGTGTAAAGTCGGGTGAGCGGTCGGTTTAAGTTATAAATATGACGTGTTTGTTTAATAAAGTGAGCACGGCATGTAGCCATATTGGTGTGATTGTCGTGACTTGGCCGACTCTCCACAGGGGACCCTCTTCGTCTGGCGTTCAAACAGGGACCCATTTATTCGCTTAAATGCGGAAGTCTGTGCGTCGGACCAGAAGGGACGTTGTCCGATTAAGGAGCTGGAGGTCGGAAGCGGGCGGAACCTGGAAGGCAAAAAGCAGAGTCCAGAGTTCAGTGTAGAGCTGCAGATCACACCCCAGCTGGTGGTAAGACCGCGTAGAGTAAATCGCAGCAGGGCTCTCTGCTAAGTTCCTCTTTGGGGGGGGGGGGGCACTAAGGAAGACCACAATGAGTGTGGTGGGGCTTCTCCGCTGATATCATTTCTGTGAGAGGGGGGAAGCTCTGAGAAGACCGCGATGGAATTAGACGTGGCAATTAAGCTGTTAACTGGCATCCTCCTTAAGAGAGGGGAGGGCGTTAAAGAGACAGAAGTGGAGACGTTCTGTCGCTGGGCACGAAAAAAGAGTAAGATCCCCGAGCCCACGTTATTGTTTAGTATTGTGGAATGGAGAGAAATGGGATATTGTCTCTGGAATAATACGGTCGAGGGAGGCAAAGAAGGAAAAGAAGCTAAAGCGTTAGGAGCTACATGGCAGTGGATAGTTAACACTCTGGAAACTATGAAGGCGGAAAAAAAAGTAGCGGCAGCAGCTATAGAAGCGTTGGGAGGACATGTGGTTGAAAAGACAATAGAGCAGAAGGGTGATTCACCTAAGCCTTCTCTCTTGGCTACACTTTTCGGAATTGGGCATGCTCGTCCTATGAAGGGTATGTCCGCCCCTGCGTGTTCAACAGTGCAGGAGCTTTTAGATAAGACAGCGGACAAACTGGAAGTTACTCCTCGGGAGCCTGCTGTAACTGAGCCAAAACCAGAAGAGGATGCTGAGCCTCCCTAGGAGGGCAGGGCAGCGAGTCCTGCTGCACCAATCGGAGCTGTGGGTGGAGCAAGACCAAAACGGAGGGTGGCTACAGCTTGTAGGTCTCATCAGGGCGGACAAAAGCGCCGTCCGACATCGTATCCTCCTCTTCCTGAAACATCATCTGACGAATTTGAGGAGGAAGGCAGGGAGAAACCTTGTAATAACGATACAGAGAAATCCTTACAGGAGGTAATAGATAAATTAAGAAACCTGGAAAAGCGAGTTGAAATGAACCTGCCTACTACAATACCTATAGTTCCTCCAGTTAGCCCAACTACCCCGCCGATGCTGAATTAGAGAAAAGATCCTATCTAGAGTGTTTGTCTGGTTTTATTCGTGATGCTATTTTGGAGAGTGATTGGCAGGTGACCAGCTCATTAGCTTGTCCAGTACTGGTTAATAACCTTGGTGCACAATGGGAGCCACATGACTGGAAAATATTGCAACAAGCAAAGCAAACAGTTACTTCTCATGGCCTGCGTTCAGAGGCTGCACGACAGATCATCCAGTTTATTTTCACAGCAGACATTCTTTCACCTGCTGGTTGTGCTGGACTTGCTTCCCTATTATTGACTCCTTCTCAATATTTAATGTTTGAGAAGGAGTGGAAGAGACTAGCCATAGCAGAAGCAAATAGACATCAAGATCCAGATATAGGAGATCCACTTTATGGTCTACGGGCAGATATGTTAACTGGGCAGGGACTTTACTCTACTATGCAGGTTTAATTGCAGTATCCCATACAAATGCATCAACTTGCTCAAACATTAGCACATCGAGCCCTTTTGTCTGTGCCAGACAAGAAGAAACCTGCTTCCTAAGCCACTGTTCGTCAGGTCACAATGGAGCCCTATGGACAATTTGTAGACCGTTTGTCTGCAGCAATAAAGGACAATTCTGATTTACCTGTGGACCTGCAGGAACATTTGTTCCTCACCCTTGCCTTTGGAGGGGCTAACCCAAGAACAAGGGTGATCTTAGCAACACTACCCCAAGGAAGTCCTGTAGATGAAATGTTGATTAGAGCTACTCAAGCTGAACAAAATAACCAAGCAGCTGCCTTTACTGCTGCGTTGAGGGAGCAAGGGCATATAATCTCAGCAGCCTTAACAAATCATATAGGTGGACATCGAAGGGGGAACAATGGTAAATCAGGATTTGGTATTTGTTATCGATGTGGTGAATCTGGACACATGAAGCGTACTTGTTCAAAGACTGTTTGGTGTCACAAATGTAACTTAGATACACATGCTACTGCTGTTTGTAGATATAACAGGTCGGGAAACATGCAGCGCAGCGCGTCGGGTCTATGCGCGAAGACACAAGTACAGGCCCCAACAATGTAGATGAGAAATGTGGTCTCTTATACCAGTGCATCCCACCCACCCGGGGGAGCCTCGGGGTGGACATGGCAACCACGGTAGATGTAACTTTGAATAATGAAGAAGTGACTTTAATTCCAACTGAAGTAAAAGGACCTTTGTCTAATGTGAATTCTCCAATTGGAGGACTTTTATTGGGGAGATCTTCAACAGGAAGGCAAGGAGTAATTGTTTTACCTGGGTTAATTGATGCAGATTTTACGGGACATGTACAAGTTATGGCCTATGCATTACAACCACCGGTTACTATTCCAAAAGGAAGTAAAATTGCTCAAATACTTCCCTATGACAGCCTTGTTGCACATCAACAATCCTATGAGCAACTCGGACAAGGCCAGCCATCTAAGATGGGAGGAGAAGACGATTTTGGATTTACCGGACCTGAGGTGTGTTTCACATTAGACCTCAATCAAAGACCATATCAGAAGATTCAATTGAAGAAAGGCAGTCAGCAAATTACTCTGGAACCTCTATTAGACTCCGGGGCAGATATCGCCATCATTAATCAACATCTATGGCCCCAGAATTGGGAACTGCAAGCTCCAATCACCCAAGTGGTAGGAGTAGGAGGTGCAAAAGCCATAAAGCAGAGTAAAGACTTGATTACATTGCAGTTTGAAGATAGCCAGGCTATTGTAATTCGGCCATACATAATGCAACTCCCACCCATGTTATCTGGGTTGATTGGATGGGACGTTTTGTCACAATTGGGACTAGTTATGACAACTGACCAGCATTTTGCACCACGGCCACTGATCGGCAGCCACCCATACTGAAGATTACATGGTTAACAAAAAAGTCAATTTGGGTAGACCAGTGGCCGATGACAGAAGAACGGATGCACGTTGCTGAGGAATTGGTGCAGGAACAACTGAGAGTAGGTCATATTCGACCTTCTACAAGTCCTTGGAATACTCCTATTTTTGTGATACCAAAGAAGACTGGGAAATGGTGACTCTTACATGATTTACGGAAAGTTAATGATCAGATGTTAGCAATGGGAGCATTGCAACCTGGTCTTCCAACTCCTATGATGATCCCTCAGAATTGGCAAATTATCATGATAGACTTGAAAGACTGTTTCTTCACGATTCCCTTACATCCTGATGACACGCAAAGATTTGCATTCACTCTGCCATCAATAAACCGTGCCGCTCCAGCCAAGTGGTATGAATGGGTTGTATTACCACAAGGAAAGAAGAACTCTCCTACGATGTGTCAGACTTTTGTAGATTGGGCTCTTGTTCCGGTACGACAACATTGGCCTCACGTCCTGATCCATCATTATATGGACGATATTTTATTGGCTGCTGAACAAGGGATTTCAGACAATCAACTGAAATGGCTTGTTGACCACCTTCTATCATGTGGTTTGGTTGTGGCGCCTAAGAAGGTTCAATGTTCGGCCCCATGGAATTTCCTAGGCTGGCTCATCTCGGATGCTCAGATCTGACCACAATAAGTGACCCTTACTAAACAAATAACTAATCTGCATGATGCTCAAAGGCTTTTAGGAGACCTGCAGTGGGTTCGTAAAATAGTTGGCCTCACTAATGATGATTTGCAACCCTTCCGATCCTGGTTACATGGACTGAAGCCAACAGTCCTCGAACTTGTTCACCAGAACAGCGGGCTGCCCTAGAAGTTGTGTCCGGCAAGATTCAGACTGGCTGGTGTGGTCGCCGAATGGCGAATCATCCGTTATCTTTTTTGGTTTGTCATACTGCCACTTCACCTTTTGCCCTTAATTTACAATGGCAAAAGAAAAAGGGGGAAAATACGGCGATCATTTTAGAGTGGTTGTTTTTGCCATTGCAACCCAGACATCGTATTTTAAGTCGCCCTGAAGCAGTAGCGGCCTTGGTGAGAAAAGGAAGAGACAGGATTGTTGAAATTGATGGGAATGAACCGGCAGATATCAGAATTCCAGTCCGTGGTGATGATCATGAGTGGCTCCTGAGACATTCAACAGCCATACAGGAGGTCTTGATGGGTTATACAGGTGTTGTACACAACAACCAGACAAAAGGACCTCTCTGGAAGATGTTGGAACATTACCAGTGGATTGCGAGACTGTTATGCTCAAAAAGACCAGTTGACGGGCCAACGGTGTTCACAGATGCAGGACGAAAGATGAAGAAGGCTGCGTGTGTTTGGCAATCCGATAATCAGTGGCAGAAACAAGTGATCACCGGTGAACCAGGGGACAACCTTCAAACCTTAGAACTGAAAGCAGTGTGTTGGGCATTGGGAAGCTGGAACAATACACCTGTAAACATAGTATCAGACTCATTGTACGTAGTTGGTGTAGTACAGCACATTGAAGATGCCTTGTTGAGAGAGACCAAGAACCAACATCTTGGTGAAATGTTTATACAACTGCGTAGTACTCTTCAACAGAGAAAACATGAATTTTGTATTATGCATATTAGAAGTCATCAGTGGACCGTTGGTTTGGGCAAAGGTAATGCTAGAGCTGAAGAAGCAGTCAGCTGTCTGGCAATAACTCCTCCAACAAATAAGTTTGAAGAAGCTCGTAACAGCCACAAGATGTTACATCAGAATGCAAAGTCTTTACATTGACAGTATCGAATACCCATAGCAGATGCAAAGGGTATTGTCCGCTCCTGTCCTCAATGTAGTCATCATGTGTGGATAACTGGCTAGCTGAAAAAGGTCACATAGACATAGTCCAGCTGGCTGGACAAAAATGCACATCGCTCTCAGCTTATCTGAAGTAAAGCAAAAATACACTATCCTTGGCTGTTCTTGTTACACAATAACAGGAAGATTGCGGTGGGAAAAGTATGTTGCTGGTGGGAACAGATAACTACAGAAGAGAAACTAGGGGCGGGCTTGGTATTTAGGCAACTAACCAATAATGAGCTTAACTTTTGTAATATGTATGAGCTAATTATAACAAGGTATAAAAGATGACTGTAAGGCACAATAAATGAAGTCTGCTGATCACTCATATTGAGTGACTGTGTCTTCCCTCCGTCGCGACAAATGGCGCCCCGAACAGGGACCCTAGAGAGGGCTGGACCTGCGAGCCACGAGTCGACGGAGATCGGGTACCGGTCCTGAAAGCAGTGCAGGAGGCGGAAGGGCACAGTCACCACGCCCGGGAGCACCTACAGAGGGTCCCGCCAGCCATGTGTTGCCGAAGTCTCGCAAAGGCTGCAACAGCGCTGACGAAGGTATGGAGAGACAAGCGACGTATGATTTGCTCAAATGCTTTTTAGAAAAGCGGAGCATTCGGGGCATAGATTGTAAAAAGGAATTACCCGGGTTATTAGCGTATGGGGTAGCGAGGGGTCATTTTGGGAATCCGGGTACGGTTTTCGAGCATGCAGAGTGGCGTAATTATGGGGACACACTGTTTGCCGAAGTAATAGCCGACAATAAAACAGCCAAAAAACTGATGAAACCGTGGCAAGCTGTCGCTACTGCCCTTTTGCAACATCGAGCTGAACAGAGATTGGCTGCTGCTGCCTCTGAGGCAGCTGGCTGGACAAAAATGCACATCGCTCTCAGCTTATCTGAAGTAAAGCAAAAATACACTATCCTTGGCTGTTCTTGTTACACAATAACAGGAAGATTGCGGTGGGAAAAGAATATTGCAGGTGGGAACAGATAACTACAGAAGAGAAACTAGGGGCGGGCTTGGTATTTAGGCAACTAACCAATAATGAGCTTAACTTTTGTAATATGTATGAGCTAATTATAACAAGGCATAAAAGGTGACTGTAAGGCACAATAAATGAAGTCTGCTGATCACTCATATTGAGTGACTGTGTCTTCCCTCCATCGCGACAATCATGGACCTGGTTTAGGGGTGGGCACTAACCCAAAAGGTCTGAAGGCACTTCAGGTTTGGAAAATGGATGTAACACATGTACCTGACTTTGGGAAGCTTAAGTATGTGCATGTCACAATTGACACCTATTCTCATTTTATATGGGCCACTGCACAAACCGATGAAAAGGCATTACATGTGGAGAGACACTTAATGTCTTGTTTGGCTGTCATGGGAGTACCTGCAGAAATAAAGACAGACAATGGTCCGGCGTATAGTAGTCAACGAGTCGCTAGGTTTATGACAACTTGGGGAATTAAACACGTTAAAGGGATTCCTCACTCCCCAACGGGGCAAGCAGTTGTTGAAAGGGCCAACCATACCCTGAAGGATTATCTTCAGAGACAGAAAGTATCGCAGGACATAGATGTAACTAAATGGTTGATTAAGGTGTTTTTTACCTTAAACTATCTCTCCCTTACGGAGGACAGAGAGGGACCACCTGTTGTTATACATCACCAAACAGCGCGAGGGAACCAAACAACTACAGTTCCTGGTTTGAATGTTTTGTATAAAAATATGGCTTCAGGCGTATGGGAAGGACCGAATCCGGTGTTATTTATCGGTAGAGGTTATTTTTGTATCTCCACAGATAAAGGACCTATATGGGTCCCTAGCAAGTTTGTGCGACCTGTATGTCAAGATCAGGGGACGGAGGAGAGGACTCAGAGCAAGCAGACAGAATAAACTGTCTATGTTGTAAGGGATGTAACCCGCGGGTAATGTGCCAATGTATGCTATGTGGGATAAAACGGTTCAGTAAGCCAAAGTTTAAATGTAAATGGTGCAAAGAGTGTATGTGTTTGATTAGTAACCGGGCATGAAGCAAGAGAAAGCATACGACTAGCGTAATACCATGCTGATTGGAGACAGCATACATCATCATAATCTGTGAAAGCACAGATTTGTGGGGTGGAATGTGGAAAGAAAAAAAAAAAAAGTGTGGGAATTGTAAGAGTAAACATGTTTAACTGGTGGACTTGGTTTACGGTCTTGATGAATTTTTTACCCATTGGCCAAAGTATTTTTGAAATCTTGCCTAGGACAAACATATGGGTGACATGGGCAAATATCACGGGAGTAACAGACTTTTGTTTAAGTCTGCAAGAAGCAGACAACCCCTTTAGAATTGTTTAATTGGTATTCCCCTGCAAGAGAATGAAACAAATTTTGATGTTTTTTTGGAATGTTAATACAGTGGATCTGACTTCCAATCAGTGGTGCATGTGTGAATCCAAATGGGCAATATGTTTGGCCTTCTATGCGTAACGCAGCGTGGCAGAAGACGGTTATTGAGAATTTAAACCAGCCACATCATTTACCTTTGCAGGAGTTAGGCCTATTGGCTAGCGTTGTACCTGTTGAATATGTTAATGTAACTGCAACTGGTATGGCAGACTGTACCCACATGTCATCACCACTCCAACCCATGAATGGCACTAGAGTAATTTTGTTTGGTGACCCATGGCAGTTATGGCTAACACATCAAGGTGAATGGGGATTTTATACAGGGTTTCAAAATCTAACTGGTTCACCTATTTGGGGTGAACTGAAAACTGGGGGTTTCCATGTAAATGTATCAGGGGGTTATCAGCTGCCACTGGGAGTCTTTTTGATATATAGGGGCAGAGCATGGCCAGGGAATACCTATGCATCCTGTTGGTGGACCATGTTATTTAGGGCGTTTGACTTTCTTTGCTCCACATATGAAAGACTTATTAAAAATGACTCCACAATCTCATACATCATGGAGGGCACTGCGCACCTTTGATGAAACATGTAATGATCGAGTCAATCTACAGTCTGTAACAGCAAATGTCCTAGCCTCCATTTTTATGCCGTGGGCAATGGCAGCATCAAATGCTAAGAATATACGAAGGTTAGCATGCTGGGGAGAGAAACAATTTAATCTTACATCACAGATTTTAAGTTCATTATTGCTCGATGTAGATAGTGTTAGGCATGCTACGTTACAAAATAGAGCTGCAATAGATTTTTTGTTATTAGCACATGGACACGGTTGTGAGGATTTTGAAGGGATGTGTTGTGTGAACCTTTCCGATCATTCCATATCAATGCACAAGGATTTGTCACAACTGCAGGGAAACATGAAGCATATTCTTGCTGATGATAATCCCTTTGATGAATGGTTGAGAGGACTGGGGATAACAGGTTCGTTAAAGATGTTATTGATGGAAGGAATACGCTTTGTTATAATCGTTGTTGTAACGTTCTTAGTTTTTAGCTGTTTGTTTTCTTGTGTGAAGAAAGGTTTAACATCTATTGTAAAACAGACATGGGTTGTCCAAAAAGAAAAAGGGGGATATGTAGAGGCATTTTTAAAGGACCAAGAACATATGTTACCATTGTCTGGGTTGGACAACCCAGGCCTGTTAGTTGAAGCTGCAGAGCAGTTTTAAATAGTCCTGGGAACAAGCAGTGGGAGAAGGAAAACAAGCTATGCACAAACAAGAAGCCAGGTGCAGAGCAAGCCTTGGGAACTGATAAATCAGCACACTCTCATCGGCATACTCTGATAAGGCACCTGCAGCATGCCCACCAGTCAGCAACACGGACCCCCACGTGGCCCAGAGACTTTTATCCAATCACCTGTGTGTAAAATCGGGTGAGCGGTCGGTTTAAGTTATAAATATAACCTGTTTGTTTAATAAAGTGAGCATGGCATGTAGCCATATTGGTGTGATTGTCATGACTTGGCCGACTCTCCACGGGGGACCCTCTTTGCTCCAGAACTGTTTTCCCAAAGTGATTTGACGAATCAGTCAGCAATATGCAGTCGAGCAGAGGTTATCTTGATTCAGCAGCGCTGGGTGCATGGGGGATCGCTCCACCAAAGTCATGCACACCGAGGGGACTTTTCAGTCCCCCCTTTATACAAGCTGCTCTTACCTATTCGTTAGTTTTCCAAGAAATTGTTTACATATTCATTACAATTCTGAGAATTCAATTACATATCTCATGCCTGCACAATGTCCTTGAGGAGTTTTCTCTGCGCAGACTCTATTTCTCAGCAGTCATGTTTAAAGTCTCCATCTTTGCCACATTGCATGTACAACAGGAATCTAAGAGAAAATGTCCCTTCTAAAAATAACCAACCCAAGGACTTAGCAGTCTGTGCATCCATCATGTGGCAATAAGGGTCCTTGGGACATTTCCCGACTTTAACTAAACATAGGTGTGTCATCCTTCAGATAAGTGGTACAGCATTCACTATTCATTAGGCAGGTTTGATACCTGCTGCACAGTGCCAATTCACACACCGAGTCCAGGTATTTCTTTTCCTTTATTCTAGTTTATGCAAAGTAGGGAGCTAGGTGGCAACCCACAAATACCTAGCTCCCCGATTGTCAAAACTTTATACTATTTATACAGTTCAGCAAGCAAAGACTTCAGACTTCATTGGTTACAAGTTACCCAACTCCTTCGTTACTTAGCACTCAGTTTCCTATTTGTCAAATAATTCTCTCGCTTCTCATGTTAATTAGTCCTTGTTCTCAGTCTCAACTTCTTTTGGGGTCTGGGGGATTTCTTGAGTTGGTGGTCAATGAATCAGTGGTAGTGATCTCCCCCTGCCAGAATTACTTTTCCCCTAGTTTTTGCTGAGCTCATTCCTCATGGTGGACTTCAAGTCAGCTCATTTATCTTGTGGGGGTGCTTCCTTTTGAAGTTACTCTTTTGGACAAAGGATTTATCGGTGCTTAATGAAGCGCTTAGCAGGATATACAAAATTACTTATATCTTGAATTAACTAGAAATGTTATCGATTTGTTAATAAGTTAAGATTGATTGACTTTATTTGATTGATTAATTGATTTTATAAAATCATTTTATAAAATTGAAAAATAGAAGGATAAGAAATATTTTTAATGAAACTTATAGTTGTATAGTAAAAGCTGTTACGAGATCTTCTGTACGTCCTGTACCAAGGCTAGAAGAAGGGGCTAGAACCATTGTTAAAACTTAGGTAATAACTTTAGGGTTTGAAAGGTTTCTTTGTATTTGACCAGTCTTCTGTATGTAGAAGTGTATTGAAATGTCAGAATATAGGATTAATGGAAACCGGGGAGAGTCGACTGGAACAGCTTGTAGTTACCTGCCAAGAAACTGTGAACTTTAGTAAAAGGTAATTCCGGCAGGGGGAGATCGCGACCACCGACTCATATACCACCTACCCAAATCGTACCCCAGACCCATTTCTAGACCTTTCTAAGCTCTACTGCGCAGAATCGGATATAGGAGGAGAATATGTTAATGATTTACGGGAAATATCATGGTTATGCATGAATACTTAATGAATATGTATGAATAAGTTCTATATATGGTGTCTAATTTTGAGACCTGGCGTGCGTTGATCGTGAGAGGACTCGCTCACGCACCCGGCCGTCAATAAAGAAGTGTCTGCTTATCTACATCACATTGGTGTTGATAAGTTCTTCATTCCGAGATTTCGGTAACATTAACAACTCATTTGTTTCAATTGCCCTAAGGTAAATCTTCTAATAATACATTTTATTTTATCAATTATTCCCTTAATCATTTAATGCCATTTCCCCCCTTTGAGGCTACAATTTGTCCTAATGACAAGCCTCATAAGCCACACTATTCCTTTTAACTATCATTATGTGAATCCCTACAGCTGATTATACAATTAGTCTCATAACACAACTCAAAGCAATACAGATTATAACAATGAAAATTACTATTATAATTACAGTCTGAAGTAGGTTTGCCAACCATCCAGTAAGGGAGAATCCAAAACTATGAAGTATTTTATTCAGACAGTTTTCTTTCATTGACTTTCTAAGATCTCTTCTAGATTTTGCCACTTGTATTATCTTGCCAATTTGATTGTCGAAATATTCTGTAACATTAGGGATGTGGACACAACATTCTTTATCATTCAGGTTTAAGTATCCACATACTCCATGTTCTCGCAATAGCAATAAGTCTAAGACCAATTTGTTCTGAAGGGTCATTTTTTAATTTCTAGTTGACTGGCTTGCAGATACATGATTAATAGAAGGCCAGTCTGTTATTAAACTTGAAATTTAGATAAAATATGTTAATATCTATAGTGAAGAACAGGATACAGTCTGAAAAACAGAGGATGTTACAGACAGTTGGTGAAACATGGCATTGTGAGAAGGAATAGACACCATAAATATGTCAAGCTGGGGCACAACATAAGCTCAAGGAGAACCAAATGGTTAATAAGACCAAATAGAAAATTACTTGAACTATGTGTGAACTATCCTAATTAGCATACTAAAAGATCCACCCTGGAGCAAAGAAAGCACCCTACTAATAAAGCCCCCTCCCCACAGAACATGCAGGGTGAAAAGAAAGAATACTGTACCTTTAAGTGGAGACCAGACTTGTAAGAACCAATGAGAATTAAGTGTGATTAAACGTAGTTGTAAACAATTGTTCAAAATGTATAAAATGTTTTACTATGTGTTAAGAGGTGTGCTAGCTTTGTGGATTTACCACCTGGCACCCATCTCTGTGCAGACATGCCATAAATGATATCTCAGCTCTGTGTGTGAGATTGGCTCTGCACACCAGGTAATGAACCCCGTTTGTGAGACAACAGTTTCTGGCCACCCAGATGGGACAAGCCTTGCCCGGATCGTTTTACCAATCCTGATGGGTAGTGGACTGAAGCGGACTCCACCCACTGACTAGTTTGATAGGGGACTCCTATCCTTCCCTCCTGCGGTCAGGCAGTAAGCGACACAACCATGCAACACAAGCCTAATGAGATATCAGCTAAGGAACTGCAAGGGGGCCTCTGTGAGTGGAAAATCTGTCCTGATCTGTTTCTGGTCTGGGTTTCCGGTCTGCTCTGCATAAGTTGCTCTATCCAGGGGATCGCAGCAGTAGCTTATTTTGACTTCTGTATGTAGATACTTGAGAAGGGAAATAATATTACCTTGTGTTTGCTGAGTACACAAAGTCTGTTTAAAGAAAAATTTCCTAGGAAATAATATGGGTTCTGCTTCCTCCATTGAGATACCCCTTTGCACTCCTTTAGGATGCATCCTGAAAAATTAGAACTATTTTGTGGGGATCCCTTAACTAAGAGAAAATTGCACAGATACTGTAATCAATGGTAGCCAAACTATAAGCTGGACAATGGCAAGAAATGGCTAGAAAATGGGACTTTGAATTATAATACTATATTGCAGTTAATGCTTTTCTGTAGAAGAGTGGGTAAATGGGATGAAGTACCATGTGTTGATTTGTTCTTTGCCTTGCATGATAATCATGAAATGAGAAAGAAATGTAAAATGTTAAACAATGATCTGAATGGTATCTATGCATTGGCTGAAAGTGGACTACAGAAGACTCAGAGGTGCTGTTTGGCTTGTGATATTGGGAAGGGGTGTATTTAAGGAAACAAGGAGCTGGAGGATGTACAATTGTTGGTAACACCAATCAGATGAGAAGAGGCTGGTAGCACTTCTGACGAGCAATCTCCTCAAATGGAAGAGAGAATATTCTCTCCCATTTCAGGAAGAACTCAGGCTCAACACCTGGTGATACAGGCACCACTCCGGCAGGCAGTGGGAGTTGAAGGTTTACCAGTGTTTGTGCATGTCCTGTTTACCAGCTCAGACTTATTAAATTGGAAACAATCAGTGGAATCGTATAGAGATAAAACGTATCAGTTAGGGGAATCAATTGTGCTGAATCATAATCCTTTCTGGAGTGACATGCAAACAGTTAAACGCTCCTTTTACTCCAGAAGAAAAGTGATTGGTTTTGGAAAAAGCCAAACAAGAGAAAGAGAGATTAAATGCTAATGATGATCCTGCCAGATCTATGCCTAAAACTGATCCAGAATGGGACCCAAATTTTGGTGCTGGGAGGGGAATGATTAAACAGTATCAGCAACTGATTTTATATGGTATACAACATGGGGTCCAGAAATTAAAGAATATGTCAAAGTTATATGAAATTAGACAAATTATGAGAATCCCTCGGCATTTATGAGACATTGTGTGAGGCAGCTAGAAAGTGGACTGATTTAGATCCTAAAGATTAAACTAACAGGAGAATGATTAATATGTTGTTTATTGGACAATTGGCCTCAGATATAAGAAAAGAATTACAGAAAATAGAAGAGGTAGGAGGAATTACTAACTCTTGATTAATAGAAATAGCCTATAAAGTATATAATAATCAAGTAGAGAAAAAAGAAAGCCTAAAAGATCAGAAAATGCAGGCTAATTTGTTAGCTGCCATGATTGCTGAGAATTCAGTGAGAGGCAAGGGAAGAGGTTGAGGATGTTATCAAGGAAATATGTGGGGTAGAGGTAGAGGCTGGGGCTGGAATTCTGGACCAGTATTAGAAAACTCCATGGGGTCGAATCAATGTGCTTATTGTAAAGGAGAGGGACGTTGGAAAAACAAGTACCCAAAAAGAACAACTCCCCAAGGGGGATGAGGGGTGGGGTGGGGATGATCCCTGAAGCTGATCTGATTATGCTGGAAGCTTCAAATTCAGACTGAAGGGGACTGGGGGACAATATTAAAATTTCCCCAGCCGATCCTCTGGTTCCAGTTCAGCTGAGGAATGAAACTATTGATTTCCTGGTGGATACAGGAGTGACATATGCAGTTATAACTAGTTGTAAGGGTCCTTTAAGTAATAGCTATATACTGATTATGGAGGTCACGGGAAACAGCTTTGAAACTATTTTTAAAACCACTGGAATGCAAAATCAGAAGTAAAACTGTAACTCACAAATTCCTCTATATGCCAGAATGTCTTTTATGCCTCATAGGGTGAGATCTGTTGTGTAAATTAAGAGCAAAAATAACTTTCTCTGATAAGACAATACAGCTACACCTGCCAAAGGAAACAGTCTGGAAGGCTCAAATCTGTTTATTAACAGAGAAACAATAGAGAGATGCAAACATCCCAGAAGAAATTTTGGATGCTGTAATACCCACTGTATGGGCAACCAAGAGACCTGGAAGAGCAAAAAAAGCAGTACTGGTAAAGGTTGAATTAAAACCTAGAGTGCAGCCAGTGAGAAAAAAAGCAATATCCTCTTAAGTTAGAAGCCCGTTTGGTTTAGAACCAATAATAAATTATTTTATTCAATATGGACTATTGAAGGAGTGTCAATCTGAATATAATACCCTGATCTTACCACTTAAAAAACCCTGGACACAAGAATAGCTATTGGTGCAAGATTTGAGGGAAATTAATTGAATCACAGTCGATGTTGTAGTGGGTTTTCATGGCAAGCTTTTGGTAGCAGGGGGGCTACAGGGGTGGCTTCTGTGAGAAGATGCCAGATGCTTCCCCCATGTCCAATGGAGCCAATGCCAGCTGGCTCCATGACAGACCTGCCGCTGGCCAAGGCTGAGCTAATCAGCAACAGTGGTAGTGCCTCTGTGATAGCATATTTAAGAAGGCAAAAAACCAAAATCTGCACCAGCAGAAGAGAGGAATGAGAATACATGAGAGCAACAACTCTGCAGACACCAAGGTCAGTGAAGAAGGAGGAGGAGGAGGTGCTCCAGGCACCAGAGCAGAGCTTCCCATTCAGCCCATGGTGAAGACCATGGTGAGGCAGGCTGTACCCCTGCAGCCCATGGAGGTTAATGGTGGAACTGATATCCACTCTGCAGCCCATGGAGGATCCCACACTGGAGCAGGTGGATGCCCGAAGGAGGCTGTGACCCTGTGGAAAGCCCACACTGAAGCACGTTTTCTGGCAGGGCTTGTAGACCTGTGGAGAGAAGAGCCCACACTGGAGTGAGTTTGCTGGCAAGACTTGTGACCCCATGGGGGACACACACTGGAATAGTGTGTGAAGAATTGCAGCCCGTGGGAAGAACTCACGTTGGAGAAGTTCATGGAGGACTGTCTCCCATGGGAGGGATCCCACACTGGAGCAGGGGAAGAGTGTGAGGAGGAAGGAGCAGCAGAAACAATGTGTGATGAACTGACTGTAACCCCCATTCTCTGTTCCCCTGCGCCACTTGGGGGGAGGAGGTAGAAAAATCAGGAATTAAATTAAGCCCGAGAAGAAGGGAGGGGTGGGAGGAAGGTGCTTTTTTTCCTATTTGAATGGTACTAAATTAAACTAATTTCCCCAAGTCAAGTCTGTTTTGCCCTTGACAGTAATTGCTGAGTGATGTCCCTGTCCTTATCTTGACCCACGATCCTTTTGTTATATTTTCTCTCCCCTGTCCGGTTGAAGACGGGAGTGATAGAGTGGGTTTGGTGGGCACCTGGCATTCAGCAAGGGTCAAACCACCACAGATGTACACCCTGTGGTTCCAAACTCTTATACCTTTTTATCATCTTTACCTAATAACAATGTCTATTTTACAGTACTGGATTTGAAAGATGCCTTCTTTTGCATCCCCCTGGAGGAGGAGAATCAAAAACTTTTTGTGTTTGAATGGGAAAACCCAATGACAAGATGAAAAGTTGAATTCTGCTGGCCTGTGTTACCTCAGGGATTCAGGAATAGCCCTACTTTGTTTGGTAATGCATTGGCCAAAGAATTGGAAGATTGGCAAGGTAAGAATTCTTTGATTACCTTGCTTCAATATGTATATGATATTCTACTGGGAGCCACAATGAAACAGGAATGTCAAGTAGCCACCATTAGCTTACTGAATTTCTTGGGACTTGCTGAGTAAAGAGTATCACAGAAAAAAACAAAAATTGCTCAGCTAACTGTAGAATATCTGTGGGTTTTTTGCAGGGTGAGAGAAGATTGGGAGCAGAACGAAAAGAGGCGATATACCGGATAGCCCCTACAAAATCAATGAAAGAATTAAGAGGATTTTTAGGAATGGACAGGTGGTGTCACCTGTGGATACCAAATTTCATACTGATTGCTAAACTTTATATGCTGTTGCAGCACTCTCCAAACTAACCAGCTGCAACAAGGTCTTTTTACCATCTCGTACCAACATACTCTTCATGCCAGTCCCTCTGCTGCCTTCTCCTTGTCCCTCCTCACCCAGGGTGCGCGCGCGCACATGCACGCTCTCTCTCTCCTCTCTGCTTCTTCCTTCTCTCTCTTCCTTGGCTGCCCAAAGCCCCAACCTCATAACTTGCAGTTGTGACATCTTCTTGTGCATCGATATGGAATGATCGGAAAGATTCATACAACACATCCCTTCAAAATCCTCACAACCGTGTCCATGTGCTAATAACAAAAAATCTATTGCAGCTCTATTTTGTAATGTAGCATGCCTACCACTATCTACATCAAGCAATAACGAACTTAAAATCTGTGATGTAAGATTAAATTGTTACTCTCCCCAGCACGCTAACCTTCGTATATTCTTAGCATTTGATGCTGCCATTGCCCCCGGCATAAATATGGAGGCTAGGACATTTGTTGTTACAGACTGTAGATCGACTTGGTCATTACATGTTTCATCAAAGGTGCGCAGTGCCCTCCGTGATGTATGAGATTTTTGAGCCATTTTTAATAAGTCTTTCATATGTGGAGCAAAGAAAGTCAAACACCCTAAATAGCATGGTCCACCAACAGGATACAAAGGAATCCCTGGCCACGCTCTGTCCCCACATATCAGAAAGACACCCGGTGGCAACTGATAACCCCTGATACATCTACATGGAAACCCCCCGTCTTCAATTCACCCCAAACAGGTGAACCAGTTAGATTTTGAAACCCTGTATAAAACTCCCGTTCACATTGACGTGTTAGCCATAACTGTCACGGGTCACCAAACCAAATTACTCCAGTGCCATTCACGGGTTGGAGTGGTGATGACATGTGGGTACAGTCTGCCATATCAGTTGCAGTAACATTAACATATTCAACAGGTACAACGCTAGCCAATAGGTCTAACTCCTGCAAAGGTAAATGATGTGGCTGGTTTAAATTCTCAATAACCGTCTTCTGCCACGCTGCGTTACGCATAGAAGGCCAAACATATTGCCCATTTGGACTCATACATGTACCATTCTGATTGGAAGTCAGACCCACTGCTTTAACATTCCAAAAACCATCAAAATTTGTTTAATTCTCTTGCAGGGGAATACCAATTAAACAATTCTAAAGGGGTTGTCTGCTTCTTGCAGACTTAAACAAAAGTCTGTTACTCCCGTGATATTTGCCCATGTCACCCATATGTTTGTCCTAGACAAGATGTCAAAAATACTTTGGCCTATGGGTAAAAAATTCAAGACCGTAAACCAAGTCCACCAGTTAAACATGTTTACTCTTGCAATTTTCACTTTTTTTTTTTTTTTTTCCACATTCCACCCCACAAATCTGTGCTTTCACAGTTTATGGTGATGTATGCTGTCTCCAATCAGCATGGTATTACGCTAGTCGTATGTTTCCTCTCGCTTCATGCCCGGTTACTAACCAAACACATACACTCTTTGCACCATTTACATTTAAACTTTGGCTTACAGAACCGTTTTATCCCACATAGCATACATTGGCACATTACCCGCGGGTTACATCCCTTACAACATAGACAGTTTATTCTGTCTGCTCGCTCTGAGTCCTCTCCTCCGTCCCCTGATCTTGACATACAGGTCGCACAAACTTGCTAGGGACCCATATAGGTCCTTTATCTGTGGAGATACAAAAATAACCTCTACCGATAAATAACACCGGATTCGGTCCTTCCCATACGCCTGAAGCCATATTTTTATACAAAACATTCAAACCAGGAACTGTAGTTGTTTGGTTCCCTCGCGCTGTTTGGTGATGTATAACAACAGGTGGTCCCTCTCTGTCCTCCGTAAGTGCGGCGAATGAAGAGACGGGACGCAGCTTGATGCCAGCAAATGTCAATTTATTGTACAGAAGCATGCGTTTTTATACACTTTCAGAAGCTGCGCGTTTTAAACAGATTGGTTCTTGAAGCTAAGCATTGCATACTAGGCAATCCCTGATTGGTGGTTAACTACCAGCAATTAACAGCAAGGTGTTACCTTTCCTTGGCGCCATCCTTGGCGCCATCCGTCTCCCACTCCCCTGTGCTCTGTAAACATGTCTCATCATGTTAATTGTTGTCTAGACAAGCTCGAGTACATTCCCCTCAGCTAACTGATTGCCACGCATGGTCCTAGTTTCCAGCCTGCTCCTGCATCTCCCCCTTCCTGTTGCACAAAAGAACCCCTGAAACCGAGCAAAAACAAGGCACAAGTAATAGAACAAATAAAAAACCAGCTAAGACATATTATCAACGTCAAAATAACCCACTGTCTTTGTTCCGTACAATTTTACAATTTCCCCTTTTTGTTTTTGAACAGCTAGTACCAGGTTTGCCATGTTCTGCAGGGCCCTTGCAAACATGACAGCAACCAAGGTAATAGCAAACAAACAATACTGCCAATTGAGTGAATGGATGCCAAAAAGGCTGAAATTTTCTCAGATTTTGATAACATGTTGCTGCAATGGGGCGCCTAAAATCCACGCAGCACATACCATCCAAATCCTCACAGCCATGTCCTTGAACCAAGGACAAAAAGCAGTGGCAATTTTGACTCACATTCTGAACTGCCTACCAAACAAGGTGATTTAACTCTTTAATGCTTTCCCTGCTGTTACTCTGGATAAGAGAAGAACCGCTGCGACACGTTCCCATCATAGCCTCCTACTACATTAGCATCTACAGAAAGACAATTATCGACAAAGTGTAAACAATATCAGCTTCTTTTAGATTAACATTATACATAGATGGAAGGGCACACCAAACAAGAACTGGTTCAGTCAAAAAGTTCAAAACATCGCATGCCTTCTCTGAACATACCTCTGGGGTCATTCCCTTCATTCCCTCTCTTTTTTATGCAAAGAGAAACACTTTTACCATAACAGAGAAGCCCCTATTTACATCTCTGAGCCCGGACACAAACCGCAGCTGTATGCTCCACCAGGCTCAGGGCAGGAATCATTCATGCAGTTACATAGCTATATATCTCTACAAGCATGCAGACACCTATTAAACACTAGATAACCATGTTTATCTTTCCTACCCTCCTTCACAATACCCAGCTGTTCTCTCATCTCTTGTTAGGTCAAATATTCTCCAGTTTCCTCTCCTACATCTCTCTTCAGACATTCTGTAACCTCTTTTTTTGCTTGTTAATTGCGACGAGGCAAAGGGGGTGTGTAGCTGGGTGACCATGACCTGATTTATGTTACAATCAACTAAACACTGAATACAGGAAAAAAAAAAAAAGGTATGGGAGACATAAGGCAAACATCAATAAGGTGGTTAAGATAATTATAATAAATCCTGTAATACTTTTGGGTCACGGCCCAAAGTTTCCCAGCCGTGAGAAGAGACCAAAGGCATCCCACCCCTGGCTCTGTTGCAGATCTTTGTTTTAAGGCTTTTGAGTTTTGTATACTTTTGTAAATTAATTCACAGTGGTCACTCAGATTCACGTAACACATCCTATCAAAGTCTTCACACTTGTGTCCCTGTGCTAATAATAAAAATCAATAGCAACTCGGTTCTGTAGCAACATATGATGGACAGAATCAACATCTGTTAATAAGCCAGAAAAAGAACAGTATTTGTAGTATTACTTTGTTTAGCAAGCTAGCAGCCTAATTTACTAAGCAAGTTAAAAGCGTGTACTATTCTTACAGAAGAGATTAGAGAAGCAAAAATGTGTTACGCTGCATTCCAGAACTCAGCCTGAGAATTACAGTCTGCTGTGAGTTCTGCGTTACAATCATTTGACACATGTTGGGGTTGCGATTGTGAAAGTTGCCCGTTTACAGTTTTCATTGACATTATCACAGCTAGTTGTTTTAAAAGCAACCCTTGAGCTTCCTGATGTTCGACTTGTTGCAAAATATTCTGAAGCCAATCAATAAAGTTAGTATTAAAGTTAGTGACTCTCTAGGACCCTGCAAGACTGTGGCAAGACTCCCCCATCCTGACTGCCTTAATAGCCATCTCATTCATTTGCAAACAGTTGTCCCTGGGATACCTTGCCTGAGTCACAGAATCGGCACAGTTAATTGCTCCAGCCAACTGCTCATAGTTAACAGCAATTCCCCGATTAAGGTTTTCAGTCAAGGCCACTACACATAGCTCACAAAAATCAGATAACCACATCATAGACTGTATCAGTTAGTACCATACAAAGCAGTAACTTCCAATCATGCAGTGTGAGTGTGTAAGGCTCTGCCATCACTTCAAGAAGGGACATAGCAAATGTATTATGAATCCTCCCTTCCCGCACTGCTTTGCTTAACCCTTTAACAGCCTCGTATTGCACAGGCTGCCACTCTGCAGGTTGATTTGTCTGACAAAATACTGAACATGCCCTAGCGACTCCCAAAACCCATCACTGAAGTGTTTCCCACTTGCATTCCTGCCACCAATCCCTCAGACTCCCTTTCACCCTCCCCAAAAATACAATCAATGCATCAGGAGAGACGAGGGGGTGGGGAAAGGTCTAGCTCCTTTTCCAGATCTATAGGACCTGGATCAAAAGGTTTATCAGTGTCAATAAAATCATTGTCCGAGTTGTCCTGTTCCCGTGCTTGCTCCTGTGTTGTGAGGGTCGCTGCAATCAGTGACAGAAGCTTTGGGGGCAGAGGAGGTGTGGACGGAATCGCCATCGCTGACGGTGTCTTGAGAAGAGTCGCGCTGTCAGTGGAATTTAAAGCTTCCTCTGGTTTAGCACCGATAGTAGAATTAGTCCACACTTGGCAAAGAGTAGTCAGAATTTGCCACCAAGATGTTAAATGCATTCCCGACACGGAGTTCCCCTCCGCGGCAGCATCATACAATTGGCTGCTGTATGTACACACTTTCATTCTTTCAAAGTCTCTAAGGTTTCTTGGCTGCTCACCTGTCTCGATGCATACAGGTGTTATCCTCGGGGTTTAGGTTGTCCGCCTGGTCCAGACAGCAAGACGATCGTTCAGCCAAGCCGTCTCCTCCGGAACGCAGCCCTCTTCCACGAGCTGTCTTTTTTCCGTCCTTATTCTTCCAAGGCTTCGGAACACCACCATAGGGGTCACCATTTGAGGAGACTGAGGCACGGACTCCCTGATCTGACTAGAAGACCCTTTATGAGTCCATATACGTCTCTTTCTGGGGACGAAGCCTGATTCCCCATTACGGATTTCCCACAGCTCACCTCTCAACTCCGGAGGGATTTCTGGCCGGCTCCTGCTTCCTTTCAGCAGATCATTCAAAGTTCTGTGGGATTCGCTGCATGTCGCTCAGATAGGCGATTCGAGAGCCCTTAGCGTTAGATCCTTAAACGCATCACGTCGGGGTCACCAATTTGCGGCGAATGAAGAGACGGGACGCAGCTTGATGCCAGCAAATGTCAATTTATTGTACAGAAGCACGAGTTTATATACTTTCAGAAGCTGCGCGCGTTTTAAACAGATTGGTTCTTGAAGCTAAGCATTGCATACTAGGCAATCCCTGATTGGTGGTTAACTACCAGCAATTAACAGCAAGTTGTTACCTTTCCTTGGTGCCATCCTTGGCGCCATCCGTCTCCCACTCCCCTGTGCTCTGCAAACATGCCTCATCATGTTAATTGTTGTCTAGACAAGCTCGAGCAAATTCCCCTCAGCTAACTGATTGCCACGCATGGTCCTAGTTTCCAGCCTGCTCCTGCAAGTTAGTACCCATGGAGATGACCTCAACAAGAATGTAAATGAGGAGCCTTCTGACTAGGATGTGGTAACTGCTAAAAGAAAACAAACTAGGGTAAAATAATAGTGGTAGTAATAGATCAACGACTTCCTACTCAAATGGCCCCCACCCCAAAGAAGGTGGATCCCCCGCCCCGGGGCTCATGCTGATATAGATTAAAACTAGCCCAGTGGGCATGTATTAGCTTGGCATGTTTAGAGTGGACAATAAAGAAGGACTAATGGTTAGCTAGCAGATGTTTTAAGATAACAGAAACTAAACAAGAAAGACTGCTAATGTATGCAAAGATAAACAAGAACTTCCGGTAACTGCCCAAGAAGGTGAAAAGTACATCTTGAAGAGGCGCCAGAGTGAGGAGATTCTGAATGTTCGGAAACCTTATGTATATGCATGACTTTGTATAATAAATACCCGGCTGCTTGTTGAAACGGTGTGCAAGTTAGGAGTAGCGATCCCCCTTGCACTCAGCATCGCAATAAACATACCTGCTTTATAACTCTACTCAAGTTGTAGAGTTTGATTCCGTACGGCAAAACACAGGGCTATACATTGGAATAGCATCAATTTAGTGCAAAGCAAGGCAGGAAGGCAGGAGGAAGAATGCTTGCATGATCAGTCCCTCGTTTTGGTCTCTTGGGGGATGCAGATTGATGAAGTGAGAATGTGAGGCCCATATTCATTCCCATTCCCATGCTGTGGTAAATGTTGAGGGTTAAATTCTGCCAACAGCTGCCAATAGCTATGGGCTTTGCTTTTTTCTTCATCTCATATTTCCTCTGGGTATGGAAAGAGCAGCTGCCAAAGCAGAGGCTTAATGTCTCTGAACATCATCACATCTACAAGAAATATTGTACAGATGATATGCAACTCAAGCAGATGTTGATGGACAGAAAGTTAGTTTTGGTGATTGATGTCATATGTAAGAATCAGCAGCCATGGGGGGTGGAACAAGCCAGGGTGCTGCGGAGGTAAGGGTAAACCATGCAGCCACTGGGTTGAGGGAGCTTGCGAGAATCTAATTTTGTCATAAATGTGAAGAAAAGCTGGGGTGCTTTCCATGCTTCTGATAGATTACCTCTTCAGAGAGCCTACTGGAGGTAGCTTACTCCTGCTTTTGCATCAGAGGATACTGTTTGAAGTAATGCAGTATCTATATAAAGGAAAACAAAATTATGGACTGGTGGCAAAGTCTTTTTACCCCAAACACCATATTAAGAATCTAATTGAGACTGAGCCCTTTCTGTAGCATCAGTTTGCCCAGCCTTTTATCTAAGGACAATACAGAGTACTTTTGGCAATTTCTGCATTTACAAGGTCTGTGATCTGCCAGCATGGCTATGAGAAAATACTTGTACTTGAGTACATGAGTTGGTACCCTGACTTTTCCCACTCCAATGATGCCAAGGGGCAGGAGCTGAAGACTGTCCCTGTCATCTTACTCCTGTGTCTGAAAGAGCCAGTCCAAACCTCGCTCTGACATCCTCCACAGAGCGCTGGCTCACACTCCACCTGCTGCAGGGTATGCTGACTTAAACAAGGCACTTTATAGAACAGAGGATGCTGCTAGAAAAGGCAGTAAAGAGACATTTGGGTATGAAACTCATGCTTTCAGTTGCTACATGGAGCAGATACAGTCCAGCAGAACATCAATACAACTTCAGGAAACTGATTATTGTCCATGCACCAAAATGACTGGAACAACAGGGATACACAGGGGTGTTTCCTTTGGGATATTCCCCATGTGAAATGAACATAGCTGAACATTTGGCACCAGCTGAAATTATCTATGGCTTGTTGCGACGGAGGGAAGACACAGTCACTCAATATGAGTGATCAGCAGACTTCGTTTATTGTGCCTTACAGTCACCTTTTATGCCTTGTTATAATTAGCTCATACATATTACAAAAGTTAAGCTCATTATTGGTTAGTTGCCTAAATACCAAGCCCGCCCCTAGTTTCTCTTCTGTAGTTATCTGTTCCCACCTGCAACATTCTTTTCCCACCGAAATCTTCCTGTTACTGTGTAACAAGGACAGCCAAAGACAGTGTATTTTGCTTTACTTCAGATAAGCTGAGAGCGATGTGCATTTTTGTCCAGCCAGCTGGACTATGTCTATGTGACCCTTTTCAGCTAGCCAGTTATCCACAATGGCTCAGGGTCTGAAATACAGAGCAGCCATTTTGCAGGGCAGCCCAGCAAATCCTAAGCCAAAAGACTGCTCTCAAGTGTAACAGGAGGATGCTATTATGACAGGGAGCAGTGGATCCTGCATTGTGTCCCTACACCCATCTCCCTAGTGGTATGATGTGGTGACACAAGTTGAGGCGGACTTAAAAGAAACACTATGTCTGCATGGCTGGGTTCGGACAAAATGGCCTTTATTGTTTATACAAACTATTTATATATCTTAGACAGTGCAGATGTTAGACCCTGAGAGGTTTTTGTGTCCTTCTTCTTGCTTGCTATTTGCTGTTGCTGTAGGTGCCCGTATGCTGCGGTTCTAAGTTCCGATTCTTCACATCCTGTTTACATACCTGACAATTTGTGGCTGTCTTAAAGGTACACGGCTAAGTCTTTGAAGTCAACTAACTTGTCTGCAGACCCGTTGCAGACCCCAACAGTATGACAAGGAGAAATTTTTATACCCATTTCAGGCAGAGCAGGAAACACAGAAGAGCTGCAGGTGCATGCTGATCTCAGTGTTAGGAAGACATCTGAGTGACTTCTATCCCAGACAGTCCTGTCTTGCTGTATCTGCTTATGACTGATCAATACTGTCATGTTTCCCTGATCCAGCCCAGCCCTGGACTGTCACAACCTATCCCAGAGGATACCCCAGCTCTCAGCAACCCTAGGTGGATGCTGATGTTTATCAGAGATGTTGCCTGCTCAAGCAAGACATGGTGCCTGGCAGAAAACTGCACTTGGGTACAACTGTGTGGCTGGGAAAAAAGAGGAACTCTGGCACTAAGTGCTGAGCCTGATCAATGATTGCAAGATCAGCCCCTCAATTAGGGAAGTCAGGTCATGACCAGACTGGAAAACCCAATTCTAGTGCAGTAAATATTATAGTTAATGATCAAATTTAGCTACTGTGTGGTGGTTTGACCTTGGCTGGCCACCAGGTGCCCGCCAAGCCACTCTATCACTCCTCTTCCTCCTCTGGACAGGGGAGAGAAAATATAATGAAAGGCTCATGGGTTATATTCATGACATCTTTTTTAATGGTTTAATTTTAATATCCATGTTTACCAAATTTTAGTTAGGGAATCAAGGGATATTTTCTGATTACTTTTCTAGCTTTAAAAAGAAAAGTTCAGGGATAGCTATCCAACGAACTTTGACTTACACATGTCTATATAGCAACAGCAAACCTGTGGAAAAAAATAAATTTTTCCCCAAAGGAGAGTGATTGCATAAATAACTTATTCAAATGTGTAGATAAATTGCTTTGACATGTTTTGCAGGAAGGAACAGAGGCACATCTGTACTGAAATAGCTCTGGGTACCATAAATCTATTCACAGGTAACTGGATTACCTCATGTGTCTGGTACCAAAATAGGGGATGAAAACATGATCCCCAAATGATGGAAGATTTGCATTATAGCCACATTTGGTAGCACTGTGCTGCACAAAAGAAACTCCCAGTTCCCGTTGGGAGAGAAGTGAAAGCAATAGGTAACAATAGGAGCCACCTTTCCAGCCATGCTATGGCCTTCCTGCTCTGTCCAGACCATCACACTGTGCAGGAGCAAAGGAGACCATTCCCATTTAGGTCAGAGTGTAAATCTCCTAAAAGCTGCCCTGCTTTGCAGCAAAATGGCTCATGTATCAAAGTTTTGTACAGCTGACAGCTCCCATCCACTGCCACAACAGCTGTGGGGACCTTCAGTGTGTTGGAGGTGTTATTCCCTATGGTGCAGGCTTGTGGAGCATCCGATGGATGCCCAGGGGCTGGAAACCCTCAGCTGCTGTCTGTGTGCATTCTCACTGCAGTCAGGACACTTCTGGCTACCATTTCTGTTACCGAAATCTCAGAATGAAGAACTTATCGACACCAATGTGATGTAGATAAGCAGACACTTCTTTATTAACGGCCGGGTGCGTGAGTGAGTCTTCCCACGATCAACGCACACCAAGTCTCAAAATCAGACACCATATATAGAAGTTATTCATACATATTCATTAAGTATTCATGCGTAATCATAATATTTCCCGTAAATCATTAACATATTCTCCTCCTATATCTGATTCTGCGCAGTAGAGCTTAGAAAGGTCTAGAAATGGGTCTGGGGTACGATTTGGGTAGGTGGTATATGAATCGGTGGTCACGATCTCCCCCTGCCGGAATTACCTTTTACTAAAGTTCACGATTTCTTGGCAGGTAACTACAAGCTGTTCCAGTCGACTCTCCCCGGTTTCCATTAATCTTATATTCTGACATTTCAATACACCTTCTACATACAGAAGACTGGTCAAATACAAAGAAACCTTTCAAACCCTAAATTTATTACCCAAGTTTTAACAATGGTTCTAGCCCATTCTTCTAGCCTTGGTACGAGATGTACAGAAGATCTCATAGCAGCTTTTACTGTGCAACTATAAGTTTCATTAAAATATATTTCTTATCCTTCTATATTTCTATTTTATAAAATAATTTTTATAAAATCCAATAATCAATCAAATAAAGTCAATCAATCTTAACTTATTAGCAAATCTATAACATTTCTAGTTACTGGTGTCTATCCCCACCTTGTTGCCTAAAGGCTACTCTGATATTTTCATCTATGTTTTTCTATTTCATCTGATCTACCTCCACAGACCAGGGAGATCTGGCATTGCTAGATGAGGAGCTGCTATATTCAATCAGACTCCAGGTCCATCTAGGCTCAGATTCCATCTTTAATTATGGCTGATATAACTTTTTTTCAGGAGAGGCAGTAAGAATCCTATACCTATGAGATCTGCATGTGAGATTAGAGATCCTGTTCCTGTTCTATAGCAGTCAGGCATGGAAAGCATGGTTTAACATTCTTTAAAAAAATGTTTGTTGTCAGTGGTTGTGGCCATCCTGGATAGTCTAATATCTATATACTACCAAATCTCATTTTAAACTGTATGTGTTTCCTGATTCTGCTTTTGCTCCCTGTCGCTGACAACTGAAGTGTGCAAATATTGGCCTTACTGCTTTCTTCATGTGCATTTTCCAGGACTGGTAGAAGTTGAAAAGGTGCTGGGTATTTCCGGACAGAGCCAGAGTCAGCAAGCTTATGTGCGTAAGAAATTGAGTTCCAGTTTTTAAAAACAATGAACGCTATTCACATCACCGTGGACTGTCAATGGTTTACCACACTGCTTGGTGCAAGAGAAGTGAAAGAGCAGTCCTTGTTTCCTTCTGCTACCAGCCCTGTACCTTCCCCCACAGAGAGCAGCCTGTTAACTACGGGTGCCAGCTCTTAGGTGAGGCAAACCATTGTGAAACCTTTGCTAGTGGTGTGGAAAAAACCCAGCCAGACACCTCATTGTTTGATCTTATTTGTATAAGCAGGAGTAGTGTTATCCCAAATCTGAGTTCTTCACCTGGTGTGCAAGAGCTGATCCACACACAATATTTGTTTATTGCATGTCTGCGCAGAGATGGGTGCTGGGTGGTAATCCACAAAGCTAGCACACCTCTTAACACATAGTAAAACATTTTATACATTTTGAACAATTGTTTACAACTACATTTAATCACACTTAATTCTCATTGGTTCTTACAAGTCTGGTCTCCACTTAAAGGTACAGTATTCTTTCTTTTCACCCTGCATGTTCTGTGAGGAGGGGCTTTATTAGTAGGGTGTTTTCTTTGCTCCAGGGTGGATCTTTTAGTATGCTAATTAGGATAGTTCACACATAGTTCAAGTAATTTTCTGTTTGGTCTTATTAACCATTTGGTTCTTCTTGAGCTTATGTTGTTATTTCTTAGCTTGACCTATTCTTTTTCCCAAGGCCATGTCTTGTTAACTATTTGTAAGGATTATTTAACATCCTCTGTTTTTCAAATTCTTTCTTGTCTTCTTTAAAGTAAATAATTATTGTATCAGGAGGGCTTGTGCTCCCTTGCTTTCAAGCTGCAAGAAGAGAGGGAAGAGGAGAATGAAGGTGGAGGGAAAGGAGGGAGCATAGGAAGCAATTACATGTGTTCAACTGAAGTGTAATATTTACTCATCTGCTTCATTGCTACAGTCCTGTTGTGCCGTTTCCTCACCCTTTTCATTAATTGAAGGTTAAACCCAGAACTATTCAAGCACCATTCTTGCTGTTTCAGTGACAAAACCACTGAGTTGCCTCACACATGACAAATGCCTGCCTTTTATTGCTGCTCATTTATTCCTTCCAGAGCTCCCTCTGCAGCAGATATCCTTTGGCACAGGGAGAGAGGGCCTTGTTGGTGCTGCATCTGCTTGGGTGCCTGGGAGCCATGTTGCACCTATTATTTAATAACTTGCAGTGGAAATTACCACTTATCCCACCGCAAGTGCATGGTACACCACACAGAAAAATAAATCACTGAATGACTGCTTGATGCAGGTGGCACTGTGAACCTTCCCAGCTTAGGTATTCCCTCCCCAGTGGAAAAAAAATCAGAAGGAAATGTGCCATCCTTTGCAGCCACGGTTTGGGCCACGGCCAGCCATTTTGTTGAGGTCTGTGTACTTAAAAGCACTCTGAGCCTCAGGTTCTGCTTGCAAAGTGAATAGACTCAGGCCACGACTGACCTACTAGCCTCAACGATGGTGTGAATTATGATTAAGGCGTCCCACAGCGGAGTCCTTTTTGTTTCTGTTCCTGCCCTCTTGTACAAAGCCAAAACATTTGCAGTTTGCAGCCAAGAAAAATAACTACAAATCTTGTATGATTCAGAGCTCAAGACAACTGTTGTGCAAGCTCTCCCACTGCTGCACCTTCATCCTCACCACACCACTCTCAGCTGCCCTGCAGCTCCCTCCTGAAGACAGAGTGGGCACACAGGGAAAATATTGTTATCACTTGAGTCACATGGTACATTTAGATAGCATAGTAAATGTTATAAGACTGGAAAGACATAGTATTTCAGGAGAGAGAGAGAGAGAGCGCGAGCGAGCGAGAGAGAGAGCAAGAGCAAGAGCAAGAGCAAGAGCAAGAGGTGGTTTCACAGGCTGCCAAGTGCTGAATCACGGCTGTGGATGTATCTGCTAAAGGCAACTGCAGAGCCCCCGCAGCCTGTGAGTGCCCCACACCACAAGTGCACACACCATACGTGCACACACACACGTGCACATTCACACAGACACACCTAGACACAACCACTCCATGCCTGCTTGCTGTGCCTTTCAGCTCACCAACAGTAGAGCTGGCAGCATGGGAAGAGAGTGAAAAGCCACAGATGGAATGGCTGTACTGCTGAAGAATTTTTATGGTATCCTCTCAAGGTAAATTAAACACATGTTTTTGCTTAAATATAAAAGAAAAATTTAATGAACAATGCACTGGATGATGCAATGCACTGATAGATGTTTTTCTTAGGGGAATTGGTGCCTGCATCCTTGTCCAAATGTCATTTCTCCCACAATCATGTAGCATGCAGTGTAGCATCTGCCACTCTTCAACCCCAAGGAGGTGGCATTTCAGCATTCTTTCACTGGCTTGCTTTGGTTTGACAGCTGCCATGGAAAGGTAAGCTGCTATGATGATGGTACAGTCACAGAGCTGCTCCTCCCCCGGGTACAAGAGGAGAAAGCAAACATGTGACAGATGCTGGTCACATCGCTTCATGTGTGACCAGAAGGTGCTCAGTGACATTGCTGATGGCTGAGGCAGAAAAGCCTGTGCAAACCAGAGTCCTGCTTGATGTATTCACAGGGCTGGATTAAATGGCTTCCTTTTTTCATTAGAGACTTTACTGTATTTAAAATAATCATCCCAGATAAGTGAAAAGTTGGTAAGCAAGCTCAGGCTCCACTCTGCTTTGCAGTATCTGAGCTGTGGATAATTACAAGATTACCTTGGGGAGTGGCTGCTTCTTTACTCAGATGGGTTTGAAAAGGCAAAGCTTTGTGACATGGTGTGATGACTTTTTCAGACACAAGCTTGTGATCAGCTCTGCCTTGTTATTACCCCCTGCAGCCTGGTCATATGAGAGTCTATGTGTTAGTGGGAGGAAGGGAAGACAGCAAGGGCACTGTCAAGTGTTACTGGTGACAATGAGGCTTGGAGATGTTAAGTTTCTGTTAGTTCAGGTTTCAAAGTATATTTTATAAAGATGGCTATAAGTAAAATAATAATTTATTCATGCTGAAAGAGTGCATGATAAGATAATTAAAATCTCTGAAGAGAGAGACTGAGATCATGATAAAAGAGAGGAAAATATCAGGAAAAATCTAAGAATGTCTCAATCAGCAGATGAAAGAGAATTTAATCAGTCATCATCAGCTGTTATTAACAACAAAACACCTGCCCCTTCTTCTGTCCTCCAGAATGTTCATTCCACTCCCAGACACTTTCTGCTGAGATCGGGTATTTTTCTAGTCCTGAGATTTCATTAGTTTTCCTCCCATCGTGGTGTCCTTTCTCGGCTGTGGCTGTGTAGAGCAGATACATGCTACTGCTCCCCTTGTGATGCTGTGCTGTGATTTTGCCTCTGGTGCTCACTGGTTCTTGCTGCTGTACAGGACTGGAAGGCAAAGCCCAGATTTCCAGTAGTGACTCATGTCTCCAGTACCACCAGTGGTTTCTAAGGCTGATTTATTTCCTTAGCTGGAACTATGTGAAACCCGGATGTTTTGACCTGGTGTCAAAAGACTTTACTAGCATCAAAAGCACAGAGCAGAGCTCACGGAGGGACCTCCCAGTTCTGCCTGGGCTGTAGCACCTTCCCACAGAGCGGGCACCCAGCAGGGCTTGGTGCCGGCAGCCCCCCTGGGGGGGCGGCGGGGGCTGGCGAGGAGTCTTGCCGGTAACCCAGCTCCACGGGAGGGCAGTCTTGTTCCACACAAATTGAGCAGCGGGATCATTTATCTTTCTTTTAAAAAGGCAGTTTAGCTATGACAGGTAATTTGGCAGATATTTTGCATACATCTGAAAATAGGAGCACCTGCTGCTGCTGGCCTACAGGGAGGCTGAGGGTGGGGGGAGGATTTTATTAGTTGCTAATTACAGGGCCTGTAACAAAACTCTTGCACTGAAGGGAGGCCCATCCTCCCAAAGCTGTACAAAGCCACTCTAAAATAATTTTCTCCCGGGCACCAGCATCTTTTCAACCATCTTGGGTGACTCCATCACCTTGTAACGATGAGGAGCATGACTGATCCAATTTGTCAGTCATACCATGTGATTGTGTGGCAGATATAAGCAGATCTGATGCACCAGGGATAGAGGAGGATTGTGAAAACTCAACCTAACGTCTCTTTCCTTTTTTTATGGACCCCAAAGGATCTGCTAAAGTTTAAAATAAAGATAAAGAGCCTGCCACTTCATTAAAATATGCATAGATAGAATATAAAAGGACTTATGAGAGGACTTAATTGTGAGCATATGAGGTTCTGTATTTAAACTAGTTGATTTCCAAGGATTCATCTTATGTAAGATTTTTAGACTAAGAAAACAACTGTTGACGTTTTGGAGAGGTCAAATAAAAGTAACATGAAACATATGCCAAATACAAATGAAAATTATGCATTGAAATGTCTTTTTCCATGCCCATTTTCCTGATCAAGTAATTGTTTTGGTTTGAAAAATCAATTAAAAGTAGAACTTAATGCAGACAGTGGTCTAGTCTACATGTGAATAAGCACTTTGGCAACTGCAATCACATATATTGACAGAAAATAGTACCAGTATCAGGTCAGACCCTGTACAGAATATGAATGCAATAACAGTTGGCAGAGCAAGGTAGGGTTTGCTCCTTTCTTCCTGTCTATAAATCTACACGATAGACAGATGGCCAAAGCTGTTTTATGTTTTTAATCTAACTAAACTTTCACGTTTCTTGCTTTGAGCCATAGCTTTAGTTCTGTCTTAGGATCCTAATAGTTTCATGAGTGGTTTGGAGGTACATTTGATTTGTCATAGCTCCTATCAGTTCCATCTTTGCAAATTCTTATATATATTTTTAATTATAAATATTTATTAAAAAACAAACCAAACCCAAGAGTTGGCTGAACAGAACACAGGGGAAAAGGTGCGCAGCAAGACTGTGGTGAGGATGTGACTGTACTTGACAAACTCCCCATGCTCACGTATGAAATCACAGGATGGATAGAGTCCCTGGGTACAGCAGGCTGTGCAAGAGGCAAGACCTCATGGTACCAAGCTGGGGTGTTATTTATGCTTAAAAATCAAATGGGATGACTTTCAATAGTATCCCTCATATTTTCATGCCCCATCTGTTCTTTATAAATTACATGCTGACCCAAAACGCTTTCTGTAAATGCCTATAGAAGAAATCTAAGAAAAATTCAGATTTCCATCAAAGCAAGCAAGTATTAAAAATCAAACGGAATGTGTTTTCTCATTTAAAACATTTTCCCATCCATTGGCAATTACAAAGTCCTGTTCCAGCAAAGCCTTTGGCACACATTTAGCTCTTGGTCCAGCACAGAAAACACATTGAATGCTGGGGGCAAAAGGGGTGCACTGGACATCTCTGACTGCGCTGGGTGTCTCTTGGGGTGCTGGAGCTGGTGCCCTGCAAACTCTGGGCATCAAGAACCTCCCTGGGGATTGGGATGGACCAAGGACAGGATGGGCAGGCACAATAAGGGCTGGCAGTACACTGCTGGCTCTGACAGTACATGGTTATTTTTCTCTGGTACTTCCCCCTCTCTGCTCTCCCTTTTTTAAAGTAAGCACTGACAATCTGGGCCTATAAATCTTTCAAATTGTGTAAGAGGAAAACACCTGCAATTTCAGGCTGTAACAATTTAAAACGGTAAATGCCACTCATTAGAAACCTTGTAACTCTTTAATAGTGTCCTGGTTTTGGTTGGGATGGAGCTAATTTTCTTTTAAATAGCTGGTACAATGCTGTGTTTTGGGTTTAGTATGAGAATAATGTTGATAGGACACTGATGGTTTTAATTGTTGCTAAGTAATGTTTATACTAATTCAAGGACTTTTCAGTTTCTCAGGCCCTGCCAGTGAGAGGGCTGGAGGAGGGGCATGAGAAACTGGGAGGGGACACAGCCAGGACAGGTGACCCAAACTAGCCAAAGAGGTATTCCATACCATATGATGTCATGCTGAGTATATAAACTGGGGGTGGGGGGTGGGGGTGGGGGTGGGTGTTGGTGTTGTCTGGGGCCTAGGGGATCGCTGCTCAGGGAGTGGCTAGGCATTGGTCAGTGGGTGGTGAGCAATTGTATTGTGCATCACTTGGGGTTTTTTCCGTTTGGATTTTATTCCTCTCTCCCTCTCTCTCCTTTTCATTACAATTGTTATTGATATTATTATTATTTTATTTAAATTTATTTCAATTATTAAATTGTTCTTATCTCAACCCATGAATTTTACCTTTTTCCTAATTCTCCTCCCCATCCCACCAGGGGGAGTGAGTGAGCGGCTGCCTGGTACTTGGTTGCCAGCTGGGGTTAAACCACAACAAATAGTTTGAAAGGTTAAAAGTAAGGGAGTTGATACTATTTACGTGGAAAGAGACATTTCTTTCTTTTTTTTTTTTTTTTCAAGTGGATTTAGAGTTTATGGAGTCTCGGGCCAAGAAAAGGCCTTGAGCCAGCCGCAGAGGAGATAAAGTGCAGCCCTGGCCACAGGAAATGCATCTCTGGTCTGTCCAAACAAAGGTCTCTCTTGGTGCACATGGGATGCTTGGAGGAATACATGAAAATAAACAAATTTTTGGTTTAATAATAGGCTTCTAAAAAGATGCTAACTATGTATATCCAGTCAGAGTCAGGATCACAAGCTTATTTAATACAGCATATCAAAAGAAGCAGTCTGAAGGCAGCAAAAAATTCCCCTTGCTCTTGAGGTCATCCACGTCTGAGTTGTAGTTTTGGCCAGAACTCATTTCCAAACTCATTTCTAAAGTTTGAAGCACCAAAACTTGGATTTCTTGTCCAGTTTCATCTTGGGAATAATCATAGAATCCTAAAATCATTTAGGTTGGAAAAGACCTTCGAGATCATCAAGTCCATGTTGCAACTATTCTTTACTCTCTGCTTCTCCCGTAGGTAAGGTAGAAACTAACCTGCACTTGTAGTAGACAACATGTGGCAAGAAAAGACAGAGATGAAGATTGTGTTGTAGCATGCAATAACATACTCTTTGGATAGCTATGCGCTGTGAGAATATAGTCAAAATTTTAAAAAGATTAAGAAAATGGGATGTAGATAATAGCTCCACAGACAGAGGGGGGCTATTAGATATCCACCACCAACATAGCAGTTGCTGATGTACGATATAATGTAATTCATCTTTCTCTCCTTGTGTTATATTATGGGAGGGGGAAATGACTTTTTACAGTCATGGACCTAGAATAAGCATTAGCTGAATTATTACTGATCTACACTATTAGGAAAGGAACTTAAAGTCCCATTTTACAGTATTTTCAGTATCTTCACCTAATATAAAGGAATTTTTCTTAGTTTATAAAAGAATTTTTCTTAGTTTTGTATCTCACCTAGCGTTGAGGAGCTGGTGTTACTGATCACACTACTGAGAGAGGACAGCAGAGGTGCAACACGCTTGCTCAGCTTTTTAATGATGATAATGTGAGTTTTCTCTGAAGTCTCCCAACCCATTAGGGTATCCAGAGCCCCTGCTTCATCCATTAGGAAGTCTTCAAACTCCATTTTCCTGTTAAACTTCAGCCATACCAATACACTGATTCCAAAAAAGAGCAAATCTCCATCAGGACCTGAGAGAGAGTCTGAAAGAATGTGATACTCAGGGAAGAGGTAGCTGTGATCGGTGCCTGGAGGAGGTCCCTCATCCCTCATCCAGTGCAAGAAAATCCTCTGAGTTACTTTGAACTTGGTTTCCACATAATGAGCATAGGTTTGATCCAACACCCATAAAAAGCCATAGGGATTTTATTTGATTTAATGGGATATGATCAAATCCTAGGACAACTGCACTGGGTTCATCTTGGTAATTTATGATAGAGTACATACACATCAGTTACTAATACAATCTACTGCTCTTTGAATATATTCTACTTGTTTTATTTTATTTGTATTTCATGTTTTCATAATGAAGAGAAAATGACAAATGTTTCTGGGGAAGCTAAATGTCAGAACTCTAAATATACCTACTGCTAATATTTAAAGAGTTGTTTTCACTCCACTTGGGAAACAGTGAACTAATGAAAAATATATCTTTATAATTATAGCATCTGAACAGGACTTGAGATTATGACATTGAGACAGTCACAAGGACTGGGTCAGCTGTACCATTTTATTAATTTTCTCTGCATTCTCTCTCAATCAGAATTATACATTTTATTATTATTTTTCTTCTTGATAAAATCTCTAGACTAATAACAAAATAGCTAGAGAATAGTGCCTGATGGAGTTTCATAACTATTTTATTTTTTCTTCTCAGGATAAAGAGTAAAAAGTGGCATTGGATTAATCCATTCTTGAGAACATCTTAAAATTATAACAAGGGCAAAATGGTACAAAATGTATTCATTCTCATGACGATTTCATGATTTTAACTAGGATAACAAATGGCAAAATGTATTGATTCTTATAATAAAAATGCAGTGAGGACAGAAGATGGCACAAGATTAATTAATTGTAGTGGCAAACATAACTGAGGCATGGTCTTATTTGAATAACATACTGCATTTCTGTAGAAAACAAGTATGATGATACAAAAACTGTTATAGAGGTATGAGAAAGAAACTAATCTTGTCATATTATTGTAGTTTAGTAGTTTCCTTTTTAGAAATAGGATGGATTAATAGATGTTAAAGAATGTTATGAATCTGTTCCAATATTTAGTAATACTACTACTTTACAATCTTGTTAAAGTTGAAACAAATAAAAGTCTGTGTGAAGAGGAAAGAAATTCCGTAATGATGGATGCCAGTAAAGAAAACACCAAACCTGGGGAAGAGGCAGTGGGATGGAAAAAAGGGCCAGGCTGACTTGTGGGTACTGCTAGCACCAGGAGCTACTCCAGCTCAATGGCAAAAATTCACTGTGGTTTGTGGCAGACTGAAATAGGATGTCCATAATCTTCTTTTACCTGGGGTAGGCTGCCAGGTGACCTTACACCCCACCAAAAGGTAGGATTGTCCCAGGGGAAATAGTCAGTTTGTCCATGGGTTCAGCACCTATTTTCCTATCAGTCCAGTAAGAATCCATGGAAGAAACAGCTGTGTTCACCAACATCTTCCTTCTACTTTCACAGCATCTCCACTCAGAGCAGCTCCAGGCAACATTCTTCAAGCTGTTTCACAGCAAACACTCACCTCTGTTTTAGCACAGTGTAGCACAAGGCACAGCTCTCATACAGTGCAGCACTGTGTCAGATAGGTCTGCAGTGGTTACGATGATTCTACTGTATGTGCCAAGGAATCCTTGCCTGATTTCAGAGGTGGGCTTATCAGAGATGCTGAGGGGGCTGGCGGGACCCTACGTGTTCACATGCTCCTGACCATGAGACATGGGAATGGCTGTGGCTGGGTGGCTTCATGCCCCGCTGCGCAGCAACAGCCCCCGGCCAGGAAAGTAATGCATGGCTCTTCATTTCTGTTGTCAATCATATTTTACTGTGGGAGCAAGGGAAACACCACCGTGGTGAGGAAAGGGGCAATATGGAGACTAAATCAACTGTTGTTTGCCTGGTAGGGTTGGGAGGGAGATCCTAGAATCATAATGAGTACAGGAAAGAATCCTAAAAGAGGCTATTTCCATCACAATTTATGAATCCAGCACAGACTTAACCCCCCCACTGGGTGTGCACAGCTATTATTCCCATAAAGGGAAAGGAGTAAAAATTTTTGTTGGTGTCTCAGTTTAAGAGTTTGGAAGATAAGAAGCACTTCTTACCCTGAACAGAGCAAGCGGAGTTTGTATGTGTATGTGTATCTATGCAGTTTATAATTGCAATCGGACTGTGATAACCATCTTATGGCAAAGGTAATGGTGTTCTTATCACTAAGTGAAAAGCCCTTAGGGCTGACTGTAAAAAACAAGTTATTCCTGTTCTTAATGCTGTTTTGAAGTAAATCCTTAATGTTCAGCCATTTAAAATGGAGCAGATAGCTTAGATTTTAAAGATGGATAAATCATAAAAGAGAGCTGGAAACTGGTTTACAGTTTCCCCTGCAGGGCTCCCATGCTGCTAGTGTCTCAAAAATCACTTTTCAGAGAGCTGTCCATGTCTAGCATTCAGCTGTGCTGCAGGAATGCCAATTGTAATTAAATATGTTAAAAATACATTTCACAGCTTATTCAGGGTGACAAATACTTCCTGTTCTGTGAACCTGTGAAAATCAAGGAAGCTCTCCTCCCAGATTTTTTTTTTTCAAAGTACTGGTTTCATTTTAATGAGTTAGAAGAAGAATACTTGATTTTCTTCAACCCTTTCCCATGCATTACCACCAAAAAGGGGGACCTTGCTGTCCCAGTTCTATAGTGGGGGATACTAAGTCACTCTGCAGCCTGATGACAGAGCCTGCTCCTGCTCTCAGCTTGGCATCCAAGTGAGCCACTTGGTCCACAAGAACAACTTTTATCAATTATCTATCATTCTCTCTATTGACAGGTAAAGGACACCTCTGTTGTGAAAATGATGCTAGGCGAGGAAGGGCCAAATAATGGGAATAAAATAGTAAAGTAATGGTAAAAAGGGAGGAAACTCACCCAGCACAGGCCAGGCTGTGAATAATGGCTAAATTCCTTTCTCTGTAATTAGTCAGCTGAAGTACAAATGGCCATACCACACGCATGCTTAGCAGCAGGGTGGGAACACATGCAGTGAAGGAAACCCTCACTCTGCCTTCATCCACAAACAAGAAACATGTAGATCCTGTGTAGTGTGTTTTGAGATGCGTTATGGGCTGCATCAGACAGCCAGCAAGGTGCTCCCTGAGAGGTTAACCTGATCTGCTCTACCAGGATGACCGGGCTACTCAGATAGACCATCTGAACAGTCCTCATTGCTTTACATGTGGATTGATTTCATGACTCTCAAAATAACTTTCCTAGGACAGTGCTTATTATCTACCTCTGAAACACAGTTTTATGGCAGTGATGTGTACACAGCTGGAAGATTGGCATATCATTCCTGCTAGATCTCTTGGACTCATGCATTGTATGCCCGTGACCACAAAGGCTGCTCTGTTTCTGCTCCATTATACACATAGAAGTTCCTGTGACAGTAGGGTTAATTCCTCAGTCTTCATGCTTCAGAAAGAGATCTTTGCTTCTTTAAGCTGAAGGAGTTTTTTAAGAAGTTAGAAGCAGTATGTCTATGACATATGCCCAATTTCCATGTCATCAGTCAAGAGATGAGCAGATCTGTCCATTTTTTAATAATGTTATTTGTTTTTGAATTATGATTTTGGCCTCATTATCTCTTTATTCACCACCCTCCATTAAATTTTCCCAGTCAATGAAGTTCTTGTATTCTCTGTACTGTGAGTTAATGAAATTAATTCAATGATGTGGCTGTCTGTGACAACATCAGGCTGTCCATGATGGCTGGTATTGGCCTCTCCCATCCAGTGTTCTGAGGGAAAAAATTCAGCCTGTTGTATTACAGCCCATTAAGAAATTGAATTTTGGAATCACCCAGGGCAAAACCTATAATTTGGTTGGGGTTTTTTGTTTGGTTTTTTTGTGGGTTGTTTGTTTTTTGGTTTTTTTTTGTCAGAGAATGTCAGAATTGACATAAAGGCTGTCAGGTGTGAACATGGGTCAAAATTTCAGAAATGAGGTCTCATATCTGCTGACTTGAGTTGTTCTTCCTCACCATTGCCCTCAGAAGCAATAGGGAACATTAACTGGTGCCATGCAGCATCACATTTTAGGAGGCTCTTAAAAGCTGACAGAAAGTTGCAAGTGATGTATAAAGATGAATACTGATACAATCTGCTCACACAGTGGTTCTAGGTTCCCTTGCTGATGCTCACAGTGACCACAGATTAAGCCATGAAGCAAGGTCACAGTCCCTCCACACCTGGGGGAGGGGGGGGCAGATCTGTGCTTGTCAGCATGTTTACAAAGTTCTCATTTTTCTGAGATGGTTTGGCTCATCACAATTTGTTTATAATCACCTGTGATACTTCATTTACAGTACCAGTGTAGATATGAGAGAATTAATTTTCTCTCCATTATGGTTGTTAGTGTTATTAATATCTTGCTTTTAATTGCTAGATCAAATTACTTAGTGTATTATTTCATGTGTCATTCCACAACAGAGAAGTTCAGAAATGTACTTGTATGCCTGGCTCCTCCAAAAAAAGGGTAACTCAAAGATAATTTGCTAAACAAAATTTTCTTGTGTATTTTTAAGAGGCAGAGGGCCAAATAAATACAGTGTATAAGTGAATGCAAATCTAGTAAAATGAAAATTATTGTACCAATTTACCTCCAGAATGACTGGCCATCTCAGCTCAGATAAATCAAGTGACACTGTCTTTCTTTAATTAACACTGGTATTAACATTAAAAGGGAAAATGCTGAAACATAATTAAGAGTTGGCATTTAACTATCTTGCATGACAGAGAAGAAAGGACAGAATCTGCTGTCCCCTCTCGGTATCTCTGCTTCATACCAGTCCAGGCTGTCCCCCCCCAGCCAGCAGGACCAGGCAAGCACAAAGGTGAACTTCAAGCTGCCCCTGAGCAAAGTTACATTGTACAGAAGTCCTTGCTGGTGCTGCCATCTCCCATCCAGACTGAAAAGATCTGTCCTGCCACTTAAACCTCAGTATCAGCCAGCTTTGCTCCTGGCTTCACAGCTGCTGTGACACATGGGAGAGGGAAGTCATGGGGTGAGACAGGAAGGTGAGTGTACAAAGGGAAAAGGAGTGTGGCACAGGCAGAGAGGAGCTGGGTGCTGGTTTTGCCATAGGAGACCTCTTGATATCTCTGTGCATTGTACAAGGCTGGAGACAGGACTCCAGGGATTCAAATGCAAGCAGAAAGCAAGAAACGGCCAGACAGCTGCCCTGGCATGCAGGAACAGCTGGGAGGGTGGGCAGAGACAGGAAGAAAGGGGTACACAAAGTCCAGGTCAGTTTTCAGGCTGCAACCTGGGATGCAGGACCCAAACAGCAGAAAGAAAGGCTGCTTTTAGCTAGTGTAGCCATGAGCTTGAATTTGAATGCTGCTCAAAAATTGATGTTTGTCCACATAGTCTTTTGCAGCAGTAGCTCTGCTGGTTATAGGAGCCAGCACAAAAAGGCAGGGTCCTCTCCTTGCTGCCAGATCCCTGCACCCCTGCTCCAGAGAGCTGTGGCTTCTGTAGCTGTGTCAGTCCCTGCTCTGGGCCCATCTCTTCCAGACCCGTGTCCCTGCACAAGTGTGCCTGCAGTGGGGGAGTGGGGTTCACAAGCCATATCCTGGTGTGGAGATGACTCAGGGAGCAAAAGTCAGGGTGTGAACAGGTCTGCCCTTCTTTACACCTCCACACACCCGCCACAGTCCTGACCTGGCCTCCCCACGCCAGCCAGCCCCATCAGCCTGGGACCACAGTAGGGCCTGGGAGAAGGCATGGGTCTTCCTCTCCACCAGTCATGCCCCTTCCTCCCTGCTGCATCAAGATGAGGTGAGTGGGGAGTATGGCATGTACAGATCCTCTGTGCCCCAGGCAGATGCTCACTGGGGTGATTAATCCAGGCAGCTCACAGCATGCTGCCACCAAGACCCTAAAGCATGTGTGACTGAAATCTGGTGGGACATGCCAGCACAGCTTCTGCAATGGCAACCTCTGCCCTTGGCTGCTGTGGGCTGTAGGTTCCTGCCATGTGGAGTTTTGTCCTGACCGTGCTCTTACATTGCTGAGATGAAGCAGACACACTGCCCTAAGAGAGTCTGGTCCTTCATGACCACTCCTTAAATAAATGCCTTACATCTAAGTAGTTAATTAATTTTAGAATAACCTATTAAAGAATATATAATATAATCCTATCACAGCTAAATGTCATCTCCTGTAAAAACAAGGGTATTTCAGCAAATAACCCCCCTGTAAAAATAGCACTTGGGAAAAGTATATTTTTAAACTTTCACTGATGTTTATTTTTGAAGCCCTGAAATTTAGTTCATGTGTTGAATAAATACCCTTCAGATATCTTGTCTAGTTATTATTCACATCACAAAGGGTAATATGTTCTCTTCTGTTCTTTTGCAACATCAAAAATAACTATGGCCATCCCTTCAGATGTTGATGGCTGAGTGTTTCCCTGTAGGACAATGGGAGTGTGAAAACAGAAGAGGGGAAATTCATGTCACATCACAGCTCCTGAGAAGCGTGTATCGCACTGTCTGTCTCAGTGTTGTGACACAATGAGTTCAAAGCAAAACGGGTTCATAACAATAGGACATTTTTGATGAATTGTTGCCATAATGTGTTACCATAAGGTTTGCCAGGATTGTTGTCCTGTCAGCGGAAGTCATCTTATAAAAAACACCCCAATTCTAGTGAGTGTAGGAATTCTATGTCTGCAAGCAATTATATGGTAGCTGTATGACTACATAAAGATGCTGTTGCTGATGTAGAGCATTTGGATAGCAGTAAAGTGGTCCCTTTAATCCCTCTGCTTCCTAGGTAAATAATACAAAAAAATAGTATGCATAAGCAATGTTAAGAATGTCTATGGCAGGGGTCCTCAAACTTTTTAACCAGGGGGCCGGTGCACGGATGAAGTCGCAGGAAGTCATCTGCGGCTGCTTGGTTTCCCCCCCCCAACCCCCGGCGGGGGGGGGGGGGGGGGGGGCAGGGGGGTCTGTAAATACCGGGGGCCGGATTGAGGACCCTGGGGGGCTGTATCCAGCCCGCGGGCCATAGTTTGAGGACCCCTGGTCTATGGCATCAGGAAGAAATGTAGCTTCACAGCAAGGAAATTTGCAAGAAAGGATAAGAAAGGTACTGTGAAAAGGAGGAAATGGGAAGGAGCTGTGCAGACCAGCTATCCACATCTTCAATGAGCCTTATGAGGTCAATTTTGGCAGTTGTTCATATCCCCCATGGCCCAAGTTGATGCCTCATGGCCACCTCTACAGAGCACGCTCCTAGGCAAAAATGGAAGCTGAATTGCATTGCTGGGACACTATATACTTCCTCTTTAGAAGCAGGAGGTGACGTACGGAATTAAACTCTATAACTCGAAAGTTATAAAGTAGGTATGTTTATTGCGCGCAGATGCACGGGGGATCGCTCCTCCACAAGCGTGCATGCCCGAAGTGATGAACCATCTCACATTTATACAATAAAACAAATGAATATTCAATTAACGCCTATACATATTCATTACCTAAACCCGCTTACTCTCGCTTTGTATGTTAATTAGCTTATCAGTCCTTTGCCTGGAATGTGGTGGTCTTGCAGGTTTGTAGGTGATTCATGTTCTTGTGACCATCCGTGACCATCCGATCTTCTCCAGCAAGGAGACTTAGCACTCCCTCCCTCTAGATAGCATTGGAATATCTCTCATCCTTTTCTCATTCTCTTTTAAATAGCCCTTTGTTAGAGGAAGAAGGGCAGGCATCTCCCCGTCTCCCCTTTGTTAGAGGAAGAGGGGCAGGCGTCTCCTCAAAACTGTAGTTGTCTCCTCAAAGCTGTGTGCCTATGTGACCAGACACCGCACCCATGACTAGTCACCATACCCACATTCCTGAGTAGACATATACAATCACAGTCGGTGTCCATTGTCCCCATTTCACACCATTTCTCCATATCAATCCCCCCTTTTCTATCAAACTAAGTAAATTCTTTTACTTAAGCAGTCTTCCCGAATGATATAAAGCATCATACATAAGTGTTACCCTTTTAAACATTCTCCAAACCCACAAATATAACATAATGGTTAGTATTAAGGAAATTCCTAAACTGATCAATAAGATCACAATGGGGTGTACCATAGTGTTAAGAATTCCTGTTGCAGAAGGTGACCAGCCAAAGAGAGTATCCCACCACTTATGGTTTCCATCCTGTTCTACCTTTTTTAAAACTTTCTTGATCCCCTCTACATCATGATGGATCATAAGAAGAGTTTTGTGTCCCTTTTCTTTGGTTTCTTCCAGTATACGTTGTAAATCTGCATGTTTTAATAGTTCTTTTATACTACTTATATTTAGTCCTATGGGGGTAGGAATTATCATCTGTGATAGGGTAAAGTTAGTTGTAAAATTACAGATACAGTAATTTGAATATTGTGCGGTCTCCTTTACCTCCCCATCTATGGCTATTGTGTTACACTTAGTTCTCAAACACGCACATCCCTTCCCTGCATATATAATTACTGTTTTCAAGTTTGCATTTGGTCGGGCCTCGAAATGACATATTTTCTGATCTGTATCTAAACAAGTATCCTGAGCCATGATAGTATTGCTTTCACAGAGGAAGCCCTGCTGTTCTCGCATAATACAAGATTCTAAATCTACTGTTTGCCACTTGTCACCTATCTTTCTGGCCCATGTTCTATGTTCAAAAGGATATAGGAGCACCCCATTATGGTTAATTCCAAGGGCTACAATGGGGTGTATGGTAATTATTACTGCATTATGTATGGTTAATACAAAAGCTGTGATGGTGTGTGTGTTGGGGTCATAGGTAAAGTTCACCATATTCCACCATGACTGGAGTTTTCTTTCTACCTCCGTAGCATTGTCCCAAACCATCTTTCTAATTTCCGTAGGAAATATGCCTTCCTCTCCTTCTCTTATTATGGATGCAGCTATTGATTGCATCCACATTTGGGCTTGGATACAACTTAGAGCCAGGGCGACGTCGTCCTGTAAACCACCTAATGCCTTAGTGATGAGTTGATGATCTTCCATGTTTATTTGTTCCCACCTGGGTAGTACCTTTGATATCAACCATTGGTGTGCCCCTAATGCCAATAATGAAGATTTTAGTGGTTGTCGTAGTTTTGATAGATCGGCCGTGGTGGCGGCTACTTTATTCATTATCACCTCTGAGTCTATGGAATTTAATACTCTGAGTCCTGTTCCCAACATTCCAGTTACATCTCTCACTATTCTGTTTCGATAAATATTTCCCCTTATTCTTAACCAAGTTGTCTATCCCTCATAAGAGGTTCGTAAGAAGGGGGAACAGGATGGCTTAGCATCAGAAACATTGACTTGTATTTGTAACTCTATTCTTCTAAGAGACCATTCTGGGTTAAACAACATTTGTTGCTGACCTGTATTTCTGATTACATATGGTCCAATTGTATAAATGTTTGGATTTGGTTTAGTTAATTTATTTTGATCTTATAAGTCAGAGCTGTTCTTGGGGATTCCTTTCCTAGGCATATTATAAAGATGGGCTCAGTTAAGGTAAAATTGTGCCAACATTCCCGTGAATTAAAGCACATGGTTGTATTTAGAAGGGTAAATTCCTTATCTACCTTTCTGACATTAATCAGGGTGTCTCCCGAAATCTTAGTGTTATCCTTTTCATTATATGTTTGACACCCTACTTTTATCCTATCTCCTAATTTTCCCCATAATCGGTCAACTTTGTGTACATCCTCCCGATCCCATTGATTCCTTTGGTACACGTCATTTTCAGAAAAAACCACCATAGCTAGTTTTGTCTTTGAGTCCACCTTTCCCATTATTCCAGTGTGTTTTTTCTGGGCATGATTCCAAGGCCAGTTATCAGGCTCTTGGTTGTAGGCAAGAGAGAGGGTACAAAAAAACACAAATGGTTTAAACCCACTATTGATCATTTTAAGAATCTAAACGTTCCTCATATATACATATAAAATCTGTTTTGATCAAAAATATCTTTGTTTGAGTTGGGGCTTACTGATAACAAGTTGGGCAAGACTGGCCACTGGCTCAGTCCCAGACTCTTTTGTTCTATATTGTTTGTTGTGGTGCCCTTCCCATATGGTGGATCTACAACCGCTCAGGTTCACTTACTTGCCACCCACATTGTTCCCATTTGTCCGAGTAAATTTGAGTTTCAGTTCTTTTTTATCTGGGGTTACTTTCCACGAAGTTGCAGGGGCTTTCTTGATCCGGGTATGGTGAATCCAAGAATTCTGTCCCTCAACCTTGATTGCAGTGTAGGTGGTGAGTAGGACTTGAAAAGGTCCGGTCCACTGTGGTTCCAGGGTTTTATCTGCAAAACACTTAACGTATACATAGTCCCCTGGTCGTATATCGTGAACAGGTCCATCCAGACCCCTACTGCGTGTTCCCATCACATGCTTCTCAATTCTTATTAATTGTTTGTTTAGTGCCACCATATAGGAAGTCATTGTTTCTTCACCAATCTGTGAAGACATCCCCTTTTGTACCCCATAGTGTTACCGAAATCTCGGAATGAAGAACTTATCGACACCAATGTGATGTAGATAAGCAGACACTTCTTTATTGACGGCTGGGTGCGTGAGCGAGTCCTCTCATGATCAACGCACGCCAGGTCCCAAAATCAGATTCCATATATAGAACTTATTCATACATATTCATTAAGTATTCATGCATAACCATGATATTTCCCGTAAATCATTAACATATTCTCCTCCTATATCCGATTCTGCGCAGTAGAGCTTAGAAAGGTCTAGAAATGGGTCTGGGGTACGATTTGGGTAGGTGGTATATGAGTCGGTGGTCGCGATCTCCCCCTGCCGGAATTACCTTTTACTAAAGTTCACGGTTTCTTGGCAGGCACCTGCAAGCTGTTCCAGTCGACTCTCCCCAGTTCCCATTAATCTCATATTCTGACATTTCAATACACCTCTGCGTACAGAAGACTGGTTAAATACAGTGGAACCTTCCAACCCTAGAGTTATTACAATAGTTCCAGGCCCTTCTTCTAGCCTTGGTACAAGACGTACAAAAGATTCCATAACAACTCTTACTGCGTAGCTGCAAGTTTCCTATAAAATTTTTTCCTTATCCTTCTATATTTTAATTCTATTAAATGATTTTATAAAATAAATTAATTAATCAAATAAAATCAATCAATTTTAACTTATTAACTAATCGGTAACATTTCCCCCCTTTGAAAGTGTTGAAAATCATTATTTCAATACTTTCACATTATTCATATATCTTTTGTTTCAACATATTTGGGTAATGGATCATGTCTTGGTGAAATAGTTGGTACTTCTCTCATAATCATACGACTCACTGCAATTCCATTGGTAAATTGTTTCTTCAGACATGCATATATCAGCATGCTCATCAAAAAGACAACTAGTAACAGAAACAAAGTCTTAATTATAGATTGTATCCAAGAGCTCAAATTCCATCCCAGTTTGTTAAAAATTTTCCCAAGCCAATCTTCTGACATATCCTTTTGAATTGTTTCAGTTTCTTTTTCAATTTTTCCCAATAGATCTAGATCATGTTCCACATCCTGAGTGACATTTGGAATGTGGATACAACAGTGGTCCAGTTTATCCTTAAGATATCCACACACTCCATGTTCTTTAAGTAGGAGCATATCTAGTGCCATTCTATTTTGTAAAGTCATTCTGGAAGTTGCCTGTAGTTGTATATTCAATTCCTTAAACCCCTTCTTGGTAACGTTTGCCAATTTTTCCACTTGACCAGTTAACTGATAGAGCCATGCTCTGTTTCTATATGAAGCTATAGGATTTAAAAGTGATTCCAGTGCCCAGCCAATTTTCACTCCTGTAAATGGTTCATTCCAAATATCATCATTTATCCCTGATCTCTTTATTTGTTTTAATTCTAGATTCTCTAGAGATCCTTTAAATGGTGATTTCTTCCAAATCGGACACAATGTTGGCATGCCTAATGTGATTTGTTTCACCTTACCATCTAATGGTAGGTGTGTTGTCCAGGTTCCATCACTTAATGCCCAAACTAAATGTCCTGGACTTCAAATAGTAGTTTTACTACAACTAAACAAAGTTCCTTTCCTAACTGTAAAAGTGCTGGTTAAATTGAGAGTGTTCTTAAGACCTCGACAAAAACAACCATATTTCAAAGCAGCAGCCAACGGAGGAATTCTTTGAATTACTAAGTCTGCATTATTACAATCATACACTTTTTCACATTTCCACCATGGCACTATTTTATTTTCCTTCTCTCCCGATGTAGTTGACCTATCATCTACCCAGGGTAATACTGAAAAAACCTTTCCATCCCAGGTAAAACACCAAGAAGTTCTTGCTATATACTGAAAATGGGAAAATATGGACATAGACCATATAGAATCCCACTGGTCTACTAACTGGGTGCTCTGGCCAGTTTCATTACACTTCCATTCCATAACACTTTTGTTCACGTTGATTTTAAATTGTTCATCATAAGAACACCATCCCACAGTCTTAAATCTTCCTATTTTGGTAAAAACATAATTTAACAATTTTTCACAATCCGCCAGACTACCTGGAGTTTTCCACTGTTTTCTAGTGACTTTTACTTGCTCATACCATTGAGTCACTGGCCTCTGTTCACAATAATTGGTTTCATTTTTATGTTCCAGGTTAGTCAAATTCATAGTTAAAATTCCCCATGGAATAGATTCACCTACTGCCCTCGGTATTGGCAAACAAGCAGTGATCTGTGTGATGTTTTGTAAATTGGCAAATTCTTTAATCAATCCTACCATCAAATTTTCCTCAGCCATTTGTTTGGGAATGTCAATCACTTATTCTGTTTCTATTTGTCTTTTGTTCCTGTCCACCAAGTCAGCCCATGATCCCACCAACACTACCGACCAAAAGAAAATCCAAAAACCAATCATAACCTGATATACAAAATTAAACATGTTTCAAAGTCAGTTTTTAAGTCTCTGAGTTACGTTTCACAATCTTCCACGGAATAGATGCTTTCTTCATGGTGCTTTCTTCACTCGAGTATAATGTATCCAAGCATCCGATTCTGCAATTTTGATAGCTGTAAAAGTGGTTAGCAGTATCTGGAAGGGTCCTCTCCAGTGCTCCTGCAAAGGTTCGGAGGTCCAAGTCTTCACATAAACATAGTCTCCCGGCTGGAAATCATGCACTGAATTTTCCAGGGGTAAAGGTCTATTTCAAATTACTACACTCCAAATCACAGCCAAAGTTTTCCTTAGAAAAAGCAAAAAGTTATACACATCTTGTTTTCCTTTTACATGTATGTTTAGATTTGGTTCTGGAGACTCATATGGTTTTCCATATAATAATTCATAAGGACTGACTGAGGTTCCACTCTTTGGTTGTACTCTGATTCGTAATAACGCCAATGGAAGTGCCTGAGGCCACTTTAAACTGGTTTCTTGACAAATTTTACTTATTTGTCGTTTTAACGTTTGATTCATCCTTTCCACTTTCCCACTAGATTGTGGCCTCCAAGATGAATGTAAATCCCAATTAATACCCAATGCTTTGCTAACACTTTGGACTACTTCAGCCACAAAGTGTGGACCTCTGTCAGAGGAAATTCCAATAGGAACTCCAAATCTCGGAATTATTTCCTGTAATAACCACTTCACCACCTCTTTTGCTTGTGTAGTGCGACAGGGAAGGGCTTCTGGCCATCCTGTAAAAGTATCAACCCCTACCAAGATGTACCGGTACCCATTTTGTCTAGGTAACTCTGAAAAATCTACTTGCCAATAATCTCCAGGTTCTATACCAGATTTCAGTCTACCCATTTGAACCTTTTTTTTAATCACTGGATTATTTTTCAAACATACTTCACACTTTGCAGTTACCATTTTAGCTATTCCTAACATATTAACTGATATTACTTGCTTTCGTAAAAATGTTACTAAGGCTTCTGCCCCCCAATGACATTCTTGATGTCTCATTTGAATTATTTCTCTCATCAAAAGAGGTGGAATTACTACTTGCCTGTTAGGAGTTATCCACCATCCAGCTAAGTTTTTCTTAGCATTTAATAACTGACCCAATTTGTCATCTTCCTCTGAATATCTCGTTTTTTCCCTAGGAAGGGTTACTGTTTTAGAAGGAATTATTGCCATTTGCAATGCTTGTTTCTTTGCTACCTTTTTTTTTTTTTATGTTCTATCAGCTAAATTATTCCCAGCTATTATTTTTGTATTCCCAATCTGGTGTGCCTTACAGTGCATGATTGCTACTTGATCTGGCTTTTGAACTGCTTGCAATAATTGTAAAATTTCTGTTTGATGCTTAATGTTTAATCCTTGAGAGGACAATAACCCCCTCTCTTTCCACAAAGCTCCATGGACATGCACTACCCCAAAGGCATATTTTGAATCAGTCCAGATATTTACTCTCTTGTCTTTGCTTAATTCTAAGGCTCGAATTAAAGCGATGAGTTCTGCCTTTTGGGCTGATGTGGTACTCGCCAATGCTCCTGCTTCTATAACTGTAGTCTCTGTTGTTACCGCATATCCGGCGTATGGGACTCCTTGTTCCATAAAGCTGCTTCCATCAGTATACAATTCCCAGTCTGGTCACTCCAATGGCACATCCTTCAGATCTTCACGACTGGAATAAACATACTCGATGGTAGTCAAGCAATCATGTTCCAGTCGTCCTTCTTCCTGTATGGAACTTAAAAACACTGCAGGATTTACCAGGTTAGTTGTCTTTAGAATCACATCATCTTGTTCAGTCAATACCACCTGGTATTTCATCATTCGGCTGGGAGACAGCCAATGTCCCCCCTTCTGTTCTAGGACAGTTATCACCATGTGTGGAACATAGACTGTTATTGTTCTTCCCAAAGTCAATTTCCGAGCTTCTTGTATGAGCATCACTGTTGCGGCCAGTGCTCGAAGGCAGTTTGGCCACCCTTTACTCACTGTGTCCAGTTGTTTAGAGAAGTATCCGACTGGTCGTTTCCAGCTTCCTATCCTCTGGGTTAACACGCCCAGTGCAAGGTGTTGTCTTTCATGTACAAACAGCTGGAAATCTTTGGTTAGATCCGGCAGTCCCAAAGCAGGTGCAGACATTAAGGCACGTTTCAACTCTATAAAAGCCTTTTGTTGTTGTGGGCCCCATACAAAGGGAGAGTTCTTTTGGGCCTCGTACAGCGGTTTAGCTATTAGCCCATAGTTCATGATCCAAAGGCGACACCACCCAGTCATTCCCAAAAATGCTCTGAGTTCATGAATATTTCTCGGCTCAGGTATACTACAAATAGCTTCTTTACGATTTTTTCCTAATTGTCGTTGTCCTTTTGAAATCTCAAAGCCCAGATATATCACAGTCTGGCAGGCTATCTGGGCTTTCTTTCTGGACACTTTATATCCATTTAGTCCCAGGAAATTCAAGAGGTCAATAGTCACCTGTATACAGGTCTTTCTTCTGTAGCTATCAGTATGTCATCCACATATTGTAGGAGTAAATGTCCAGGCCTTGATTTATCCTGTTTCCAGACTTCAAGTTCCTTTGCTAATTGATTTCCAAAAATAGTTGGACTGTTTTTAAATCCTTGGGGTAATCTAGTCCATGTCAGCTGCATCTTTCGCCCGGTTTGAGGATTTTCCCATTCAAAAGCAAACAGTTTTCTGCTTCCCTTTTCCAAAGGTATACAAAAGAAAGCATCTTTTAAATCAAGCACTGTAAACCACTGATAATTCTCCCTCAATGCTGTTAACAGTGTATAAGGGTTTGCTACCACAGGATAAATATCCTTAACTATTTGATTTACTGCTCTCAAGTCTTGTACCAGTCTATATTCACCCGAAGGTTTTCTGACTGGTAAAATAGGAGTATTATACTCAGATTCACATTCTTCCAAAATTTTATACTCCAAAAATTTATCAATCAATTTCTTCAATTCCTGTCTCACTTCCGGTTTGATTGGATATTGTTTAATTCTCACTGTTCCTGCGCCTTCCTTCAAATCTATTTTAACCGGTTCTGCTAGTTTCGATTTGCCAGGAATATCTGTTTCCCATACAGTAGGGATCACTGCCAAATCCACCTCCGGTGGAATTTCTTGTTCCTTTACCTTTTCTTGTATCATCAAAACTTCTCCCGTTTTTGACTCGGGTATCTTCAAAAAGAATTCTCCTTCATCAAAAACAATTTGTGCATTTAATTTGGATAACAAATCTCTTCCTAAGAAGGGTATCGGACATTCTGGTACATATAAAAATTCATGTGTAATTATCTTATTTCCAAATTTAAAATCCAGGGGTTGCAGGAATGGCCTGTTTTTGTTCCAGTTTTTCCTTTACAGGTATTTAATAAAAAAATGTTGCTCCTATATCCACTCCCAAATTCACAATTTAAACAACATTTTTTTCCACTTTCTTATTATCAGAAGTTATAGCTATTACCAAATTATCTCTAATAGTTAGCTTACATTCATCCTGCCAATCCTTTCTTTGTCTTAAGTAAAAAAACAAATCCACATCTGGCATTTTATTCCATTTCCCTTCTCTTTTACAATACAACATTAACTGCAAAATAGTGTTATAATTCAGTGTCCCGTTCATGGGCCACTTTTCCTGATCTTCTAATATATATAGTGGCCACCAATTATTACAATATTCAATCATCTGGCTCTTTGGCAAATCCTCATATAAATCCCCCCAATGCGCCAATAAACATCCCAATAGAGAATTTTTCGGGATTTTATCATTTAACACAAGATTACCCACGCTTTTACTTTTAAACAACGGAGTTAACTTAGTTGCCATGGTGTAATTACCCACAGTACAATACACAATTATCCAACTCTGTCACTCCAATCCGCGGATCCACACTCCACACTCGCTTTCGTTTTCAATTATATGTCTCACTCTTACAGCCACACTCACACTTTCCCACAGTTACTTTAAACAAACATATAACACAATATTATACCTCTTAATTTTCTTCTTAATACACAAACTCACAAAACAACAAAGAACACCAAAAACTTCTAACTTCTTGTTAGAGGCACTACCTTAGAGAACACTATAGCATATAGTTTCTCTTGTCTACACTTTTGTCCAACCCTGCAATAGCTTTCGCTTATGTCTTACGGGCAGACTCCTAGTCCTACCCTGCGCAGCTCTTTCACCGCGTCTGACAGGTAGACTTACTCAGTGGGACTCCAACCCACTGGTGGGACTCCATCCCACTCTTTCCCATACAATTATTATAGTGGGACTCCCCCCCACTTTCTCCAGTGCACTTACTTACTTACTTTAGTGGGACTCCCACCCACTTACTACAATTAAAAAAAGATGTGTCTTACCAAATATCCAGGGAACGTCGCGAAGAGCCTTACGGATCGGGGATCGATGGGTGTCCCCGAGAAATCCTCGGTGCCGGCCGGAACCGATCAGGTCCCCGACTCCTCCGGTCTCCTTCAGCGAGGTCCCATCTGGGTCGCCAAAACTGTTACCGAAATCTCGGAATGAAGAACTTATCGACACCAATGTGATGTAGATAAGCAGACACTTCTTTATTGACGGCCGGGTGCGTGAGCGAGTCCTCTCACGATCAACGCACGCCAGGTCCCAAAATCAGATTCCATATATAGAACTTATTCATACATATTCATTAAGTATTCATGCATAACCATGATATTTCCCGTAAATCATTAACATATTCTCCTCCTATATCCGATTCTGCGCAGTAGAGCTTAGAAAGGTCTAGAAATGGGTCTGGGGTACGATTTGGGTAGGTGGTATATGAGTCAGTGGTTGCGATCTCCCCCTGCCGGAATTACCTTTTACTAAAGTTCACGGTTTCTTGGCAGGCACCTACAAGCTGTTCCAGTCGACTCTCCCCAGTTCCCATTAATCTCATATTCTGACATTTCAGTACACCTCTGCGTACAGAAGACTGGTTAAATACAGTGGAACCTTTCAACCCTAGAGTTATTACAATAGTTCCAGGCCCTTCTTCTAGCCTTGGTACAAGACGTACAAAAGATTCCATAACAACTCTTACTGCGTAGCTGCAAGTTTCCTATAAAATTTTTTCCTTATCCTTCTATATTTTAATTCTATTAAATGGTTTTATAAAATAAATTAATTAATCAAATAAAATCAATCAATTTTAACTTATTAACTAATCGGTAACAATAGGGTCGTCCATATAAAATTTCAAATGGGCTAAGCCCCTCTTTTGCTCTTGGTCTAGTTCGAATTCGTGTAAGAGCTAATGGCAAAGACTGGGGCCAAGTCAGATTTGTTTCTTGACCTAACTTGACAATCTGTTGTTTGATTAGATGATTCATCTTTTCCACCTGGCCACTCGATTGTGGTCAGTATGGGGTATGTAACTGCCAATCTATTCCTAGATGGTGGCTGATCTGTTGTACTATTCTGGACACAAAATGTGGTCCTCTATCCGAGGACATTACCGCTGGGACTCCAAACCTAGGTATTATCTCTTGGAGTAGTATTTTGGTCACTTCCCGGGCTTTAGCAGTTCGGCACGGGAAGGCTTCTGGCCAACCTGAAAAGGTATCTGTTAGTACCAATAAATATCGATACCCCCCTTTTCTAGGAAGTTCCGAGAAATCGATCTGCCAATGTTGCCCTGGAACATTTCCTCTCCCAATTTTTCCCAACTTTGGCCCCTTGGTAATCTTAGGATTAGTCTGGAGACAAAGATCACATTGTTGGGTTACTTGTCTAATAGTAGTATACAAATTTCGTGCTATTATGTTTTTAGTAAGATCCTTATATAGAGCTTCTGCTCCCCAGTGCCTTTTTCTATGTTCTTCCTGGACTACTGACCATACCATGTAGGAAGGAATCACTATTCTCCCATGTGAGATTATAGCCCACCCTTCCTCATTATATGATCCCTCTAGGTCAGAAATCAGTTTGTGATCTTCTTTAGTATAGTCTGGTTTACCTTCTAGAGATATTTGTCCATCGGGTATTAGCGCACCCTCTACCTTGATTGCTTTTCTGGCTGCCTGTTTTGCTTCCCTGACCGCCAGTTTATTTCCTCTTTCCAATTCTGTGCTCACTTTCTGGTGTGCTTTAATGTGCATAATTGCCACCCTTTCAGGAAGCTGGACTGCATTTAGGAGTTTCAAAATTTCTTCCGCATGTTTGATGATTTTTCCTTGGGAGTTTAACAGTCCCCTTTCTTTCCATATTGCTCCATGAGCATGTACCACTCCAAAGGCATATTTAGAATCAGTCCAAATATTTATAGGTTTTCCCCGAGCTCTCTCCAGAGCTCGAGTAAGGGCTATGATTTCAGCCTTCTGTGCCGAAGTGTCAGCTGGTAGCGGCCCCGATTCTATCACTTCTTCAGAGGTTGTAACAGCATATCCGGAATGTCGCTTTCCATTCAGCATATAGCTGCTCCCATCCGTAAACCAATGTTCAGCTCCATTAATAGGAACATCCTTGAGATCTGTCCGACTAGAATAAGTGGCTTCGATTGTTTCTAGACAGTCATGATCGACTGATTCTCCAATATTCCCATTAAGAAATGAGGCCGGATTGACGATGTTTGTAGTCACGATCTCAACATCATCTTGTTCCACCATTATGGCCTGGTATTTTAGGAATCTCTGTGGGGAAAGCCAATGCCCCCCTTTTGTTTCAAGGACTGCAGACACTGTGTGGGATACTAAGACAGTCATTTTCTGGCCCAGGGTAAACTTCCGGGCCTCCTGGATGTTTAGGATGACGGCTGCTACTGCTCTCAGGCAACCAGGCCATTCTTTTGCAGTGGCATCCAGCTGTTTAGAGAAGTATGCCATTGCCCGTCTGTATGGTCCCAAATCTTGTGCTAATATTCCTAATGCCATTCCCTGTTTCTCATGGGAAAATAGGAAAAATGGCTTACTCACATCAGGAAGTCCTAGTGCTGGTGCCGACATCAAGGCTTTCTTCAGTTCATGGAAAGCTCTGTCTGATTCAGCATCCCACTGTAGATCCTTCTGATTAGCTGCTATCAGGGAATATAATGGTTTAACAAGCAAGCCATAATCACATATCCAAAGCTGGCACCATCCTGTCATTCCCAGAAATGTCTGCAGTTCCTTTACAGTTCGTGGTCGGGGGGCTTGGCATATGGCTTCTTTTCGGGCCTTCCCTAGGACCCGCTGTCCGGCACTGATCTCGTACCCCAGGTATGTGACCTGTTGTAACACCACCTGTGTCTTCTTCTTAGAAACCCGATATCCTTGTAGTCCCAGAAAGTTCAGCAGACTCACAGTCCAAATAATACAAGATTCTTCGGTTCTGGTTGCAATAAGAAGATCGTCTACATATTGTAACATTTTCCCTTCTCCTGACGGTGGTTCCCATAACTCCAAATCCTTTGCTAATTGGTTTCCAAAAATTGTGGGGCTATTTTTAAACCCCTGTGGCAACACCGTCCATGTGAGCTGGGTCTTTCGACCGCTTCTGGGATTTTCCCATTCAAAAGCAAAAAATCTTTGGCTGGCTTCGTGGAGAGGGAGGCAAAAGAAGGCATCTTTTAAGTCTAAAACTGTGAACCAAGCTAGGTCAGGTGTCAGGGTGGTTAGTAAGGTATAGGGGTTAGCTACTACAGGATACAGATCCTCTGTTATTTTGTTAATGGCCCTTAAATCTTGAACTATCCTATAAGACCCATCAGGTTTTTTAACTGGGAGGATAGGTGTGTTAAATTCTGACTCACATTCTTTTAGTAGTTTTAGTTCTATGAATCGCTCTATGTTTGGACGAATTCCTTCCCTATCTTCCCTTTTCAGTGGGTATTGTTTAATTCTTACCGCACTCTGTCCATCCTTCAATTTTACTATTACAGGTGATGCATTCTTGGCGCGTCCCGGTATGTCAATTGCCCATACTCCGGGATATACCTGATCAATAATTCTGGTATCAATTTCCCTTTTTATAGGAGTACTGGCCAAAGACAGGCTCATAACCTGCATGTATTGGTGATCATTCACCTCCAGAGTAACTTCCCCTTTTTTAAATTTGATTGTTGCCTCCAATTGTTCTAATAAGTCCCTACCAAGAAGGGCCTTTGGGGAATTTGGCATAAATAGGAATTTATGGATCCCCATCTGTTTTCCCAACTTATATTTTAAAGGTTTACAAAAATAAGCCTTTTCAGTTTGGCCAGTTGCACCCTTTACTGAAACATAATCATTTCCCAAAGGCATTAAAGCTTGGTTCAAAACCGAATAGGTGGCTCCTGTGTCTATTAAAAATTCCACCTCCTCCTGTTCTTCTCCTAATTTTAATTTTATTAATGGGTCGGCTAGTCAATTTTCTTCTTCCATGTGAGCTATTGTTTTCCCTTGATTATTGCGCCATTTAGTGTTTTCTTGATGTCTGCGTTCAGGGCATTCGTTTTTCCAGTGTCCTGTCCTTTTGCATATTGCACACTGATTCCTACCCAGGGGTGTCAGCCCACGCCTTGATTTAACTTTAGATTTCCGATTCTCATTCTCTCTTACCACTGCTAATATTTTCTTTTGGTCCTGCTTGTAACCTTCTTCTCGATTACTGAATATTCTCCATGCTTCCTCTACTAATTTTTCCAAGTCTCTATTTTCAGGAGGTCTCAATTTTTGAAACTTGCACCTAATATCCCCCTGTGATTGTCCTAAAAAGAGGGATATTAGTTGCTGTGCGCCTACCTCTGAATTTGGGTCCAGAGACGTGTGCCAGCGCATCACATCTCTTATTCTGTCTAAGAATTCTGAAGGTGTTTCAGAGGGACCCTGTCTAACCTCGTATAACGCTGCCCAATTTATTGTTCTAGGAATTGTTTTCTCCATTCCTCTGAATATCCATTCCTGGTATGCCTGTAATCTTTTCATTTCAGCGGTGCGGTTTGGGTCCCATTCCGGGTCCAACAAAGGAAACCATTCTCTATAATTATCTCCCTTTATATTATAGTGTTCCTTTGCGAGATCCCCCGCTGTTTTTATGACTAGTTGCTTTTCAGTTTCAGTCAAACAATCTAATAATAATTGTATATCACTCCAGTCAGGATTGTGCTGTTTTATTAGAAATTTAAAATTCTGTGCCGTCTTTATCGGATCATTACGGTATTCTCGGGCAGCCTCTTTCCATTCTCTCAGATCAGCGCCCGTGAACGGAACTTTTATTTTCATTGTTCCTCTGTCCAGATTTATGGCTTCTCGGAGGATAAAATAGACTTCTGTCTGGTGCGTGAAGACACCGGACTATTTGGAGCCGTAATGGCGGTTTTTGTGTTTCCTTGTGTGGCAGCGGGTGTTTGGCTTTCTTTATAAATAACTTGTGGAATTTCTTCCTCTTGTTCGCCTGGGGGTGGACTGGGAGCCCCGGCCGAACCTTGTCTCTCCACTCTATAAGGTGGATTAAATAAATCATTTAATTCGGGCTCTTGTTCTCCATTTAATTTGATACACCTTTGTCCAATACTACATGCTGAGCAACATCTTTTCAACTTTCCTTTACGCTCCCTCCTGTCCTCTCTTTCTAGTGCTAGTACCATAGGATCCCGAGGGGGTACTAAGCCGCAGTCCTTTTGCCACTCAGGTTTGTCCTGGAGGACGAAGAACATGTCTGCATATGATACTTCGTCCCATTTTCCTTCTCTTCTCAGAAACATTAATTGCAGGAGAGTGTTATAATCTAACATTCCTCCCTCCTGAGGCCATTTCGCATCACTCCAATTTATACAAAGGCCACCACTGATTACAATATTTAATCCATTTCCTTCTATTTTCGGTACCACCCTGTCCTGCGATATCCCTCCAGTGTTTTAATATACAGCCCAAGGGCGATTTTTCACAGGGCTTACTCCTTCCATTTCCTATTTCGCAATTTTAATTACTTAGTTTTTCTCTGGCCGCCTTAGCCACCCAAGGTCGGAAACGCGGATAGAGCTCCTTACTCACTTTGCACTAAAACGCGTGTCTCAAGCACTCTTGCACTCACAATCAGTCAAAATAATTAAGCTATACACGGAAAATCAAAATGCGCATCTCAATCACACCATTCACACTCTCCGGGCAGCCCTCAGTCACACAAGCAGTATGTTATACGGTACCGTGCACTTATGTACAACTTTTAGGAACACTAACAGTTCACAAAGTATGCATTTCAATGAACAATTGACAAAAAACAAACAACAAACAAAAAACCAAATTTTTCCTGGTCTTAAGCAGAGTGATAAGTTTTCCGCTATTTGCCTAGAATTACCAGAATATTATTATTTTTCAACATACATTTCATAACTCCAAGTTTTGAACATGTAACAAGACAACACATAGAACAAACAAGACACAGAGCGCTATTTCAGTTGTTACATTCTAGGAATTCCCCAATTCTTAAGACAACCTAAAGGAAGTTTTTAGCTTCCTCTTTTTCCTACGCAAAAGTTTCCCTTTTACTTTTGCTGTGAGGTCCCTCTTGTTCCTGTGAGATTCCGCCTTATTCCGTCCTGCCCCCCGCTTTCCGTCACGAGGCCTCCGGGCTTTTAGGAATGGCAGTAACCTCGGGTTTGCTCGATCTGCCCTCAAGATCGCTAGCGGCCACCCCTTGGTCAGCAAACCCCCTCCCAAGGTACCTTTCCTCCTGGGGACTACGCTGCGCGCCGGACGTCTCCGTGCGTCTCACCAGCTGCCCCGTTACTAAACATACCGTTTTATCCGTGGATCCAGGGGTTTCTCTTCTGCTCCCGGGTGAACAGCTGAGAAGAGGAGGCTCCTCCGAGGAAATCTCCCGGGGCGCGCCTAGGAGCGTCCGCTCCGCAGCTGGTCCCTCAGCCAAGCAGAAATCCTCCTGCCTGGCTCGCCAAACTGACGTACGGAATTAAACTCTATAACTCGAAAGTTATAAAGTAGGTATGTTTATTGCGCGCAGATGCACGGGGGATCGCTCCTCCACAAGCGTGCATGCCCGAAGTGATGAACCATCTCACATTTATACAATAAAACAAATGAATATTCAATTAACGCCTATACATATTCATTACCTAAACCCGCTTACTCTCGCTTTGTATGTTAATTAGCTTATCAGTCCTTTGCCTGGAATGTGGTGGTCTTGCAGGTTTGTAGGTGATTCATGTTCTTGTGACCATCCGTGACCATCCGATCTTCTCCAGCAAGGAGACTTAGCACTCCCTCCCTCTAGATAGCATTGGAATATCTCTCATCCTTTTCTCATTCTCTTTTAAATAGCCCTTTGTTAGAGGAAGAAGGGCAGGCATCTCCCCGTCTCCCCTTTGTTAGAGGAAGAGGGGCAGGCGTCTCCTCAAAACTGTAGTTGTCTCCTCAAAGCTGTGTGCCTATGTGACCAGACACCGCACCCATGACTAGTCACCATACCCACATTCCTGAGTAGACATATACAATCACAGTCGGTGTCCATTGTCCCCATTTCACACTGTGGAGTCCCAACAGTCAGATTCATTTGTAAAATACTGTAGATCTAAATTTAACACTCAAGGACAGTTACTCATAGGTGGCACCTCCACACTTTGTGGTCATGTGCTCAAGGCACTGCTGGTAGTATAGCTCAGGCAGTGGAGGAGTTGTGGCTTGCAAGACCCATGCAGGATATGAGGGAATATCTGTGGGATTAATCTGTGTCAAGCTGCATCTACCCACAACTGCAATGTTTGCAATAGCCAAGCTGGCTATTTTAAAGCTAGCTCAGGCCTGTTTGTATGAACTGCAGAACAGAAATAGCCTGCAGGCAGCTCTACTTTAAGGTATTTATCTGTCAGTGTTTTCCAGCTCACAATAATATTGCAGAATGAATAGAAGGTTTACTGAGTTGGCTAAAGGGTCCCCCACGTCACTCTCCCCCATTTCAATGTATGTGTATTACAATTTGGCACTACTTCATATTGTAGACTGAAGAGACCAACTTTGACACGAAGACCAAACAGAGATACAAGTCATTAATAGTTTAATTTAAGAGAGAGAATTTCTGTCTTTTGAATGAATAGACAAAGCAGCTCAGTAACCCTTACTGTCTAGGGGAAAATAGTGTCAGTCTTTTTCTTGGGACGCTCTCACAGAAGAGCAACACCACCATCACACTACACTGTTTTCATGGCAGTCTCAGCAGAAAACTCAGTAAGGCTGGACAAAAAAATCCAACCTTGGCTCACAACGAGAAAGACTGCGGAGGGTGAGAGCTGGGTAGGAGCAGGAGGGGAAAAGGCAAATAGAAGGCTGTGTTTCATAAAACCAGGCACTGTCCTGGCAGGGATGATGAGGCTGTGTGGCTGTTCTGCACCTTCTGATGTGGGTAACAGGCTGAAATGTGGCCTCTCAAAGCCCAGGGATGAGAAGAGTCTAGTTTCTGTGATACTGGGCTGAAGGTATTCAATATGTTCATCAATGGCCTGGATGGTCACACCGAAAGCCCCCTACCCCACTGCAAATTTGCATATGACACCAAATGAGGAAGAGTGACCTACACAGGGAATGGCAGCATTTCAGTCCAGAAGCACCTTGAAGTTCAGACACCTGAAGGTGTCAGTCCAGAAGACACCAGAGGTTCAAGCCAGCAGCTGCCTCATGAGGCTCAGCCAGGAGAAAAGCAGGGTTCAGCTTCTGGGGTGACCTGCTTCAACCTGAAGCACGGCACAGCTGGGGAGTGACAGGCTGGGTCACCACCTTGCTGAAGAGGACCTGGGGCTTGCAGTGGGCTGCAGGCTGAGACAGCCAGGCATGCTCACTGTGAACAAGGCCAGCTGCACACTGAGCTGCATTAGGAGCAATACCTTTGATCAAGGGATGTTTTTATTTCCCTCTATTCAGTGCTGGTGAGGTTGCACCCAGGATAGAGTCTGTCTCAGGAGGAATTTGGAAATGCGGTCCAGGGGAAGACTACCAGAATGGGCACAACCACCAAGGAGAGGCTTGGGGAGCTGGTGTTCAGTCACATGAAAAGGGATGATCTAATAAGCACCTACAATTACCTAAAGGAGACTTACAAGCTCTTCCTAGAAGTGGAAGATGATACAGAAAGGGGCAATGGCTACAAACTGCACCTTGGGAAGGTCAGAGTGGATATTAGGAAAATTTCTTTGCTAGGTAAAGAGTGCAACAAGGGAGCAAGTTATCCAGGGAGGCTAGGGGATCCCTCCCTGGAAGGTTTTCATGACTGGAAGGGGTCAGAGATAATGAATGGGTAAAATTATGTAAAAAACAGTTCTACTGACCAAAAAAAGCCCTGTAAGAGTAAGGTATTAGTGTTACTTCTTAATATTTAGCTATGGAAAGCAGCTGCACTCAAAACAATTTTGCATGGCTCTGCAAGCACAGTGGGGTTGCTGTACTCTAGGGAAAGCATGCACGTGGTGATGAGTGCTGCACTGAGCAAGATGAGGCCCCGTAGCAGGTCCTTGCACTGCACAGAAATGAATTGCCAGCTCCCTGCATGCCTCTTCTGCTCATAGGGAAGAGTAAAAAGGCACCTGAGACAAGGTGTAAGAGACTGCATTGGTGAGAACCACCATTGCCACAGCAGATGTTTGTCTCAACATTGCAAAAGCAGGAAGCCAACACCACTGCCACAACAGAGATTTATCTCATTGTTGAGGCAGGAAACCCACTGACTGACACCATGGAGCAACAGGGGGAGCTAATCCTGAGAAACTTAACCAAACCCCTGTACATGTGCCCAGACATGGGGTTGGGGGAGTTGAGGGGCCTGGAGACCCCTGAGGACCACCTGACGGTATTGGGCATGCACACCATCACCAGGTGGAAGATGTGGTTAAGCAGAACAGCTCGTGACAACGCTATAAAAGAATGGAACCAACCAACATCAGACGGAACTTTCCCCCACTGGACTTGGAAATGAATCTGACTGTTGGGACTCCACAGCTCCAGGCTGGTAGCTATTGCTGTGAACTCTTTCATTCTTTCCTTCTTTCTTTCCTTCCTTTCACTCTTTATCTCTTGCTCTCTCCTTTGCATTTGCAAACCTTTTGTCAGGCAAATAAAGTTCCTTGACACAACTCCATTTTGAGTTTTAATTCTGTTCCTGAGAATACGAGCAAAACCTTGCTCCAGTCTTTGACTGGCGTGCAACACAAGGTGTAATGTTATACTAGAACGTCCAAGCAACAGCACACTCATTTTATTGCCAATGGGTCCCACAGCATTCAGTGGGACCTTATGTACTTTATCATCCTCTATTTTGATGGTGGTTGCTGTGGTAACATCCAATCCGGCGCTTCCTGAAGTTTGGGCTGCAAGTTGGCTGCATAAGCCTGGAATTGTGGAGGATTCATTTGTATCATCACGCAGCTCCTCCCCACATTCCTCCTACCATTTCCCTGGTTTCCTGTTGCCACCTACGAGTAACTGTCCTTGAGTGTTAAATTTAGATCTACAGTATTTTACAAAATACCCTGGGTTTGTTACATCAACGGCATACCAAACCAGAGCCATCAGCCCTTCTCTTTGGACAGTCCTTCTTTAGGTGACCTTCTCGCCCACATGTGTAACAACAGTGGACGACCCTGACTACATCAGCAAAGGTCTTTGCCAGACACTCCATTTGGAAGGCAGCGGTTCCTACCTTCCCACATACATCCATTAATTCTATTAAGGTGGTATTACAATTCACCATGCCTGCAATCACCTTTCTACAAGCCTCATTTGCATTGTCCTTAGCTAATTGAAGTAACAATGCTTCCTTAGCTGCCCCATTCCATATTTGCTTGTGCAAGGAGTCTCTCAACCTATCCAGGAATGACACATATCCCTCATTTGGGCCTTGTTTTATTGTGGTCCATGACTGTTGTGGAGTGCCACGATCCGGAACTTGCAATAAAGCTTGGAGAGCTAATTCTTTTCCCTGCTGCAGGACTAAAGGATGTAAGCGAGCTTGTAACTGAGGAGTTAACCAGAGCCTCCCCCATCAATTGTGGAATCCCTGCCCCAAAATGTGGATCATCCTGGGGGTATTCTAAATTCATCAGTGATTACTCATTTGCCAAGCGCCTCCAATTTGACTCAAAAAGTAACATTTGCATAGGGGTCAATATAATTTGCACAACTGAACGGCAATCATGAGCAGTAAGCTCTGCTGTGAAAAGACTACATAACAACTATTGAGCATAAGGTGAGCCTATTCCATACTGTATACAGGTTGATCTTAACTCTTTTATCACCCCCCAGTTGAAAGGTTCCCACTCAGGGGGAGCTTTACCATCCTTTCAAAGCACTGGGCAGGCTAACACCCTGCCCCCCCATAGTGGTTGCAGCATTGATATCCCCTTCCGCGAGTGCTTGCTCCTGCATCTTTTTCCAGAATTTGGCAGGATCTGGTCCCGATGTTGTAATTTGGACTGGTTGTTGAACACAACCCGAGGTCTCCTCCAATAAACCTATGGCAGGTGGTTTGGGATCAGAGACAGGCAACGGGACAATGACCGGATCTCCCTGCCGCCCCAAAGGGAACCAACTCTGCCCACTTGACCCAGCACCACTCTGCTCCTCATGCCAGCCTTGACTGTGTGAATCAGGTGATGGCAGAAAATACGATGGCACTGAAGGTACCTTGTTGGGCATCATCTCTGCAACCGGGGATGTGGCTATTTCAACTGTAGCCTTTGTCTCCTCGTCGGCTTCTGATTGTTCTAGTAAATTGAAGACCAATCTCCATGTTGTCAATGTTGTTGTAGCAATTTTGTCCCCTCTCATGGCAGCCCCCCCAAAAAAAACAATCCAGCACTTTGCCATATCTGAATGCTGGCAACATTTTTTACTGTAACGGGCAAATTATTCCTTTTACACCACCCTAGCAGAGTTCTTATTGCTGTCTCATCATACTTTATGCCTTCATTTTCAAATATTTCTATTAGCATTGTTAATATAGGGTTTATTTCTCTGTCCACATCTGTTTGCTCTAGCAAAGCTACAATCAATCTCCATGCTGTTAATGAAGCTGTGGCAATTTTGTCTCCCCTTGAGGCAGCCTCAAAAAGTACCTTTTCAACACTTTGCCACATCTGAATGCTGAAAACCATTTTCACTGTAACTGGCAAATCATACTTTTTACACCACACTAGCAGAATTCTTATTGCAGTTGCCATATTTTACACCTTTTTTTTCAAATATATCCATAAGCATTGCAAATATAGAATTTGTCTCCCTGTCCACATTTAATTGTTCTAGTAGGTCTAAGACTAATCTCCATGTTGTTAGCAATGTTGTTGCTATTTTATCACCCCTTGAGGCAGCCTCAAAAAGAATTTTTCCAGTATTTTGCCATGTCTGAACACTGGAGACATTTTTCAGCATAACTAGCATGTCATTTATTTTGTACCATCCTAGCAAAGTTCTTATTGCCTTCTTGTTATACATTACACTTCATGTTTTAAATATACCTATAAGCATTGTTAAAGTAGAATTTTCTTCTTCTGTACCCATATCAATCAGCCCCCATCTACATTGGGTACCAAAAATTGCAATTTGAGTTAAAATGGATAACAAAAATTGCAATACACCCACATCAATTAGTTGTAACAGTTCACCTCTCACAGTGTCTGTTATGGGTTGCAGGCTCTCCCACTTGTCTCAGCTATATTGGGCACCAGTTGTTGTAGTCAGAATCCAACTCAGTCAGCCTCACACAGGACACCAACTGTTGCAGCACAAACTAGTAGGCTGCAACAAGACTTTACTGTTGGTCAGATTCTATTATCTGTGCCATTTCTCCTTCCTCCAGAAGCCAGATCACATTACCCCAACCCCCTACAATCCTCAGGGCACGTGCTTGCGCTTTTTTTTTTTTTTTTTAACCACTTAGCAGGAATGAGCTACACCTGTACATCATCCATGTCAATCAACCCACTGCCTCTGTGGCAAGGCCACAGCTGCATGTTATCAATGCTAATCAACCCACTGCCTTCATTCCTCTACAATTTTCCTTTTCCTTTCTTGCTTTCTCCCTGAAAAGATGATTCCCTTTCAAAATACGCTCAGAAAAAAGAAAGACTGATTTAGCTTGCAAAACATGTACAATCATTAGGTGATGTCTCAGCCCAGTTCATTTAGTGGTAAAGCTCTCACTGACTTCAGCAGAGTTTACCTTAAGCACCTGAGTTAATTTATCACTGAACTCTGAAAGCCTGAAAAGCAAGAGTCCTGGGCCTTGCCTGTGCTGTGTGCTAACCTTTGGGGCTGGTGAGGCATGATGGCTACAGCATGCTGCAGGATGGTCTTTGGCTGCAATAATGCCTGTTGCCAGCCCAGCCCAGGTTGGTTTGTGGAGCACTCTCATCCTCTACGTGCCCCCACTACCTCCTGTCTCGCACCTAGGGCTGGCAGCTGCTAGGGAGGGGATGATGTGCTGAGGGGTGCTGATGGCATGCACCCCAGCCACAGCCACTGCTTTTTGTGGGGATGGTGTTGGTGATCATGCTGTTGAGTAACAGGGAGTGGAAGAAAGCCAGTCTCTAAAATTCACATGAACGATTTTTTTTACCCATTATGACTGTACAAATCCTTATCTGACCTACTTGGTGCATGGGACCCGATATCAAGAGGAGCTGGAGCTGCTAGGAATCAGCAGCTTGTTGACTGCTTCCCTCGGGAACTATTGACCAAACTTAGCAAAGCTGATTTGGGTGGAGCTAGTTCAAATTCCTCAAGATTTGACCACCCAGCTTACAAACTTCAATTCTTCTGGCATTTTTCTGTGAAATTGTGCCTCATTCCCTCCTCTCAAGATCACGGAGAGGTTTTTTGACTGAAGGGTCTTCTCTCCCTGTTGCTTCTTTCCCAACTCCACAAGCACTCCTGGCCTCCAGAGATACATCCTTTTTCAGGGCTATTTGCCTATTGCTGTGACTCCTGTTACAGTCTCTGAGCAGAGGACAAATTATTTGGTTTTGTTTCTGCCTTCTGAAGCTGATGAAATGGTAAGTGACTAGGCAGAGATTACCAAATCCAGCAGTGACAGACTGAGCAATCTCAAATCCTACTTGGAATAGTTACAGAGGGAAAGACTCTATTTTATTGCCCTGCAGGAATGGCTGCCTGAATCATACCTAAGAGGAGCTTCCAAAAAAGCAATCTGCAATTCATGTGTTTCTTTAGATAGGACATCCTTGACACACTATGTAATTGTCACTGAACCATAGAATTAGGGGCCTGGTTTTCCCTCATATGGAATAAAAACTCGTCAGTTTTAATTGGGTGTGGCCTATAGGCAAAGTAAGGAAATCTGAGTAATGCTCTTTATTTGGTAACTCACTGATTGACATTAGGCAGCCAAAGCTGATTAGAGCCAACTGCAGCTGGCTCAGTTCTAACCAACCAAAGTCTTTTCAGCTCATGAAAGTCAGAGTTGAGCCTTTAGGGGGAAGAGTTTAAGCCTGGCTCCCTTCAAAGGGTACTCTGACTGCTTCTGGATTAGTCAAGCTCCTCTGGAGTAAGGTGAAATGCATCCTCTGCTGGGTTAGACCAGTGTTGCCCTTTCTGCACAGACACAGAAATTTGGGCTGGGAGCAGTGAGCTTGCTTTGTCGTGAGGGCTTCCTAGCAGACCTGTGGGGTGCTGAGCTGCTCCAGCAGCTGGCATCAGCACAAGGGTTTGTTCCCTCCCTAGCCAGTGAGACTTGCTTTCTGATGCTGTAGTCCTCTCTAATACTGCTGCATTCCTGATGTGGATTTAGGTATCAAATGCTGCCAGTCTGACTGAATGAGGGGCTGTATTACATGTACCATGTAATAGCTGCTTCCTTCTTGCAGGTGGGTATCCTGGTGCTTCTTCATCTGACCTCCCTTGCGCCATAATACAAGGGCATAAGAAATGTCCTCCTGGGTCCAAGAGATAATTCATGCCTCCCCATATTGTTTTTTTTATGGTGCAAACAGTAGATACTACATGGGGAAAGCTTGTGAACCTGGGCATGACCTGTATGGCCCACACCTGTATCTGAGTGCACATTTCCATGAACTCCCCAGCAGCCAGAGCTGTGGTGGTAGGGGCACCAGAGGATACCTCCCTACACAGTTCTTTTAGCACCTCTGTAAGGATTTGTTGTCCATGAATTTGCCCAACCCCATGTGGGGCCTGCCAGCACTGTCCACCTCTGCCACTTCTTGTAGTAACAACTAGATGTTCGCTGCCAACTGTGTAAATACTTTCTTTCATCTGCTTTAAACTGATCTTTGTCTAGTGCTCCCTGGTTCTAGCATTATGGGCTTTAGTGAATAACAGTTCTGAAATCACCTTATTACTGCCTGCATGATTTTGTAAATGGCATTGCTTCTTTCAATGGCTGGAAAGTAAACATCCTGAAGCAATACTAGAGATTTCCATTCTCTTTGCTGCTTAGGGGAGCTGGAAGTCAGACTCCACTGCTCTTTTAAGGGAGTAGTGTGTGTTTTATACCCAGCTTTTGATAATGAGTTGTATTTTTAGAAGGTTGGCTGCTGAGCTTCTCGCAGATACTTTCCACAATTAACAGCTGTGTCTAAGGGATAAGAATTAGCTACTTTCCTAGCTTATGTGCTTGTGAAAATACTGCTAGGTACACACCTGCATTTTTTAGTGCCCAAATGCCTTTGAAAATTCATAGGTCAGTTTTGAAAGCTACCCATGGTTGCTTTAAGCTGCATAAATACTTTTCTTCTAGTAACCAATATCTCATTGTGAGTTTGAGTGAATCATACAGACTGTTCTCATTGGAGTTCCTCTGTCATTTAGCCCTGAAATGTGTGGCACAACTTGCCAGAAAGTACAAAACATTTTTATATTGATCTTCAGAAAGTCTGGCCGTGGATATGATGGCATTGCTAATTAATTTATACTAACACACTGTAAAGCAGAGCAGAAATCTTTAGCAATGTGCCCCAAAAAATTGTGTACCAGTTTCTCTCTCTGGAAACCAGAGCCAATAAAGCACACTGCCTTCAAAGGGACTGCATGCATATCAATTGACCCAAGTTTGTAAAGTGTTATGAGGACTCTGGGAATAGAGCCAAAACATGGCTCCCTGCTGAAGCCCAGAGTATGTCTGCATTGCTCTACCACAGGAATGATCTTTATATTCTCTTAAATCTGCTGACTGTCTGTGTTGCTTTATTTCATCTTAGTTGTTGGAAAACAACTTGCTCAAGGCCTTGAGTCAGCAATAAATTAACTTTTTTAAACAAAAAAACATGGCACACCCAGTAGATCAACTGACCTTTAGCCCTGAATGTAAAATTGAGAAGTGCATTACTATTTGCTTTGTGAGGCAACAGGCAGTTCTCTGCTCCTTTGTGTCCTCATGTGGTGCTGCTGGTGTTACTCTTGGCTAAGCTATTACAGTGCTGCAGTGATTCAGGCTCTAAATAATTTGCAGGCTTCTCCTGAAGCATGTTAATAGGTTAAGTTCACAATTGCTAATTTTATATTATTTCAAAGGATGATTACATATTTATGTGTTATTATTTATTACACAGATCTAGCATGATACATTATTTACAGCGGTATTAACAGTATTTATTATTTATTATGCTACTGTATTAATATATATTATTTCAAGCAAGACTTTTTCCAATGTTGTTTGTTAATTCCAGTTATTTGACTTAATATTCTGCAGAGTAGACAGTACTGTCCTGTGGGCTGAAGCTGCTGAAATCTAATTACATTGGCCAAGAAATGCCATTCACTTTTGCCTTAATAATATTTTATAACTTGGGGATGGATTGTGGTTAGCTCTGCCTGGGTATAAACAAACAGAAAGAGGGATGTGAAATATCTGTTATTCCCATCTATATGATGCACGCACTCTTGCAGATTCCACAGTCCTGACTTTCTTTTTCTGTGCCTGCAAACCTGGACAGACTAACAGACATCCAGGGAGACAGAGACACAGCTGTCCCCTTCCTTTTGCTCCCTCTGAGGAAAGCCAGAATCATGGCAAACGTATTGCACAAGCCCCAGTTAATCCTAGATGCTATATTTTTGACAAGTTTTACAAACACCTTTTAACAACTGTGGGAACTTCATATTTGACTCCCGTTTTCATCTCATGATAAAACAAGCTAGATAATAAATGATGGTTTTTTATCTTCTCCTTTCTTTATCCATCCCTCTGTTTTCTCAATATAAAGTTGGAAGTATAAAGGGTGTCCACACCTTCCCACAGGGTTCCAATCAGGACCCATATCAAGAGAGGTCTGGTCAGGATCATAATGCTCAGCGGTCACCGCCCCAGGGGTTGCAGCCCTCGGCAGACCTTGTCAGCTGCAGCACTGATTCCCTCCGGTCTTGCCCTGTCCAGTTTTTACCAAGGTGTGCCTTTCTTTTTAAGACTTCCAACACAACCAACACAAACAGAGGTCTTGGAAAATCGGGGAAAAGTGGGTTCCATCAGCTACTAAAGATAACATCGGTTCTCTTGTACTTTAAATTTTTGTAAATTATATTAGAGTTTTTAACCTTTTATGGAAGTCAATATGAATTTCCCCAGCCGTTACATCAAGTTCTTTTAAAGGTAAGTTTGGTATCCCCAGGTTCAGTTACAACTCTCCATTCCTTTATTGGTCCCTTTACCCTTGAAGCATGTGTCCACCCCTTTTCAGACGTCCTTATTGCTGTTTCTGTAGTTAAAAGAACAAGAAATGGTCCTTCCCAGCGAAGGTTAAGGTTATTTTCTCTCCAGGTTTTTATCAACACTTTATCTCCTGGTTGAATTCTGTGTATTGTGAAATCTAAAGGAGTGCTGTGAACTAATAGTCCTTTAGCCCTGAGTTCCTTCATATGTTTATTCAGTTCTACGATATAATGTTGAATGGTCATATCCTCCAATTTTGGATGACCTACTGGCAACCCTTGAGTATAAGGCATCCCATATAACATTTCAAAAAGTGAGATTCCAGTTTCTGAATTTGGCATAGTTCTGATATTTAACAGAGCCAAGGGAAGACACTTTATCCATGACATTTTTGTCTCAATCATGAGCTTCGATAATTGTTGTTTCAGAGTCTGATTTACTCTCTCCACCCTTCCAGAACTTTGGGGATGCCAGGGAGTGTGATAGTCCCACCAGATTCCCAAGATTAATATAATATTTTTAATAACTTTAGATGTAAAATGGGATCCTTGATCTGAGTCTATTACTCTCACCATCCCGTATCGGGGAATATTTTCAAGTAATTGTTTCGCTACTGTCTGAGCCATGGCTCTTGCAGTAGGAAATGCCTCAACCCAGTGAGCTAGTTGGTCAATGATCACCAAAAGATACTTATATCATCACACCTTTGGTAATTCAGTAAAATCCACCTGTATCCTTTCAAAAGGTCGGTGAGCCAAAGGTCTCCCTCCTTTTGGTGTCTGTCTTATTTGTTTTTTATTAATTTTCTGACAGATTAAACAACCGAGTACTTCTTGTTTTGCAATTTCAAAAATTCCTATGCACCCATAAAATTTTAGGAATTGATCCACAAGGGCTCTAGTTCCCCAATGTGTTTGTTGATGTAACCTTTGTAATATCCTTCTGGCATATCCTTTTGGTAACATTTCCCTGCCATCTGGCAAAATCCATTTGTTGTCTGTTTGTTTAACTCCCAGTTTTTCATATTCCAATATCTCACACTCAGAATAAGTCTTTTGTTCATGCGTTTGTTCCTCTCTCAGTCATAGTTGTTGGGTGGTTGTCAAGGTTAAGAGAGCCGCTCACTTGGCTTCTTCATCTGCTAAATTATTTCTCCGAGTCCTAAATTGTAGTCCTTTTTGGTGTCCTCTGACATGAGTTACAGCTATGGCCTCAGGTTCTCGTATAGCTTGTAATATTTGTTTTATTAATTCCTCATGGATTAATCCCTTTCCCTGGGTATTTACCAAACCCCTTTCTTCCCATATTTTTCCAAATGTGTGAACTATTCCAAAGGCATATTTTGAATCTGTAAATATTGTCCCGTTCTTGTTTTGTAATCTTTTCAATGCTCTTAAAAAGGCATATAATTCACATGCCTGTGCAGACCAACTAGCACTCAGTGGCCCAGATTCTATTATTTCCCAATTGCTCCCATCTATGATGGCATATCCTGATTTCCTCTTTCCTTCAATCACCCGAGAAAATCCATCTATAAACAATTACTCGCCTTCCTCCAACTCTTCTTCCTCTAGATCTGGTCTAATTTTTGTTTGTAACTCTACTAAATCTATACAGTTATGTTCAAGTATTGAGGTTTTCTCCCATTCTCCAAACAAAATCTGTGCTGGGTGCTGCGGGCATTTCGGGCGAGCGGGAGTCAGATTCAAATACTCACAGAGTTCAAGATCTGATCCGTTTATTGTACAAACCAGGTAGACTTTTATAAGGCATTCTATAAGCGTGCAATAATGTGATTGGCTATTTTACAAGCATATAATAATATGATTGGTTAACAATTGTTTACTGGGAAGATTTCTGTTTCTGCTTGTTCTGGCATGTAGGCTCCTTTCTGCGGTTTCCCAGCTCCTCTTATCACGTCCCGTTGGCCTTGGTTTTGAGCAAACATCTGCAATTTGCTCCTTTTTCTTCATCCCACTGTTCTGGCCGTAACCTCGTCTTATTTCTTCAGTATTTTTCCACTTGCTTCAGAGTTCAGTATAATCATTCAATACAGCAAGAGCCCCAACACCTCCCCCTTTCTTTTTAAATACAGCATTAATACTGCGTTCCACACAGCTCTGAAAACATTGTAAAAGGCAAGGCACTAAAAGTAACAAAAGAATAACAAACAACAATATAGACAGACCTTGTTTCAATAAATCCCTCAACCACCCTCAATTCTTGTTGAGGTAAATAAATTGATACATTTAAACGGTAAATCAACTGTACATATTTTTAACAAGTGTAGTATTCCACCAGGTACAGTTATCTCCAAGGCCATGATTCATGTCATTATACTTCTTATCTAACCAACCCCAATATGATTGATTTATAGCCGTATAGTTTACTCCCAAAGGCTCAAAAGCTAGTTCAAAGCAGAAACGCATTTCTTGTAGGTGACATCTGAAGCACTTTTTTTTTTTCTTTTTTTTTCCTTTTTTTTTCTTTTTTCTTTTTTTTTCTTTTTTTTTTTCTTTTTTTTTCCTTTTTTTTCTTTCTTTTTTTTTTCTTTTTTCTTTTTTTTTTTCCTTTTTTTTTCTTTCTTTTTTTTCTTTCTTTTTTTTCTTTTTTTTTCCTTTTTTTTCTTTCTTTTTTTTTTCTTTTTTTTTCCTTTTTTTTTCTTTCTTTTTTTTTCTTTTTTCTTTTTTTTTCCTTTTTTTCTTTCTTTTTTTTTCTTTTTTCTTTTTTTTTTCTTTTTTTCCTTTTTTTTTCTTTCTTTTTTTTCTTTTTTCTTTTTTTTTCCTTTTTTTTCTTTCTTTTTTTTTCTTTTTTCTTTTTTTTTTCTTTTTTCCTTTTTTTTTCTTTCTTTTTTTTTCTTTCTTTTTTTTTCTTTTTTTTTTTTCTTTTTTCTTTCTTTTTTTTTCTTTTTTTTTTCTCTTTTTTTTTTCTTTTTTCTTTTTTTTTTTTTTCCTTTTTTTTTTTTTTTTTTTTTTTTTTTTTTTGGGCGGGGGGTGGGTTTGTAATCAAGTCTGTATTTTTCCTTGAGAAGCTTAAGCTGTTCCTCTTGTTTCAGGAGAGTTTCCAACTCTGATTTGTCGAATAGGTCCGTATTTCCCAAAAATATCATACATTTCCTCCGCTGTGATTTTATACGGCAGGTTCCGAATATAAAGGATCCGATTGACCTCTGGGGGCAGCCAGATGTTAGCTCGCTTGGCCGCTTGCATTGCCATGGCGCCGATCGGAGGGGGGGGTGCCGCCTTGGAGAGAAACCGCGGCCGGGACGGGGCCTGCCGGGCCGCACGCCGCTTGTTCCTTTTCAGGACACCAGGGTGGTAATTGCGCGACCATACCCCGTACAGCTCGATACGTGCGAGCCAAAGTCTTTACCCCCTTAGTCCCAACTTGCACAGATTCCCATAAGTCCTCTCCTACTTTCTTCCATGTTTCATTATTATATACATCTTGCGTAGAAGCAAGGTAACCACGGCGGCGACTCCAACATAGCAGATCAACTACTGCCTGCCGTGAGACTGGCGTTTCAGTTTTTTCTGCCAGTTTCATCAAACTGTCTACGGTTGCTTTTTCCACCACTGATGCAGTGATTCCCATCCTGCTTAAATTTCCTGACTCACCGGTCAGCCGTGCACGTTCCGCCTTTCTTCGGGCGCCCAGCTCTCTCTCCGCTGGCAGCAGGATCCTCGCCGGCTCCGCAGCTTGTAACACGATCCTTAACGAATCCTCCTGACTTTTAACCGATCCTGTCGACCCTCATCGGATCACGTCGGGGGTCACCAGATGCTGCGGGCATTTCGGGCGAGTGGGAGTCAGATTCAAATACTCACAGAGTTCAAGATCTGATCCGTTTATTGTACAAACCAGGTAGACTTTTATAAGGCATTCTATAAGCGTGCAATAATGTGGTTGGCTATTTTACAAGCGTATAATAATATGATTGGTTAACAATTGTTTACTGGGAAGATTTCTGTTTCTGCTTGTTCTGGCATGTAGGCTCCTTTCTGCGGTTTCCCAGCTCCTCTTATCACGTCCCGTTGGCCTTGCTTTTGAGCAAACATCTGCAATTTGCTCCTTTTTCTTCATCCCACTGTTCTGGCCGTAACCTCGTCTTATTTCTTCAGTATTTTTCCACTTGCTTCAGAGTTCAGTATAATCATTCAATACAGCAAGAGCCCCAACAGCTGGGTTTTGTGCGGTGGTCGTCCTTAAATCCAAATCAGAGGAATGAATTAAAATAGCTTCATATTTTAATAATCTATTGTCGGTAAGCCATTTATCTGCTTTCTGTTGGAGGATTCCTCTAATGTCATGAGGAACATATACTACTAAAGATCCCCCAAATGTCACTTTCCTAGCTTCCTCAACTAACAAGGCCACAGCTACCACCGCTTGCAGACACGTGGGCCATCCTTTGCTTACCAGATCTAATAATTTTGAAAAATATCCAACGGGTTCTTTGCTTCCAGCCCAGTCCTGAGTGAGTACTCCATAAGCAGTGTGATTACTGGTGTTTACAAAGAGTTGAAATTGTCTGTTTAGATCTGGGAGGTTCAGTACAGGAGCCGTTACAAGGTTATCTTTAAGGCATTGGAATTTTTCATCATCTTGTGATGACCACTTTATCACATCCAAGGTAAGTTTTTCATATAAAAACTTCACCTTCTCACTGAATCCCTCTATCCATTGTCGGTAGTATCCCAACAATCCTAATAATTGTCGTATTTCTCTTTTTGTTTTTGGAACTGGCAAGGCAACTATCCCTGCTATCCTGTCTGGGTCTAATTTCTTTCTTCCTTTTGTGATCCAATGTCCTAAGCATTTTACCTCCGGCTCAGTAAACTGTAACTTAGTCTGGGACACTTTTAGCCCCTTTTCTCCCAGAAAATTCAATAAGTTTATTGTGTTTTCTTGAACCTCCTTTTCTAATTTCCCCACTATTAATAAATCATCCACACATTGTAGAAGCTTTACTTCACCTTTTGTTTCAAAAGACGTAAGTTTTCTAGTGCCTGTCCAAACAAATTTGGAGATTCAGTGAAGCTTTGAGGTAATACTGTCCACCTTAGTTGTTGTTTTCTTCCTGTGTCCGGATCCTTCCACTCGAATGTGAAATAATCCCTTCTGGCTTCTGATAGTGGGCAGGTCCAGAAGGCATCCTTCAAATCTATTACACTGTACCAGGTATGTTCAGGGGATACCTGATTCAATAAAGTGTAGGGATTTGCCACTACCAGGAACCTAGTAATGGTTCTTCGGTTAACAGCTCTCAAATCCTGAACTAGTCTGTAACTACCATCTGCTTTCTTTACTGGAAGGATGGGTGTATTATGTGGGGACATACAAGGTTCTAAAGCCCCTTTCTGGAGCAAATTTTCAATTATTGGTTTTAATCCTTTTCTCCCTTCTATCGAGATAGGATATTGCCTAATTCTAACTGGTTCTCTTGGATCCATTATTTCCCCTTCCAGTGGGTCAATATTCAATTTTCCTATTTCTTCTTGGTTATACCAGACCTTCGGGTTTATGCATTCTTCATCTTTTATTGTTAATTGATATAAATTTACTGTGATTGTTCCTTTTTTCACTTCCAATTTCATTCCTAATTGTATAATCAAATCTCATCCTAATAAATTATTTTCCGCTTCTTCCACTAATAAAAAATCTCCTACAAAAATTTTGGGTTTAGATTCAATCTTTACATTTTTAATAATAGGAACCCTGAAAGGTTCCCCTTTTGCTCCTACTACCAAAGCTGTATCTCTACTTGCTCGACATCCCAAAGGGATGTGCCGAACTGTAGATCGTTCAGCTCCCGTATCAACTAATAACATTACTTTCTCCTCTTGGGGACCAATCTTTAAATTTATCAAGGGCTCAGATGTTGTTTTTGTCCCCAGAGTGTAGAGCCCCTGACACCCTTATTCATCTTCATTAAACATCTGTTTGTCCTTCATTCGTCTCCGACAGTCCTTCTTGAAATGTCCCCTCTGCCCACAATAATAACATTCGGGCATTTTCCCAGGGAAATCCTTATTCCTTTTTTTCTGGAATCATCAGCTGTCTTTTTTCGCCTTCTGATCTGGGAATCTTTGAAATAATTTTTGGCTGTTCCTTTTGTTGAGTTTCCCGGACTGCCGCTACAAACATTCTTGCTTTCCCTCTTTGTTTTTCCTCATCCCTCCGTACATACACTTTCTGAGCTTCCTTCAACAATTCTTGTAATCCTCGATCTTGCCAATCATCCAACTTTTCCAGCTTCTTTCTTATATGCCCCCATGATCTGGCCAAAAATTGGATTTTTAGAAATGCTTCTCCGACTGGAGAGGCTGGGTCCAACCCCAAATACATTTGTAAATTTTTCCTCAGTTTCTCTAACCAGTCCGTAGGGGACTCATCCTTTTCCTGATGTTCACTAAAGACCTTATTAATATTCTGCCCCCTTGGGACTGCCTCCCTGATTCCTTGGATAATCAGTCCTCTCAAATCTCACATATTTTGTCTATCATGGGCATTTTGGTTATTCCAGTTCAGGTTCTGGTTAGGCCATTTCTGTTCCCCGGGAAGACCTTGTTGATGCCTTCTTTCCCACATTCGTATTCCTGCCTGTCTAATCATAGATTTTTCTTCGGCTGTAAATAATATTCCTAAGATATATTGTATTTCTTCCCAGGTATAGGTATTAGGACCTAGGAACTGGTCTAATCGTTTAGACTCCCAAAGGATCATCTAGTAGACGACCCATTTCTCTTTTAAAGAATCTCACATCTCCTGTATTCAAAGGTACCGATACAAATCCAGTTCCTCCTATATCTCCTCCCATTGGTACCTCTCGAAGGGGAGCCAGGGTCACTGCTTTTTCTTTTTCATAAATTTTATCTCTCTCTCTCTGTACTGTTTTACTCCTGGTGTGACTAGAAGGAGGAGAGAGTGTGGGAGATGAAGGAACGGGGTCAGGAGGCAGTTGGGGATGTATTCTCTCCTGACGGCTTTCTGCATCCTGCCTTAAATAAGGCGGGGGTAAATTGTTAAATAGCTCCCATAATAACGTGGTTGGTTTAGTTTCTCTCTCCCGTGCCTCCCTTTCTTTCTTTTCTCTCAAAGGAAATAATGAAACCAATCTTCCCGTCTCCAACCCTCTCCACAGTGCAGCATATTCACTTTCTTCCTGACTAAAGGGCTCTTTATTATTCACATATAAATTCAATATCTTACAAATCCAATCATCAAAACATCCAAATATCGGCCTATATACATAATCTGGTCTAATGTCCTCTCTCATCCACACTTTTATACAGTAATGGACCATTTTATTCCTTAGTTTTTCCCTCTTGAGATGGCCAGTAACACCAATGCCTGAGCATTGTTCCCAAGGGACTATCTAAGGGAATAATTTTTGGGTATTCTTTTTCCTCTTTCGTTTCCTCTTCAAAACCTGACTCATATTGGCCCATTTTAGGAATTTTGCAGCAATTCCTATCGCCCTTAGCAACCAATAAGCGTCTTGCAGGGGGTCTGCACCCACCTACGATATCCGGGAGCGTTACACCCTTGGTTGCCGATACCAATGTCTACAGGGGGTTTTGGACCTACCACCCACCTGCGAATCCTAGGACTTTTACAGTGGTTTCCTATCGCCCTTAGTTACCGGTAAGAGTGTCCTGCAGGGGGTTGAACCCTTCACCCGCCCACATATCCTATAGGAGTTGCGATCCCACCACGAATCCTATAGGACCTGCATCAGTCCTTCACCGGCCAAGTTCCTTGCGGGAGTTTGGAACCGCGGTTAGAAGACCTCCACACTCGCTTCGGAACTCAAATCCTGGCTCCGAACCTAGAGTCCGTTTCCAGAATTAGGTTCCGTCTCAATCACACTCTTACACACAAGCAACTGATCCCACCCAACCAACCAGTTTCCTTTATACTCATGACTCCGTCATCTTCGTTCAGATCTTCGTGCACCAGAATTACGGGTCCTTTATACTGCAGGTTTTTTTTTTTTTCCCTAGGAGCTCCAATCCCTTTTGGTTATTGTTTCTCTTTTGTTCGTTGATCTCCAGAGACTGACCCAGACTGCTACTCTCGAGCCACAATCTGTGGGGAGCCCCTTGAACAGTCACAGTCCAGGAAAGCACAGCGAGATCATGTTGGGGTCACCAAATTGTTATAAACGATAACAATTAAAACAATTTTATTTTGGGTTCAATCAATTTAGGTTGAGAAACAATAAACAAAAACAGCGCTGGGTGCGCAGAGAACTCAATTAGTTCCACCACACGCACGCCTGAGTCCTAAAAGCAGCATCTTTTATATCAGCATCTTGACCAATCTCTTCTTGCCAGATATTCGTCCTGCTCTTTCTCCATTGGGTCGTTAGGGTACACCTTCTCCTCCTATTGGGTCTTCTTTGGCACGCTTTTGAGAGTCTCAGGGTCTTTGTCTCCTTTGGCGGGCTTTCCCTGGTGGGCTTTCTTTGTCTCCTTTGGCCCGCTTTTCTAAGTAGCTTTTCTAAGTAGTGATTGCCTCAGGGGAAGGGGGAGTTTTTACCTTGTCTTAAAGGAGAAGCACATGCGCCTATTCATTACAATTGTGATACAGGTTATAATGGTCACAAACTATTTTAGATTTACACAGAGTACAACAACTACACTTATCACACTATATTCTATTTTGACATGAATCATGACTGTGTTTATCACACTCGCAACCTAATACTAAGGTTAAAGGCCTTGGCCACCTCCTCCCCCAGAGTGAAAAATTTATTTTCAAATTCATGCCCATGGCTCAGTTGTCCCTGTAAAAAGAATACCAGGAAGTATACCATAACTTATCCCTTGTGCCATCCAATCTTGAGGGTATGGAAAACGCCTCCAATCAAGGGGTTGGGCCGCCTTCAGGATTGATCTTGGTTTGTGTTACCGTTCAGCCTTTCGGGGTGATCCGGCTCCTGGAAAACTAATTATATGGTTTAAAAGGGTTCTTATATTATTTTTTTCAGGACAGCGTAACCTTAATGCAGGAGAAGTCCGGTTGAGGCCCTCTCACTCGGTAGTCAATACCCATAGGGGTTGCCTCCCTCGGTAGACTATACACACCGCAGTGGAGGGTCCTGTCCCGGTCTTGCCTTCTCCCTTTCCTCCCTTTAGTCTTGTCCTCTTTATCTGGTGCCCTTTAATTCATGCAGAGCCGCGTTGCCAGTTGCCAGAGCATTAGTCCCTCTTCAGCCTCAGTTTCAATTCCCCAGGTGTGGATTCAACCCTCCAAGCTTCAGTATTTATTGGCCCCTTTACCCTGGAGGCATGGGTCCAACCTCTTTCTGCTGTTCTCACAGCTGTTTCAGTAGCAAGTAAAACAAGGTACGGTCCCTCCCATCGAGGAGTTAATGATTCTTCCTTCCAGGTTTTTATTAAGACCTTGTCTCCTGGTTGTATTTCATGAATAGCAAACCCCAGCGGGGCGTTTTGTGCTAAAAAATCCCTTTTCCCTCAGTTGTTGTAATTGTTTTCCTATCATAATTACATATTTCTGGCTCTCATAATTCTCTATCAAAGAATATTCCAATGGCATTCCTTGGGAATACGGCATCCCATATAACATCTCATATGGTGAGATACCTGTTTCACTGTGGGGCATAGTCCAAATGTCCAATAATGCCAATGGCAAACATCTTAACCAAGACAGTTGGGTTTCAATCATTAATTTAGCCAATTGTTGTTTAATTGTTTGGTTCATTCTCTCAACTCGTCCTGAACTTTGTGGATGCCAGGGAGTATGGTATTCCCATTTAATGCCCAGGGTTGTAGCTAAATCCCGTAACACTTTAGATGTGAAATGTGTCCCCTGGTCAGAGTCAATACTCCCTACCAACCCAAAACGCGGTATTATATTTTCCATCAGAATTTTAGCTGCCGTAGCGGCAGTTGCCCTCACCACAGGGTAGGCCTCTACCCAATGAGTTATTTGGTCCACTATCACCATCAAATATTTATATTGTCCTATTTTTGGTAGCTCGGTAAAATTGACCTGTACTCTTTCAATGGCCTATATGCGATTCTCCGTCCCCCAGTAGGTGTTTGCCTCATACTTTTCTTATTTACTTTTTGGCATGTTAGGCACATTTGGGTAATTTGCCAAGCTATCTCATATATCCCAATACACCCATAAAATTTCAAAAACTGATTACTCAATGCTCGAGTTCCCCAATGAGTTTGCAAATGCATCCGAAATAGCAGCTTCTTTGCTTGACTCTTAGGCAGTATTTCTCTGCCATCTGGCAGGACCCATTTTTCTCCCTCTTGCTTTGCCCCTGTAGTCTTTATAAGTCTTATTTCATTCTCTGAAAACTGCCCCCCCCCCGGTTTTTCCTGGTTCTCCACCCCTTCCAATTCCCTTAATAACAGTATTGGAGAAGGTCTTTGCAATGCAGCTTCCCGAGCTTCTTTGTCGGCTAAGTTATTTCCTCTTACAAGCAAATTTGTTCCTTTTCGATGTCCCCTTACATGTACTACAGCAATTTCTTTGGGCAGTCTCAGTGCCTGTAAAATCTTAATAATTAGCGTTTGGTGCACTAATCCCTTTCCATGTGTCCCAATGAGTCCTCTTTCTTCCCAAATTTTCCCAAAGGTATGGGTTACCCCATAGGCGTATTTAGAATCCGTATATATTGTACCATGCTTCTCTTTTAACAACTCCAACGCCCTCAACAAAGCATATAATTCACAAGCCTGTGTCGACCAAGTGGGACTCAGAGGTCCAGATTCCACCAAATCCAGTTGTCCATTTACTATTGCATACCCTCATCTCCTCTTTCCCTCTATAATCCTGGAAGATCCATCTATAAACAGCTTTTCCCCTTTTTGCAATTCTTCCTCTCTTAAATTGGGCCGTATTTTAGTTTGCATTTCTATTACTTCTGTACAGTCATGCTGAAGCCCCTCTTCTGGTTTCCCGTAAAGGAATTGAGCTGGACTTTGTACTGTAGTTACTCTTAGTTCTAAATCCGGAGAATCCACTAGAATACCTTCATATTTCAACATTCTGCTATCTGTCAACCATTTTTCCGCTTTTTGTTGTAATACCCCCCCTCACGTTGTGAGGGGTGTATACCTTCAAAGGTGCACTAAGGGTAACCTTCCTTGCTTCCTCTATTAATAATGCGGTGGCCACTATCGCTTGCAAGCATATTGGCCATCCTCTGCTTACGGGGTCCAACAATTTGGAACAGTACCCTATGGGTTTCTTAATACCGGCCCATTCCTGCATCAATACCCCATAAGCTGTCTGATTTGAGACGTTTACAAATAGGTAAAAAGGCCTCCCTAAATCTGGAAGGCTTAATACTGGAGCCTCTGTCAATGTTCGTTCCACCATCTCCAACTGTCTCTCATCCTCCTCATTCCATTTGATTTTCTCCATTGTTAATTCCTCATATAAGAATTTCACCTTTTCACTAAATCCTTCAATCCAAGGTCTGCAATATCCCAGGAGTCCTAAAAATTGACTGACCTCTTTCTTGGTCCTTGGTGCTGATAGGGCCAGAATTCCTGATACTCTTTCAGGATCCAGTTTCTTTTTCCCATAACTCAGCCGGTGCCCTAAATATCATACTTCATTCTCCACAAACTGCAGTTTCAATCTTGACACCTTCAGTCCCTTTTCTCCCAAAAAACTGAGTAGTTTAACAGTGATTTTCCTCACATCATCTTCAGTTTTTCCTGCCACTAGTAGGTCATCCACATATTGTAGTAACTTCACTTCCCTCTCCGTCTCAAAAGATTGTAATAATTTTTCCAAAGTTTGTCCAAACAGATTAGGAGACTCGGTAAACCCCTGTGGTAATACTGTCCATCGTAACTGTTGTCTCCTTCCTGTTTCTGGATCTTCCCATTCAAAGGCAAAATAGTCCCTGGATTTTTCTTCTAATGGACATGCCCAGAAGGCATCCTTCAAGTCTATTACACTATACCAAATATGTTGGGGGTGGGGTGGGTGTCAAATGATTTAATCGTGTGTAAGGATTTGCCACTACTGGGAATTTAGTCATTTTTCTTTGATTCACAGCTCTTAGATCTTGGACTAATTGGTATGTCCCATCAGCCTTTTTTACGGGTAATATAGGCGTATTATGGGGGGGACATACATGGCTCTAAAGTCCCTCCTACTAATAGCCGATCTATGCCTGGTTTTAATCCCTTCCTTCCTTCTAATGGAATGGGGTACTGTTTTATAGGTTTCTGGGGTTCTGTTATTTCTACCATTAGGGGTTCCATTTCCAACTTTCCCAATTCCCCTTCCTTATACCATACCCAGGGATCTATATTTCCCTCATCTTCTTTTGTTAATGTATATAACCGGACTTTTCCGTTTTCCCCTCTAAGCTTTAAGCCCATTTTGATAATCAAATCCCTCCCCAATAGGTTATACTCTGCTTCTGGAACAAGTAAAAGATCATTAAGACCCACATAGGTCTCAGATTCTACCTGAGCATTTTCCAGTATTGACACAGGGAAGGATTCCCCTTTTGCTCCTACCACGGACATTTGCTTATTCCCCCTTTTGAGTCCATCTGGTATATTCCGAATAGTCGATCTTTCGGCCCCCGTATCTACCAGAAACAAAACTTCTTCCTTGTGGGGACCTATTAATAACTTTATCAAGGGCTCTGTAGATGTTTGGGTCCCCAGAAGGTATAGCCCCTGACACCTCTAATCTTCCTTAAACATTTTCTCATCTTTCTGTCGCTTCTGACAGTTTCACTGCAAGTGTCCTTTCATCCCACAATAATAACAAGCTGGTAAGTTCCCATCCTTCTTTTTTGGTCTGTGTTCTAAGCTACCTCCCTTATCTTTTCCTTTTTCTCCTTTCCCTGCTGGCTTTCTCTGATAGCAGCCACAAAAATTTTTGCTTTAGCTTTCTGTCTTTCTTCATCACACCTCACAAAGACTTTTTGAGCCTCTTGCAACAATTCCTCCAATCCCCTGTGTTGCCACTTATCCAGTTTCTCTATCTTTTTCCGTATATCCTCCCATGATTTTGCCACAAACAGTTTTCAATAGCATCCCCCCCATGGGTGAATCTGGATCCAGGCCAGAATACATTTGGAGGCTTTTCCTTAACCTTTCCAGCCATTCCGTTGGGGACTCCTCTTTCTTTGGGTTTTCATTAAAGGCTTTATTAATATTCTGTCCCCTCGGTACCGCTTCCTTGATGCCTTGAATTATTATAGTTCTAAGATCCCTCATGTTCTGTCATCCTGCCGCCATTTGATGGTCCCAGTTAGGGTCCACATTCGGCCACTTTGTATCTCCTGGCGGTCCGGCTTGATTTTGCCTCTCCCATATTCTCATTCCCGCTTGCCTAATCATTCCCCTTTCTTCCGTTGTGAAGAGGATCCCCAAAATCGACTGCATTTCCTCCCACCTATACGTGTTGGGTCCCAGGAATTGGTCTAATCTCTCTGCGACCCCTAGAGGGTCATTCAATAAATTACCCATTTCCTTTTTAAAATTCCTGACATCTGACCTATTGAGGGGCACCGTCACAAAGCCTGTTCCTCCCTGATTACCTCCCAAGGGTACCTCCCGCAGCGGGTATAAACCCCTCTGCTCCTCAGCCCCTTCCTGTTCCCTTTCCCTGTTCCTTTGTTGACTCCTTGTCCTTTGGGCAGGTGGGGATGGGCTAGGGGTTGGTGCAGTTGGGGAGCGTTGGTTATATGGAGGGGGTAAATTATCAAGGGGCTCCCACTCCTCCTTATCTTCCTCACCCTCCTTTTTTGTAGTTAAACTAAATATCTGAGTGGCAGGTGCTTCTGTTAGTCCCAACCAGGCCGCAGCATACTTGCTCTCTTCCAGATCCACGGGTGTTCTGCTATTAATATAAATGTTCAAAGCCTGACAGACCCAGTCTTCCGTGGACCTGAACATCAGCCAAAATACGTGGGGTCTTAAGGGTTCTTTTGGCCATTTAACCATACAAAACTGAATCATTTTTGCCTTGTCCTTATGTTTAGTGCTTTTTAAGCTATTGCAATATCTTAGCATTAGCCCTAAGGGACTATCCAGTGGAACGTCTGGTAATTTTCCCCCCCTTTTAAACCAGAGGCCCCTCCTTGAACCTTCCAAGTCTAAGTATCTGCTTTGTCCCTGACCCATTACTGGAACCTTTTATACAAAAAGCTCCAAACTCCTGGCTGTGCCTGTATCTAAAGGTGTCTTGCGAGTGTTATCCCACCCACGAACACTCAGAACAGTCACTTCAGTCCTTCACCGGCCGAGTCCCTCGCGGGATATCGGAACCGCGGTTAAAAGACCTCCGCACTCGCTTCGGAACGGAGTGCCATCTCAGTCATGCCCTTACACACAGTCACACAACCGTATCCACCCAACCAAACGGTATACTCACGAAACGATAAATCTTCATTCAGATCTTCATGCGCAGAATTACAGGTACTGGAGGAGGGGAGAGCTCTTTGTTCTTTACTTGCCTCTTATGTTTGTAATCCTGCTGGGCTCCGCACTGCTCCCGGTAAGGGCCACAATGAAACCAGGGTGGGGGCGCCTCCCTTAGCCATTCACAGTCTCGGGACCCAAGAGGATCACGTCGGGGTCACCAAATTGTTATAAATTCCGAGTCAATTTTTAGTTTTATATGATTTAATAAAAGGCAAGTAAACAGTGCTGGGTGCGCGGGGAGTCAGGGCTCCTCTAACATGCGCCCTCGTTACATTGGGCGGCTGTTTTTTTCATTTTCCTAAGCTAATACATATTCATCACTACTTCTAAGAAAGGCAGGGTTATTACAATTAGTTTCCGGAATTCGACCCCTTCCACTGGTGCATGCATATCAGTTCTCGGTGGTCCCTCTGGGAGTCGTTTGGGCTGAAGGCTCGCAGTCTTCCTCCCAGGCTGTGTCCTCCAGTCATCCTTCAGTTTCCTTTTCTTCCTTATTTGGTAATCTCTTGGCTGGATGTCAGAGACTTGTGTAGCATTCCGTGCAATAGTTAACAGTCATTTTGAAACTCCTTAACCCTCTATTGACACGAATTGCTGGACCATTGACACAAAGTGCTGGACCATTTCTTACATATATATATATAAGGCCACCATTGACTACAATAGTTTATAAATGTTTTCTTATTCACACTCTCACACGGTGGTCCTCCTATATTCTTCCAGTGAGCCAACATACAACCCAAAGGGCTCTTTTTTACTATTTCTCCACTCTGATGACCTCTCATTTCAACTTTATACAATACGGTAAATAATGAAAAATATTACAAGTTACAGGTTTCAGCACTCGCTTCCTAGCTGAGCTACATCTCAGTTGAACAAAACACTCACACAAAAGGGCCCGTTATACACTCACTCTGCTCACTCAAATAGATAGTAACAATACCATTTCATGATGGAAATTCCAAACTCAAACACCATTCTGCCATTCCAGAATGTCAAATATAAACGAGAGGTCTCAAATAATACATGGTACTGAATTTTACAACAGATGACAAAATGGCCAAATCACTAGAACCCAAATTACCATGGTCAAAACATACCACTCCGGAAAAAACCTGTTACCTCTCGAGAGGCCCCTTCCCGCTACCGCAGGGAGGAGAGCACCTAAATTCCCATCCCCAGCCTTTCCAGGAGCTAGCACCAGCGCTCTTTACCTCACATACGACGTCTCCTCACAACTTACAGGTATCCCAACCCAATTACAACATACCTCGTCTGCCGATAATGGTCCTTGTCTGTCCCTGTGATGATCTGGGTGAGTAGGGGAGTCCTCCTGAGAAATCTCAGGGTGCCCAGAGGAGTCCAGTCCTCAGCAGGTCCCGCAGCCGGACAGAGAAGGTCCCATCTGGGTCGCCAAATTGACAGGCAGAATTGAACTCTACAACTCGTGTAGAGTTATAAAGCAGGTATGTTTATTGCGGTGCCGGGTGTAAGGGGGATCACTCCTCCTAACTTGCACGCCGTTTGAACAAGCAGCCGGGTATTTATTATACAAAGTCATGCATATACATAAGGTTTCCGAACATTCAGAATCTCCTCCCTCTGGCGCCTCTTCAGGATGTACTTTTCACCTTCTTGGGCAGTTACCTGAAGTTCTTGTTTATCTTTGCATACATTAGCAGTCTTTATTGTTTAGTTTCTGTTATCTTAAAACATCTGCTAGCTAAGGATGAGCCCTTCCTTATTGTCCACTCTAAACATGTCAAGGTAAATACATGCCCACTGGGCTGGTTTTAATATATATCAGCATGATCCCCGGGGCAGGGGGTGGGGGCCATTTGAGTAGGAGGTCGCTGATCTACTACCACAATTATTTTACCCTGGTTTGTTTTCTTTTAGCAGTTAGCAGGGCTCCTTATTTACATTCTTGTTGAGGTCATCTCCATGGGTACTAACTGTCCCTTCTCGAAGTGCTTAGTGCTAAGCTCCCGCCCTTCCTTCTTTCTCAGGTGTTAATGTTTCTGTTACCTATGCAGTTTCTGTCTGCAGCAGAGTTTTAGTCTTTTTCACTACATCACCTACTTCATCACGGGCTTCCTACCAGGTCACAGCCTCCTTCAGGCATCCACCTGCTCCAGCATGGGGTCTTCAGCAGGCTGCAGGTGGATATCTGCTCTACTGTGGACCTCCATGGACTGCAGGGGGACAGCCTGCCTCGCCATGGTCTTCTTCACCACGGGCTGCAGGAGAATTTCTTCTCTGGTGCCTGGAGCACCTCCACCTCCTCCCCCTCCTTCTTCATCGACCTTGGTATCTGCAGAGTTGTTTCTCTCACATATTTTCACTCCTCTCTCCCAGCTGCTGTTGCACAGCAGTTTTTTTTCCCCCCCTTCTTAAATGTGTTATCACAGAGGTGCTACCACCATTGCTGATTGGCTTGACCGTGGCCAGTGGTGGGTCTGTCTTGGAGCCAGCTGGCATTGGTTCTATCAGATATAGGGGAAGCTTTAGGCAGTTTCTCACAAAAGCCACCCCTATAGCCTCCCCACTACCAAAACCTTGCCACATAAACCCAATACAGCAGGTAAGTTTTGCTTTCTAGTCTTCAAAATACCAGGTTTAACAGCAAACAACAAAAGAAAGCATGAAAACATTAAATATTTCCATTAGATAATTAAGGAAAGAAACCAATCTGATGCAGCTTTTCACATTCTGCAGGTAAGAAAGTGCAATATTATAAAAAAGAAGCAGTTCATGATTGTGGTACTTTCTAGTCATAATTGCTCTCTGCAACTAGAAGCAATAGAAATGTCCAGATTGGTCTTAGAAATAACTTGTACTTTGTAGCCAATACGTGTTAAAAGACATCTTTGATCCTGTGACCTTGTAGATGTTTGCAAATACAGCAGCTAATAACATTTTCTTTTTAAGGCAGGTTCTTTTTCTCAGAACATATAATGCTATACTTTTACTGGTGTCCTAGTTTTAGCTGGGACGGAGCTAATTTTTTTTTCAGTAGCTGGTACGGTGCTGTGTTTTGGGTTTAGTATGAGAATAATGTTGATAACATTATTGTGGTGAGCAATTGTATTGTGCATCACTTGGTTGTTTTTTTTTCTCTTTCTTTGAGTTTTATTTATTTCCCATTTTTTTAATCTCCCTTTTCATTACATTTACTAGTAGTATTATATTTTACTCTATTTCAATTATTAAACTTCATTTCTCAACCTACCATCCTACTAGGTCAGTATGTTAAGACTTACTTTTCTTTGTATAGACCACACATCTTCAATCACAGGCAGCATTTAGTCCCTCTGACACAGTAGATCTTCTTCTACCATCAAAGGAGCTGCTGCAGTTATGAACACTATCATTCCTTGTAGAAGAATTATAGAGGAATGAAGGCAGTTTAATTAACATTGATAAAATACAGCTGTGGGATTGCTTCATGGGTGGTGGGTTGGCTGATGTGGATAATGTGCAGCTGTGGCTGGTTCCTACTAAGTAGTTAAATAGGTCTAAGGCAGGGATCCTCAAACTATGGCCTGTGGGCTGGATATAGTCCCTTAGGGTCCTCAATCCAGCCTCTGGTATTTACAAACACCCCCACCCCCTGTCAGGGACACCAAGCAGCTGCAGATGACTGCCTGCCACTTCATCTGCATGCTGGCCCCCTCTTTAAAAGTTTGAGGACCCCTGGTCTAAGGGGTATGGAAGAGGTGAACTGGATGAAGAGAGACCTAAAAGAAGTAAAGGGAGAAGAGAAAGTGCCCTGAATGTAGGAGAAACAAGGAGAGGCACCCGGGGAGAAGAAGGGGGCCTGGATGAGGAGAGGCTGGCTGGAAGAGGAGCCTGGAGAAGAAAAACTCTGGATGCAGCAGAGGCAAGAAGCAGGGTGGACTGGCCTGAAGAGGCTGAAGAAACAGCACTGACTGTAGATGAACTTTTGAAACCTTGTGGGGGATTGGTGGCTGTGCCGGGGCAAGGTGTGGGAACTACTTATTGAAGTTAACCTGGTACGGGATGGTAAAAGCCTTGTTGCAGTTGGTTAGTTTTGTGAGTGCTGCAACAATTAGTACCCTGTGTAAGGCTTGAACTCAGGACCTTCAGGTTATGAAACTGAGTGTAATGAGTGGTGACAGCAGTAATGGCTGTGCTGGGGGATGTTTGAAGTTTTGAACAGTGATGGTGGCACCCAATGTAGCAGAGACAGGTGGGGGTAGCCTGTGACCTGGATCACGGTGAGATAGGTGGGGAGAATTTGGGATCTGGGTCAGACACCGGTAAAGGTAAGCTGTTGGGATCAGAGAAGGAAGCCTGACCACTGTGGGGCAAAGAGACTGAAGGTAATGGGCAGTAGTAGCGGAGTACATGACCAGACATGGCAGTGGCCTGTAGTGGCAGGTCCAGAGGGGGTCTGGCTAGACAGTGGTGATGGCTATGCCAGGTGCAGTGCCACAGGTGGCTCCCGCTGTTGCTTGGCCTGGTGGTATTCTTGCCGGTGTTTATGTGCTCATTAAAGGTGTCTCCACTTGTGGTCGCCCATTTCTTCTACAAGGATGTTAAGAAGTTTTTCAGGACATGGAATAATGTTAGTGCTGTATTCTAGAGCTGCTGCTGCAAGCTCACTTGGGTTACTGTCTAGCATGACCCCAAGAGGTGAAAGGATGAGGTGAGGTACTATAAGCTCATCAGAACCCCCCTCTGAAGGAAACAAAATCCCAGATATCAAGAAAGCAGATGAGAAGAAAGGTGATCAGCCCCCAGAAGCTGAAAAGCCCAAGATAAAAGTGAAGAAGGGATATGTGTGTGAGTTCAGGGACAAGTTGTCTGGACTGTATTAAAACCTTTTGTGAAAAGGTTGTGATGATTGTTAAAAACATAAGGCATGAAATGCTAAGAAGGAAAAGGAAAAAAAGGAGGGGAATTGTAGGAGAATTATAGAGTAATTAATGCAGGTTAATATTGATAATATACAGCTGTGGGCTGGATTCAGGGGTGGTGGGTTGGCTGATGTGGATAAGGTGCAGCTGTGGCTGGTTCCTGTTAAGTAGTTAAATAGCTCTAAGGGGTATAGGAGAGGAGCACTGGATGAAGAGAGACCTGGGAGAAGGGAGAGTACCCTGAATGTAGGAGGGACAAGGGGAGGCCCTGGGAGAAGGGGGCCTGGATGAGGAGAGGCTGGCTGGAAGAAGAGCCTGGAAGAGAAAGACTCTGGATGCAGCAGAGGCAAGAAGCAAGGTGGATTTGCCTGGAGAGGCTGAAGAAACAGCACTGACTGTAGATGAACTTTTGAAACCTTGTGAGGGATTGGTGGCTGTGCCAGGGCAAGGTGTGGGAACTACTTATTGAAGTTAACCTGGTATGGGATGGTAAAAGCCTTGTTGCAGCTGGCTAGTTTGGATAGTGCTGTGACAATTCCTCAGCATATTTTTGAGGAACAAAACATTTCTTTCTGGGTCTTGGTGGTCATATTGCTTATCACCATAATATGCCGTAGTTGCTGGGCATGTAAGACCTATGAACTATCAATACACAATTCAGCTCCAGTAACAGACACCATAAAGGAGGCAGAATCAACTTTCAAAAAACTAATTTTAATCAAAACAAAGTTGTTGATCATTAACAAGTTTATAAAACAGTGATTTAGTTAAATTGGTATCAGCATATCAAATCTCAATTACTTTCAACTTCATGAGCATGTTTACATGGGTGATGAAATACAACCTTTTTACTTATTATAATAAATAAAATGGAGAGCATAAAATAGTTTTTCTGAACAAAAACTCCTACAAACATACCTCTAGCATGTTCTCTAATGAAGGGAACAAGAGACACTGGACAACTTTTGCACCAAAACATAAAAACTGCTTTAAAAAGCACACAGAACAATCAGCTAAAGTAAAAACACTATACTGTAACCGAAGTTGGTATTTAATAATATAATGAATGGTTTGGTAGTTAGATCTCCAGTTTGGTTACCTTAAAGCATTAAGGCAAGGAAAGATAGAAGGCTGCCTTTGAGTAAATCTACAGAAAATATTTAAAAAAAACAAACTGAGAAGTAGAACAGTCATATCTACACAACTTTGTCCTGCACAAAGTCAAAATACTTATGCAGAATATATATAATAAATATATTTGTGCACAAAGGTTAGCTTATTATTAGCTTACTGAAAATGTGTAATGTATCATGTTAATAATTTTGCATTTTGTGTGAAAAAGGATATTTCTTTAAGTTTCCTAGGCTAGGAGGCACAAACCTCAATTCTAGCATACTGTATTCTTAATGCTATAGGCTTGTTGCTCTGGCTGTATATTTTTTGTTGTCTCTCTTTATTATAGTGCCTGTTACAAGCATGTGTACACATATGTGTACATGGGTTGTATAAATATATATAAAATTTCCCCCAATAGGTATCAGTCCAACCATGCAATCCAAAAGGTGGCTCTGCATAGATGCCCAGCATATAGTTCACTACCTGAGCCAACCCTGAAGTAAGGAGCACTACAGTCCTTCAAATAGGTTTTCTTTTTTGTTTAAAACCAAGCTACTGCAGCTTCAAGTATTTTACATTACATAGATTTTTTTTAAAATATAAATTAAAGTTATATTTTTTCAATATTCAGACATATACTATAATATATATACAGTATGATAAATGCTCTCATTCTTTTTAAATTTTTTTCTGAGAAATCCCTGAGAATGTATGTTGACAGTCGCTAAGTTTCCACATGCACAAGCATTGTGTGCCATGCTTCTGGATGAACAGCACTGCAAAGCCACATGGTCAGCCTTTTAACTATTAGTATTTCATTTGTTGGTTTGTTTAAATATGCTGAAATGTAAGGATGAATTACAAAGTAGTAAAGCTGAATCCATTTGAGGTACTTATCACAGGATGGAGGTGTTTTTGTTTGGTTTTTAAAGCCATTGCAATATGTGTTTGTTTTTGAGGCTGTGAACATATACAGAAAGGACAGGAGAGCAATGTGGGCTTTTGCCACTTGACAACATATACTCAGTGTAAACCAAACCTTTTTTTAACCTCTCTCACACTCAAAACAGAAAAAAGGAAAAAAAAATGTAAATACACAAACTTTCACAACATGACAGTTTAGTTTGCAAACTCAATATAACTATACACATATAATACCGGTGTGGCTGTTTCTTTAAGTTCAAAAGGATACAAAGGCAGGCTCAAGTAAAAACAAACCACCTTCCCCCCCCCCCCCCCATTTTCATCAACCAAATCGCTCACGAACCAACATCATCAGTTTCTTTTTGCCTTTGTAGATTTGTTTTAGGTTGTCAATAAACTGTGTAAACTGGATGTGTCCATCATGAGCCATTAAGAAGGTCTCTCGGGCCTTGCTGAGGAACTCTATAAACTCACTATAGTGTCGTGGGCTGATGTGAGTGAGACGTGAATGAGTTGTATTAATGTAGGCTCCAATTGTGGCATCCAAGAGTTGTCTTAAAGGGGCTTTCTCCAGTGACATGAGCTTACTAGAGTTCCTCTTTCCATGAAGTCCCACTATGCCAGGAGTGGTCAAAGTACACCTACGCAAAATATCTGACAGTACTGTTGCACATTTGACACTCTTGACCACCAGAGGTATTATAGCTGCTAGCTCATTTTTCCCAAGGGAGTGGCTGAGTGCACATGCCCACAGAACATCATTAATGGCAGGGTGCGTGTCCTGATTGTAACTCAGGTTGAGATGTGTCATGGCCAAAGTGGCCAGCTTGTAGGCCCGCATGGGGTACCCACGGTGTTCCATGTATCGTGCTATAGTAAAAAGCTGTGAGTAGTTCATGCCGGTTGTAGCAGCATCTAGAACAATTTGGTAAGCAGTCTCAAAAGCTATGTGATCCTTTTCACATAAGGTCAGTGCAGAGAGGGCACAGTTTTGAGGATCCTTCATGGCGCACTGTAGAGCAAGCGTCCTAGCACTGCTGGCCAGCTTCTCCTGCTGATGGCAGTCCAGATGCAGACGGACAATGGTACTGTTGGACATCACTGTTGTAGCAACAATACTAGTGGCTTCTGTTGGAGTGAAAAGTGTAAACCAGTTTTGCATGATACTATCCAGTGCATAAACACCTGGAGAGAGAAAGAAAGGATTAGCCACAACTGATAACACCTAGCAGATACAGATGTTCAGCAAAAGATTACATTTTCCAAGTCTAAGACGTTGCCAGTACATCCAGGGAGACGTGCTTCAGCAAGAAGGGCTAAATCAGATAACACAGCTGAAAAAGGACATTAAAACAAAGGCTACTGTGCAAACTCTGTAGCAATCACCAAAATGCAGATAATAACAGAAAAGCCTGCAAGATAAGCTTTAATCTCCTAGTGTGACAACTGAGCTGTTTTACTTGTTATCTAAGACAATTTGGATAACAAGTTCTGGCTCATTTGGTCTCATCCCATCACTTAAAAGCAGCCCTCACACTGAACACTGAAAAGGCAATTTTAATGTCTTTTCTCAATGTGCATTTCAAGGTACAGCGCATGCATAAAAGAATATGAAAGCATGGTAAATGTCTCATTTAATAGAACACCATGGCATTTAATACTAAGCACACCTTAAAAAAAAAAAAAAAAATCCTAACCCCCTCCAAATAGGCTTTTCAGATACATCTTGTATCAAATACATATGCAACTGAACATCAAGATCCTTATTAGGGAAATACTCTGAGCAGTATGCACTACTGGATATTATCTAAAATATCTGTTTTCCTTAGTATCACTTTATTCCTGGGGAGGGGGGGAAAGGAGAAACAGTGACTAATGAGTTCCATAAATTGGATCTTATAGCCAACTAGAGTGTCTTATTATTGCTAGAGGCAGCTTACACACATCTGTGAGCCCACCTAAACCACACCCAGAGGTCCTGTTCTCTGTAGGGCTCTGCCATCTCCTGTGCACCCCTTCACTTGTGCAAAAATTCAGCATCACCAGAAAATATCAGATCTTCATTTAAATAAACAGATTTCTTGTTTTATCAACTTGATTAAGTCTCAAGAGTACTTTGTGTGACATTAAAGTTTCTTTATGGGCCTATTCTATTAGAATATGTAAACTAATTTAAAGCAGTATTAAACCCAGCATTTTATTTGCCAATATGTAACTACACAAAATAATACTTGGGCACTAATATTTGCAAGACAGCCTTAGTAATAATTACCTTAGCAAAGATATAAAAGCAATAAAACAAGAGCATTGCATGAAAATTTGCAGACACAAACCATTTTCTGCCTGAGGACATACAAAGGCAAGTTGTACTTTCCCATGCTACTGACAACATTAATTTACCAGTTAAGCATAAAGCAAAGAATAAACTAATCCAGAGAATAAGCAGCAGCAATCCTGTGAAGTTCTGAAACTCAAGAAGCATCTATGTGATACAATCCAACTCAGATATATGAAAAATAATACAGTAACAGAATAATACAGTAAATACAGTAGAGAAGCATACTTTCCAAAAATACTTTAGTGACAATTAAAGTTGCTTCCTTATAGTACTTATATTGTCCTCACTACCACAGCTGCTGATCTTTTGGTTTTTTTTACAGCTACACAGTTTTTAATACCCTCATCTTCACTTTCAGATTCTGTATACTCATCTTGCAGATGGTAAACTGGAATACAAAAGCTAAAGGACACCTCATCAAGACACAAGAAATTTATGGCAAAGCTCAGAAATGAACATAATGTCCTGCTGAGTGCGCTATTTATTCTCCCACTACTATCCTCTAAGTATGAGGCTAGTTCTGCTCCCACCTTATTTTCACCTTACATGGTTAAAGATGGGTGCATTACTGTTTGGTTTGCTTTCCAGTGCAGATGAGAGGCCTGCATGGTGTCATAGCCACATAACAAAGATGCATTACACTCTAAGTTCGGATTTATCCAGGGACTTAATCTGGGGTATTTCCCATGAGGTTATGCATGTCCCTACCTTGCAGGGGAAAGAAGTCACACTGCATTACTCAACTACTGTCTCACTTGGCCTGTGCCTATTCTATCACATGCTCAAAAAATCCACTCATCATTGCCATAATTAATGTCTTGTAACCAAAGGAATTTTATAGATGAACAGAAAGTGGGAGACATTTGCAGAGCCTGGGTGTTGACAAACAAGATCAAGCCCTCTAAGATTAGCTGACAAAAAGGCAAGATCCCTTGAGAAGCATCTCAGAACATACCTATTTCTGTTGCACATGTTACCAACCACCTCACCATTTCCCGCCGTCGCCAATTCAGTGTTGACAGCGTCATCCGCATCACCTATTAAAACAACACAAACAAAATACAAATTAATCCTATTGCAAAACCAAGACAATATACCAGCAATTAGGGATTTAAGTTACTCAAATACATTGAGGTTCAAAATGGCAGCCTCTTGCCCTTTCCACTCTCTTTTTAGCTGATATGTCAAAAGGCTTGACAAATACTGCTCAGCTATCTTAGAAGAGCATACAGAGAGTAATTCTAGCTGCAGGTCCTTCAAGGCTAGAGGAGAAATTGTTTTATTTGGGGAGAAGAACCCCCCCCCCAAAAAAAAAACCCCACAAAAAAGCCCCCCCCCCCCCCCCAAGCACAACCAATTACCAATTATTCAAATGAAACTGTATTGTGTCTCCTCCCTCTATGTATGTTAGTCTTTAAAGTAGAAACATGTCAACTCTTGTTGGGCAAACTAACCCATCTAATTTTTCTCCCATCTGCATTTTTTTTCATTGACTTCAACAATACAGACAGGAGTTAGTGTGTACTGTGATTTGACAGACTGCTTATGCTGCAAAGACAAATATACACACATACTTCCAGATATATCCAGATATTTTTATTAAGTCATAGTGATGATTTCTGTCTTTGAACAAGGAGACTCTGCAAAGAAGTTCCATTGTAAAACCATCAGAATCACAGAAAAAGGACTATAAGCTCTGATTGCAGTGCCCATATTTTACATCAGTTGCAGTTATTGCCTATGTTGTTTCTCAAAATGTGGGCAAATATGTTTATGCAGTAAAACAAACACTGCATGGAAATTGCATGGAAAGATTGTTTCATCTAACTGGACAGACCCTACAGACATCAGACATCTAGATGAAGAAAGCAAGTAGTTTTCCCCTTACAATATCACTGATCATACTATGGTATTACTACTTGTAGCAATTAAGCAAAGAGCATAATAGGTCAATCAGAGCTTTCAGCGATGATCTTTACATATTAACTCATAAAATGCACTCACAAAACAGCTTGGAGTCAGCAGCATTTGTAAGAGGGTTCTCAACCCATATTTCCCCCCCCCCCCATCCTAAGGTGACTTCAAAATGGCACGTAGCCCTCTGTTATATTTGTTATTCTTGCCACCTCCTTTAAGTCCTAAGCTGTAGATAGGATAATTAAGAAGATGGAAAGACTGCCGAGGAGCACAAATGCACAGATGATTTTTAAGAAGTCTGGTTATAAACAACCATCAGTGATTCCATGCTAGCCTCCAAACATTTCACACCTTGGAAGCTTGGTGACTGGTTGTACATCACTCAAAGTTACAGCATAAGGCCAGCTTGGTTGGCCTCAGACGTCATGGTATCATTTCGACTAAACAGTAATTTAAGTGCTAGATTGGAGAACAGCATTTTGAGAGAAACTAATTTGATATGTGAGGAGCAACCCAACACATTTTAAAGTATGAAAATATAGCTAACAAATTATGGAACCAGCCTTTGCTTGAAGTCTTTTTGGAAGACAAACAGGCATCCCCAAGTCAAAATGCTTTGGAGTACAAATATCTGTCATATTCTCTCCATCAAAGAGAAAGAGTCTAGGTGACTTCCTGTATCAAAATGCACACACAAATTGAAGGCTAACACTCTTCCAATATCCAAGATTAATTTTCATCTTTCCCCAAGTAGAGTGAATCCAAGAGAAAATACAGGGTTATGGACTGAATTCTGCTACTGGTGAGGGAGGGAAGGAGGTTAAAAAAAAAAAAAAAAAAAAAAAAAAAAGAGGCATGAATGACTACTTCTCTGATGACTTCCCTCGCTGTGATGGTCTATAAAAGGATCATTGGTCACAAGAGCCTTCAGCATGCGTAGTGGACATAATAGCAGCTCCAGTGTAGACAGTCCTAACTTGAAAGCAAAACCCCAATGCTATATCTAGTTTCTTGACCTGGAAATGTTTCTTGACTTGAACTATTCTGGAATTAGGTTCCTTTCATTTGATTGAAGTGACAAGCTGAGAGCACTAAGAGAGGAGCCCTTTACTGATGATAAAAAATTCCCAAGGATTTCAAATAAAGCATATACTGATATCTTGACCAAAGAGGAGCTGAAATTAATTTATACTGTAGCCCATGTAGCCAAAGAACTATTTCACTTCTGCTCAATACATTCTTGAGCCACCTCTTCCTAAAAGGGAGTTCCAGATATGTCTAAGTTCTATCCAAGATCTGTGCTATCAATTGAAGAGAGCTTCTCAACAGGTTAGTAAGTCTGAAAATGAAAAAAAGCGCCCCTGGGAATTACATAGCTTATCTGAAAGCCAAGCTCTCTTCCACAGAGAATAACCTTGACTTTGTCTTGATGAATTTTTTTTAAATAAGAATTTCTTATTCTAGAAGAACAGAAGATCTTACTACCCATAAGAGATGCAAGAAATGGCCAACCAACCATTAGTTCCCGCACCAATGTGAAACCTCTTTGTCATGAACATTGGAAGAAGGTTTATTTACAGGCTTTCAGAGAAAGGACACAACTTGTCAAATAAGTATCAAGTGATTACTTGCACTAACTTGCTCAGCAGTTCTGCCAGCAGTACCTGTCTGCACGTGTGTGGTAATACTTGCATTGATGTAGCATAGAATAGAAGCCCTTCCTGTACCTGCAGATCTTACAGTCTCTGTGCCAGTAAGGTTCTGAAGGACAGAACACACCTGAGATGCTCCATGCCCATTTGGCCACAGCTAGTTTAAATGTCTTCCCTCTGCTGAGTCACATAACACATGCTGCCATTGGAAATAGGGAGAAAGAACACAGGAGTCCATATGTTACTCCCAAATCTAGAACAATATTAAAGGCTTTTCTATCAACAGAAATCCCAGTGACAGAGTTGTGAAATTGTTGGTATCATCTCCTCAGCCTAACCAGTCCAACTTGTCATTGTTATAGCTGAGAAACAGAACAGTATACCTGCAAGGACATTGCTGTTCAGTTTGCCAGGTGAGGGGAGAAACAGAGTTTTATAGGGCACATCATAAGCAGTCAATTACTAGATTGCAAATATAGACAATGTAATTGCCATTAGGTTGGTGGGCAGGAGAGGGGAAAGCATCTGTAGGCCACTGAAGACAGTGCTGACACTGTAAGGCTTTTACAGGAAAAAAAACCCTAAAACTTAGCTGTCTCCTTTTAGCTTGTAAAGTCTCTCCTAAGAGCCTGAAAACTGATCTGAGGTTCTTGCACATGTCAAGCTGAGTCTGATGCAAATGAACATCCCACAGCTTGTGGAGTGCAGGATTTGATGAAGGAAGCAAGGGCTGCTGTTAGCACAGTCTGCCTTAGAAACAGGTCATTATGGTTAACCTTGGCTTTCTCTAGTAATTCAACAAGCACCTACCAAATCTCATTTGAAGCAAAGGAAGGGAAGGATGGGAGGAATGATAAGAAACCCCTCAAGGCCATGCAAAAGATCTGCAAAAGTGCATTTCTGGCAAGCAGAATAATTTTGCTCTCTAGCCATCCCTACATATACTCCTGAACCCATTGCATTGGTCCTCTCTCACCCCTGAACAGAGGAGTGCCCTGCAGCCAGCTGCTCCCAGCTCTCTCTTCCACTTGAATGGCACAAAGGGGCTACACAGATCCTTGCTCTGTGTTTACCAGTCAACTGTGCTTTACATCAGAAAAGAGAATCTAAAAATTCTAGACAGAGCCCCAAAGAGGGTATGGTCCTCAGTGACTTAAAGAGCTGTACCCACCAACACAGGGTCAAATTCCTGTCTTCTACTGTAGTAATAATGAACAAGGGAAATACCTGAAGGCCCAACTCCAGAGAAACTTTCAGAAGAGTGATGTCTGGTAAGCTGTCCATGAGTGTTGCTATTTTAAATGCATCTTGGGCAAGTTTGAAGATGTGTGATGAGGAGTGGATATTTTTCTGGATGGATTCTAACACTGTTTCCAGTCTCCGAACATCACCTGCAAGATGCAAACAGAATCACCAAAACAGAACAAGCTCCCAAAACATCCAGAGATGCATTATAATTGAGTGTGCCATTGCTATGCAATAGTATGATGTTTCAGTTATACACATTTTGGTTTTTTATAAAACTTCCATAATTAAATCACATGAATTAAAGATACAAGACAGCTCAAACTCGTCTAGTGCCTGATGGTGTTAGTGTAGTACATGGCCAAAAGTCATCCTGATTTGTGAATTTTAGAAGTGATTTGTCCACTCCTGGGTTTCAAAGCCTATATCATGTGTCAGAAGAACAAAAAGCTGCCTCATCAGCCTCAAACCAAGCCCATCTGGCTACCATCTAGTTAGCTTAACCACTTTAAGTCAGTTCAGTTTGTTGTTCCTATTTCAAGCTTCTGTCAGACTGCAATTTGGATTCCTAAACACAAGTTTTATAATCTATTTATTCCATCCAATATTAAAAGCATACATGTAGTTGAGTACGTAACTGACAGTGATGTACCTTTGGCTGCTGTTAGCATGGTCGATGCCAGCTCACACTGCTGGGATTCAATGTGACTTAGGGTGAACCAGCGGGGATACCGGTTTGGAACAACTGATGCAATATGGTGCGGGCGGGGCATGTCTCCTGAAGGAGCTGTAGATTCCAATACTAGCAACCTGAAATAAGGAAGAAATCCTCTTTCATTAAATAATTATTATATTAGGTTACTCATAAGCAAAACTAAAGCTGCAAGAACACTTGACCTTGTTTATGAAATGTGCAGTTTTGGGTATAAAGATCTTGGAAAATCACTTCTCTTCTTGGGGAAACTTAAAAGTCCATTTTCCAAACTTGTCTACATCAGTGGGCATCTGCAGGAATTCACAGGACATTTAAGCCATCCATTAGCCATGGCAGCAGAGACTTTCTGCATCATCCATAGAGCTGAAGCTTTTTTCCCCTGCCTTGTTTCAGTCTTTGAACCACAGCCCTCAGTAAGGAAAGTGGAGTAGCTCTCCATCATAGTGAGAACATGTAAATATTTTCCAATATTTGGAATATACTTTCTTTACTTGAAAATGCTCAAAGTAAGGGAGAGGGATATTCAACAAGTAATTTGGATTTTGACCTTGCAATAAATTCAGACATACCAAAAAGGACATTTTACTGTTCAAATATGAACTACTTTTTAAAGTCCTTAAACTCTAGCCTACCAACATTTGATAATGTGCATGCTAATATGAAAAAAAAGACTTTGCTTTTGATTTGTATCAAGAGTCAAATCTCTTCCCTAGTACCACTGAAACACCTCTTTATATAGCTTTATATACATAAAAAGAAAATACATATAAACTCTTCAGCTGATTTTTTCCAAGCACAGAGAGAGGGAGAAGAAAAAAAGATGCATTATTAAATAGTTTCAACAAACAGGAAAAATTCCGACTACATAATGCAAAAAGGATTATTAGGTTATGAATAACAGTAAATAGACAAAGAGCATGAAAGAGGCTGTTTTGGGAAAATCTTTTGTCACTTTGAATTTCATTGCCAGCTTTTATGTTCCTTTGCTGTGAAAAGAAATGCTGTTGTGAATTGGTGGCTTTTGTGCAATTCTGGCAAGATTAGGGAACATCATAACAAGCACAAGCAGATATAGCATTCTTCACTTTTTTTCCTTTTCAAACATCAATTATAGGTTTTAGCAAAGCTACTTTGTGATTAAGCATCACTATTAAAGTCTGACTCCCAGAGCCTGGGTTGAAATTCAGGCTTAACAAGGGATCAGCCAAACTAAGCCATCCAAGTTCAGATTCCAAGTGAGCAGTCAACTAGGTCACCACTGATCCACATTCTCCAAGGCTCTACTCCATATGTTTCAGTGCTGCAAGCAGAGAACTGTAGGCAGAAGTGACCATCAAGGATAGCACACCCTGTCCTTGCAGACCTGAGGTGTATGCATGAAAGGCTTTATAGTCTCATCTTCCATTAATTTCACACTGAGTGTTCCACACACTGAAAGAGGATTAAAAAAAAATGAAACAGCAACAGATGATTTTGCATACAGAGAGGTAAAATACTCCAGAGTTGCCATCATGTGTCAATGACCTGTGTAGACTTGTGTGTAGACTAACACTAAACACTTATGTCTGGAGAGCAACTATCTGTAGTCTTAGGAAATTAACTTTGATAAATGTTCAAGTGAAGAAAGAAATATGCTCCACTTCTAAAAGCATGAGCAACTGCAGATTTCTGTGTAGAAATATTTTACCCATACCATGGAGGAAGGGATGCTCAAATTTCCCTCTTCTGATCCATTTCACCTCACAAACATGAGACAGACATCCAATCTTCATGTTTGCTTTCTTCTTCCCCCCCCCCTCAAAGCAACATTTAGTTTTAGTTAGTTTTTCCTTTGGTTTGCATTAGGAGTGCTTTGTACACTGAACTATCACTTTGGTGTGAATGGAAAGAGTAACCAAATTCTTTATGAGAATTTTTGAGAAGTGCCGAGGAATGCAGATAGACACGGAATAGAAAGTGTCTGCATCTGCCATCACCACAGTTCAAGATAGTGGTCCATATTTCTTAAGAGTGCCAAATATATATAAAAATATAAAAAATATAAAAAATACAAAAAAGCTGAACTCTCATCTGCCTTATAAAGTGATGCCAAGAGAGCTATGGAGAACAGCCCTGATTATGCTGATGTCTCTTGTGATTTTACCATATGGAAACAAACAGACAACTCTTTCTTATACTGGTCTGTTTGAGAAGTAACTACTTTGGCTGAGATGGCAGCTTCATGACAAAAGGTGGCTGGAGCTCCCCATGATTAACTAGAGATTTCATCATTTAGGTCTTTCAGTGCCTTGCTTGTTTTTCTGGTTGAGAAAGGAAACTTCCAGAAAAGAAGTTTTCAGTTACAATTTGTTTCTGGGGAAAGCATAAATCGTTCTTCAAGAGGAATGGCATGCTGCCATCACATTCACTGAAGCATTCAGTGCACTGTGTAAAGCTGCTGATAGATGTCTATTCCAGACTTTCAATATGGTTTCAGTAGTTTAGTTTAAGGAGGAAAACTCCCCACAGTCTCTGAGAAATACTTTAAGGTAGTGACTGGAATTAAATATAGGGACATAAGTCTACTTTATAAATTTTCAAAACATCCACCACAAAACAAAAAAACCCCACCACCCACAACCATACAACACACATTTTGTACTATCTTGCTGATCTGGTATGACCAGGGTTATTGATGCACTTAATTTGCAATGAAAAAGAGGTGTATCTAGATGGCCCGGACAGCTTCTGATCATATGTTTGAATGTTCTTGACAGTTCATCAGTAATGCACTTTTGTCTTCTCAATCTATTTCCTAAAATTCTAATCATAAGCAGCATGTATGCAAGGTCACTCTTCATATTTCTTAGACTCTTTCTCTAACATCCACTATTAGACACTCTTGGAGGCCCCCCCCCCCCCCCCAACAGGCTAAGCAGACCTTTGGCCTCACCTGATAGTAGCTATGTTTTATTCTTATGCATGCCCTCCCATTCAGTTCTTTGAACACAAAATTATTTTCTCCCTATTTAGCTTTCTGGAGAAACTAACTCTAGAATACATACCTCCAAACCACTAGGACACAACCTGTCTGATGAAGCTAAATGCTACTTATGTGCATAGTGTGTCCTTCAATCACTGCAATCATTCTTGATAAAAATGACCACAAAAACTCAATGCTTTTTTTTTTTTTTTAAAGTCTAGGACTTTATTGCTCTTTGTATTCAGTTGCGGCTATTCTTTATCAACCATCATTTACTATAAATTCTTGACAGTGACCAGACAATCCGGATGGGACCAGTTTCTTCCCTGCACCATATGTGGACTACATAGATTTATCACTGATCATTTAGGTCCTTGGAACTTTCATCAGAAGGCCCTTCTTAGCCACCATTAACAATCTGGCCTGATCTGAGATAAAGCCAACACACACTGAGCACTCCCTGAGAAACATCTTTTTCCCTGCAATTTAGACAATTTGTTGTCATATGACATACTACTCCATTTAAATCCCAACATTTACCCAGAAGCGTGTAAGACTGCTTAGTTATGAAGCACAAGAAAAAAGTACTGGCTCAGACCAAACCATATGGTTTCAAATCTATCATTGAAATTAATTTATAAAGGCAGCTGGTGGAACATATAGTTCTATCATCTGCTAAGCAGCACATGATCCTGAGACCGCTGGTGAGATGCCTCTTTTCTCATTTCCTCACCACTACCATCACACACACACACACAACCACATCAGTAAGAGAACACATGTGCTAAAGCTGTTGTTTAACACAAAACCACATGCCCCAAGAGTGGAATTCTAAAAGGATTTGTAACATAGAACACTGTTTTTACAGTTGCAGATAAACATTAATTGTACATTTATAAATGATTCTACTGTAGTTACTACAGACATCAATTGCTTTTACAGATGACAGAACCAAAGTAATTTCTCCTTAAAGGGAACAATACTTCTTTTAGAAAAAAAGACTAGGTCTTGATTACAAAGCTTTATCCCTTTTTCCAAACAGCTACTTGTGCTCTTTCTAGATGACTTGTGAATACATACCGCATGGCTCTCAGTGCAGTTTTGTATGCCAATTCAGCATCATGAGGTAGGAGAGAGGTGAAAAGATACTTGGCAAATGTGTGCATTGGAACACTCTCTCGATGGATGAGTTCGCCTAAACCACTATATGGTCCAGCTGTGGGAAAGAGAATGTTGTTTTTTACAGACTGTTAAAACCCAACTTTTGGGCCTTAAAAAACATTCATTATACCTTGAGTTAGAATTGGTATTCAGAGACAGTTTGCTATACAAAAGGTAAAGTTACATTGATAGTTTTGGGAAATATATTACAAGTATATTAAATGCTATTTATTCTTTGAGCCAACAAGACAGACTGCAAATTGTAGAGTACTAAGCACACTACCAGTGCACATACAAATGACAGAATGGTTCCAGGGCTCCATGGGGCTCATTCAACAAGTTTATGGTATGCAAAAGTAGAGGATAATAATCCTACCTTTGCCTCTGCATAGTTATATTGTGCACATGAATCCCTATACACCCTCTGTTGGTGCATAATTGCTTTATCACAAATCCACCAGAAAAAAAAATTAGTAGTTACAGTAGAAAAACATGCATCTTCAATTAAAGTACATGACAAATCACAACAGCAGCACCTGATCCCTATTAATGTCTCACCTGACATTAGGCATTTAAATAACCCTTTGGTCTGGACTTGGTCTCCAGATGACTAGGTCAGATCTTGCACCAAGGCTGCTTTTTTGTTAGTCCATTATAGCTACACAATCTTAAAAACTGTATTTATTGTGGGGAAACTATTCCTGTTGTTGGGGCAATGGATTTTGCTCACACTCAGTGCAGTACTTTGACTTTGATGATTTAAAAAAAATAAATGAAACTATTTGCTTGCCAAGTTCTGAATGTTCATGGTGCATATGAATCCCATTTTTACATTTTTTCCTATAACCTTAAGACTGTTATTCCTATTAATAGGAAAACTGTGTCAAGCAGTTTTTTACTTCAGCAGCTAGAGGTCCAGGCATTAAATATTGCAAGATACAGAATAAGAATCTTACATTAAGTATAATTGGATAATTATTGCACAAATAGCAGCCACCAGTCCTAGAAGTTACTACTTCCTCTTCTACTAGAAATTCCATCCTACCATACTTGGATGGATGAATGACTGTGTGAGCACACTTCTTCACTGCAGTCACACATGTCATAGCTTCCAGCAGTGGTTCAAACTAACATGGCTGACCCTACACTGAAGTAGATGAGGAATACTCACAAAATGTATTCAACCACTTCTGCTGCAGAAGATGATGAACTCCATGAGAGAGACATGGTAACAACTTGGACCAGCACAGCTGTTTCAGCAATGTTTTTCTGACTGGTGCCTTAGCACAAAATGCAAAGATAATAATCACTAGGCATGAAAAAAATTCTGAGCTCCATAGGTGGGCATTTTTGAAGACTGGGGCTGATCACAAAGGAAACATCAATGAAGATTAATTAGGTGACAGCATGTCTCTCAATCATTTAAAATGAAGTTGAAAGCTATTCAAAACTAGACAGCATTGCTTCAATGAAAGAAGCCATTTTGTGTATGTTTGCCAGTTGGTGGTCCAGCCAGAAACTCAGTTAGGACATGAAGAATACATGACAAAGCGTTTATATGAAAATATATTCTGCTATTAACTTAGCAGTCAAACAGAAAAATTAGAACGGTTCTTAAAACACAGTCTTATGTTCTGCTTTCCCACACATTCAATTGGTAGCTACATACAGCATGCATTAATAGCATAGAAATCATCTTCATATTGGATTAAGCTTTCTTTATTATAACTACAGGACTTTTAACTATAAAACCAGAATTGATATGATTAGGATCTTAAATCACTGCACAGTTTTTCCTCTATGTGAGCTGGCAGTTTCTGCCTAACCTGGAGTAAACTGAAGCTATTGCAGAAAAGCCAGATTTCTCAGCACACAGTAATGAAAGACCATCGTAGCACGCTGCTCACCACAGCAATTTTGTAGGTAGTTATTTTAGCAGACTTCCTGCTATGATCACTTGTTTACTACTCTAAAAAACCAAAAATATCAGTGATCAAAGTAGCAAACTAGAAGTATCAGAGAATACTTGAGAGAAATCCTGTCTTTTCCTCATAAAGCATCTTTACCAGTAAATAGATGAAGCAAACTGATTTTATAATCCATAGAACCCCTCTATGGTGGTTAATAGCTGGATCCAACAAGCAGCTGTTCTTGTCCAAAGGCCATAAAGCAGCAGTTACAGCCACACCATAATGGAAACTCTCCCTATGGTGCAGCTTCTCTGCAGTTTCAAATCAGTAGGTACCAAAGTGCTTAAGGACCTGGGCAATAGTGAATCAAAGCTGAGAACCCTAAACAACATACTGCATCTGTTCAATTAAAGAAGTAGTTTTAAAAGACAAATGTCTTACGGAAAGAAAGCAAAACCTGACTGCTGTGTAACAGTCTTCACAACTTACCTAGAGCAGTATCTCACTCCCCACTATCCCTTGAGCAAGCACTCAAAACTTGGATCATGCCTTTAGCTAATTGGTTCCTTTAAAGATTTTTCTTCCATTAAAAACTCCCAAAACTAGAAAGACAACCTTTGAACCCACAAGACTACTTTCTGAACAAGAGGCCTAAGTGCTATGTGTTGAGCCTTTTTAAAAGCTAAGGCAAAACCATGCACTTTTTTGTACACATTTTATTGCAATACACCAGCTAATTCCCAAACACAAGTTATTTGTCTTAATCAAAATTTAGTCACAAAGCCAGGCCTTAAGCCCCAGTATTTGACCATATATTTCAATTTTCATGTATGATACAAATTTCAGAGGCAAGTAATTTTCCTAATTGCTACAGAGAAAAGTGTTATATTTCTGCCCCAGCAATTCTAAGTGAATTTTCTGAGCTTTTCCTTGGGAACAGTGGTAAAAATCTTCATACATTTACAAAGCTGCCAGATTTAGAAATTTGCTACCCGAGAACTGTTGATGATAACTGATGTCTGTATTATTTAATTGTGAGCCTGGGTTGTATAATTAGGATACCGAGATTATGCCAAGCAACAAATCTAAAGAAAAAAATGCAATAAAAATTAAAATGAAAAGCTTATAGGTCAGTAGATGTCTTATCTCTATAGTCATGTGATATCTGATGTATGTTTAATTTTCATAAGAGACTGGAAATAAAATTTTGCTGGAGTTCTGCATTAAAATACATCTTAAGTATGTAAGGCAGTTTCCACTGGAATACTAATTCAGTGCACTTATATAAGTGAAGACAGTTAATATCTACATTGAGCTACCTTCTAATAGGAAGACTGCTTGTTTTCGAAAAATCTTCACCAGAGTATCATCCAATTCAATTTCCTGTAGCTTAGAAATGAGCTGCTCCTCATTTCGACAAACCTTCTCTTGTGCATACAAGCCATCTGGCATTATTCGTTGCTGTCCCAGCCCTATCAATGCTACTTCCACAGCCAGCATTAAATAAGATTCCCCTTCTTCTAAGAACTTGTGTGCTGGCAGGTGCTGGTACTCCAGAGATTTGCATTGCCCCATGTTCTCTGTAAAGGGTGACACAAAGAACAATACATCAGGAAATCATTCTAATCCATAATCTGCCTATAATGCCACATTTACAAATGCTTCCTCTATCAGTATTCATTTTTTAAAAAATATTTAAATTACTAGCACAATCTCAAGATCCAATCTAAACTACCTGATCCAATTCCACATGGCAGAAATACACAGGACAATTAGGCTTTAAAAAACCCACTCAAGTAAAAATAAAAGTTTTCATTTTAAACTGCATGATCTGGAGAAAGGCAGTTTCTCCAGCTTTGTGTTAATAAGGCCAAAACTGGAAGATCTATTTCAATTTTTTCCCCACCCATTTCCATATCTCCTTAAAGCTTTGATGTTGTATAAGTGGAAAGGGAAGGTGCTTATACACCTGCATAGATTTTAGCTATTAGGATTGTGCAAATACAGTAGGCCTGGGAACTCTACAACTTTAAAGCATCCTGTTTGCTAGAGCTCTTTTCATGCTTTTTTATTTGTTACACTTGTATTTATGATAAACATATATAATGTTTCTGGCTTTTATTAACATTAGAAATGTTACTTTTAGTAAAGATTATTGTAAATTCCACACAGACCAAGCCATAAATTGCTTTAAAGAATACTATTGATTCATTTGGCACTTCACAGATACACCATATGACAAAATGCTATTTCAACCTCTAGCAGTTTACAGTCTAGTTTGGGAACAAAATGTTGTAATGTACAGATGTAAGGAGATGGACAGCTGCAGCAAATGAGAAGGCAGAATGCATTTGGTAGACTGCATATGCTTGTGTAGGGGGAATTTACTTTTCAACACACACTACTGTTATTTCATGGGGTTGTTTTGTTTTTTTCTAATTGCAAAGAATCTGATTTCTTTTAATTAAAGTTCTTCCAGAATTGGTGGATATGAGATTAGAAGTTTATTGAAGAAAATCTAATTGAATAAAATGTGTTTTGAGGCAAAGCCCCAAGAAGATTTGGGATGTGCATATAAAAGAGCCATAGGTAGAGGGATGAATCAAGTTTCTGACCACACAGAATGTGATAAGAAACTACCACAGAGGTGGAAAGAGATTGAGAATAAGGAATAAATCAGTTAAGCTCCTGGGAAGAAAATACTGAAGTTAAAATGGGCATACACATCCTATCCTAAAACACGTATCAATACTGCAACACTATTTTCCAATTCATAACCTTTATAGATCCTGTATATTATAAATTTTAAGTGTTTTGTCATCAATTTGAAGTATTATGTACACTTGTAGCTAAGAAGTCAAATAATATCCTGGACTGCATAGGAGGAGCGTTGCCAGAATGAAGGAGGTGATCCTTCCCCTCTGCTCAGCACTGGTGAGCCCACACCTGGAGTGCCATGTCTAGTACTGGGCTCCTCATAGACATACTGGAACAGATCCAGTGAGGAGCCACAAAGATGATTAAAGGACTGGAGCATATCCCATATAAGAAACTGAGACAACTGGGATTGTTTAGCCTGGAAAAGAAAAGGCTTGGGAGGATCTTACCAAAATGTATAAATATCTGATTGGAGAATGTAAAAAAGAGAGAGCCAGACTCTTCTCAGTTGTATCCTGTGATACAGGACAAGAGGCAATGGGCACAAACTGAAATACAGGAAATTCCATCTGAGCATAAGAAAACACTTTTTTTACTGTGAGGATGATCAAAAACTGCAAGAGGCTGCTCAGAGAGGTTGTACAGTGTTAATTCTTGGGGTTATTCAAAACCCAACTGGACACAGTCCTGGGCAACCTAGGTGGCCTTGCTCTGAGCAGAGCAGGTGGACTAGACGATCTCCAGAGGAGCCTTCCAACTTCAACAATTCTGTGATTTCCTGTAATTTCTCAAAGAGGACAGAGCAACGTATGTAGAGAGGGTTGCTGCTATAAAGTCTTGTTCATTTTTATTTCAAGCATGAAATATGGAATGGAATTGTCTTCAAGAATGAGTAACTGGTAATTTTTGAAGTGCTTTCATATAACTTATAACAAAATTTTATTTTAAACATTTTCTCTCCCTTGTGTTTTCTTAGGGAATGCAAATGTGAATTCTTATACTATAAAGACACTGGCTTCACAGCTAATTCAGAAGGGCAAGATAGAAAACCACCTCCAGTTACTGAAGACTTAGAGAAGATTTCTCCTTTTGCATGGCCTTACCTGTGAAGTCTGAGAATCCATGGAAGCTCTCATCATCCACTCTGCAGGCTTCCATCAGGCTAATGAAGAGGGTGCCAATTGGATCCAAAGGGTGTCCCACCCAACCTTCAAGATTTGTTATTGAGGTTACTCCTTTGTGGAGAAGTTCTGTGACAGAAAAGATGGAGGGAGGGAAAGAGAGCACACGTTAGCTCCTCAAAACAATTATAGAAGTAAAACTGATTAAAATGCTCTCAGTACAGAATTCAAAGTATTTCCAGTAGCTTCTGCTTAGAAGGAGAAAATAATATCTTTCAGGGTGAATTCATTGCCCTTTGTGAATATGTTAAAAGAGGAAAAAAAGAAAATGAACAGAAGTCAAACATTTTGAGCACTGGCAAAGTGCATTATGGGTAAAAAATTGAAACTGCAGTATCTTTTGAAATCTTACTTGATACTAGCAACTCTTCTGAAAATGTCTGCTGAAAAATTATAGCAACTATTTTTTGTAAAATATTCACAACCGTTTCTTCACTCAAAAGATGCAGTACCATTTTTACATTTTAAGTGAATCTGATGGGACTTAAATAAATTAAAATATTCTAAATCATTCCATTTTAATAAATAAAATATGAGCTTATCTTGCATCTAAATATTTATTGAAGTAATAAACTCAGGATGACAGCTCCTAAAAAAGAAGAAAAAAAAGGATAAAGTGTTTAAATGAGGTATACAAGAAAAAATTGTTCTTTAAGTGATTTTTTCTTCATTCTAAAGTTTCAGTCAACAAATACCTTCATGGATACTTTTTTCTGTAGCCCTCATCCATCAATCAGTTACAACATGAAAAAACTGTTCAGCACAATGAATTGAAGGAAGTGTGGCTGTGGTAACAGAGGTTAGAGATTCCCCAAATCCCTTTTTTTACTGAGAGTCTTATGGCAGTAGCTCCCTTTTGACTCCAACTCCCAACTTTTTTCTTCTAGACACATACACACGACTGAACTTTGAGAGATCAGATGCATTATGGGTGACCATTTAAAAATTGTATACAAGCCATTACAGATGCTGTTTCTCTGCCTATAAAACACTAACTTGTACCTGCCTCTGCTCGCTCTCGTTCAGAAAGTGCCAACTTTATGAGTAACCATATATATTATCACAAAGCTTTAAAAGCTTGCTTCTTATTCCTATTTAAATGTGTGGGGCTACAAAGTGAAACTCAGCCACACTGCTGAACTGAGTGTTCAGGAGGGTGGCTTTTTTTTAAGAATCAACTGATATGTAATACGAAAAACAAACAAGTAAATAATTGTCTTACTAACAAATAGCATGTGTTAAAGATGACAGGCAGAAGCATGTAATATTACCAAAAAGGATTAATATCAGAGACTTCTTACTGACTCACTCATATTCCATTTCATCTATTGTGTCTCCTTATGAGCTTCACTGGTGTCATGCCAAAGAAAGGCTTCAGTCTTCCATTCATATAGACATTTTACTTTAAATCACACAAGTGGTTCCACGGATGTCAGATCAGTCACACGAATGAAAGCTAAGTAGAAGCATGTGGTGGTTGCTGAACTGAAACTGTAGCTGCAGAGTTAATCTGCTTATAGAGAAGACCAGTGTATTTTGCAGTATTAAAAGAATGTTTTTTAAATTCCAAACATAAGAGAAAAAAAAACCCAAAAGCAGTGAGTAGCAATACAGAAATTACAAACTCCTTTGTTTTGGGGTAGGATGAATTGCATTTCATACACTCCATTTTTAGCATAATATTAGTTGACAACTATAGAAGCTGCTCACAGGGAAAGGAACTTAACAGAAGTATTGAATGTCTAGATACTGCATTAGCAACTGTGAATGAAAAGGAGCAGTACCATGACCAGCACGCTTGCAGCAGACCCTTACCCTTCACACCTATCAGCAGTACGTACACACATACACACACTGACATAGCCCCCTCCCTTCTTACCTCCCCGGTATGAGAAGCTGGAAAACATGCAAAGCTTTTAAAGGAGCATATGTTAAGGAAAGATATATTACACAATAAAAAGATTCAGAAAAATTCTCCTAAGTAATAATACAAAGTGCTTTTAAGTTTTGTTAAGATCTAGGATCCACAGTAGTGCTCAAAACTTCCTCCTTGGGTACTGTGAAATGGAGGTACATAGGAACTACTAGCTAATTTTTTTTTCAGTCAGGTGTCTACCTTGTCTTCAATTTCTAAATGATCATTTCTGGGAAGACACCTGCACATACACTTGACAAATTTACACACATGACTTCACACTAGTATTTTTGCTTACAATGCATGGGATACACATAGTTAAGTGTAGCAACAAAGAACTAAAATAAAATTTGAATGAAAGGTGTTCTTGTAGTAGCCAAGAATGTAATTCCAGGTTTTCCATGTGCATTCTTTAACCACAAAGTCATCCTTTTCTTCTTCCACTACCTCTTCAAACTTATGACAAAGTTCAGCACAGGATTATTTTTGGTAGAATGTTCCTTCAAAAAATAGGGGTAGTTCTCAGAGGAACACCACAGAACATTTTATAAAGCCAATGTTTCAAAAATCTCATTTCCAGTGATGTTTTAAGCATCATAAGAGACTTTTGGAACAAACTGCCACATTTCTGTAGTGCAGACTTTGCCTTGTTGTTACCTTCAATGTCAACTTTAGGCTTCCATCTCAGAAATATATAGCTCTGCTAAATTATATGTCAGAGGAAAAAAATATTTTAAATATCTGATGTGCCAAATGCAAAGCTCTGTTTAGAAGCCTATAAATTACACAGGATGAGTGTTTACACTGTGTAACCAAAACCCCTGATTGGGATAAAGGCCCCATCGTGTCAGATGTATTGCAGAAGGCAGAACAGAGCCCTTGCCCTGCAGAGCTCACAACCCAGCTTAAAAAAACTCTCCAACATCCAGAATGTGACATTACCACTATGATCATTTGGACTGAAGAGTTAATGTCATCTTTTTTGCTTTAGTTTCAAAAGCAGTTTTCTTATGCAAAGTTCCAGTCTGCTGTATTGTCACCTTGTCATGTCCTTTGCCCTTCTCTCTTCCCCACATTTACCTTTCTTCTGAGCCTGGAACATTTCCAGCTGTTTCTGCTGCTGCCTCCTTAGTGTATTAACAATAGCTATTGCTAGCCTCAGTGCTTCTCGTGAGTATCCATGAGATCGTAATGCGTCCACCCTCGCACAGGCTGTAGGAACATGTTCTAAAATGGAGAAAATAATTGAGGAATAGCAATGCTTCCATGTCTGCAATGGCCTGTTTTGCTAGGTTACTCAAAAGGGCTTTTTTGTTTCTTTGTTTTGTTTTTATAACTATGCAAGAGAGACTTAAATGACTACTACTGAGCCGGCATTTCAAGGGAGCCTCTGTTCTTTTTGCCAGGCTTTTCATTCATCTCCCCACCATCCCCCTCAAATAATGCCATAGAAACTGAACAAAGCAGCAAGTCATGGAAATGTCCTCCCAGTTTAGCCACTTACCATGCCAGAGGGGCCACCCATGAGAGTCAAAGACTGAGTTTTCAGTGTTGTCATGGTAACAGTAATTTGTATATAGGTCACTGCAGATAATGTGCTGTAAGTGGCTGTCCTGCCAGTGCAGATCGCACGCCTCTATGGCTCGAGTGAACACCGTCCGATGTGGCCTGTTTGATGAATCTGTCATTTTCACAAGTTCAGAAAGCTGCATCAGCTTTTACTCATTCATATGTGAATTAGTCATTCACAGTATTCTTGTCTTCTGCCTATTCACCAACTCCCAACTGACAGCATCCTGCCTTGCCCCTCCTCTGCAAGGAGCAGACTGCAGATGACATTTCACATTCTATTAGCCAACAGCTCAGATGAAGTGTGTGCCATTCACTTTGCATTCAGAGAGATCTACAAACCAGCACAGCTAATGCTAAATAGGACTTTGCAAAGGGAACAGTGAGAGATGAAGGACATTAAACAGCATGTACAGAACTCCCCTAAAAATCTAGAAAGTATATGGCACACAGCTACTCAAGCATCCCCAGCTTCTCTCCTTCTCAGACCCCAAGCTACTAGGATGAGGGACAGATAAACACCGCATGAAAGATTTTAGTTGTTCTTTTTGAGAAGTGACATTAACTTTCAACACTCGCATAATTTTTTGTCATAAACATATACAAATACTGCAAAGAAAGTGAGGTACTGAGGCCAAGGGACTGACATAATCCTTACTGGACATCTTCCTATGGCAAAAGCACTCTGTCAGCATGGCACTGTGTATATGAATGTTAAAATGCCATGCCAGAGTTGCCACTAGCCTGCCCAGGTTGGGCTGAACATCATGAGATCCAGAAACCAAAACACTTTTGCAGAAAGTTATATGTTGAATGAACTTCTGTCCCCAGATAGCTGCAAGATTTAAAAATGAATCAAGTCTATTACCTTCAGAGGTAACCTTCCAAGAAAAAAAACCAAGGAAAAACCCATCTAAGCCCGAATGTACCATCACTCACAAGCATTTAATATTATCATGATTATATAAAATATGTATCAAAATATTGAGGGTTTTGAAGATTATGTTTTTTTCCCCCAGTTAATATCCTGCATCTTCTTCAGTTATTAGCAAAGTAGCAACCTTTGCTTGAAGATGACTGGAGAAGGCTTGTCAGATTTGATAATCACATTTTAGATTAGAAAACATAATATTGAGTAAGAAGAGACACCTCCTCCAAGAAGGCAGTGTTGCCTCTGCACCCCCCCACCTGTCAATGCAGACTGCACAACACAGAGCACATCCCACAGATAGCTGCTTTAGTTTCTCACACACAGAGTTTAATGTAGTTACAACAGATCTCCCTTTAAGTAAGTATCAAAGGCTTTGTAACTGCAAACAAAATAAAAAATCCAAAGCCAGAAGGGATATAAGATTATAGTCAAGCAAAGAAACAACAAGCTTTTACATGACATACTTCAGATACATCCAATTTTCATGCAACAAGTATTTAGAAGGACTAAGACCTAACTAAACAAAAATACTTGCTTTGAAAACATTGCAGCCCCAGCACAAAAAGCCCCACTATTTATCCTCTCTGCAAGAATAGTATTAGTGAAAATAAATTTGGATGGTCAGTCCTCAACAAGAAAGTTGCTCATCCCAGGAAAGAGTGCTGAACTCTGCAAGGCTAGAGTATATAAGATAGAGGCTATATTATATATTGCAGTCGGTATATATATTTAGGCTCACCTTGGTTAGCATTTGCACCCTGAGGCAAAGCATTGGTTAAATTAGGCAGCTCGTTTCCATGGTTTCCATCTTCCCAGGGACAAACATCCACACTGTTCCATTTTTTCAGCTGTTTTAGCCAACTGGCCTTCTGCTCCAGCTTGCAGTGGGGATTTAAAACTATACACATCCACAGAGCACCTGATTTAAAAAAAACATTGCTAAATTAGGTTTTCTATTTAACATGCAGCAACCAATGACTAATTTGAAACTTTGTACGGTAACACTTTTTCTCCCCTTGAAGGCTACACACTGCTTGTTTCCCAGCTATGCCTAACACCAGGCAGACTGAATTCCTGATGCAGAATCTTAGAGCTGGTGTGGCCCATCTGAAGCAGTTGAAAGACTATATCAAGCCAACCTTCTCAATTAAAAGGCATTAAGTGGGTCTTTTGTATTAGAAAATCCATAGTTCACAATGTATGGCCCATCAGACAGGAACATCAGTCAAAAGCAAACAAGAATTCACAAAAAGTTACAGCAGGAAATTACCCAAGTTTTTCTTCGAAATTTTGTACCAGAAGCAAATGTTGTTTTCTACAAACAAGAACTATGTATCTTCCAGCTTCACATTACAGGAACCAAACAAGTGCATTAGTAAGACATGTATTTTGTAAACATATACTCCCACACACAAAACCCAGCAGAAGTACTGCTGATCATATAACTCATTCCCAAACACATTTGGACCTCAGAGATCCTGCAAACACTGGTTTTGTGCAGTCTAAAAGGAAAAACATATTTTTACTGTTACTACTTCAGTTATTTGGTTACAGTAGAAAATTTGTTTTACATTTTCTGTTTATGGAGCTTGAAGGGAAAGCTAATTTGCACTGACATTTCACATATATCGTCACCTTAGAACCTGCTCCCTGACATTATATAACAGGGCAGGCATAAATACATCAGGGTCTCTAGCAACAATTTTCAAATGGAAAGGTTTTCCTTTAAATCACCTGTCTCTTCATCAGCATGAACTTTGACAGAAGCATGAAGACATCTCAAAATATTGTTTAGCAACAGTTCATTTGCTCATTAAGAACATGCCTTATACACTAGAACAAATTTAAAGGATATGATTAAATTATGCAATCTTCATGACAGGCTGAAAAAAAATAAAAATAAAGAAAAAAAATGCAGCTGGTTCTTCCAAGATAATAGAATTCTCATATTCAAATATTCTTTTGCTAACTAAGAATGCAAAATGGATACTGAGAGCACAGGCCATCACATTACATTCATTCCTAAAGTAACTCAGTATGTCCGTATGCCACAGCACAGGAGCCAGTGGAAACAGAGCTTGACCGTTAAGGTTGCAAGTCCACTGCTATTCAGACCAACATGGAATGGGGAAGAGTAATATCAAAGAAATCTGAAAACCATAACAAAATAAGATATGGTAAAGTGCAGAACACCAGAGAGACACTACACTAATGCAAATTATTACTGCACAGTAGTTACATACAGTAGAGCACATCGTTTTGTTGGGTTTTTGTTTGTGAGGTTTTTGAGGTTTTGTTGATTGTGTTTTGGTTTTGTTGCTGTTTGTTTAAGTGTCCAAAACTTGCCATGGGAATGAATAAAGCCAATACTGTTTTTAAAAACTTTTTAAAAAATCAAATCATATGACTTTCGTTAGACATGCTCTTCAACACGCTTCACTCTGCAAAAAGAGTCAAATTATAGAATAGAATCATAGAATGGTTTAGGTTGGAAGGGACCTTTAAAGGTCATATAGTCCAACCCCCCTGCAATGAGCAGGGACATCTTCAACTAGATCAGGACAACCCCTACTCTCTCAGCCTGTCTTCATAGGGGAGGTGCTCCAGCCCTCTGATCATTTTTGTGGCCCTCCTCTGGACCTGCTCTAACAGGTCCATGTCTTTCCCATGCTGAGGGCTCCAGAGCTGGATGTACACAGTCCCCCAGGTGGGGTCTCATGAGAGCAGAGTAGAGGGGCAGAATCACATCCCTCGACCTGCTGGTCAAGCTTCTTTTGATGCAGCCCAGGATACGGTTGGCTTTCTGGGCTGTGAGTACACACTACTGGCTTATGTCCAGCTTTTCACCCACCCAGTACCCCCAAGTCCTTCTCAGCAGGGCTGCTCTAAATCCCTTCCATCTCTCAGCCTGTATTGATACTGGGCTGCCCCGGCCCAGGTGCAGGACCTTGCACTTGGCCTTGCTGAACCTCATGAGGTTCACATGGGCCCACTTCTAGAGCCTGTCTAGGTCCCTCTGAATGGCATTACAACTGGTTCTTATTATTAAGCATCAATGCATTCAGCACTGCCCAAGACAAAAGGACTATATTTCTTGCAATGTACAAAACAAAACAGAAGATGGGGCATATTGGAAAGCCTTGTAGAATGGTTATCTGGGGCTTGTTTATTTTCAAAATCAAGCATTACTTTAGGGTACTGAGGAGACACTGGTACCTCTCAGCTTCTGAAAAAAAAAAAAAAAAAAAAAAGACAAAAAAAGCCCGTTTAATACTTTGTAACCAGACTTCCAGTGTTTTCAGACTGAAGCAAAAGCAAAGTGGAATCTTATCCACAAGTGGTATTTCAATCATCCAGCAAGGCAGAATGCACACTACTGATTACACCATGCCCCTAACAAAATGAGTGGCTTTTTTTCCCCCCTTGCATCTCAGAAACACCACTGGAAGCAAAGGAATTCACTTGCCTTCTTCAGAAGCTCCACTATGCATGCAGTACACCTAAGAGGCAGGAAAGGGAAGAGATACCCCAAAGTACCAAAATCCTTTTAAAACTTCTTTGGTTTAATGAGGGAAACTATGTCAAGCATAATTACAGTGTTAGCAGCAATTGTCTCAGAAATCCATGCTAATTTTATGCAAATGAAGCACAAGGACAAGTGTATTTCTAATAAACCATACACAAACTACTTAAAATTTCAATAGATCAACTGCACCCTGCTCTGGGTGACTTCAGGGTGGGCTGTGTGCAATCTCGCCCAGCTTTCATTGCCGCTGGATTCCCTGCAGAAAGAGGAGTGAAAGACAAAACTCCCCCACTGAGAAGAGAAGGGAAGGGAACAGAAAAAGCCTCAGGCTCAGCTCTTGTAGAGCTACAAAGGCTACCATCTGGGAGAAGGAAGCATAATGCCAATGACCTCACACTCCTTAGCCTATTTGAGTTTCAAGTTTTTGTGTATATGTGTATGATCTCCCCCCCGAGTGTGTGCGTTTAACTGTATTCCTTTCTTCCTCCTCCTTCTCCCAAAGCACCTTCCCTCTCCCCTAATATCTGCTCCATTCTGGCTCTTTCAATTCACTGGTTTCTGTTCTGCTCTTAACACTGAAAAGTCTGTGGAAAATGTTCACTTTGTGCCCAGATTTTACCACATGCCAACTAGAAGGAGCCTGGAGGATATTCTTCCTATTTCACTCTGATGCTGCTCAGTGGAAGCCCTTATGAGCTGGCCCTCAAATGTCACCACCAACCTGAAAGCTTACAACTGCCTCAAGAGATTCTCTGTTTTCTGCCTAATGGCTCCTATATGGGGAAACTGCTGATCACACTTAATCCTTACTTTAGATAAGGCTTACGGAAAAATAAAGGGCATCTACTTGTAATTAATTTGTGGGGAACATATCTAAACCCATTTCTAGTGACTTTAGCCTGGAAACTGCTGTTCACAACAGCTTATATTCAAAAAAAGTTTCCAAAATACATTCCTGGCATTCTCAAGTAAGTTTACCTGTTTGACTAGATTTAATGATGTCACCAATGCCACCTGCAATATGAACAAATGTCTCATAAAATGGAAAAAAACCCACAAAAAAACCCAGAGAATGTGTTTGTGTTCATGTATTCTGTTTTTCTAACACAGATCGCTTTTTCCTGTCTCCCTTTCTCCAGGCACCAGATATCTTTTCATACTGGATCTCAGAAGGCTGACACATTCCCCCCTCCAAACTAAACTAAAAGTAAAGTTCTTATTTGGATCCCTTGATTGTGACCCATGTCTTTCCAATATGAAGCTCCTCACAGCACAGTAGCAAAATATCACAAACCAATATGCAAATTCCCCCCTCCCCCCCAAGATAACTGGAAGACAAGTCGTGCTCTGACTGCAATTTGATAAAGGGATTGAATTTTAGAACTGTCATATTGCAGTGAGGAATTGTCTAATTTGGTTTAACACTAGTCCTTTTGACGTGGATAAAGTCAACTTTGCCAAAATAGACCTTTGGTTCAAATAGCCCTCTTTTTGAAAATGCATGGTTGTCATTCATCTTTAGTGTGCCTCACATCACAAAGAAATAGGTTACGTTATTGCTTTAAACAATGCATGCATACCTGGTACATACAAATGGAACATCAGTACTTTTCTATTTCTCAGTAAACATCCGTATCTCTGAATTCATGAGGGAGAAAGGAACAGCATGCCTTTATACTGATTAGGATTTAAACATGCAAATTGAAAAACATTAAGTATTCACTCACTGTAAAAGTAGGTGTTGTAATAATTACACATTTTGTGTATGTATGTATTCATGAAGCCAAAGAAAGTGCAAGAAATGTATACAGACTCTCCCAAGAGATTAAGCATTGCTTGGTTTTCATAAATCCCATTATATTTTATTCTTGTCCCAGTAAATAGGAGGGAGGTGGTGGAAACAGCTTTAGTGGGGGCTAGGACACCGGGCATGACTGAAGATCCAGTGTATGATTCTGTTAGATTGTCTGATTACAGTCTTCCCAAGAAATTTGCTTTTCCTAGAAATATTATGCTATCTTGTCAGGGCTGCTACACAGCAGCACTAGTTTGGGCCAGTGTTTCCTCATTTAGAATATCTATGTACTTGGTGGCTGAAACTTGGTCTTTGCCATGGAATTTTACATTTAATATACTTAAGATCATTCCATTCATTTACAAAATTAAAATTTGCAAGAAATCCATATGTTTGATATGTCTTTGCTCTTCCCATTAATGCATGTCTCTTAAAAAAAACCCAAAACCCCCAAAAGCTACCAGATTAGTAACATCTGATTATTTCAAAGAAAGTGGAATCAAGTAATCCCTTTGTGCAACAGACAAATCAGCTTCAGCACTTGCTGCACACTTGCCACTGTGCCCCATTTGAGCATAATCAATTCTATTACAAAAGCATCATTTTCCAGCACTGGAAGTGCCAGAATAGTAACAATAATAGGAGATGAAACCTATGACCCCTTTAAAATAGAAGTGTCAGCAAAGGATTTTAAAGTGGTTTACATCTGGTTTTTAAACACATACACACTTTCACAGGGACAGTCACTTGGAAACCTCAAAGAAGGTAGTGCATATTTATTGTTTCTCAATAAGAAAGACAAGTGCCTTCAGAATGACTGGCAAAGCTACCTCACTCCTCCAGGAATGGAGAGATCTCCATTAGAACAAAGCATAATCAGAAGTCCCACTGGAGAATGATCCAATTAAACAGCTGATTTTATGGAACAGTTAAGATAGGTAAAGCACTTCAGTGCTGTTCTCTCCTTGATAAGAACCCCAAAGAAAAGTACTCTTGGCATTCAGTTGGATCCAAGTTGCAATTTTATTCATAAAAAGAATTCCCTAATGCACTCTGGTTTCTCTATGCAGCCTTCAGGAAAAAAAGGCTTGCTATGGGTGCTGTGCTTCTTGCAGAACAGAATGTTTAATTTTGCTTTAATTCATTCTATTACTGAATTAAACTTTGATGTATTGATCTTGTCAAGTGCTTCATGCTGATTGTATTGTGTATGATAGTATAATCACTTCCCATGCATTTAACACTAGCTGGCTGATTAATGCAACAGATTACATGCAGCACTGATGGCAAGAGGGAATCATTGCCCTTCTGCACATTAAACGATGAATATGAATTAGAAGGGGTGGAGGTGTAACCCAGGGACAAAAAAAGTGTCTAATTCCTTAAGTTTCCCTTTCTCTCTTACTGCATACCTCTGCTCCAAGGGATGAAGGCACACCTGTAGTCAGCTGAAAGGAAACAGGTATTTACATTTTTAAGATTTGTTGTGATTTAACCCCAGCTGGTAACTAAAGTACCACACAGCCACTAGCTCACTACCCTTACCTCCCCAGAGGGATGGGGAAGGGAACTGGGAAGGAATGTAAAACTCAAGGGCTGAGATAAGAACAATTTAATAACTGAAATAATATAAAATCAATAATAATAATAATAACACCTGGAATTGACTGCCCCAGGGGTGGAAACACAGTCCTACCATCTGCCATGGACTGATCCAGGCTGCACTGGAATAGGATGAGGCTCCAGAACACCTGCAATACATTGATGACATCATTGTATGGGGTAATACAGTAGAAATTTTTGAGAAAGGGAAGAAAATAGACCAAATCCCTCTGAAATACGGTTTTGCCATTAAACAAAGTAAGATCAAGGGACCTGCACGTGAAATCCAGGTTTTGGGAATAAAATGGCAAGATGGATATCGTGAGATCCCAATGGTTATGATCAACAAAATAACAGCAATGTCTCCACCAACTAATAAGAAAGAAGCACAGGCTTTCTTAGGTGTTGTGGGTTTCTGGAGAATGCACATTCCAAATTACAGTCCAATTTTTGGACCTCTCTATCAGGTGACCCAGAAGAAGAATGATTTCAAATGGGGCCCTGAGCAACGACAAGCCTTTGAACAAATTAAACAGGAGACAGTTCATTCAGCAGCCCTTGAGCCATTTTGGACTGGGTAAGATGTAAAATCTGTGCTCTACACCACAGCCAGGGAGAATGGCCCTACCTGGAACCTCTGGCAGAAAGCACCAGGGGAGACTTCAGGTAGACCCTTGGGCTTTTGGAGTTGGGGATACAGAGGACTGGAGGCCCCCTATACTCCAACTGAAAAAAAGATACTGGCAGCTTATGAAAGGATTCAAGCTGCTTTGGAAGTGATTGATATTGAGGCACAGCATCTTCTGGTGCCTTGGTTAATAGTGCTGGGCTGGATGTTTAAAGGGAGGGTCTCTACACATCATGCAACTGATGCCACATGGAGTAAGTGGGTCACACTGACCACACAATGAGCTTGAATAGGAAATCCCAGTCATCCAGAAATCTTGGAAGTGATCATGGACTGGCCAGAAGGAAAAGATTTCAGAATATCACCAGAGGAAGAAGTGACATGCTGAAGAGGCCCCACTGTATAATAAATTGTGAGAACATGAGAAGCAATATGCCTTGTTTACTGATGGGTCCTGCTGTTTTGTAGGAAAGCATCAGAGGTGGAAGGCGGCTGTATGGAGTCCCCTATGACAAGTTGCAGAAACTGCTGAAGGAGAAGGTGAATTGAGCCAGTTTGCAGAAGTGAAAGCTATCCAGCTGGCTTTAGACATTGCTGAAAGAGAAAGATGGCCAAAACTTTACCTCTAGACTGATTCATGGGTGGTGGCAAATGCCCTGTAGAGTTGTCTGCAGCAATGAAACAGAGTAATCGGTAACGCAGAGGTAAACCCATCTGGGGTGCCGCATTATGGCAAGATATCGCTGCCTGGGTAGAGAACTTGGTTGTAAAGGTACATCACGTAGATGCTCGTGGTCCCACGAATTGGGCCACTGAGGAACATCTAAATAACCAGCAGGTAGATCAAGCAGCCAAGATTGAAGTGGCTCAAGTAGATTTGGATTGGCAACATAAAGGTGAATTATTTATAACTCAGTGGGCCCATGACACTTCAGGCTATCAAGGAAGAGATGCAACATATAGATGGGCTCGAGATTGAGGGGTGGACTTAACCATGGACACTATAGCACAGGTAATCCATAAATGTGAAACGTGCTGCAATTAAGCAAGTCAAGCAGTTAAAGCCTCTCTGGTATGGAGGAAAATGGCTAAAAAATAAATATTGTGAGGCCTGGCAGACTGATTGTATCACACTCCCACAGACCCACCAAGGCAAGTGCCATGTGCTTACAATGGTGGAAACAACCACTGGATGGCTGGAAGCATACCCTGTGCCCCATGCCACTGCCCAGAACACTATCCTAGGCTTTAAAAGACAGGTCTTGTGGTGACATGGCACCCCAGAAGGAATTGAATCAGACAGTGGAACTCATTTGTGAAACAATCTCATAGACAATTGGGCCAAAGAGCATGGTGTTGAGTATGTATATCACATCCCCTATCATGCACCAACCTCTGGGAAAATTGAAGGATGTAACAGACTGTTAAAGACTATGCTGAAAGCAATGGGTGGTGGGGCCTTCAAACATTGGGATACACATTTAGCAAAGGCTACCTGGTTAGTCAAGACCAGAGGATCTACCAGCTGAGCTGTCCCTGTCCAATCAAAGATTTTGCGTACTGTAGAGGGGGATAAAGTTCCTGCAGTGCACCTTAAAAATATGCTTGGGAAAACAGTCTGGGTCATTCCTGCCTCAGGCAAAGGCAAACCCATTCATGGGATTGTTTTTGCTCAAGGGCCTGGGAGCACTTGATGGGTAATGTGGGAGGATGGGGAAGTTCAACGCGTGCCTCAAGGCGATTTGATTTTGGGTGAGAATAGCCAATGAATTGAGTTGTGTGATATTGATTGTTATATAATATTGTATACTGTCACTTCTATGTGCCTATTAGTGCACTGGGTGCCTTGTGGCACCCATCTCTACCGCTTTGGATTTGGAGATCTGAACCTGACTCCCCTCCAATTGCCTCACCAATGAAGAATGACTGTGGTGAAACCAGACCAGCGTAGCTGTAATAGAAACAGAACTGCCTTCAAGATGCAACAATCTAACACCTTTTACCATTTTCCCCACCTTAAAAGACTGTCATAACAGATGGAGCACAACATCATGGACTAAATGAAGTCAACAAACTTTTACAGGGATGGTCCATAGACTAAGGGAATGATATCTGTGTGTTTACATGAAAAGACAGGAAAGGCGATGATGTATTGGAAAATGTAGCATGACGTAAATGGTATGGAATAAGGGGTGGATACTGTCCTGGTTTTGGTTGGGTTGGAGTTAATTTTCTTCTTAGCAGCTGGTGCAGTGCTGTGTTTTGGATTTAGTGTGAGAATAGTGTTGATAACACACTGATGTTTTTAGTTGTTGCTGGGTAATGTTTATACTCAGTCAAGGACTTTTCAGTTTCTCAGGCCTTGCCAGTAAGGCGGTGGCTGGAGGGGCACAAGGAACCGGGAGGGGACACCACCAGGTCAGTTGACTCAAACTAACCAAAGAGGTATTCCATACCATAGAACATCATGCTCAGTATATAAAGGATATATGAGTATACTACCTAGGGCCAGAGGGATGGAGAGGAGAATCAGGAAGGAATGTAAAACTCGAAGGTTGAGATAAGAACAATTTAGTATTTGAAATAAAATACAATAAATACAAGAACAAAAATAATAATTATAACAATTATAATGGGAAGGAGGGAGAAGGGGAGAGGATTCACGACAAAGGAAGTGATTTCAGGACAAGGGAAGTGATTTTCCCCCTATACTCTGCACTGGTGAGGCTGCACCTTGAATACTGTGTTCAGTTTTGGGCCCCTCACTTCAAGAGGGATGTAGAGGTGCTGGAGCATGTCCAGAGAAAGGCAATGCAGCTGGTGAAGGGTCTAAAGAACAAGTCTTATGAGGAGCAGCTGAAGGAACTGGGGTTGTTTAGTGTGGAGGAGACTTGGGGGGGATCTTATTGCTCTCTACAACTACCTGAAAGGAGGCTGTAGGCAGATGGGGGTGGGTCTCTTCTCCCAGATAACTAGCAACAGGACAAGAAGAAATGGCCTCAAGTTGTACTAGGGGAGGTTTAGATTGGATATTAGGAAAAAAATTTTCACTGAAAGGGTTATCAAGCATTGGAACAGGCTGCCCAGAGAAGTGGTTGAGTTGCCATCCCTGGAGGTATTTAAAAAACACCTAGATGCGGTGCTTAGCAACATGGTTTAGCGATGGACTTGGCAGTCCTCGGTTAACAGTTGGACTTGATGATCTTAAAGGTCTTTTCCAACCTAAATGATTCTATGAACAAAATCCAAAGGAAAGGAAGAAAAGAAAACAAGTGATGCCCAATACAATCGCTCACCACCTGATGCCCAGCCAGTCCCTGAGCAGCAATTGGCAGGCCCTGGCCAACTCCCCCCAGTTTATATACTCAGCATGATGTTCTATGGTATGGAATATCCCTTTGGCTAGTTTGGGTCAGCTGACCTGGCTGTGTCCTCTCCTGGTTCCTTGTGCCCCTCCAGCTGCCGCCTTGCTGGCAAGGCCTGAGAAACTGAAAAGTCCTTGACTGAGTATAAACATTACCCAGCAACAACTAAAAACATCAGTGTGTTATCAACACTATTCTCACACCAAATCCAGAACACAGCACTGCACCACCTAATAAGAAGAAAATTAACTCTAATCGAGCTGAAACTGGGACAAGATTCTATTCTAAGCTATCATCAACTACATGCTGTGATCTGTGTGTGTCAAGTAATGAAAAACTCCTGCTCCCATCTTCCTACATTTTAAACTTTTAGCACAATAGATAAAGAAAGTAACCAAGCACTTCTGTCTTTTTGCATGAGCCCATTGTTGTAGGCTATGCCTTTTTCAGTTTGTTTTAAAAACTGCTGCAACTTTGCAGACACTGCCATTTGACCAAAGGGTTTCATAGAAGAGAAATTTGCTTGAAAGGTGCAGCCTCCTACAGTATCATTGCCTGAGAATACAGTCTCCCTAAGAGAGCATTTAGGGATCTGTCACATGTCCATTAAATGTCCCTCTATGCACTTATAGTATCCTATAACCTATTCACCATAGCAAGGCATGGACTATTAGTCTACAAAGCTAGGGGAAAGTATAAAGCACCTGCAAATTAATCTCACCAATTAAGTTCCGTAATATCCACAAAACCATTCATTTGTTTAATAACAATCAATTGAAGGTAAAAACATTGCCAATACTAGCAAAATAGTACAAAAATACTCCCTTATGAATAAGATATGTAATGTGATTCTTCACACTTTTAAGTAGTTGCCAGCATTTACAGCTGTGAGCACAAAGTATTCCCTGCCCAAAAGAGAGACATTTCATCAAATATTTTAACTGGTAATACACTCTCAGCAGTCACAGTCTATTTTGAGAGACATTGACAATTTTCAGAATAAAAGTTAATGTGACTACTAACTATAAATACACTACCCTACCTCCATTTAAATCTATCGTAGTGATGAAGGAATTCCTCTCAGTTAATTTTCTTAATGCAAAACTGGAAAGTTTGAGAGGTTTGTCAAACAAAACAAGATATTAATGAAAGAAAGATATGAAAATACATCTCATTTTTTAAGAGTGGAACAAGTGCAAACACTCCCTTGTGTGGTGAGAAAGATAAGGAAAAAAAAGTATGATTGCACAACTATGTTCACAGAAGGTAAATAACCCACTATAAATGGCCGGAAGAACACATTCTGATTATCTAGTCTGAATTCCTTCATACTCTAAGATTTTATGAGTTACTTCAAGTCCAAAAGTGATAGTTGAGTTTTTACAAAAACCAGCATACTTCAATTTTTAAGATTTCCAATATGAGAATCTAGCACAGCTCCTGGTTAGCTGATCTACTGCCTGGCTACCATGACTGAAAATTCTAAGCTTATTTCAAGTTTTCTAATTAAATTTGTCCAGCTCCAATTACAATATTCAACTACCTTTTGTTTGATTTGTAGAAGTGTCTTCACTATCAACTTTTTAGTCTATGTAGGCCTCTTAAATCATGAAGGAAACCATCCTCCTTTGTCTTGCATGACAGACCTGAGCAGACCGAGATTCTTGCATCTCTCACTTTAGATTACTTTTCCAATTTTTCAGTTATTTTTACAGTATCCATTCAAAGAAGAAAACTAGAAAATATCACAAGGCCAGATTGCTGGACCACAGAAATTAGTGAAGATTCAGTAATTCCTCTACATAGTTCTATTACTTCTCTTTAGCTCTGGCATTTACTAGAAGTGGTATCAGAAAATGAAATGGCAGCTTAACATTACTGAAGTATTAAAAATAGAGGAAGGAAAAAAATAGTTAAGGCCACAATGAATTTTGTACCAGCTTCAATACAGAACAATTTTTTAGAACATTTTAGAACATTTATAAGTAAATCAGTTCAACAGCTCAGGAATAAAGACTTCAAAAACTGTTTTAATGGGGATACTTGAAGAAATTTGGCTCCTATTGTAAAAGTACTTTACGTCCAATTGAACTAAATAGAAACCCAAACTTTCTGTATGGCATTAAAAATAAACTCCTCAAGCTATGCTTATAGACTAAAGTTAATTACTTTCACCATTATTCATCAAATCTCATAAATGTAGTTTAACCACAGGAAAGAATATCCTCTTTGAAAATAGCTCCCACATACTGTCATACTCCTGCCTCATATATGCCCTCAATTCCAAATACCATTATGGCACATGACAATAATCATCTACTGTTTGTAATGAAGGAGGAAGGAAATAATCCTCAAAAAAGATGGACAGAACCCATCTTTGCACAACAGCAGTCTGGCTTCATTCACCAGGGAAATGAACTTGACAGCAACAAATGAGACACTCCAGGGCCATGACAGCAATTTCTTTAAGTTGTCATCCATAACTCAGTCCTTAAAGCAGCAAAACTGTCTTGTGATGCTAACTCAGAAGTCCTGTTAATTTAGTGCCTCCAATAGCATAAATCATTTAAATACACTGACATATATTAACAGCTTATTCTGTGAAAGAGATCTAAACTTAAGTGCACAAACTGAAAGCACACGTATTTTGTAACTGTACAGCAACCACACCATGGCAGCTAAGACTAAGCAAACTGACAGTAAGAAAAGGATTACCAATTAAGCAAGTCTACTGGATATGACATAGTTGTAGACACAAATATGTGTAAGATAACACTCCACCCATACATCCCAAAATGAAAGACCAAGGGAAATGGTGCAAAGCATGGTGCATCCCATCTCCTTTGAAACACGGGCATTCCTACAGCTTTCACTTCAAGGCCAGAAATGTAATCTGTGCAATTGATTAATCTAAACCATGAAATATGAAGGTGCAGGGCATTTGTACTCTCCTTAGCTTTAAGGCAGAACGTGATTCAGTTAGAACTTCAGATACCCAAAGAAATCCTGTAAATATGGATATAAGCTTGGCACTCAAATTTCAAAATTAATAGCCTCGCTGTACCATTTTTGAAAAACCATAAAATATGGAGAAAATTGACTGTTTCTAGTGCATAGTGGATCCTAAAAAGGTATTGCATGAAGTATGCAGCTCCATGGTATTATAACACAAAAACTGTAATGAATACTTAACTTTAGCGATTCTTTTTCATGGCAGCCCTGAAGTAGTCACTAAATCTGGCATCAGGAAGGAATTTTTCTAGGGACATACTGGCAAAAATCCTAGCTACTTTTCTCTTTTTTTCCCCTCCCTTAAGTACTAAGCAGAGAAAATCTGTTTAAAACAGCTAGCATGTCCTATTCATACAAGTTTGTCTCTCTAATTGCAAAGGTAAGGAATGCCCGAAATAGAAATATAGATGGAGAATAGCTTCTTTAGTTAAGGTTAAAATAATCTAGCTTGGTATTTTCACTCAATCATTAGTTTGCTCATGGCAAAATGGTAATTAAATCTCTCTTAATTGATCTATAATGATTCCTTGCCTAAACTCAACATTTAGAATTGTTTTAGATGAGAAGCAAAGTGTTACTAATAAAAATTTAGGCATGATCCTTCAGGAAATATGTTGTACTATTTCTCTCCATGACATGACCTTGTAAAATGACATTTAAGTTTTAAATTTTAACACAAAAATATATCACTAATCCAGAAAATGTCCAAAATATCAGCAAATGTGAACTCAAAGTAGATTGTCAGGCTGTTCCAACAGATAAAAAGCAGCCCACAGTAGGGCAAAGTGGTAGTAAAAAACTAGTAAGACTATTACAACTACTAAGGCAAAGACATATTACTCCACTCAGGAAATACCTTTGAGAACAAGCCATTTAGTATGCATTAACAGAAAGGAACGTAAGGACATCACCCAGAAATGCTTTATCCCACAAATGAAGCTCTTGGCAATATCATGAGAGGTTCCTACACTTAAAAACTTTAGATAACAACAAGTAGTTGAGATAGACAGGAGAAGCTTATGCATTAAAATGTGGAGAGTACCCAGCTGGAATTATAGAATATCTTTTAGGTTTTCCTCAACTTCATGAAATATGAGAACCAACAGAGATCAGGATCAGCATGAGAAAAACTGAGAACAAATTTGCCAATTTTATCCACTGTCCTGCCTTGCAAGAGCTCTCTGGATATACCCTCTTCCCCATGTGTATTGGCTCTGGCTGAGATGGAGCTAATTCTCCCCACAGCAGCCCTCACAGTGCTGTGCTTTGTATTGGTAGCCAGAAAGGTGCTGATACCACACCAGTGTTTTGGCTACTGCTGAGCAGTGCTCACACAGCATCAAGGCTGTCTCTCCAACATTCCCCACCTCACCCCCAAAGGCCAGTAGGCTGGGGGTGGGCAAGGTCTCGGGAGGGGACATAGCCAGGACAGCTGACCCAAAGTGACCAAAGGGATATTCCATACCATATGATGTCTGCTCAGATGTAAAAGCTAAGAGAAAGGGGGGGAAGGGGGGGCACACTGGTTATTATGACATTTGTCTTCTGTAGCAACTGGTATGCATACTCAAGCCCTGCTTCCCAGGAAGTGACTGGACATCACCTGCTGATAGGAAGTAGAACATAAATCTTTTACTTTCCTTTGCTTTTGCTTTATTAAACTGCCTTTACCTTAACCCACGAGTCCTTCTCCACTTTATTTTCTACCCCCCCTGTTTTGCTGAGGAGGGGGAGTGATAGAGCAGCTTGGTGAACACCTGGCATCCAGCCAACATCAACCCACCATACCATGACACTGCCATCATATTTTTGTTCCATAAGAAATTAATTCCTGACTCACAAAACAGCTCTCTCCCCCCTTAAATTGTTCTTAAATATAAAAATGGAAGAAATCTACTATAAATGTTTGTTTTGCAACATGCAAATTATGTGAAGTTTCTTCACCCAAAAGGCAAGCAAGAACATATAAAGATACTGAAAATGGTTGTTCACAAAAAAAAAAAAATCAGATCCTGTAATCTACATGTTGACAAACTGTTGGGTTCCCTCGCTTCACCAAGTAGTAGATACTTGTCTTAGATTCTTCTACTTGACTGTTTTCATCAGGTTAAGCATTTGGGATTTAGTTTAACAGTTTAAGCTTTATCAAGTTGTCACAAGAGCAGCCCCATTTTGATAACTAGATGCTCCAGTTATGGCTTGGTTTAGGGTTGACAAGTATAACTCATTCGTGGCACATGAGAAGCAATGAAAGGCTGTTTTGCATTACAGCTTTAAAAATGTGGGCACTTTTTAAATTTAATTTGTCACTTAGCTTTTGCTAAGAGGACATTTTAATTGCAATTAAAGGGAAATGGGGCTTTTAGTTTAAATGTAATCCCCATATTTAAATGATCTGTAATGGCACAGTGTTCCAGTGGGAACACTGTTGTTTCACAATGGGCCCTGATGGTGACGTGACATTTGTATTCAGGTCCTGTATTATCCATGTGGCTAAAGGACTTCCAATTTCATTTCACAGCCAGAAGCCTGCAGAAAACACCAATTGACTTGCAGAACCCATTTGCCAACAAAATTCAGCCTCTTCTCAATGTCTGGCATCTGGCAGTGCTCAACATTTAACTCCAAAGCAGAGCCTTGCAGCCATCATGATCCCTGGGCTGGGGCACAAAGTCAAATTTTCCCTTTATTAAGGAAATTTTTTCACTTTCGTAGAGAACAAGAAACTTAATTTTTGATGGATGAATATTAACAAATTACTGCTTTAATAAGACTGCATGGACCATTTTTTCCCCTCTATAGTACAAAGAAGGTTAACTGACCTTTTCTTCAAATCTGAGATCTTAGTTCAACAGGCATCAGCAGATATTTACTGTGCATTTCCATATTCCTCCATTTTACCAATGCAATTTAATTAAAAAGACAAACCAAGGGGCTCCAAACAGTTAATCAGTCTGATATACTGAAGTCTTCAACCATAGTCATCGATAGTTAAACACATTAAGATCAGCATGTGAAATTTACCTACCTAGACACTATTTAAACAGCAACAACATGAAGAATTCCAGCTGCACTCTAAAGTCTGGAAAGTGTATTCATGTATTATTGTGGCAAGTTGGAAGTGTTCACCAGTGCATCACTGAAGCTGCATCTAAATTCTTCTAGCATGAGAAGTATATGAGCAAGTCTTATAGCTTTGACCTGTAACTTAATCTTTCCAATACTACACCTTTGGAGCGTTTAGCTCAACCTATTCTTTGATGTACAATAGGGGAATCTGCTGAGCATAATTATATCTGATCTCTCCTGATCTAGAGTCTTTAAAACACAACAAAAAAGCCTTCCACATAACTAGGTAGTTAACTTGAGGCCATTGAATCATAAATTGTTTACAGAATTAGGACTTTGCATTAGAAAATCGCCAGGTTCATACTTAGATGTGAAGTATTTAATTTTGTTTTTTAAATCAGCATCTTCAAACATACAAACCCAATCTGATTTCTACTGAAGTCAACATAATTTACCATAAACTTCAGCAGGAACTCTGATCAGAGCCCAATGTGTCTTTCTAGTATCCTTGATCAATGCCATGCAGGAAGAATCAGTTAAGTTCTAATGAAAGGTCCAAGTGACCCAGTCAAGGAGCAAAGCTGAAGTTATTTAAGTATGCTTAAAAACCTATGCCAAAATGGAACTGACAAAGTGGCCATATGCCTAGTGGTTGGCAGACAGCATACCGGTGCAAGCAAGCTAGCATTTCTTAACCAGAGTCTATATTTACATACTTTACATGTCCTAAAATCTCCATAACTACAATGTTGCTACCTATCTGTGAAATGAAATCATAGATAAATATTTTTTTAAAAAAAGACATACATATATGCCAGTTCCAGATTACTCTGAACAGATAAAATACAAAAAGTATGCAAAGGCCCGTCCCACTCCCTTTATTGATATTTTAGTTCTCTGACATCCTAGAAGATGACAAGATAGGAAAACAAACATTATTTGAGAACATAATACCATCGCCCCCTTTAACCCAATATCTGAGTTCTCTGACACTACTGGCACAGATCAAGTGTCACCAGGGACATCCTGCTCTTCCTTCTGTAGTTTGCTATCGTAACTCTGGTCTCCCTTAAAACCACCTTCAACTTTTGTACATTCACATGCATGTTTCACCTGGAAAAAGGAATGTGTTTAACTAGAGCAAAACTCAAGGTGAAATCCTAGCAAAAACATAGCAGCAGCTTCTAATTTTCACACAAGGTATGACTCAAATTGGAGATTCATCCAATTAACAGAAATTTTCAGGGAACTTGCTAAGCTCCAGTGGAAGGAGTCCTACTGGTATGGGGAAAAAATGGACAGGTTCACAACATAAACACAAGCTAGAGGTGGAAGATCCAAGTTAAGTTCTACCCTTAGCCTACTGCACACTCAAGTGATTGAAATGTATTTACAATTAAAACTGTGGTACACAATAAACATATTTTGATACTGTTAGAGAAGGCAGAGCAGTTCAGGACTGAAACGACAGGGTCTGCCTCAGATTGCAAATACAGCAGCTGAGGTAGCAGTGAGGCTGGAGGCTGCACTGTGGCTTTTTGGGAGTGGCAACTACAGCTCTGGTTAAACAGAGCTAAACTAATCAATTCAATTAATCTAAAATATCGCTTATTTGATGCTGCAGGCAGAGAGATTCCACCTTCAGATAGATGCTGTCAAGAAGATGACATTAATATGGAACTGATGAAACAAGAAGAGGAGTCACTAAGAAAATTTAACAAAACCTTTATGTTTATTGGCAGCACATGGTAAGACTGCTACAGGTTAACAGATGGAGAACACATTTCTGCTTCTCCCAGCACCTACCAGCTCAACCCACATAAGCAACAAAGCATGAGACCCTCTGGTTTTCAGTATGATGGGATACAATTTTGCTGCGTACATGTCCAGCTTGGCAAAAAGCATTATTCCCCAGCAAGCCAAGGCATCATAAAAATTACATACTAAGAGGGTTGGTATACTTGAAGGCACAGTAGTTACATCTACACTCTCTGACAGAGCTTTGCCTGCTCTGATATTAAGGCTTTTCACCACAGAAATCTATAATATCAACTATAGACAGCCAGTGCTTTATTAGCCTAATGCCTCATTTAGAATGAACATAATTTATGCTAAACAGGTTATATCCTATCTTAGCCCCACCAGACAACATGCAATCAATCATGGTCATCTTTAACCTGTAACAGTGTGAAACTTAAGTTTTGGATTTGACTTCTTTCTAAATGAAGCATGTTGTTCTTGCTTGGATTTAATTTCATTTAGATTGATTTTGGACCTTTAAAATGTACCAAGAGCATTATAGCTTTGTTCTTTGCAATGTTTCCATATTGTCCCAAGAGGCTTCATCAGTAGGTTTTGGGTTGTTGTTTTGTTGGGGTTTTTTTGTTTTGTTTTTTATATATATATATATATATAAATATTCCACACCACATAAGTCAGAAATAGCAATATTGACCAGAACACACCTCAAGACAGACTTCTGTAAGTCTAGATTTGAAGTATCTTTCCAGATTGAGTGAGAGCACAGGTAACTACTCCAAGTTCTATGAATCACAAGGCAATTCCAATTCAGCTGTGTGTCTTCAACTCGCTTTGAGAGAGCCTCCAAGGCAGCATCCAAAACCTTACTACAGCTAAGATATACACATTAATTCTTTCACTCATACACTCAGTAAATTATCTTTTAGAGAAACAAATTAGTATTACCACTGTATTTTAAATAATTCAGTTTGTATTTTATCGTTTTTATCTTCTATATGCTTATATACCAACCGGTTAGTAGTTTGTTTCAGTACCTTACATCTAGGAAAGCAATGCTGGTGGTTACTTAATATTATATTTTCCACTCACCTACCCACCTTTAAAATATTGGTGCCATTTACCTTCAAGTTGTTTTTAATTTCACATCCCTACCACAAATTCCTATAGATTTTGAGAGCTTCTGAAGCAGCAGTTCAAAACTGTCAGTTAGTTTCTGGAACACTTTAGAGCAAGTGTCTTCAGACTTTACCAGTTTAAATATTCCTTTCCCATTTCAGCCTGTGTTCCTCTGTTGTACAAGTCATGTACCTGGTCACAACTGACCTTTCCTGTAAAGCAGTGTTAATTGTTATAGCTCTCTGTTATTTGATCTCCTTTCCTGCTCAGTAATGAACTTCTACTTTCCTTCGTTGCTATCTTCTCATACTCTTAATGAATCTTCTGTTTTTGCCTTCTATTTCTCTCTAGTTGTGAATTGATTTCTTCCTTAAATCTTTCCATTTTAGTGCTAGTGGCTTATATACTTACCCTCAGTTGTGTACCTACGTTTCCACTTTTTGCTTTATTCTTTTTAGATCCTCAGGTACTAACAACCTGTTGCAAACATACTTGTTTCATACCACGCTTCCTCTCCTTCAACTGTAATTGTCTCATGTAGTAGATCAGAAATTCAATTTCATCCAACCTTAACTGAACATGCAAACCTGCAGAAAACTCTTATGTATTTTACCTAGTATCACAATAAAGTTTCTCCCCATCCTAAATATGTAATTGTTTCTTCATTATACACATGAACACCTAAATGATTTTGAAGTCTATGCATTTACCCAGTTCATCCCAGAGCTGCCTATACTTGTCAGTCATTGCAGTTCCTTGTTGTCTCCAAAGTAACAGACGAGGGTCAGCCATGAACTGTTCTGTTATCAATGTCAACATGCGAGCTCCATTTGAATCTCTCATCTTTAGCATCTCTCGCACCTAGGAAATGAATCTTTTAATACAAACTTGAAAAAAACAAACTAAACTGCAGTACAGACAATATGTTATAGTATTAAACATTTAATCTGTTAAATAAGAAATATAATTTATATCTCTGATGTGAAATTTTTAAGTAGAAAAAAAAATAGTCTGCCTTCCCAATTTTAACAACAATTTTTTAGTTTCAGTATCCCACTGTAATTCTGCAAACACACTTCTTCCACAAGTAATCCCCAGGCGTATTATGCAAGCTGCCTCAAGACCATCATTTCTACAGGTTTCTCCAGCATTTTTGGGGGTAGGAAGGAAGAGAACAGCAAAGCTACAGACAGTTGAAATGTTACTTCATATCTTTAAACTGATCTCAAGACAGACCAGACTGTGTTCCACTGCATTATTAACTTGCCATCATGTTCCCAAGACTTTATCTTGTTTTAGAACAGGACTTTGAGTAAGATGTGAACAAGTACAGACTGGCTGGGGGGAGAGAAAAGAGGGAAGGTTTAGGGCACTCAACATACCTTTGCAAAAAGCAAATTGAGCTGCTTCCCTGATCCATGATATCCACCCTGGGAGAGGAAGAGTTTAACCTGTTCTTGGACCTGTTCCTCATCCAAATGCCAGCAGTTTTCATCATCTGTGCTAGCACCTGCTGTTGGGTCAGGAGCACCTGCAAACAGCAATAAGAGAAATCATTATGTTCTATATAAAGAAGAGGTTTGTTTGTCCAGGAGAAAGGAGTACTGCAGGTTTTTGGATTTGTGTATTGTCCTGTTTTAGATGTCTTGACTTTCATCTAAAGGTTCTTTAAAATAGACCTAAATTTATCCTCAGTAGTCTTAAGCACTTAAATGACAGCTTATGAAAAGATATTTAAATAAACTATATTTTATAATAAACCATTAAAATCAAAGTGAGATTTTTCCTCCCATCTCAGCAGCTAGTGTAGAATGCTTTTGCAAAGAAAATTATACTTTACATAGTATTTCAACAACTGATGCTACTGTATAGATATCACTGTATATACATTTATGTCAAAGTATTCTGTTAAGGGAAGGTTGCTGGAGTTAAACAAATCTGTGCACAAAGTTAAGGTCAAGCTGACTCTCAAGTGGTCAAAATTGATGACTGAAAGGACTTCTAATCAAGGGAGTCAACCTTGGGAAACAAAGAACAGATAATAAGAACACTGTTATCTAAATTATGCAGAAAGAAGCCACCAAGTAAGAAAGTTCTGGCCACAAGAGGAGACAAGCTGATAAGGTGTTGCAACCCACAGAAAATTAGTTGAAAGTAGGACAAAGGTAATTGTGGTAGTGGGAGATTGTGACCTCCAACTCAAATAGCCCCCCCAAGAGAGGACAAATGCCCACTTGGGGAGCATGCATAGCTGGTAAAAAACTTCAGTAGCGCTATCTGAGGATGCGTACTAGTTTGCATTAGAAGCGAGAAACTTGTAACCAATCCTGTACATAAATGAAAATGAATATGTAATGTACTATGAATGTGCAAGTACTATACTGTATATAATGTGTACCCTTGAGTAACTTGGTGAGCATGCTCAGAGGAAACATTCTCCCGTGCTTCCAGCGCTGTAATAAAGAATGCCTGCCTTCTAAAACTTCAAATCAAGTCTTAGAGGGTTTTTCTCCGAGACTGACTTTACAGTATCACAACTGCAATGTTAAAACCTGTGGCGATGCAAGTCGAGACGGACATAAAAACACTATATCTACGTGACTGGGTTCTGACGAAATGGCCAAAATGGCGTTTATTGTTTTTACATATTGCTTATATGTCTTAGAAAGTATATGTGTCAAATGCTGATAGGCTTTGTCTTCTTCTTGCTTGCTATTTGCTGTTGCTGTAGGTGCCCGTATGCTGCGGTTCCAAGTTCCGATTCTTCACATCCTGTTTACATGCCTGATATTTTTGTGGCTGTCTTAAAGGAACACGACTAAGTCTTTGAAGTCAACTAATTCGTCTGCAGATCTGCTGCAGACCCCAACAAAAACCAATCTCACCAAAACACCCGTGTAACTTTTGTACCTTCAGCAATCTTGCTCAGGTTTAAGTGACTGCTAGTGAGCACTGCTATTGATGAACATGAGAAAAATCATCACCTCAGTGCCTCTGAACTGCAATGGCCCTGCAAAGCTAAACAAAGAGTACAAAAAAATAATAATCCCCAAACAAATCTAAAGTCTTTAAGCACTAAAGGCATTTCCATCATAAATACAGCTGTGTAAGACCATGGTGCTTCTGAAGGAGTATTTTTTATATAGGCAATGTCTTCAGCACAGAGTCAATTCAGAGCAATTCTACCTAAATTTGCCTAGTGCCAACTGAAGTGACTGGATTTACCATCAGGCAGTGCTTTTGCCACAGGTTGCTCTAACTCAGATTTTGCAGTTGAGATCAGTGATTTTTCACTTGTGGCCTCTTCTAAAGGTTGACAAAACTAAAACAAGTTCTTGCAGCATCTAACAATCTACATATTTCTGAAGAAGCCTGCAGCTTCACTGGATATTTTTTAAAAGATATTCAAACTGAAAAGGTTGAAAAACACTTATCTAGACTGTCAGGGAAACAACTCAAGGTAGTGCATCACCATACCAGATGTAAGATATTTTTAGCATGCTCAAGACTCAAATTAACTTGACACAACTGTGTAATCTCCGTGTCTGTAAGGTTTTGAGATGTTAGAAATTGAATTGCATAACACAATATATCACTTTTAAACCCCAGAACATGTTGTTACTAAAAGAAAGATACTGTCAGGGAAGGAAAATTACTTGGTCAGATTTGTAAAAATTTGCTTTTAAAGAAGTCCTGAGAACACGAAAAGCAAAGATAGCTACAACTCTTCAGATGTATAGGAATCGAAAGATGTATAGAAACATTGATCCTATTGATTTAAGCCTTTATTTCACAATTGCAGCTTTGCCATGCAAGCAAATCTTTTAAGCAGTTGCAGGGAATGCTAGAATCTTTATACAATGAAAATACAACCAGAAGATTTAAAGGGTCAGAGGGATGTCTTGTCTACTAGTTGCTGATAGAGTTAAAAAGTTTTCCAGCTCAGCAACTTCCTAAACTGCCTCCAACTTCAGAGCCTACATCTCTGAACATTGCACTGCTGCCCATATACATATTTTTTTTTTTTTAGATCAATAAGAAATTACATCTTTGAAGATGTAAAAGAACTCCTCTGCCTTCCACGGGAACCATAAGAGTGTCTCAGAAGACAGGAATCAAGCCCAAGACAGTACAAAACCCAAGGAATGAAAAACTTCCTCTTCTGTGAGTGCTTCCATCTTTACTATGTTAGTTTTAAGGGGCTTTCAATTCAGTCAGCTACATGAAACACATGCTGATAAGTCTTCAGCTGCAAAGAATGAGATAAAAAGGGAAATCAAGCCACTTGAGAACAAGCAGTGCAGCTGTTGAATGGACTCAGGTTTACAGTAGTTTAAATTTCATTGCTCTAAAACACAGAGAAAAGACCTGTGAAAAGCTACTGTATAAAAGCACGAATCTACAACACACACATATTTATCCCTCACTTCAATGGAGATTTATCATTATTTAATCTTGGTATAGCTACTTTTAAGTCATATTAAAAATAGCCTAAGACTCCTCAGCTAAACTTCCCTATTTAGCAAAAACAAAATTCCTTCCATAACTGTTTACATTTTATCAAAACTCATAGGTCAGTTTGTGCTAGAAGGTTAAATTTCAGCCAGCTACTGCAGATTCTTTAAACAGGGTTCCTTTACAGGAACAAGGGTGCCTGCTGCTCCATGCCAGCAGCACTGCCCCCCCCCCCAAAGGCCTCTTCTCCCAGCACATTCACAAATATGCCTTCCCCAGGGGCTCAGCATAGCTATACTTACACCAGCATTATTTTCATGCCACTGGGTTAGAAGACTATAAAAGCTGAAGACACCAAGCTGAGGGTCTGACCTCTACAATGCTATTCAGCACAGTACTACTGATAACTTCTGACTCAAAGCAGTATTTCCTCGCAAGATCGTATATAGGCTACACTCAGTATGATCAAAATTTTTAATTGGTATGCATAAAGAATTTCCAGTATACATGTAACTGGCACCAGCTACAGTTGTAATTCACTGATCTTTCAATGCCATTGGCAGTCTTCAGCAATAACCAAGGACTAAAATGTCATAGAGACAGTGCGTCTGATTGGGCACAAGTTCAAACCCCTTTTGCAGCCCTGGCAGCAGCAGGGCCTCCTGGTGGTGCTGCCAAGGAAGCCTCAGCTCCCACTGCCCATGTCACTCTTGTTTTGGGGTCGAGACACAACCATCTCCACATCTCTACACCTGCCACTTTTCAAGATCACTAAATCCACTTATAGTCAGGTGTACACTGATTGATCTAGTCTGCTTCCTCTCCCACTAGCGTGCACACAGACTTAAGCAACAGACAGGATTTTCTACACTGCCACTTTTCTTCTGAATACATGGGATCAGGTGAGCTAACAAGAAACTATCTGAACAAGCAACATGACTGCAATGAGGGAGCTGCGAAATGAAGCCCTAGCAATAGCTGGCAAGTAGGCTCAACACTACTTAGATCTGAAGGGTCAACCCAGAGGTGGCAGCTTTGCTTGGGGTTGTCCTGGTTTCAGCTGGGATAGAGTTAGTTTTCTTCTTAGTAGCTAGTACAGTGCTGTGTTTTGGATTTGGTGTGAGAACAATGTTGATAGGACACTGATGGTTTTGGTTGCTGCTACGTAATGTTTATACTATGTCAAGGACTTTTCAGTTTCTCAGGCCCTGCCAGTAAGAAGGCTGGAGGGGCACTGGAAATTGGGAGGGGACACAGCCAGGACAGCTGACCTGAACTAGCCTAAGACGTATTCCATACCATGTGACATCATGCTGAGTATATAAGCTGAGGGCAGAAGGAAGGTGGGGACATCCAGCATTATGGCATTTGTCTTCCTAAGTAACTGTTATGCGTGATGGAGCCCTGCTCTCCTGGGGATGGCTGAACACCTGCCTGCCCATGGGAAGTGGTGAAAGAATTCCTTGCTTTGCTTGTGTGCGTGGCTTTTGCTTTACCTATTAAATTGTTTTTATCTCAGTGCTAGGGTTTTACATTCCGATTCTCCTCCCCATCCCTCTGGGTGAGGGAGGAGTGAGTGAGCGGCTGCGTGGTGCTTGGTTGTTGGCCAGGGTTAAACCACGACAGGGTACAGTGTGGCCCCAAACAGGCACCACAAGGCTTTGGTAGATGGACAATTTGGCTGTGAAGAGGAACATGGGCAGCCCTGAATTTTATCTCTGTAACACAGTTTGGTACCAAGACCAAATCCCTTTCCCCACTTGTAAACTGGGGATAAGTATTACTTATGCGCTTTAGAGGGGTGTCACGGGGACAAATTAGTTCCCATTTGAACTATGAAAGTGAAAAGCACTGTATAGTTAATACTAAATATTAAAACCTTTAAATAAAGCCAGAGATTATAAAATGACACAGTTTAACTTCTGTCATGACTGATCTTTGAAATAGGTTTTAAGTCATGTACTTACAGTTAAATACAGTAAATATTTATACTCAGGCATATGGATATGGCCATACATACTCATATTCTTTTACTAAAATTACAAAATGGCAATCTTCGCAATCAGAGCAGAAATACTGTACACAGTTGTTTGTAACACTAAACACCAAAATAAAATTTGAAAACAGAGTATTTGAAAACCTTTTATATTTATGTTCATAACAGGTTACATGTTAAATATAATCAACTCCCAAGTTATAAGAAGCAGCAGCATTATACGAAAATTAAACTTAGATCATTTACATAGCAATTTTAAGAGCAACTGCTTTAAAAACGAGCAACCGTATTCAAAAATTGGTATCATATATGGAGAACTTAACCTCAAAAAGTAAATAGAAGCAAAGCAAGGGCCCTTGACGAAAATAGGCTAAGAATAGCTTATATTGCAAGCTATTCAGGAGAAGGATCTACAGTAAATCTTAGTTAAAATAACAACAGAATGTAGCATATTCAAGGTAAACTTCTTCCTTGGTCCTTATTTCTGAAGTATCACAAAAGTTGGTTTAACCTTCAAAGTAAACCATGCCGAATTACTCACTCAGCCATACAGAACGCCTTGAAATTAAATTTATAAAAGTCTTATAAACTTAATTATCAAATGAACTTTAGATCAGTTAGTACTTATTAAATGTCATATAAAAAATGATTACAAGTAAAAAGCATAAGTACTATGCAAAGATTGAATGATCCCAGCTAGAAACCAATACTGATGCACGCTTATTCACAGCAGAACAGCAACTGATTTTATAAACTTGGTGTACTCCAAATTATTCTAAACAATAATTATATAGTGTTATAACATTGTGACCAGCAACTATTAAAGCAATACATTGAATGTTTACAATAAACTTTGTTTTAACATGCTCTGGACAGATCTGTTATCTCAACACTTTGAGCCCCACACTGGGTGCCAGAAAGGACTGTCATGGTTTAACCCCAGCCGGCAACTAAGTACCATGCAGCTGCTCACTCACTCCTCCCCCTGCTGCATGGGAAAAAGTATTAGGAGGAAAAAAAAAAAACAAACAAGCTTAAACCTGTGGGTTGAGATAAGAACAGTTTTACAATTAAAATGAAGTAAAACATTATACTAACACTAATGATTGTAATGAAAAACAAGAAGAGAAAGAGAAATAAAATTCAAGTAAAAAACCCCAAAACAAGTGATGCACAATACCACCCACTGACAGATGCCCAGAGCCAGTCTCCGAGCAGTGATACCAGCCCCCCAGCTAACTCCCCAAAATTTATATACTCAGCATGACGTCATATAGTATGGAACAACCCTTTGGCCAGTTCGGGTCACCTGTCCTGGCTGTGTCCCCTCCCAATTTCCAGTGCCCCTCCAGCCCTCTCACTGGCAGGGCCTGAGAAACTGAAAAGTCCTTGACATAGTATAAACATTACCTAGCAGCAACCAAAAACATCAGTGCCCTATCAACATTGTTCTCACACTAAATCCAAAACACAGCACTGTATCAGCTACTAGGAAGAAAATTAACTCCATCCCAGCCAAACCCAGGACATACAGAAAAAAGATCATAAACTTAACAATTTAAAAATATTATGCCTTTGATTCCCCAAATGATTCAAAGGTTAGACATAAGTCACTTCATCTTCTATTTAATTTACGAACTCTAGGGTGGAATACAACACCTGTTCAGCAGCACACAGCATCAAAGCAAAACAGCAACTGATGTGAAGCAGCCAATATTAATGAGAGAAAATGTAAAGACAGGACAGGGATGCTGCTTTTCATTAGGACAGTTAATTTTTTCCATGGTAGCTTGTATAGGACTGTTTTGGATTTGCGCTGAAAACAGTGTTGATAATGCAGAGATGTTTTAGTTATTGCTGAGCAGTGCTTACACAGAGTGAAGGCCTTTTCTGCTTCTCACACCACCACACCAGCAAGTAGGCTGGGGGGTCGCAAAAAGTTGGGAGGAGACATAGCTGGGACAGCGCTGACCCCAACTGACCAAAGGGATATTCCATACTACATGACATCATGCTCAGCAATAAATAGCTGGAGGAAGAAGGAGGAAGGGGACATTCAGAGTGATGCTTTGTCTTCCCAAGCAACCATTATGCATGATAGAGCCCTGCTTTCCTGGAGATGGCTGAACACCTGCCTGCCGATGAGAAGCGGTGAACGAATTCCTTGTTTTGCTTTCCATGTGTGCATGGCTTTTGCTTTACCTATTAAACTGTCTTTATCTTAAGCTTCAAGTTTTCTCACTTTTACTCTTCTGATTCTATCCCCCATCGCACTGTGGGGGGAGTGAGTGAGTGGCTGTGTGGGGTTTAGTTGCCAGCTGGAGTTAAACCACAACAGTCCTTTTTGAGGCCCAATGTGGAGCTCAAAGGGTTTGAAATAAAAGCAGATCTGATTGGAATGCAGTAGATCAAATTTATAGCTGTTATTGCTGTTTACGTATTAAAGGGCAGGCTCCTGTGCTTGCTTGCCTTGCTGTATATTGCTCATTAGTGACTGCTGCTTGCTTTCACTGCTTGCTGCACTGCTTATCATCTCACTGTGCTGGGCCCAGGAACATTCTGATAACAGCAATGGTGATGCACCAGGGCTGGTAGATGGCCAAGGTATCACTGCTGTTTCTGTGCTGCTGTACTGGACAGGCTGGAACTCCAGTGTGAACTCGAGTCAAAGGGACTGTGACCTGTGGATGAGTCCATGTGGGAGCAGGACACCCCAAAGCGTCTGTGGCCGTGGATAAGCCCACGTCAGAGCAAGTATAACCATGGCTACAGTTGCTTTGGGATGTGTCTGTGCTGCAGCAGGTATACCTCTGAAGGGATTGCGGCCCAAGGACAAGTCCACGCTGGAGAAGGTACGCCTTGAAGCATCAGTGGCTGTGCATGAGGTCATGCTGGAGCACCTCAAAGCGTGTGGCCACGGATAAGCCCACGACAGAGCAGGTACACCCCTGGAGGGACTGCAGCCAAGGGTAAAGGCCATGCTGGAGCAGTTTGACTTCTGAAGGGACTGTGGCTGTGAGTAAGGCCACACTGAAGCACGTATATCTCTGAAGGCATTGTGGCCCATGGAGAAGGCCACACTGGAATAGGTGTACCTCAAAGCAACTGTGGCTGTGGATAAGTCCATGCTGGAGCAGGTATACCCCTGGAGAGACAATGGTTCATCATAAGACTCCACTTGAAGCAGATATACCCCTAAGGGACTGCAGTCTGTGGATAAGTCCAAGCCAGAGCAGGGGCAAGGGGAGGAGTTCATTGCAACGTTAAACCCTATAATCTGGCCCAAAGGGACCAGGGGTAGAGACTGCAATGGAAATACCTTTAAATTGTTGTAACCTGGGATTTGAGTTGCATGTTATGGGAATGACTATAGCAGCAACCACCTGAACTGTTGGAGGACAAGCCTTACAAGAAGCAGTGCAAGTGCAGCAGTGACCTGACCTGAGCTGCCTTTGGTGCCCAGTTAACTCCACACAACTTAGATGTGTGGGTTAGATGAGTGGATGGTGAGGTGGATTGAGAACTGGCTGAATGGCAGAGCTCAGAGGGTTGTGATCAGTGGCACAGAGTCCAGCTGGAGGCCTGTAGCTACTGGTGTTCCCCAGGGGTCAGCACTGGGTCCAGTCCTGTTCAATTTGTTCATAAGTGACCTGGATAAAGGGACAGAGTGTACCCTCAGCAAGTTTGCTGATGATACAAAACTGGGAGTCGCTGATACACCAGAAGGCTGTACTGCCATTGAGCAAGACTTGGACAGGCTAGAGGGTTGGGTGGAGAAGAACCTTTTGAAGTTTAACAAAGGAAAGTAGAAGGTCCTGCACCTAGGGAGGAACAACCCCATGCACCAGTACAGGCCAGGGGTTGACCTGCTGGAAAGCAGCTTTGTAGAGAAGGCCCTGAGAGTTCTGGTAGACAGCATGTTGACCATATGGGCCAGCAGTGTGCCCTTGTGGCCGAGGCAGCCAATGGGATCCTGGAGTGCATTAGAAGAAGCGTGGCCAGCAGGTCGAGGGAGGTTATCTTTCCCCCTCTACTCTGCCCTGGTGAGGCCACATCTGGAGTACTGTGTCCAGTTCTGGGCTCCCCAGTTCAAGAGACAAGGAACTACTGGAGGAGGGTCCAGTGGAGGGCTGCAAAGATGATTAGGGGACTGGAACATCTCCCGGGTGAGGAAAAGCTGAGGGAGCTGGGCCTGTTTCGCCTGGAGAAGACTGAGAGGGGATCTTACCAATGTCTACAAATATCTTAAGGGTGAGTGTCAAGAGGATGAGACCAGGCTCTTCAGTGGTGCCCAAAGACAGGACAAGGGGCAACAGGCACAAGCTGTAGCACAAGAAGTTCCATCTGAATATGAGGAAAAGCTTCTTTACTTTGAGGGTGTCAGAGCACTGGAACAGGCTGCCCAGAGAGGCTGTGATGTCTCCTCTGGAGACATTCAAAACTGGTCTGGATGTGATTCTGTGCAACTTGCTCTAGGTGAACTTGCTTTAGCAGGGGGTTGGACTAAATGATCTCCAGAGGTCCCTTCTAACCCTGACCATTCTGTGATTCTTTAATGTTAGATGTTCCCTTTTCTAGTAGGTTGGCAATACATTGTATTCTATTGTTCAGCCCTACCCTACCCTACAATTTCCCACTAAAAATCCCATCATTTGAGCTAAATGCACTAGGTCCAGATTAACACACATTCATCGGTATCTCCAGATTGCCCTTTGGAACTTACAATATAGAAACAGCACTAGATATTATGAAACTTTCTTTTAAAGTAAATCTGAATATTTTTTTTATAAATGTTTTCTTTTCAAATGCTTCCACCAGTGCTCCTAATATACATTTACCGGTTCATGTTTGCAGATGATGTGTCTAGATCTGCCTGGAAAAATAGAGAAACAACTACACAGACACCTCTGCTTCTGAGAGGACAAAATGTACATAGACCCTTTTCTCCCAGTTCTTTCCTATTAAATTCGAATTCACCTGCATGTAGATTTGTATCTAATCAGAGAATGGAAGAAATTGTGGAGACATCCATATGGTTTTCTAAAAAGAGAGATAACAGCAGAACTGAACACTCAGGAAAGAAACATTACACCTTAAAAGGAAAAAATTAAATTGGTTTGCTAGGCTGTCCTTATACCAGTAAAAGGCTGACCCTTTTTCAATATGTATGTAACGACAAGTCAATGCTACCATGAGATTAAAATGCAAAAAGACCTCCCCCTAACCTTGCAGTTACTTTCCCATTTCCACTCCAATTCTCAGGAACATAGTTTGAGCTTGTGACCAATTTATTTAAGTTGAAGTTTCATATCTAAGACAAGACAGATCCAACAACCCTGATTGTTATATTCCTAGCATTACACACCTGCCAGCTTCCTCCACTATGATGGTACAAAAGTTAACAGGGGGGAAAAAAGCCTCAGCTAAGCAGGATCCAAACCTACATCCAGCTTTCCGAGTCACCATCCCCAAATTGAAACCCAATGTGAAGCCAAGAGTTATTCAGCACAGACTTCAGGGTATCACTATGAATACCTACTGTTGTCTTCAGTACAGAAGATTAGACCCCACAGATTAGACAGATCTCCAGTTTCAAAGTCATCAGGAACATGTACAGCTGCAGCACAGTCACATGAGAAAAATCAGAACACAACAAATCTCAAACGTAAAGAGGTGCTTTTGTGCCTTAAAAACATAGAAAACCCTCTTGTAATCACCACCAAGTGAAAAATTAGCATGGTAAATACAGAGAGTATTTCCAATAAATCACTCTGATCTCCTGAAGAAGTTAATGAATAGCCAACACATTCCTGCACTTCTAACAGCATCCCCTTATTTTTTTCCTGCAGTGAGGCTCAGTCATGAAGCAAGAAAGATATTGAATCACTAGTATCCACTGAGGAACTTAAAAGTATTTGCCATTTCAAAACCCGTATCATCAGTGGTCACTTCACTAGTTCCTCCAGTAACCTCCTTCACAAGGAAGGTGTCCAATGACAGTCATCAAATGCTGCATAAGACATAATTTTGAGCAAATAAACAATTGTCCAATTCACCCGTTGTGAAAGGAAAATACTGCAGTTATTCCATCTCCCTAGCCAACTCATAAGCAAGTCAACAAGACTGATGTGGTCCAGAGATCTTCAAAGCCCTGGATCATTCTTACGTAACAATAAGTAGTATTCAAGAGCTGATTTCTTTTGCCTATTGCTAGAAATATATGAAAACCAGAACTAGTACAGCTATCACAAGAGAAAAAAAGAATTAGAAGTTTTAATTCCAGGGTGGTTTATATAAAACACCTCTAGGTAACACTGAAGAGAATTTCTTCATCCAACTCCAGATTCCAGACTTTCCTTTAGTCAAAGCTTTCTGGTGTTTCTGTGCCAGGTCTCCTTTTACTTTTATAAGCAAGTTTTTGTAAGTTTTTCCTCTTACTTACCTGTGCCTTTAAAGCAGTGTTCAATATGATTCCTCTTCAAACATTGGTTTAGTGAGGTTAAATGTTTCAAAGCAAGAGAGGTCTATAAGACAGTTTTGTATTACAAACTGAACACCTGTAGCACAGGAGATATGACAGTGAATGGTGATCTTATGTTCAGCCATCTATGCTATTAGAACCAGGGGCAGATTTCTTCTGGTTAGTTTTTTTTTTTATTTCTAATTTAAGGAATTTAATTAAAGATCAAAATAAAAGAATTACAGTATAAATCCCAGAACACTGCTCACTTGCTATATAATCAGAGGAACTAACTTTTTCCTTAAAAAAATCCTGGATTTAACTTTTTAAACACATTTTTTTAAAAAAAAAAGTAATAAAAAAACCCAAAACACCAGACCATGGTTTCATGGGAGTCCAAGAGGAAAATCAGGAGACTATAGATCCTCTTTTTTAACCCAGCTTTCTTTGGCCATAGCAGTTTATTTTCTTGTGCTGCCTGGATTTTGTACTTCAGTTTTTGTTATTTTATTAAGAAATATCAACAGTCAATAAAGACATACTACAATCTCATTTACTAGGAAAAGAGCAACATGTGAAAAGAAAAAAAAATTAGTTTTGTGGATATTTTTAAAACTACCCTACTCAAAACTCATTGTGAAATTTTGTAATTGATCAACAACTTTGGGGTTTTTTTCTCCCTATTCTTGTCATTTGGGCTGTGATATAAACATTAAATCTCTCTCTAAAAATACTTTAAATAGTAATGAGTAAAGAGATATTTTGACAATAAGGAAATAACTGACAAAGATCAATATACCTGTGATTAGTATAATTACAAACAATGATGATGAAGTTTAAGCACTCTCTGCAACACCCCTTCTGTCATTTCTCCTCTTAGATTAGCCATAGTATAGCTAATATAGCCATTGTAGCCATCATATGTCCTTCCTTTCTCACCCTTGCCTTCCCCTTTTCTAATCACCCTTGACTGTTTTAGCCTTCTCTGCACCACTTGCATACTCACCATAATTCTCCTTCCCCTTAATTCCTTACATTCAGGCTGTTACCAACTCTCATGCGATACATGCCTTCAGCTTACAACATCTGAGCATCTTCCTCTGTTGCCTAACATCCTGCATCTGCTTTAGCTTCCCTTTTCACTGCCACCAGGCAGCTCTGCAAACTCCCTTTCTCATTATGTCCCACAACAACTAGAGCAACTGCCTTGCCTCTGGCCATGTCCCCATAGCCCTTAAAGCCAAAGAAGAGAACTGCTCCAGAGATTCAACTTATTGTAGCACCACCTGCCTGGGCCTGCCAGGGTCACTGAACCCTAAGGAGAGGGGCTAGGCTGCTGAGTCCCATTATCAGAAAGACTCCCTTCTTTTGTTCCACCTAATCTGTATCTAACAAACATGTCTTTTCTCTTTCCCAAAAAGTATTACTTCCTAAACATCTTAAAGTGAAGAGAATCTCCTTTAATAAACACCATAAAAATCACAAAATAATTCAAGCTGGAAGGGACCTCAGGAGGTCACACTCCTGAATGCCACACAAAAAAGGTGCTCAAAACCAAAGAGGGAATGAAACAAAAGAACAATTATCAGACTTACCATGGACTTGATTGATTTCTGAATTCTGAGAAAGAATTTCATCTGCTAATTTTTGAGCAGTTGGCAAAACTTCTGTGTGGTGCACTGTGATCAAATACTGTACAAATTTTTGTAGCTGGTCTCTGTTCATTTGAAAGAGTGTCTCTGAAATGGGAAGATGTAGTTTGACCTGATCTGGCTTGCGGATCCGGTATAAAGAGAGTGCCACAACATGAGCACAGTAAAATATGTCCTTGTTTCCACAGCTACAGGTCACTGAGGTAATCTTGCAACGATCAAAGCTGATAGCTACATTGCAAACAGTTTCTGGCTCCGATTGCATTGCAGGTTCTGTCACTGTGCCACTCAAGTGGAAACCTGGGGGGGGAGGGGGGGGGGGGGAGAGAGAACTTACATTATTAAGTAAAAGACCATATCTCATTATCAATAACCTTTCATTAATCAAGTACAAGTCATCATCTATTTCTGAGAAATTATATACCTTAAAGAACCTGCTTTACAAATATGACAAACCCTTTCTTTCATATGTACCCTTTTCATCTCCAATAAAATCATAAAATCAAAAAGGAGCTCATTTACAAGCCCTCTTCGCCATTCCATCACAACATTCATAAAAGTTTGATAGTAAGAAAATAATTTATTTGGTAAATGATAACTGCAGAAGCAGAGCTGTATCCAATTAAGACAAATGTGAAACTCCCAATAGCTCAGCAAGTTGGCAGCAATTTTCTAAACCCCACACCAGGGAGCTTGCACCTATCGGCAAATTTAACCATTCTCTCAATAAGTAAGAGGGAAGTTATGTACTCTAGTGGCACAAACCCAGGTTCTAATCTCCACTCTGCCACAAATCACTTAACCTCTCTGCTTTCACCTCTTCTATCACTGAGCTGATGCTAAAGCTCACCTTCAAACCCAAACAATCTGGTAGGGTTTGTGTAGCTCTTTGGAGATGGAAACTGCTGCAGTTACCAATACACAAGATATCAGATTTATAATACTGAATGAGACATGCATGCACTGTTTCACAAGTCTGCATTTCCACTTTGCACAATAAAGCACAAGGCAAAAGAGCTGTGTTTTCTTATATTGTAAGAAGGTATGGTATACCATAAGATGTTCACTTCAGCCATTACTAGACAAAACACCCTGTAGAACAAAGGTCTCAAACTCTATTCTCTGAAGATTAGACCTAAACCCATCTCTTTTCCCCAACATGAAGACCCAGGTTTGGCTCTCAATACTTAATCACTGCAGAATTTGGGTGTTTCTTTTGGATTTTATGTAAACATGACATTGATTCTTGGCTCAAACATTAAGTCAGAGGTATAGATACAAAGCAATACAAACAAATTTCATATGCTGTATCAGTATTAAACTTGAACAGACTGTGCATATAAAATCTGGAATGAATACTACAAGTAAGGTGTTATATGTTAACTATTTATAACGGAGATAATATAAAACCACACTCCCTCAAAGTCCAAAACTGATTCAGTACTTTTGAAATACAAGAAAGGTGTGTCATAGGAAGCAGTATCACATGAAAATCAGGTGGAAAAAAAGAAATATATACATAGCTCTAGTCCAAAATGTTGCATCTCCCATTGTTTTTAGAAAGCTCTCCAAGCTACAGTAAACAAAAAGGAAAATCCCTCATTTTTTCCATTTGTTTACACTGTATGTTTCAGAGCAGGTTGTACAGTCAGTATCACTTTTTGGATTACATTCAACTGCAGCACTCTGATACTTTACCCCTGAAGAAGGTCATACATACACTAACCTCGACTTTGCAAGAGGATGTTTACCAGAGTTAAAGCTGAAGAGGCAGTAAGCTGTAAAGTGCACAAAGAGGGGGGGGAGGAGGAGAAAGAAGCCCAGGTGTAAGTGGTATTCTCGCTCTCAACTCCACTCAACACATACAGGAGGGGAATTGCCCCTTGAATCATGAGCTCCTCACTCTGCCTTTCCCTTTGGTTTTAAAGTAGTCACAACATGCACCCATGAGTATTCTCTCAAAAAAAGAGGCTTTGTTAAAAAACATAGCCAGCTCTATTTCAGGTTGATTCCCAGTAAATGAGAGTTGGATTGGTGTTCCCAAAGAAAATGAATAGTAGGGGTTTTTTTTTAATATCACTTTCCTATGAAGCATACATAAAACTCTCTCATCTATGAGCCTAACACCTGAACACCAAAAGGGCCTGATCCCACTCCTTCCTGCTCTAAGTACCTAAACTCCTATTAATTCCAATAGAAAAAGACCCAATGAAAGATTTTCTATTATTTTTTTAAGAAGTGCCCAACCAGCTACTCCAACAATATTCTTACTTTTAATTTGTCAGTATATAATTCAAGCATTCAAAAGGCTAAATAAAAATTTCTTGGACAGATAAGCATCTCTAGAAATATTTAGAGTTAACAGCAGACCTGCCTTTAAGTTCCTACTCCCATTCAGACATAAACAGCTCCCAGATCCCCCTCCATTGAGATTTTTTGAGAATTCACATTACAAGCAGCAACATATATAAACATAGATCCTGATCTAAACAATGACAGCACTAACACAGTCAAGTTACCTAACCCAACGTGGTGGGTTGATCATGGCTGGATGCCAGGTGCCTGCCAAGCTGCCCTATCGCTCCCCTCCTCAGCAGAACAGGGGAGAGAAAATATAATGAAAGGTTCATGGGTCGAGACATGGACAAGGAGAGATCACTCAGCAATTACAGTCATGGGCAAAATAGACTTGACTGGGGGAAATTAATTTATTACCATTCAAATCAGAGTAGGATAATAAGAAGTTGTAAGAGACGGTCCAAAGAGACCGATATTGTCTCACCATTGCCAACAGAGACCTGGGGATGGAACATGGTCCTGACGGACACCCAAGACACAAAGACCCTGGGAAGGAGAACTGCATGGTACAAGGAGTACTGTGCCATTCCCTGCTACCTGGGACTGAAAGGAACAAACAGGCTGAGACAGCAGGATGTGCAGTCTGCAAGGATCTGCATCCCAGCAATACGCTGAGGGAGCCCAAGAACAAGGATTGATCACTATCAGTCTTTTCAGAGTGATCAGTATGAAGATATCTGTTGCTAGCTTTTGAGGTGGAATTTACTTTACTACAGTGGGCAGAAGCTGGCACCCCCTCTGCAGGAAGCAGGCAGCAGATTCATGCCATAGCCCACAGGCCAGATACAGGCCCCCAGGGTCCTCAATCCGGTCCGCATTATTTACACACACACCCCCCCGCCGGGGGTTGGGAAACCAAGCAGCTGCAGATGACTGCCTGCCACTTCATCCGCGCGCCGGCCCCCTGGTTAAAAAGTTTGAGGACCCCTGGCCCAGGGTATCTATCTCCCAAGGCAATACAGTTTTAGCTTTTACTTTTACTTAGTTTTCACATCATAACATTTGCAGGGAGGAATTATGCTTAGTTGCTACAGCACAAGTATAAATATAAAAAATGGGAAAGTGACTGCAAATTAAGAAGAGCAACAAAAACAAATTCAGATTAAACCTCCTGCTTTCATTAAAGTATCCTTAAAGCAATACAAGAAATAGGCTGCTCTTACATTCATGAAATCAAATATTTAGAGACTATCAGTTGTTTTAAGCAACTTGGAATATGCCTTGCCTGTCAAACATATAAAATATGGTCATTTGTTAAAGTTGCTATTTACATTCTTATTGCCAAGAGGTGAAATTTTCCATATTACATTTCTACAGTTAAAGGCTTAGCCTCAACTAAGAATCATCCATCTGCACCAAAAGGAAATAACAGAAATTAAACCATCTGAGACTGAAGAAAACCTCCAGCAAGACCTGCTAATTTTTAAGGGAGGGAAAGTTCCCTCCCCCAATCCAACCTCATTCATCTCTGCTTCTTTCACCTTCAACTGGCTCAGTGCATGCACTTTTCCCATTAAATGGGAAGTGGATAAAATCCTATAAAGGAAGAAAACAATCACCAATATAAACTTGGTAAGAGATTAAAAAAAAAAAGAAGATTAGAAAAATAACTACTTCCTGAAAAGAGTGTGTCTGGATTTCCATAGCCATACTTAACAGTTTGGGAAAACACAGCACAGGATGTCTGAAACAGGCATCCTGCAGTAAAAGGTATTTAGGCCATTCCAACAACATTAATTGTTTAACTGATTGAGTAATTTAAGATTGCACTCTAACAATTAAAAGTTAAAATACTTACGAATGTTTACCTCTAACCTGCAGCACCCAGAACTTTAACAAGCTATAGTTATACTGACTATTCATCAGATTCTAGATAGCATTTTAGTATGTAACATTATCTAAGCCTTTATTAACATTCATAGGTTTGAACAATAAAATGCAATATGATATTTTTCTTTTTAAATTCATGTCTCACACCCAGAAAATAAAAACTTTTCACTATCTCAATCTGTTAAAGAAAAACAATCTAAGAAAGGGGGACAAATTATAAAACTAAACACAATTTAATTTGTCATTTAGATTTATTAAACAAGTTACTGGAATTCAACATGCTGTGGTTTGGCCTCCAAGACCAGGCTTTACACTAAGGGTAGACTGAGGACCCCAACAAAAAAAAAAAAACCCAAAGCACTTCTGGTAACATATAACATTTCTAACTTTCACTGACAAGCCAAGAAACACTTTACAACTATTGACAGAGGGAAAGGAAACAATTACAAAACCACCACCATTTATTTCACTTTTACAGTGAAATATAGTGTCTGCAGGCAGACAAAAAAACACAAGGGGAGAGAAGACATAAGCCTCAGGGATGGCAAGTCTCTCTAGCGGCCAGTGAGCCAAGCAACATGCTGCTTTCATGCAATGATGAAGTAACTCTTCCCTTCCAGATCCCTGCATTCTCTCACCATTTATTTTTGGGCTTCAGCTTCTGATAACCTACCTATACTACAACTATTAGCATTTGTGATAAGCTAGTAGGTGTTGTACTTGTGGAAGCATGCTTAATGCTTTGGTTTTGTTAGCTTTGATTGCCTACTAAAATAGTCAAGGATTATACTTGTTGATGAACATGAAACCAAACCCACAAGACTATGTACATTGCTGACTAATTTTATGACTCAAGATTGTTTGTTGATTTTACTTATCTCAAACTACACATTGGTTTTATAATGGTAGTAAATCTCTTTTTTTGATGCGGGTCTCATGCCTACAGGTCTACCTTTTATGATAAGGGAAGGTTCTCTTTCTATGCTCTTTTAACTTTTATCATAACTTACATAAAACTGGGAGGGGAAAAAAAAAAAGACAACCATTCCAAGTTCTTTGAAGAAAAAACCCCAGGTTTTATATGAACTCTGAAACAGATGCAGGTAAAGATAGAAAAGAAAGGGTGCTTGCCCTTTGCTGGAAGAAAAGTTGAACAGGAACCATTCCTCTATCACTACAGTTCTGGATATTATTACTAATGGTTAAAAATTGTTTTCTGGATCAGATTAACTTAAAATGAAATTCAGCAACATACTGGATTATTACATCATACCATTGTTACCTGCCTAATGTTGCATTATCACAGTGCACTTAAATGGCAAGAGAGAGACAAGATTATATATAGTTTTCAGCATTGCTCAAGATACTCAAATTGGGAAACTTGCTAGTATTTGAAGGAATTCTCTGTATCACAATAAGAAAGGCATAAACAGAACAGAGTTAAATTCTATTATCTAGCCTGTTATGATGATAAAGATCTTAAACTGAAAACTGGGCCTTTAACACTGTCAATATCCCATCTCTCATCAAAATAAATTGAAATACTTCAGTCAGGGCCCTTATGTAGAGGGCTATTGATTTATTTTCTTTATACTTTAAATGGTTCAAAAGAAATTTAAAATTATATAAAAAAAATGCCTTTGGTCTTATCCCCTGCAACAACATCCCCATCCCTTTTCACTAATTTCCCCCGCTCTCTCACTTGGCAGAATAATTCAAAGGAAGAGGCTGGGTGCTATTACCAGAGTTGTCTACTCTTTAGATCAAAATAACTAAAAAAAAAAAAAAATAATAAAAATTAACAAAAGCCATCAATACCCTCTTCAGTCAAATGGGAAGGAATGCTTCCAGAAGGTTGACTACTCCATGATTTGGTTATTTGTATCTGTTGAGAAAGGGTTTAAATAGATCATTCATTATAGCAAGGTAGATTAAACTATGTAGCAAGGATTACTTTTCCCTACATCTGTTTTTTTTCCTGTTTACTTAGCCAAACAGGAGGCTTCCTCCTCTGATAAGGAGACAGACAGATATCAGGAGCTACAAACATTATAAACCATTTCCCTAGAAATCTGTCTTTTCTGCAGTCTGAATTTCTGGATTGTGACAAATGTCTATACGATGCCTGCTGTCCTTCTTAAATTCTCCAAGCAAGTCTTAGAAGTCCAGATTCATAGACCTAGCTTGGTCCTAACAAGCAATGATGATGTTTAAGATTAAATAGGATCGGTTTCCTACATAAATATTTGAACATTAGACCAACTATTTTCAAATTACTTTGAAAACACAGAAAAATATCAGTAATGAACCCAAAATATCCAAAGCTTTTTGACCCCTGCTTACTCAGCAAGAAAATTCTATTTCTTACCTCCCACAGGACTTGCAAGCCCATGAGATGTTCAAGAGCGAGATTCATACATTAATTGGATCAACAAACATCCTCACATGCTCTAAAAGAGGGATGAGGGAAAACATTGCTCACCTTTTCACTGCCAATTCCCATGTATGCTTTCACTTGTTTTTATTTCATCTTTTGGTTACACAAAAAAATAAAATACATCTACCACCTCAGAAGAGGCACTGAAACCTATTGTCGTCTCATCCCTGCAACGTGAATTTCGTATGCCTGCAATGTGAATTTCGTATGCCTGCTTGTCTGTTTGCAGCAATAATTCCTCAGTTTGAATACAAAATAACAGATGAACGTTCCTCTTTATGAATTTACCCCCAAGAGCTCTGAAATGTTGCTCCATTAAAAGCACATCTCAGCACATCCTGCTGGTTTTGATCACGGGAAAACTCTTACCCCCTCCCCTGATCCCCTCTGGTCTCTCCTGGACTAGAGAGCTGAAATTAGCTATTCATTACATGTGAAGGAGTCTCACATAGTGCAGCACCTTGCTGTGAGAGACTACTACTTTACATAGCAATTTCAGAACTACAGCATCTGCTACCTTATTATGTATATTTAATACCGCTGCATAATGTACAGAATTATATGCTGTTCATGGCCTGCTTATCCAGATATTATGTAGTCTTCCCTTTGAAAAACATTGTACTTTTTATTATGTCTTCTCCCTGGTGTTCTTTGTAACAGAGCCCCAAACAAATGGCTCAGACTATTCTAGACCAAAAAACCCTCAGGACTCAGGGTGAGGTAACCAAATGTGACAAGCTTCTGGCCTGCAACTACTAACATAATTTAGTTTATTTCCTGTGTTTCACTCCCCAGTCTTAAAGTTTTATATTGTTTTGATATGAAAGGAAGTGGAAAGGGAATAATATCCGGACAACTGGTGAGAAACCTATTTCAGGTTATTCTTGCCACTGGAAATATGAATACTTGTAATTAGAGAAGTGGCCTTTGCAACAAGTTTTATTCTTTCTACTAGAGGACACTAAGTATTAAAGTTATACTACATACAGTTATTAAAAATTTTTTTCACAGTAGAAAATTACTTCAGAGAGGAGAAATAAAAGCTTTAAACCAGAGAAACAAGTGTTTTTGGAGTCAAGTGTTGGAGCAACATATGTAAGACATTTCACGTCCTTCAGAAAATACTTCAGTGTGCTCCTACACCAGACAGTCTTAAAACCAATCCTCCCTACACCTAACTGGGGGAAAACAGATTATGAATATGGTTATTCCAAGTGACAAAATGACTGGCCATTTAGTCTAGAAGGCAGTGAGTACTAGCACGTGTGGTTCCCAGCTCAGATTTCGACTTTAATTACATACTTCCAAAGCAGCCCAAGTAAAAGGTAATAAATCTCTGCATTACTAAAGCGAAGCCCTCTGGGAAGTATTATTTTAAACTTGCTTTGGAGCAAACAATCTGCTCTCTGTTAGAGGGCAATTGCAATGCAAGGCAAGATTCCAATATACTTGGATAAAATAAGCTTTATCTCAACTAGATGCTCAGGATTATGCAGGCAAACATTTGCTCTAAAATTAGTTTTCAGATAAATTTTGATGTTAGGAAGATTTGGGGGCTATGACAACACAGAAGTACCCCTACAGGCTGCTTTAGGATGTTAGGAACAAATTTCCAACTTGAACATTTTCCTTGTTTCAAACTGCAAATAGATCTAAACATGAAAAAAAGCAATAGACACCCCCTTGCTGGCCAGACAGAACTTCAACATAGTCTTCTCTTAACTGCTATGAGTACAGATAGCCAAACAGCCCACTTTTTTGATATGAAAGGATATGCCCAAGGCTTTCCTATCCCTCCTTTTTTTATTTACACAGCAGACAAGCCTCATTCCTGAAGACCAAGAGACTCCAATGGACTGGGCCTTTCTGCTCATTCAACACACACACAGGCCGCTCTGATGTGCGACCCAAACACTGCCCTGAGAATTTTGTAAAGCAGAGCATCACCACATTGCCTGACAACTTAGAGAAATCAGTAAGCTGAAGTAGGTTGCTGCCTGCTATGCATTGCTGATCAGAGTATGGGCTGCAGATACCGAGAAGACTGTACCAAGGAGGTACTGCAGAAGGGAAGACCAACATATTTCCACCCTCCCCGCTGTTACATGTGGTGCACACACACAGTTCACATGCAATCAGAACAACAAGAACGTTGTCAGTTAGTCTTTTCCATTTTGGGTCTGCTTAAGACATTCTATAAAGCAACAAGAAAGATACTTTGATTTTTTTCTGTGTGTGTGTGCTATTACAGGAATATACAAAGGTGTTTTTTTTTTAAAGAAGCTATTCAAACAACACATCAATACCTATCAAGGTCGGGCAACGCTGATGTTATCAGTGAGGAAGGACAGTCACAACTATTGAAATCTGTTAAGCATATGAGGGTGAGTGGAGCCTTTTTTCAAATGAATCATGTCAGATTCAGAACAAAACCCCCCCCAACCAAACATAAAAAAAAAATCACCAAACAAAATCCCCCAAAATTCTATTTCTTCCATCATAGACATATTTAATAAAGACAACCCCCTTGTAGCCCATACGAAGAGAAACAACCCAAATACCAAAATCATGAAGCAGAACAAAGATTCTTTTTAAAATGGTTAATTTTTTAAAATTAATCTACATACAATTAATGAAGTAGAAAAATAGAACTGTTATATTCTTGTTTTGCAAATGTAATATGTTTTAAAAAAATTCCTGCCAGGGGAAGGAGGGGAAGAGACAGGCAGCCTTGCAGGAAGACTCACCCCATTTTAAAATAAATAGATAAAAAAGTCTGCCACCATTTATTGATGTTTCTTACCTCAAGTCTTAGAAAAGGTTATTTTGCCACTTAACAGCTGAAGGATCATATTTTCTCATAGCTGTGTCACCAAGAACAGAATCTGATCTTGTTATCTCCACCAATTTGATGGTGGCTAAGTTGATGCTAAGAATTTTTCAGCCTAGTCTATAATCTACTTTTAGAAACTATGAAAAACCACTAAGCTGACTATTTTAATGCATCACGGTAAACAATTACCCAACTGATTAAAAATATACTAACAGTAGCAGAGTATGCTGGGCATCCATACCCTGCAAAAAAACCCTATTTTCCTTCTTCACTCAACAGTAGTTCTTCAGTCATACAACAGTTAGCAAAATGTACCAAGTTTTAACCTTTCAAGTAGGAAGACAGAATGGGATAAGGGTGAGGAAAGGACCTATTAAAGAAGTTAAGCCTTCATGAAGCCAGAAATTATCTGAAGCACAGTATTTAACAGTTGTTTAAAATATGCATAACTAGGTTTGGAATCATTATTCTGATTTAGAGCAGGAGCACGTTTATGTGTAAAGTAAATACTCTTTGACATCAATTTAGATCATCTATCAGAAAAAATCAACTGCAAGTTTAATAAGCATTATTTGTATACTACATAGTAGTCTATTTGTTCTTTCAAGCCACTGCAATGATAACACATTTAAAGTCTTCTACTGTGTACTAAATCTAAGGTACCTAGGCAAAGCACAGCATATTCCAGTTGGATGCTTCCCAAGTCGTATCACTCAATTTTTAAAATATTATTGCCATCTGGCTACTAGGCTTTGTTTACCAAAGCAGTAGCTGTGTACACATTTCTACAGCAGCTGTAGTAATAAAAAATAAATAAATATACTGTTTGGTTAAGTGGTTAAGTTACAATTCACTTAAAAAAAAAAAACAAAAACATAACAGAAAAACTATTTTATCAAATCAGTTACCACTGTACCTAGAAAAATTAAATATATGCAGCTTTGTGTTTTGCTTGCTTTCTCATTTCAGTGCTTTCATGTTCTTCAACTCATTTCCCATCTACACTGGCACAGGAAAGAAATAACAGCAACAGAAAAATTTGTCAAGAGCTAAATAAGTAGTCTTGTATTATCTGCAATTCCTTTCTGGATGAGCACTACCACTATAAATGTAGGACGCTGAAATGCTGTTATGCTAGGACCTCAGTTCTTAGGGTACATAGCAAGCCATACAACCCTCTCAGAGACACCCCAAAACCAAACTGAAAGCTCTGATAAATTCCAGGGACTCTTCCCAGTGTCTAAGCCACACTAAAAACAAGTATTTCAATTTTGACTAATCTGAAACAATGCACAATGAAAGCTGGGGAAGTCTTGGGAGCAGTGGGAATATTTAAATTGGAAAGAGCCTGCAGGGATTTTTCCTATTTGGGCTGGAAACCACAAACTCAAAGCTCTTTATGATCAAGTTGTCATGGCAGCACAAAACACACTCGAGGCAACTTATTGTGTGGATATCTTATAGGTATACAGCACAGAGGAATTCTGATCTTTAAAAAAAAAAGACTGTGGCCTCAGAGAATAGATATCCTTGGCTGGATAAAAGCCAGTGATAATGTAATTACAGCAGAGGGTTTTTTTAAGTTCTGCTGTCCTTAAAACCTTGCCTAAAGCTCCATCCAGATACCTATTCATTTCAATACTCAAATAAGCAACTACTAATTTGTTTATATCTGGTTAAAACATGCTCAACTAGATTACAGTTGTACCAATTTAAAGAAAAAATGCATGTGTTTGTGTGCAAGAAAATAGTCTGATGGCAATTTGGATCAACTACCAGAATCAACTGCACACTTAATAAGCTAAGGGATAACTAACAAGCATTGTTCATACTTATGTGAATATGTTGAGCTATATGCTGTTGGCTCAAGTTTTCTACCAGCAACTCTGTACATGCATACACATTCCTCATGACAGTCACAGCTTGTTCCTAGATCTGAATGAAGACTGTAGACTGATAAAGCGCTTTACAGTCCGGAATAGCTTTGCAGGCTGATTTTGCAGACATTATAGTAGAAAAAAGGGTTTCTTTGTTCTCATCCAGAGAGCAGAATTTTCTGTCCTACAGTTTGTTTGCATGTGTTGGTGTTTTAGAAAGAACTCTGTATTTTTGGAAGCAATAATTAGGCTTTTACTTTTGTTTCTCTTCTCTCTGGAGTCAGATAACCCCAGTCCCTGTGAGAAGTGATATGTTCAAGCCCACCATGACCGACACAGGTACATCATCTAGCCAAGTTTTAGCCTGAACTGACTTGAATGCTTTATATAAGATTTCAGGCCATCAGAGCAGTTTCCCCTTGTTAGCAAACAAAAAGTTTTTTTAAAAACAAAACATATACACTTTTGATTCATAAGCAATCCAAAAAGCCCCCACCAGAACATAATTGTGAGAAAAATCACCCAATACACATGGAAGTCAGCAAGTCTATTAAAGTAAGATACCTTCATTAATAGATCCTAAAGTGTCAGAAAAATTACCATTAGAAGTTCTATATGAACCATCTACTGGGCCAAAAAGATAAATTAACATAAGTTTTTTCTCTTCTTCCTGTTTTATACAAAATAGCTTTGAGAAGGTCATCTAAAAAGAAAAGCTAAGGAGCCACATATTAGCTTTCCTCAAATATTTTCATAACATACTGCATATTTCATCCCCAAGATAAAATAAGCCCTAATATAAAAGATTCAAGTAACTAAATATTAGTGGACAGTAATAACATGATCCTGATGTTTTATGATACTGCTCAGCTGCTGGATATTTGAGCATGACCAGTGCTGTCTCCACCCATCTACCTAGGAAATTTATGGAAGTATTGTGCTTTAGATAAAGAAAGCCAATACAGGTTATACAGCAGAACATAGTAGGTAAATCTCTGAACAGATAAGTAGTGGAAAAAATATTGAACGATTAAAGGATTTTCAAATTTCTCAAGTTTGAACAAATTCAGGAATTGGTGTGAATCAATGAGTAAGCACTAAGCAAGACAAAAAACATAGATAGGAAAAAATAGACAAGATACAAGAACTGCAACACCAGATTATTACTCCTTAACTCTACTTATCTCCTAGAGAAGTTTACTACTGTGGTGCTTACTTCGAAAACATGTCCCTCCAAGAGATGGATTTGAGATCCTTCAAAACACAGCTGGCAGGGAAGAATGGTATTCAAGTACCAGATTTAGTTTAACTTTTTTTTCAAAAGAGATAGGAAAAAAATTAAATGCATTACCTTGTATGAAAACATATTATTTTTTTATATTGCCTTATATCTTCCACCCCAACCTTTTATGTGTGGCTTATCTGGTAAATCTTATAATGACAGAGAGTTGGCACTGATACACTAAGTGTTTTTCCTGTTTGTACAGCATATACTTATACACAGTTCCAGTCTCAATGAAACCTCTAGAAGCTACCAAAATGAATTTATATTTAGTTTTAAAACATAGCCTCCAAGGAATATACTGCAATCTAAACACATAAATGAAATGCTTCAAGAAGTGGTGATGGTTTTGTTTCTCTCCTCCCTCTCCACTCTTCAGCTTTGCAAGAACAAGAAATCCCCTTTAATTCTCCCCCTGCTTCTGACCCACACCTAACTGCTTTTCCATTGCTAATACTAGCTGGGGTAGCTATGGATGAAAGCATTATTCACTTGCCCTGGGCTTCAGGAGCTGAAGTCTACAGTTCAATTTGCACAGGTTGTCTAGATTCCATCACCATCTCTCCAATGATGCATATACATCTAAATTGAAATGTAGCACAGGCCAAAGTTTAAATTAATGTTGTTGAGAAGAGGGAGGCAGAATTGTTTTGAAGTTCTCCCTGAAAAGCAGCCTGTTTATTAGAATAAAGCAGTTTGTTTCTATCATTCCTTTGTCCGACAAGTTTGGGCTAGTTAAAGAGTTCATTTATGCCTCAAAGCATCGAATTAACCTTTGAGGACATGCATTTTAAAAATGGCTATTTGCTTATGCTTTCTGAATTGCTAATGATTTTTTTATTTAAAAGAGAAAAAGGAAAAAAAAAACCCCAACCCAAAACAAACCACAAAACACACATAGCCAGTCCCCAAAAGGAAAAAGGGCCTTCACCTCAAGCAAATTAGGTATTGATTTTATGTCCATGTCAGCACAAGCTGACTATATCTTAATTAAACTTAATAAATTAATTAGGTAGCTGAAATGGTGTCAAACAAAAATATTGAAAATATTGCTTAATTACCGAAGAAATACTTTTTGGCATATCATACACAACTTTCTCCCTCCCCTCCAGACAGACAAGCTCCAACACTCACAATATGAAATCCCCACTAACAGCAACAGCTTCCAAGCATACTTTGCACCGACTTGCAATCATTAACACAATACTGCTTGTCTTGTTAATCCTGATTTTAATAAACTACATGTCAACTCATAACACAAATAGAATTATTTATAAGTGTTGGAGTTTTTAAAAGAAATAAAGCCTATGTGCTTTTAAACTAGGTAGCGATAAGTATTTGGGACAAGTTCTCTAGACATTAGGCTTTCCATTCCCAATCTCTGAAACCACTTGTGGTTTTTGTCTGCCCCTCACAAACATCATCTAAACTAAAAATTGCATTTCAATGAAAACCTTACAAAACATTCTCAAACCCGCAAATATTCTTCAAAAACAATCAAGTTGCAGTCAAATTATTCCAAACAGATACAGTTTGAGCAAAAGTTCATACCTGGTCATTTGCTTTCTCAAATCTGTTTGGTTGTTTTGCATTCATTTCCTCCTCCCAGTAGATAGAGGCAGGAAAACAAACTGCAGATAACATTCCTGCCACACGAAGGTCCTACTAGTTAAAAGGACTCTAATTTTAGGTAGAAATAGCCAAACAATAACACCACTAGCTCAGCTCCAGCAGCCTGCAGAACAGCAGCTAGCAAAGCTAGTGCCAGCTAAATTGTTTCAAAGAGGTTGGGTAGTGGGAGAAGCCCAAGGTAGCACACACACCTCCCTGGGAAATGTCCTCACCTACCAAAAAGAATCACCAAGAACTCACCAGGGGTTATTTTGTTGTGCTCCATTCAAATGGAAAGTTTGTATTTATAGGGAACAAGCCACATTAACTGTAAAAACTTCAGAATTATCCAAAACTTTCAGCCAAAAAGAACCACTTCTATGCTCTTTCACAGTCAAAAACGTTTCAGACTCAGCATCCACAGGAGCTCAAATATCATACCAAATGTAACCATTCCCTTTCAGCCAGGGCAAGACTCACAAACTCAGATACTCCATGGTATCTTAAAAAGACACTGCTCACCTAAAAATCAACTAGATTACTCAGTATATACTCTGTGACAATCTGTAGCAACAAAAGCACTGCCTAGATGTTGCTAGGTACTAGTTCATAGTAAATACAATTGTAACTTGCTAGTACAAAACCAGCTGTTATTTTGAAGGCAGCAAAAACATTCAGACAACAGATCTTTATGCAGGCAAGTGAGGTCAAAGTTTTCTTTGTATTTCCACCTGTCAATATAAGAAGTATCTCACTGCTTTATGCCAAAACAAGGAAGAGAGCAGTAAGCAAAGAACACCCACCTGCAGAAATCTGCTTATGAAAAAGCTCCTTTGTTACTTTCATATAATTATTGTGTTATTTGTTGAAGCATCAATGCACAGAAAAAGTATTAGTACAGAGTTACCCACAGCAGTTACTTCTGAACTCAAAGGAATTATTCTTTTAGTGTGTGCAGTTATCAGCATGGAAAGTCAAATACTGTACTTTTACATTATTACAATTTTATTAGCTGCAAAAGTGATAAACTGTTATTAAAACCACCATATAATTCCAGCCAGGTAGGAGCAAGTATGTCAAAACCTGTGAATCCTTTTCCTTATTATAATGCTAACACCTTGAAAAAAAATAACACGTTGATTACAAGAATCTGTGCAGCAACTGTCACTTCAAAGAGCATATGTTGAAATAGCCTCAAGAGAAAAAGTTTCCAAAAATTTCATTGTCGGCCAAAATCAAGTCTGTACTCTTTTAGTCTGCTCTTACAGATACTACAAATCAGAAAGCACTAGAGAAATGCGGATGGCACTTGTAGTGGGTTGACCTTGGCTGGATGCCAGCTGCCCACTAAGCAGTTCTATCACTCCCCTCCCTCAGCAGAATGGGATGGGGGGTTGGGGAGAAAATAAGATGGAAAAAAACTTGTGAGTCAAGATAAAGGGAGTTTAATAAAGAAAAAGCAAAGGTCGTGCATGGAAGCAAAGGAAAAAAAAAAAGATTTATTCTCTACTTCCCATCAGCAGGCAATATCCAGCCACTTCTCAGGAAGTAGGGCTTCAGTATGCATAGTGGTTGCTCCAGAATACAAGCATCATAACCAGTGCGCCCCCCCCCCCCCCCTTAGCTTTTATATGTGAGCAGACATCATATGGTATGGAATAGTCCTTTGGTCACTTTGGGTCAGCTGTCCTGGCTATGTCCCCTCCCAAGAGCTTGCCCACCCCCAGCCTACTGGTGGTGGGAAGGTTAGAGACAGCCTTGATGCTGTGGGAGCACTGCTCAGCAGTAGCCAAAACACTGGTGTGTTATCACCACTTTTCTAGCCATGAATACAAAGCACAGCACTGTGAAGGCTGCTATGGGGAAAATTAGCTCCTTCCCAGCCAGACCCAATACAACACTGTATCTCAATGTACTATTACAGTATCTCTGTAGCCTAAGTACCAAACTGTGATATGAGTATTAGTCAGCTAGTACAAAAGAGCTCTGTAATACATTTCAAGGCTAAGAACAAGTGTACATCACGTTTCACAGAAAATAATCTTGCATACTTGAGCCATCACAAGCAGTTAACAACAAAGAGGATGCAAAATCTCTTTAACCAAATTTTAACTGAGTGGGATCCATTTTTTCCATAACTCTGGGCCTCCTACTAGCACAGACAGAGACATCCAAATCATGCCAACTGGTGTCTTGCTTTCAGGATGCAGACAAATTATATACTCAGCACAATGAGCTGTGCCATTTACATTCTAAAATTAATAAAACAGTTTATATTTTGCAGAATAAGGTAAGAGTGGAAATACAGTTGGCATCAAAGATTCAAATATAAAAAAAGACACAACAGTTCTAAGTTTTCCAGAGACTGAAAAGTCATTTTAGCAAAAGTTTAAGAAAATGCTCCACTCACTTGTTTAGCTACAGTCCCCTGTGGATACAATTATTTTACTTTTATTACAAGTATTAAGAGAAAAATTTAAATAATTGTTACAGTGGTCAAGCCAGCCACCTGCAGTCAAGTCTATGTCATGCAGAAGAGCTCTGAGCCACACACCACATTTGGTGTGGGGTTCCCAGAGACATTAACATCCAGTTCCTCCTTGCTGCTGCTCAGCTGAGACTCCTGCAGTCCCACAAGATCTCCTGATAAAGGGCACCAATTACACTGTCACTATGGCTCACGTACTGATGTAGGGACAATATGTGATACTGGGCAGACAGACTTGCAGCAAAAGCTGCTAAGTGTCTGGGGAAGAAGAGATGGAGAAGTGATATGCAGCAAATAGGATGGGACAGAAAAGTTGTTTGTCACCCCTACTGTGTCCAAATCCCATCAAGGCAAGCATCAAGCAAGAGATTTTCATTCTCTTGATTCACCAAACCAGAGAAGAGAAAGAGAAGAAGAAAAAAAAAGCCAACAAAACCCTGCCTTTTTAAGGCTAGAGGGGTATCTCCATCCCCACCCCATGAAAATTAAGAAACAGCTGCAAAACAAAGGCATTTATTTGCCATGGCACATTAAAAAAAAAAAGGGGGGTGGGAAGAGACACTTGGTAAACTTTCACATTCATCTGCAAAAAGTTCTACTCAGAATCACTAGAAATGCCTTTTGCTGCACTTAAAAACAAATTTTTTTTAGCTACTAATACTACTCAGGAAACTAGTTCTGTTGAGTGTTATTTTCTTACCTATTCAAATAGCTGCCTAATTTATTATTCCTAACTTATCCACCAGCTGTGAGAGCACTCTGCTCTCAGTTCTCTGGCTGTAAGAGTTCACCAGATGGACAATCCCCAAAGATAGACCTAGCAGGGGAAGAAAAAGTAGTCTTAATCAGAGTCCTTGCTAAAGTACTTTCTGTACAAGCTGTATGTGAAGTTGCCTTTTAGTTAATGCCTCTAGAAAAGAAGTGAGGCAAGGCCATGTTGTGTTTCAAACTTCTTTAGTTATTAAAACTCAAGACAAGAATGCAAATTTTGCACCAGTACCCCTTTACCAGAATAGTCAATACAAGAGAAAAACCCCAACATGTCACTTAATACCCTGTCAGGGAAAGGAGGATCACCCAGGGAAAGTCGTTATTACCCACACAGTATTCATTAGGAGTTTGATCTCTGTGCCTATTATTCTATTATTACCTTTTCAGAAGCCCTCTGATATTTTGTTCCTGCATACTTGTACTGAATTGCTAATACTGCATTAGTACAGATGAACAAGTCCTCTACAAGACAGGACCATCAGCTGGTAGAGCACAAAGGGAAAACAACAGGCCATTTCGGTATCAGCACTGAAGCACTGCTCCATAATTCTTTTTAAAGTTACAATAAACACTATGCTGCACAGGATTTCTTAGTGGATACATTACTGGGTATGTTTCCCTTCAGTTTACAGGGGAAGGGCCTCTCTCTAAACTGCTTCTAGGTTTCTTTCATTATGAGTCACCATGATGAGGGACTTTGAGGTACTAAAGAGCACTACACTTTGAAAAACCAGGCTCCAAAAAAGTGAAAGCGAATATGAGAAACTCTACCATAATACCAATGAAAATCAAGTACACAAGACTGTTTCTGCCATATTAATTCAGAGATTTAATCAACAAAGAAAAAAAGAAACGCATGCTTACATGGATTTTACTAAAATATCTACCTCCACACCAAATTAAACCTCCGACAGTGAATTTCAGAAGCAGGCAATGCATTTAGCTTTATGTGGTGCCTATTCTTTGTGGAAATGCAGAACTTCAATGAGTCTCTCATGGCTCAAACCCAACATACCCGATTTCTATTCAATACGCAACAATATTCAGGTAGCTTGAAAGCTCCAAAGTCCTGTTTCATTATGGTCTGTGCCACATTTAAGTAGAGTTAGTAATTTTATAGCTCAAGAGGAAATCCCAGATTGTGCTCACTGGAATGAGAGGTGTAAAACTAGTCTGATTCACAGAGGCAACCGTTCAGAGGCTTCCTTATAATCATGCTACTGTATTACTACTGCCTGGATGCCCCAGATAGAACTTGAGGCACCATGGTATGCACTGTCCAGCAGTAGTCATGAAATTTAATAATAATCTCCAACAGACAAGACTGGAGAAAGCAACACACAGAAGCAGAGTGACTCACCCCAAGGAATGCAGCACCTCAGTAGTACAGAAGATATTCACCTCTTCCGACTCCTAAAGCCCCGACCACTGACTAGATCATATCTCAAATTTTAAAAGGTATTTTCCATACTAGTAAATCTGGTCTTTTTTAGCTCCTCTTAAGACTTGGCCCCAATACCATCTGATAATGAATTTCATGAACTAGTGTTGTCTTGCACAAACAAGTTTCTTTTTAACAGTTTCATAATTTATCTCCAGTCTGCTGATTGTTCTCTCATTTGTATTTATTATTAGGAACAGGTAACTATACTGATGCCACACACATCTACAAAATCATTCACAAGATAGGAAGTGGGGGAACAAAGAGAAATGGGCTTATCTTGAATTTTTTTCCATCTCCCCTCTCCTTCATAAAACTCTTAGAAAATCAGTTCCATCATGTATGTATATTTAAATGCCAAACGAAGTCTTGCAACCTTGTATCTCTAAATTACAACAGGATTAGACTGTTTTATACAAGACTTAGTGACAAGCACACACTGACCAGAGACACCTGTGATGAGAAACACCGCCCCAGAAGTTTTGCAGATGTCATGAAGACTAGAAGCAGTAAGACTGATTATAGGAGGAAAGGTAGTCCAAAAAAACCCCACAAAACCCGAATTAGAAAAGCCAAAAGAGCAGCTTTAAAGCAGCTGCCTGGACCTGCTTAGCAAGTGTCCAGACAGCCCAGAAGCCTCTGCAATCAACAGTTCTCCCAAAATCCTTAAAAAAGAAACATTTAAGTAATGCTCCATTTACCTATATTGCCAGTAAAGGTCATATTGAAACATGCTTTGTCACTATTCCACATCTTGCATATTTTCCAGATACAAAATATGATTGTATTTGTTTCATTATAATCCAGAACCATAAATCCACACTGGATCTGATTATAGACCTGAAGAGAATATAACCCAGAAAGCAATCAAATCCCCCAAAAGGCTGTTTTTATTAACTTTGTACCAAAACCTTAACACCTTGCAACCCTCAAAATACTTTTCTATGAAGGTTTTCCCTAATTATTTTTTTTTAAAAAAAAAGCAGCTGTGATGGTACCATGGCATTTTTATCACTCTGGTGCTTCTGGCTGTAGCTGATACCCAACAAATCACTTCCATATAGGGCAGACAACTCACAAGCTTCTGCTTCAGAACCTGGCTGGGCTGAAGATAGACTGGATAGGCAGGGGAAGGAGCGCCAATGGTGGAAGATACATACCACCTCCCAAAATCCTCTACCCCAAAACTGCAAAAGCTAAAGCCTCTTCACCAGCTCATCCATGGCACTGAAAACAAAATACAAAAGCAGAACTTGCACCATTGGGGGAAACATTATTTTTCAGTTAAATGACAACTTTGCCTTTATACTGTAGGCTGCAGTATGGCAGAGCAAGATGAAGAAGAGGATGGAAGCAGCATGGAGGCCACAGGACCTTGGCACCAGGGGGTGGGGTGGGGGGTATATTTCAAGGCAGCCTGCCTGCCTGGCCCTCAGCTGAACCACCCACCCTGACATCAGCTAGCAGCTGAGGCAGCATTCCCTAACAGTTCAGACAAACCCACTGGTGAGAAACTTAGAAAGTCCTCAGCTGTAGTGAAGAAAGCAAAGGCTTGGTCAGGAGCCAGACTGAGCTCTGCATTTTGTAATGCACTTCCTTTTTATTTAGCAGCTTGCATGATGCCTTGGTCCCTTCCACCTTTAGCCCTTTATTCACCCACACACACCCATGCACCTTGAAATCGGGTTTACAGCTGCAGTGCTTCCTTGTCATCCACTCCCACAATGCTGGGCTGGCAACCCTCCATTAAAAATACCAGAAAAACTGAGAGGCTGCAGCAACCAGGGGAGTTACTGTCACATTTATTCAAAACTGTGTGTCAGAAAAAGGAAAAAGAGGAACTAACCCAAAGTACTGCAAAGTAGATACAAATTCAGCAGTAACATTCACAGCCAAAAGATTACCTTAATTTCCTCTGGTTCTGCATGACTGCATGTTGACAGAGACAGTTGGATGCTGATACTGCATTTACAGCTGCTCTGATTTTAATCAGATTTTTATATATGATATTTAAACATTAATCCTGAAAGTGCCACTGGTCACAGATTCATCCATACAAACCAGAGAAACCAGCAGATTGCCATTTGTGCTGCACCGGGGGCCGGGCTCAGGGTAAACACAGGAAGATGTGATTCTTGTCACACTGAGCTGGCCATCTAATTTAAGAAAAGACTCAAAACAAGCAGATCTGAAACCAGAGGTGGGGAGGAGGCTAAGAATAGCTGTGGCTGCTATATACACTATGCAAGTGATTCCAATAATCTCTACAAATCTCAAAAAATGAAGTTTTCTGAAGGTCATGTTACCTTAGTTTCCACATTTCATTCATATAGCCCTATTACTTTTTGAGACCCATTTTAAAGCTGTTTAGACAGTATAGTGTAGCAAATTCCTTCCTCAAAGTCTTCCATTTTGTAATGTTATCTAATCACAGATTCCTATTCTAAACCATCAAGTTTAGCTCTATTTTTCTGAGCACATGCCATACAAAAATAAATTTCTAGCGCACACAGCATTTTTGCCCAATTGGGTGAACATCTATCCGGTACGTGCTGCCTCACCCAGCAAGGGACACTCATTTTAAAATAGCGATAACTCTAAGAAATACTTGTATAAGATTCTTTGATTTTGACTGTCAGCATCACCTCAGTACCATAACATTACAGATACTACAAACCAGAATCAATCTGAGAAATGTCATAGCAAAACTAGAGATAAGTTTTAATTCAGCTAGCAAATAAATTGCTGACAATGTGAAACTGCCACAGAAAATTCTTTACAAAAAGCATGAAAGCATTTTATAGATGTTTAATTTTGATCAGATGTTTCCAGATCCCCACTAACATTTACAACACAAGTAATCATATTCCTGTAACCAGGTCAGATGGCCCAAGTCCAAAGAAAAAAAAAACAAAACACATCTAGTACTTCCTGAAGAGGGGCAAAGTACAGTGTTGACAAGGATTCATAAGTTTACAATTACCTTTTTTATAAATTACAAACTAGATTTCCCAAAATGGATTTTCACGTTTTTAATCAGAAAAAACCCTAAAGTTCCTCACTTAAAAACAAAAAACCCCAGAAAAATAGCCATCTCATCTAGCATTCTTCAGAACAGGGCATTGCTCAGAGACAGTTAAAGCAAAACAAAAGCTTTGACTTCTGAACCATAATTTTTCATACTACATTTTAATTTGAAGGAGATACAGTACAGCCTGTGCTCCTAAAATGTATGAGCAAGTAGGGTGGGGAAAATAAAAGGATGTCTCTTCCCTCACATTCCCTCCATGCCACCTATGCAATCTAAAACATGATTTCAAGGAAAGTCCCTTTTCCACTTTTCTATAACCACCACCATTACAAAGTATAGGAGCTCTAGTTGTCAAGACTCTCCAGAACTGAAGCTTTACAACGTTATAAAACTACAACACTTGGCACATTATTTTAACTTACAGCAAAAAGGATTTCAAATATTAACAAATATCTAACAGTTCTACAACTCCTTTCATGTTAAGTTTTATAAATCCTGCACAGATTGCATGTGGTGGCAAGCTGGACAAATTGAAGGGTTAACTATAAGTAAAAACATTTTATATGACTGCATAACTGACACCAGTATCTAAATGCATGGAATGAATCAAGTTCAATGCTTTCAAAGCACTAAGGCACTTTTTGAATATAAGTTCCCTACAGCTACTACAACCACCACAACATACATATTTTAAGGCAAGATTTTATCAGCATATACAGCAACACAAAAAAAAAATAATCAAGCACACTAGGGGATGACTTAATATTTGCTGTGGGGGCCATAACTTTTAGTTTTCTTGACATTTACAAATTTGGTCTCTGCTTTAAACATGCAAGCTCTGTATTTCTTTTACATGTACTAGTTAATCGAGTTGAAAAGGATCTGTTGCTTTATCTGATCTATCACTCAGTGTACAATTCACAGATTTATAGACATTTACCTTCCTGAAATATTCCTAACAATGCCAATTCCACAAACAGACTAAAATGTTCCACTGGGTAACTGACAGCAGTGTTAAAGGGATTTCACAATTACTGAGATTTCACTTTCTTAGTTTTAGGTTTTAATTTGGTATGCTTCCATGAACTATTAAAAAATAGCTCCCCACATGCCCCCCCTGTTGCTTTTGTTCCAGTAATGCCTCTAAATCACCTTTGCTGATAAAACACTAGTTGAGAAACATTTAGTACATCTCCTTTTTAGACACTACAGTGTTATAAAATTCAAATTAACAGTTACTTTCGGATGCAAAGTGGACAGACATTTTGAATTTGGATTTAGCTTTACATTATGTTTATAACGCTTCCTCGAGATGCTTCCAGGTAGCGCTCCCATTGAGAACAATATCATTTGGATGGTTTTTACCTTATCACCATTGCAATTATTTCAGTAATCCTCAAAAGAAAAAAAAATTAATCATTAGTACAGAAGCTAACCACATCACATGCTGTTTCTGGCTCCTCTGGGAGATCTGAAAACAGGAAAGTGACTGATGGTCTACAGGCTGTTCCAATCCTGGCAACATTTGGTATTACTAGGTTTGTGTTTCACTACTAACTGAAAGCTGAACACTTCAATTCTAGGACAGGCAGCTGCTGTCTTCCTAGAATAATCTCATTCTTAAATTTCTCAGGGTTTGGATTGTTTTTGAACTTCTCTTTTTTTTAGCTGCAGAGGACAGTTTCAAAACTGCAAACCCCTAAAGCATTAGAAGAGGCAAATAACCATGGCATTTCAAAAATATCTACCAGAGAGTTTAATTACTATTTTTTAAGACTTTTAATTTCAGGAGAAGTTAATCATGATTTCTGAACACTTCAGTTGACAATTACACAACACTGTGTAAATATGTACCTATTTAGTCTGTGAAACCACACGTTCACATCTTTGTTCTCATTTACTCTTCCTCTTCAGCTTTTTTTGCCATATCATTTTGCATCATAATTTTAAGAATAAACTTTTCAGAGCAAGGACTGACTGGTAATGTGAGTTTGCACAGGATCTAGCACAAACAGAATAATAAATGAGTACAGGTGGATAAGGGCAGAGGTGATGGGGAAGTACTGGAGTGACAGTATACACAAGCTCTGAAGAAATCCTTCATTCATCTATGGATATCTCTATCAAGTCAATCTAACAAGATGACTTTATAAACTCTAAACAAATAATTCTGACTTTGTAAGGTGCATAAATACAGTTATGAAAAGCGTCTAAACATGACTAGTACAAAACAGAAAATCCAGAGAGGAAATCCTTGTTCATGTGTTGGAGAAGTGAGTGAAGGGAATCAAAAGGACAATTCAGCATAAAGATCATACAGTTAAATTTTCTATTTCAAGAGAAAAAGCTAAGGCAGCTCTTATAACCAATAAGCATCTCTATTTTTATTGCAGTTAAAAATAAATTACTAGCCTTGCAACTATTCTTAAAGGCAAACTCCAATGCCCTTTTTAAAGTTGGCAACTCTTCACAAGTTCTATTTAAGAACAAACTGAACTCTTCCATTTCATTTATGCAGGCTAAGACACTGTTTTCTCATGTGAGCTCTGCACTTTCAAAAGATCTTATTCTTGGTCATCTCTACAAACTCATATTTCATTCATAAGAGGCCTAAAAAAAGGAAGCTTCAAATGACCTTGACTTGTCCTTTACCTAACTTTACAGTTTGTACTGCAACGGACAGTTAAGTGTACAGTTACCATGTTGCACTGTAGTGTATCGCCTGCTTTCCTATGGCTAAAGATGAAGTGTTGAGCATCAGGCTACTTCATGAACTCTACAGCAAAGACCTAAGGAAAAGATGGATGCTGCAGAGGGAAGCTCTCTCCATTTTCTCAGCCAACCTGAATACATTTCAGGAAGCAGACAATCATACATTCCTTTTTTTTCAGCCAACAAAGACAGAAGTAGTAAGAAGCTTGCCCACCAAGGCTAAATTAAATGGATTTTTGTAATTATTTTTTTTTACATGCAGAACTACATCAGATAAACCAAACCCTTGGAAGAACTACCTGGGGGAAGGGACACTGTTGTCAGGCAATTTTCTTCTTTCTTCCTCTTAGTTTTGGATGGCAGGGAATGGTTATTGCTTCCTCCTTCCATCTTGTTTTTTGGAAAAACTTCTTCAGCAGCCAGGTCTAAAATGCAAGAGCTGGCTAGCAGAAACCAGATGAGTCAGATACAAAGGGGACTCAACCCACCTCCTCAAAGAGATATTTGCTGCCTTAGCATAAGCACAGATTAGAAGGTAATAAAGTATTCCATTAATTGCTTATGATTAAAACTGGGAAATCCATAGCACCACATCATCACCTGGGAAATCAATACACCTACAGGCATGGTCTCATCTGCATTACTTTCAGCATTAGGGAAGCAGCAGGAGCTACTGAGAACTTCACCAGCCACTGACACTCATTCTTACTCCCTACTCTAACCTCTTGTTTCACCAAAGCTCCCCCTCTGTGGTCTTACATCCTGAAATGAGTCAAAGAATGGACTCAGCTAGGAGGAAAAAAAACCCAACCTAAACCATCTTTCACTGGGTAAGTTCCCTGACCCACATCACCACACCAGGCCACACAAAACAAACCCCCTACTTCTACTGGCACAACTAAAGGAACAGTGCAAAACCAGAAAAGAAACAGCTAAGAGCAACTTCAGCTCATACTGACACTGCAAGAAATGTATGTGAAACCACAGCCTAAATCCTACTTAAGTATGCACTGAGTTTCCCCACTGGCCACAACACATGGTAAAACACACTTGCAAATCTTTAACCGGTACCAGTACACATAACTATCTCATGCAATTTTAAGTAAAAGACATTAAGTTCCAACCTCTGTGTTTCATTATGACATGATTCAGGGGATATATTGCTATTTTCTCTCTTTCAGAACAGTTTTGCAAACCTCTAGCAAGGGTTAAACCTGTTTTCTTGGAATGTTAAGTCCCTACAAGGAGAGGCACAAACCTTGCTTGTATAACATGCTGGAGTTTATTATGGTATCTTCCAGCCCTCACAGAGAGCTGTTCTAGTTCAAACTACAACCTTTCTTGTATTTTCTGCCTACAATATAGCAGTCATAATAAAAAATATTAATCTGCAAGTGTTATGGTTTAACCCTAGCTGCTAATTAAGTACCACGCAGCCGCTCGCTCACTCCCCCCTCACCCAGAGGGATGGGGAGGAGAGTTGGAAAGGAACATAAAACTCAAGAGTTGAGATAAGAACAATTTAATAATTGAAATACAATAAAAATGAAAGAACAATAATGACAATAACAGTTATAATGAAAAGGGGAATGGAAAGAATAACATCCAGAGTGAAAGGAAGGAACTCATGGTGCACAATGCAACTACTCACCACCTGTGGACCAATGCCCAGCCAGTCTCCCAGCAACAATCCACCTGCCCTGCCCACCCCCTCAGGTTTATATACCAGGCATGACATCCCATGGTATGGAATGCCTCTTTGGCTAGTTCAGGCCAGCTGACCTGACTATGTCCTCTCCCAATTCCTTGTGCCCCTCCAGCCTTTTTAACAAGGCCTGAGAAACTGAAAAGTCCTTGACTTAGTATAAATGTTACCCAACAACTAAACCCATCAGTGTCCTATCAACATTGTTCTCACATCAAAGCCAAAATACAGCACTGTACTAGCTCCTAAGAAGATAATTAACTCCATCCCAGCTGAAACCAGGACAGCAAGGAAGCATCATCAGCTAATTAGAACCACAACTCTAGCAACTGAAGGAGTGTTATTGCAGGGTTCAAACAAAAAGTAAAAATACAACGGCAGTATATTAGGATGTTCCAGCAGTATAGTCATTAGAGTTGTGTATTGGACAATATAAATCATCATACAAAGAAGGAAATCCAGACACTTAAAATAAACATAGTTCATAACCTGCTAACCAACTATCTGTTCAAAACAGATTCTTCTGAGTAATTACATCTTATTATTTTAATGGATCTGAAAAAAATGGAAAAAATCCTGCCTTGCATCAAAAGAGAAAAGCCAACTGTTAAAACTGTGGTATTGTCGAGGCAAAACAAAATAAAATGAACAGGACTGCCAAGTGCATTGAAACATTGCAGTGTTACTGCTATACAGGGCAAAATTAAGAGGTATTAGTGACTCAAAACTACCTCAACAACTGCTAAAAAATCCCCCATAATACTTCACAGCCAAGAAAAGCTACCACTACAGAAATAAAGCTAAGACACTAGTAAAATGCCAAACTTGCAGGATGTTTAACATAGTAACACCACCACCTAGAGCAGTAATGTTCACAATTGGTAACAAAGCCTCCAGGCTCTAATTCTATTTATAGAATGCTGGGGGAGCATGTGTGTTCTTTTTTATCCTGATGCATTAAAACAGGGGTCCTCAAACTACTGCCCCTGGGCCGGATACGGCCCCCCAGGGTCCTCAATCCAGCCCCTGGTATTTACAGAACACCCCCGCCGGGAGTTGGGGGGGAAACCAAGCAGCTGCAGATGACTGCCTGCCACTTCATCTGCACACCAGCCCCCTGTTTAAAAAGTTTGAGGACCCCTGCATTAAAAGATTTTGTCCCCAAGATAAGGATTGGATGTAAAAAACGGGAAGGACTGTTCTAGCTAATGACAACAGTACTGAGGTCCCAGGGAGTTTGCCTTTGTAAAGGGGCAGCCTCTCTGAGAAGATAAGGGTGAAAGTCAAAGCAAATTAGCAGCCATCTAACCTCTTAGTAGTTTCCTGGAAACTTCCCAACAGACAAAACAATAGAAACTGGCCTTGCAAAACTGAGATGTAGAAACCAGTGCAACCCTGTGTAACTCATCTTCTCCAAAGATCTTTAGGGAAGAGAATGGTCCCTAGGGAGTACCTATTCCCTCAGGATAGCCAACTTTGTTGGAGAAAATTCTTCTAAAGTTTTAAGAACTTAGCAACAATGAAATACAAACAATATTTACACAAAAATTCCTTCTTGTTGCTCTTAAACTACATTATTTCTCAAGGATTAAGTCATAATCAAAATTCTCTACTTCAAACCCTTTTATTTCATTGCTGTTATTTCAGGGAATGCAACTTTTAAAAAATATCTTTAAAAATAACAGCCTTTCAAGTCTTTTAATTAGGTGGTGGTGGTTACCTTGGATTTTATCTGAAAACCTAAACCCATACTTAGTCATCATGCAAGGGCATAAATTATAACATGTGAGCCAAAGCTATGCCAAAACTCCTACTGAGAATTTACTCCATGTCTCATGTTCCAAGGAAACACTGGCTTTTGATGGAAGGGACAACCTTAGTGATTACTGTAGAAGGTGAAGACATGAATGGTTTACAGATGATACCAAAGTATTTAACTTACTGCTGTCACACATTTGTTTGCAGCAACATCTACTTCTGAGCTAGAAAACACTTCTCTAAGTTACATTATCTTCTCCATCCAGGATGGTGCTGGCCAGAACAAGAGCGTCACTTCCCTTTCTGTCAAATGAAATGGGCTAGGCTCTACTGATGTATTGGCAGGCATGTTTCTTCTGTTGCTACACTGGCTTTGAATGGAATAAGAGAACTGGGAGGGAAATATGGCTTCATTCTAGTTGCCCAAAGACATAGTCTACTCTTGGGACAAAATAATAATTTCTTAACCTGAAGACACTGAAAAAACAGGGTCTCTGCTCCAGCAAAACAAAACCACATCTGCTCAAAGCTTGAACTTCACACAGCTCTATTTTGTGTTCCACAAATTTTAGGTTAGCCCAACCTGCCACTCTTAATTACTGAGAAAAGGATCTGAAGCATGGTCAGCCAGAGCCAACAGACTGTGGTTTGTCTGCTTACATCCTCTGCTGATTATAAATCTTCTGTCTCCAACATCTTGACAAAACAGTTGAAAAAAACTAATAGTGTACAGAAATTCTAAATAAGTTCCCAAACATGCCAATGTCATCTCAGTCATACTGCTCTCCAGTGACCATTGACAGTGAAACTGTAGAGGCAGAGAATATGAACAGGAGTCAGGATGAGTTTTAATTGTAGATTTCTCTGTCAAGAAAAACCAACAGAACACCTACCCATGTGTTTGCACCAACATTCCTGCCAAACCAAGTTACTTAGATCCAAATAACTTTGCCTTTTAGATTGAAATGATCCATTTGCCTCCTTTAGTATTTATTTAAATTCAAGCCCATTAACATGCTCTTTAGTACCTAAATTCCATTATTATGTCACTTTGCTGTGGACTTGTAAAACTGAATTTTCCCCTAATTAAGTCTTACTTGGAAGAATCTAATTTACAGTAGCTTCCTTGTATTCAAACAGACATTTTCTTACCAATTTCAGTGACTAGATTGAAATAATGTTAGGTAAGATACAAGACAAAATTTTAGTGGGGATGGGATTGGTGAAATGAATACTTTCCTGTGTCTGGCATGTTTCTAAACATTTTAAATGTTTACCTAGACATACATCTTCAATGATCCATTACAATATACGAACTTATCTTTAATTACCATGAAATCTTCTGTACTACTTTCAAGATATGTCTTTTTCCATAACTTAATTTTTTAACATCCTCTTAAAAGCAACAGTAGCATTTCTGCAATGTATTCTAAACAAAACACTGAGTCACCCATATAAACTCTACCATGAACTTTTCCTGCATGTTTATCTCCAACTGCTGCAAGAGTACGTAGGAAGGCTACAGCTTAACAGATTCCAAGTCAACTTAGGTCCACCTAAATTAATACACCCAACAAGAAGCAAGTATTTGACAATTAGGTTGTGGCTATGACTTCATCCTTACACATCCAGAGGTAATAGCTGAAAATGCTTGAAGTTTTCCCACCCACCAAGCATTCAAAGACATGAGTAGATCTTTGCAGTTGGTGTGTGTGTGCGATTTTGCCTAAACTCCCCCAAAGGGAGACCATTTTAGAACATGAGAATTTGCAAAGGAAACAATATATTAGAATTCTACTGAAACAGGGGTCAAACAAACTAGAGCTAAAAGTCAAAAAACATTGCTTGCTTGTTTCCAGAATATTTCCTTGTTTCCTTCTTTTTGTTTTATTTGGGAGGAATTACCTGCAAACATGCATAAAGCTGCATCATTACTGCACTTCAAATTTTCCTCTGAGAACAAGGGCTAAAACTGACTGCAAGGTGGTATCTGTATCTACATCTATTTTATCAACCTACTTTCCCACTTTCCATCCATACACCAGTCTTCTATCTAAACCATAGCCTACCTGTATTTCTCAACTATAATTCAAAAAACAAAGAGAAAAAAAAAGTTAAAGTTGTTTATTATAATGACAACAAAATCAATAGTGAACCCTGTATGTAAGCTTTAGGAAGTAAACACGTTTTTTAAATGTGCTAATCCTTGTGTTTCTTAAAAGAACCCTGGGACTGAGCACAAGACTTCTCAGCCCCAGCAGACATTTGCTATAGGCTAAACTGCACCTATATCACTGAGCACACTGAAAAGACCCAAACACTGATTTACCAGTGCATCCCACGGGCAGCAGAAAGGCAGTTACCACAGGCTCAGATCAAAGCAATCCACTGTCTTGGTCAGAACTACTTTGGGATGAAGCTTTTCATGCCCAAGGATAAATCAAATTCTGATGCATTACCTGCTGTGCAAGCCTCTGGTCACTGATGTTCAGCTCTGCAGTAATGCAAGTTGTATCTGTACTACTGCACAGAAAATTTAAGATTCTCTTCCATCAGTAGCCTATAAACCAATTTTTGTTTATGTGGCTGTTTTGCTGATTGACTGGATACCAAGCAAAAATGAATTCCAAATCAAATATAAAAATAAATGCAGTTTATTATATTACACTATAATAAAGGAAAATAGCATGCAATATGATAAAAGGAAACAGTACTAGTTATTATGCACAATATGATAAAAGAGTAATAGAAGCGAAGCATCAAATCATTACTGCAAAGTGTTACAGAGACTAAGAAAAGGATACATCACCAATTTCTACCCTAACATCATCCAGGCCCACGCTTTGGCTGGGAAGCCCCCTTGCAGCCGGTGCCAGGAGTCTGTCGATAACTGGGAAAATTCCTACATGATGCGTCCACTCGTAGGTGAGGCTTCTGGCCCAGTCCCGGAGCTTGCCTGCCTTTATACTCAGTGAAAAACAAAACCAGTTTACACGCCTAGTATATGCAAACTTTTAAGTTTAGGCTAAGTGCAGATTTGTAAGGTTCACACATGCCAGGGACATTGGCCAGGTGCCCGAGCGTGGTGGAGTTACTGTCATGACACAGCTGCACACAATATTTATTGTCTGGGTGGTCCTGCTCATATCTTGCTTGTTCAGGGGGCTCAGGACAAACATCACCTGCTCATTAAAGTTGTCCTGGAGCTCTCTGAGCTCCCTGTCCAAGTTAAGCGATTCCTAATTAAAGACAAAGGCTTTTTCATAAGCAGTAATCAATTTAATACATTTTCACCACAGTGGCCAGGTATTTGCATTGTGCCATGGGCCAACCAACTGGAAAGCAGCTTTGTAGAAAAGGACCTGGACGTCTTCATAGACAATAAGTTCAACAGGAGCCCTTGCGGCAAAGGTGGCTAGTGGCATCCTGGGCTGCATTAGGAGAAGCATCGCCAGCAGGTCAAGGGAGGTGATCCTCCTCCTCTGCTCATTGTTGCTGAGGCCACACCTGGAGTCCTGTGTACAGTGCTGGGCTCCCCAGTACAAGAGAGACATGGACATACAGGAGAGAGTTCAGTAAAGGGCCATGAAGGTGATGAAGGGACTGAAGCACCTCACACAGAAAAGGCTGAGAGATCTGGGACTGTTTATCCTGGAGAAGAGAAGGCTCAGGAGAATCTCATCAATGTGCAAATATCAGAAGGGACAGTGCAAAGAGGACGGAGCCAGGCTCTTTCCAGTGGTGCCCAGTGACAGGACAAAGTGAAACACAGGAGGTTCCTCTTGAACAGGAAACACTTTTTTCCTGTTAAGAGTGAAATCCTCACCAGTCTTCCAGGCCATGGCTTTAAACTTGACAGAAATCTCTGGAAGGAGTTAGATAAAATATCTGATTCCTAAAGAGTTTATATGTATTACCCTATCAGTTTGAGAAGTATGTCCATCAATATTCTATAATCTTGACTGAGAGGTCAAAATCCCAGAAACAGAACTAGTTTTCTCCCTGGATTAACTCGGGACAGGGGGGAGGGAGGCGTGCGCAGACACAACATGGACCAAAAAAAACCCCAAACACCACACACAACCACCCACCCACAAAATACCACACCACACAAAACACCACCACCAAACAAAACCAAGGAGACAATAGGCCTAAACTATACTGGTAACTGTCCAAAATTTTTAAGGTTAAATTCAGCTGCCAGCAAACACACAATCAGAAGTGGTTAATGCTTGCCAAAAGATTTGAAAAGCTCAAAAGAAAAGGGGCAGAGCTGTTTTCATTTAAAAAACTCTTGTTAAAGCTCATTCTTCATGGAGCAGTTATTTATTGAAAAAAAACCAGTGAGGATCTGTTGTTTTTTTAAAAGACATTTTAGTGCCAACAAATACAAACATGCACCAAGTGATTAGCTGCATAACTACTGTTGAGCTATACATTTGTCCACAGACTTACGTATTAAATACTATTCAAATCTGACTCAGATCATTTCTGGTTTTGGTGAAAATTAGGTTTAAGTTCTGCAATCACTTATCAACTTTCAGTAGGTCCCCCACATTAGCAGTATATGCTTCACAGCACATGTAATTCACGTAAGCTCAATTTAAGGCCCATCAACACTGCCAGAGTACATGTTCTTCAACTGCAGATGTAGCCAAAGATATATTAGCACCAGGAATGTCCAATGACATACTGTGCAGCTACATATCTGTCCTGGTTTCAGCTGCGATAGTTAATTTTCTTCTTAGTAGTACAGTGCTGTGTTTTGGCTCTGATGTGAGAACAATGTTGATAGCACACTGATGTTTTTAGTTGTTGCTGGGTAATGTTTATACTAAGTCAAGGACCTTCCAGTTCCTTGGGCCCTGCCAGTGAGAAGGCTGGAGGGGCATGGGACACTGGGAGGGGACATGGCCAGGACAGGTGACCCAAGCTAGCCAAAGAGGTATTCCATGCCATATGACATCATGCTGAGTATATAAACTGGGGGAAGAAGGAGGAAGGGGGGGACATCTGGCATTATGGCGTTTGTCTTCCTGAGTAACCATTACGCGTGATGGAGCCCTGCTTTCCTGGGGATGGCTGAACGCCTGCCTGCCCATGGGAAGTAGTGAATGAATTCCTTGCTTTGCTTGCATGCATGGCTTTTGCTTTACTTATTAAATTGTTCTTATCTCAACCCTTGAGTTTTACATTCCTTTCTGATTCTCCTCCCCATCCCTCTGGGTGAGGGAGAGTGAGCAAGTGGCTGCGTGGTGCTTGGTTGCCAGCCGGGGTTAAACCACAACAATATCTTAGAATAACCCAGCCCCATCTTTCTACAATGGCAATCAGGTTCTAAAACCGCAAAGGAAAAGCAAGCTATAACTTTTAGTTAGGCTTATTGCATGCAGTTCTTCACAGGATGAACCATGTTTCAAGAACTGCAGGTGCCCACTGAAAAAGGTTTACGATTTTATTATACAGTTTCAAAAATACAATCCATAATAGATCAGTTCTTTTTCTTACTGTATTTAAGTATCACAAACTACAAAGAACCCAACCAAGCCCCAACGAGGGTCATGTGCAAGAGGGTCGTGGGCAAGAGGTGAAGAACACAGTATAGAATAAAAATTGGGAGAGAGGGGCAGAAGAGCAGGAAAGGGAATGTGTTGATACCAGTATCTAGCCAAAGGGAACCCAAAATGACTTGCTTAGCTCCAGTAACACTGCTCTCCATAATCTAGGTATCTTCAATAGCTGACAAAGAGCTTGCCACAATATGATATGCAAGATAAAAAAAAGTGTCAAGTCTACAATAGAGATAGGTTATTTTGGCTTGGTGGGGTGAACAGAATGATTACCATCCATGAGCTTTCTATGTCAGAGTCAGATCAACTTTATCTCTAATACAGAAGAACATTTTGAATGGTATAATCCACTGTATATTTTAGCGTTGAGTGCACTGCGTTTTGATAGCCCTATACATAGTAAGTCAGTGAACTGGTCTAACAACAGTTTTCAAATATGCAATACACCCTTTAAGAAAAGAATCCTAAAATCTGACAATCTCTTGCTCTTTATGGAAAAATATAGTTGAATAACTGCAAAGACGAGTAATTTAAAAATAGTGTAAAGAGCTTAAGGAAAAAAGGTGGCAATAACGGATTTTAAATTGCTTTCTATTGTTCAATGAACACAATGCATCTTATCCTCTGTAAAAGCAGCCTAAATGTTCAACTCTGCTGTAACTAAGCTCAATGTCTACTACATGCAAGACATGAAACTTAGAACTGCATTATTTTGTAAGATTTTATGACTGGCACAGAACTGAACAAGATAAAATAAAATATGTACTTTGATGAGTATAATAATTCATTCTAATAAGTGAATTTAATTATTTTTATTTTCAATATTCAATATCAGTTAAAGCTCCAAATGAAGTGTTAAACAAGGAAATGTTATTTTGCTTGAGATCATGTAACTCAGCTAGATCAATACCTCTTTTCTCCAGGAAGCCTCCCAAAGTGTTCAATAGTACACACTTTAAAAGAAGTAGTATATCACATTATAAATGCTCTTTAAATTAAAGAAGAAAGTAGTTTCTACTGTTGGTTTTAGTCTGGTAGATTCATGACAGTTTATAAACTGAAGTACAAAACCATGGTTGCCAATTATGAAGGTTGTAATAAAACCTTTTGTTTTGCTCATCAAGACAAATAAATTTACTCTCAACATATGAACAAGCTGAATTTAGCAACATTGCCTTGCTCCATTTGTGCAAGAGTTTACTTTCTATACGTCATTTAGCTTGTACAATGCAATTGGGCTGCTTTCTCATTATCATGCTGTTGCACTCAAGTTGTTGTTCTTTGTGCCTGGAGAACTGATTTGGTTTCTGCCAGCACAGCCCTCCCCCAACCCAGTCACACTTTAGCAGCTGCTACCCTTCCAAGCAGAACATGCATTTCTCCTTAAGAAAGTTCTCAGAGTATTGCTGCTGAGTTATAGGGTTAAACAGCAGAGTAAACAAACAACCAGATCAAGGGTTTGTGGTAATGGTTTAGATTAAAAAAAAAAAAGGGGGGGGGGGGGGGGGGAGGGGGAGATGAGTAGCATTCCTTTAAGGTTATCTAAGTAATAACACATATGCAAAATAAGAGGCACTATGGCTGTGGAAGGAGTATTACAAAAGCAAGCACATCAAGATACTGGTTTACAAACAGCAAGGGTTGCTTGTTTGAATATTTCCATAACACTGCCACATAACACCGAATTCAGGAAAACCCAAGAGCTCCAAGACCTACAGGGTTTATTTAATGTAGTTTAACCCTAGTGACCCCCATTCCTCACAAGACAGATGACATCATTTGTGCAAGCACTTCCTTCCCTCTATTTTAACAGTATTCTCTGTGCATTACAGCATTTTTTTACAACCCAAAAAGCAGCATCATACAGTTTAATTTTCTAAATATTAACATCCTTAAAGACAATAAGGTAAAAATAAATCCTTGCACTTCAGTAATACCACAATTGGGGGAATTAAGTTTCCAGATGTGTTTCTGACTTGCATGCTGCCAGCTGCCTTTACACTTGTGCTTCTGGAGAAAAAAAAAAGCCTTTCTCCCCCCACCGAATATCTTTGTTCTACCCAGAGGCCAGCTTAACTTACCTCAGAAAGCCTGAGCTTTTGTCAGCTGTTCACACAATAAACAGCTGTGAATGTATGGAAAACCTATTACTACTGGCAGAAAATGAAAGCTGGCAAGTAGTTCTGTGTTTAAAATGGAAGAAAGTTTCCAAAGCAAATAAGCAATTCAATATATTCTGAGGGATATTTTTTCCCTCCCTCCCACACCTATTTGGTGATAGCCTTCAAAATTAGTGCGTGTAAACAGCATGATAAATGTAATTAATCTCAGAGTGCCAAAAACAGGCTATCCTCCTGCTAAGTGCTAATGTGAAATGCAAGAGCATTAGCCAAGAGGAGCAGCAGTCGTCATTGGCACATAGGGTTAATGAAGGTTTTCTTATAGATCCTGTTCCTGCTTTAAGTGAAACTCTAGGTAGACAAATAAAAGTCTAACAGGGTAAATGTATATCAACTCTGAATGCTGTCAAGAGAATAAAAAAGCTTTTGTACCTCTCCAGGCATGCTCAAGAATTGCATAACTTTCACTGAACTGATTAAAAGCCACAGATTCCCTTCACCTGCTATGTTTTTCACTCTAAAACAACCTGCCAATTATGGTACAGTTCCATGTTTGATACTTTATTTCAGGCATAGCAAATTTCAAACCAAGATATAGCACATGCATACTTTATCCCATTTTCTGAGGAAATAATTTTTTTCCTAAATGACCAGGTTGATTGAAACTATTCCAACTTTTAGCTGAGGTTTCTCCTTTGTGTTCCATTCACTCTCTCCACATACATCAAATTAAAGCAGGCTTAATCAAGATGTGCCAAATTGTATTCAGAATAACCAGAATGCAAAAAAATATTAAAAATTTTGCAATCATCAGGAATGTTTTTAAAGTTTTTAGCAATTAAGAGTTGAAGGATTTCAAAAGATTCACAACCACTGCATCTAATGAGGTGAATGTCACATTTTGCTTACAAATAGAAGGTCTAAATCTCAACTGTCTTTGTGGCATCTTCATAATAAACAGCACAGGGTTCAGTTTTGCTTTTGCCTTTCTCTTCTTATCACTACTACATGGGGGGGGGAGAAGGAAATTAACTGAAACCATCATGAAGATCAATGAGAAATACAGTGTGAACCTGTATATTCACCATATTTCATAAATCAAAATAGATTTTTCCTTCTTTTAAGGAAGCTGCTATTTCCAAAACTGATGCACTATTTTTAATGCGAATGCTTAGTAAATCCAGACAATGTTTTAAGTCAATAGGCACTCCTACCTGAAAATGAGTTTCATATAGGTGATTCCAGTGAAGAATGTTCTGAGGCCTCCTAACAGCCAAGGTTTCAATCATTATGCACAAAAAAACTTTTTATTTACTCTGAGCTCTTCTGGGATGCATTTAGCAGAAAATGTGTGGTGAAAGTAATTTCATGATTCCCAGCTCCTAGTTTGCACACAATTTTATCTATAAAGATGGATACATTTAAAGAGACTGCTGGATGAACTAAACCTGCCATATACACAGCATAACTGTGTATTGGGTTTGTGTGGCAAGCTGGCTCCAAGACAGACCGGCTGCTAGCCAAGACTGAGCAGCAACTATGGTAGCTCCTCTGTGATAACATATTTAAGAAGGGGAAAAAACTGCTGTGCAACAGCAGCCAGGAGAGAGGAGTGAGAATACATGAGAGAAACAACTCTGCAGACAGCAAGGACAGTGAAAAAGGAGGTCCTCCAGGCACCAGAGCAGAGATTCCACAACAGCCCATGGTGAAAACCACGGTGAGGCAGGCTGCCCCCCTAAACCCATGGAGGTCTATGGTGGAGCACCCCACGCCAGAGCAGGTGGATGTGCCTGAAGGAGTCTGTGACTCTGTGGAGAGCCTGTGCTGGAGCAGGCTCTTGGCAGGACCTGTGAAGAGAAAAGCCCACACTGGAGCAGTCTGTTCCTGAAGGACTGCACCCTGTGGAAAGGATCCATGCTGGAGCAGTGTGTGAAGAACTGTAGCCCATGGGAATGACTCATGTTGGAGAAGTTCATGGAGAACTGCCTCCTGTGGGAGGGACCCCACACTGGAGCAGGGGAAGAGCGTGAGGAGGAAGGAGCAGCAGAAACAATGTGTGATGAACTGACCAGAACCCCCATTCCTCCTCCCCCTGCACTACTTGTGGGGAGGAGGTAGAGAAATTGGGAGTGAAGTTGAGCCCAGGAAGAAGGGAGGGGTGGGGGTAAAGTATTTTTAGATTTGTTTTTATTTCTCATTATCCTACTCTGATTTGATTGGCAATAAATTAATTTCCCCAAGTTGAGTCTGTTTTGCTTGTGATGGTAATTGGTAAGTGATCTCTCCCTGTCCTTATCTTGAGCCTTTTGTTATATTTTCTCTCCCCTGTCCAGCTGAGGAGGGGGACTTATAGAGCAGCTTGGCAGGCACCTGGCATCCAGTGAAGGTCAAGCCACCACAAACCAACAGGAACTCTCTGGCCTGAATTCAAATAGCACCACAGTGGATAAAATCAAACAAACAATTTGAATAGTAGTAGTTATCTGTACCCAGTATGACCTCTTCCTTATATCTTCAAAATTAAAATCCTGAGAATTGTCTTCAACTTCTCTACTAGGTCAAAGAACCTTAAACTTCACATCTACTGCAGCAACAAAAACTATGCAAAGGTATGGCTCATGGCACATTCATCACTCTACAGAAATTGCCCCATGGACAGTGTCCCAACAGTGACTGGAAAATAATCCACAGGACTTTACTCCTTGGTGGAAAGCAGTCAGCTGTCTTTTGGGAAGGTGCAAGATAAAGGTCCAAAGAGAGGAAATTACAGCAAGCAGCTTCTGGCCATGCACCCACAGGCAGCATTCTCACCTTCAGCTGGTGTGAAGGTATTTACGTAATGTTTCTGGACGGCTTTGGCAAGGGTGGCAAGTGCAAGTCAGGATTCCTAAACCAGTTCTGCAAAATTCTGAACTTGTGAGCAAATCTGTATGCAAAGAACTAGGTAAGTTCTTCTGTTTTTTGGTGATAGACAGTTTTTCACTCAACCCCAGAGTTGCGATGAGAACATCCACTGTGAGCTGTCTGTTCCCTTAAGAAGCATCAATCCCACCGAGTTTTAAGTTTGGCAGGTTTGAGGAGGCTCACTCAACTGTAAGGCACAAAAATGTCAGGCTTTTAACCCTCTTAAATGCCTTTCCAATAAAATAATGCTTTTTTACTGAGGCAAAAAAAATGTTTTCACCAGATTAAAGACAAAACATACTCTGCTATGAATAAAAATATGACTAAAAATACTTTTTCTAGACTAATCTGAATCTGTGTCATGATGTTGGATTTGTGTAAATATAATAATGAAACTACAAACATCGACCCATAGCAGATGAAATAGTTTAAGAATTTCAGGAAGATAAAGGAAGCCTACAAGCACTGCTCCTCTCCTCTCTCCTCTTCCTCTGCTCAGGTCCTGTAAGCCTTAATCCTTCCTGAGATAGTACTTCTTACGCTGAATATAGCTTAGCCGAGCTTCAAAACTGAATGCTTTTGGTTTATTTGACTGTGTTTAAAGAACATTTTGCATTACTCGTGGAGATGGTTCTTTTTCCTAGTTAGCTTCATGTGAGCAACAGAACTGCATATAGCTCGGTACGCTGTTCTGAACAGCCAGTATCCCCAATTGTATGTCTTCAAACTAGCAAAGAGGAAGTAAAGGTAGAAGTGGAGGTGTTAAAAGGAAGACAGCCATGAAACCAAACTAATTGGTACAAAAACTGAAGGACTGATATACCTGACTGCTCTTCATTCACTAAGTGGACAAGAGTTCAAGCTGGTGGTACTTTAACAAACCTGGCTCGCAGAAATCATGGTCAGCTCACAAAACTATCACATTAAACAACTGTGATCATCCTAAAACATGATTTGACAGAAATGAGCCATCTAATTTTAGAAGACTCTTAGTGCAGCAACGGAGCAGGAAAGATAAAAGAGTAACTTCACCTTCCTCAAATGAGAAAATGTTTAGTTTAGAAGCCTGGATAAACAAACACGTACAATAAACACCACTGGCAGAGATCAGGAAGGAAACTAGACGCTTCAATTAGGGTTGGAGGTCATACAGACTCCTTTCCAGCAGGAGACAACCAAGAGAGGTAAAGTACCTCGATTAAGCTCTGTACAACTTAAGGACTCCCAGTCTAACAGCTAAAAACCTCTAGGTAGAACTGCAGGAAGGCTCTAGTAAGTGAGCAACCCAGATCAATCCTTCCACATTGAAACAGGCTACGCTTGAAAACAAGCCTTGTTGATAAGCTTTAATCTCCTCCAGTGCAAGCAGTTGAGAAAGCCAAAGGATCCTATCCCACTGTGCTGGTTATGCTTAGGATACTTAATTTCCTCTCAATAGCTGGTATAGGGCTATATACTGGATTTGTGCTGAAAACAGTGTTGATAATGCAGAGATGTTTTAGTTATTGCTGAGCAGTGCTTACACAGAGTGAAGGCCTTTTCTGCTTCTCACACCACCACACCAGCAAGTAGGCTGGGGGGTCGCAAAAAGTTGGGAGGAGACATAGCTGGGACAGCGCTGACCCCAACTGACCAAAGGGATATTCCATACTACATGACATCATGCTCAGCAATAAATAGCTGGAGGAAGAAGGAGGAAGGGGACATTCAGAGTGATGCTTTGTCTTCCCAAGCAACCATTATGCATGATAGAGCCCTGCTTTCCTGGAGATGGCTGAACACCTGCCTGCCGATGAGAAGCGGTGAACGAATTCCTTGTTTTGCTTTCCATGTGTGCATGGCTTTTGCTTTACCTATTAAACTGTCTTTATCTTAAGCTTCAAGTTTTCTCACTTTTACTCTTCTGATTCTATCCCCCATCGCACTGTGGGGGGAGTGAGTGAGTGGCTGTGTGGGGTTTAGTTGCCAGCTGGAGTTAAACCACAACAGTCCTTTTTGAGGCCCAATGTGGAGCTCAAAGGGTTTGAAATAAAAGCAGATCTGATTGGAATGCAGTAGATCAAATTTATAGCTGTTATTGCTGTTTACGTATTAAAGGGCAGGCTCCTGTGCTTGCTTGCCTTGCTGTATATTGCTCATTAGTGACTGCTGCTTGCTTTCACTGCTTGCTGCACTGCTTATCATCTCACTGTGCTGGGCCCAGGAACATTCTGATAACAGCAATGGTGATGCACCAGGGCTGGTAGATGGCCAAGGTATCACTGCTGTTTCTGTGCTGCTGTACTGGACAGGCTGGAACTCCAGTGTGAACTCGAGTCAAAGGGACTGTGACCTGTGGATGAGTCCATGTGGGAGCAGGACACCCCAAAGCGTCTGTGGCCGTGGATAAGCCCACGTCAGAGCAAGTATAACCATGGCTACAGTTGCTTTGGGATGTGTCTGTGCTGCAGCAGGTATACCTCTGAAGGGATTGCGGCCCAAGGACAAGTCCACGCTGGAGAAGGTACGCCTTGAAGCATCAGTGGCTGTGCATGAGGTCATGCTGGAGCACCTCAAAGCGTGTGGCCACGGATAAGCCCACGACAGAGCAGGTACACCCCTGGAGGGACTGCAGCCAAGGGTAAAGGCCATGCTGGAGCAGTTTGACTTCTGAAGGGACTGTGGCTGTGAGTAAGGCCACACTGAAGCACGTATATCTCTGAAGGCATTGTGGCCCATGGAGAAGGCCACACTGGAATAGGTGTACCTCAAAGCAACTGTGGCTGTGGATAAGTCCATGCTGGAGCAGGTATACCCCTGGAGAGACAATGGTTCATCATAAGACTCCACTTGAAGCAGATATACCCCTAAGGGACTGCAGTCTGTGGATAAGTCCAAGCCAGAGCAGGGGCAAGGGGAGGAGTTCATTGCAACGTTAAACCCTATAATCTGGCCCAAAGGGACCAGGGGTAGAGACTGCAATGGAAATACCTTTAAATTGTTGTAACCTGGGATTTGAGTTGCATGTTATGGGAATGACTATAGCAGCAACCACCTGAACTGTTGGAGGACAAGCCTTACAAGAAGCAGTGCAAGTGCAGCAGTGACCTGACCTGAGCTGCCTTTGGTGCCCAGTTAACTCCACACAACACACCACCTCTCCTGTCCTGAGTGACCACCATAACAGATGGAGCCCAAAGTCATAGACTAAATGAATTAAACGGACATTTTGTGGACATTGCACAGACATTTTACAGGGGTGGTCTATAGACTAGGGGAATGATATCTGCATATTATATCAAAGGATGGGAAGGGGGCTGGTGGTTAACAAGGAAGCATTGGATAGCGTGGGACTCGAGCATGATGTAAATGGTATGGAATAAGAGGTGGAGAATGTGTTGGTTTTGGCTGGGATAGAGTTAATTTTCTTCTTAGTAGCTTGTATAGGACTATATTTTGGATTTGTGCTGAAAAGTGTTGATAATACAGGGCTGTTATAGTTATTGCTGAGCAGTGCTTACACAGAGTGAAGGCCTTTCCTGCTTCTCACACCAGCAAGTAGGCTGGGGGTACACAAGAAGCTGGGAGGGAACACAGCTGGGACAGCTGATACAAATTAGCCAAAAGGATATTCCATACTATGTAAGGTCATGCTCAGTATATAAAGCTGGGGGAATGACAAGAGACAGAACGAGACATTCATAGTTCTGGCATTTGTCTTCCAAAGTAATCATTAAGCATGATGGAGCCCTGCCTTCCTGGAGATGGCTGAACACCTGCCTGCCCATGGGAAGTGGTGAATGAATGCCTTGTTTTGCTTTGTTTGTGTGCACAGCTTCTGCCTGACCCATTAAACTGTCTTTACCTCAAGCCACAAGTTTTCTTACTTTTACTCTTCCGATTCTCTCCCCCATCCCACCAGGGCAGAGCGAACAAGTGGCTGTGTGGGGCTTAATTGCCCGCCACAGTTAATCCATGACACCCAGACAGGCCTGCATAAAGCCCCATAAAATCTCTATGGTAAAGGGAAGCCATCTCTGCCCTGAAAATGGACTCATTTGCAACTGTGAAGTGTGCAACAGGGCTTTCCAATGCACTTCTTCCCTCCACCAATTATGGGCAAGTTAAGTGCTGTTTTAGTTTGGTCAATCTGGAATAGATCACACATCTGCTTTATCATAGTCCTGAATACAGACCAATAAATGCACCTCACTAAAGCAACTGTCTGTCATTTAACTTCCACACTATACAAGTTATACAAAAGCACCAAAATTCTACTCAACTACTGTTCTACCTGGGGAAGTAGTAATGTTACTGGAACCCCATAAAGCTATTTTAGACTTCAAGTACGATCCATATAAAAAGTACTGGGTTTACAAGCATTAAAGGTTGGGGTCCCCGTCCCGTCCCCCGTCAGTCCTACAAATTAAGCTTGAGATCTAGAAGTCATGCTCTATCATTTCCTTCTCAGGCATTCCTACCAGTAATGAAGACCATGCAAGCCAACTGAAGTCTCTGCTATACCATCATGACCCTGCAGCCTCCGGTAAGACTGTTGAGGGGCAACTGATCAAAGCCCAAGAAACAAAGAGGAGATTCCAGCTCATTCTTAACTATATTGGCTCAGCAGGCCTAACCAGGCAAAAAGCTGTGAATGCTTATTTAGCAACTGAAGTCAACAGCTATGAATGAAAATAAAACATAGAACATATTACTTGATCATTAAATACTGTATAAGCAGTGGAAAATGTGTCTTAAAAGTCTATGTCAGGGGGCCTCAAACTACGGCCCACGGGCCAGATACAGCCCCCCAGGGTTCTCAATCCAGCCCCCAGTATTTACAGAACCCCCCCGCCAGGGGTTGGGGGGGAACCAAGCAGCTGCAGATGACTGCCTGCCACTTCATCTGCACACCGGCCCCCTGGTTAAAAAGTTTGAGAACCCCTGGTCTATGTCATTGTCCTGGTTTCAGCTAGGATAGAGTTAATTTTTTTCTTGGTGGCTAGCGCAGTGCTGTTTTAGATTTGTCATGGGAAAGTGTGGTCAGGGACTTTTTGGTTTCTCAGGCCTTACTGGCAGGAAGGCTGCAGTTGCACAAGAAATTGGGAGAGGACACAGCCAGGTCAACTGACCCAAACTAGCCAAAGGGATATTCCATACCACAGATCATCATGCTCAGTATATAAACTGGGGGGACTTGGCCAGGGCTGCCAACTCTTGCTCAGAGGCTGGACATCAGTTAGCAGGCAGCGAGTAGTGGTATTGTACATCACTAGTTTTCTTGTCTCCCTTCCCTTTGGATTCCATCCTCCCAACCCCCCTTATAGCTGTTATTATTCTTTAATTTTTATTCTATTTCAATTATTAAGTTGTTCTTATCTCAACCCTCAAGTTTTACATTCCTTTACCAATTCTCCTCATCCCTCTGGGTGAAGGGGGAGTGAGCAAGTGGCTGTGTGGTACTTAATTACCAGCCAGGGTTAAACCACAACAGTCCTTTTCAGGCACCCAATGTGGGGCAAAAAGGGTTGACATAACAGGTCTAATCAGACTGGGTTGGAACAAAAATTGTTGTCAGTGCTCACTGTATTATATTAATAATCATTGACTACAATGCTGATTTCTCTGCTGTTGAAGTTGCTGCTCATAGTCCCAGGGTTGCATTGGTTAATTTACTTACAGCATGTGTTCCCTATTGTGTTGCTTGTTTACTTTTGGACCTGGGCTAAAGTTACTATAGTGTTGTACTATATAGTACTGGTTGGTGATATGATGGACTCGCTGGTTATGAAACTAATCCAGTCTGTGTACTCTGTGGTGTTGTCACCCCTGTGTGTCAGGTGGCCCCTGGGGGGATAATGCCAACAACTGCACTTTTGGCTTTGTTTTCCTAGAGAGTTGGCCTATGGGTGGGGTCCACACCTCCCCCTTTCCCCTTAAGGCTAATTAGTGAAACAGGGTTTTAGGAGATCCTAAGTATCTTTGGTCTGCTGGAAACACCATAGTGCAGGTCCTGACACTACTGCTAGGAACACTGAACGTGGTTTTCATCTCCTGGATCTGGTGGAATTTTAAGCAACTTGGAGACTACTCTAGTCTCCAAGGCAGAAACAACAGCTGCTCCAACCCCCACGGCAGGCACTGCAGCTATTCTAGCCCCTGCAGTGGGCATCACAGGCTACCTCAGCCCCTGAAACAAGAGATGCAGAAGACCAACTGGTGTCAGTGTTAGTGGCCCCTGTAGATAAAAGGAAATGGAAAGCATCTTATTTGGTAAAGGAGGATGAAGGAGCAGGCCCATCACAGGACCAAGATGAAGAAAGCAAACAAGAGGTAACCTCTTGATCTCTCTCTCTGAGTGAACTGTGGGATACATGGAAATATTATGCCCATCAATCAGGTGAACACATTATCATTTAGACATTATTGCTTTGATGCTGGGATAATGGGGCTAATAGTATAGACTTGGAGGGTACAGAAGCCAAGCAGCTGAGATCACTTTCTAAAGAAGGGGGCATTGACAAGGCAACTGGAAAAGGAGCACAAGCCATCAGCCTCTGGAAGCTACTCCTGTCAAGCGTGAAGGAAAGGTATCCCTACAAGGATGATATTACATGTCACCCAAGCAAGTGGACTGCAATAGAGAAGGGTATCCAGTACTTGAGGGAATTAACTGTGAAACAGATGATCTATTATGACCTGGACAATCCACAGATCCTGATGGAAGTCCAGTACACACTACCCACATGGCAGAAATTGGTATAGAACACATCATCAGCATGTACCAAATCATTGCCAGTAATGGATTGGTCAGACACTGCACCACCAACAGTGGATGAAGCAATTCATCAGCTCCAAGACTATGAAGATAGTGTCTCTACCTCCATCATCTCTGCTGTAGAGAGACTGGTCCAGCAGCTTAACAAGAATATGTCCTACTCTCCACTAATACAGACCCGCATCTCAGCTATCAACTGTAGATGCCCTTCTGTTTGGAGGGGAGAACAGAAAATACACACCATGAGGTACTCTGGTTTTATCTGTGAGACCAGAGAGAGGACATGAGGAGGTGGGATGGAAAACCTACCCAGTTCTAGAGGCACGAGTGCATGAAGAACAAGGAAAAACAGTCACAAATAAGGAGTCTTCCAGGAAGGTTGCTGCTCCACTTTCCAGAGGACAGTTTCCCAGACAGAGTGATAGGGCTGACTTTACTCTTGATCCTGTGAAAAGGAATTCTAACTCATTCTGGCAAGACATAAGTGAGCGGATCTACTCCACACTACATCCGTTTTGCACCACTAGCCATCCTAGTGCTGAATCCCTAGACCAGGATTAGACTGACCATGCCTCCATTCAGGTAGAGGCCAGGGATAACTGGGTTTATTAGACTGTGTGGATCTGATGGCCTGGCATATCAGACACACAGGAATATAAAGCTTAGTAGATACAGGTGCACAGTGTACCCTAATGCCATCAAGCTATGAAAGGGGCAGAACCCATTAGTATTTCTGGAGCAACAGGGGGATTGCAACAGCTAACTGTATTTGAGGCTGAAAGAAGCTTGACTGGGAATGAGTGGCAGAAGCACCCACCCCATTGTGACTGGCCCAGAGGCTCCATGTATCCTTGGCACAGACTATCTTAGGAGAGGGTATCAGTGGGCTTTCAGTATAGCTGCTTTGGAGATGCAGGAAATTAGAGTAGCTGTCTACTTTGTCTGGTCTTTTAGAAGTTCCATCTGTGGTGGCATTACTGAAAGTCAAGGAACAGCAGGTGCCTATTGCTACTTACCATGGTGCACCGGTAGCAATACCACTCCAACTGAGACTCTCCGATTCCCATCCATAAGCTGATTAGCCAACTAGAGAGCCAAGGAGCAATCAGTAGGACCCATTCACCCTTTAATATGGCCAGTGTGAAAGTCTAAGGGAAAATGGAGACTAACAGTGGGCTATCACAGCCTGAATGAAGTCACACCGCCATGGAGTGCTGCCATACCAGACATGCTAGAACTTCAATATGAACTGGAATCCAAGGCAGCCAAGCAATATGCCACTACTGATACTGCAAATGCATTTTCTCAATCCCTTTGGCAGCAGAGTGCAGGCCACAGTTTGCCTTCACTTGGAGGGGTGTCCAATACACATGGAATAGACTGCCCCAGGGGTAGAAACACAGACCTACCATCTGCCATGGACTGATCCAGACCATACTAGAACAGGGTGGAGCTCCAAAACATCTGCAATAGATTGCTAACATCATCATACATGGCAATATAGCAGAAGTTTTTGAGAAAGGGAAGAAAGTTATCCAAATCCTTCTGAAAGCTGGTTTTATCATAAAACAAAGTCAAGGGACCTGCACAGGAGATCCAGTTGCAGGGAGCAAAATAGCAAGATGAATGTCATCAGATCCCAATGGATATGATCAACAAAACAACAGCAATGTCTCCACCAACTAATAAGAAAGAAGCACAGGCTTTTTTTAGGTGTCATCCATTTTAGGAGAATGCACATTCCAAATTATAGTATGATTGTCAGACCTCTCTATCAGGTGACCCAGAAGAAGAATGATTTCAAACAGGGCCCTGAGCAACAATAAGCCTTTCAATAAATTAAGCAAGAGATTTCACATATTAGCCCTTGGGCCAGTCTGGATAGGGCAAGATGTAAAGAACGTGCTCTACACTGCAGCTGGGGAGAGAATAGCCCTACCTGAACACCTAGGGTTTTGGAGTTGGGTATATGGAGGATCTGAGGCCTGACTGCAACTGAAAATGATACTGGCAGCTTATGTAGGGGTTTTGAGCTGCTTTGGAAGTGACTGATATTGAGGCATAGCTCCTCCTGGCACCCTCGTTGCCAGTGCTGGGCAGGATGTTTAAAGGACGCTACATGGAATAAGTGGGTCACACTGATCACATGAGCTCACATAGGGAATCCCAGTCATCCAGGAATCTTTGAAGTGATCATGGACTGGCCAGAAGGAAAAGATTTTGGGATGTCACCAGAGGAAGAGGTGATGTGCTGAAAAAGCCCCACTGTATAATGAACTGCCAGAACATGGTAAGCAATATGCCTTGTTTACTGATGGGTCCTGCCGTATTGTAGGAAAGCATCGGAGGTGGAAGGTGGCTGTATGGAGTCCCCTATGACAAGTTGCAGAAACTGCTGAAGGAGAAGGTGAATCCAGTTAGTTTGCAAAAGTGAAAGCTATCCAGCTTTAGACATTGATGAAGGAGAAAGATGGCCAATACTTTACCTCTACAGATGGTGGCAAATGTCCTGCGGGGGTGGTTGCAGCAATCAAAACAGTAATTGTTAACACAAAGCTAAACCCATCTGGGCTGCCGCATTATGGCAAGATACCACTGCCCAGGTAGAGAACCTAGTTGTAAAGGTACATCATGTAGACGCTCATGTACCCAAAAGTTGGGCCACTGAGGAACATTTAAACAACCAGCAGGTAGAGACAACAAGCAGCCGGCAGATGACTGCCTGCCACTTAATCCGCGCGCCGGCCTCCGCAGCCCCCACGCACCCGCCGGGACTGGGCTGGAACCAGCGCCTCATCCTCGACCTGCCCCCTCCAGGGGGCGCCTCTCGGCTACAAACCGCGCCGCCGCCACCCAGTCGTCCTCCTCTGCGGTGCGCGGCGGGCGAGAGGCGCGGGCATCTCCTCTGCCGGGCAAGCTCAGCCGGCAGCCTCTGCACTGCGAGGTCCAGCCAACTCGGGCGAATCGCCAGAGCTCCGGCGCGGCAAATTCCCTTCAGTCCCTTCTGGCCACCCTGTCCGGACTGCACGGCCGGGCTGAGGAGGGGGGCGGCTCCCCCGTCTCTCTCCCTCCCTCCCTCCAGCTCCCGGGCAGGACAAGCAAGCCAGCACCAGTGGGAAGTGCGCGCACCATCATGTAAAAAAAAAATTGACTCCGAGTGTGGGGTATTCCAAGAAAAGTGGACTTTGATTATTTTTTCCACAGAGTACAAAGAAAGAGCTGTCCAATATGCCAGAACAGAATTCAGTGTCTGTGTTCAAGCAATACAATTTGCGTCAACACTATGAAACTCAACATAAAGATAAATGTGATTCTTTGGTTGGACAAGTGAGAAAAGATAAAATATTAAGACTGAAACATGGATTGACAACTCAGCAAAATACTTTTGTGAAGCAAAAGCAGCTCAATATGTCATCACTTCAAGCAAGCTATCAAGTTGCCAAGCTCATAGCACACACTGGCAGAGCATTCACAGAGGGAGAATTTGTTAAAGAATGCCTTCTTTCTGTGGCCAAAGAGATGTGTCCAGAGAAGGCGCATTTATTTAGTACAGTGAGTCTTTCAGGACCTACAATTACACGAAGGATTGAAGAAATGGGAGAAAATTTGAATCTGTAGTTGCAGAACTCCTCAAAAAAAACCTTTGCTATTTCTCATTGGCACTCGACAAAAGCAATGATGTTTGTGATTCTGCACAACTTCTAATTTTCATTTGTGGGACAAATGATTCTTTTGAAGTCACAGAGGAGCTTGCTGCACTGAAAAGCACCAAAGGAACAACTACAGGAGAGGATATCCATGAGAAAGTTTGCCAAACTATGAATGATTTGGAGCTGGACTGGGGTAAACTATTCAGTGTGACAACTGATGGTGCTCCTAGCATGGTGGGGTCCATGAAAGGAGTGGTTGCACGCATTAACAAAGAGATGGACAAATGCAACCATTCACATCCAATAGCCATACACCGCATCATCCACCAACAAGCACTGTGTTGTAAATCACTGAAGCTGGACTCTGGCATGAAAATTGTGGTTTCTTGTGTTAACTTCATTAGAGCTCATGCACTAAACCACAGAGTGTCAGGAATTTCTGTCTGAGCTAAATGTTGTCTATGAAGATATTCTGTACCACACAAGTCCGTTGGCTGAGTCAAGGGAGAGTTTTGAAATGATTTTATGACTTACTTCCACAGGTTTATGATTTTGTGCTTTCTAAAAACAAAGCACCAGAGCTCAAAGATGCAGAATGGAAATGACACCTTGTGTTTCTGACAGATGTAACAGAGCTACTCAACAATTTCAGTGTCCAACTTCAAGGAAAGGGGAAGCTCATCTGTGATATGTATTCACATGTGAAAGCACTGCAAGTCAAATTAGAACTGCTCATTAACCAAGTAAAGGAGGAAAACTTCTGCCATCTCCCCACAACTCAAAACCTGTCTGCAGAAAAGCCAGCAGCTGCATTCCCAAACAAAACATGTATGGATGTACTGGAAATATTGTAAAAGGAGTTTCAAATTAAAGAGCTTCATCTCCATGAACAGGACATACAGCTTTTCCGGAACCCATTTTCTGTTGACATTGAAACTGTTGATCCGATTTACCAAATGGAATTGGCCAAACTACAGACTTGTGACTCGCTGAAAGATGCATTCAAATCAAGCAGCCTTACTAATTTCTATGCATCTCTCCCTTCAAAGACATATCATAATCTTGGGAACCACGCACTCAAAATTGCAACCATCTTTGGCAGCACCTATGTCTGTGAGCAGACTTTTTCCCCGAATGAAACATCTGAAATCTCCAATCAGATCCAGACTAACTGATGAACACTTGCATCACTTGCTACGACTAGCAGTGACAAATACGAAACCTAACATCAACCATCTCATTAGCCAAAAGCAGGCCCATAGTTCACATTGAAATATTATTTGGTTTTGTTGATTACAATTGTTCTTCATTTTAAGTATTGCATTCTTTTTCCTGTTTTTTGTGCACTACTACAAATAAATTATGTGCAGCATGCATAGGAATTCATTCATTTTTTCCAAACTATAGTCCGGCCCCCAACAGTGCCTGAGGGACAGTGAACCGGCCCCCTGTTTAAAAAGTTTGAGGACCCCTGGAGTAGAGGGTCAGGTAAAAATACATAAATAAAAAGATTAAGCTCTCCTTTTTAAAGCATGTGATGGTACACAATTATCTTAAAATATACTTTAAATGCAGTTAAACCCTCCTGAAAAATGAAGAATAAAGTACAAGAGGGGAATGTTTAATAAAGCATTAGTAAAAAAACCCACATTAGGAGACACTTCAGTGTATTCCTGATTTGACACAATTTAATAAAGTATTTTGTACAACTGCTCTGCTCCTACAGCGGGCCTTTTATCAGTTCTGACTTAACCACAATGGAATTCTCTACACTTCTCTGGTCTGTTTACACACTTACAGAATTAAGTCAGAAAAAAACCTATTTTAAGATAGTGACTTACATCAGAAGTTTTCTAGACATCCTGGTCTTCAACACTGAGGCCAAGGCAAAAAAGATTGAATGCACGTTACTACCTCATCAGAGGACAGCATGGTAATGCGTTGCATGGGCATCACATAAATCATGATAATTGGTATTAGCTAGAAGGAGAATGTAAACCAGCATACAGTACCAGCCAACATCTCTAGTGATCCAGGTCACAAAGTTATGAAGCCACATCAAGAACTGCATACACATCCAGCTGAGAGAAGCTTTTTACATAGATAGCTTTAGATAGTAAACCAAAAGGAAAAAGATATGGAAGTTTAAGGAGACAGGTCTCCCAGAACAACATGTGCAGTTGTTGGACAAGTACTCAAGTATTCACATGCTCTCAGGTTGACTGCATTCCAGGCAATCAGAATTTGCATTAAATCTGTACCCTTGCTACACATGAAGGTTTTTAAAAATTTCAAGTTGGTTCCCGTCACAGCATATTCATAAATTAGGATAGCTTTTGTCAGTTAAAATAGCATGGGCTTTTTTTTAAAAAAAAAAACAACAATGCAGTAAATTCTCCTACCTAATCCCTAAAGAAAGCCAGCTAAAGAGAAAGTAAGTTAAGAGGTGTCAGCTGCATTCCTATACTACCATGACTTTGCACTCATACTTGGTTAACTACTACAAAACTTAAGGATTTGTTTTGACATATCTAGATTACCTGGATAGCAAGTGACATTAAGATCTAAACCATACAGATATATCTTAGCCTGCCACAGAATATACTTTATCCTTCACCAGTAAAAACTGCTGTACATAATAATATACTAGAATCATTTATGTTGACGACCTTTAAGATCATCAAGTCCAACTGTTAACCCAGGACTGCCAAGTCCATCACTAAACCATATCCCCAAGCACCACATCTACAGGTTTGTCTTTTTTTTTAAAAAACCTCCAGGGATGGCAATTCTACCACATCCCTGGGCAGCCTGTTCCAATGCTTGACCACCCTTTCAGTGAAGAAATTTTTCCTAATATCTAATCTAAACCTCCCCAGCACAACTCGAGGCTGTTTCCCCTTGTCCTATCATTTATAATCTGGGAGAAGAGACCTATCCCCACTCACCTGCCTACAAACTCCTTTCAGGTAGTTGTAGAGAGCAATAAGGTCTCCCCTGAGCCACTGCCTCCTCTCCAGACTAAACAACCCCAGTTCCTTCAGCTGCTCCTCATAAGACTTGTGCTCAAGACCCTTCACCAACTTCATTGCCCTATACACACACTCCAGCACCTCAATATCTTTCTTGCAGCAAGGGGCCCAAAACTGAACACAGTACTCAAGGTGTGGCTTCACCAGTGCCAAATACAGGGGGACCGATCACTTCCCTAGTCCTGCTAGTCACACATTTCTGATACAAGCTAGGATGCTATTGGCCTTCTTGGCCACCTGGGCACAGTGCCAGCTCATGTTCTGTCATGCTGTCAACCAGCACCCCCAGACCCTTTTCCACCAGGCAGCTTTCCAGCCACTCTTCCCCAAGCCTGTAGCATTGCATGGGGTTGTTGTGATCCAAGTGCAGGACCCAGCACTTCTTGTTTGATCTCATACAACTGTCCTTGGCCCATCAGTTCAGCCTATCCAGATCCCTTTATAGATCCTTCCTACCCTTGAGATTCTCACTTTAAGTGGTTTTTTTGGTGTTGTTTTTTAATTAAAACTTTACCAGAGTCTTATTTAAAATTGAACCCTGGCTCATATATTCAACAGGTTAATTAAAAAGTGATATAGCAAAACACTGCAACTAGCTACTGATTTTTTAGGAAACCAGTTTGCCCAATGTTGACAAATCATTTCAGCCTACCCTCACAGATTTTGCTTTTAATTAATTGTTCATCTCAGAGTGCAGAAAGAACACATACACAAGCATCAGTTGCTGGCATGACAACTAGCTCAAATTCAAGAATTGCTATATACTGAAACATCTGACAGATATGCAATTGCTTTCCTAAACTGAAAGCAAGCTTTGAAAATGGAAATTTACTTCTTGGGAGCAAGGAAAGCCTTGAAATTAGAGGAAAAATGAAGAGTGGAAAACATGAAAACTGACCCAAAAACAAACAATGAAAAATTTTGTTAGGTCAACCCAATATAAAAGCTTTCTATAAGATAAGATTCCCTGTTTGTATAACTGATGGAAAGTTATTTACAATTAATTGTTTCCTTAAAAAAAATTAGTCCAACTGTCTGACCACTTCAGGGCTGACCAGAAGTTAAAGCACTTTAAGGGCATTGTCTAAATTCCTCTTAAACACTGACAGGCATGGGGCATCGACCACCTCTCTAGGAAGCCTGTTCCAGTGTTTGACCACCCTCTCAGTAAAGAAATGCTTCCTAATAGCCAGTCTGAACCTCCTTTAACACAGCTTTGAACCATTCCCATGCATCCTGTCACTGGACCCCAGGTAGAAGAGATCAGCACCTCCCTCTCCACTTCCCCTCCTCAGAAAGCTGTAGAGAGCAATGGGATTACCCTCAGATTTTTTCTCCAAACTAGATAACCCCAGAGTCCTTAACCACTGCTCATAGGACATTCCTTCCAGCCCTTTCACCAGCTTTGTTGCCCTCCTCTAGATGCATTTGAGTCCCTTAACATCCTTCTTAAACTGTAGGGCCCAGAACTGCACACAGTACTCAAGGTGGAGCTGCACCAACGTTAAATACAGTAGGAACAATGTCCCATGCCTGTCATTGTTTAAGAGGCATTTAGACAATGTCCTTAATACAATTGACATGTTTCATATCACCAGCTTCCACTACTATTTTTGCACAACCTTCCAAAGGAGGCTCACATAAGGTTAAAAAAACAACCCAAGCCAAGCTATTTTCAGCAGTAAATATAGCATTTGTTTGGAATGCAGTTAAGGGGTCCAGAAGCAGCAGTCAACACCTGTTGTATTTATGCATATTTTCCTTCTTTATTGACCCTTGCCAACATTACTCCCCTTTTGAAGCTATGCAAAAAGTTGCTGTTTTTCTTTCACAACTACTCATTGAGGCCTATTCCACTGCTGAAAACAAGCAGAGCCAAGCCCATGCTGGGTGACCTAGAAAAGATTACATCTTTTATTTACCACCACTTGGCTTTATTTTCAGTGAATTCCTAGCTTAAATGTAATCAGCCAAGAAACCCTATGTGCACTCCTGTCATTCCTCATTGCTTGCAAACAAGATCAAGTGCAAGCAGAAGGGGAGAAAGTATCAGCACCATCAACCAAACTAAAAAAGCTTTACTTCTGGTTTTGTCAGTCTTGAGGAACCACAGATGTGCCTCAGACCTTCGGAAAGAGAAAGCCAGAAGATTATACATATAAGAAAAAGTTAATAAAACTGTAAACCCCTTTTTTAAAACAAAAAGTTAAAAAATTAATAATTTTAAGAAGTGTCTAAAACCGAACTCCAAAGCAGAAGAGAAGGGCGCTTAGCCCAGGAACAGCAACAGTTTCCCTTCGTAAAGTAGAAGGCACATTTGCAGGCTGCCCGCAAAGCGAAATCCGCTGTGGACAAGGCCGAGGGGGAGCCCAGCAGCGTCCGACCATGAGCCGCCGCACCGAGGCGCCGCCACAGCTCGGCGCGGCTCAGCAAACAAAAGGCGAGCAGCAGCCACAGCTGAACCACCGCCGGAGGACGGTCCAACCCAGCACAGGGCGGGACAGAAAGACCAGCCCCGCAGAGCCACCGTCCCGCCCTGCCTCCCGATTGTCGAGCAGGCGGCGAGAAGCAATAGTTTCTTTTGTCTGGCTTCCTCTTTCGGGGTGTGGGGGGAACAGAAAACCGAAGAGAACACAAGTAAACGTGAAAATGAGAACAAAGTGCCCAGTCGCCGCCGCCTACACGAGGAATCACCGCACTACTGGCCAGCACGCCCGGGCCCTACAAAGCGAAAGCGCAAACGCAACGCACCGCCGCCGCCCGCCCCCCCCCCCCCCCCCCCCCGCGCCGAAGTTTCCAAGGAAGCTATAAACCCCTTCCCCGCAAGGCCACCACCGCCCCGACGGGGGGGCTGCTAGCGGGCGGTGGAGGCGGCCAACCTCCAGTGCCCGTTAAAAGGAGGCAGGGAGAAGTTAGCCAGGGGCGCCAGCCAGTAGCGGGTGAAGAGTAACAGCAGGCGGCGGCCGCCGCCGGGGGCAGGGGAGAAAGCGGGAAGTATTGTTCCAGGAGGAGGAAGAGCAGCGTTTTCCCCCTCACCTCGCCGTTGTCACGCAGGGGCTCATCCCCAAGTAACTCGCAGCCCCTCCACACCCGAGCTGCGGCAGCTCCTCACCATCACCCTGATCTAGGGGCCTTTCCCAACGCAGCCCCCTCCCCTCCCCCCCCCCCGGCGGCGCGTTTTGGCGGATCACACCCCCTACCCTCTGTCTCGCCTCCGCCGCAGAAATGCCTTTGTTTGTGGTTTCCCCTCCCCCCCGTTCCTGAGGTCTCGCACCCTCTTATTTCTGTATTTTGGACTGCGGCGCATCCCGCCCTCTTCCCCCGCCGGCCGCCTTCTGCTGATTCATTTCCACCAGCAGTCCTAGGGGTGGGCGAGGCATCTCCTCGCTATTGTGGCCCGGGATACGACGATAACCCGGATTACCGAGGGTGGGCGCCGAGAGTAAGTAGAGCCATACAGGATTACACACTCCTGATTACAGGGAGCAGACACGACCCGTCGGGAGAGTTTATGGGCCAGGCGGGGAGCAGCGTGCCCGGTCCCCCTGCTGGAGACCGGGCTGGCCACTGGCGGCGAGTACCGTGGATATATTACGGTGCGGGGCGATAAAGTTACTTCACGTTCTGGAAGCAAAGAGGAGACTGGCAGAGTAAATTGCCCAGCCCAAATTACTGCCTGAGAATGAAGGGTTCGTGCAGGCCGGGCCGTGGGGGTCAGCTCCTCGGCCGCGCTGCTCGGCCCCCCCAAAAGGCTGCCGAGGCGCGCCAAGGAAGCGGGGTGGCTCCAGCCGCCGGTGCCGCGCAGGAAGGGAGGCGGCTTCCTGGATGACAGGCAGCTGACACGCAGAAGACCCGCGGCTGAGGAGGCCGGCGGCACCCTGCCCGTGTGGCCGCAGCCCGGCTCCAAAGCGTTATCTCAGCCCATGACTCACCGACTTGCAGGACGTTATCGACACAGCCGCCGTCTAGCAGAGCTATGCCCCTACGGAAGGGCAGGCGATTCTCGGCGGTAGTGTCCGCGCCCCCACTGGGTGCGGTGCCGACGGTGGACCCCCCAGGGGCGGCGTCCTCGGCGCCGGGGTTAAAAGAGGAGTACATGCAGATCTCCCTCTCACCGCGGGGGAAGGACCAGTAGACGATCCTGCGCTGTACCGGCTCCGGGATCCGCTCGAACCGCTCCTCCACCCGCTGGAAGGGCCACTTCTCTGCCACCTTGCGAGCCGCGATGTCCAGTAGGGACTCAGGGCTCTGGGTCTTGCCGAGTAGCAGCCCCCCCAGCGGTGGAGGGGGGGGGGGCGGCGGCGGCGGCGACGGCGGCGGCGGCGGGGGGGGATCCGGCACAGAGCATCCCACTGCTAAGTCCAGTACCGCCCACCCGGTAGCCCAACCTGCACCCCAAGCCATAGCCAGGTCTACAGCAGAGGCGCTTGCTAGGAGAAGGGAGCTGACCACGCTCCGCCATGATCGCGCTGCTTCTAAGCGGATAGCGGAAGTGACTGTACCCTATAAATGGCACCCGGAAGGCAGCGAGTGGCTGAGAACCGCCCCTACGTCACACCCCCCTCTTCCCTTACATGGTCGCGGGGGGCGGTGCCGGCCGCCTCGCCCATGACGGGGGGCGTAGCCTAGTGCAAATCGGCGTCACAAACATAAATAGAACGGCCCGAGAAAGGCTCGTTCTGTGTGCTGGTGGAGGATGATGCGCGCGTTCCTGGTACAGGGATGTCTTGCTGATATATTGCCTTTTTCCTCTCCCCCTTCCCTCCCCTCCCCCCCGCTGATGTCATGTGCGCAAGCCTGAGAGCGCCTCGAGCGCCTGGTGGGGAAAAAAAGGGGTGTGGCTAGCAGCGCCCCTCTCTGACACCATATAGGGAATGGAATAGAGAGGTGGGACCGCTTTGGCCTCAACTCGGTCACCTCTACTAGGAAAGCCGGCGAGGGGGCGGATGAGGAGAACCGCGCCCTGTAGCCGGAAAATATGGTAGTGGCTGAGGCAGCCACCCTCGCCTGCAGAAAGACGGGGGCTGTCCAGCCTCTAGAGCAACGCTCGCCTTTCGCCGGAGCTCCACGAAAGTTGAGAGCTGCTGGGAGGCGGCTGTAGCGCCTCGGAGGGCAGCTAGGAAGCGCCCACAGGGGGACTCACATGGGGTGAGGTGGCCTGGCCTGGGCTCCTGCCTCAGAGGTGGGCTGAAATGGGTAAAGCTGGGGTGTCGTTGTCAGGATGCTGCTTCTCTGGGACAGGAGCTGGGGTGCCTGACTCCACGCGTGCCCGCAACAAGCCGGTGAGGCGCGCCCCAAATATTTCCCTTCTATTATAAGTATTATGGTAGCTACGGCCGTTGGGCCGCGTGGTGAGTCCCCGCCCCGTAGGATGCCCGGCGTGTGCTGGCTCGCTGGTCGCGCGCGTGCTGTGGGCGCGTTGGGGCGGGCTGGTTCCTGGAAGCGCTGGTTGTAGTCCGGTGCGAGCTCCACGCGGCCGACTCGCTTCGCAGATGGTCCGGCTTGGAATCGCTCTGGTAGCCCAAGGCGAAGGGCTCCGTGCTACGACCCGCGGTGAGTATATTGAATGCAATTAACGTGTTGTGTTTGGTGTCGAAAAGGTCTGCAAGAAGGCTGGTGTTGGCCATCTGTCCCGGTTAATTTTTAGCAAGCGGTGTGGTGTGTAATGTTCGCAGTTGTTGCAGAGCATAAAGTGAGAAGGATTCTTTCTGTTTTTCTGTCTCCATTCGGGATTGTACAGATTCCTCAAATTAAATGACCTTCCCGAAAAAAAAAAAAAAAGAAAATGCTGATGAGCTACAGTGTCAGGCTGAGGATATGACTCCTGCATAGCACCGGGTAAATACCAAATGCTACCTCTGCTTGTAGCAGGGAATTCTGTCCCTAATTACAGCTACATTGCTAATGTAAAATATTATGAAAATAATATGCAGTAAAGATCAGAGCTAGCAAATAAAGCTGATACCATCTTTCTTATGCAGAGATTTTGGTGTATCATTTTTGAACAACCAATATTTTTAATTAGTTAAATATTTTTGATCTTTAGCTTGAAAATGGCATGTTTGGTGACTTACAGTTGAAAGCACTCATTCATCTTGCTTGGATTTAACAGTGAGCCGCACTTGATAGCATACGATGCAGAAGCCATAATTTTAGTGCTTAGTTGCATCATTCATGTAGGCTAGTTTACCCAGCTAGACTACATTTTCCATGATGTAATGCAAGTGTTCAGCTGGGAGGTGTGCAGTGGGGAGATGGCTTCATCAGGGAATGCAGTGAAAGAATGTGTGTCAGGCATAAGATCTAAGAAGTACAAATAACATCAAGTTGACTTGAAACTTAACATCTACTCTTTGTTTCCACCAAAACCTGAAATTACAGCAATAGTTTATTTTCTAGACAGGTGGTTGAAGAGCTTTGCGGAAACTGCATTTTCCATTGAAAATGGACGGGAAATTCCATGAACTGTATCAGACATGCTGACTTTGATTTATAAAGAAAGATCAGCAGAAAACCTGAAGACGGTTTAGAATATGCAAGTATTGGCTTTTTTATATGCTAGTAAGCTCTTAGAGTGTAGCATTGACTTGTTAATTTCACGGGTAGAATTTTTTTTTTACATCTAGGTATAGAATTTTTTTCTTTTTCTGTTGTCAGTTGCTTATACTAAGAAAATGGCTAATGATTTTTAACCAAAGAGTTTAAACTGCAGACTACAGACAGGTACTAAACTTTTCTGCAGAGTTTATTTTCTGTATATACTACAAGGTGTTTTTTCTTTGGGATCATGAGAGCTACCTCCTGGATAGAAAATGAGTATAAACTGATGCTTGTGCTTCTGGGTATAGACCACACAAAACAGTTACTCCTGAGGTGCTGGTTTCATAAATTCACAGATACCTTGCTGGGATGTTAACTGGCATCTTCATCATTTTAGGCATATATTTCACAAGTGGTCTATTCATATACTTAGCTCCAACTAAATTTTGGAGGTATTTGAGAGCCTGAATACTACAGGCAAGAGATGAGGATGTAGTACTTTCTTTTATTATGAATATGTTATTGATTTCAGTATTTCTGAGAGCAGAGAAATGGAATATGTAGAAGGTAAAAAAAAAAGAACTTCATGATTGCATATGTATGAGAGCAGAGGAAAATTATATTTAATTTTCACTTCATCACTTACTCTTTGTTAATAACTGTTCACTCTGAAGCAATTTTTCTTCTGTGTTCTTCTAGCACTATTTCTGTTTAAAACAAGTGTCTAGCAAGTCAGTAAAAATGCTCTTCTAAATTGGGTAATGGCTGTTCTTTACCAGGTCTTAGCCACCTGGTGCAATAAAAATAACACACTAATGCCACTGGAAAAATTCTTTCTGTCATAGTAAAGAATCTCTACAGTAAAAATTGAGAAATAAGAAGAGAGATATGCCAATGGAAAATAGAACTTCCATAATAAGCAGAAATAGCCCATGTGTCAGTTAATTTCTGCCCAGATCTGAAATGACAGAATGACCGTTATCAAATTCACTTAAGAAATCCCAGAGAAAAGCAGGTAGAAAAGTCCATAGCTACTTCCCATTAAGTATATTTATATTAATAGCTATATAGGATGCTGTTGAAGCTTTTTTCATTTCTGGGCTAGGGAGTACATGAAGAGATTAATGGCATCTTTGCTCTTGAAATTCTGCCATAAGCACTAGGTATGCTTCTCCTTTGGCTCCCTCTGCATTGGTGTAGCTCCATAATGGCTTGCAAATTATAATCTGAGTCTGAAGTTCCTTTGTCCCACTAGTATTGCCCCTTGAGTTCCTTTAACTTTCTGAAAGCAAGCAGGAAGGATGTGTTAATTCCAGGGAAGAAACTGAAATGTTTTAAAGCCATACTTGAACTGTATTTAAATTTATAGTTAGGGGTTTTTTTTTCAGTGGATGCTCTTGTGGAAAGACCTCACTGAGTTGAGCATTCATTTCTTCTTTTTCTGCCTCAGAGTTTTGAGAGGCCACGCAGAGAAGAAGGAATGTCTGCAAAACAGCAGCCTTGACTTGGTTAACTTCCTGCATGTAATCAAAGCCTATTCTATGAGCTACTTGGAAAAATACTCTTGGCTATAATTTGGTGAAATTCATTCTTAATAATGTTTCAAACATTAGGCCACTTGCAGTCATTTTTGCTCATTCCAGTAATACATACAGGGCTTGAGCATTCTACTAGTTGTGGTAATTTAAAAGAAACATCACTTAGAGCTGCACAGTTTTGTTTGTATGAAGCTGTGGAAGTTTAACCCTGGCCAGTAACTACCATGCAGCCACTCACTCACTCCCCCTCACCCAGAGGGACAGGGAGGAGAATCAGAAGAGAATGTAAAACTCGAGGGTTGAGATAAGAGCAATTTAATAGGGAAAGCAAAAGCTGCACATGCAAGGAAAGCAAAGCAAGGAATTCATTCACCGCTTCCCATGGGCAGGCAGGTGTTCAGCCATCCCCAGGAAAGCAGGGCTCCATCATGTGTAACAGTTACTTGGGAAGACAAATGCCATAATGCTGGATGTCCCCCCCTTCCTCCTTCTTCCCCCAGCTTATATACTCAGCATGACATCATGTGGTATGGAATACCTCTTTGGCTAGTTGGGGTCACCTGTCCTGGCTGTGTCCCCTCCCAATGTCCCATGCCCCTCCAGCCCTCTGGCTGGCAGGGCCCAAGAAACTGGAAGGTCCTTGACTTAGTATAAACATTACCCAGCAACAACTGAAAATGTCAGTGTCCTATCAACATTGTTCTCACATCAAATCCGAAACACAGCACTGCACTAGCTACTAAGAAGGAAACTAACTCTATCACAGTTGAAACCAGAACAGAAGCAAACAATGGTCTAAATGTAGAAAAATGGGTTGTAGACAACCTAATGCTGGCCATCACTAGTCACCCTGGTGGTTAAAACTTATCTGGAAAGATGAGAAGAACAACAGCCATTAAAGAGAAGATATGGCATTTAAGATAAACAGGAGTCCAGATTCATGTGCCACATAACATGTTTTGAAGCGCTGGGAGAGTAGGGGGTCAGAGATGAAGAAATTCAGTGAGGGAGGCTAGAAGGCTTTCGGGGCTAGAGCTTTAAGAAAAAAACAAAAGAAAAATTACTCGAGCTGATGGCACTAAAATAAATAAAAAATGAGTGATGGGTCTACTGAAACAGCTGAATTTAAAATGCTAAAACAAGTCCTTTTTAACCTGTTTCTTTAAGCTTTTTAAGACAACTAAACACTTCAGTTCTTATAAGAAAGCTACAGATTTTATGGATTCAAAATGTATTTGATCATTTGAAAGCTTGAAAAACACTGCTGTAGGTAAAAGTAGTGAATATCACTACACTTTGCAGTCTAGTGACACTGGAAATTCAAATACAGGAAAAATGGATAATAGCAATGAGTGTCGATGAAATTATTGTCTTAAGATTGGCCAATGAAGAAAATAATGTGTCTTTGGTTTTACAATGGTTTCTTAAATAGTTTCATTCATTATGTTCAGAAACTATTTTTAATTTAAGGAGTTTAAAATGGAACATTTGCCTTTTAAATCAAATACTCTAGGTTAAATATTTCTAACTCTTTAGAGTCTCTCTATTAAAGTGAAAATAAACCAGCAGCACTGAATGAGCCCTTTCAAAGTGCAGCTTTTCATTCTAATTAAATTCCATGATGATTCCAAAACTGGAGTCAGAGGCTAGAATCTAAAAGCATTTAGGAAAATTTACTTAAAATACTATGTGTGTGTTAACAGTATTATACAATAATGAAAAGATGCAAGCATCCTAATTTGACCTAAATCCTCTTGACATTAATTTCTGTGTCCTCTGCCTTTTTGTGGCTTGATACTTGATGTATCAAGTAATTCTTGGATGGACTGAAGGGGAGGACGTTGTGTGTGCCAGTCCCAGAGCTGTGTGAATTAATGCTGCTCTGTATTTCCTCGAGGAATGAGCACATTCAATTTACATTTATTGAAAATAGACCCTGGGAATTAATTCTTTCTTCCATATAAGGAGCCTTGTGTTGGGATATCTGTTGGGACAATTTAGCTCACTACTAAGTTACTAGGGATAAAAACATCACTGTTGCAAGTAAAATGATACTGTGAAAGTGACTTCTTAAAATTAAACATGTTGAACTGATTTAGAATATTTAGAATTTCAAAGTCTTGGAATACAGGAACAAGAATATCTCACCTTTCTTTGAAGTTTTAACTTATTCGCTTACCATTTGCAAAAAGTCAAAAGTGGAAAATCCTGTCTCTGAGAGGAAACTAGATTTAACATCCCTTCTATAGATCTGAGTTGCAGGATTCATGAACACTCAAAGTAAAACTAGTGTTATTACTCTCATATCCTTTAAAGTTTAGAAAAGCTTTATATTTTTTTTAAATATCAAAATAAAATTTGATGAAAACTTCAGGTTTTAAAATAACTTTCTTCTAGGTATTTTTTCTTTACTGCAAGAACATACTCTTAATTGTGGTAAAGTAGCTGTGTAATAAAAATAATTAAAAAAGATTACTCAAAGCTTTATCCTCTTCTAGTCAGAAGTCCTCTGCCAAAAATGTGATAGGCCAGTTTCAGAAGTTAATCGGTTATAAAATGCCATCAATTGATCTACCATCATGTATAGGAACACCTCAGCACATATAATGTACAGAAAGTGAGGTAGACTGGTGGTCTAAATGAAAACATCATTGAACAGCCTTCTTATGGATAAGCATCCTACACTAACAATTCTCCTTTTTTATCTTCATTGGTGTCCTGATTTCAGCCAGAATGGAGTTAATTATCTTCTTAGGAGCTACTAAGGTGCTGTGTTTTGGCTTTGATGTGAGAAAAATGTTGATAAGGCACTGATGGTTTCAGTTGCTGCTAAGTAATGTTTATACTCAGTCAAGGACTTTTCAGTTCCTCAGGCCTTGCCAGAGAGAAGGCTGGAGGGGCACAAGGAATTGGGAGGGGGTGCAGCCAGGTCAGCTGACCCAAACTAGCCAAAGGGGTATTCCATACCATGGGATGTCATGCTTGGTATATATACCTGGGGGGTTGGCCAGGGTGGGTAGATTATTGCTCGGAGACTGGCTGAGTATTGGTCAGTGAGCAGTTGCATTGTGTACCATGTGTTTCTTTCTTCCTTTCCCTCTGGATGTTACTCTTTCTCTCCCTCTTTTCATTATAACTGTTGTACTCGTTATTGTTCTTTCATTTCTATTCTGTTTCAATTATTATATTGTTCTTATCTCAACCCTCAAATTTTACATTCCTTTCCAACTCTTCTCCCCATCCCTCTGGGTGAGGGGGGAGTGAGTGAGCAGCTGCATGGTACTTAATTACCAGCCAGGGTTAAACCATGACAACTGGCTTCCTCCCTTTAAACTGCATTTTAGTCTAGATTTCCTTGCATTAGTCCAAATAGTTACTTTGCCATGGCAAGCAGAAGGTGATATAATAATTCTTGGGCAGAAACTCTGTGTGAAGAGAGACATACAAACCTCAATCCACTAATAAAAGGAACAAAAGGCATTGCTTACCCAGATTTTCACCTATGGCAAAGAAATAGAAACATCATATACTAAAAATTCTCAGAAGTGTTTTTTTCCAGGATGTTAAGTGCTGGTAGAATGGTTTCAAAGGAAAAAAGCAAACCAGCAAACCCAACCAAAAAAACCCCAAAACAACAACCCTCTTCCTCCCATTTCAAGAAGTTTGAGTCCAAATTCATTTGTGATGGTGAGGGAGCTGTACTTACAAGGGAACAGCTTAAATACTCCAAAAACTGAAGTTCCTGCCTATGCAGTAGAGATGTGGTGTGCATCTGTAGGATACCTTCTTGTTCTGGTGCATTCTTGTCTCCACCAGTGCAGCCAAGACAGTAGTGCAAGGAAGAGGAAAGTAAAGCTAACTGGCTAGCAATTGCTTTGGATATTTGCTAGTCTTCTGTGAACTTCTCTGCCTTTATAAATTGTAACTGATGACCTGCAGAAAATATGGAGGCAGAGAAAAGGCAGAGATAGCTAAACAACACTTAAATCATTCCTGTTTAAAAAGACTGGTGTTCTTTTAAAATACTTGGGTACAATGTATGCTTCCTCTAAGTTAATCACCAGTGATTTCATTTAGCAAGCTGGGGAAACTGAGCTGGACTTAAAGATTGTTTTCTTAACAGTTCATTTAAACTTTGATTCCTACTGGTCCTTAAATTCTTAATTGACAAGTATTCAAACAATATTGCAAGCCTGCCTCTAACTTTGCTGGGACTGAAACATGCAGTCAGGATTTGCAGACTACTCCTTTCTTGGGTTATATCAAAGACAAACTTATAAGGTAGTGTTCTAAATATAAGGGATTCTGTATAATTTAGACATCCTATTGATGCTGTGCCATCTGTCAGAGGACTATGCACTCTATGCACTGAGGAATAATTAATGAAGACCCAGTGTGAGGGTATAACATTTTGGGGAGTTGTTTTTAATTTTTTATTTCTCCCCCTTCCCCCAATTTCATCTTCTATTTGTATGTGTATAGCAGTATTTGGTGTCAACTCCATAACTCCATCCTTAAGCAAAGTGCCATTTAAAGGTGATGGTATTTTTGTGGGTTGGGTTTAACTAAATAAAACTTAGTTACAGTAAAACTGTACTGCTCTGTCCCAACTAATGCCCCATAAACATTCCATCCACTTATCTTCCTTTTTCCTATTCTTCCTGTCCTGCAGTCTTGGAAATTGTGCCAGAGATAATATCTCAAGGTAAGCCTTGTAATCAAATTCAGAAGATAGAGATAAGCTATAGTTAGAGCTCTGCAGTAAATTTTTTTCAGAGAACCCAGTACTTCCTTCTACTTCAGTAGCTTCAAAGGTTTTGTTGGAATCCCTTTCTTAGAGCAGGGATTTAATTGTTTTTTTCTACTGGTCTGTCACGAAACAACATCTAACTTTTGAAATTGTTCTGAATAGAAAGGGAGAAGATGCTTCTTTTTCCTCTTCTGTGCTCCAGGGATTAAAATGAGCTGAGAGATATGCCTCTGCTGCACTTCTCCACTTAGAATAATAGTGGCACAATATACTCTTATATTTCCGGAAAGTTAGTGCTTTGAGCTTCTTCCAAGGGGATATTAAGAGCTGCAAGAAGTTGGCAGTTTTACTACTGAAAAGGGACCCCTTGATACTTTATAACATATCCATGCTTCTTTGCGTCAATAAATTAGACAGGACTCATGGGATAGCTATCTTCTTGCTAGACACTGTCCTCTGCTGGGCTGTATTGGGGTCCTTCAGAAGGAATAGATAAAGGCACCGTGTGGTGTGGTTCAAATGCTCTAGGAGACACTGTGTCAGGCTGACTGTGGGCTTAGGCAGATGTCACCATCAGTCATCCTGCAGATGTTGTGATCCATGAGCAGGAGGGAGAGAAAACTATTCTGGCATGTTCATGTAAAATACATTTTTTATTTTTTAAGCTGTTCCAAAAAATGGAGCCTCTGGGCAGGGACAGGTTTCAGTGGAGCCTCTGAATTCATCTAGTTGCAGTGAAGATCTAATGCTATGTTACTGTGTTCTCAATCTGAGAAGAAGGAAGAACCTCTTTAGTACCCTAAGTCAGAACTGCTTCCCAGTTAGTACTTTTAATATGTGCTTCTCAGAGCTTTGTTACAGCCAGCACAAAAATCACCTTGTTCTTCTGTGATTTCAGTGCTTCTGAGCAGCAGCAGCAAAACCTGGCAGATGCTGTCCAGTTTTCACCGTGCTCAGGGCAGCAGCACAGGCACCAAAGCTCTATGTATGCACACTTGGACAACCAGTACTGAGTCAGTTTGCACACTACTCTGACCTTTCAATTTATCTCTGCAAACATAAAGGCTTTGATTTTGATTTTTTAAAACAAAAGTTCATTGGCTACAGTTGAATGGCTGCTTTTGAAGTTCTCCAGGAAAGCTAAAGGCCTCTTCTTTAAAAGGAAAATAAGAAATCACTAGGATATGAGTTAGGAGTGGAAGAACTGAGAAGGACAGAACTAATGCAAGTAAGATTTGAAGGATGAGTTTATAAATCCAGTCCCTTGCCAACTCTACCCTCTAAATGGCAGTTACTGCCAGGGAAATTGGATCCACCCTGGACTGATTCTAGCATCAGGAAAATCCTCCTAAAATAGCTCTGGCCCTTACAAAAGTTGCAGTTTCCTATCCCAATAATTGATGCTGTGGTGACAACCTCCATCTGATACTCATTAGTTGCAGATACCACATCTCCTAAGGGGAAGAAGGCAACTTTTTCCCTTTGCTCAGAATCTCTTGCCTTGTTTGCAGTGATGGTCCTAGGAGTGAAAAATTGTTTGATAACTTTGAGCATTTCTTGAAAAGGATGGTGTCCACTGTACTGGCAATTTGGAAATGAAACTGCAATCTGTTTACTCTGATAAGTCTGAGAAAGACTGGTGGAACCATGCTCTGCCCTCCCTGAGATAGAAACAGCCATCAGAAAAAAACCCACAAGATAAGGGGATCCTCTATCCTCCCCCCGCCAGGCTGAAGGTGGCAATAGCTTGAAGGAAAGGAGTGAATGGAGACAAGTCCATGCTCGAGGTGGCAGGTAAACCCCCTCCTTGCCCACCTCACCTTCCCAGGTGCCTCTGTACAACAGGTATGAGGCTCTGGATGTGGAAGGCCAGTCAATGGATGATGTGGACGATGCTCCTTCTACACCAGACATGTTGCTAAGGTCAGAAAGGCCTATCCCCCATATCATGACCACCTCCATGAGGAAGAAAAGATGGGTTATAGTTGTAGGTGACTTTTTCTGAGGGAAAGAGGGTCCAGTATGCCAGACAGATCTTCCTCTTAGGGAAGTCTACTGCCTCTTTGGGGCCTGGGTTAAGGACTTAACTAGAAAACTTCCAAGATTGGTAAGGCCCTCAGACTATTACCCATTATTGCTCTTCCATGTGGGTGGCAATGAAGCCACAACACGATCCAAGGGTGATCAAAAGAGACTTCAGGGCCTTGGGGCAGTTGGTAAGGGAATCTGGAGCACAGGTTATTTTTTCCCTATATCTTTCCAGTTGTAGGAAGCAACATTGGAAGAAACAGACAGACCCAGTCTATTAATACATGGCTCTATGGCTGTTTTCACTGCCACAATTTTGTTTTGTTTTTTATAATGGGATGGCCTACACAGCACCAGGCTTGCTGGCATCAGATGGGATTCGCCTTTCTCAAAAGGGGAAGAGGGATGGGGTAAGGAAGGCCAAGGCATGGCTGGAGCTGAACTTGGCAAGGGGCACAAAGAATAATAATAAGGGCTTCTACAGGTATGTCAACCAGAAAAGGAAGGTCAAAGAAAGCATACCCCCCTGATAAGCAAGACTAGCAAACTGGTAACAATGGACAAGGAGAAGGCAGAGGTAGTCAACAACTTTTTGACCTCAGTCTTCACTGGCATTCTCTCTTCCCACACATCTTGAAGGGATGGACTGCAAGGCAGGGACTGGGGGAGCAAAGTCCCTCCCACCATCGGAGAAGATCAGGTTTGTGACCACGAGGGACCTGACCATATATAAGTCTATGGGACCTGACAAGATGCATCCCAGAGTCCTGAGGGAATTGCCTGCTGTTGTTGGCTTCAATTTCCCATGCTCTGCCAGTGAGGAGGTGCACAAGAAGCTGGGAGGGAGCAGAGCCAGGACAGCTGACCCGACCTAGCCAAAGGGATATTCCATCCCATGGAACGTCATGCTGAGTATATAAAGTTGAGGGAAGCAGAAGGAAGGGAGGGATGTTCAGAGTGATGGCATTTGTCTTCCAAAGTAATCGTTATGCATGGTGAAGCCCTGCTTTCCTGGAGATGGCTGGACACCTGTCTGCCCATGGGAAGTGGTGAATGAATGCCTTGTTTTGCTTTGTTTGCATGCACAGCTTTTGCTTTACCTATTAAACTGTCTTTATCTCAACCCATGAGTTTTCTTACTTTTACTCTTCCAATTGTCTCCCCCATCCCACTGTGGGGAGAGTGAGCAAGTGGCTGTGTGGGGCTTAATTGCCAGCTAGGGTTAAACCATGACAGATGCAGTCCCCCACATCATTCTCTCTAAATTGGAGAGAGATGGATTTGATGGGTAGACTGTTCAGTGGATGAGGAATTGGTTGGATCATCGCATCCAGAGGGTAGTGGTCAATGGCTCAATGTCCAGATGGAGATCAGTACTGAGTGGTGTCCCTCGGGGGTCTGTATTGAGACCAGTACTGTTTAATATCTTCATCAATGATATAGACAGTGGGATTGAGTGCACCCTCAGCAAGTTTGAAGATGACACGAAGCTGAGTGGTGTGGTTGACACGCCTTAGAGATGGGATGCCATCCACAGGGACCTGGACAAGCTCAAGAAGTGGGCCCATGTAATCCTCATGAGGTTCAGTAAGTCCAAGGTCAAGTGCAAGGTCCTGCATCTGGGTCAGGGCAATCCCTGGTTATCAATACAGGCTGGGGGATGAAGGGATTGAGAGCAGTCCTGCTGAGAAGGACTTGTGGGTACTGGTGGATGAAAAACTGGATGTGAGCCAGCAATATGCACTCACAGCCCAGAAAGCCAATTGCTTCCAGGACTGCATCAAAAGAAGTCTGGCCAACAGGTAGAAGGAATTGATTCTGCCCCTCTGCTCTCATGAGACCCCACCTGGAGTACTGTGTCCAGCTCTGGAGCCCTCAGCACAGGAAAGACATGGACCTGTTGGAGCAGGTCCAGAGGAGGGCCATAAAAATGATCAGAGGGCTGGAGCACCTCCCCTATGAAGACAGGCTGAGAGAGTAGGGGTTGTCCTGATCTAGTTGAAGATATCCCTGCTCATTGCAGGGGGGGCGGACTAGATGACCTTAAAAGGTCCCTTCCAACCCAAACTATTCTATGATTCTATGATTTCAAGAAGCATAAATGAAGAGAAACCACTTTAAGAGTACTTGGGGATTGGTCTAAGTTTCATTTTTCCCATTGAATGTGGGTTTATTTTGTAGAGGGATTTTTAAAGGACCGAGGACATATGTTACCATTGTCTGGGTTGGACAACCCAGGCCTGTTAGTTGAAGCTGCAGAGCAGCTTTAAATTGTTCTGGGAACAAGCAGTGGGAGAAGGAAAACAAGCTATGCACAAACAAGAAGCCAGGTGCAGAGCAAGTCCTGGGAACCGCGAAATCAGCACACTCTCATCGGCACACTCTGATCAGGCGCCTGCAGCATGCTCACCGATCAGCGACACAGACCCCCACGTGGCCCAGAGACTTTTATCCAATCACCTGTGTGTAAAGTCGGGTGAGCAGTTGGTTTAAGTTATAAATATGACGTGTTTGTTTAATAAAGTGAGCACGGCATGTAGCCATATTAGTGTCATTGTCGTGACTTGGCCGACTCTCCACAGGGGACCATCTTTGTCGGGCACCTGAACAGGGACCCATTTAGTTGCTTAAATGCGGTTTAGCTTAAATGCTGTTCGCTTAAATGCGGAAGTCTCCATGCATTGGACCCGAAAGGAAGTTGTCCGATTAGGGAACTGGAGGTCGGAGGCGGGTGGAACCTGGAAGGCGAAAAGCGGAGTCCAGAGTTCGGTGTAGAGCTGCGGATCGCACCCTTGCCGGTGGTAAGACCGCGTAGAGTAAATTGCGGCAGGGCTCTCCGCTAAATTCCTCTCTGTGAGAGGGGGGGGCACTAAGGAAGACCGTGACGAGTGTGGCGGGGCTTCTCTGCTGATATCCTTTCTGTGAGAGGGGAGAGCTCTGAGAAGACCACGATGGAATTAGACACGGCAATTAAACTGTTAACTGGCATCCTCCTTAAGAGAGCGGAGGGCGTTAAAGAAACGGAAGTGGAGACCTTAGTTCCCTGGGCATGAAAAAAGAATAAGATCCCCGAGCCCGCGTTATTGTTTAGTATTGTGGAATGGAGAGAAGTGGGATATTGCCTCTGGGATACTACGATCGAGGGAGGTAAAGAAGGAAAAGAATCTAAAGCGTTAGGAGCTACGTGGCGGTCGATAGTTAACACTCTGGAAACTATGAAGGCGGAAAAAAAGTAGCGGCAGCAGCTATAGAAGCGTTGGGAGGACATGTGGTAGAACAGACAATAGAGCAGAAGGGTGATTCACCTTAGCCTTCTCTCTTGGCTACACTTTTCGGAGTTGGGCATACTCATCCTATGAAGGGTATGTCTGCCCCTGCATGTTCAACAGTGCATGAGCTTTTAGATAAGACAGTGGACAAACTGGAAGTTCCTCCTCGGGAGCCTGCTGTAACTGAGCCGAAACCAGAAGAGGATGCTGAGCCTCCCTAGGAGGGCGGGGCAGCGAGTCATGCTGCACCAATCGGAGCCGTGGTTGGAGCAAGACCAAATCGGAGGGTGGTGACAGCTCGTAGGTCTCATCAGGGCAGGCAAAAGCACCATCCGACATCGTATCCTCCTTTTCCTGAAACATCATCGGACGAATTTGAGGAAGAAAGCGGGGAGAAAACGTGTGATAACGATACAGAGAAATCCTTACAGGAGGTAATAGATAAATTAAGAAACCTGGAAAAGTGAGTTGAAAAGAACCTGCCTACTACTTCAATCCCTGTAGTTCCTCCAGTTAGCCCAACTACCCCGCCGATGCTGAATTAGAGAAAAGATCCAATTCTACAGCGTTGGTCTGGTGTTATTCGTGATGCTATTTTGGAGGGTGATTGGCAGGTGACCAGCTCATTAGCTTGTCCAGTACTGGTTAATAACCTTGGTGCACAATGGGAGCCACATGATTGGAAAATATTGCAACAAGCAAAGCAAATGGTTACTACTCATGGCCTGCGTTCAGAGGCTACACGACAGATCATACAGTTTATTTTCACAGAAGACGTTCTTTCACCTGCTGATTGTGCTGGACATGCTTCCCTGTTATTGACTCCTTCTCAATATCTAATGTTTGAGAGGGAGTGGAAGAGACTAGCTGTAGAGGAAGCAAATAGACATCAAGATCCAGATATAGGAGATCCACTTTATGGTCTACGGGCAGATATGTTAACTGGGCAGGGACTTTACTCTGCTACGCAGGTTCAGTTGCAGCATCCTACACAAATGCATCAACTTGCTCAAATTTTAGTGCATTGAGCCCTTTTGTCTGTGCCAGACAAGAAGAAACCTGCTTCCTATACCACTGTTCGTCAGGTCACAACGGAGCCCTATGGACAATTTGTAGACCGTTTGTCTACAGCATTAAAGGACAATTCTGATTTACCTGTGGACCTGCAGGAACATTTGTTCCGCACCCTCGCCTTTGAAGGGGCTAATCCAAGAACAAGGGCGATCTTAGCAACATTACCCCAAGGAAGTCCCGTAGATGAAATGTTGATTAGAGCTACTCGATCTGAACAAAATAACCAAGCGGCTGCCTTTACTGCTGCGATGAAGGAGCAAGGGCATATAATTGTAGCAGCCTTATCAAATCATAAAGGAGGACAGCAAAAAGGGAACACTGGTAAATCAGGATTTGGTATTTGTTATCGATGTGGTGAACCTGGACATATAAGGCATACTTGTTCAAAGACTGTTTGGTGTCACACATGTAATTCAGATTCACATGCTACTGCTGCTTGTCGACATAACAGGTTGGGAAACATGCAGCACAGCGCGACGGGTCTACGCACGAAGACACAAGTACAGGATCCAACAACACAGATGAGAAATGTGGTTTCTTATACCAGCATGTCCCAGCCACCTGGGGGAGCCTCAGGGTGGACGTGGCAACCACAGTAGAAGTAACTTTGTATAATAAAGAAGTGATTTTAATTCCAACTGAAGTAAAAGGACCTTTGTGTAATATGAATTCTCCAATTGGAGGACTTTTATTGGGGAGATCTTTGACAGGAAGGCAAGGAGTAATTGTTTTACCTGGAGTAATTGATGCAGATTTTACGGGACACGTACAAGTTATGGCCTATGCATTACAACCACCTGTTACTATTCCAAAAGGAAGTAAAATTCCTCAAATACTTCCCTATGAAAGCTTTGTTATGCATTGACAATATTATAAGCAACTCAGACAACAAGGCTAGACATCTAAGATAAGAGGAGAAGACGATTTTGGATTTACCGGACCTGAGGTGTGTTTCACATTAGACCTCAATCAAAGACCATATCAGAAGATTCAATTGAAGAAAGGCAGTCAACAAATTACTCTGGAACCTCTATTAGACTCCGGGGCAGATGTCACCATCATTAATCAACATCTATGGCCCCAGAGTTGGGAACTGGAAGCTCCGATCACCCAAGTGATAGACGTATGAGGTGCAAAAGTCCCAAAATAGAGTAAAGACTTGATTACATTGCAGTTTGAAGACAGCCAAGCTATTGTAGTTTGGCCATATGTAATACAACTCCCACATACATTATCAGGGTTGATTAGACGGGACGTTTTGTCACAATTGGGACTAGTTATGACAACTGACCAACATTCTGCACCACGGCCACTGATCGGCAGCCACCCATACTGAAGATCACATGGTTAACAGAAAATCCAATTTGGGTAGACCAGTGGCCGATAACAGAAGAACAGCTGCGCATTACTGAATAATTGGTGCAGGAACAAATGAGAGTAGGTCATATTCGACCTTCTACAAGTCCTTGGAATACTCCTATTTTTGTGATACAAAAGGAAACTGGGAAAGGCGATTCTTACATGATTTACGGAAAGTTAATGATCAGATGTTAGCAATGGGAGCGTTACAACCTGGTCTTCAAACTCCTACGATGATCCCTCAGTACTGGCAAATTGTTGTGATAGACTTGAAAGACTGTTTCTTCATGATTCCCTTACATCCTGATGACACGCAAAGGTTTGCATTCACTCTGCCATTAATAAATCGTGCAGCTCTGGACAAACGGTATGAATGGGTTGTTTTACCACAAGGAATGAAGAACTCCCCTACGATGTATCGGACTTTTGTAGATTTGGCACTTGTTCCAGTACAACAACGTTGGCCTCACGTCCTGATCCATCATTATATGGACGATATTTTATTGTCCGCTGAACAAGGGATTTCAGATGATCAAATTAAATGGCTTGTTGACAACCTTCTATCATGTGGTTTGGTTGTGGCGCCTGAGAAGGTTCAACGTTCGGCTCCATGGAAATATCTGGGCTGGCTTATCTCGGATGCTCAAATCCACCCCAGAAGGTAACTCTTACTACACAAATAACTAATCTGCATGATGCTCAAAGGCTATTAGGAAATCTACAGTGGGTTCGTAATATAGTTGGCCTCACTAGCGATGATTTCCAACCGTTCCGATCCTGGTTGCACGGCAGAGAGGCCAAGAGCCCTCGAATTTGTTCACCAGAACAGCAGGCTGCCCTAGAAGTTGTGTCCCGCAAGATTCAGACTGGCTGGCGTGGTCGCCGAATGGCAAATCATCCGTTATCTTTTTTGATTTGTCATACTGCCACTTCACCTTTTGCCCTTATTTTGCAATGGCAAAAGAAAAAGGGGGAAAATACGGCGATCGTTTTAGAGTGGTTGTTTTTGCCATTGCAACCCAGACATCGTATTTTAAGTCGTCCTGAAGCAGTAGCGGCCTTGGTGAGAAAAGGAAGAGACAGGATTGTTGAAATTGATGTGACTGAACCAGCAGATATCAGTATTCCAGTCCGTGGTGATGATCATGAGTGGCTCCTGAGACATTCAACAGCCATACAGGGAGCCTTGATGGGCTATACAAGTGTTGTACACACCAACCGGCCAAAAGGACCTCTCTGGAAGATGTTAGAACATTACCAGTGGATTGCGAGACTGCTATGCTCAAAAAGACATGTAGCCATATTGGTGTGATTGTCGTGACTTGGCCAACTTTCCATGGAGGACCCTCTTCGTTATTTCATACTGTTTACTAAATGGAGAGTGTAACCATGGCAACATTCATTACATGCTTTATATGGATCTGCCAACACAGGAGTGAAATTAGCATTCAGAAGACAACTGTTTGAAAGTGGTTTGAGAACTGAAAAATCATTTTGGACTACAGTCTGAATGAGAATGCACATCAGCATCTGCAAAGAGAACATTATGCAAAATTTACTACTTTGGCTTAAGCTGATCTCAGCAAGAGTATTTGTGGTATCATTTGTATAGATCTTACCTTAATGAATGAAAGCATAATAGTATAAGCATTAATAGCTGTGGATAACTGGCTAGCTGAAAAGGGTCACATAGACATAGTCCAGCTGGCTGGACAAAAATGCACATCGCTCTCAGCTTATCTGAAGTAAAGCAAAAATACACTATCCTTGGCTGTTCTTGTTACACAATAACAGGAAGATCGCGGTGGGAAAAGAATGTTGCAGGTGGGAACAGATAACTACAGAAGAGAAACTAGGGGCGGGCTTGGTATTTAGGCAACTAACCAATAATGAGCTTAACTTTTGTAATATGTATGAGCTAATTATAAGAAGGCATAAAAGGTGACTGTAAGGCACAATAAACGAAGTCTGCTGATCACTCATATTGAGTGACTGTGTCTTCCCTCCGTCGCGACAAATGGCTCCCGAACAGGGACCCTAGAGAGGGCTGAACCTGCGAGCCACGGTTCGACGGAGATTCGGGTACCGGTCCTGAAAGCAGCGCAGGAGGCGGAAGGGCACAGTCCCCGCGCCCGGGAGCACCTACAGAGGGTCCCGCCGGCCACGCGTCGCCGAAGTCTCGCAAAGGCTGCAACAGCGCTGACGAAGGTATGGAGAGACAAGCGACGTACGATTCGCTCATATGCTTTTTAGAAAAGCGGAGCGTTCAGGACATAGATTGTAACAAGGAATTACCCGGGTTATTAGCGTATGGGATAGCATCTGGGACCCCCGCGGCAGCAGCGAGCGGCGGCGCGCGGCCCGGCAGGCCCCTTCCCGGCCACGGTTTCTCTCCAAGGCGGCACCATCCCCCCCCCCCCCTCCGATCGGCGCCATGGCGATGCAAGCGGCCAAGCGAGCTAACATCTGGCTGCCCCCAGAGGTCAATCGTATCCTCTATATTCGGAACCTGCCGTATAAAATCACAGCGGAGGAAATGTATGATATTTTTGGGAAATACGGACCTATTCGACAACTCAGAGTTGGAAACACTCCTGAAACAAGAGGAACAGCTTAAGCTTCTCAAGGAAAAATACGGAATTCATTACAAACCCACCAAAAAAAGTGCTTCAGATGTCCCCTACAAGAAATGGGTTTCTGCCTTGACCTAGCAAACATCTCTGTGCTTAAAGAGAAGCCTTTTTGCCTTGATGGAGATAATTTATTCTGTATTCTGTATTTATGCTGTATTCTGAATGTGGAAATTGGTTGGGACTAGGAGGCTGGCTTAAAGGCATTTTGCAAACGGGATTATTATTTTTGATCATTATTGTAATAATAGTTTTTTGATCAAAACCAGCCAAAATTATTTGTAAGCATTAGGCATATCTGAAGAGAATGCCTTTATTTGAATCAGCAGTTAAGGTGTAGTTTAGTCTGAGGCTGTGGTTTTATCTGCTTCTGGTGAATTTTTGAAGTGATGAAATCAGAGACACAAGGTATACTAAGAGTTATGAGGTAATAAGGTAATAATCTAAGTAAGGGTGCTGTCTTTTATATCTGCAAGTGCAATATGCTTTTATGTAGCAGAGAGAAACTTTAACAATAATGTTGCTTGAGCGAGATGTGCATGTGACAACTTGGGAAAAGGGATATCACAGCTGGAGTGCAACAGTGTTTCTACGTCTGGCAGAGTGAAATCTTTCAAGACCTGAGTTTAGACAGTCTAAAATAAATTGTTAGTATTCAGAAAACCCATCTTAAGCCTCTTTTGCTTACATAGTGTTATGGAAGTCAACTGCTATTGTAGAGAATTAATGATTTTTAATACATATTAACAAATACTACTATTTTAACTTGAGGCAGTTGAGCGAGAAATACTCACATGTAGCATTTGAGGGAATGTCAGCATAAATCGCACTTACAGTAAGACTGCATTTTTAATTACTGTACTCGTTAAGATTCGATGATGCCATAAGGCTAAGGCCTTATATCACAGATTGGTTCTGAACTAAAAGGTGTGTGCACATGTAGATATGCACATTTGTGTTATTTTCCTTAATTGGCTACAAATAATATAATTAGGTTGGGGACTAGATCTTGGGAATTTGTCTATTATACTTCTGTTTGTTAAGGTACGTGCATAACATACAGCACCCATGTAGGCTTGGCTTGTGGCACAGTTGTCAAATTTAGCATAGACATTCAGACAGATAAGCAACGTACTCTTCTTGTGTGTATCACCTACAAGCCATTATGGCTTAGTGTGTAAATCTGTACGTAACTATTGAAAAATCCACTTATGAATGTATATAGCTTAGAACTAATTTTTCCCCTTTGTTAATTCTTTGATATCAATGAGGTATTCTTCAGAAAATGTATGGACTGGTTGGTTGCATAAGGGCAGTTGTTATTTGGACAGAAAATTGTTAATGGTCAGGGATTTTCCACTAAAATATTTGCAAATATTCCTAGTCAAACATCAGTTTGGTTTCTTTTTGGGTTTTGAGCTTGCATTAGTCCATGTTCAGAACTTTAAAATTACCTTTGAATTTTTTAAACTTTTTATATCACTGGAACAGAAAGAGCATCTAAATTAAAGCTTCAAGCTAACTTTATTTTTCAAGTATTTCAGGAATTATACTTCTGAACTGAGATTTTATAAGTTGGCTGTGTATTTTCCTGTGTTAAAATGCTGTTATTGAAAATGGTCAACCAAGCCTGTGTCACCCAAAATAAAAACAGGGGAATTGTGGATAACTGGCTAGCTGAAAAGGGTCACATAGACATAGTCCAGCTGGCTGGACAAAAATGCACATCGCTCTCAGCTTATCTGAAGTAAAGCAAAAATACACTGTCTTTGGCTGTTCTTGTTACACAGTAACAGGAAGATTGCGGTGGGAAAAGAATGTTGCAGGTGGGAACAGAAAACTACAGAAGAGAAACTAGGGGCGGGCTTGGTATTTAGGCAACTAACCAATAATGAGCTTAACTTTTGTAATATGTATGAGCTAATTATAAGAAGGCATAAAAGGTGACTGTAAGGTTCAATAAACAAAGTCTGCTGATCACTCATATTGAGTGACTGTGTCTTCCCTCCGTCGCGACAAATAGCAGCCTTAATTTTGTGTGAAGTATACTTAAAAATACAAATACTACTAGCCTTATATGCTCAACTGTAGTGCAAAGATAATTTAAATATTTTTTCCAAGTTTACCTGGAAAAAAAATAAAGAATGACAATTCCTAGATAAGGTGAAGGTTCTACTGTCTGCATATAAAGAAAAAAAGGTGTGGGGTGAATGGAAATAAGGAGGGCAATATAACAGGAAATGTCTCGATCTGAATTAGTCCTCTGCTGTCCCATGTATAAACTGTTGATAAATTTAGTCAAATAAATATTTTTTGTTGTTATTTTTGGAGCATGTTGTGATGGTCTTGCAGAAATTTTTATATGGTAAGTTGTGGTCTGACAGAACGAAGGTGGATTCAACAATTGCTTCTTCATGTCTCTCCACATAACTACACCTTTCTCATTGAGAGTCATACCAGCTGTTGCAAGTAATGCAGAACAAAAATATTTCCCTGGTTACTCTGCCTGCACTTTTATCTGTGGTTAACTTCACTTTAAGTCAGTTTCTTCTTTTGTGTGCATCTTTCACATAGCAGGAAAAAACATGTTTTTGTAAATAAACTTCACAAGTCCTTTAGGAGATGAGTAGGAAAATATAGAACTGCTTTTAACTAACTTGAAAGTTGGCTAGTTTTTAAGCTGACTCTGCCCTTTCAACAGATGCTTAATATAGCGACTGCTCTTCATTGCCTCAACACACCATCTTGGGATAACACGTCAGCCTGTCTGATGGACTATTATATGTAGTTCCACTACTACATCAGTGCAGGCAATCACTTCTGCAAAGAACACAGCATTATTCATGTCCCTTGCTGCCTTCATGGCTAGAAGCAGTACATTTAGAAAGGGTCATGTTACTCCTAAGAATCATATGGACTCTAGAAATGATGGAAACATTGCTAGTAAATCACAAAAGACTAATAATTAAATATTTTTTCTATGTTTGGAGCATATGGATAAACCTCAAAGTTCATCTACTGTCCATGCTGTTTCTTCATTCTCTTCCGGCCAGTCCACCTTGCTTCTTGCCTCTGCTGCATCCAAATTCTTTCTTTTCTGGGCTCCTCTTCCAGCCAGCCTCTCCTCATCCAGGCCCCCTGCATCTTCTAGGGTCTCTCCTACATTCAGGGCATTCTGTCTTCTACTTCTTCCAGGTCTCTCTTCATCCAGTGCTCTTCTTTTATACCCCTTAGAGCTATTTAACTACTTAGTAGGAACCAGCCACAGCTGCACATTATCCACATCAGCCAACCCACCACCCCAAGCAATCCCACAGCTGTATATTATCAATGTTAATTAACCTGCATTAATTCCTCTATAATTCTTCTACAAAATCATTTTTATATTACTGGAGTGTGCTATGCAATTTTGCCTGTAAAGAACTATTTTTTCCATAAAGCATGAATATTTCCCCTATTACTTTAAAAATTATATACAATTGTGCTCTTTCTATTAGTAACAAAAGGGCATAGAAATAAACAGCACCTTTTCTATAAATCACATTCAGTCCTGGCTCAGGCATACTCCATGACTGCTACCCAGTGGGAATACCTTTAGTGAATGACAGAAGTTTCTGTCCATACTCAAAAAACATCCTTAATAGGTCAGTGAGAAAAACAATAAAATTTCATTCCAGCTTGTTCATCATAAATCACTGGTCTGACTGTCTTTACATCTTGCAGACTTTACATCCATCTAAGCCTAAAAGTAACTTTTCCTGGTATGCATGAGTAGAAGCACTGATAAATGAGAGAATACTGGATTTTAGGGGATAAACTTTTTTCTTGCTACCCAAAGGTCATCTTTTACATCTCTAGGGCTGGTTGTTTCATGTTTCCTCTGCATCATCCCCTCTGTTTAATACCCCACTACATATTTTAAGAAATCACTAGATAGTGCTAAGCCCTAATCACTCCAATTAGGGAAGGGGGTAATATTCTTGCTTTTTCCTCCTTTGTCAAATTTTCTTAGAGATGTGTAAATAAAAATGAGTTATGAATCACCAATCTAAATAAACTAAGTATTTACAATCCCAAATTGTGAGAAGTATTTTGACAATGTGTCAGGTCCTACTAGAGTTATGGGACTTTTTAAGGGGATCCTGAGTTAGTTGCTTTGGACAATAGCTGTAGTTGCGTTACCTAACCGCCTAGTACATACAAAAAGAACACATTCACCCTTCACAAGCCTTTTGGAGGTGCAAACAGAAGCACGACAAAAATTACCTAGCTAACCTTAGGAGAATAAAACATTAAGTGCAGCCAAAGTGTCCTTGTCTGTAGGTTGGTGGCAAAACTTAAGCAAGAACCTTCTTAAACTTCTCTTTTCCTAACTTTTCTTGGTCTCCCAGTGTCTTTACCCTCACTGCTGTTTGACCACTGTCCATATTTGGGTGACTCCATCTTACTACAGAGGAACAAACATCCTCTGCCCATCCCAAACTGCAGTTCTTTCCAGCTCATATTCCTCGACCTCCTGCCGTCTTGTTCCCACCTAGTGGCCATGCATGCAATCACCAAGGGTGAGAGAAAGGGCAAAAAAGACAAATAAATGTATGGAGAACATCTTCTCAGTGAATCTGCAGGAAGCCTGAGGTGTGATTGAACTAGTCTGGTAATGTTCTGCCCTTTGGCGCTATTTTATATATACTTGGAGGAAATAATCAGAAGTACAGTCATTTTTACATTTAGAATATACATATAATTTGTGAGTACAATAAATATTTTGTTTATGCAGCATGTATGTTTGAGTACAGCTTTGGCAACTTATGAGAAATTATCCTTCTGCATGTTTCAAAATATGCTGCTTACTTTTTGAAGTGCTACTGTGGATAGATAAGTAGTGTATGTTATGAGTGGGACAAATATGGCAACACATTATTTTACATGCTGATAAATTGATTTGAATTTATTTGCAGCTAACCAAAGCATCACATCTAAAACCTGATCTTAATTATGGATATTTGATTTTGCATTTGCTAAAACAAATAGACAGCATCTTTGGCAGAGATTAGTTTGGATGATAATATATAAAATAAGATGCAGTACTGGTAAATTCTCCTCAGGTCTAGCCAAAGGATGCCCCAGCCACTGAGTTATCAGTTGGCTCCAGAACCCACACAGCAAGGATAAACACCTTGGCAGCCGAGGAGGAAAGTACTCCGACTCCAAGGGATCTTCAGAGAAGGGGCAGGGAGTCAGCCTGAGCTCTTCCCACAAAGCTAGTTTTGCAGCCTGTCCTGCCTTTTTTTTTAGTTGTATAAACTGGGATGTAATCAATTGCTTCTTTTTTTGCTATTTCCAGTCTTTTGAAAACTTAGCCCAAAACATTTTGCTAAGCTGAACTGGTAGGATTTTCCCTTCATCTGTGAGACATTTTATTCTTGTTCAAAGCCTTGTTCAGGCCAATAATGGAAATATAAAAGTTTGGAAAGGGCCACAGGATGAGGGCAAGCTGTCAGGTGAGGGCCTTTGGTGAACTACAACCTAGGAGGAGAGGACAGATCCCTGGCCCTTTTTTCTACCTTTCTTACCTTTTTCAGATCACTTCCATGTTATAGATCTCTACATGTCATCTGATTTAATAGATTTTTGCTCTCCCTCCTTGCCACCTGACATCCTGACCTGCCTGGTCTCCTTTCTACAACTACACAGCTTTATTCATACCCTCTTCTGAGGAGATGAAGACACGGACTCCTGAATCCGACAAGAAGACTCTTTATTAATCTAAAATCCGCCCTTATATTTCCTTTTTTTCTGTTCATGCACACCATACTAAAATATCATTGGTTAATCAATACTGTTCACACGCTTCTTGGCTACATATAATTGGTTAATTACTAAGCTACAAACACACTGAACTTCTTGCATATTTTTTTTCTTTCTTCCTTCTTATCTCTGCGAGTTTCATGTTCTCAGCCAGCCACCAACGTGGCGTCGCACATCCGCTCCAGCCTTGCTTCATATCCTATTTTTCTTCCAGGCATTCAGCCAACCTTATCTTACTTTCTTCTTTAGCCTTCATGGTCCTTCACAGGTATCGTGGCCTCCAGCACCTGCCATAAAGAAGGGGAAATTGTAGAGAGCTTTATTTTGAACAGAAACAACATACAGGTTAAACTGCTTTTGAATCATAGATCTTATACAATTCAACATACAGGGAATAATCATCAATATAACTACAATTACCAATAACAACGTTCCTCTGTGTATTATAAGCTCCTACAACCATCCGGTGATTCCCCATGACTTAAAAAATTCCGCAACCAATCTCCCAATAGTTCATGCTGTAAGTCCTTTGACACGTCCTTCAATTTTTGCAACTGACTGAATCAACTCCAAATGGTCTGAAAGGTTCATACAACACATTCCTTCAAAATCCTCACACCCATGTCCCTGTGCTAATAAAAAAATCTATTGCTGCTCTATTTTGAAGAATTGCATGTCTTATTGATCCTACATCTACAGTTAATTGCAAGATCATGTTTGCTGTCAAGTTAGTTTGCTTTGCCATATAACATGCTAACTTATCTATCTCTCCTAATGCTTTACCTACCACAATATGGGGGATAAACATGGCTTCTAACACTCATGAGGCTTCTCCCCAAGTCTGTACTTTTGATTTGCAGGTTTTTGTATATACCCCTAGATCTTATTGCTTTCGATCTTTCTTGCTTTGAGTGTAATTTAACAGCTCTGCCATCTTGGGTACATTGTCAATCTTCCTAGCGTGCATGGTCCCCCTACTGGTCGAGACGGGATACCTGACCAGGCCCTGTCGCCACAGATTGGAAATATTCCCAGCGGCAAAACCTTTGGTGATTGATTGACAATTGTGGCTACCACTGCTGATGGTGTTACCGTTGGCAACCCACACCACCAAGTTGTATTTTTATATGCATAATTCTCTGTACTTATTCTCTTCATATCTGCATCATTGAGCAGGGGGCTCACTCCTTCCTCTCAAACAAGCTGTATTAAAAGCATAGCAAGCACGCCTGTGGCATCCGTTGTTTTCTCCCGGTCTTTCATAAAGGTAACACAACTCTGGTTTCTTCCTGTGACAAATAAATCCAATTCTTCTGGTTCTAAACCTATTCTATTTAGGGCTTCAATAATTTTTTTAATAGCAGTTCTATTGCCTCTATATTGTTTTGTCAACGGCGAGGGAAGTCAAGCAGGCAAACTCAATATGAGTGATAAAGCAAGCTTCGATTTATTACGGCGCGATTATGTCTTATATACAGTTCCAGTTAATTATGCCTACTAGTCATCTGCTGATTGGCTAAGCTCTAAAGGGTTACATTTTCATACGTCCTCCTACTTGCGGTTTCTGCGGATAGCTAGCTACATATTTTTTTTCTCTCTTGTCTACGCAAATTCCTCAAAGTTATTTACAACATTAGGCACAAGGTCAGTGTGTTTTTCTCAGCTTCCTTATCAGCATGCCTCAGCATAGCTGCAAGGCCTGCTTCAGCTAACTTACGCTAACTTTGTTTCACAAAGATCTTTAAGGGAGTCGTGGCCATGATCACACAGCCATTCTGCAACATTGTTTTATATTTAAGTCTGATGTCACATATCCCTTAAATATTGCTTTCAAATTCTGTTCATCTTTTAATCCTACTCCTACCAAACATGTCCTAAAGGGGTCCCCTGGGATCACTAAAGATAAACCCATCGAGTCTTGTTGTTGCAGCACTCTCCAAACTATCAAGCTACAACAAAGTCTTTCACCATCCCATACCAGCATACTCTTCATACAGTCCCTATGCTGCCTTCACCTCATTCAGGGCCCACTCTCTCTTCTTCTGCTTCTTCCTCGGCTGCTCTCTCTTCATTGGCTCTCAACCACTTAACAGAACCAGCCACAGCTGCACCTTATCTACATCAGCCAACCCACTGCCCCTGAAGCCAGCCCACAGCTGTATGTTATCAATGTTAATTAACCCAGCTTCATTCCTCTACATCTTGTCCTGTCAATTTTGCATATGTCACCCATGTATTTCTTCTCGGTACTACTTTCCACACATCACAGCTTCCCAGCCTCCAAATGATTGTCACCATTATAAACCTCACCATCGTGTTCCATCTTCTGGAAGATCTTGACTCAGTGCAGGTTTGACCCATTTCGCTGGCGCCCATCTTGTTCCTGAGTCTGTAAGTACACAAGCGTACCCTCATCCCCAGGTTAGTAACAAAAATGGTCCTTCCCATTCTCCCTCATAATTTTTCACCATTACTTTCACTTGTTCCTTGTGCTCCACCATCCAGATGACATAGTCTGCATATGCTTTACAATTGGTGGTACTACATTGTCCCCTGTCAAACGTAAAAAGTTCATTACATATTGAACCTTCATTAATCTATTTCCCGGTGACTCTCACAGTTCCCCCTGTTTTTGTTTAGCCAGATATTGTTTCAACACCAAATGGGTGCATTCAATAATTGCTTGACCCGCAGGCAAATGTGGAATACCTGTGATATGCATCACTCCCCAAAGTTCAAAAAATTGTTTGGTAGATCTTGCAATGTATGTAGACCCATTATCAGTCTTAACTTGTTTTGGTACTCCTAAGGTGGCAAACGCATGTCTAAAGTGTGTTTGCACATGTCTTGCAGTTTCACCAGACAATGCAGTTGCACAAATTGCCATAGAAAAGGTGTCTACTGATACGTGAACATATTTGAGCCTCCCAAATTCTGCTACATAAGTAACATCAGTCTGCCACAATTGGAGCGCTGCTAGGCCCCTTGGGTTTACCGCTGCGGTAGGTCCTTTCACTACATGCTGACAATCTGGACAAACCTGCACAATGGCTTTTGCTTCTGAAATTGAAATTTTAAACTACTTCTGCAACACTTTTGCTGTCTGGTGAAAAAACTCATGTGACACCCTAGCTTGCTGCCACAAATTAGGAACTGGCAAAACAAACACAGGTTGTGTGAGTCGATCAGCTTCAGCATTTCCCTCTGAGCAAAATCCTGGTAAATTGGTATGACTACAATGATGACAAATATAATACATTTCTTCTTGATTATTCAATAAAACCCACAAGGTTTTCAGTTTGTTAAACAATAACTCATTATTGACATGCTTTAAGAATGACCTTTCCAATCTAGTGACTATACCCACCACATAGGCAAAGTCTGCAACTCTGTTGATGGGCACAGTCCTCCACTTTACAAACTGTAGAGGAATTTTTAAAAGACCGAGGACATATGTTACCATTGTCTGGTTTGGACAACCCAGGCCTGTTAGTTGAAACTGCCGAGCAACTTTAAATTGTCCTTGAACCAAGCAGTTTGAGGAAGAAAACAAGCTATGCACAAACAAGAAGCCAGGTGCAGAACAGGACCTGGGAACCGCAAAATCAACACACTCTGATCAGGCGCCTGTAGCATGCTCACCAATCAGCGACACAGAAGCTCGCGTGATCAGAGACTTTTATCCAATCACCTGTATGTAAAATCGCATGAAGAGTTAGCTTAAGTTATAAATATAACCTGAATGTTTAATAAAGTGAGCTTGACATGTAGCCATATTGGTGTGATTGTCGTGACTCAGCCGACTCTCCACGGGGACCCTCTTCATCTGGTGCCCGAACAGGGACCCTTTAAGACGCTTCAATGCGGTTCGCTTAAACGCGGTTCGCCTAAACAAGGAAGTCTCCGTGCATCGGACTCAGATTCGGATTTGGGAGCTGGATGGTCGGAGGCGGGAGGAACCCGGAAGGCAAAAGCGAAGTCCAGAGTTCGATGTCAGAGCTGCAGATCGCACCTCTGCCGAGGTAAGACCACAATGGAAATAGACGCGGCAATTAGGCTCTTAACTAGTATCCTCTCTAAAAGAGGTGAGAGCACTAAGGAAACAGAAGTAGAGGTAGAAGTAGAAATTGTCTCTGGGATACTATGATCGAGGGAGGTAAAGAAGGAAAAGAATCTAAAGCATTAGGAGCTACGTGGTGGTCTATAATTAACACCCTGGAAACTATGAAGGCGGAAAAAAAAGCGGCAGCAGCTATAGAAGCGTTGGGAGGAGATGTGGTAGAAAAGCCAATAGAGCAGAAGGGTGATTCATCTAAGCCTTCTCTCTTGGCTACATTTTTCGGAGTTGGGTATACTCGTCCTATGAAGGGTATGTCCGCCCCTGCATGTTTAACGGTACAGGAGCTTTTAGATAAGACAGCGGACAATCCGGAAGTTACTCCTCGGGGGTCTGTTGTAACTGAGCTGAGACTGGAAGAGGCTGCTGAGCCTCCCCAGGAAGGAGGAGCAACAAGTCATGCTGCACCAATCGGAGCTGTGGGTGGAGCAAGGCCAAAAAGGAGGGCGACTACAGCTCGTAGACCAAATCAAGGGGGACAAAAGCACCATCCGATGTTGTATCCTCCTCTTCCTGAAACATCATCGGATGAATTTGAGGAGGAAGGCGGGGAGAAGCTTTGTGATAAAAATACAGAGAAATCTTTACAGGAGGTAATAGATAAATTAAGAAACCTGGAAAAGCGAGTTGAAATGAACCTGCCTACTACTTCAATACCTGTAGTTCCTCCAGTTAGCCCATCTGCCCCTCCAATGCTGAACTCGAGAAAAGATCCAATTCTACAGCGCTGATCCGGTGTTGTTCGTGATGCTGTTTTGGAGGGTGACTGGCAGGTGACTAGCTCGTTAGCGTGTCCAGTAGTGATTAATAATCTGGTGCACAATGGGAGCCACATGATTGGAAAATATTACAACAGGCAAAGCTAACGGTTACTACTCATGGTCTGCATTCAAAGGCTTGTAAGAGTCGGTCTAAAGAGAACAATATTGTCTCAACATTGCCAACAGAGACCTGGAGATGGAATGTGGTCCTCATGGACACCAAGACACAAAGACCCTGGGAAGGAGAACTGCATGGTACGAGGAGTACTATGCCACTCCCTGCAGCCTGGGATTGAATAAGGCCACATAACAGCTGTCCAGAAGATGGATCACAACCGTGGTCATAACAATGAAACAGAAAACAATACAAGAACACGCCTCCTAGTCTGAAGCTACCCGCCTCTGGGGCAAGATAACCTGCCTCGAGAGGGCGGAGACTGGCAGCAGTCCATGGACCAGAGGAGGAGCAAGGTGTGTTGCTTGGCATAAAAAGATGCCTTCTTAGCAACTGAACTTTGGATATCTTTCCCACCAAGGATCATGACGATCGGAAGGACCGGTGGGACGCTGCCTGGACCTGGGACCATAGGGAAGCCTTGGACCCGTGGTGCTAGTGATAATGCTCTTTCCTTTTCTTTTTACTTTACCTTTTATTCACTTTCTGTCTTTCTACCTATCGCACGCCGCTTTACAGGCAAACAATAAAATTGTGCTGTTTAATTGAAGCATAACCCCTTGGTGTGCTCGCCTTGATTTTTGTGCTTCGAGATCATAGTTAACGAACCATCACGAGTCCACTGAGTGGAAGAGACTAGCCGTAGAGGAAGCAAATAGACATCAAGATCCAGATATAGGAGATCCACTTTATGGTCTACGGGCAGATATGTTAACTGGGCAAGGACCTTACTCTACTACGCAGGTTCAATTTCAGCATCCTATACAAATGCATCAACTTGCTCAAACTTTAGTTCATTGAGCCCTTTTGTCTGTGCCAGACAAGAAAAAACCTGCTTCCTATGCCACTGTTCGTCATGGGGCAACAGAGCCCTACGGACAATTTGTAGACCGTTTGTCTGCAGCAATAAAGGACAATTCTAATTTACCTTCGGATCTGCAGGAACATTTGTTCCGCACCCTCGCCTTTGAAGGGGCTAATCCAAGAACAAGGGCGATCTTAGCAACATTACCCCTAGGAAGTCCCATAGAAGAAATGATTAGAGCTGCTCGAGCAGAACAAAATAACCAAGCGGCTGCCTTTACTGCTGCGATGAAGGAGCAAGGGCATATAATTGTAGCAGCCTTATCAAATCATAAAGGAGGACAGCAAAAAGGGAACACTGGTAAATCAGGATTTGGTATTTGTTATCGATGTGGTGAACCTGGACATATAAGGCATACTTGTTCAAAGACTGTTTGGTGTCACACATGTAATTCAGATTCACATGCTACTGCTGCTTGTCGACATAACAGGTTGGGAAACATGCAGCACAGCGCGACGGGTCTATGCACGAAGACACAAGTACAGGATCCAACAACACAGATGAGAAATGTGGTTTCTTATACCAGCATGTCCCAGCCACCTGGGGGAGCCTCAGGGTGGACGTGGCAACCACAGTAGAAGTAACTTTGTATAATAAAGAAGTGATTTTAATTCCAACTGAAGTAAAAGGACCTTTGTGTAATATGAATTCTCCAATTGGAGGACTTTTATTGGGGAGATCTTTGACAGGAAGGCAAGGAGTAATTGTTTTACCTGGAGTAATTGATGCAGATTTTACGGGACACGTACAAGTTATGGCCTATGCATTACAACCACCTGTTACTATTCCAAAAGGAAGTAAAATTCCTCAAATACTTCCCTATGAAAGCTTTGTTATGCATCGACAATATTATAAGCAACTCAGACAACAAGGCTAGACATCTAAGATAAGAGGAGAAGACGATTTTGGATTTACCGGACCTGAGGTGTGTTTCACATTAGACCTCAATCAAAGACCATATCAGAAGATTCAATTGAAGAAAGGCAGTCAACAAATTACTCTGGAACCTCTATTAGACTCCGGGGCAGATGTCACCATCATTAATCAACATCTATGGCCCCAGAGTTGGGAACTGGAAGCTCCGATCACCCAAGTGATAGACGTATGAGGTGCAAAAGTCCCAAAATAGAGTAAAGACTTGATTACATTGCAGTTTGAAGACAGCCAAGCTATTGTAGTTTGGCCATATGTAATACAACTCCCACATACATTATCAGGGTTGATTAGACGGGACGTTTTGTCACAATTGGGACTAGTTATGACAACTGACCAACATTCTGCACCACGGCCACTGATCGGCAGCCACCCATACTGAAGATCACATGGTTAACAGAAAATCCAATTTGGGTAGACCAGTGGCCGATAACAGAAGAACAGCTGCGCATTACTGAATAATTGGTGCAGGAACAAATGAGAGTAGGTCATATTCGACCTTCTACAAGTCCTTGGAATACTCCTATTTTTGTGATACAAAAGGAAACTGGGAAAGGCGATTCTTACATGATTTACGGAAAGTTAATGATCAGATGTTAGCAATGGGAGCGTTACAACCTGGTCTTCAAACTCCTACGATGATCCCTCAGTACTGGCAAATTGTTGTGATAGACTTGAAAGACTGTTTCTTCATGATTCCCTTACATCCTGATGACACGCAAAGGTTTGCATTCACTCTGCCATTAATAAATCGTGCAGCTCTGGACAAACAGTATGAATGGGTTGTTTTACCACAAGGAATGAAGAACTCCCCTACGATGTATCGGACTTTTGTAGATTTGGCACTTGTTCCAGTACAACAACGTTGGCCTCACGTCCTGATCCATCATTATATGGACGATATTTTATTGTCTGCTGAACAAGGGATTTCAGATGATCAAATTAAATGGCTTGTTGACAACCTTCTATCATGTGGTTTGGTTGTGGCGCCTGAGAAGGTTCAACGTTCGGCCCCATGGAAATATCTGGGCTGGCTTATCTCGGATGCTCAAATCCACCCCAGAAGGTAACTCTTACTACACAAATAACTAATCTGCATGATGCTCAAAGGCTATTAGGAAATCTACAGTGGGTTCGTAATATAGTTGGCCTCACTAGCGATGATTTCCAACCGTTCCGATCCTGGTTGCACGGCAGAGAGGCCAAGAGCCCTCGAATTTGTTCACCAGAACAGCAGGCTGCCCTAGAAGTTGTGTTCCGCAAGATTCAGACTGGCTGGTGTGGTCGCCGAATGGCGAATCATCCGTTATCTTTTTTGATTTGTCATACTGCCACTTCACCTTTTGCCCTTATTTTGCAATGGCAAAAGAAAAAGGGGGAAAATACGGCGATCGTTTTAGAGTGGTTGTTTTTGCCATTGCAACCCAGACATCATATTTTAAGTCGTCCTGAAGCAGTAGCGGCCTTGGTGAGAAAAGGAAGAGACAGGATTGTTGAAATTGATGTGACTGAACCAGCAGATATCAGTATTCCAGTCCGTGGTGATGATTATGAGTGGCTCCTGAGACATTCAGCAGCCATACAGGGAGCCTTGATGGGCTATACAAGTGTTGTACACACCAACCGGCCAAAAGGACCTCTCTGGAAGACGTTAGAGCATTACCAGTGGATTGCGAGACTGCTATGCTCAAAAAGACCAGATGAAGGGCCAACGGTGTTTACAGATGCAGGACGAAACATGAAGAAGGGTGCGTGTGTTTGGCAATCCGATAATCAGTGGCAGAAACAAGTGATCACCGGTGAACCAGGGGACAACCTTCAAACCTTAGAACTGAAAGCAGTGTGTTGGGCTTTGGGAAGCTGGAACAACACACCTGTAAACATAGTATCAGACTCATTGTACGTAGTTGGTGTAGTACAGCGCATTGAAGATGCCTTGTTGAGAGAGACAAAGAATTAGCTGTGCCAATCGTGTCCCTTTATCTATCGACACCTGTGGGCTTGGTGTCCATACCATAGCCTTGATTTGACCCTCAAAATCCGCATCAATGACACCAGGCAACACAAATACTCCTTGGAGCATTACACTAATTGTCCTAATAACAAAGCATTAAGTCCATGGCCCAAAGGTCCACGCACATTCACCGCAACCGTACACACCCTTGAGTCTATCAGAGTTATGCTTCTATGGTAATTACATCCATTCCAGCACTCCCTCGAATTTTTGTGATGAGTTGGTCCAAACACCCTGAGTGCCGCCTAGGCTGTTCATGTTGCCTGTCACATTCAGGGGCATTTGTGTCTTGGCGTGGCCCTGCCCTGTGCTGCGCATCAAGTTTTCCTGCAAAGGCTGCAGAGGCCTACCCTTCTTGTCAAAATGTGAACAGCATTGATTTACACAATGTCTCCCCTTTCGACACCGTGGGCATATCCTGGGTGTCCACCTCGTTTTACCACTACCACCAGTTCTACCCTTAGTGCACTGAAAGCTAAGGTGACCTGGCTGTCCGCAGCTGTAGCATTTTTTCCAAGCTGCCATGGTTTGAAGTGCCACAGTAAATGCTCCTGTCATTCTTTGCTCATGGTCTGTTAATGAGCCTACACGGTTTGCTACCACCACCACATCCACTAAAGTTGTATTGCGTGGTAAGTCTATTAAAATCTTTTAACAATCCAGATTAACATTTTCCAATGCCAACCGCAATAGCAATGATTCCCAGGCTTCCAGGTGCTCAATTTGTTTCTCTATAGCCTCTCAGCCTATCGATAAACTGCATGTAGGGCTCATTAATTCCTTGTTTAATAGAAGTAAATGACTCTAATTGCTTCCCTGACTCTGGCAGCATTGCAAATGCTCGCAGTGCCAGCCTTGTGGATTCCCGCAAAATGTCCAGAGCCATCCATGCTTGAATCTCAGGAGCGGCAAAGGGACCTGTTCCAAGCAAGTGTGAAGTTCCAACTCTCCAGAGGGGGTCAGCATCTGGCCTAAAGTTGTTAACTGTGGCTATTTCACAAAGCTCAGCAAACCTGTCCTTCCAGAACAGCCTTTGTGTCAGTGTTAAAATCAATGTTGCTAATTGTATAGAATCATATAGTGTTATTAATTGTGACGTCATCACGTTCTCTAATAAAGTTTGTGTAAAAGGAGAATATAGTCCATTTTGCATTATGGTTTTCCGTAGTTCCTTAATCATTTCCCAGTGAAACACCTGATATTGGCCTGGGTGTCTCTTGTAATATCACGGGAAATGCGTGCACTCCCTCTTTCATATTTTCCAAGTGCACTCTCCTCCACCTTTCTTTAATCTGTCTCCCGATGTCATTTTCATCATCGCTACTGCTTCCCTTATTGCCACTCTGTGGCACCACTCGCTTCTTCCTAACTTTTGACTGTTCCTTTTTTAACCACAAATCCTCCAATTGTAAATTTAACAAAATTTCACCTTGTCCGTCCTCATCCAAATCCTCCGACTCTGTTCCTTCTAGTTCATCAATAACATGCTCAGTTTCAGCCTTGCTCTCTTTCGGCTCCATCTGCTGAGCAGCATCTTGTTTTGTTGTTACATTAGCTTCCTGCCCCTTCTCAGTCTCCGACCAAGCCTCCTTAGCAATTCCTGCAAGCTGTTTTTCTGCACGCATCTCTTTCAAAGTCTAATCTCCAAGTAGTCATAATTTGGCTAGCATTCAAGTCTCCTCGAGATGTCTTTTCCCAAATTTGCTCTCCTGCTGACTCCCACATTTTAACATCAAATATTTGTGTAGAGGTTGCTGGGGTGCCTTGGCTCTTTAACCAGCCCAGATTACTTTTTTCATATACAACTCCTATTTTTTGCAAAATATGCTGAAACATTCTTAATATACCTTTTTCTTCTGCAGACATATTTGAAACCATTTTTAAAGCTTCTTAAAATTTCTTGAAGTTTCTAAAGTTTCTTGGCTGCTCACCTGTCTCGATGTGTACAGGCGTTGTTTTCTTAGTTTCCTTAGCCCCGGGGGTCTGGGTTGTCCACCTGGTCCAGCCGGCAGGATGATTGATCAGCCAAGACGTCTCCTCCGGAACTCAGCCCTCTTCACAAGCTGTCACCTTTTGCCTAGTTCCATCCTTATCCTTCCAAGGTCTCAGAACTCCTCCATCGGGTTCACCATTTGAGGAGATGAAGACACAGACTCCTGAATCCGACCAGAAGACCCTTTATTAGTCTAAAACCCGCCCTTATATAGTTGGGGTCTGCAGCAGGTCTGCAGACAAGTTAGTTGACTTCAAAGACTTAGTCGTGTACCTTTAAGACAGCCACAAATTGTCAGGTATGTAAACAGGGTGTGAAGAACCAGAACTTAAAACCCCAGCATACGGGCACCTACAGCAACAGCAAATAGCAAGGAAGAAGAAGAACACAGAAAGCCTATCAGTGTCTGACACATGTACTATCTAAGATATATAAGCAATTTTTATAAACAGTAAAGGCCATTTTGTCCAAACCCAGCCATGCAGACATAGTGTTTTTCAGTCTTCCTCGACTTGCGTCACCACACTACTGTTTTGGTGAAAGGTTTCACACTCAAAGGGTCTGAAAATTGATTGTTTCTTCTCTCCTTTAAGTAGAAATGCCATTTTTAAAAAATGTGTACATCCTATCAGCCTGAATGGCATATGAACATCAGGAAGCAAGAGCTGGACACTGCCATGTAAGTGAAGAGAAAAAGAGAGAACAAACCTAGGTTCACAAGACCATAGCAGCTGTAATATCTCTGTCCAGGCCTATTGCTGTGTATCCAGCAGAACAAGCAACCCAATGCCTTCCTCATCCTAAGGTCCTGCTGTCATCAATATTGTATACTGTATGACCCAAAATGTTACTACACTTAAGGAGAGGGCATGATATGAAAGCTACCTTATAATAAGAAGCAAAGTTTCATTGAGAATTTGATATTTCAAGAAAATAATTTTCTGAATAAAAAATATTTTTGTGGAAGGTTTTTATGCTTATTTAGTAAGCATTTACACAGGATGTAGTGCATAATACATCTACCTACCCAGAATCAGACCCAGAACAGGCAAATGCAAACAACCTCCTCATAAGGGAAATGCATTCATCGGACAGTAGCCGCTTTGGTAACATGGACCTTCATACACAATGAGAACATTCACAGCTTCCTTTATATATGGGTGTGAATGCACTCATCACTTATAAAAGTTCAAACCTTTTAGAAATCCTACTTATGCAAAAGAGCTTTTTGCTCCCACTCACCTTGTGGGAGTGAACTCCAACTGCGAAAAGCTTTCTTTTATGTAGAAAGCATTTCCTTTGATGAGTTTTCTTTTTGTTATCCTTTTATTTTCACGTGTCCTTTCCTTCTTGTATTCTGAAATAGTAAATTAAAGCAGTTCATTTATTTCTACTTTATGGTTTTTATACTGTACACAAATTTCTATTGTATCTCAGATCTGTCACCCTCCAAACACTGAACTGTTTTCTCTCTTCATATGCAAGCAATGGATATTAATCATTTCCAGAACCTCTGTATTTCTATTAGGTTTTTTAAATCTAGGACACTCCTATTCAGAAAAAAGCATGAAAACCCTCCACACAATATCTGTTCCACACTTAATGCTAGTCCTCATCTAGATAGATGGCTTTTTATTAATATCCATCTGACTCCAAGCAGGCACATTTAAAAGCTATGGTAGGAGAAATCAAGCTGAATTTACCTCTACACTATTTTTAAAATTAATTTTAAAGTATATTTGCAATTATTAAAAAAATTTGTGTGAGACTAGCAGAATAAATAACAAATGTATTAAGGACATTCACATAATTTTAATTGTTAAATGTTTACTATTTAAAAGTCAGAATTGGCTAACATTCTCTCATACAAGAATATAAGCACTGACTGATATTACTAACACCTCTTTTCTTCCTCATAATACAACAAATTTGTATGCACGTATAAATTTGCGTAGTTGTAGTCTTCCTTGCTAACATTTAGCAATGCATATGTATACATCTGAACAGTATAATAACTGAACACATTTTGAAGAGGTAATTTGAATTTAAACACCTGGTTTTGAATAAGCAGTTATGTTATGGAGCTAAATCAGTCAACAACAAAGGGAAGTATACTGATGAATTATGTATGTTATCTGCATTTTTTGCCTGCTGATAATTGACAGGTATTATGGCACCTTCTGCAAACTTCCTGTATTTATATGCTACATATCAAACACTGACTTATCTGTAATGGTACTCTCCCCACACACATACACACAAAATGTTTTTATGTTTTATTTAAAGCTTACAGCATTTTAAAATTTTCTGTTTCTCTCACTCTGGTTTCCAAGCTGATTTGCTATTCAACACATTAAACAACATTAAATTAATAAGATATCTTCAGTGTTAGTTTGTCAGTCACTCATTCAAGCTTTTGTTCCATCCTTTTTGTTTTTAAAAAAATAGTAAGGATAAATCAATACCAAAGAAAATTTACCTTGTAATTTTTTAAGAGAAATTACCTGTAGTAAAACAAATGTCTCAGTCTTTGATATCAAGTTCCTGTCTTTACTGACAGATATATTTTAGTCATTATGTAGCAGCTTTAGGTAGTAACAGGTTAAAAAGCCTAGTGTCTTAACAGAGCTGATTAAATAGGTAGTTCCTTCTTGGTAGTATGCATTTATTTCAGACTAACTCCACCATAACAAGGATACATTAATTGGGTAGCTCTGCAACTGGACTCATTAGATTCAGTGCTTACTGATAAATTTAACCACTACAGGGTATCTTAGCACATGATTTAGAATTACTTTTCTTTTAATTCAGTGTTCTGTACCTTGGAAGAAAATTTTGCTAAGAATTATTTTAATAAACCTGTGACAATAAAGCTATAATTAAAAAATCACATGGTTTCAAACTGAATTAAAATATATTATTAAACATATTTATAAATCCACTTTCATTAAAAAAAAAACAATTAAAATTTCAGGATATGATACCCTGGGACTCTGGTAGAAGGCGACAGCCTGTGAGCAGTCAGTGGTAGTGACAGAAATGTAATGTACTACCACCAGCTGGTAACATCCAGTGGTGGCTTGACCTTGGCTGGCCACCAGGTGCCCACCAAGCTGCTCTATCACTCCCCCTCCTCAACTGGACAGGGGAGAGAAAATATAGCAAAAGGCTCGTGGGTCAAGATAAGGACAGGGAGAGATCACTCAGTAATTACTGTCATGGGCAAAACAGACTCAACTTGGGGAAATTAATTTATTACCTATCAAATCAGAGTACAACAATGAGAAAAAAAAACAAATCTAAAAACACCTTCCCCCCATCCCTCCCTTTTTTCTGGGCTCAACTTCACTCCCAAATTCTCTACCTCCTCCCCTCAAGCGGCACAGGGGGAGGGGGAATGAGAGTTGCAGTCAGCTCATAACACATTGTTTCTGCTGCTCCTTCCTCCTTCACACTCTTCCCCTGCTCCAGAATGGGGTCCCACCCACAGGAGACAGACTTCTCCAATATGAGTACTTCCCATGAGCTCCAGATCTTCATGAACTGCTCCAGCACGGGTCCCTTCCATGGGTGCAGTCCTTCAGGAACAGATCTCCAGTGTGGGTCCCCCACAGGGTCCAGTGCGGTCTTTCCACAGGGTCACAGATTCCTTCAGGGTACATCCACCTGCTCTCACATGGGGTCCTCCAAGGGCTGCAGGTAGATATCTCCTCCACTGTGGACCTCCATGGGATGCAGGAGAATCTCTGCTACAGCACCTGAAAGCACCTCCTCCCCCTCCTTTTTCACTGGCCTTGGTGTCCCCAGAGTTGTTTCTCTCATGTAGTCTCACTCCTCTCTTCCAGCTACCATTGTGCAGCAGTTTTTCCTCCTTCTTAAATATATTATCACAGAGGCTTTACCACCATTGCTGATTGGCTCAGCCTTGGCCAGCGGCAGGTCCATCTTGGACCTGGCTGGCACTGGCTCTGTTGGACATGGGGGCAGCTTCTGGCATCTTCTCACAGAAGCCACCCCTGTACCCCCCCTAGTACCAGAACCTTGCTACATAAACCCAATACACATCCCCACTGAACTGAAAGACAAAATTTCAGGAAGGGGGAAAAATATTTTTTTCTGTGAGACATGATTTTTGCTAAAGATATCTGGATGTAGGACCTGGCTGTCTTGAGAGGTCTAAAAACCTGAGCGTAGATAAGTAAAGCAAAAAGCAGAGTGCATATCTTTTAGCAGTTGCTGGCAAATGCTTATATGAGCAATTATCAATGACCATACATAAATCCAGTTTTCAAAAACTTAGCGTTCAGTTGAAGTAAACCTAAAATTCACAGGGACATGCGGAGGCATGCAGCCACGATTTAAGTATAAATGAACATTATCCTTCTCTGATTTTTATTTTACATTGTCACCAACGCACCTAACACTTCCAAAACAGGTTTTGTTTTCCAGCTGCTGCTTATCTAGTTTAGTCTGAAGCAGCACAGATGTCTCCCACAAAGCTATCATGTTCACTGGAACAAGCTTTCCAGATCATCTCAGATGTATCTGAACCACAGGAGGAACTTGAGATAGTAGGCAGGCTGGGGTGCTTTGGGGACACAAGCCTTCCAGACACTGAGTGTCCCAGGGACATACAGAAACTACTCTCAGAGAAGAAGTGGCAAATCAAAGACATTTCCTTAAGTTGGCTTGTTTAGCCTCCTAAAATGAAGGTTAGGAGAGGATTGGATTACTTTTGATAAAAACAAAACGTGAGTGTCTTCCACTCTGTACCCTTCTAAAGAACATTCAAAACAAAAGAGACTCAGTGTTCCCTTTTCATCTTTTAATGGTCTCCTCACTTGCCAATCTGCTTAGTATAGTCTAATTCGTTTAGGGCTAAATAATGCACCACTTTCTTCACAGGAGTGGTATGTATTTAGGCAAAGTTGTTTTCCAGCCAGACTCAATAGGACAAAAATATTGACAGGCCATTGACAAAGCTGAGGATTTTCTGGAATTCTCCAAGACAGAGACCAGCTTCCCATCACATTTTTAGTGGTATATTTCACTTTAACAAATCAAAGAGAAAAAGAAACAAGCTCCCTATCCCCAAAAATGTTTCCACCCACTCCAATAAATCCTTGTGCTGATAATACTTAGACTAAGAATTTATGTATTATTACATTTCAAAGATGCACTTTAAGTATTTACATGTTATAACTTCCTCAGTAATGCAGACTGTATTTGTCTAAAATATTTTCTGCTGTACATGTTTTCAAGACCCAATTACTCCATACTTGCCTCAAGATAATTTGTGGAAAATTTCATGAGAACTGCATTAGTCCTGATTTCTACAAGATGTTATCAGAATCAAAACAAAAAATCATTAAATAAATCTACAATATCTCTATGCCAGTTTTGTTTACCACTTCTGGTTTTATACCATGCACAAGTTCCACATTTCTATTCCATCAGTATCTGTCATGTTAATAAAGCAATAGCCTTAAGGCCCAGTAAATATGTAAAAGTGTGGAAAATGATGTTACAGTACCTGTGACAGACATGAAAAAAATCAAAATTGTCTTGTATAAGTGAATGGAGAAAAATATTTATTAAAAACAGGAGATCATTTAAAGCATCAAATCAATTAGTGTTTTTCCTTACTTTTGATATCAAGGACTAAACAGTGTCACAGTTCTCCAATGAGACAACATAGGAACAGACTGCTTCATTGATGCATTTCAGGTTTATTGCTATTTTTAATGTTAGAAAGGGTGAAAGAAGGAAGATGAGGCAAATCTAACAATTGTAATGATTAAAAAAATACTGCTGTTCTGGAAAGAAGAATAATGCTGTGTTCATCAGTGAGAACCTGCAAGTGAAACCAGTTTGCACTTGTTATTCAAACCAGACAGAGATAGGACACAGCAGATTGTTTAGGAATAGCAGCAAGGCAAGTTTAACAACATTTTAGTGTCCCTTTTAGAACTTGGGAAACCCAAAGCACAGCATTAATATTTAAAGAATCCATTCAGTTTTAACAGAAAGAAGCGGGAAAAGTCCAAGCACTAGTCAAGGGCCTTGCCCAACAAACATGAGAAAGCTAAATGTAGTGTAGAGGAAAAAGTGCCGACTGCAACATAACCCACCCCTGGCCCTGCAGTAGGGTGGGCACCAAGGAGAAACAAGCACACTGGGAAAGAAGAGCATGAGCAGAAATGCTTAGGGTAGTGTGAATTTACACAAGCTGTCCAGCAAAGGCAAAGACAGGTTGGATCTCACATCCCATATGATTAAGATGGAACCAACACTGCTCCTTTCGCACTGAGAAAGAGTTTAGAACGCAAGGGGGTCCTTTCTGAACCTCATGACTCAATGGGAGGGTCTCCCTGACAGTTTTGTCTGACCCTGTCCTCTGTGTACCTTGCCATTGAATCTTGATAAACCACTGTCGCGTTTACCATTTAATTTTTTTAGATTGCTGGTTTATATCAATAAAGTATGTTGCTGCTTCTGTCTTACGAGTGGTATGTCACTCCATCTGCGATAACTTCCTAAGTTATTTGAAATGCTCCTGATTTCTCTTGATTTGAATAGGGTTAGCTAACTATTATTTGATGCCAGAACTGAAAAACATTTGCACAGATTAATGTTCTTTGTTTGAACTGTACATGCACTACATATTCATAGAATACTTGCATTTTGATGTCTAGTTTGAATATTTTATGTTTAATCATGAGTGAACTTGAACTTTCAACTCTGCCTGTTAAAAATACATATATACAAGTTAGCAAAAATCCTCTTGTAAAATAAAAATTAAAAAATACAAATAGGAAGGAAAATCTGTTTTGAAACAGTATTCAAAAAGTTGTTATAAGACAATTTAACATCAGATGTTTTTCTTCACTGACAAATTAACTAGACGTCCAGCAAAATGCTAGAAGCTAAGCCAAATCACCTGTTTTTATAATATCGCCAAACTGCTTAACTAAATTCTATTTTCCAGTTCCACAAGTTAAATAGAAAGATGACATGATAGGATATTACATCATATTTAAAGAGTAGGAGGCAGAGAGAGGACTTCATCACTGGGAAGCACTGAATGTTCTGACCCAGGGCAGGTGTTGTTAAATCAGCAGCTGAGCATGAGCAGGTTGGGAATAAGAAATAATGTGGTAAATGAAGGGCTGTGTCAGTGCATGGCAAAAACAGAAGAGCAGTTTGAATTAGAAAGACATATCTGGCTTTGATAAAATACTTATTTAAATCAAATACCGAGCCAGCTGACTGCTAATTTTGTAAAGAACATGCTTACTGAACATCTTTAGTCAATCAACATTAGTCAAATCAATGCAAGATTTGCTTTATTCAGGTTTTGGTTTAGAGCAAATCTCTGACCAGTTGCAATATTAAAATATAGACTGTGTTCTGTGCACTTGATGTGTTTTTTTTAGAAGGATACACATTGCATAATTCAAAAGTAAACTGATCTGAATTATCTTTGTTGGATACATAATAATTTATGGCATCTTTCATTGTCTAGGCTTTGTAGAACAGCTTTTTTGACCTTTGAACAGAAATCAGATAAATTTGCCAAGCAAATTACTAAACTAACCTAGCTGCTGTTTTAGAACAGTTTTGCTTACAGTCTGCATCAACCTCTTAAACATAGATACAGAAACAGACCTCTAATGGTACCACAGGTTTTTGAAAGGGTGAACTCTGACTCCCATTCTATTGTAAGAGAAAGGTAACTCCTTAGGATCATCTGTTACAGTTCACTCTAGATGAAGGCTGTTTGTGCATTTTGGGTTCCTAATCCTGTAAATGAGAGGTGCACTAATTCTTTGGGATCAATCAGGAACAGTACAAAAATTACAGTTAGGGTTTAAAACACCCCACAATTAATGTGTGTTAAACCAATATATTAATTACAAATATATGTACAAATATATGCTTTGATGACAGTCCAATATTTAGTTTCAAATGCAGTGCTAGTACTACATTTACTACTAAGCTAAATGTCCTGGTTTTGGCTGGGATGGAGTTAACTTTCTTCTTAGTAGCTAGTACAGTGCTGTGTTTTAGATTTGGTGTGAGAACAATGTTGATAACCCACTGATGTTTTTAGTTTTTGCTGGGTAATGTTTATACTAAGTCAAGGACTTTTTGGGTTTCTCAGGCCTTGCCAGAAAGAAGGCTGGAGGGGCACAAGAAATTGGGAGGGGACACAGCCAGGTCAGCTGAGCCAAACTAGCCCAAAGAGGTATTCCATACCATGGGATGTCATGCTTGGTATATAAACTTGGGGAGTTGGCCAGGGCCTGGGGGATCGTTGCTCAGGGACTGGCTGGGCATCGGTCAGCGAATGGTGAGCAGTTGAACTGTGCATCACTTGTTTTCTTTTCTCCCTTTCCCTTTGGATTTTATCCTTTCTCCCACCTTTCCATTATAGCTGTTGTTGTTATTATTATTATTGTTGTTGTTGTTATTGCTGTTCTTACCTTTTTGTTCTGCTTAAATTATTGAATTGTTCTTATCTCAACCCTCGAGTTTTACATTCCTTTCCGATTCTCCTCCCCATCCCTCGTCCCTCTGGTTGAGGGGGGAGTGAGCAAGTGGCTGCGTGGTGCTTGGTTGCTGGATGGGAGTAAACCACAACACTAAATCAGTTAAATACTAATTCTAACTCACAGCAACTTTTGTTTAAATCAAATCCACAGAGAAGCAATTCTAACTATTACTGAATTACTGTATTGCTACTTCTGAGCTATAGAATCTCTGGAATGAGCTGAAGTAGTCTCTAGAGCACCACAGTGTAGTACACGTATTTGGCAAGAACATGTTGTAATGAGAAGCAAAAGGAAAAGACACAGACACCAGGATGTAAAGCATGTCAGCAACACATGGAGTCAGTAAGGGTTTGCTACTGAATTATTTTTATAATATTGCAAATATTTTTGTACAGAACTAAATGTATGTTCAAGACCACAGATGAAACTGTGTAGAAGCACCAAAAAACACAAACTAGCCTGGAACCATTGCACTCTGCCCTGAATAAATGGCAATGCATAGCCTTGATGCCAACAGAGCAAACAAGGAACTGTAGCTGTGACTAGTCCCAGCTTGATGTTTGCTTTCCCCTTATTCTACATATGATGTAATCTGTACCAGCCCTTTTCGTGGTACATGTTACTTCTCCCTCCACCCTCATTCAGCTGTGCTGACGGTGAATTAGGAGACAGAGCCAATGTTCCATGAATTCCCTCCCACACAGAAAGGAGTAGCAGAGTGGCAGCAGCTCTCTCCCCTACAGCCTTGGGATCTGCAGCATAGGCAAACTGGAAGTAATGGGACAACTTAGTGTCTCAATACTCTTCTGTGGAGGCTGACAAGCACCTGAGGACAAAGTTAAAGTGAATAAGAGGAAAAACTTATACCGGGCAATAACGCCTGGTTATCAGTACAGGCTGGGGGGTGAAGGGATTGAGAGCAGTCCTGCTGAGAAGAACTTGGGGGTACTGGTGGATGAAAAGCTGGACGTGAGTCTGCAATGTACACTTGCAGCCCAGAAAGCCAATTGCATCCAGGGTTGCATCAAAAGAGGCATGGCTAGCAGGTAGAGGGAGGTGATTCTGCCCCTCTACTCCGCTCTCATGCTGTGGGGCCCCCAACATAAGAAGGACATGGACCTGTTGGAATGGATCCAGAGGAGGGTCACAAAAATGATCAGAGGCATGGAGCACCTCTCCTATGAGGAAAGGCTGAGAGAGCTGGGGCTGTTCAGCCTGGAGAAGAGAAGGTTCTGGGGAGACCTTATTGGGGACTTTCAGTACTTAAAGGGGGCTTATAAGAAAGATGGGGACAGACTTTTTAGTAGGGCCTGTAGTGATAGGACAAGGGGTAATGGTTTTAAACTAAAAGACGGTAGATTTAGACTAGATATAAGGAAGAAATTTTTTACAACGAGAGTGGCGAAACACTGGAACAGGTTGCTCAGAGAGGTTGTAGGTGCCCCATTCATGGAAATGTTCAAGGTCAGGTTGGACAGGGCTCTGAGCAACCTGATGTAGTTGAAGACATCCCTGCTTATTGCAGGGGGATTGGTCTAGGTGACCTTTAAAGGTCCTTTCTAACCCAAACCATTCTATGATTCTATGAAATGCCCTCACAACTGTGATATCTCATTGACACGAATTTACCTTTACTGTAACAGCAGCAGTCAGCTTTGTAAAACATATAAATATATGTTCTTGAATTTGAATCGTTAATTACATGTATATCAATGTGGGTAACTGTCAGCTTGCCTATCCTTGCCAATGCCAGGTCTGCTCCTAATTTTTGAGCATATGGAGTATGCATTTAGAACAGACATCAGTTAGCAAAAACAACCAACTAAAATTGTGCAAATCTAGATTGTTACTGAATACAGTAGTATACATCGGATTTGTTTGAGGAGCACTTTGGTAGTCTAGCTAGTACAGCTCAGACAGTCAAGCTCAGAAAATTGCTGTCAGGATGTTTCATCCCTACAAGAAAATCAAGTGCTTTTTCCTTAAGTTTCTCTATTCTGAGGCATACAACAGCGGTAGATTCGATCACTCATCTGACTTTCCTTTCTCTCTGTAGCCTTTATAGAAGAGATGTTTTAAAATGTGGAAATATTCCTTCCTGTATGCATGCTTTTTAAGAGCTCTATCCACAGAATTAGCATAAGAATTTATTTTGTACCCTCCAAAGGTTCACAGTCATACTTGGCAGGAAGCAGCAAGGGCAGGCCACTCTGGAAGGTGAGCCAGGAGCCAAGGCAGGCAGGACAGCGGCATCACTGACAACTGTCGTGATTTAACCCTGGTTGGTAACTAAGTACCATGTAGCCACTCACTCACTCCCCCCTCACCCAGAGGGATGGGGAGGAGAATCAGAAAGGAATGTAAAACTCAAGGGTTGAGATAAGAACAATTTAATAAGTAAAGCAAAAGCCATGCATGCAAGCAAAGCAAAGCAAGGAATTCATTCACTACTTCCCATGGGCAGGCAGGTGTTCAGCCATCCCCAGGAAAGCAGGGCTCCATCATGTGTAATGGTTACTCAGGAAGACAAATGCCATAATTCCGAATGTCCCCCCCTTCCTTCTTCTTCCCCCAGCTTATATATACTCAGCATGACATCATATGGTATGGAATACCTCTTTGGCTAGCTTGGGTCACCTGTCCTGGCTGTGTCCCCTCCCAATTTCCCGTGGCCCTCCAGCCCTCTCACTGGCAGGGCCCAAGGAACTGAAGTCTTTGACTCAGTATAAACATTACCCAGCAACAACTAAGAACATCAGTGCAGTTATCACATTGTTCTCACATCATAGCCAAAACACAGCACTGTACTAGCTACTTAGAAGAAAATTAACTCTATCCCAGCTGAAACCAGGACACCCTCCCAGTTTCCTGTGCCACTCCAGCCCTCTCACTGGCAGGGCCCAAGAAACTGAAAGGTCCTTGACTGAGTATAAACATTACCTAACAACAACTGAAAACATCAGTGTCCTATCAACATTGTTCTCCCACCAAATCCAAAACACAGCACTGCACCAGCTCCCAAGAAGAAAATTAACCCTATCCCAGCTGAAACCAGGATAAGGGTGCAGTCCCACAGTACCTGAGCACAAATAGCAGAGCAGACCTGAGGAGATTAAGACACGGACTCCTGAATCCGACCAGAAGACCTTTTATTAGTCCAAAGCCCATGCTTATATATCCTCGTTTGCTGTTCACCCGCAACATACTAAAATATCATTGGTTAAATCAATACTGTTCACACACTTCTTGGCTACATATAATTGGTTAATTACTAAGCAACAAATGCACTGAACTTCTTGCATCTTTTTTTCTCTCTTCTTTGTTATCTCTGTGAGTTTCATGTTCTCAGCCAGCCACCGAGACATGGCATCGTGCATCTGATACTACATAACTGTGCCAGCTGATAGCAACTAAGCAAGTGAGAAAGCTCCTGTCTGCCATGCAAACCCTGCTCATATTGTATTCTGTTAAGTTTCCCCCTTCACTCTCACTAAAAACTGTTGCACCTTGTCATTGTATTGGGTCTAGCTGAGATGGAATTAATTTTCCCCATAGCAGCCTTCATAGTGCTGTGCTTTGTATTCATGGCTAGAAAGGTGGTGATAACACACCAGTGTTTTGGCTACTGCTGAGCAGTGCTCCCACAGCATCAAGGCTGTCTCTCTAACATCCCCCCCTCACCATTAAGCTGGGGGCAGGCAAGCTCTTGGGAGGGGACATAGCCAGGACAGCTGACCCAAACTGACCAAAGGGATATTCCATACCATATGATGTCTGCTCAGCAATCAAAGCTAAGAGAAAGGAGGGGGTGGGGGGTGGGGGGATGAGCATTCATTATTTGAGACATTTATCTTCAGGAGCAAGCACTATGCATAATGAAGCTCTGCTTCCCTGGAAGTAGCTGGACATTGCCTGCTGATGGAAAGTAGAGAATAAATCCTTTGTTTTCCTTTGCTTCTGTTCATGACCTTTGCTTTTTCTTTATTAAACTCCCTTTATCTTGACCCATTAGGTTTTATTCATCTTATTTTCTCCTCCCAGTCTCTGACTGAGGAGAGGAGTGATAGAGTGGCTTGATGGGCACCTGGCATTCAGCCAAGGTCAAACCACCACAGTACTTTTTTGGCACCCAACATGGGGCTTGAGACAATGGCATTTTTGTACTGTGTACTGTAGCTATAGTAGTTAAGTGGCAAGCCTCTATGCAGGTCATAGAATTTTTTGGCTGCACTGCTTATCTCTTTATTTTGCTGAGCTTGGGAACATGCTAGTACAAACAATGGCTATTTGCTTTGCCCTGGCATTGATGGCCTTGATGTGCTGGGGGAGCTATCTTGTGGAGATGAGGGAATACACCTCCCTACCCCAGACTGATGTAGATGGTTTTATTATGCAGGATCCCGAGGTCTTTGTTCACCCTTATGTGAGTTAATACTAGTAATTAATACTGTTGGCATATTATGCATTTTGTGGAATCTGCTTTCATCCTGGTGTAAGAGAAGACAACTTTTGGGTGAGGCAATACTGAAATGTGCCCTGAGGCAGCTGGTCCCTGGCTGGCAGGGTGTGTGGAAGGATTTGGGCAGATTCCTAGGACAGTTATCACCTCCCATAGCCTAGGACTTGACACCTGAACAGGCAAGCAACCCTGGCGAACTCACACACCACCTGATAGAAGGGTGCTTTGCCTGCCCCAATGAAAACCAGCAGCTTCTAGCACTGTACTGGGGCCTGGCCTGTGCCTATTGAGCCACAGTTCAGTACTCTCAGAAGACCGCGGTTAAGGCAGGGACCCAAAATGCATCTGAGGACACCATGGTTGAGATAGGGACCCAAACAACAACAACTACAATAATTGTCCCAGTAGTGAAAAAGAAAAACTGGACAAGAACAACGAGGCCATATTATTGATTAATAAGGGAGGAGGAAGAAAAGGAAAGGTTTGATCAAGAAGCTGGTCCTTTGACAAAGAAACTGGAGGAAGGAGGTAGAGAATTCACGCAGGAAGCAGAAAGTACCCGATCCCTGACCTCATCAGAACTGCAACACATGTGGAAAGATTACAGTCCCCAGCCAGGTGAGTGGATTGCTGCCTGGCTGATCCAGTGATGAGATAACAAGGCCAACAGTCAGCAATTGGAAGGCAAGGAAGACAAACACCTGGGATCCCTTGCTAGAGACCAGGGAATTGAGAGAGGAACTGGAAAAGAGGCTGCAATTTGCAGCCTCTGGAGAGAGCTCCTATCAAGTGTTAGGGCAAGATATCCATTCAAGGAAGTTCTTGTGAACTCCCCAGGAAAGTGGACTACCACAGATGAAGGCATCCAGTACCTGAGAGAACTAGCGGTGCTAAAAATCATCTACAGTGATCTAGATGATGATGAGATCTCCAAAGATCCAGAGGATGTCCTGTGCACATGGTCCATGTGGAGGAAGGTGATTCAAAGTGCCCCAACATCATATTCTAACAGCTTGGCAGCGATGTATTGCCCAGATATAGACAGACCAACTGTGGAGAGAGTGTCTTCTTGGCTCCAAAACTTTGAAGAAAATCTCTGTCTCTCCTCATCCCCACAGGTCAGCAACTTGGCTGTCAGGGGTGTCCCAAGAAATCAGTCCTTTCCTGCCCTGGTCAGAGGGAAAGGGAGGCCCAGGCACATGATGTGTGGTGCACTGTGGTTCTTCCTGCATGACCTGGGGAGGAGATGAGGAAGTGGGATGGTGAACCCACTTTTAAGTTGGAAGCCCATGTGAGGAGATGAAGACACGGACTCCTGAATCCGACCAGAAGATCCTTTATTAGTCCAAAACTCATGCTTATATATCCTCGTTCATTGTTCACACGCACCATACTAAAATATCATTGGTTAATCAATACTGTTCATAATCAATATCATTGGTTAATCAATACTGTTCACAGCTGAATGGACACCTTTAGATTGTTACTGGAATTAAATATAGAAGTTAACTATAAAAGTTTCTCAAAATGTTCTGGTTGCTTTGTGTTGGTTGTTTTATATATATATAAAACTATACACAAACAGGGAAATAAAAAAATTGCTTAAGAAAAAGGAAAGAAAATAGTATACAGTATTTATAGCTTGGTTACCCCCCCCCCTTTTTTTTTAATTGTAGATAAACTGTTACATGAACATGCAGTACATCCACAACTCTGAATTAATACCTTTTTTGTAGTATGATATAGTCCTATATGAACCATAAATCAACTACATGTTAAATCAGTCTTCTCCGTCACTGTTGTCACTATCTTTGAGCTTCGTAACAATGCCTAGGTCACTATCCTTTAGCTTAGGGAACTTCACCAGGTGAAAATGCAAACATTTATTTCTAATACAAATTTGCAGAATGCATTCTATCCACAAGACACTTTATGGAGAGATATTATGTTGCATTGTGTATGATCTATTAGAAGTGAAAAAATGTTGTTCCTGAAAGAAAACACTTCTTTAGATCATTACTTTAGAACTGGTTTTGCACCTGCTATACTGCAAGAATACCCTAAGCACTAATGTATCTTTGTGGACTTTGAGATATCTGTGTGATTACATTTAAACTTAACACGCAAACTGATTTCAAGTATAACTCTAGGCACAAGTGTGGGAAACGGCATGCTGTCGGGACACAATCTTTCTCACTTACAAGGCATCAAATGGTATGTTACTCAAGTTAAAGTCTAACTTCTATGACAAGTTAAGTACACAGACTAATGCAGCTCAACTGAAGTTTCACCGCTGCAACGGAGTACAGAATACTTTTCCCGCTGACCTTAAAGGTTGTGGTGGTAGTGATGAAGGTGTGACAGATATTTGACTTTTAACCCAAAACAAAATTTCAGCTGTGTTAAATTCACCAATACACAAAGAACACTTATTCCTTCTGAAGCAACAGCTGAGGATTTGAACAGTCTTTTCACCTTGAGCTGTTCCCAATGTAGAGGTTAAGAAAAAAAGAAATAATTCAAAAGGTATTCTGTCAATATGTCGATGCAGTTGTATGTTAAATCCTGGTCACACTGAAATAGGGTTATGTTCTAGCATTTATATATATGTAGCACTCCATTACAATTTATGAACAAAATTCAGAAGTTCATTTTATCTCAAATTGCTTGGAATTAGATTAGGTTGCAGTTGTCATCCTAACAACTACTTTCCATATTTTACCCCTTAACTGAAAAACACACATGATGAAAAAGCATATTTATAGAAACAGAAGAGTAATTGAAAAAAATTCTTATGTTCACAATTGTTTTTCTAAGTCTTATTAGTCACCTTTTTTTTTTTCTTTCTTTTTTTTTTATGCAACCAGAGACACTTTACTGTAACAGAGAAGCCTGTATTTACATCTCTGAGCCCAGACACAAACCGCAGCTGCATGCACCACCAGGCTCAGGGCAGAAACCATTCATGCAGTTACATAGCTATATATCACTACAAGCATGCAGACACCTATTTATCACTAGATAACCATGTTCATCTTTCCTACTCTCCTTCACAATACCTAGTTGTTCTCTCATCTCTTGTTAGGTTAAATATTCTCCGACTTCCTCTCCTATATCTCTCTTCAGACATTCTGTAACCTCCTCTTTTTTGCTTGTTAATTGCGACGAGGCAAAGGTTGTGTGTAGCTGGGTGACCATGACCTGATTTATGTTACAATCAACTAAACGCTGAATACAGGAAAAAAGGCATGGGAAACATAAGGCAAACATCAATAAGGTGGTTAAGATAATTATAATAAATCCTGTAATACTTTTGACCCACGGCCCAAAGTTTCCCAGCCGTGAGAAGAGACCAAAGGCATCCCACCCCTGGCTCTGCTGCAGATCTTTGTTTAAGGCTTTTAAGTTTTGTATGCTTTTGTGGATTGATTCAGAGTGGTCACTCAGATTCACGCAATGCATCCCATCAAAGTCTTCACATCCATGTCCCTGTGCTAACAATAAAAAATCAACAGCAGCTCGGTTCTTTAGCAACATATGACGGACAGAATCGACATCTGTTAATAAGTCAGAAAAATAAAACTAATAGTATTTGTAGTATTACTTTCTTTACAAAGCTAGCAGCCTAATTTATAAGCAAGTTAAGAGCGTGTACTATTCTTACATAAGAGATTAGAGAAGCAAAAATGTGTTACGCTGCATTCCAGAACTCAACCTGAGAGTTATAGTCTGCTGTGAGTTCTGCGTTATAATCATTTGACACATGTTGGGGTTGCGATTGCGAAAGGAAGGGCTGCAATGCCTGTGTGCAATTTTCACTGGCATTATCATAGCTAGTTGTTTTAAAAGCAACCCTCGAGCTTCCTCATGATTGACTTGTTGTTGAAAAATATTCTGAAGCCAATCAATAAAGTTAGTATATGACTCTCTAGGACCCTGCAAGACTGTGGCAAGACTCCCACATCCTGACTGCCTTAATAGCCATCTCCTTCAATTGCAAATAGTTGTCCCTGGGATACCTTGCCTGAGTCACAGAATCGGCACAGTTAATTGCTCCAGCTAACTGCTCATAGTTAACAGCAATTCCCCGATTAAGGTTTTCAGTCAAGGCCACTACACATAGCTCACAAAAATCAGATAACCACATCATATACTGTATCAGTTAGTACCATACAAAGCAGTAACTTCCAATCATGCAGTGTGAGTGTATAAGGCTCTGCCATCACTTTAAGAAGGGACATAGCAAATGTACTATGAATCCTCCCTTCTGCACTGCTTTTCTTAACTTTTTAACAGCCTCGTATTGCACAGGCTGCAACTCTGGATGTTGATTTGGCTGACAAAATACTGAACATGCCATAGCGACTCCCAAATCCCCTTGTTTAAGCGCTTCCCACTTGTATTCCTGCCACCTATCCCTCAGACACCCTTTCACCCTCCCAGAATAAACATCCGGGGGGGGGGGAAGAGAGGAAAAATGTCTAGCTCCTTTTCTGGATCTATAGGACCTGGATCAAAATGTTTATCAGTGTCAATGGAATCATTGTCCGAGTTGTCCTGTTCCCGTGCTTGGTCCTGTGTTGTGAGGGTTGCTGCAATCAGTGACAGGAGCTTTGGGGGCAGAGGAGGTGTGGATGGAGTCACCATCGTTGATGAGGTGTTGAGAAGGGTCGCTCTGTCGGTGGAATTTACAGCCTCCCCTGGTTTAGCACTCGCGCTGCTGTTGGAATTTAGCTTCCCCTGGTTTAGCACTGTTAGTATTAGTCCACACTTGGTGAAGAGTAGCCAGAATTTGCCACCAAGGTGCTAAATGCATTCCCAACACGGAGTCCCCCTCCACGGAAGCATCATCTGCTGACCGCTTGCCAGGCAGGAATTTGCAAAGTGCCATCAGGTGGAAAGTCCGGCACTTTGTCACGGATCCATTCTAACAGAGTCACTAGCTGCGGACCCATCATCACATTCTCTAATAAAGTTTTTGTAAAAGGAGAATACAGTCCATTTTGCATTACAGTTTTCCGTAGTTCCTTAATCATTTCCCAGTGAAACACCTGATATTGGCCTGGGTGTCTATATTGTAATATCACAGTAAACGCGTGCACTCCCTCTTTCATACTTTCCAAGTGCACTCTCCTCCATCCTTCTTTAATCTTTCTCCCGATATCATTTTCATCATCGCTACTGCTTCCCTTATTGCCACTCTGTGGCACCACTCGCTTCTTCCTAACTTTTGACTGTTCCTTTTTTAACCGCAAATCCTCCAATTGTAAATTTAACAGATTTTCACCTTGTCCGTCCTCATCTGAATCCTCCGACTCTGTTCCTTCTAGTTCATCAGTAACATGCTCAGTTTCAGCCTTGCTCTCTTTCGGCTCCATCTGCTGAGCAGCATCTTGTTTTGTTGTTACATTAGCTTCCTGCCCCTTCTCAGTCTCCGACCAAGCCTCCTTAGCAATTCCTGCAAGCTGTTTTTCTGCACGCATCTCTTTCAAAGTCTAATCTCCAAGTAGTCATAATTTGGCTAGCATTCAAGTCTCCTCGAGATGTCTTTTCCCAAATTTGCTCTCCTGCTGACTCCCACATTTTAACATCAAATATTTGTGTAGAGGTTGCTGGGGTGCCTTGGCTCTTTAACCAGGCCAGCAACAGTCCCAGATTACTTTTTTCATATACAACTCCTATTTTTTGCAAAATATGCTGAAACATTCTTAATATACCTTTTTCTTCTGCAGACATATTTGAAACCATTTTTAAAGCTTCTTAAAATTTCTTGAAGTTTCTAAAGTTTCTTGGCTGCTCACCTGTCTCAATGTGTACAGGCGTTGTTTCCTTAGTTTCCTTAGCCCTGGGGGTCTGGGTTGTCCACCTGGTACAGCCAGCAGGACAATCGATCAGCCAAGACGTCTCCTCCGGAACGCAGCCCTCTTCCGCAAGCTGTCGCCTTTTGCCCAGTTCCATCCGTATCCTTCCAAGGTCTCAGAACTCCACCACAGGGGTCAACATTTGAGGATATTAAGACACGGACTCCTGAATCCGACCAGAAGACCTTTTATTAGTCCAAAGCCCATGCTTATGTATCCTCGTTTGCTGTTCACCCGCAACATACTAAAATATCATTGGTTAATCAATACTGTTCACACGCTTCTTGGCTACATATAATTGGTTAATTACTAAGCAACAAATGCACTGAACTTCTTGCATCTTTTTTTCTCTCTTCTTTGTTATCTCTGTGAGTTTCATGTTCTCAGCCAGCCACCGAGACGTGGCATCGTGCATCTGCTCCATCCTCGCTTCATATTTCGTTTTTCTTCCAGGCGTTCAGTCAACTTTATCTTACTTTCTTTCTTCTTTAGCCTTCAAGGTCCTTCACAGGCATCGTGGCCTCCAGCACTTGCCATAAAGCTCTCTACACAGACCCAGTGATGGCAGTGAGGTTTAGCCAACAGTTCAGACCACCAGGCAAGCCTGTAGTGATGAGACAGGTCCAAGATCAAGATAGAAAGTCAAGTGATCAGGTCAGGATTAGAGTCAGAATAAGGAAGGTAGAATACCAAGCACTGGCATTCCTGCAACAAATCAGGCAGAGACTGAGGGTGAGAGACTGAGCTTAAAAGCAGCTCTGGAGCGAAGGTGGACAGGACCTCACTTCCCACAGCTTTTTCTCACACCACTCTTTCTACACAGCCCTCTGACTCAAGGCCACAGAGCTGCATAAAGCCAGTACTGATCTTGAGCCATAGGCAGCTAAATACTTGGAGAAGAGGTGTACTTGGGGCCCTAATAAAGCTTGATACACCAACCGCATGTCTCTTTAGTCTGAGTTGGACTTTCTTTAACTTCTAGGAAAAAAATTAAGATCCACACCTGTAATTTGGGGCATGGTCAGGTGAGCTATTCTGCTTATAGCTGATACAAGTTAAGAAGCTGGCCCCCAGTGTTACTTGCCAAAGCTTTTGTGTTGTGGGTCACTGTCCAACTGGATCTGTGTTTGCAATTGCTCTCTAACAGCTCTGCCAATATTAACTGGTTAAAAACATCTACTAAAAACATTTTAAAGATAAACTGTGTTTAACATAAATTGAGTCATTTTAACAGAAGTGAGTTAGAGAGCAATTACATTTGCGGTAATGCTGGTAGAACTTAAGGGAAGCAACCTCTTAATGCAAATGGGATCCCAAAATCCCAGAATAAAATGCAGATGACATGGACTAAAACCCCCATTTAGAGAGAAAATTAAAGCAGCTATTTCAAAAATAACAACTCTAAAGAAAGGGTAAACTAAACATTAATTCATATTGTAAAGCAGAAGGTAGGAATTGCAGAAAGGTGGTAAGTAAAGGAGGATGAGCTTACAGCCAGCAGAGTTAAGGATAACTAGGAGTTTTGATAATATTCTATTTTAATAAAAGAATTGGTCCAGGAACACTTGAAACGTTTAGTAAATATTTATGATCTACATCTTGAAAAGAGTCTTGTTCATGGCCTAATATGTGCATACACTTACTTATAAAAGGATAGGTCAGGTTTACATATCTCAAAATGACTCTTTTCCAGGGAAAGAATGATTCTATAAAGGGGTTGGCTCGAAGAAATCTTGTAGCCAGAATCAAACAGGAGGTAGAATAGGTGGTCAGAGGGGATTTCTTATACAACATATTTAGTGAATATTCTATTGAGTTGAAACCAGTGCTTCCAGCGACAATGCTGCCAGTTGATAGTGGGACCTGAAGAAAATTTTTGCCTCCTATACTTAGTTTTTATTTCCAATTAGAAAATGTAATTTTATCACTATTGCTTTTGAAAGTCTTAGTCAATAGTATTTTACATTGCATAATGATCCTCCAAATTAAGGGACAGGATGTTTTTCTATTCTGTTTTTTTTTTTCTTTCCCAGAAATACTATCTTTCATCTAGCTTGGATGTGAGGTAGGTGATCATGCTCTCTGTCATATCTCCTCAAGATGTCTGGTCTGGTTTTTTTACACATTATATGTTTGCTAGAAAAAGCCAATGGCTTTGGTGTCCTTTGAAACAGAACAAGGTCTTAAAATAAAAAGATTAGTCAGGATGAGTTTGGTACTATGCTCTGGGTGATGCTCTGTTTGTGTTGAGAAAAGAATGTACTCTGAATAATTAGAAAAGATAAGGTGGGCACCTAAAGGAGATAAGGAGACCATCAAGTCAGGAAATCGTTGAACAAAGAAAATTGAAAGGTCTACTCCACCTAGATCCCACCTATTGTGAATGGAATGACTGGGTGTCAAAATCAAATGAGTATGTATGTAAAGATGCTGTGTAACCTCTCACAAAAACTATATAAAATACCTGACTTTTCACTGAAAACTTTGGAGCTAGTTTGTCCGGTGCGAATCGGCTAGATCCCCAACGTTGCACGAAATAAATACCTTTGCTGCTTAAAGACAAAATTCATCTCTGAGCAGTTACTCTGTGCCGTTTTGGCATCACCTTTTTCTTCCAGCTGATGAATTGGAAGCAGCACCTCCTGTCAGGCTCTGATAAGAGGGATTGATTGAGGAGTAATGTTTCAGGGTACAAGAAGCAGCAGCACAGCTGGAGCGAAACTAAAAGTAATAGGACTGATTGAAGTCCTATTGAAGAAGAATAGGACTGATACGGTGGGAGTCTTCCAATTAAAACTGAATTGAAACAAATACGTATGTTCAATAGCATTAATAAGGAGAGAGGTGAGAACGACAAAAAAGGAATACAGTGGGCAGGGCTGTGAAAGAAACATGAGGATAAGAACGTTTTAGTTAGGATTTGTATTTATGTGGGGTTGCTCTTAGTCTTTGTACTTCCTCATATATATTCCCAGTAGTGTAGTGTTACAATAACCTGTCCCCATCCCTATTTTACAAATAGTGAGACTGAAACGAATTATGAGGATAAGTCATATGTGTTCAAAATTGAAATGTGGCTGCCTCAGAGGGAATCCTTACTCCTCCTTACTGCCCCTAGTGCTTGCATAGCCAAAAGGTAGTATAACTCAAAGAGCTAATCCAGAAGATATGTAATCTCCCACAAGTGAATATTTCTGCCAGTTTAGCCCCTGGCTCTGTGAGGTCAGACCTACCCCAAGAAAAGCAAAAGCAGCTCATGGGAGAATCAGGCGGCAGCAGGACAGCTCTTTTACCAGCAGCTAGCTGGCTGATCAGTTTTGCCATAACATGAAACCTTACTCTTAGTTATTCAGAACTTGGCTTCAGATATTTATGACTTCATCCAGAGAATATCCCATATGACTACAAGGAGAGCTGCAGGTGTCCAGCACTTTTGAAAAGACAGACTCAGTATCTAAGGCAAAGCATCTGGAATTAGAAGCTGCTTTTGAATATTTGAGTCTTTGTGATTCACTCAGTTAAGAAAGAAGCTCGTGGCAGAATCTCAAATAGATCTGCTGCCTCCTGCCTCTCAGCCATGCTCCCTGTGCAGTAATGCTCATGATAGTCCCTGCCATCTCCCATGTACTTTGTGACTCATTCTGTTCCTAAAATTATTTGCACCTGGTGTTTTATTAACAATGTAATGGTTAAAAATATAGCCTTCAGAAGTGTTTAATTAAAGCACAATAATTTTCTTATCATAAATCTCCATGCTATTATCCTTTGTGTGTTCCTAAGTACCTGTATTCTTCCATGACATTTTGCCCTTGACTCTGTTTAGCAGTAGTTAGACTTAGATGCACACATATGGGGAGGATGTAACTTCCATCTCCCTTACTTATGGTTCCTACTTGGTATGCCCAGCGTACTCTTCTGTATTGCCATTAAACCCATTGTTAAAATTCCTTCCTTCCATAAAGCTCTCTTATGCTTCTCAGCAAAGACACATTGCTGTTTTTTCCATTTTTGCACTGTTCTGTGTTGCTAAGTCAGAGCATAATATCTTTAGAGCTGGCACATTGTTTGTGTGCTTTATTAGAACAATGAAGGCACCTGCAGCACTCATTAATAGTACTACCGACATTGCTCCTCTGGAATCCTTAAACTCTTATTCCCTTTCACAGCATAATCGATTCCCTGTTTATGGGTTTTGTATAACTTCTGGCATGAAATTAGGCAGAGCTGAGTTTGTGAATGTGACATGCATATCCCAGAAACTAAAAGACAGAAGTAAGCTGACTAGCTAGCCAGTTAGAAATTTCTCTGACAGAGTAGCCATTTAGCATTGCTTTTGTGATAAAGGCACAATATTTCAAAGAAGCATGCCTGCATAGTGAAAATATTGTGAGTATTGTGGGCCTTAAAATGAACACTACGTTTATGTTTGTTTCACTCCTTCCCCTCCAAATGCGTTTGGAGATTATAGTTGGAGAAGCACAAGGCTGATTATGACTTTTTCCCCAGGAGAGCCTGAGAGACGCTAAGCACTGCAGAATCATGCCCTTTGCTCACTATTCTGGTGCTCACTATTTGCTCACTATTCAGGACGAGAGGAAACTGCCTCGTTACGTCAGGGGAGGTTTAGATTGTATATTAAGAAAAAAATCTTCACTGAAAGGATGGTCAAGCATTGGAACAGGCTGCCCAGGGAAGTGGTAGAATCACCATCCCTGGAGGCATTTAAAAAAATGTGTAATGCAGTGCTTAGCGACATGGTTTAGTGATGGACTTGGCAGTTAACAGTTGGACTTGATGATCTTAAAGGTCTTTTCCAACCTAAATGATTCTATGATTCTGCTGCCCAGTAAATCTTGCTGCTTTGCTTACATTGGCTTCATAGCCTGTATCCTGGGCATTTGGATTGTCTTCTGTGAGGGGAGATTTGTGGACTTGAACTCACTGCAACCAAAGAGGAATCTGAACTTGGATTTCCTACTTCAGATAAGTGCTCTAGCCATTAGGCTGGATAGATAAGTTACCTGTGCCACCAAGAACAGGGTCTGAAAATGAGAGCAAATACAATTGCATTTTGTGAAGGATCTCATTCTGTCATCTTCAGTTAGGTGTGCTTGGAGAGCATTTACTGAGCAGGGCTTACATGTCACTCTTCAAGTTTCTAGGTCCTGCGGTGCTTGTGTAGTGCTTGCCTGGTCTGGTGGGAGTAGTCACAAATCAGATGATAGTGCTTATGGTATTCTCAAGCCCAAAGTTTGTAAGCCTAATTTAAAAAATGACCACTGTGTGGGTGAAGGGTGGCATCACAGATAGGGACTTAAAACACCTCAAGCATGCCTAAATCCGGTTTTGAATGCTCAAATCCATTACTAGATCTGACTAAGGATGCAAGTGGTAGCAAGTAGAAGAGATGGGAGCAGAATCCAGGGCATTCTCTGGACCAAACTCTTCTGCTCAAAGCCCCACTTCAGCAGAAATCACGTATGTAGGTCTGAGTACTTAAGTTCTCTCAGTGACTTAAGCAGCCTGTCTGGCTAATATAGGGCCTTGCTACACTATATTAGTCTCAAATTAGATTCTTTGTTCCAAGACATTTACCATTTCTGATTTGGTTCTCCAAGGACATTACAGAAAAATAAAATCAGTAGTTTCCAGGCTGTCCACTGAGCTGATCCAATGAGGGGTAAACTCCAGAAACCACTCAAATAGGACACAATTTATCCCCAGCATTTCAACCTTCAGCGCTTCAAAGAGAAGAGTGGAAAGAAATTTTTAGAAGGAAGTATTTGCCTTTCCTGCAAATTCTCAGTTATAAAATATGACATCATATGATTTCATTAAAAATAACTGATTCATTATCAACTGGCATATGTGAATAACCAGCTTCAAGTAGAAAGTTTTTGGAGTGACATTTCTCATATTGGAGTACCATACTTTTACTAATACACTAAAAAGCCTTTGTTAGGTGATCTGAAAACAGCTTTGGGGATAAGGGTTGGGTTTAAAATAAGGTTTCAGAGACAAAGTATGTATATCTGTGATTAACTTATACACCATAGAACATTTTTTAAAGTGAAATCAAATTTGGTGCTTGTGTTTTCTGTAGCTGAGGTCAGTGAATTCATATAACTTCTGCCAATTGCAAGTTATGGGAGTTGCATTTTATTAATGATTTTGTGGACCAAAACTAGGGTATTCACAGTTCAGGGTGGGTAGTGTCAACTCCTACTATCAGTAAATAGTTACTTTCTAGGAAAGTGCCTAATCTAAACCCTGCAGAAGAAGCCACAAATGGAAATTAAATCAGCTTTGCTGATGACAGCTGAGCTGGCAGCCCATCTTTATTCCAAGAGTTGTAGCTCTCTCCCACTTTTACTGTGGTTTTGTGTATTGTTTATTTTGTGGAAAACACACAATACACTGGTGAGCAAAGAATGGCAAGTGTAGTTCTGGATTCCTAGACAATTACACCAGTCCTGGTAATGGAAAACATCAGAACTACCAAGGAATGGTACTACAGGACAGCTGTCACATGTTCTTTCCTGATTTCTTGCATTACTAGCTGTGTGACCATTTCACAGGTTTAAAATAAGTTATTACAATATGTATTGACTACTTTTACTGGTCTTGGAGCATTGATTAACATGATGAGCTCCCCTGAGAGCAAAAATCATTAAGTTGTTAACAAGTTGCAAAGTGTACACATGTAGAGTTTACAGTAAGGTATTGTATGCCCACCAGAGTGTGTTTAGGAGTGGCTGAGAAAAACCCTGCCAGTTAAAGTCAGCATAGCTTTGCCACTAACTTCAGTAGGCCAAAATTTCATGCATTGGAGAGAGCTACTAGAAAGAATTTTGAGCAGAGTCCAATATTGGCAACCTGTTTCTCTCTCATTGAGGATCTTACCTGTCACAGCACTATCAAAACTAGTCAGCTGCAACAAAACTTTTACCATCCCATACCAGGTTAACATCAATAAGTAGTTCCCACACCTTGCCTCAGCACAGCCACCAAGGTTTCAACAGTTCATCTACCATCCAGGCTGTTTCTCTAGGCCAGTCCACTCTGCTGCTTGCTCCTACTGCATCTAGAGTCTTCCTTCTCCAGCTCCTCTTTCAGTCAGCCGCTCCTCCTCCTCTCCCAGAGCCTCTCCAAGATCTGGAACACCCCCTTCTTTCCACCTCTACAATCCATCCCTTTTGTACCCCTTAGAGCTATTTAACTACTTAGCAGGAACCAGCCACAGCTGCACATTATCCATGTCAGCCAACCCACCGCCCCTGAAGCCAGCCCACAGCTGGATATTATCAATGTTTATTAACCTAGCTTCATTCCTCTATACTTCCTCTACACTTACCTAATAGGTTACTAAGTAATGTCTTCATGATAAGTTTTTATAAATCTTGTGACAAGAACTAGGGTGGTATTTAAACTCAATGAAAAATCTTGAATAAAAAAAGCAGCAAGGTGAAAAAAGTTTATTGCTCATCATCCCCTCTCTGGGGGACAAGATTGGCCACCACCCTGCATTCCAGTCATTTGTTTCAGAGAATGTAATTCCTCTGACTTTTCCCCCTACACAGAAAATCTCTAACTAAACAAAAACTTCAATAGAAAGCTTCTAAGATACTACGTGCTTTCAGTAGCCAACCAGATGTGTCCAAACAGTATGCTATGGAGTGCATGGGACACATGCCAAGCAGCACAATTGACTATTTGACTTCCTTAATTTTCAGTCTTCAGAATTGTTTTATTGACCTTGAAACCTCTCTCATTAAAAATAACATGGTCAGTATGGAGGCCACTGGACATTTTAATATAATTCTATCTTAGATTTAAGTCTTGGTTATTTAAAATGCTTATCTAGATATCTTTAAATGATATCTAGATTAGATATTAGGAAGAAAGTTTTTACTGTGAAGGTGGTGAGACACTGGAACAGGTTGCCCAGAGAAGTTGTGGATGCCCCATCCCTGGAAGTGTTCAATGCCAGGTTGGATGGGGCTTTGAACAACCTGATCTAGTGGAAGGTGTCCCTGCTTATTGCAGGGGGGGTGGAACTAGAGGATCTTTAAGGTCCCTTCCAACACAAATCATTCTATGATTCTATGATCTGTTTGGATCAGAATTTTCTCTGTAATACCAGTTTCCTATATCAACAGAAAAAAAAATATCTACAGCAGGAGTTGACATGCTTTCCTTTACGTAGCAGCCACTGCCTATGAATTGAAAGAATGCTCATCTAGTCCAGTTCCAAATACACTTGCATCTCTGTATCAGAAGCCACTGTCACTTGTTGACCAACTATACAGAATGGCTCCTGAGAATAACTGGATGTTAAGACAGATCAACGTTCTCATCTTTACATACAGACTCTTTAGTAGCTCATGGTAGACTCCTGTGCTCTGAAAATGTTTTTGAAATTGAGAAATAAAGTGCATTCTGAAAGCTGAAGCAGTAGGCTTTGTATTTAGGTTACCTAGGCCCAGAAAGAATGCCCAAATGATCCCATCATGTGGATGTGTTCTGGTGAAAGGATGGAAATCTTATTTGTGGAAGCACGTTGTTCTCATAGCATGAACGACTCAAGGCTAGATTGTCAAGACTTTTCCCTCTGAATAAGAAAACTTGGAGAAATTCTGGTAGAATAGTGCAGCTCTAAAGAAAGCAGTATTTATGTCATTTCAATGAATTGTGAGAGAGAAATTCACTTCTCTGGTCAGATAGTTTTGCAGGTGGCAATTAGAGATCATGCAGTACTTTTCTATAGGGGCAGATCCTTGATGTTTTACACAGCTTTCTCTGTCCCAGTGAACAGGTGGGATCAGGGGGAATCTTACCAATGTGTCTAAATACCTGATGGAAAGGAATGAAAAGGAGGGAGCCAGACTTCTCAGTAGTGCCCACTGACAGGACAAGAGGCAATGGGCACAAATTGAAACACATGACATTCCATCTGAACACAAGAAAACACTTTTTACTGTCAAACACTGGAACGGGTTGCCCAGAGAGGTGGAGTCTCCATCTGTGAAGATACTCAAAACCCAACTGGACGTGGTCCTGGGAAACTTGCTGTAGCAGAACCCACTTTTAAGCAGGGGACATGGACTAGTTGATCTCAAGAGGTCCCTTCTTGTCTTTAATGATTCTAACAGTGGCAGAGACTCAGGGTAGACTATTTTCAGGTGCATTTTTTCAAAAAAGCCCAAAGAAATAGCAAAGTATATTTCATTTCACCAGCATTGACAAATATTGGCTGCTGTAAAATTCAGGACATTTTCTTTCTCCACAGTTCAGTTCCATGTTATTGTGAATTCTGTATCTTGCTGCCAATGTTACTCTGGATTCATGGTAACATGGCTTGAGGGTTTTTCTGTTTGGCTGGGTTTTAGTAAGCAAGATCTTCAATTATTTCTCATGCTAACAAAACTAGGAAAATACATTTCATCCTTTAAGTTAGGTGAATGACCATTACTATGCCACAAACACAATATCACTAAAACCAGATTATAAGAAATAGGGCAAATTTCTAGAAGGGAATCACATCCTGAAATGAAAATGAAGGAATATACTTCCTTGAAAAGGGAAATTCCATACAAATGCAAAATCATGTTGAAGAAACTACACTCTGAAGACATGTTGTCAAGGCAAGTGACATGATTTATGTTTACGGAGAGCACAGAAGGAACGGGGGATCTGCTTTCACACTGCAAATAGCTGTTAGTAAAGAAAAGAATGACTAGTGTTTAATACTTGAGAGATAGGTACATAATACTGAAGTTTTCATATAAGCAGAAGTATGAAACAGCCAGTATAAGCTGACACCATGTTATTCAGGGAGAAACTTAAGGACAAAATTAATGTCACCCCTTAAGCTTGTATTTTTTTCCTGTACCCTTAGTGTTTTTAGATATCCATGTAGACTAGATAGAAATGTTACTATCCTTTTCAGTCTAATGCTAATGTTTACTCTATGTATCATTTATCTAATAGATAAAAATTAGTTTGGGGGACATTCCAGTGTATTATTGCAATGAGAAATCCCACATCTGAATAGCCAACCTGACTGTTTAGAAAATTACTACTCTGATAAATGCACTACAGTGTTTACAAAAACATGGTTTATTTCTCTCTCACACACATTTAATCAGTATATTAGATTGTAATAGTGCAAAGTCCAGTAAGACTTTATTGGCAAGAACTTGGAGCAAGCATGCTTTGGCATACATTTCTTGTGATGATCATCTAAAAATTTTAGTAGTTAAACGTTCACAGTGCCTGTGAGCATTACTGTTTTGCTTATAGAACTTATATTTAGTTTTTTCCTCCTCCTTCTCTCTCTATTGTGCTTTTCTCTTGGAGGTACACTATTTTCCAGAGAATAAATGATATTATTGCCCTAGAGATTCATCTATGCATTGTAAATCAGTTGACATTTTAAATATTCACAGTATTTTTTGATAAATCAAAGTTTCTGATAATTCTTTTGATGACACATGGTCATAGTATGTATCATGGTTTAACTCTAGCTGGTAATTAAGTACCATGCAGCCACTCGCTCGCTCCCCCTCACCTAGAGGGATGGGGAGAAGAGTTGGAAAGGAATGTAAAACTCGAGGGTTGAGAAAAAAACAATTTAATAAATGAAATAGAATAAAAATGAAAGAACAATAATAACAACGATGACAATAATAGTTATAATGAAAAGGGGAAGGGAAAGAATAACATCCAGAGGGAAAGGAAGAAAGAAACACATGGTGCACAATGCAACTGCTCACCACCCACCAACCAATGCCCAGCCATTCTCTGAGCAACAATTTGCCCGCCCCGGCTAACTCCCTAGGTTTGTATACCAAGCACAACATCCCATGGTATGGAATACCTCTTTGGCTAGTTCAGGTCAGCTGACCTGGATGTGTTCCCTCCCAGTCTCTTGTGCCCCTCCAGCCCTCTGGCTGGCAAGGCCTGAGAAACTGAATAGTCCTTGGCTTAGTATAGATATTACCCAGCAACAATTTGCAGGAGCGGGCTGGAAACTAGGACCATGCATGGCAATCAGTTAGCTGAGGGGAATGTGCTCGAGCTTGTCTAGACAACAATTAACATGATGAGGCATGTTTACAGAGCACAGGGGAGTGGGAGACAGATGCCAAGGAAAGGTAACACCTTGCTGTTAATTGCTGGTAGTTAACCACCAATCAGGGATTGCCTAGTATGCAATGCTTAGCTTCAAGAACCAATCTGTTTAAAACGCGCAGCTTCTGAAAGTGTATAAAAACTCGTGCTTCTGTACAATAAATTGACATTTGCTTGCATCAAGCTGCATCCCGTCTCTTCATTCGCCGCAAATTAGTGACCCCGACGTGATACGTTTAAGGATCTAACGTGAAGGGCTCTCGAATCGCCTATCTGAGCGACATGCAGCGAATCCCACAGAACTTTGAATGATCTGCTGAAAGGAAGCAGGAGCCGGCCTGAAACCCCTCCGGAGTTGAGAGGTGAGCTGTGGGAAATCCGTAATGGGGAATCAGGCTTCGTCCCCAGAAAGAGACGTATATGGACTCATAAAGGGTCTTCTAGTCAGATCAGGGAGTCCGTGCCTCAGTCTCCTCAAATGGTGACCCCTATGGTGGTGTTCCGAGGCCTTGGAAGAATAAGGACAGAAAAAAGACAGCTCGTGGAAGAGGGCTGCGTTCCGGAGGAGACGGCTTGGCTGAACGATCGTCTTGCTGTCTGGACCAGGCTGACAACCTAAACCCCGAGGATAACACCTGTATGCATCGAGACAGGTGAGCAGCCAAGAAACCTTAGAGACTTTGAAAGAATGAAAGTGTGTACAGACAGCAGCCAATTGTATGATGCTGCCGCGGAGGGGAACTCCGTGTCGGGAATGCATTTAACATCTTGGTGGCAAATTCTGACTACTCTTTGCCAAGTGTGGACTAATTCTACTATCGGTGCTAAACCAGAGGAAGCTGTAAATTCCACCGACAGCGCGACTCTTCTCAAGACACCGTCAGCGATGGCGATTCCGTCCACACCTCCTCTGCCCCCAAAGCTTCTGTCACTGATTGCAGCGACCCTCACAACACAGGAGCAAGCACGGGAACAGGACAACTCGGAAAATGATTTTATTGACTCTGATAAACCTTTTGATCCAGGTCCTATAGATCTGGAAAAGGAGCTAGACCTTTTCCCCACCCCCTCGTCTCTCCTGTTGCGCTGATGGTATTTTTGGAGAGGGTGAAAGGGGGTCTGAGGGATTGGTGGCAGGAATGCAAGTGGGAAACACTTAAGTGATGGGTTTGGGGAGTCGCTAGGGCATGTTCAGTATTTTGTCAGACAAATCAACCTGCAGAGTGGCAGCCTGTGCAATACGAGGCTGTTAAAGGGTTAAGCAAAGCAGTGCGGGAAGGGAGGATTCATAATACATTTGCTATGTCCCTTCTTAAAGTGATGGCAGAGCCTTATACACTCACACTGCATGATTGGAAGTCATTGCTTTGTATGGTACTAACTGATACAGTATATGATGTGGTTATCTGATTTTTGTGAGCTATGTGTAGTGGCCTTGACTGAAAACCTTAATCGGGGAATTGATGTTAACTATGAGCAGTTGGCTGGAGAAAATTAATTGTGCCGATTCTGTGACTCAGGCAAGGTATCCCAGGGACAACTGTTTGCAAATGAATGAGATGGCTATTAAGGCAGTCAGGATGCGGGAGTCTTGCCACAGTCTTGCAGGGTCCTAGAGAGTCACTAACTTTAATACTAACTTTATTGATTGGCTTCAGAATATTTTTCAACAACAAGTCGAACATCAGGAAGCTCAAGGTTTGCTTTTAAAACAACTAGCTGTGATAATGCCAATGAAAATTGTAAATGGACAACTTTCACAGTCGCAACCCCAACATGTGTCAAATGATTGTAATGCAGAACTCACAGCAGACTGTAACTCTCAGGCTGAGTTCTGGAATGCAGCGTAACACATTTTTGCTTCTCTAATCTCTTCTGTAAGAATAGTACACGCTCTTAACTTGCTTAGTAAATTAGGCTGCTAGCTTGCTAAACAAAGTAATACTACAAATACTATATTTTTTTTCTGGCTTATTAACAGATGTTGATTCTGTCCATCATATGTTGCTACAGAACCGAGTTGCTATTGATTTTTATTATTAGCACAGGGACACAAGTGTGAAGACTTTGATAGGATGCATTGCGTGAATCTGACTGACCACTGTGAATTAATTTACAAAAGCATACAAAACTTAAAAGCCTTAAAAGAAAGATCTGCAACAGAGCCAGGGGCGGGATGCCTTTGGTCTCTTCTCACGGCTGGGAAACTTTGGGCCGTGGGTCAAAAGTATTACAGGATTTATTATAATTATCTTAACCACCTTATTGATGTTTGCCTTATGTCTCCCATACCTTTTTTTTTTTTTCCTGTATTCAGTGTTTAGTTGATTGTAACATAAATCAGGTCATGGTCACCCAGCTACACACCCCCTTTGCCTCATCGCAATTAACAAGCAAAAAAAGAGGTTACAGAATGTCTGAAGAGAGATGTAGGAGAGGAAACTGGAGAATATTTGACCTAACAAGAGATGAGAGAACAACTAGGTATTGTGAAGGAGAGTAGGAAAGATGAACATGGTTATCTAGTGATAAATAGGTGTCTGCATGCTTGTAGTGATATATAGCTATGTAACTGCATGAATGGTTTCTGCCCTGAGCCTGGTGGTGCATGCAGCTGCGGTTTGTGTCTGGGCTCAGAGATGTAAATAGGGGCTTCTCTGTTATGGTAAAAGTGTTTCTCTGCATAAAAAAGAGAGGGAATGAAGGGAATGACCCCGAGGTATGTTCAGAGAAGGCATGCGATGTTTCGAACTTTTTGACTGAACCAGTTCTTGTTTGGTGTGCCCTTCCATCTATGTATAATGTTAATCCAAATGAAGCTGATATTGTTTACACTTTGAATGTCGATAATTGTCTTTCTGTAGATGCTAATGCAGTAGGAGGCTATGATGGGAACTTGTCGCAGCGGTTCTTCTCTTATCCTGATATGGAGAAATAGTGTGAAATGGGGACAATGGATACCGACTGTGATTGTATATGTCTACTCAGGAATGTGGGTATGGTGACTAGTCATGGGTGCGGTGTCTGGTCACATAGGCACACAGCTCTGAGGAGACAACTACAGTTTTGAGGAGACGCCTGCCCCTCTTCCTCTAACAAAGGGGCTATTTAAAAGAGAATGAGAAAAGGATGAGAGACATTCAAATGCTATCTAGAGGGAGGGAGTGCTAAGTTTCCTTGCTGAAGAAAATCAGATGCTCACAAGGACATGAATCACCTACAAACCTGCAAGACCACCACATTCCAGGCAAAGGACTGATAAGCTAATTAACATACGAAGCGGGGTTTAGGTAACGAATATGTATAGGCGTTAATTGAATATTCATTTGGTTTATTGTATAAATGTGAGATGGTTCGTCACTTCGGGCATGCACGCTTGTGGAGGAGCGATCCCCCGTGCATCTGCGCGCAATAAACATACCTACTTTATAACTTTCGAGTTATAGAGTCTAACTCCGCACGTCAGTTTGGCGAGCCAGCCAGGAGGATTTCTGTTCGGCTGAGGGACCAGCTGCGGAGCGGACGCTCCTAGGCGCGCCCCGGGAGATTTCCTCGGAGGAGCCTCCTCTTCTCAGCTGTTCACCCGGGAGCAGAAGAGAAACCCCTGGGTCCACGGATAAAACGGTATGTTTAGTAACGGGGCGGCTGGTGAGACGCACGGAGACGTCCGGCGCGCAGCGTAGTCCCCAGGAGGAAAGGTACCTTGGGAGGGGGTTTGCTGACCAAGGGGTGGCCGCTAGCGATCTTGAGGGCAGATCGAGCAAACCCGAGGTTACTGCCATTCCTAAAAGCCCGGAGGCCTCGTGACAGAAAGCGGGGGGCGGGACGGAATAAGGCGGAATCTCACAGGAACAAGAGGGACCTCACAGCAAAAGTAAAAGGGAAACTTTTGCGTAGGAAAAAGAGGAAGCTAAAAACTTCCTTTAGGTTGTCTTAAGAACTGGGGAATTCCTAGAATGTAACAACTGAAATAGCGCTCTGTGTCTTGTTTGTTCTATGTGTTGTCTTGTTACATGTTCAAAACTTGGAGTTATGAAATGTACGTTGAAAAATAATAATATTCTGGTAATTCTAGGCAAATAGCGGAAAACTTAACACTCTGCTTAAGACCAGGAAAAATTGGTTTTTGTTTGTTGTTTGTTTTTTGGCAATTGTTCATTGAAATGCATACTTTGTGAACTGTTAGTGTTCCTAAAAGTTGTTAATAGTGCACGGTACCGTATAACATACTGCTTGTGTGACTGAGGGCTGCCCGGAGAGTGTGAATGGTGTGATTGAGATGCACATTTTGATTTTCCGTGTATAGCTTAATTATTTTGACTGAGTGTGAGTGCAAGAGTGCTTGAGACACGCGTTTGAGTGCAATACGAGTAAGGAGCTCTATCCGTGTTTCCGACCTTGGGTGGCTAAGGCGGCCAGAGAAAAACTAAGTAATTAAAATTGCGAAATAGGAAATGCAAGGAGTAAGCCCTGTGAAAAATAGCCCTTGGGCTGTATATTAAAACATTGGAGGGATATCGCAGGACAGGGTGGCACCGAAAATAGAAGGAAACTGGTTAAATATTGTAATCAGTGGTGGCCTTTGTATAAATTGGGGAGTGATGCGAAATGGCCTCAGGAAGGAGGAACGTTAGATTATAACACTCTCCTGCAATTAATGTTGTTTCTGAGAAGAGAAGGAAAATGGGACGAAGTATCGTATGCAGACATGTTCTTCGTCCTCCGGGACAAACCCGAGTGGCAAAAGGACTGTGGATTAGTACCCCCTCGGTATCCTATGGTACTAGCACTAGAAAGAGTGCGGGATTAACATCACCTGATCTTTGATGATGGCTCTAGAAAAGGATAGGGAAAAAAAACCCTGAGACCTAAACTAGAAAGTTTTTCTTGTTGAAATGTTTGTGTTAAAAAGCTCGGGTTGCGGTTCCTTCTGTGGAGCAACCAGAATGAAACACGTTGTAAGATAAAAACTTGTACTGATGTATGTAAAACCTGAGACGGGGGTGGGTGGAGAATCAAAGACCTTGTGAAAGTGTTGGAAGTATTGGGGTGAGTTTGTACAAACCCCCGTACCCCCTCGAAGGTGCGACTGAGTCATGCTGGGATGCATGGCAGGGTGTTTTCTGTTTGCCTGCAAAGGCATGATATGTAATAACACAGACTTAAAGCAACAAGTAGCAGATTTGCATTCAGGGTAAGAAAGAGTTAGAAGTGCTGTTGCAGAGGCAGGCTTGTGTAACCTGCAGAGCAGGAAGAGCATCTCCTGCCCTGAACCCTTCTGCTGGTAAGGAGGAGGGGGTTGCTGTTGCTGACAATTGAGCAGAAGGACCTGACAATGTCACCCCAATTGCTGCAGCATTTGCAGTACAACAGGACCGGTAACGGCCCCTTTAGGGCAGGCAATGGGTATGAGGTGGAATTTTAGTGAATACAAAACCAACTTATTTGTTAAACTTCAGTAAAAAATAAATAAATAAATTTGTTACAGTTGTGGGAGCTGCTGGCCACCAGGAAAACATCCTGAAACCTTTAAAATACAAACTAAAAAAACAAATAAGAATGCCAAATTCACTAAAATCTTTGTTGGCATGAGATTTATTAGAACATCTAGGCGTTTAAAGAAGGGGAAATTAAATTAAAAGTTAAATATGATCAAGTAATTGAAATCTTGAGCTTATCTTTAATTCAACAGAAAAGAGGAAAAGGGGACCTCCCTGAAGTAAAAGAAATTTTTAACCAGGTGTATCTGAAAATAAATTCCAGGAAAGGTGAAAAATGCTTTACCTGTTACAGTAAAAATGATAAGGGGGAGGCTTGCCCAGTTCAGATAAAAACAATATCCCTTGGTCAGCAAGGCTGTGGGGATATTGGCAGAAAAAGTGAAATAAAATACACTCTGTAGTAGTTCTACTGATGTAAATCTGTGTGTTTTGCCATGACAGTGACTTCTTATGGGATGTGCAGATGAAACTCTGCATTGACAACAAAGTACAAGGAATAAGGTTGGTCAGGTGCCTCCTACCATAGTCAAGGGCAAGACTGGGTTGGCCTCTGTGTTTGCCACCAAGAAGAATCTTGAGCTCTGCTGTTGGCTGCAACCCAGTAGGCGCTGAGCAGTGGGAACATATGCCATGCCAGACCTTGATGTGAGGAATGGCCCCCTCTGTTATAAGAGGGTCATCCAGGAAGAAAGAACATAAGATAGCCCATTGAGGCACTGATTTGGAAATTGGAAACCGCCTGGCCGACCATGAGGCCAGACGAGTAACAGAGGAGGTAGGAAAGGAGGAATTATCCTTAATACCAGATGATAAAATCCAAACTGTAAATACAGATCAGGAGCCAAACTATTCTAAAGAAAACATAAAGGTAATTCAGGACATGAATGATAAAATAAAAATAAATAAGTGGACTTATTTGAGGGATGGTCGTATAGTGGTACCATCCAATTTAATATGGACCACAGCCCTAACAGAACATAATAAGACACATTGGGGAGCTGATACTTTATATAAAGTCTAAATCAGAAATTGATAGGGTGAAACTTGTATACTGTAATAAAACAGGTGACTCAGCAATGCAAAATGTTTTTACGCAATAATCCCAATACAGCAAATAAAATAAAACTAGGGAACATTAGTAGAGGAAATGTTCCAGGGCAACATTGGCAGACCAATTTCTTGGAACTTCCTAGAAAAGGGGGGTATCGATATTGGTACTAACAGATACCTTTTCAGGTTGGCCAGAAGCCTTCCCGTGCCGAACTGCTAAAGCCCGGGAAGTGACCAAAATACTACTCCAAGAGATAATACCTAGGTTTGGAGTCCCAGCGGTAATGTCCTCGGATAGAGGACCACATTTTGTGTCCAGAATAGTACAACAGAACAGCCACCATCTAGGAATAGATTGGCAATTACATACCCCATATTTACCGCAATCGAGTGGCCAGGTGGAAAAGATGAATCGTCTAATCAAACAACAGATTGTCAAGTTAGGTCAAGAAACAAATCTAACTTGGCCCCAGTCTTTGCCATTAGCTCTTACACGAATTCGAACTAGACCAAGAGCAAAAGAGGGGCTTAGCCCATTTGAAATTTTATATGGACGACCCTATGGGGTACAAAAGGGGACGTCTTCACAGATTGGTGAAGAAACAATGACTTCCTATATGGTAGCTCTAAACAAACAATTAATAAGAATTGAGAAGCATGTGATGGGAAGACGTAGGGGTCTGGATGGACCTGTTCACGATATACAACCAGGGGACTATGTATACGTTAAGTGTTTTACAGATAAAACCCTGGAACCACAGTGGAACGGACCTTTTCAAGTCCTACTCACCACCTACACTGCAATCAAGGTTGAGGGACAGAATTCTTGGATTCACCATACCCGGATCAAGAAAGCCCCTGCAACTTCGTGGAAAGTAACCCCAGATAAAAAAGAACTGAAACTCAAATTTACTCGGACAAATGGGAACAATGTGGGTGGCAAGTAAGTGAACCTGAGCGGTTGCGGATCCACCATATGGGAAGGGCACCACAACAAACAATATAGAACAAAAGAGTCTGGGACTGAGCCAGTGGCCAGTCTTGCCCAACTTGTTATCAGTAAGCCCCAACTCAAACAAAGATATTTTTGATCAAAACAGATTTTATGTGTATATATGAGGAACGTTTAGATTCTTAAAATGATCAATAGTGGGTTTAAACCATTTGTGTTTTTTTGTACCCTCTCTCTTGCCTACAACCAAGAGCCTGATAACTGGCCTTGGAATCATGCCCAGAAAAAACACACTGGAATAATGGGAAAGGTGGACTCAAAGACAAAACTAGCTATGGTGGTTTTTTTCTGAAAATGATGTATACCAAAGGAATCAATGGGATCGGGAGGATGTACACTAAGTCGACCGATTATGGGGAAAATTAGGAGATAGGATAAAAGTAGGGTGTCAAACATATAATGAAAAGGATAACACCAAGATTTCGGGAGACACCCTGATTAATGTCAGAAAGGTAGATAAGGAATTTGCCCTTCTAAATACAACCACGTGCTTTAATTCACGGGAATGTTGGCACAATTTTACCTTAACCGAGCCCATCTTTATAATATGCCTAGGAAAGGAATCCCCAAGAACAGCTCTGACTTGTAAGATCAAAGTAACAATCATGCTAACCACTGTTCCTACCATCACCACAGTTACAACAACCCCATTAACGCTTGATCTTAAATTAACTAAATATAAATAGTATAAAAGAACTATAAAACATGCAGATTTACAACATATACTGGAAGAAACCAAAAAAAAAGAGACACGAAACTCTTATGATCCATCATGATGTAGAGGGGATCAAGAAAGTTTTAAAAAAGGTAGAACAGGATGGAAACCATAATTGGTGGGATACTCTCTTTGGCTGGTCACATTCTGCAACAGGAATTCTTAACACTATGGTACACCCCATTGTGATCTTATTGATCAGTTTAGGAATTTCCTTAATACTAACCATTATATTTGTGGGTTTGGAGAATGTTTAAAAGGGTAACACTTATGTATGATGCTTTATATCATTCGGGAAGACTGCTTAAGTAAAAGAATTTACTTAGTTTGATAGAAAAGGGGGGATTGATATGGAGAAATGGTGTGAAATGGGGACAATGGACATCGACTGTGATTGTATATGTCTACTCAGGAATGTGGGTATGGTGACTGGTCATGGGTGTGGTGTCTGGTCACATAGGCACACAGCTCTGAGGAGACAACTACAGTTTTGAGGATGCCTGCCCCTCTTCCTCTAACATAGGGGCTATTTAAAAGAGAATGAGAAAAGGATGAGAGACATTCAAATGCTATCTAGAGGGAGGGAGTGCTAAGTTTCCTTGCTGAAGAAGATCAGATGGTCACAAGAACATGAATCACCTACAAACCTGCAAGAACACCATATTCCAGGCAAAGGACTGATAAGCTAATTAACATACGAAGCGGGGTTTAGGTAACGAATATGTATAGGCGTTAATTGAATATTCATTTGGTTTATTGTATAAATGTGAGATGGTTCGTCACTTCGGGCATGCACGCTTGTGGAGGAGCGATCCCCCGTGCATCTGCGCGCAATAAACATACCTACTTTATAACTTTTGAGTTATAGAGTCTAACTCCGCACGTCAATCCAGAGTAACAGCGGGAAAGCATTAAAGAGTTAAATCACCTTGTTTGTTAGGCAGTTAAGAATGTGAGTCAAAATTGCCACTGCTTTTTGTTGTTGCTTCAAGGACATGGCTGTGAGGATCTGGATGGTATGTGCTGCGTGGATTTTAGGCGCCCCATTCCAGCAACATGTTATCAAAATCTGAGAAAATTTCAGCCTTTTTTGGCATCCATTCACTCAATTGGCAGTATTGTTTGCTATTACCTTGGTTGCTGTCATGTTTGCAAGGGCCCTGCAGAACATGGCAAACCTGGTACTAGCTGTTCAAAATCAAAAAGGGGAAATTGTAAAATTGTACGGAACAGAGACAGTGGGTTATTTTGACACTGATAATATGTCTTAGTTATATTACTTATACCTTGTTTTTACTCGTTCGGTTTCAAAGGTTCCTTTTGTGCAACAGGAAGGGGGAGATGCAGGAGCGGGCTGGAAACTAGGACCATGCGTGGCAATCAGTTAGCTGAGGGGAATGTGCTCGAGCTTGTCTAGACAACAATTAACATGATGAGACATGTTTACAGAGCACAGGGGAGTGGGAGATGGATGGCACCAAGGATGGTGCCAAGGAAAGGTAACACCTAGCTGTTAATTGCTGGTAGTTAACCACCAATCAGGGATTGCCTAGTATGCAATGCTTAGCTTCAAGAACCAATCTGTTTAAAACGCGCAGCTTCTGAAAGTGTATAAAACCGCGTGCTTCTGTACAATAAATTGACATTTGCTTGCATCAAGCTGCGTCCTGTCTCTTCATTCGCCGCAACAACTAAAAACATCAGTGGGTTATCAACATTGTTCTCACATCAAAGCCAAAACAGAGCACTGTACTAGCTCCTAAGAAGATAATTAACTCCATCCCAGCTGAAACCAGGACAGTATGCTTATTATTACTAATAACGGACTAATTCCTCCCCACTGTATTAATATTGTATATTGCATACCTATCAAGTTTAGATTAATTAGAAAATATAGATATGTGCCTGTGCAGCTTTGCTATTAAGGAGATGCTGGTAAATAGTTTGAGGAATTTTTCTGAGACTACATTTACTGCATGAGATGATCTCTCATTTCTAGTTTAATTTTTAATCCATTGGTGGTTTGTCAAAAAAATATTCTGTGCTAATGTGTCTCTATTCAGCATGCTTGCTCTGCTATTACAAACTCAGCCAATCAGTAAATGGTGCACAGGATAATAAATCATTATTAATCCCCAAATTATGTTGTAATCATACATGTCTAAGATACCAGAACAAGTAAAGCAGGATCACTTTATATAATTCCCCCTGAAAAGGGTTGTTGCAGTATTTCCCAAAACAAAGCTGGCAAACAAATGCATGTTAATTTCAATTTTCCTGGTATTATGGTCAACAAGGAATTAAAAATTAATACTCTAATAAGAAGATTCATGATGTAATAATAATAAAAAGAAGAAAGGTCCTAGGACTAACATGCCAAATGCAAATTTAGCATAAGTGTCAAAGACAATGCCCTTGCCATCTTTGCTTTTTTAAATCCAAGTTTATTTAGCTAATTGGACAACATATGGCCCAGATTTTGGCTCCATTACAGCCTTGCCCATTTACGACACCAGTAACCAGTATAATAGCAAGTCAGAAATATTGCCAGGACAGAGCTACTGTAGGCTGAGTCTTAAACATTTTCTGCTTAAAGGAATAGTAGAAGCTGAAGTGGAGAAGGCAGAGCAGTGTCAGAAGCCTGGGCCATGAACAGACCATGGGCAGTTGTGCAAGGTGATCATGCAGAGGTTGGTCCCTGGTATAAGTTACAAAGCTGTGGGGAGCATCCTAGGATAGTCCATATGTCTGTTACAACTCATGTGGTGTAACAACGTGCATATTGGCTTTTCCTCAGGATGAGCTGAACCTCTGTTGTACCTCCTCAGTGTAATACCTAATTTGTCAGGTATTACAGTTCCCTCCTTGGATGCAATGGAAAGATTCTCACTGACTTTGGTGGGCTTTGGGACAGTCTGTGATTAGCTGATGATCATCTTCAAATGATCACCATAGGCATATGTATCTAATTTTATATTTTAGAACTGTGATTTTTCAGCTGTGCTGCAATTAAAAAGACCTATCAATTAAAAAAATAAAACCATTTCTTTATACAATAAACAGCAGCTGATGCAAACTATCAAGTAGGGTTTTTTTTAATCACCATATAAATAGAAGTTTTTAGAACACTAAACACATGCCAAACTTCAAAGTAATTGGGAGATTGGGACACAGAAGGAATGCTGTCTTCTGACATGCTTTGTCTGATGTGCTTCAGTGTAGAGGGATTTTTAAAGGACCGAGGACATATGTTACCATTGTCTGGGTTGGACAACCAGGCCTGTTAGTTGAAGCTGCAGAGCAACTTTAAATTGTCCTTGGAACAGGCATTGTGTGAGAAAGAAAACAAGCTATGCACAAACAAGAAGCCAGGTCAGAGCAAGTCCTGGGAACCGCAAAATCAACACACTCTCATCGGAAAACTCTGATCAGGCGCCTGCAGCATGCTCACCAATCAGCGACACGGACGCCCACGTGACCAGAGACTTTTATCCAATCACCTGTGTGTAAAGTCATGTGAGCAGTTGGTTTAAGTTATAAATATGACCTGTTTGTTTAATAAAGTGAGCACGGCATGTAGCCATATTGGTGTGATTGTCATGATTTGGCCGACTCTCCACGGGGGACCCTCTTCATCTGGCGCCCGAACAGGGACCCATTTATTCGCTTAAAAGCGGTTCTCTTAAATGCGGTTTAGCTTAAATGCTGTTCGCTTAAATGTGGAAGTCTCCGTGCATCATCCGTTATCTTCTTTGGTTTGTTATGTTGCCACTTCACCTTTTGCCCTTATTTTACAATGGCAAAAGAAAAAGGGGGAAAATACGGCGATCATTTTAGAGTGGTTATTTTTGCCATTGCAACCTAGACATCGTATTTTAAGTCGTCCTGAAGCAGTAGCGGCCTTGGTGAGAAAAGGAAGGGACAGGATTGTTGAAATTGATGGGACTGAATTGGCAGATATCAGTATTCCAGTCCGTGGTGATGATTATGAGTGGCTCCTGAGACATTCAACAGCCATACAGGAGGTCTTGATGGGTTATACAGGTGTTGTACGCAACAACCAGACAAAAGGACCTTTCTGGAAGATGTTAGAACATTACCAGTGGATTGCGAGACTGCTATGCTCAAAAAGACCAGTTGAAGGTCCAACATTGTTTACAGATGCAGGACAAAAGATGAAGAAGGCTGCATGTGTTTGGCAATCCGATAATCAGTGGCAGAAACAAGTGATCACCAGTGAACCAGGGGACAACCTTCAAACCTTAGAACTGAAAGCAGTGTGTTGGGCATTGGGAAGCTGGAATGACACACCTGTAAACATAGTATCAGACTCATTGTACGTAGTTGGTGTAGTACAGCACATTGAAGATGCCTTGTTGAGAGAGACAAAGCACCAACATCTTGGTGAAATGATTATACAACTGCGTAGTACTTTTCGACAGAGAAAACATGAATTTTGTATTATGCATATTAGAAGTCATCAGTGGACCATTGGGTTGGGCGAAGGTAATGCTAGAGCTGATGAAGCAGTCAGCTGTCTGGCAATAACTCCTCCAACAAATAAGTTTGAAGAAGCTCGTAACAGCCACAAGATGTTTCATCAGAATGCAAAGTCTTTACATCGACAGTATCAAATACCCATAGCAGATGCAAAGGGTATTGTTCACTCCTGTCCTCAATGTAGTCATCATGGGCCTGGTTTAGGGGTGGGCACTAACCCAAAAGGTCTGAAGGCACTTCAGGTTTGGCAAATGGATGTAACACATGTACCTGACTTTGGGAAGCTTAAGTATGTGCATGTCACAATTGACACCTATTCTCATTTTATATGGGCCACTGCACAAACCGATGAAAAGGCATTACATGTGGAGAGACACTTAATGTCTTGTTTTGCTGTCATGGGAGTACCTGCAGAAATAAAGACAGACAATGTTCCAGCGTATAGTAGTCAACGAGTCGCTAGGTTTATGACAACTTGGGGAATTAAACACGTTAAAGGGATTCCTCACTCCCCAATGGGGCAAGCAGTTGTTGAAAGGGCAAACCATACCCTGAAGGATTATCTTCAGAGACAGAAAGTATCGCAGGACATAGACGTAACTAAACGGTTGACTAAGGTGTTGTTTACCTTAAGCTATCTCTCCCTTACGGAGGACAGAGAGGGACCAACCACCTGTTGTTATGCATCACCAAACAGCGCGAGGGAACCAAACAACTACAGTTCCTGGTTTGAATGTTTTGTATAAAAATATGGCTTCAGGTGTATGTGAAGGACCTAATCCGGTGTTCTTTATCGGTAGAGGTTATTTTTGTATATCCACAGATAATGGACCTATATGGGTCCCTAGCAAGTTTGTGCGACCTGTATGTCAAGATCAGAAGATGGAAGAGAAGACTCAGAGCGAGCAGACAGAATAAACTGTCTATGTTGCAAGGGATGTAACCCGCGGGTATTATGTCAATGCATGCTATGTGGGGTAAAACGGTTCTGTAAGCCAAAGTTTAAATGTAAATGGTGTAAAGAGTGTATGTGTTTGATTAGTAAGCGGGCATGAAGCAAGAGAAAGCATACGACTAGTGTAATACCATGCTGATTGGAGACAGCATCATCAGAATCTGTGAAAGCACAGATTTGTGGGGTGGAATGTAACAAAAAAAAAAAAAAAAAAGTGGAAATTGCAAGAGTATACTTGTTTTAGTCTTGATGAGTTTTTCATCCATTGGCCAAAGTATTTTTAACATCTTGCCTAGGACAAACATATGGGTGCATGGGCAAATATCACGAGGGTAACAGACTTTTGTTTAAATCTGCAACAGACCGACAACCCCTTTAGAACTTGTTTAATTGGTATTCCCCTGTAAGAGAATGAAACAAATTTTGATGGTTTTTGGAATGTTAAAAAAGTGGATATGACTTCCAGTCAGAATGGTACGAGTCCGAATGGGCAATATGTTTGGCCTTCTATGTGTAATGCAGCGTGGCAGAAGACAGTTATTGAGTATTTAAACCAGCCACATCATTTACCTTTGCAGGAGTTAGACCTATTGGCTAGCGTTGTACCTGTTGAATATGTTAATGTAACTGCAACTGGTATGGCAGACTGTACCCACATGTCATCACCACTTCAACCCATGAATGGCACTGGAGTAATTTGGTTTGGTGACCCGTGGCAGTTATGGCTAACACGTCAAGGTGAACGGGGGTTTTATACAGGGTTTCAAAATCTAACCGGTTCACCTATTTGGGGTGAACTGAAAACTGGGGGTGTCCATATAGATGTATCAGGGGGTTATCAGTTGCCACCGGGAGTCTTTCTGATATGTGGGGACAGAGCGTGGCCAGGGATTCCTTTGTATCCTGTCGGTGGACCATGTTATTTAGGGCGTTTGACCTTGTTTGCTCCACATATGAAAGACACATTGAAAATGACTCCACAATCTCATAGATCACGGAGGGCACTGCGCACCTTTGATGAAACATGTAATGACCGAGTCGATCTGCAGTCTGTAACAGCAAATGTCCTAGCCTCCATATTTATGTCGGGGGCAATGGCAGCATCAAATGCTAAGTATATACGAAGGTTAGCGTTCTGGGGAGAGAAACAATTTAATCTTACATCACAGATTTTAAGTTCATTATTGCTTGATGTAGATAGTGTTAGGCATGCTACATTACAAAATAGAGCTGCAAATAATTTTTTGTTATTAGCACATGGACACGGTTGTGAGGATTTTGAAGGGATGTGTTGTATGAACCTTTCCGATCATTCCATATCTATGCACAAGAAGTTGTCACAACTGCAGGGAAACATGAAGCATATTCTTGCTGATGATAAACCCTTTGATGAATGGTTGAGAGGATTGGGGATAACAGGTTGGTTAAAGACGTTATTGATGGAAGGAATACGCTTTGTTATAATCATTGTTGTAATGTTTTTAGTTTTTGGCTGTTTATTTTCTTGTTTGAAGAAAGGTTTAACATCTATTGTGAAACAGACATGGGTTGTCCAAAAAGAAAAAGGGGGATATGTAGAGGGATTTTTAAAGGACCGAGGACATATGTTACCATTGTCCGGGTTGGGCAACCCAGGCCTGTTAGTTGAAGCTGCAGAGCAACTTTAAATTGTCCTGGGAACAAGCAGTGTGAGAAAGAAAACAAGCTATGCACAAACAAGAAGCCAGGTGCAGAGCAAGTCCCAGGAACTGCAAAATCAACACACTCTCATCAGCACACTCTGATCAGGCGCCTGCAGCATGCTCACCAATCAGCGACACGGATGCCCAAGTGACCAGAAACTTTTATCCAATCACCTGTGTGTAAAGTCAGGTGAGCAGTCAGTTTAAGTTATAAATATGACCTGTTTGTTTAATAAAGTGAGCATGGCATGTAGCCATATTGGTGTGATTGTCGTGAGTTGGCCGACTCTCCACGGGGGACCCTCTTGGCTTCAGATGCAAAAACACACCCCCACTCCCACTGGACACTGTTGCAATAACATGATATATAAGGAAAACCAAAAGGGCACTCACTTGCCTTTTGGGATTACTTTTGCAAATTGGCCCTCAAAGATGCTTCAGAAATTATAGCTGCAAGACTCAACTGCATGACTAAAGCCTACATAGTTTGGATCCTTAAGGGCATCATATAAAACTAGTCACAGTTATACTGTTAACATACGCTCCAACCACATGCACACGTGCTGCATTGTCTAAATGTTAAGGCTGTGACAGCTTTTGCTCTTTGCTTTACTTGTGGGTATGTTCAGGGCAATGGCACAGAACAATCTGAGCTATTAACAATTCTTCTGCACACTTCCTTCTGCTGGTTTGAGTGTGACTAACTATGAAATGGAACAGAAATCACACACAAGCTCACAGCTCAGTGCCATAAGACAGAAAAAAAGATTGAGTACTTGATTCCTGTGAGGTTTTCCATTAAGTTTGAGGTTGATTTTTTTTAAAGCATCTGAGTATTAGGCCTGATCCTGCTGCTTACGCCTCCTTAGAATTAAATCCTGTTCACCCTGTATTTGTGAGGTTCCACACATTCCACCACATTTCAATAGCATTACATTTACCTAAATCTGCAGTAAGGAAGATCAGAATCAAAACATATACCATAATAACTGAAATAGCCCCATGTTGAAATATGTAGGAACAAGCGTTGTCCTGGTAGATCAACAAAAGGTCCTGAATTAGTTGCAATAGTTTTAGTAGTTGTTCTGACCCCTAAGAGTTCACAAGCTCTCATGCTATTGGACTGTACAAACAGCTATGGCTAAGAATAATGGCAGCAAATAGAGGTGGGAAAGGTCCTTGTGCTGAAGGGAACAGCAAGAAAAATCCCTTTTTTAAAAATATCTTCCTTCATTTTATGGAAGAAGAACCACACGTACCTACAAATTGCAGGCAATGTTTAGAAAAATCATAACCAGCAGAGAGGATGGAAGTGAGCATAGAAGAACATGGAAGTAGGAACATGGGCTGTGAAGCAGCTCTTGCTTTGCCACATCTTCTCTTTGGATTTGGATACTTCTTACCAGCTGGATCTTCTTCAAAAGGTCACAGCTCACTTCTTGTGCTCTCTGCTTTCTGCAGTAAGGCTCAGATTCAGTAGTTCCCCACAAAGGGAATACTGGTGTATTCTCACCAGTGGAACGTTTTCCTATGAGTAGGCATACATAAGAGAGCCCTAACATGGGCTCAGTTTAGTTGATTGGGCCTTCTCAGGCACACAGCAAGTCATAGTGTAGTGATTTGTTCCACATTGAGACTATGATTCTGCTTCTGGTTCTGTCACTGGGGTCCTGGGTAAGTTGGGACTAGTTATTTCTCTTTGTGCTTTTCTTTCCCAGTCTCTCAAAGGGGGGGTAGGTGAGGGGAAACACAGAGGTGAGCTCCAATGATAAAAAAGAACCCTAGGTTGAGGGTGAAGCCTTGAATTTATTGTTATTTGAGGTTTTATTTTTAATAATACTCCTATTCAGCAAAATCATTGACTTCTGTCACTAGTGATCCTGGATTGATTGTGTGCACACACACATTTCATATGGATCTTTGTTTGTAAATATCTAAAAATTTCAATCGCCTCTAAATTGCTAATTTGAGACTCTTTTCATTAATATTTCTCATGAATAGTCATGTAAAGCACTTCCAAAACATCTGTCTACAGTGAGTTTGTTTATAAACAGTATATGTGTACATTTTCAATGTACACACCCAAGTGTGATTGTTACTTCTAATCCTATAATTCAAAAAGGTTATTTCCTTTTTCAGTGCAATGTGCTTTTTTTTTTTAGTTTAAATTAAACTTTTATCAATATTGCAATTTTCTATTAGTAAATAGAAGACAAAAACTCGCTGCAGATAGGATTCTAATGTATATAAACAGAAATCTGATGTATAGCATATATGACACCAGAAACAATACCTAATCTGCCAGCCTTTTTCTTTTCTTTTTTTTTTTCTTTTTTTTTTTTTTTGTTAGTGAAAACAACGCAATGCCTATCTTTGTTTTTCACCTTTATGGCAAACTTATCATTGGGTATTTGATTCCTGTTTCCTGGTTTCAACTGGGATGGAGTTAATTATCTTCTTGGGAGCTAGTATGGTGCTGTGTTTTGGCTTTGATGTGAGACTTTTCAGTTTTTCGGGCCTTGTTAGTGAAAAGGCTGGAGGGGCACAAGGGATTGGGAGGGGACACAGCCAGGACATCTGACCCAAACTAGCCAACGAGGTATTCCATACCATGGGATGGCATGCCTGGTACACATACCTGGAGGACTGGCCGGGGTGGGCAGATCATTGCTTGGCGGGTGGTGAGCAGTTGCATTGTGCACCATGTGTTTCTTTTTTCCTTTCCTTCTGGATGTTATTCTTTCCCTTCCCCTTTTCATTATAACTATTATTGTCATCGTTGTTATTATTGTTCTTTCATTTTTATTCTATTTCAATTATTAAATTGTTTTTATTTCAACCCTTGAGTTTTACATTCCTTTCCAACTCTTCTCCCCATCTCTCTGGGTGAGGGGGGAGTGAGCGAGTGGCTGTGTGGTACTTAATTACCAGCCAGGGTTAAACCACAACATCCTGTGTGCTTCTTTGGTGCATATATATATATGTATCTATACTGATATATACAGTAGGTTAAAACTGACTCCCAAGCATGTCACCTGTTTAGAAATTATTTTTGCCTTAAAATATCATGGATAGTGAGGAATTCAATAGGAGCATTCTAAAAAGAAATCTGATTTTTCAGTTTGGGAGAAATAGCTTCTAATTATAAACTACCATTTTCATTTTTCTACAGCAGAAACGCACATTTTCCCCAACCGTAAAATTTTCTCATAATAGAAATGAGCCAGTCCCCAAGGGTGCGATTATCAAAAGATAATCTCACCCCAATCTGATTAGAGGCATAAGGCTCATGCCTCAAAATACTCTAGGGTGTGATTATCTTATAATAACCTTACCCTGTATCATGTCTTATTGATTAACTAATAAAGCTTCAGTATTATTATTCAGAGGAGGAACTAAGATCAACAAGAGATCTGATTCTGGAATGAGAAAGGTTCTTTGAAGCTCTCCAAATAACCTCTCTTGTTCTGATTATAGCATCTCTGAAATTATGGGGTTACCAGATGCCATTTTTTCTTAATTGATGATTATATCAATGGTATATTAAAACTGAACCATACCCAGGTATATACTTATGTAAAGACACATTTACGCTAAACTGTTCTCTTTGTATTTATATTGCAGATTTAGGTTACACGGAAGAATATAATTATGTTCTCTGGAGAGGATTTTGTAGTCCAGACACTAACTGAGCACTTCATTCAGGGCAGCTCTAAGTTTTGTGTATGGTTATGGTGTGGATGGATCTCTTTTACTAGGGGATCGCTCCCTCCATGCTCACACACTATATGAAAAAGGACAATAAAGCCAGCCCTACCAGTCCTTGGGCTCCCAAATCTCCCTGAGTCATCCAGAGCTACATGCTTAGCACAGGTGTTTATCCCTTAAATCTCCTAAACAGTAGCACAAAGAGGCCTTAAACCAGTGCTGGAGCTTTAACTACAAAGCTACACCCCCCTCTCAGCAGTGTAGTTCTGTATAAAAAACTGCTTAATGATGCTTGAACAGGCAATCTGAAGGCTAATGTCATAGCCAGCAGATTCTGATCTCCTCTGCATCAGTGAAAAGCTGGAATTATTTCACTTACTTCAGTGGAGCAAAACCACATTAATAGATAAATTAAGAAGAAAACATGGCTGGTATATACAAAAAGAACCTCACTAAGAATTCACTTGCAGTGCAACTTCTACATATTGATGGCAAGGGAGGCAATACGTCCCCCTTCTTTTAGAGTTAAATGCTTTTTTGGAAACAAAGTCAGTATTTACAACTGTATTGCAATTTCATCTTTAGATGAAAATCTAAAATGATGAAACATTTGAACATTTGATCAAGCCTCTCATGTAGGGATGTGCAGCTTACACCTAACAAAGGGTTCATTACACAGCAGTGCAATCCATGCCACAGTAATCCACTGTAATGAATTCTTTGGCAAATGTGCTGTCTGTTGTGTTGTCATCTGCTCTGTTAATGGAGAATATTAATTTCTGAAGCTAGCTGGAGAGCTGTCATCCTGCCCTTTCATGCTGTATGGCAAAAATAGCTTGCTGTTCCTGCTACCAGCACAGCTCCCTTTCGGCTAGTTACAGAGAGAATGTGGGTATAGATCAGTCTCTGAAGACCACAGGCATTTTCAGTATCACGTTACCTACAACTTCCTGAAGCAGGTTCACATGACTAGTAGCCAAAAAAAAAGGTTGTTTTCCTTCAGTATTCTTGCAGATGCTTCCACCCCTGTGGTAGTGCTGCCATTTTTAATTGGGAATTGCTAAAATCTATTGAGGAGACAAGGTGTTAAGACTGTAACTTGTCTCTATTCAAAATTCCTTTCATAATGTGAATGACATTGTTCTAAGGCAGGGGTCCTCAAACTATGGCCCCCCAGGGTCCTCAATCCTGCCCCTGGTATTTACAGACACCCCCCCGCCAGGGGTTGGGGGGTTTGGGGGGGGGAACCAAGCAGCCACAGATGACTTCCTACCACTTAATCCGCGCACCGGCCCCCTGTTTAAAAAGTTTGAGGACCCCTGTTCTAGGGCATGCACCCATAAAAGGAAGGATAAATCACCCTCTTGAGTGTGTCTCTCACCACTGACAATAGGGAGAGTGCCAAGATTACTAGTTTGGATGGGATGCCTATTTTTTAATATAGACATGTGAGGTTGAGGGGATTCCTGCCTTTATTATAACCAAGTCTTAAATGGACCTTGGGTTATTAGTATACAGTCTTCACTGTTGCACCTCCTTTCCTGATCCACATAGTAAATGCTGTTTTGCCAAGCTGCACACTGTGGAGCTCTGAGCAGCAGAACTGCCAATCTTCTGCATCTAAGGTTTAGGACAAGATGCCAGGCTCGCTTTCAAGTTTCATCTTTCCCTGTACAGTGGTTCTCCTGAAGAGAAACATACAGTTCCTGCCAAAGACATATCCTAGCAAGGAGAGAGAGAGAGAGAGAGTGTGTGTGTGGGGGTGTGTAGGATGGGGGGTGGGGTGTGGGGGTGTGTGGGTGTGTGTGGGTGTGTGTGGGTGTGTGGGTGTGTGTGTGGGGGGGTGGGGTGTGTGTGTGTGTGTGTGTGTGGCTGTATCCAGCCCGCGGGCTGTAGTTTGAGGACCCTGTTCTACGTAGAATGAAAAGCACACCTTCAGGACAGAGCAAATGGGTGACTACTAAAGCAAGGGTCTCCCATGCTTCTCACTGTACATTGCACTTTTTACTCATCTTAAGCAAAAGCCTGCTGGCTGAAATACATGTAGTAAGCACTCCTGCTCCCTGTAGTGAGATGGGCAAGGAACCTGACTTGTACTTGAAGAGCTTTGTAATAGTCCCAAAGTCCTTTTGAAATTTAAGAACTGATCATCTGTTTCCAACAGAATTACTTTACATGCAGAAAAATTTTAGTTGAATATAAAATCTTCACTCCTTCAAAATCTGAAGCATATCATGAATGAATAAAAGTCTTGGGGCACTCCTTGTCAAATTCAGGATTATATTCAGTGGCTGGGCTGTTTTTTTTCCAAGCTGGTCACAGATATACAAGCCAAAGGAGATGCTGTAAGAATGTCCATTTGCCTTCCTTTCTCTGCATATTACTTCCCTCCCCTTGCTCTTGTTGCTTAATTGCCCTGGCCCTCGCTGTGGGTTCCTGTGTGGTATCTGCTACAGCAAGGCCAGGGATGCCTCCGCCATCATCTGCTTCCTCTGAAGACTGAGCGACTCATATTCTTTTCTATGATTTTCAAGTCTAGATTATGATTGTTATATTGATACAGAAAACCATGTATTAAGATTTGACTCGATCTGCAGAGGGTCCAGGTGATTAGAAATCATAAGTTAAATTAGGATCTAGGTGATTAGAAATAATAAATTAAGCTGTATTATAAATTCTGTATTATGCTGCTTATAAATTGTACTATATTGATTCTGCTTGTAGAAATCCTGTGCCATTCTAATCATAAATTCTGTGCTATACTAATTATAATATCCTGTTAAGAAAATAAAGCTTTAACTATGATTTAGTGCCACCATCATTCTGCCAAGGATTCCTAAAAGAACCTGTCTGTCCCCTTAGTGTTGGGTGACAGGAGTTCAGAACCCTGTGCAACCTGTGGAGCATTTCTAGTAGCTACTTAAGATTGCTGATCTTCTAGCCCCCTTCATCATCAGCAACCAAAAATGTCATTTCAATGAGTCAAGGATAATACATCTGAACCATGGTGATGCCCTAGAACAAGCCATTCTACATTATCACGAGCCTAAATGTGTGTGTCTGTGTGTGTATGCAATCTTCAGAAACTGGTAAAACCTCATTTTAAACTTCAAATTTCCCTGACTTCTTGACCCATTTCCCCAAAATGTTAACGATATTTTAAGCATCTTGGAATAGCAGAGCATGTAAACAGACTTTAATTTTCTGCATAATATTTTTTTTTAAATTAATCATTTCATTAAATCTTTGTATAAAATAAAAAAATAAAAGATGTCATGTTTGGAAAATATTAATCCAGGAATTCATGTATAGTTTGTTACTCATTTAAAAGTATAAGCATGCAGTTAATCATGAGGGAGAAATTACTGTTTTTTTGCGAATTTGTTTAGGGTTCTTTGTTAGCATTGTCCTAGGCAATGTATTGGGTTTGGTACATGGCTACAGTTACAGAGGCGCTGTTGTAATGAAGGGTTAAAAGTCAGTATCCCAGTATTCCCAAATGGTGCATTATTCCACAGATAGTTTTACTGATTTCAGTAGGAAAACTTGCACAGTAAATATTCTTCAATACCAGAAAAGGAATGAGAACTTCGTCCTGTGCCATTTGGGACACAGTTTTGTTCACTGGAAGTTGGAGAGTAGTTTTAAAAAATATATGTCTTATTTTCATCCCTGCAACAGGAAATGCAACTACCTAAATCAACACATAAAAAGGCATCCCATGGAGTTAAGCGTGATGCCTAAAAGCAGTAATGCAAGAAAAATGATATTTTAAATGCTGTACAGTGCTATTTTAAGCAGAGGTTTTGGGCAGATATTAATTTTTTGTAAAGACTACGAAAGTGTTGTTATTGTCAGATAAAAATAACAGCTGCAAGGGACAATGACATTCTTTCTGAGATAACAAAGAACAAAGAAAAGACTTTGCATCAGAATTTGTGTCAGCTTTAACAGTTAAATTGTGCGCTTGGCTTGGTGGGCAGGATCACCACTGAAGTAATTTTGTGACCACGTTAGGCCATGCCCAAGGGGCATTTGGCCCAAATGAATGACCAGATCCAGGGCTGAGTACCTATATTTCTTCTGAAGAAGTGGGATATACCTGAATGCCATTTTCAGAATGCAGATTGTTTTTGCTACTGCTCAGAATATGAATAATATCTCTAATTGAAGCTTTTGTTTTCAGATCTAGGACAAAACAAAACACAGTACAGTCCCTGGTCCCCTTAGCCAGAAATGGGCCTTTGTGTATGATGTGAATCAATCTGGAATGTTTATTCTGTGCAAACCAAAGAACATCAGGATAAAGCAGATTTTGCTCATTCCTGAATAAGTTAGTACATGTGCCCTGAAGAGGTTCTCATCTTGCAGACTTTGGTCTACTGGCTCTTTGGTCTACGGCTTTGGAAAATTATATACTTTTCTAAGTCTTTAACATCCATTTTTAACAGATAGGGCTGGCTCTGCACATTTTGGCAGTGCAATGTGGAATGAAAAATGCAGATATGAATGCTCCAAGAATTTATTTTTTAAATTATTTGTATTGGATCTGACTGAGCTACATAGCAGCCCTCATAGTGCTGCGCTTTTATTGGTAGCTAGAAAGGTGTTGATAACACACCAGTGTTTTCACTACTGCTGAGCAGTGCTCACACAGCATCAAGTCTGTCTCTCCAACCTTCCCGTCCCCCTCTCACCAGTAGGCTGGGGATGGGCAAGATCTTGGGAGGGGACATAGCCAGGACAGCTGACCCAAACTGACCAAAGGGATATTCCATACCATATGGCATCTGCTCAGCAATCAAAGCTAAGAGAAAGGAGGGGAAGAAGGGGGGGGCAGCATTCGTTATTTACTACATTTGTCTTCTGGAACAACCGCTATGCATACTGAAGCCCTGCTTCCCGGGAAGTGGCTTAACATTGCCTGCTGATGGGAAGTAAAGAATAACATCTTTTGCTTTCCTTCACTTCTGCACACATGATTTGCTTTTGCTTCATTAAACTGCCTTTACCTTGACCCGCAAATTTTTTTCACCTTATTTTCTTCCCCCCCCAACCCCCCCCAAAAACAAAAGACAGAAGGGACTAAGCAATGTGGAATACCCTCAGAGGCTGAGGCTAAGATACAATACATCATATTCTGCCCTTGAACAGTGGCCCTGGGTCCCACTGCACAGAGGCAGTGGCCAATTAAGCACCACTTTTACTGGGTGTTAGGCTGAGTCAGAAGGATGCAACTCCCATCAGGGACAGCCAGTGCCAGCAGCCACTCACATGTCACCAAAGTCCTAAATATCAAACTTATTTGGGACCTAGATTACTGCATGGGCCTGTGCATTATGGTTCTCTTGAAAACATGTTTTCTCATTTTAGGAACTCATAATATAATTTGCTTCCAGTTACAGTGGATGTACAATGGCTTTGCTTGATTTAAAAGCTTTTCTCCATTTGGGAATGAAGGACAGGATAGAATAACTTAATGTTGGACTCTTTCCCATTCTGTGGGTGACTTACAAGTTATATTTTAAGCACAGCCTCATGTTTTCCTGACTTTTGCCTTGAGCTGGCCAATATGGACCCCTGTGAGATATAAATCCAAGCATGTAAATAAATAAATAAATAAATTACAGCTAGATGTTACCACTGAGCAATGCACACCTAAAGACAGGATAAAGGGAATGGGGAGATGTACAAATATTCATTTGAACATGAAAGAAATGTTTGTGGTCTTTTTGTTTGCTGCTTACAAATATTTCCATGCTCTCTGATTACTGCAAAAAGATTGAATAGTAAGCTAGACCTGAAGGAAATAAACCCTTGCACCAAGTCTGTAAAAAGTGTATGAGCCCCTCATGATTCACTAACACCTCGCTCCTGTTCCTCCAGTCTGAGCCACCAATGCTACCAGGCCATGGATGACAGGAGGCAAGCAGGTAGGGCTAATGAGGTAGGGTAATGAGCTACAGTTTTTCCCCACCCTGCCGCAAGTATGGGCTAATGGAAAGCAGCCAGGCTAGTCCTAATGCCTTTCCTCTCCAAACCTAAACTGCACTGTTTCAGTTGTGGTCTCCTGTAAGGGAGTCCTCCAGGATCCCATTGCACTCAGCAGTATGGCTCATTTGAATTCTGTATACCTTTGGCCCTTGTTCTTAATGTAGCACCTGGCCTATGGATCTTGTAAAACTGAAATCTTTTTTTATTTCCTTTATAAAGATGTGGACTTAGTATTCAGTGTGCTACAGATTGGAAACTGGCAGGTCATGATCTGAGGCAGCCTAGAAAGAAATGTCCTATTGCTATCTAAAACATATGTTAACAGCCTCTCTATTTCTCTTTCTTATAAGACTCTTCAGTGTTTTCAGTCTATAGCCAAAAAGAGACTTGGACATTTTAATAGGTCATAGTTCCTGAGTTGTAGGCACTCAATGGCATTTCTAACATTCAAATCTGATCCATGTGTATGCTGGAAATTTGGCACCTTGGAGTGGGATTTGTGGAAGGCAGTTGAATGGGGAGCTGCCAAAGCTGGAAAATATCACTGCCAAGGAGAGAAGGATATGTTTTAAATTCTGTCCTTTACAAAGAATTGAAAGTCTTACTCTGGGCAACAAAATATGCCATTTTGGAATCAGTCTGCTGAACCTTCTCCTTCTTTCTCTGAAGGAGTAGAGAACTTCATGTTTGGCTTTGAGAAAGCCCATGTTGGCCTGGTGTTCTGGAGCCCACTGCAGGCCTCTGCAGAAAGCCAGCTTGTCTTCATCAAGCTCTTTTCTTCCATGACGTTTGCAGAGGCCTGAGTAAGCCAGGCTGCAGATGTGCAATGTGTACTACCTGACAAGCTGTCCGTTACTGCCATTTTTCTTGTACTCCCTGCTTATTGTCTCTTTTTTATATTAAGATTGTAAGGTGTTTAGGGAAGGATATGTCATTTTGTTCTTTGTTTTGCTTTTTGGTCTTTGTATGACATTAGTTCATTGTGGTCCTAAACCAGGAAAGAAATGCAGATCTTACTTTGTGTGTGTTCTTGCATCTATTCAGGGAATAGATGCAGTGTCACCTGATGTGTAACCAAGAGAGCAGAAATTAGGACTATTGGCAGTGAGCTTTTTGCAAACAGTTTGTTGGTAAGGAATTACTTGCTGACTACCATCACAGATAAGTAATTTGGAAATCTGGAGTTGTGGGTACGTTCAGACAGTCTATATACTATGCACTGTATATTTACGTAAGGCCAGCCACCTTTACATCTGAGCAACTCCGCTGTCTGCTTAAGCAGCAAGGAGTGGAAGAGAGAAATCTTTGAGAGTCTTCCTCTGGGATGTTGTGGGCTCTATGGTATCTGTGATCGACTGATTAAAAAGCTACCATGGCACAATATGAGAATGGTGTATCAGTTGTCTTATGAGGTAACAAAACTACTGCTAATCAACAGGCATATCTATAATAGCTGGTTTGACCTGTTTAGTAAATAAATAAATATTTGACTTCAAATAAGAGTTAACATTAAAAAAGAAAAAATCAACATTAACTTTGTAGAAGAACAGCTGGGGGTGGTATCCAAAGGAAACTCTTATGCCCTATGTTTATTTTTATCTATATTGCATTGAACTAATCTCATCTTATTTTTGCCATCTGAAGGTTAGACACCCAGTTGTGTGGAGTGGCTAGAAGACAACAGACATATTATGAGCAATCCAGACCAAGTAACTTTGTTGTAATAGCAGGCTGAGCAGGCCGAAGCTGTAATGAGCTGCAGCTGTTGTGAAGGACATATGCAAGGCCAAGAGAGACAAAGAAACTGTGTACTGGCAGAGAGATAAGAAAGTTGGACTATTAAGGAACTATACGTGGGAAAGAGATGAAGGAGTTGGACTGAAAAATAAGAAAATAGAATGTCGAAACAGCATATAGGTGAGGAGCATGGATACCACGCCGTGACCAATCATAGAGTGCAGGAGAGTGAATAGACAAGCAGCTTTAGCCTATTAGCAATCTAGAAGCAATGTGTGTGCTTTGCACTAGTGTATAAATTGCTGTGTATCCCTTAATAAAGTGGCACTAACTTGATCACATTGGTCATATAAGTTGTGTTCAAACCTTCTGCGTCAACACAGTTGTCTAGACTCCCTCTCTAGTCTGTGGAGAAAGTGCCAGATGGGATGAATTGCCTGCCAGAGGTGCTCTCTTTAGATATCTGTCTCAGATATCATGAATGTGTCTCTGGAAGTTCCTGTTTGTCTGTAGGTGGAGGGTTATAAGTACCCCAGCTAAATGCTTAAGTTTTAAATAGACACAACTAAGAGCAACCCCACACTTCCTTGTATGTGCTACTCACTTTTTCATCTGCACTCTCACTGGAAACAGAAAAGCTTTTTAAGTCAGGAATTGTCTTCCATGCTAAAGTGATGGGGTAGCACTATACTACCCCATCTCTTGCCAGCTCATTGTAATCACCAAGTCTGGGCAGGGAAAGGAATAATGAGACACCTCATTTCCCATGAGAATCACTGGGAAGTGCCAGGGCTCCTAGCTGTGCTGGGTGAACCAGCACCTCACTGACTCATAGGGCTCAAGGTGGAATCAGCAGGGGTTCTGCAGGTTACTTGTGGCTATGGTGCCAGCTATATATGCATGTGCCACAAGAGCTGAATGGGCTAGAGGAACACATGCCAGATTTACCTAGGGAGTAGGAAACAGATTTCCATGTGTAAACAGTGAGACAGACATGGAATAGATGTGGTTTTTCATAGGAAAGAAAGACTAGCAGAACTGCAGCTATGTCCCCTCCTGGAGAGCTCTTCCTTTGCCCTAAGTCCATCTGAAGCAGACGCCTAACTTGGGTCCCTTGTAGGAGGTGTAGAAAGGAATCAGATTGTGGCTGCCTCCTGCTTCTGCTGATAAAACAAGAGTTGTTCAAGTAATTCATGCTTGTGCTCCATACAATAACAATCGATTGTGGGCAAGCTGAGATGTAAAGGGCCCTTTCTGAGAAAAGGCTTTGTTCATTGTCTGGGTGCCAGGTTGCAGAGTGATTATGCCTTAAAATGTAGTGAGGAAACACTAAATCTGGCTCTCTGAACTCACCTGCAAATTAATTCTGTGCACACCTGTCTAAAATGAGGGGTGTGCCCATAATTCTGTACACACCTGTCTGCAATGAGGAGTGTGCCCAAAGCCTCCCACATCTTAAGTATCGGGGAAGAAGGCATCTCCTCAGGTAAGTATGGAGGAATCAAACAGTTTGGTGGTGTGTGAAATGGTTGTAAGGGTGCTTTGCTGCATTGTATATAGGTGCATTTTGGGGCAGAACTTGGGTGGATAAACAATTGTATGTAACCTAACCAGCACTTATGTATGCAATAAAGGATCTCACATGGGGTCTGTGCCTTCATATGCCACAAATGCTGCCTGAATAGGTGCTTGAGGGGACAAAAAAAAAAAATGAAAAAAAAATGGTGGCATAGCCTAGCCGAACCAGGGAAGATGGATATGCAAGCACTTTCATCACCACTGCAGGATGGTAGGTGAGTAGCTGGGAACTATGAGACAGTTGTTAATACAGGAATAGAAAATTTGGGAACAGAAAGATCATATGGATGTTTTGGACTGAAACAGCTGAAATTGCCCCCACCCACAGATTCTGCATTTTTGGGCAAAACTGGCTGAGTCAATGCATTCCGGTGAGTCATCTGAAGTATACTACAGTGCCTTAGGTCAGTGCAGAAAGGAGGCTATGTGAAAGGGAGATGTGGAATTACTCAGTGTGTTCCCTGTCTGGTACTAGGTGGGGTGACTAGCTGTGTAGGAGCAACTCCTGTATGAAGCTGTAAAAGAACTCAGATGCTCAGTTAAAGATTTTGGACTCTGATTAGTATTTACTATGAACTTGTACACTGCTATTGCAGAAAACCCCCACAAAACTAATTTTTAATCCAAAGGCACCCACACCCAGTCATTCTGACAAAATGATACTCCCTCAAAAAGCAAAGCTCTCATGACTTGTGATATTAACGCAGCCTTGGAATGTGTGCACAGCCTTATTTGCAGCATTACTGGGTTTTTTTCATAATTGTATTAAATAGTTGATGGATCACATGCTATCATAACAAGAAAAACAGGTTTGATAAATATGCCGGTGAATGGAATGTGTATTCATAATTATTTCTAAGAGATAAATTAGGCAAGCATGAGATTTAGGGCCAGAATAAGACTAAATGTGCTATGGTTTCTTTAATTCTGTGGACACAGTTTCATGTTCCTCAAAGGTGGTACAAAGAATACACACAACCCTGTCCTGGTTTCAGCTGGGATAGTGTGAGAGACCATATCTCAAACTGACTGCCTCAAAGCTTGTTAGCTGAGCTCCTGCAAGACTTAACAGTTGTGAACAGATAAGGAGCCAACAGCTGCCTGACATCAGTTTTCGGCCAGGGTCAAGGAAAGGCCACACCACTGTGAGGGATGTGCCTAGAAATGGATGATCACCCCTACCTATGCAGTAATCATGTGTGCCCCATGGAGGAATGCGGTATGTGCCATTGTCTGGGAAACAATGCCCCTGAACACCCTATAAAAGACTGTGCCACCAAACAACAAGTGGCAATCTGGAGACCCCCACCACCGATGTGAACAGAGACTACAGACCAATGAGACACCTCTGGATCCATGGTGGTGACTCTCTTGCAACTCTATACTGACTGCTTGCTAGATTTCCTTCTTTTGCTATATTTCCCTCTCTTTCCTATTGCTATTTTCTCACCATGACATGTGAATGTTTTGTTTATATAAGTGCACAATAAATTACCTTGGTTAGTGGCATTTGACCTTGTTGCTGTCTTAATCTCACTCTGGGTATAACAAAGAATCTTCCTGGACCAGAAGAGATAGAGTTAATTTTCTTCTTAGTAGCTGGTACAGTGTTGTGGTTTGGATTTGGTGTGAGAACAATGTTGATAGGACACTAATGTTTTCAGCTGCTGCTAGGTAATGTTTATACTAAGTTAAGGGCTTTTCAGTTTCTTGGGCTTTGCCAGTGAGAGGGCTGGAGGGGCATGGGAAATTGGGAGGAGACACAGCCAGGTCAGATGACCTGAACTAGCCAAAGAGGTATTCCATACCATATGATGTCATGCTGAATATGTAAAGTGGGGGAAGAAGGAAGGGAGGGAAGTCTGGCTTTATGGCTTTTGTCTTCCCAAGTAACCATTACACATGATGGAGCCCTGCTTTCCTGGGGATGGCCGAACACCTGCCTGCCCATGGGAAGTAGTGAATGAATTCCTTGTTTTGCTTTGCTTGCGTGGCTTTTGCTTTCCCTATTAAATTGTTCTTATCTCAACCCTTGAGTTTTACATTCCTTTCTAATTCTTCTCCTCATCCCTCTGGGTGAGGGGGAGCGAGCAAGCGGCTGTGTGGTGCTTGGTTGCTGGCCACAGTTAAACCATGACATTCTCAAAGCAGTTTTTCTTTGCTGCATGTTGGGCAAAGCAATGCTCATGGTTCTAACCCAGGCTGCAAAGGGAGCTCTGACTCTGGTGGGCCAGAGAGCCCTGCAATATGCATTTATTCCCTTCTATAAGCTCCCCATCACTTTCAGTGCAACCTGAATTGTCCTTTTTGTATCAGGAAGAGGAGACCATCTGAGAAACTGAGATATTCCTTTAAGGGTAATAACCAATAGAGCTGTCTTGCCTGGGCAATACAGGGTACCAGCTGCAGATTACTGATAACTCTTGGTGAGGAAGGAGAATGGCAACACCCAGTAAAGGAGAAGGTGTTCTCACTATGACCAGACTGGAAGAGTGAGCAGGAAGAGTTATGCTGCCTAGGTGTGCTGAGGATCCAAAAAAAGACATTATTTTTTGCTCAGCTCTTAGCTCTCTTGGGTTTTACCTATGAGTGAAATGGGTGGCTGCACAGTAAAAAGTTTGTTTGTGAAGGCTGTAAATGCTCTATATCTATCATGCAGTTCTCAAAGTTAAACTGGGAACTGGCACAGCTATGTTGTTGACTGCATAATCTCCAGAGAGGGCACCTTTGCCTGAGGAAGGTCTGTGAAGGCATATGAAGGCTTCCAGGGGTCCTCAAACTACGGCCCGTGGGCCAGATACGGTCCCCCAGGGTCCTCAATCTGGCCCCCGGTATTTACAGACACACACACACACCTGCCGCCGGGGGTTGGGGGGGGGAAACCAAGCAGCTGCAGATGACCTCCTGCCACTTCATCTGCGTGCCATCCCCTGTTTAAAAAGTTTGAGGACCCCTGCCTTAGACACTCTGTTGGTGCAATACCAGCTGAGTTGGCTTGAAAGCAAATAAGGTCTGAAAGGTGGTTCCAATACATCAGTCCTGTGACTACTCACAGAGGGGAACTCAACTATGGCTATAACAAGCTCCTATGGGTAAAGGACTGTGGCTGAAGGTGTCAGATGGTACCAAAGGTAAGCCATTCCAAGTTTTGTGGGTTTTCTTTTTGGTTTAATTATCTTCATAGATTAAGTTTTTGGGAGGTATGGTTTAGATATCAGAGGTCATACATCAGCAATTATACACTTGATTAAAGTTTATTTTTATGTAAAAAAAATGTGTATGTAAAATTATGTTTTACCACATAATTTAATGAACTGTCAGATACTGAGGGTTTTCTCCTGTTTGGTTGGTGCTGGTAGCCATAACTTTGGGCTAACATGGTGAAGGGACTGGAGGGATCCAGCAGGATTGGAGGCTGGGTAGAAGCATTGTTATCACCACGTGAGGTATCCACTTTGCACAGAGTTATATCTGTAACTAGCTATTTAAAGAAGAAAAGAGAATAGACTGTTCCTGGTCAAGAGGTCTTGCTTTAGTGGCTAATCAGAGTCTTTCTGCCAAACTCATGAAGAGGATAATATATTTACCCTCTTACCTGGGGAATTATGCAGAAGGTGGATTCCAAGAATAGGATCTGCTCAGGATTGCTGAGGAAGATCTGAGTTTGTAGATTTGCCTCCTAAAGACAGTGGTGCTGAGTTGACTGGGCCAGGAAGCTGAATTCCTTTAATGTGTGGACTTTGCTTTGATATTTCTTGGTCAATAGTTGACCTTCTTGCCTGACACTCAAAGGAGGTTTTACAGGAACAGCTCTGCTGAAGGTATAGGTTTTAATGTGGAAGACTCTGGATTTCCTTGTTTGCATCTGTAACTAATAAAGGAAGGGGAGTCACTTTGAAACCTATGTGCTTTACACTCTGTTGCTTATTATTTATGGAGAGACCTGGGATAACAAATGACACACTGAGCAGAGCCAGCCTAACTATTTGGAAGAACATTCACAGTAGGAAAAGCAGGGGGAGTGTGGGAGAGCATGGGATGAAAGAACAGCCTCACTCCTCAAAACTGCTTTTGTAAAAAACACTGATTTGTTTGTTTTTTCTGAAGGGAAGTAAGCTACAGCAGAGCATACTGACTACCAGTGATTGCTAATTATGCCAAGCAATGGGATATAAAAGAAACACATTTAAAAGACATTTTTAAAAAAGAAAAAATTTAAAAGATATCATGTTTGTTATTTTCATGTGAACAGATCAATCTGAGGTTTGTCCTTTAAAACAGGAATACTGTATCTAATTAAGTCCAAATGCATTTTTAACACATTTCTAGTTTTCTGAGTCAAAGATTTAACATGGCACTCTGATGACAACCTGAGAATATGGCTTTTCAGTAATTTGTAGTAGTTTTACTTAAGCTTCCTTAGATGTGTTAGAATGTATACACACATGAAGTAAGAGTAACGTTGGGATTGAGAGACCAAATACTAGAAGTCAGAAAATTCTCCAGTGCAATATTAATTTTTCAGTGCACATCTTGTATGTTTTACAGGAACAAGCTAATAACAAACTGCCCTAGGCTTTTATTAGGAGTGTGTGCACCATATGGTAAGAGTACCTTGGGCCTTCCCAGGTGTATAGTCAGCCATCTGAACCATTCTGCTTATCTTAGGGGGAACGTCGGAGCACACTTGAGACCGAATGGTTTGTAGATCTCCCTGCTTGATGTTACCTCTTTCTCCTCTTCATTGCTCCCCACCCAACTCCTTGGCTATGATTTCCCTGCTGGAATTTTTCTCATTGCTCCTTCCTCAGCTGCTCCACTAGACCCCACGGCTCCTCAGCCTTCCTCCCTCGCCTGCATACCTGCTCTAGTCACTTCCCCAGTTTCTGTGACAACCTCACAGCTCCTGTGGGCTCCCCCATTCCCACCTTTAAGTTTCATTGCCAAATCAAGAAAATAAAAATATAAATTGAGAATCAATAAATGAAATAAAATGTGAAACTTGGGGCAGAATTGTGAATGTTTTGATGCTGATCATGCAAAAGATCTCAGCATGAGTACAACTGTTATCGATTTGTTAATAAGTTAAGATTGATTGACTTTATTTGATTGATTAATTGATTTTATAAAATCATTTTATAAAATTGAAAAATAGAAGGATAAGAAATATTTTTAATGAAACTTATAGTTGCACAGTAAAAGCTGCTATGAGATCTTCTGTACATCCTGTACCAAGGCTAGAAGAAGGGGCTAGAACCATTGTTAAAACTTAGGTAATAACTTTAGGGTTTGAAAGGTTTCTTTGTATTTGACCAGTCTTCTGTATGTAGAAGTGTATTGAAATGTCAGAATATGAGATTAATGGAAACTGGGGAGAGTCGACTGGAACAGCTGCCAAGAAATCGTGGACTTTAGTAAAAGGTAATTCCGGCAGGGGGAGATCGCGACCACTGACTCATATACCACCTACCCAAATCGTACCCCAGACCCATTTCTAGACCTTTCTAAGCTCTACTGTGCAGAATCGGATATAGGAGGAGAATATGATAATGATTTACGGGAAATATCATGGTTATGCATGAATATTTAATGAATATGTATGAACAAGTTCTATATATGGTGTCTGATTTTGAGACCTGGCGTGCGTTGATCGTGAGAGGACTCGCTCACGCACCCGGCCGTTAATAAAGAAGTGTCTGCTTATCTACATCACATTGGTGTCGATAAGTTCTTCATTCTGAGATTTCGGTAACACAACCACATAAGCTGCCTTCTGCAGTGTGACTGGGTATGTGTGTATCTGCTAATCCTGTCTTTGCCTGCATCCAAGGCTGTGTCTATTTTCACTACAGAGCTATTATTCCTTCCCTTAGTCTTTTTTTATCTGTCCCTGCACAGTAAAGTAGCAGGCACACCTTAAGCTTCATAACAGAACAGTGTCAAGAGAGTAACAGAGATTAATGTTGACTGGAGTGAGAGTGAAGCAGTGACAAGAGAGCATTAAAAATTCACTATTTGTGATGCATATTATGTTTTTTTCAATATCTGAGAGACATTTGGAGAGGTAGAACATTAGGTCTTTATTGATGCAGCTCTAGAGAGATGTAAAATAGTGCACTCAAGCAGGTAAAATGCTGCTGAAAATAATGTGAAAAATTTGTAAGGGGATCAAGACCTCTTTTCTGTGATATGGACGTTGCTGCCATTATCAGTGACACTTAGTATTGGCCAACATGACTTACAGTGGCATAAACCTTGGTGTTAAAATAAGCTGCAAGTCTTTTTTGAGATGTCCCCCAACTGAAGCTATTTTCTGGGAGTGTTACCCACCTTCAGCTGTATCCCCAGACCTGTTGTTATTGCTACAAAACTCAGCAATGACCAAGTGGCAGTGGAAGAACTGAAGCATTCTGCATAGCTCCAATCTCTCTTCCCCAAGCCTCCCTTCCCAACTCTTCTGCTCCTTGCCCAATAACAGAGGTGATTTGAAGACTTATTTTTAGGTAGGACATATTCTCATCTCTGCTTAAGAAATTAGTAGTCCTAATGGTTTCTTTACCTCTGTTCTCACAGTTATAAGCACTGGGAGGAGAAGGCTGTGAATTCAACCCTCATAGGCTGAGATAAGAATGCATAGGGAACAGTTGGAAATGGACAGAGCTGGTGTTTTCAGCCACACATGCAGTCAGCTGCTTCTTGACTTCAAGTGCTTCCCCCACAACCAGTGATGTGGGGACCTCAACAAATTGATAGTGCCAAATAATTCAGTGTCATGCTATTGGGTCAAGTTCCATTCTAAAGAAAGCACAGGGATACATACATGTTACACAGGCAATGAAAAACTTTAATCCAGGTGGGGAGTCCTCTCTCCATTCCCCTTCTGCTTACTCGTGCACTGTAATTTGCTTAGGTAATTACCATGCAAATATAAACCAGTGCTGCAACATGTATGGCACCTGATATTTGTATTTATGCAAAGAAATGTGACACTAGGAAAAATGTAGCTGCTTATTCTAATAGCATATTATGCAATAACATTAGGGTTTAAATTCCCTGTAAGAGACAGGACAAGGAAGTCCAATCTTGTTCTCCCCTGACTAATTACAGTGTGTGCCAGGATGCAGCCAGACACTGTACACCCTGCAAGCCACAGCAGACCACCAGAGGGGGTGAACTCAGATCCTTGGCTTGCCACTGCAGGTAGGTGCTTTCTGTTTCTCCAAAATGAACCACTTGTGTACTTGGTCTTTAGGAGAAGACCCTGGTCTCTGGACACCTCTCTCTGTATCCCACCATGTTTCTGGAGAAGCAGGACTCCAGAAGGGTAACACCAAGTGATGGAGTGAGAAATATGTGGCGTATGACGCACGGACTCCAAGAGTGGATCAAAGACACCTCAAAGACACTTTATTAAAATCAAGCAAGCCTTTTATACTTTTACAGGGGGCTGACGTGTCAGCCTGTAACTATGCTGAGTAATTTTCCACTCTTAGCTCTTTTTTTCCATTGCAGACACAGCAACTTAGCAATTCCCTTTATCTACAAGGCCACAAGCTCTGCAGACTACTCCATATCTTAAAGTTTCTCTTCTTGCTCCCATGGCTTCCTTCCAACAAGCATAACTGTGTCTCTCTCCCAAGGTCGGTTTTCGCTCACTGATGCTGTCAAGCTAGCTCGAGAAATACCCACAGAAATATATTATTAAAATATTTGTTTGGGGCAATAGAGTACTTGTTTCTCATATACACCAAACATCAATCTCACTTAATTTACTACTGTGATTGCACAGCTAGGTGAATGTTGGTGATTTTCAAACTTGAGAAAAGGAGCATAAAACTGTTTCTTAAATATATATATATGTAAGAAAGAAAGACAAAAGACACTGAGACACCACTGTAAGGTATAGAACAGTGGGGTAGCCCTGTATGTTAGGGAGCATTATGACTGTCTAGAGCAGGAGTCCTCAAACTACGGCCTGTGGGCCGGATATGGCCTCCCAGGGTCCTCAGTCCGGCCCCTAGTATTTACAGAACACCTCCGCCGGGGGTTGGGGGGGGGAAACCAAGCAGCCACAGATAACTGCCTGCCACTTCATCTGCGCGCCGGCCCCTGTTTAAAAAATTTGAGGACCCCTGGTCTAGAGCTTGATGATGGTGATGAAGGGTTGAGTGTTTATGGGTAAGAATCAGGGAGAAGGCCAACAAGGCAGATATCATGGTGGGAGTCTGTTATAGACCACCCAACCAGGATGAAGAGGCAGACAAAATATTCTTTAAGCAGCTTTAAGCAGATTCTTTAAGTCTGACAATTTCTAGCCCTTGTTCTTGTGGGGGACTTCAACTTACCACATGTGTGCTGGAAATACAATACAGCAGAGAAGAAACAGTCTAGGAGGACCCTGGGAGGGTGTGGAATATAACTTCCTGACACAGTTAGTGAGTGAGACAACTAGGGAAGGCACCCCGCTGGACCTGTTTGAAAACAGAGAAAGACTTGTGGGTGATGTGATGGTTGGAGGCCATCTTGGGCATATCAATCATGAAATGATAGAGGTTTTGATTCTTGGAGAAGTAAGGAGGGGGGTCAGCAGAACTGCTACCTTGGATGTCTGGAGGGCAGACCTTGGCCTGTTTAGGAACCTGGTTGACAGAGTCACTTGGGAGGCAGTGTTGAAGGGGAAAGGAGTCCAGGAAGGCTGGACATTCTTCAAGAAGGAAATCTTAATGTCACAGGAGCAGGCCGTCCCTATGTGCCGAAAGACAAGCCAGCGGGGAGGAAGACTGGCCTGGCTGAACAGATTGCTTTGGCTGGAACTCAGGGGGAAAAAAGAGAGTTTATGATGTTTGGAAGAAGGGGCAGACAGTTCAGGAGGACTACTGCTGCGGGCATTTCGGGCGAGCGGGAGTCAGATTCAAATACTCACAGAGTTCAAGATCTGATCCGTTTATTGTACAAACCAGGTAGACTTTTATAAGGCATTCTATAAGCGTGCAATAATGTGGTTGGCTATTTTACAAGCGTATAATAATATGATTGGTTAACAATTGTTTACTGGGAAGATTTCTGTTTCTGCTTGTTCTGGCATGTAGGCTCCTTTCTGCGGTTTCCCAGCTCCTCTTATCACGTCCCGTTGGCCTTGCTTTTGAGCAAACATCTGCAATTTGCTCCTTTTTCTTCATCCCACTGTTCTGGCCGTAACCTCGTCTTATTTCTTCAGTATTTTTCCACTTGCTTCAGAGTTCAGTATAATCATTCAATACAGCAAGAGCCCCAACACCTCCCCCTTTCTTTTTAAATACAGCATTAATACTGCGTTCCACACAGCTCTGAAAACATTGTAAAAGACAAGGCACTAAAAGTAACAAAAGAGTAACAAACAACAATATAGACAGACCTTGTTTCAATAAATCCCTCAACCACCCTCAATTCTTGTTGAGGTAAATAAATTGATACATTTAAACGGTAAATCAACTGTTGCAAAAAATACATATTTTTAACAAGTGTAGTATTCCACCAGGTACAGTTATCACTAAAGCCAAAATTCGTGTCATTATACTTCTTATCTAACCAACCCCAATATGATTGATTTATAGCCGTATAGTTTACTCCCAAAGGCTCAAAAGCTAGTTCAAAGCAGAAACGCATTTCTTGTAGGTGACATCTGAAGCACTTTTTTTCCTTTTTTTTTTTCTTTTTTTTTTTTTCCTTTTTTTTTTTCTTTTTTTTTTCTTTTTTTTTCTTTCTTTTTTTTTTCTTTTTTCTTTCTTTTTTTTCTTTTTTCTTTCTTTTTTTTCTCTTTTTTTTTCTTTCTTTTTTTTTTCTTTTTTCTTTTTTTTTTTTTCCTTTCTTTTTTTCTTTTTTCTTTCTTTTTTTTTTCTTTTTTCTTTTTTTTTTTTTTTCTCTTTTTTTCTTTTTTTTTTCTTTCCTTTTTTTTTTTCTTTCTTTTTTTTTTTTTTTTTTTTTTTTTTTTTTGGGGGGGGGGGAGGGGTTTGTAATCAAGTCCGTATTTTTCCTTGAGAAGCTTAAGCTGTTCCTCTTGTTTCAGGAGAGTTTCCAACTCTGATTTGTCGAATAGGTCCGTATTTCCCAAATAAATCATACATTTCCTCCGCTGTGATTTTATACGGCAGGTTCCGAATATAAAGGATCCGATTGACCTCTGGGGGCAGCCAGATGTTAGCTCGCTTGGCCGCTTGCACTGCCATGGCGCCGATCGGAGCGGGGGGGGGGGGTGGAGGGGGGGTGCCGCCTTGGAGAGAAACCGCAGCCGGGACGGGGCCTGCCGGGCCGCACGCCGCCGCTCGCCGCTTGTTCCTTTTCAGGACACCAGGGTGGTAATTGCGCGACCATACCCCGTACAGCTCGATACGTGCGAGCCAAAGTCTTTACCCCCTTAGTCCCAACTTGCACAGATTCCCATAAGTCCTCTCCTACTTTCTTCCATGTTTCATTATTATATATATCTTGCGTAGAAGCAAGGTAACCACGGCGGCGACTCCAACATAGCAGATCAACTACTGCCTGCCGTGAGACTGGCGTTTCAGTTTTTTCTGCCAGTTTCATCAAACTGTCTACAGTTGCTTTTTCCACCACTGATGCAGTGATTCCCATCCTGCTTAAATTTCCTGACTCACCGGTCAGCCGTGCACGTTCCGCCTTTCTTCGGGCGCCCAGCTCTCTCTCCGCTGGCAGCAGGATCCTCGCCGGCTCCGCAGCTTGTAACACGATCCTTAATGAATCTTCCTGACTTTTAACCGATCCTGTCGACCCTCATCGGATCGTCGGGGTCACCAGATGCTGCGGGCATTTCGGGCGAGCGGGAGTCAGATTCAAATACTCACAGAGTTCAAGATCTGATCCGTTTATTGTACAAACCAGGTAGACTTTTATAAGGCATTCTATAAGCGTGCAATAATGTGGTTGGCTATTTTACAAGCGTATAATAATATGATTGGTTAACAATTGTTTACTGGGAAGATTTCTGTTTCTGCTTGTTCTGGCATGTAGGCTCCTTTCTGCGGTTTCCCAGCTCCTCTTATCACGTCCCGTTGGCCTTGCTTTTGAGCAAACATCTGCAATTTGCTCCTTTTTCTTCATCCCACTGTTCTGGCCGTAACCTCGTCTTATTTCTTCAGTATTTTTCCACTTGCTTCAGAGTTCAGTATAATCATTCAATACAGCAAGAGCCCCAACAGACTACAAAGGTGTTGTGAAGTTATGTGGGGAGAAAATTAGAAGGGCCAAAGCCCAACTAGAAATTAATTTAGCTACTGTAGTAAAAGACAATAAAAAATATTTCTATAAATACATTAGCAACAAAAGGAGGGCTAAGGATAATGTCCATGATTTATCGGATGTGGGGGGAAACACAGTGCCAAAGGATGAAGAAAAGGCTGAGGTACTTAATGCCACCTTTGCCTCAATCTTTAATAGTAAGACCAATTGTTCTTGGGGTACCCAGCTCGCTGAGCTGGAAGACAGGGACGGGGAGCAGAATGAAGCCTCTGTAATCCCAGGGGAAATGGTTATCAACCTGCTACACCTCTTAGACACACACAAGTCTATGGGGATGGATGGGATCCACCCAAAGGTACTGAGGGAGCTGGCAGAAGTGCTCACCAAGCCACTCTCCATCACTTATCAGCAGCCCTGGCTAACAGGGGAGGTCCCAGAAGACTGGAGGTTAGCAAATGTGACACCCATCTACAAGAAGGGCCAGGAGGATCTGGGGAACTACAGGCCTGTCAGCCTGACCTCGGTGCCAGGGAAGTTTACAGAGTAGATCATCCTGAGTGCCATCACACTGCACATACAAGACAACCAGGTGATGAGGCCCAGTCAGCATGGGTTTATGAAAGGCAAGTCCTGATTGACTAATCTGATCTCCTTCTATGACAAGATGACTTGCTTAGTGGATGAGGGAAAGGTTGTGGATGTTGTTTACCTGGACTTTAGTAAAGCCTTTGACACCATCTCCCAGAGCATTCTCCTGGAGAAACTGGCTGCTCATGGCTTGGATGAGCATACTGTTTTCTGGGTAAAAAACTGGCTGGATGGCCAGGCCCAAAGAGTGATGGTGAATGGAGTTACATTCAATTGGCAGCCATCCACAAGTGGTGTTTTGCAGGGCTCAGTATTGGGGCCAGTCCTGTTTAATATCTTTATCAATAATCTGGATGAGGGGATTGAGTGCACCCTCAGTAAATTTGTAGATGTAACCAAGGGGGGGGGGGAGGGGGGAGTTTTGATCTGCTTGAGGGTAGAAAGGCTCTACAGAGGGATCTGGACAGGCTGGATCGATGGGATGAGGCCAATTGTATGAGATTCAACAGTGCTAAGGGCCAGGTCCTGCACTTGGGTCACAAAAACCCCATGCAATGCTACAGGCTTGGGGAAGAGTGACTGGAAAGCTGCCTGGTAGAAAAGAACCTTTGGGGTGTTGCTCAACAGCCAGCTGAATATGAGCCAGCAGTGTGCCCAGGTGGCCAAGAAGGCCGATAGCATCCTGGCTTGTATCAGAAATAGTGTGGCCAGGAGGACTAGGGAAGTGATTGTCCCCCTGTACTCAGCACTGTGTTCAGTTTTTGGCCCCTCACTAGAAGAAAGACATTGAAGTGCTGGAGCGTGTCCAATGAAGGGCAACAAAGCTGGTGAAGGGTCTGGAGCACAGATCTTATGAGGAGCGTCTGAGGGAACTGGGGTTGTTTAGTCTAGAGAGGAGGAGGCTCAGGATGGACTTTATCACTCTCTACAATTACCTGAAAGGAGGTTGTAGACAGGTAGGTGTTAGTCTCTTTTCCCAGGTAAAAAGCAATAGGATGAGAGGAAATAGCCTCAAGTTGTGCCAGGGGAGGTTTAGATTGAAGATTAGGAAATTTTTTTCACTGAAAGGGTAGCCAAATGTTGGAACAGGCTTCCCAGGGAAGTGGTTGAGTCACCATCCCTGGAGATATTTAAAAGATGTGTAGATGTGGTGCTTAGCAACATGGTTTAGTGGTGGTCTTGGCAGTGTTAGGTTAATGGTTGGACTCGATCTTAAAGATCCTTTCCAACCTAAATGATTCTATGATTCTGTGATCCTACATGACTTGATATCCACATTGTTTCAACATCCAAAGATGAAGTGGGCCTGGAATCTAGCACAAACCAGCCACTACCTGTTCATTAAATAGGAAACCTTTGAAATGACAGTGGGTCATAGGAAGCATGCCAACACTTGCTTCTGCATTGATTCAAAACTAGCTTGATGCACAATCAGCTTGTGCATCTTTTTAAAATATTTTATTACCAAGAGATCCAATTGTGGTAGAATGACCTTGGCTGGATGCCAGGTGCCCACCAAGCCTCTCTAATACACCACCTCCTCAGCAGGGCAAAGGGGAGAAAATAAGATGAAAAAGAACTTGTGGGTCAAGATAAAGGCATTTTAATAAAGAAAAGTAAAGGCTGCATGCAGAAACGAAGGAAAAAAAAATGTTATTCTCTGCTTCCCATCAGCAGGTGATGTCTGGCCACTTGCTGGGAAGTAGGGTATCAGTACCCATAGCAGTTGCTCTGAAGACAAACACCTTATTAATGAATGCCCCCCCTTGCTCCTCCTTTCTCTTAGCTTTTCTGAGCAGACATCATATGGTATGGAATATCCCTTTGGTCACTTTGGGTCAGCTGTCCTGGCTATGTCCCCTCCCAAGAGCTTGCCCACCCCCAGCCTAATGGTGAGGTGGGGAATGTTGGAGAGACAGACTTGATGCTGTGTGAGCACTGCTCAGCAGTAGCCAAAACACTGGTGTGTTATCACCACTTTTCTAGCCATGAATACAAAGCACAGCACTATGAGGGCTGCTATCAGAAAAAATAATTCCATCTCAGCCAGAGCCAATACAAAGCATAATACCTTTCATCTTCTGATAACTCATTATGTGGTGGTGCCTCTTAGGCATGAGCCACCTCCTCAGGCAATGCTCCAAAATCTCTGCCTTCTGGCCAGTCTATGATCTCTTCCAGGATTCCTGGGCGGTTGGGTTTCCCCAGTTGAGCTCATTACATGATCAACACTACCCACTTACTCCATGTAGCGCTCGTTGCATGATATGTAGAGGGGGTGTTTCCTTTGAACAACCAGTGTAGCATGGGCAATTGTGGTGCCAAAAAGAAGATATACTTTAGTCAGGGTGTAGTGGGCTTCTGATCCTCAGTACCCCTGGCTCCAAAACCCTAATGGTCGACCTCAGGTTTCTCCTGATGTTTTCTGCCAGAGGCTCCAGGTGAGACCATGCTCCCCAGCTGCAGTGGAGAGTACATTTTGTACAGCTGGGCCTGTCTGGACAGGCCCAAGAGCTACCACATGAGCTATTTCCTGTGTGATCTGCTCAAAGGCTTGTTGTTGCTCAAGGCCCCACTCAAAATAGTTCTTTCGGGTTGCTCGATAGACAGGGCTCAGAAGCTGACTATAACCTGGAATATGCATTATCCAGAACCCCACAAGGCCTAGGAAAGCTTGTTTTTCCTTCCTGTTAGCTGGTGGAGACATAGTTGCTATCTTGTTGACCGCAACCATAGGCTCATGATGGTGTCCATCCTGCCACTTTATTCCCAAGAACTGAATCTCCTGTGCAGGTCCCTTAACCTTGCTTTTCTTTATGGCAAAACCAGCTTTCAGAAGAATCTGAATTACTCCTTTTCCTTTCTCAAATACTTTTTCTGCCTTGTTGCCCCACAAGATGATATCATCGATGTATTGTAGATGTTCAGGGGCATCACCCTTTTCCAGTGCAGTTTGGATTAATCCATGACAAATGGCTGTGCTTCCACCCCTGGGGCAGTTGACTCCAGATGTACTGGACACCCCTCCATGTGAAAGCAAACTGCAGCCTGCACTCTGCTGCCAAAGGGATTGAGAAAAATGCATCGGCAATGTCAATTGTAGCATACCACTTGGCTGCCTTTGATTCCAGTTCATATTGGAGCTCTAACATGTCTGGTACAGCTTCACTCAGTGGTGGCGTCACTACATTCAAGCAACAATAGTCTACTGTTAACTTCCACCCTCTGTTAGATTTTTGCACTGGCCATATGGGACTATTAAAAGGCAAGTGAATCTTGCTGATCACTCCTTTGCTCTCGAGTTGATGAATCGGCTGATGGATGGGAGCCAGGGAGTGTTGGTTGGTGAGATACTGCTGCTGGTGCACCGTCCTGGTAGCAATTGGCACCTGCTGTTCTTCAACTACGAGCAATCCCAAAATGAAGGGATCTTCCAGGAAGCCAGGTGGGGGTAGATAGCTGTTTGATGTTCTCTGTATTCACAGTGGCTACACCAAAAGCCCGTTGGTACACCTTTGGGTCCTTGAAGTACCCTCTCCTGAGGTAGTCTATGCCAAGGATATGAGGGGCCTCTGAGCCGGTCACAATGGAGTGCTTCTCCCACTTGTCCCCTGTTAAGCTCACCTCAGCCTCCAATACAGACAATTCTTGGCATCCCCCTGTCACTCCAGAGATCCAGATTGGTTCTGTGCCCCTATACCCTGATGGCAGTGTAAACCAAAGCCTTATACTTCTGTGGGTATGATGTGCCAGGCCATCTGTAAGAGACTGTGTCAGTGAGAACCACCATCGCCACAACAGATGTTTGTCTCAACATTGTTAAGGCAGGAAACCCACCGACTGACACCATGGAACAACAGGGGGAGCTAATCCTGAGAAACTTAACCCAACCCCTGTGCATGTGCCCAGACCCAGGGTCAGAGGGATCAAGGGGCCTGGAGACCTCTGAGGACCACCTGACGGTATTGGGCATGCACACCACCGCCAGGTGGAAGGTGTGGTTAAGCAGAACAGCTCATGACAACACTATAAAAGAATGGAACCAACCAACATCAGACGGAACATTCCCCCACTAGACTTGGAAACAAATTGGACTGTTGGGACACCACAGCGCCGGGCTGGTAGCTATTGCTGTGAACTCTTTCATTCTTTCCTTCTTTCTTTCCTTCCTTTCTCTCTTTATCTCTCACTCTCTCCTTTGCATTTGCAAATCTGTTGTCGGGCAAACAAAGTTCCTTGGCTCTTGACTCCGTTTTGAGTCTTAATTCTGTTCCCGAGAATGAATACAAGCAAAACCTTGCTCTGGTCTTGGACCAGCATGTGACACCATCGAATCCACACAGTCCAGTATACCTGGTCATTCCTTTCCTCCTCCTGGCCGAAGGTTAGGACCCTTTATTCCCATTCCTCGTAAGAGTATTCACTGTCTGACCCTTGCAGTGCCAGACCAGAATTCTCCTCACGAGGATCAAGGGAGGTGATTTCAGTTCTTCTATGTCTGGGAGATCATTGATTGCCGCCTTGGGTTTCTACAGCCACTATGCTGACAGCCTTCTTGGGTGGCCCCTTCTTAACAGCTGTCTTCCTTCTCAGTTCATGTACATGGGTGTAGAGAGCTTTCTGGCAAGTGCTGGAGGCCACGATGCCTGTGAAGTACCTTGAAGGCTAAAGAAGAAAGAAAGTAAGATAAAGTTGACTGAACGCCTGGAAGAAAAATGGGATATGAAGCAAGGCTGGAGCGGATGCACGATGCCACATTGGTGGCTGGCTAGAGAACATGAAACTCACATAGATAAGAAGGAAGAGAGGAAAAAAAATATGCAAGAAGATCAGTGTGTTTGTAGCTTAGTAATTAACCAATTATATGTAGCCAAGAAGTGTGTGAACAGTATTGATTAACCAATGATATTTTAGTATGTTGCGGGTGAACAGCAAACGAGGATATATAAGCATGGGCTTTGGACTAATAAAAAGTCTTCTGGTCAGATTCAGGAGTCCGTGTCTTAATATCCTCAAATGTTGACCCCTGTGGTGGAGTTCTGAGACCTTGGAAGGATAAGGATGGAACTAGGCAAAAAGTAACAGCTTGTGAAGAGGGCTGAGTTCTGGAGGAGACGTCTTGGCTGATCGATCGTCCTGCTGGCTGGACCAGGTGGACAACCCAGACCCCCGGGGCTAAGGAAACTAAGAAAACAACGCCTGTACACATCGAGACAGGTGAGCAGCCAAGAAACTTTAGAAACTTCAAGAAATTTTAAGAAGCTTTAAAAATGGTTTCAAATATGTCTGCAGAAGAAAAAGGTATATTAAGAATGTTTCAGCATATTTTGCAAAAAATAGGAGTTGTATATGAAAAAAGTAATCTGGGACTGTTGCTGGCCTGGTTAAAGAGCCAAGGCACCCCAGCAACCTCTACACAAATATTTGATGTTAAAATGTGGGAGTCAGCAGGAGAGCAAATTTGGGAAAAGACATCTCGAGGAGACTTGAATGCTAGCCAAATTATGACTACTTGGAGATTAGACTTTGAAAGAGATGCGTGCAGAAAAACAGCTTGCAGGAATTGCTAAGGAGGCTTGGTCGGAGACTGAGAAGGGGCAGGAAGCTAATGTAACAACAAAACAAGATGCTGCTCAGCAGATGGAGCCGAAAGAGAGCAAGGCTGAAACTGAGCATGTTACTGATGAACTAGAAGGAACAGAGTCGGAGGATTCAGATGAGGACGGACAAGGTGAAAATCTGTTAAATTTACAATTGGAGGATTTGCGGTTAAAAAAGGAACAGTCAAAAGTTAGGAAGAAGCGAGTGGTGCCACAGAGTGGCAATAAGGGAAGCAGTAGCGATGATGAAAATGATATCGGGAGAAAGATTAAAGAAGGATGGAGGAGAGTGCACTTGGAAAGTATGAAAGAGGGAGTGCACGCGTTTACTGTGATATTACAATATAGACACCCAGGCCAATATCAGGTGTTTCACTGGGAAATGATTAAGGAACTACGGAAAACTGTAATGCAAAATGGACTGTATTCTCCTTTTACAAAAACTTTATTAGAGAATGTGATGATGGGTCCGCAGCTAGTGACTCTGTTAGAATGGATCCGTGACAAAGTGCCGGACTTTCCACCTGATGGCACTTTGCAAATTCCTGCCTGGCAAGCGGTCAGCAGATGATGCTTCCGTGGAGGGGGACTCCGTGTTGGGAATGCATTTAGCACCTTGGTGGCAAATTCTGGCTACTCTTCACCAAGTGTGGACTAATACTAACAGTGCTAAACCAGGGGAAGCTAAATTCCAACAGCAGCGCGAGTGCTAAACCAGGGGAGGCTGTAAATTCCACCGACAGAGCGACCCTTCTCAACACCTCATCAACGATGGTGACTCCATCCACACCTCCTCTGCCCCCAAAGCTCCTGTCACTGATTGCAGCAACCCTCACAACACAGGACCAAGCACGGGAACAGGACAACTCGGACAATGATTCCATTGACACTGATAAACATTTTGATCCAGGTCCTATAGATCCAGAAAAGGAGCTAGACATTTTTCCTCTCTTCCCCCCCCCCCGGATGTTTATTCTGGGAGGGTGAAAGGGTGTCTGAGGGATAGGTGGCAGGAATACAAGTGGGAAGCGCTTAAACAAGGGGATTTGGGAGTCGCTATGGCATGTTCAGTATTTTGTCAGCCAAATCAACATCCAGAGTTGCAGCCTGTGCAATACGAGGCTGTTAAAAAGTTAAGAAAAGCAGTGCAGAAGGGAGGATTCATAGTACATTTGCTATGTCCCTTCTTAAAGTGATGGCAGAGCCTTATACACTCACACTGCATGATTGGAAGTTACTGCTTTGTATGGTACTAACTGATACAGTATATGATGTGGTTATCTGATTTTTGTGAGCTATGTGTAGTGGCCTTGACTGAAAACCTTAATCGGGGAATTGCTGTTAACTATGAGCAGTTAGCTGGAGCAATTAACTGTGCCGATTCTGTGACTCAGGCAAGGTATCCCAGGGACAACTATTTGCAATTGAAGGAGATGGCTATTAAGGCAGTCAGGATGTGGGAGTCTTGCCACAGTCTTGCAGGGTCCTAGAGAGTCATATACTAACTTTATTGATTGGCTTCAGAATATTTTTCAACAACAAGTCAATCATGAGGAAGCTCGAGGGTTGCTTTTAAAACAACTAGCTATGATAATGCCAGTGAAAATTGCACACAGGCATTGCAGCCCTTCCTTTCGCAATCGCAACCCCAACATGTGTCAAATGATTATAACGCAGAACTCACAGCAGACTATAACTCTCAGGTTGAGTTCTGGAATGCAGCGTAACACATTTTTGCTTCTCTAATCTCTTATGTAAGAATAGTACACGCTCTTAACTTGCTTATAAATTAGGCTGCTAGCTTTGTAAAGAAAGTAATACTACAAATACTATTAGTTTTATTTTTCTGACTTATTAACAGATGTCGATTCTGTCCGTCATATGTTGCTAAAGAACCGAGCTGCTGTTGATTTTTTATTGTTAGCACAGGGACATGGATGTGAAGACTTTGATGGGATGCATTGCGTGAATCTGAGTGACCACTCTGAATCAATCCACAAAAGCATACAAAACTTAAAAGCCTTAAACAAAGATCTGCAGCAGAGCCAGGGGTGGGATGCCTTTGGTCTCTTCTCACGGCTGGGAAACTTTGGGCCGTGGGTCAAAAGTATTACAGGATTTATTATAATTATCTTAACCACCTTATTGATGTTTGCCTTATGTTTCCCATGCCTTTTTTCCTGTATTCAGCGTTTAGTTGATTGTAACATAAATCAGGTCATGGTCACCCAGCTACACACAACCTTTGCCTCGTCGCAATTAACAAGCAAAAAAGAGGAGGTTACAGAATGTCTGAAGAGAGATATAGGAGAGGAAGTCGGAGAATATTTGACCTAACAAGAGATGAGAGAACAACTAGGTATTGTGAAGGAGAGTAGGAAAGATGAACATGGTTATCTAGTGATAAATAGGTGTCTGCATGCTTGTAGTGATATATAGCTATGTAACTGCATGAATGGTTTCTGCCCTGAGCCTGGTGGTGCATGCAGCTGCGGTTTGTGTCTGGGCTCAGAGATGTAAATACAGGCTTCTCTGTTACAGTAAAGTGTCTCTGGTTGCATAAAAAAAAAAGAAAGAAAAAAAAAAAGGTGACTAATAAGACTTAGAAAAACAATTGTGAACATAAGAATTTTTTTCAATTACTCTTCTGTTTCTATAAATATGCTTTTTCATCATGTGTGTTTTTCAGTTAAGGGGTAAAATATGGAAAGTAGTTGTTAGGATGACAACTGCAACCTAATCTAATTCCAAGCAATTTGAGATAAAATGAACTTCTGAATTTTGTTCATAAATTGTAATGGAGTGCTACATATATATAAATGCTAGAACATAACCCTATTTCAGTGTGACCAGGATTTAACATACAACTGCATCGACATATTGACAGAATACCTTTTGAATTATTTCTTTTTTTCTTAACCTCTACATTGGGAACAGCTCAAGGTGAAAAGACTGTTCAAATCCTCAGCTGTTGCTTCAGAAGGAATAAGTGTTCTTTGTGTATTGGTGAATTTAACACAGCTGAAATTTTGTTTTGGGTTAAAAGTCAAATATCTGTCACACCTTCATCACTACCACCACAACCTTTAAGGTCAGCGGGAAAAGTATTCTGTACTCCGTTGCAGCGGTGAAACTTCAGTTGAGCTGCATTAGTCTGTGTACTTAACTTGTCATAGAAGTTAGACTTTAACTTGAGTAACATACCATTTGATGCCTTGTAAGTGAGAAAGATTGTGTCCCGACAGCATGCCGTTTCCCACACTTGTGCCTAGAGTTATACTTGAAATCAGTTTGCGTGTTAAGTTTAAATGTAATCACACAGATATCTCAAAGTCCACAAAGATACATTAGTGCTTAGGGTATTCTTGCAGTATAGCAGGTGCAAAACCAGTTCTAAAGTAATGATCTAAAGAAGTGTTTTCTTTCAGGAACAACATTTTTTCACTTCTAATAGATCATACACAATGCAACATAATATCTCTCCATAAAGTGTCTTGTGGATAGAATGCATTCTGCAAATTTGTATTAGAAATAAATGTTTGCATTTTCACCTGGTGAAGTTCCCTAAGCTAAAGGATAGTGACCTAGGCATTGTTACGAAGCTCAAAGATAGTGACAACAGTGACGGAGAAGACTGATTTAACATGTAGTTGATTTATGGTTCATATAGGACTATATCATACTACAAAAAAGGTATTAATTCAGAGTTGTGGATGTACTGCATGTTCATGTAACAGTTTATCTACAATTAAAAAAAAAGGGGGGGGGGGTAACCAAGCTATAAATACTGTATACTATTTTCTTTCCTTTTTCTTAAGCAATTTTTTTATTTCCCTGTTTGTGTATAGTTTTATATATATATAAAACAACCAACACAAAGCAACCAGAACATTTTGAGAAACTTTTATAGTTAACTTCTATATTTAATTCCAGTAACAATCTAAAGGTGTCCATTCAGCTGTGAACAGTATTGATTAACCAATGATATTGATTATGAACAGTATTGATTAACCAATGATATTTTAGTATGGTGCGTGTGAACAATGAACGAGGATATATAAGCATGAGTTTTGGACTAATAAAGGATCTTCTGGTCGGATTCAGGAGTCCGTGTCTTCATCTCCTCACATGGGCTTCCAACTTAAAAGTGGGTTCACCATCCCACTTCCTCATCTCCTCCCCAGGTCATGCAGGAAGAACCACAGTGCACCACACATCATGTGCCTGGGCCTCCCTTTCCCTCTGACCAGGGCAGGAAAGGACTGATTTCTTGGGACACCCCTGACAGCCAAGTTGCTGACCTGTGGGGATGAGGAGAGACAGAGATTTTCTTCAAAGTTTTGGAGCCAAGAAGACACTCTCTCCACAGTTGGTCTGTCTATATCTGGGCAATACATCGCTGCCAAGCTGTTAGAATATGATGTTGGGGCACTTTGAATCACCTTCCTCCACATGGACCATGTGCACAGGACATCCTCTGGATCTTTGGAGATCTCATCATCATCTAGATCACTGTAGATGATTTTTAGCACCGCTAGTTCTCTCAGGTACTGGATGCCTTCATCTGTGGTAGTCCACTTTCCTGGGGAGTTCACAAGAACTTCCTTGAATGGATATCTTGCCCTAACACTTGATAGGAGCTCTCTCCAGAGGCTGCAAATTGCAGCCTCTTTTCCAGTTCCTCTCTCAATTCCCTGGTCTCTAGCAAGGGATCCCAGGTGTTTGTCTTCCTTGCCTTCCAATTGCTGACTGTTGGCCTTGTTATCTCATCACTGGATCAGCCAGGCAGCAATCCACTCACCTGGCTGGGGACTGTAATCTTTCCACATGTGTTGCAGTTCTGATGAGGTCAGGGATCGGGTACTTTCTGCTTCCTGCGTGAATTCTCTACCTCCTTCCTCCAGTTTCTTTGTCAAAGGACCAGCTTCTTGATCAAACCTTTCCTTTTCTTCCTCCTCCCTTATTAATCAATAATATGGCCTCGTTGTTCTTGTCCAGTTTTTCTTTTTCACTACTGGGACAATTATTGTAGTTGTTGTTGTTTGGGTCCCTATCTCAACCATGGTGTCCTCAGATGCATTTTGGGTCCCTGCCTTAACCGCGGTCTTCTGAGAGTACTGAACTGTGGCTCAATAGGCACAGGCCAGGCCCCAGTACAGTGCTAGAAGCTGCTGGTTTTCATTGGGGCAGGCAAAGCACCCTTCTATCAGGTGGTGTGTGAGTTCGCCAGGGTTGCTTGCCTGTTCAGGTGTCAAGTCCTAGGCTATGGGAGGTGATAACTGTCCTAGGAATCTGCCCAAATCCTTCCACACACCCTGCCAGCCAGGGACCAGCTGCCTCAGGGCACATTTCAGTATTGCCTCACCCAAAAGTTGTCTTCTCTTACACCAGGATGAAAGCAGATTCCACAAAATGCATAATATGCCAACAGTATTAATTACTAGTATTAACTCACATAAGGGTGAACAAAGACCTCGGGATCCTGCATAATAAAACCATCTACATCAGTCTGGGGTAGGGAGGTGTATTCCCTCATCTCCACAAGATAGCTCCCCCAGCACATCAAGGCCATCAATGCCAGGGCAAAGCAAATAGCCATTGTTTGTACTAGCATGTTCCCAAGCTCAGCAAAATAAAGAGATAAGCAGTGCAGCCAAAAAATTCTATGACCTGCATAGAGGCTTGCCACTTAACTACTATAGCTACAGTACACAGTACAAAAATGCCATTGTCTCAAGCCCCATGTTGGGTGCCAAAAAAGTACTGTGGTGGTTTGACCTTGGCTGAATGCCAGGTGCCCATCAAGCCACTCTATCACTCCTCTCCTCAGTCAGAGACTGGGAGGAGAAAATAAGATGAATAAAACCTAATGGGTCAAGATAAAGGGAGTTTAATAAAGAAAAAGCAAAGGTCATGAACAGAAGCAAAGGAAAACAAAGGATTTATTCTCTACTTTCCATCAGCAGGCAATGTCCAGCTACTTCCAGGGAAGCAGAGCTTCATTATGCATAGTGCTTGCTCCTGAAGATAAATGTCTCAAATAATGAATGCTCATCCCCCCACCCCCCACCCCCTCCTTTCTCTTAGCTTTGATTGCTGAGCAGACATCATATGGTATGGAATATCCCTTTGGTCAGTTTGGGTCAGCTGTCCTGGCTATGTCCCCTCCCAAGAGCTTGCCTGCCCCCAGCTTAATGGTGAGGGGGGGATGTTAGAGAGACAGCCTTGATGCTGTGGGAGCACTGCTCAGCAGTAGCCAAAACACTGGTGTGTTATCACCACCTTTCTAGCCATGAATACAAAGCACAGCACTATGAAGGCTGCTATGGGGAAAATTAATTCCATCTCAGCTAGACCCAATACAATGACAAGGTGCAACAGTTTTTAGTGAGAGTGAAGGGGGAAACTTAACAGAATACAATATGAGCAGGGTTTGCATGGCAGACAGGAGCTTTCTCACTTGCTTAGTTGCTATCAGCTGGCACAGTTATGTAGTATCAGATGCACGATGCCATGTCTCGGTGGCTGGCTGAGAACATGAAACTCACAGAGATAACAAAGAAGAGAGAAAAAAAGATGCAAGAAGTTCAGTGCATTTGTTGCTTAGTAATTAACCAATTATATGTAGCCAAGAAGTGTGTGAACAGTATTGATTTAACCAATGATATTTTAGTATGTTGCGGGTGAACAGCAAACGAGGATATATAAGCATGGGCTTTGGACTAATAAAAGGTCTTCTGGTCGGATTCAGGAGTCCGTGTCTTAATCTCCTCAGGTCTGCTCTGCTATTTGTGCTCAGGTACTGTGGGACTGCACCCTTATCCTGGTTTCAGCTGGGATAGGGTTAATTTTCTTCTTGGGAGCTGGTGCAGTGCTGTGTTTTGGATTTGGTGGGAGAACAATGTTGATAGGACACTGATGTTTTCAGTTGTTGTTAGGTAATGTTTATACTCAGTCAAGGACCTTTCAGTTTCTTGGGCCCTGCCAGTGAGAGGGCTGGAGTGGCACAGGAAACTGGGAGGGTGTCCTGGTTTCAGCTGGGATAGAGTTAATTTTCTTCTAAGTAGCTAGTACAGTGCTGTGTTTTGGCTATGATGTGAGAACAATGTGATAACTGCACTGATGTTCTTAGTTGTTGCTGGGTAATGTTTATACTGAGTCAAAGACTTCAGTTCCTTGGGCCCTGCCAGTGAGAGGGCTGGAGGGCCACGGGAAATTGGGAGGGGACACAGCCAGGACAGGTGACCCAAGCTAGCCAAAGAGGTATTCCATACCATATGATGTCATGCTGAGTATATATAAGCTGGGGGAAGAAGAAGGAAGGGGGGGACATTCGGAATTATGGCATTTGTCTTCCTGAGTAACCATTACACATGATGGAGCCCTGCTTTCCTGGGGATGGCTGAACACCTGCCTGCCCATGGGAAGTAGTGAATGAATTCCTTGCTTTGCTTTGCTTGCATGCATGGCTTTTGCTTTACTTATTAAATTGTTCTTATCTCAACCCTTGAGTTTTACATTCCTTTCTGATTCTCCTCCCCATCCCTCTGGGTGAGGGGGGAGTGAGTGAGTGGCTACATGGTACTTAGTTACCAACCAGGGTTAAATCACGACAGTTGTCAGTGATGCCGCTGTCCTGCCTGCCTTGGCTCCTGGCTCACCTTCCAGAGTGGCCTGCCCTTGCTGCTTCCTGCCAAGTATGACTGTGAACCTTTGGAGGGTACAAAATAAATTCTTATGCTAATTCTGTGGATAGAGCTCTTAAAAAGCATGCATACAGGAAGGAATATTTCCACATTTTAAAACATCTCTTCTATAAAGGCTACAGAGAGAAAGGAAAGTCAGATGAGTGATCGAATCTACCGCTGTTGTATGCCTCAGAATAGAGAAACTTAAGGAAAAAGCACTTGATTTTCTTGTAGGGATGAAACATCCTGACAGCAATTTTCTGAGCTTGACTGTCTGAGCTGTACTAGCTAGACTACCAAAGTGCTCCTCAAACAAATCCGATGTATACTACTGTATTCAGTAACAATCTAGATTTGCACAATTTTAGTTGGTTGTTTTTGCTAACTGATGTCTGTTCTAAATGCATACTCCATATGCTCAAAAATTAGGAGCAGACCTGGCATTGGCAAGGATAGGCAAGCTGACAGTTACCCACATTGATATACATGTAATTAACGATTCAAATTCAAGAACATATATTTATATGTTTTACAAAGCTGACTGCTGCTGTTACAGTAAAGGTAAATTCGTGTCAATGAGATATCACAGTTGTGAGGGCATTTCATAGAATCATAGAATGGTTTGGGTTAGAAAGGACCTTTAAAGGTCACCTAGACCAATCCCCCTGCAATAAGCAGGGATGTCTTCAACTACATCAGGTTGCTCAGAGCCCTGTCCAACCTGACCTTGAACATTTCCATGAATGGGGCACCTACAACCTCTCTGAGCAACCTGTTCCAGTGTTTCGCCACTCTCGTTGTAAAAAATTTCTTCCTTATATCTAGTCTAAATCTACCGTCTTTTAGTTTAAAACCATTACCCCTTGTCCTATCACTACAGGCCCTACTAAAAAGTCTGTCCCCATCTTTCTTATAAGCCCCCTTTAAGTACTGAAAGTCCCCAATAAGGTCTCCCCAGAACCTTCTCTTCTCCAGGCTGAACAGCCCCAGCTCTCTCAGCCTTTCCTCATAGGAGAGGTGCTCCATGCCTCTGATCATTTTTGTGACCCTCCTCTGGATCCATTCCAACAGGTCCATGTCCTTCTTATGTTGGGGGCCCCACAGCATGAGAGCGGAGTAGAGGGGCAGAATCACCTCCCTCTACCTGCTAGCCATGCCTCTTTTGATGCAACCCTGGATGCAATTGGCTTTCTGGGCTGCAAGTGTACATTGCAGACTCACGTCCAGCTTTTCATCCACCAGTACCCCCAAGTTCTTCTCAGCAGGACTGCTCTCAATCCCTTCACCCCCCAGCCTGTACTGATAACCAGGCGTTATTGCCCGGTATAAGTTTTTCCTCTTATTCACTTTAACTTTGTCCTCAGGTGCTTGTCAGCCTCCACAGAAGAGTATTGAGACACTAAGTTGTCCCATTACTTCCAGTTTGCCTATGCTGCAGATCCCAAGGCTGTAGGGGAGAGAGCTGCTGCCACTCTGCTACTCCTTTCTGTGTGGGAGGGAATTCATGGAACATTGGCTCTGTCTCCTAATTCACCGTCAGCACAGCTGAATGAGGGTGGAGGGAGAAGTAACATGTACCACGAAAAGGGCTGGTACAGATTACATCATATGTAGAATAAGGGGAAAGCAAACATCAAGCTGGGACTAGTCACAGCTACAGTTCCTTGTTTGCTCTGTTGGCATCAAGGCTATGCATTGCCATTTATTCAGGGCAGAGTGCAATGGTTCCAGGCTAGTTTGTGTTTTTTGGTGCTTCTACACAGTTTCATCTGTGGTCTTGAACATACATTTAGTTCTGTACAAAAATATTTGCAATATTATAAAAATAATTCAGTAGCAAACCCTTACTGACTCCATGTGTTGCTGACATGCTTTACATCCTGGTGTCTGTGTCTTTTCCTTTTGCTTCTCATTACAACATGTTCTTGCCAAATACGTGTACTACACTGTGGTGCTCTAGAGACTACTTCAGCTCATTCCAGAGATTCTATAGCTCAGAAGTAGCAATACAGTAATTCAGTAATAGTTAGAATTGCTTCTCTGTGGATTTGATTTAAACAAAAGTTGCTGTGAGTTAGAATTAGTATTTAACTGATTTAGTGTTGTGGTTTACTCCCATCCAGCAACCAAGCACCACGCAGCCACTTGCTCACTCCCCCCTCAACCAGAGGGACGAGGGATGGGGAGGAGAATCGGAAAGGAATGTAAAACTCGAGGGTTGAGATAAGAACAATTCAATAATTTAAGCAGAACAAAAAGGTAAGAACAGCAATAACAACAACAACAATAATAATAATAACAACAACAGCTATAATGGAAAGGTGGGAGAAAGGATAAAATCCAAAGGGAAAGGGAGAAAAGAAAACAAGTGATGCACAGTTCAACTGCTCACCATTCGCTGACCGATGCCCAGCCAGTCCCTGAGCAACGATCCCCCAGGCCCTGGCCAACTCCCCAAGTTTATATACCAAGCATGACATCCCATGGTATGGAATACCTCTTTGGGCTAGTTTGGCTCAGCTGACCTGGCTGTGTCCCCTCCCAATTTCTTGTGCCCCTCCAGCCTTCTTTCTGGCAAGGCCTGAGAAACCCAAAAAGTCCTTGACTTAGTATAAACATTACCCAGCAAAAACTAAAAACATCAGTGGGTTATCAACATTGTTCTCACACCAAATCTAAAACACAGCACTGTACTAGCTACTAAGAAGAAAGTTAACTCCATCCCAGCCAAAACCAGGACATTTAGCTTAGTAGTAAATGTAGTACTAGCACTGCATTTGAAACTAAATATTGGACTGTCATCAAAGCATATATTTGTACATATATTTGTAATTAATATATTGGTTTAACACACATTAATTGTGGGGTGTTTTAAACCCTAACTGTAATTTTTGTACTGTTCCTGATTGATCCCAAAGAATTAGTGCACCTCTCATTTACAGGATTAGGAACCCAAAATGCACAAACAGCCTTCATCTAGAGTGAACTGTAACAGATGATCCTAAGGAGTTACCTTTCTCTTACAATAGAATGGGAGTCAGAGTTCACCCTTTCAAAAACCTGTGGTACCATTAGAGGTCTGTTTCTGTATCTATGTTTAAGAGGTTGATGCAGACTGTAAGCAAAACTGTTCTAAAACAGCAGCTAGGTTAGTTTAGTAATTTGCTTGGCAAATTTATCTGATTTCTGTTCAAAGGTCAAAAAAGCTGTTCTACAAAGCCTAGACAATGAAAGATGCCATAAATTATTATGTATCCAACAAAGATAATTCAGATCAGTTTACTTTTGAATTATGCAATGTGTATCCTTCTAAAAAAAACACATCAAGTGCACAGAACACAGTCTATATTTTAATATTGCAACTGGTCAGAGATTTGCTCTAAACCAAAACCTGAATAAAGCAAATCTTGCATTGATTTGACTAATGTTGATTGACTAAAGATGTTCAGTAAGCATGTTCTTTACAAAATTAGCAGTCAGCTGGCTCGGTATTTGATTTAAATAAGTATTTTATCAAAGCCAGATATGTCTTTCTAATTCAAACTGCTCTTCTGTTTTTGCCATGCACTGACACAGCCCTTCATTTACCACATTATTTCTTATTCCCAACCTGCTCATGCTCAGCTGCTGATTTAACAACACCTGCCCTGGGTCAGAACATTCAGTGCTTCCCAGTGATGAAGTCCTCTCTCTGCCTCCTACTCTTTAAATATGATGTAATATCCTATCATGTCATCTTTCTATTTAACTTGTGGAACTGGAAAATAGAATTTAGTTAAGCAGTTTGGCGATATTATAAAAACAGGTGATTTGGCTTAGCTTCTAGCATTTTGCTGGACGTCTAGTTAATTTGTCAGTGAAGAAAAACATCTGATGTTAAATTGTCTTATAACAACTTTTTGAATACTGTTTCAAAACAGATTTTCCTTCCTATTTGTATTTTTTAATTTTTATTTTACAAGAGGATTTTTGCTAACTTGTATATATGTATTTTTAACAGGCAGAGTTGAAAGTTCAAGTTCACTCATGATTAAACATAAAATATTCAAACTAGACATCAAAATGCAAGTATTCTATGAATATGTAGTGCATGTACAGTTCAAACAAAGAACATTAATCTGTGCAAATGTTTTTCAGTTCTGGCATCAAATAATAGTTAGCTAACCCTATTCAAATCAAGAGAAATCAGGAGCATTTCAAATAACTTAGGAAGTTATCGCAGATGGAGTGACATACCACTCGTAAGACAGAAGCAGCAACATACTTTATTGATATAAACCAGCAATCTAAAAAAATTAAATGGTAAACGCGACAGTGGTTTATCAAGATTCAATGGCAAGGTACACAGAGGACAGGGTCAGACAAAACTGTCAGGGAGACCCTCCCATTGAGTCATGAGGTTCAGAAAGGACCCCCTTGCGTTCTAAACTCTTTCTCAGTGCGAAAGGAGCAGTGTTGGTTCCATCTTAATCATATGGGATGTGAGATCCAACCTGTCTTTGCCTTTGCTGGACAGCTTGTGTAAATTCACACTACCCTAAGCATTTCTGCTCATGCTCTTCTTTCCCAGTGTGCTTGTTTCTCCTTGGTGCCCACCCTACTGCAGGGCCAGGGGTGGGTTATGTTGCAGTCGGCACTTTTTCCTCTACACTACATTTAGCTTTCTCATGTTTGTTGGGCAAGGCCCTTGACTAGTGCTTGGACTTTTCCCGCTTCTTTCTGTTAAAACTGAATGGATTCTTTAAATATTAATGCTGTGCTTTGGGTTTCCCAAGTTCTAAAAGGGACACTAAAATGTTGTTAAACTTGCCTTGCTGCTATTCCTAAACAATCTGCTGTGTCCTATCTCTGTCTGGTTTGAATAACAAGTGCAAACTGGTTTCACTTGCAGGTTCTCACTGATGAACACAGCATTATTCTTCTTTCCAGAACAGCAGTATTTTTTTAATCATTACAATTGTTAGATTTGCCTCATCTTCCTTCTTTCACCCTTTCTAACATTAAAAATAGCAATAAACCTGAAATGCATCAATGAAGCAGTCTGTTCCTATGTTGTCTCATTGGAGAACTGTGACACTGTTTAGTCCTTGATATCAAAAGTAAGGAAAAACACTAATTGATTTGATGCTTTAAATGATCTCCTGTTTTTAATAAATATTTTTCTCCATTCACTTATACAAGACAATTTTGATTTTTTTCATGTCTGTCACAGGTACTGTAACATCATTTTCCACACTTTTACATATTTACTGGGCCTTAAGGCTATTGCTTTATTAACATGACAGATACTGATGGAATAGAAATGTGGAACTTGTGCATGGTATAAAACCAGAAGTGGTAAACAAAACTGGCATAGAGATATTGTAGATTTATTTAATGATTTTTTGTTTTGATTCTGATAACATCTTGTAGAAATCAGGACTAATGCAGTTCTCATGAAATTTTCCACAAATTATCTTGAGGCAAGTATGGAGTAATTGGGTCTTGAAAACATGTACAGCAGAAAATATTTTAGACAAATACAGTCTGCATTACTGAGGAAGTTATAACATGTAAATACTTAAAGTGCATCTTTGAAATGTAATAATACATAAATTCTTAGTCTAAGTATTATCAGCACAAGGATTTATTGGAGTGGGTGGAAACATTTTTGGGGATAGGGAGCTTGTTTCTTTTTCTCTTTGATTTGTTAAAGTGAAATATACCACTAAAAATGTGATGGGAAGCTGGTCTCTGTCTTGGAGAATTCCAGAAAATCCTCAGCTTTGTCAATGGCCTGTCAATATTTTTGTCCTATTGAGTCTGGCTGGAAAACAACTTTGCCTAAATACATACCACTCCTGTGAAGAAAGTGGTGCATTATTTAGCCCTAAATGAATTAGACTATACTAAGCAGATTGGCAAGTGAGGAGACCATTAAAAGATGAAAAGGCTCAGCTGACCTGGCTGTGTCCCCTCCCAATTTCTTATGGGAGCCCTTATGGGTTTGGGTATAGTCTCTTTAGAAAATCATCTGGAAAGCACAAAATCAAAATAAGTACCAGTCTGTTAAAATAACCTTTAAACGATCTCTCTTGGACATTGTTACATTGGTACTGTATGTCTAGCCATCTGCATCCTTTAGAGCTACTTGTTCACCTACTCTGGGTTGCCATTTGCCTTCAGGAGGCTGAAAATGCTCCATGAGAGGCAAGTGGTGTTATAACCTATGGATGGCTTGAGGACCTAGAGGGAAACAGTAAGGAAGTAAGAGGAAGGGGAGGAGGAGTTCCTCAGATTGTGGGGTTCAGGAGTGCTGCAGGATAGAAAGGGTTAAGTACAGACATTTGCCTGTGGAGAAGACTATCAAGAAGTGTTCAGCAAAGACTAGTCTCTTTTGAGCAAGACCCCCAGCTGTGGGAATAAGCAAGTCTAGAGAAACCTCCTTTGTATTTATGGCATTTTCCTACCAAAAAGAACTAATTGTATTTATTCTGTAAGGCTGCTAGTTTATTCAGAAAAGGGAAATCAGCAACAATATAAGATCCTTTAAGAGTGAAAGAATTCCCCACTCCAAATCTTTAGCCTAAAAAGTGGGTCTTCCATGTACAGCCCAGTAGCCACCGAAAGTCCTTTGACTGGAGACAGACTTCTAGATTTTTCTCCTTCTATGGAGTACAGGTTAATAGAGTTTCCAAGCAGTGGATACTTGGTGATCCATCTCAGCTGCCGGAGTTAAGCAAGAGCTTTAAACAAAAATATAGTTTGCAACAGTTTGCAAGAAAAGCAGAAATTACAGAAGATCCCTCATTAGCCTACTCAGATGTAGCAGCTGAAACAGGCACACTGAGGGTTACATGCCAGTGGCATGAAATACAGTCTGATCCCTTTTGCAGAAATGCATTTGGAAGGCAGCAACAGGTCTTGGGCTGCATTGCCCCCATGAGCAGGCCATCTTTCATTCTTTGTTCATGCAGCTAATACCACTACTAAGATGTCAAAATATGCAGAAATCATCAGTTTCAGGACGAAAAACAGCTGCCACAAATGCCACATAGGGCCACTTTGGCATTTCCTTATTAATAATGCTAGGTTCTTCAAGAAAAATTTGAGATCACTTTCTTAAACCCTGCCTTTCTAAGGAAGGAAGGTATGCAGGTCCAATCATTAGAAGGATTAAAAACCTCATAGGGCTTACAATAATCACCAAAGCTGGACAAGTAGTTACCTGCAATGAATAAAATTTCTCCTTTTACCTCTTAAAAGTCAACTGTAGAACTTGTAGTTGGACCTAGTTCTGGCCACATTGTGTATATCTTCTTCTGAATGCGGGGAGTTGATGCATTTCAAGGTGAACATCTACATGTAGAGATTTCAACTGGTATAAAACATGACTGGATGTGTTCAGGCATTTTTCATTTTTTATTTTTGCAGCATAATCCCAATGCTTAGATTTCTCTTTTAATAAGTACAATAAAGGGCATTTCTGATACTCTTAAGATACTGTGTGCCTCCTGAGAATTGCAGGTTCAAAGGAATTTGTGGTGGGTTAACCTTGGCTGAATGCCAGGTGCTCACCAAACTGCTCTATCACTCCCCTCCTTAGAAGGATGGGAGGTAGAAAATAAGATGGAAAAAAACTCATGAGTCAAGATAAAGGCAGTTTAATAAAGAAAAAGCAAAGGTCGTGCATGGAAGCAAAGGAAAACAAAAGATTTATTCTCTACTTCCCATCAGCAGGCAATATCCAGCCACTTCCCAGGAAGCAGAGCTTCAGTACAGGTAGTGGTTGCTCTGGAAGACAAACGTCATAAGAACAAATGCCCCCTTACCCACCCCCACCCCCACCCCACCTCCCTCCTCTCTCCTCCTTTCTCTTAGCTTTTATTGCTGAGCAGACATCATACAGTATGGAATATCCCTTTGGTCAGTTTAGGTCAGCTGTCCTGGCTATGTCCCCTCCCAAGATCTTGCTCAATCCCCATCCTACTGGTGAGGGGGGGAATCTTGGAGAGACAGCCTTGATGCTGTACCAGCACTGCTCAGCAGTAGCCAAAACACTGGTGTGTTATCAACACCTTTCTAGCCATGAATACAAAGCACAGCACTATGAGGGCTGCTATGGGGAAAATTAACTCCATCATCTCAGCCAGACCCAATACAGACTTATAACATTTATTTGTATAGAGTGTTGGAAGAACAAGCTAACCCTTAGAAAACTGCAGTTACCTGGTAGATACCATGTTCTCTGTGTTGAGTGGAATGATTTCGTATTTCCCCTAAAGGTCAGAGCACATAACATATTCATGTTCTTATATTTCAGCAGAAAACTTAAATGGGGCAGCTGATAGTGAAGGTAGCCATTTTATAAAATATTTCAGTTCATCTTGGAGGAGGAGAGAAGATAAATAACTGTTCTGAACCTGCCAATGTAATTGTAGCAGGAATTATGCACCTAGTCCATGGTAGAAATTATATCACCTCCACTTAGACCATGGTAGGAATTATGTGGGTGCCACCTCAACAGGGCTCAACCCTAGGTTCCTGCTTGAAGAAGAAGTTTTGCCAATCCTCTGAGTAAATAAGTGGTTTATTTATCTGACATGCAGAGCAGCTTGGGCTGGGTAACTCCAAAAAGGGACCCTTACCTCAGATCATGCCCCCCAATTATACCCATACCACCCTGTTGTGGTTTAACCCAAGTCAGCAACTAAGTACCACAGAGCCACTCACTCACTCCCCCTGCATGTGGATGGGGGAGAGGATCAGAAGAGTAAAAGTGAGAAAACTCGTGGGTTGAGATAAAGACAGTTTAATAGGTAAAGCAAAAGACATGCACGCAAGCAAAGCAAAATGAGGAATTCATTCACCTCTTCCCATGGGCAGGCAGGAGTTCAGCCATCCCCAGGAAAGCAGGGCTCCATCACATATGATGGCTACTTGGGAAGACAAACACCATAACTCGGAATGTTCCCCCTTCTTCTGCCAGCTTTATATGCATGATATTCTATGGTATGGAATACGTCTTTGGCTGGTTCAGGTCAGCTGTCCAGGCTGTGTGCCCTCCAAATTTCCTGTGCCCCTCCAGCCCTCTCGCTGGCAGGGCCTAAGAAACTGAAAAGTCCTTGACTTAGTATAAACATTACCCAGGAACAACTAAAAACATCAGTGTCCTATCAACATTATTTTCACACCAAAACCAAAACACAGCACTGTACCAGCTACTAAGAAGAAAATTAACTCTATCACATCCAAAACTAGGACACACCCAGCATCCAATCCCCAAGTCCAATCACTTAATTCTGGTCTCTTGATTTCTTATTCATTTTCTTTGTTGCTGGGCTGGCCTTCTTCTGAAGTTAACTCATTGTCTTGGATTTGTTTCCCTGGTCCTTATCTATTTCAATTCTGCTTGCATCTGCTGGATTCAGCTAGTTCTGTGTTAGCAGCATTAGTTTATCAAAACGTTTACTCTTGGTCAGCTCTTGCAGCCTAAGGCTTCATCTACTTTAACTTCTAGTGCTAAGCAAGGCTATTAATCCTAACAATTCTCAACAGTAATTAATAAAATAAAATAAAAAAAGGGTTTTATCTCCCAGTCACTGTATACAGCATATCAAACAGTAAGGGGTTGGGTAGCAACGAAGCCTCAACGTAAAAATGTAGCTGTGTGCAGGTGAGTTGGAAAGCCTGTGGTGCCATGCAGTTTTACAGACTACTTGTCATGGGTAGAAGAGCCCAGCCAATGTCAGCTTCTCTACTGCTGTTCAGCAGGTGATAGGAAGCCCTGCAGAACCAGGATGGTGTCTGGGGAGGAACCTTTCTAACACTTGCTGTATTTAATTGCAGTGACCACATAGATAAACTGAAGCCAAATTTAGAAGATTAGTTACAAAAATCCTGTACATTTCTAGTATGTTTTAAGGATAACTCCTTCTATAAATAGGCATGCAGTAGTTTCATTAAAATTTACATTTTGAACCAAGTTATTATTCTATTCAAATTTGGAACTACTGGGATCTCTTATTTAAATGTCTGTAATGGCAGGGAAACTTCAGTCTCATAAGTGCTTCAAACTGCAGTAGCTATGGTAATTGAACCAATAGTATTCAGAAATACAATAACAATGTTTTAAAAAAAGTATATGTTCTAGTGAGAACTGAGAATGAAGTATTTGCTGGTGATAATATTGGAAACAGGAAGGACTTAGTGCCCATGAAGTACTTCCAACTTCCACAGAAAAAACTTACCAGTATCAAAGGACAAGATATTATGTTAAGAAAGCTCATCTATTTGACCCAGTTTTTCTAACATGTCAATTGACACAAGATTCCTGATTCATATTTTCTTTAGTTTGAGCACAGGAACCCTGATTTCATTGTACATGTTAGTGACATGAATTTAACGTGTAAAATAGATGCGTGCAGACACTTTGAACTTGAAAATTTTTTGTTCTGGTCTGGACTGTATAGAAGATTCTGAACAAATCACTTCAGTATATTTTTGTGTGTTGACTAATGACGATCATTCCTCACACTTTTTTCAAGATCAACATGGTTATTTTACTAGATCACAACTATACTTCAGCCAGTGAAAGCTGATTAAAAGACCATTAGTTGAGACTGAAAACTAGATGATAATTATACATCAACATTTTAAATGGACTTGGAGCATTTGGAATTTAGTTACAGCTGCTATTACCTGACTAAGATTACTTTGTTAGTCACCAGAAAAGATTTGAAGTTAGTAAGTAGCTGTTCACAGTAAGTGAATTACATTTGTATTTTAATAAATAATTTCCAGCTGTTTTAGCAGAGACTATGATGCAGTCTTCAGATATCACAAAGGTATATGCCCTTGTTTCTTAGGAGTAGAGTAATACAAGCACCATAGGAGTAATTCCCTTGAAATCAATAAGGTCATGGTAGATTTATACAGGCATGTGGTAAACAAGGACAGAATTGAGAGATGTTATAATGAGGTTTTGCTATACTGACTGTTGAAAATTTGACCTCATTACACTTGGCAATATTTTTACTGAGAATGGGAAAATTTCCCTCCCCTCCCCCTTCAGTTTGCAGTCATTTATGTGCTGCTTGTGTATTTTCATGCTATATAGGTATGTGAAGTGTTGTGTCTGTGCTCTGTGCATCTGTGAAGTATAGAGGCAATTAAGGACTAAGAAAAAGATGTTAGTTTTCATATCTCTAAGATAAGGTTTTCTTTAAATACTACCTTTTTAAACGTTCTTATGTGGATAACTGACTAGCTGAAAAGGGTCACATAGACATAGTCCAGCTGGCTGGACAAAAATGCACATCGCTCTCAGCTTATCTGAAGTAAAGCAAAATACACTGTCTTTGGCTGTCCTTGTTACACAATAACAGGAAGATTTTGGTGGGAAAAGAATGTTGCAGGTGGGAACAGAAAACTACAGAAGAGAAACTAGGGGTGGGCTTGGTATTTAGGCAACTAACCAATAATGAGCTTAACTTTTGTAATATGTATGAGCTAATTATAACAAGGCATAAAAGGTGACTGTAAGGCACAATAAACGAAGTCTGCTGATCACTCATATTGAGCGACTGCGTCTTCCCTCCGTCGCAACATTCTTAAATGTTGCATGCACTTGCTATGTCAACTCTTGGCAATATTACATTTATTTTAATGCCATTCCTAAAATAATGCCATGGTCTGTTGCAGAATGGCTGTGTGATCATGGCCATGACTCCCTTAAAGATCTTTGTGAAACAAAGTTAGCGTAAGTTAGCTGAAGCAGGCCTTGCAGCTATGCTGAGGCATGCAGATAAGGAAGCTGAGAAAAACACTGACCTTGTGCCTAATGTTGTAAATAACTTTGAGGAATTCGCGTAGACAAGAGAGGAAAAAACAATATGTAGCTAGCTATCCGCAGAAACCGCAAGTAGGAGGACGTATGAAAATGTAACCCTTTAGAGCTTAGCCAATCAGCAGATGACTAGTAGGCATAATTAACTGGAACTGTATATAAGACATAATCGCGCCGTAATAAATCGAAGCTTGCTTTATCACTCATATTGAGTCGGCCGCGTGCTTCCCCTCGCTCGTCGCAAGTGGCGCCTGAACAGGGACCCCTAACCTTGTTCTTCACCGGACAGCGAGGACGGAGAAGCACTGGTAGCAGCGACCAGAGAGCAGAAGATCGGCTGATGCTGGCATCGTACCCGATCCGTGCTTGAGCCCAGGATAATTAAAGAAGGGGTTCGCCGTCCGTGAGCTGCTATCCAAGGGAAAAGGCTGCAACAAAGAGGACTTTAACGAGTGCACAATGGAAAAAGAGGTAGCGCTAGCACTTTTACAATGCTTTTTAGAAAAGCGGGGGAGTAGGCCCTTTAAAAGATCTGGCCGGGTTAATTGTATTAGGTAAAGCAAAAGGATATTTTGCAGATCCTGAGCATATGTTTGAAGTAGAAGAATGGCGTAATTATGGGGATTGTTTATGGGATTTAGTGATAGATGATGATAAGGCAGCAAAAAGATTGATGAAATCATGGCATGAAGTTATTAATTGTATAAAAAGATATCAAGCAGAAAAGCGCCTTGCTGCAGCAGTAACAAGCCGACTTGCAAGCGCAGATCCTAATGCAGGAAAAATTATGCCATGTGAAAATTACATTCCAATACCCCCTTTATCACAAACAGTGCTCTCTGTACCACCTATAGACCCTTTGTGTCCTCTGCCCCCCCCTCCGGCGAAGTAGCCTCGGGGGGGGCCAGAGGGCAGGGACACATCTGACGAAAGTGCTGCTGAGGAAGAAAATAGCAGTGGGCAGTCAATACAAAATTAAAAAAAAAAAAAAAATAAAAGGAACAAAAAATACAGTAAACAAACTGGTGCGTTCTACGTGCATTAATTGGCAAAAAATAGCACAAGAAGCAGCTGCTCAGGGAATATTTGATATTGCTGAGCAAGTCAACCCCCCACAAGCTTTCCCTGTAACGTATCCGATGAATGCCGCTAACCAAAGACAGGGAACCTGGGAGGCTTTGATTGGAAAATATTAAGTCAGTTACGTAGTACAGCGAATGAGTCAGGCCTCCACAGTGAGCCCACCAGATATACCTAACTTTATGAAAGGGCCGTTATTGTGCCAGTGTATTCTGGAGAATAGTAACAGTTACACCAAAGGCATTTTAGTAATCCTGCCCTTAGATTCTTCTGTAGAAACAATGCTAGAGCGAATGAGTCGGGTGCCAGTAGGTCAGCAAGCCTTGCTAGTGGAAGCAATCCAAGCAGTAGGGAGAGATTTAGTGCAAGCCCAAAGTCAGGCTTTTGCAGCGCTTGCGCCTCTGCGCCCCCCTGGGGCTACCGCGCCCCCAAAGCCAGCGACCACCACGCGCCGAGACTTCCCCTGCTATCGATGCGGGAAGCCAGGACATACCCGTGACCGATGTCGACAGCATCAAGTGTGGTGCCAAAATTGTCAGCGAGGGACCCACAGTACCAATGTCTGTCGGCAGACGGGAAACCGAGCGCGAGGAGCCGCAGCGCGTCAACCCTAATCGTGACTCCTGTCACCTTCACGACACCCCCTCCAGGAGACATGACCAACTCTTATTGGCAGACACCGTGTTACAACCTGCCACCCGAAGGAGCCTCGGCCTGGACCTGGCAACAGCAGTAGATACAACATTAATTGACAACCGACCACAAAAAATCGCAACTCGTGTCCGAGGACCTCTGATAATTAATGGACAAAGCTATGGTGCTCTATTATTAGGGCGGTCTTCTGGTAGTTTAAAAGGGCTGTTGTAAAGTGTGTTGCTTATAGTAATAATTGTTATCATTGCACTCGCATGTTTAAGCTGTGCTCTCTCTTGTATTCAAAAATTACTCGAGCGTGTAACTGCACAAGTTTTGCTTGCGCAAAGAGAAAAAGGGGGAAATGTTGCAGAATGGCTGTGTGATCATGGCCATGACTCCCTTAAAGATCTTTGTGAAACAAAGTTAGCGTAAGTTAGCTGAAGCAGGCCTTGCAGCTATGCTGAGGCATGCAGATAAGGAAGCTGAGAAAAACACTGACCTTGTGCCTAATGTTGTAAATAACTTTGAGGAATTCGCGTAGACAAGAGAGGAAAAAACAATATGTAGCTAGCTATCCGCAGAAACCGCAAGTAGGAGGACGTATGAAAATGTAACCCTTTAGAGCTTAGCCAATCAGCAGATGACTAGTAGGCATAATTAACTGGAACTGTATATAAGACATAATCGCGCCGTAATAAATCGAAGCTTGCTTTATCACTCATATTGAGTCGGCCGCGTGCTTCCCCTCGCTCGTCGCAATGGTCTTCTCAGAGAACTATACTGGTCTACTTTCTCCTTAGCTCTGCCATATACTTGTAACCTGGAGAAAGCTGATCAGCCTTTTTCCTCCTGTATCACAGTCTAAATGTGGATATTAGCAGCTTCCTTGTTACGTGGTATTGGTTACAGTTGAGTTGTATTTGGGTTCAAGGTATTATAAAAATTTGAATTGCCTTTCTGTGTTTTTTTTTTTTAATACTCTTCACTATCTGCCCTAATAAAAGCACAGAGAAGTCTTGTTAGCAGAATTTACTTCTAATAGGAAATGTACTAACAGATAAAACCCAAACTTCAATATTTTTCAGGGCTTGTTTCTTTGTGTTTTCCTCTGAACAAGATGGCAAGATCTACTAATAGCTGTTTTTCTATTATGCCTGTGGACAAATCAGCAATTGCACTTGCTTCAACTAAGAGCCTCAGTATTTCTCAGTGGAAACAGCCAAATTGCAGTTCAGGTCATGTTTATTAGTGAATTTCCAGCTTTAACATTTACCCAACCATGTTTCAGTACAGAGCTTCATAAAGTTGAATCAGCAAGATGTACAAGCTTTCTCTGAATACACTTCATGGGGTTTTTTTTTTTTTTTTACTTTGCAATAGGATCACGCATCAGATAGCTGCTTCAGTTTATCAGGGGTGGAGGTAAACCTCTCCTTCACTAGATCACTTTGATTTTTTTTTTACCTGTGTAGAGGCAGTAGGTATGATTTTAAACCCTTTATGAATGCAGTATATTTATTTTAGCTAATACACCTGGTAGATATCTAGTTAACACACAGCTAGTCTAAGCAGTGATGTGTTTGGTATCCTCATCACAACACCCAGTTTGCCTTTGCTGGCCAAGCAGTCACCAGCTGAGGATACGTCAGCCTCCCTTGTTTCTTGGACCACAATGGTCCTTGGCCTTACTGAGCTGTCTTCTGAACCTCTGGGCCAGGGCTCCCCTTGGGGAAGTTTTATGCCTTTCTTTTTGGCCAGTGTTTTTTCCTCCTGAGTTACTAGTACCATCTCAGTAATTTCAGTTCTGCCCTAGCTTTATTAAAATTATTGTTTTGTTTATTAATATTGCATTGCTTTAGCTTCTGTACTAGCAAAGTTGCACACTGATTCACAAAACTGCCCTGGGGCACAGATACCTGAAGTCATAGGCACAATAGGCACATTACAGGAGGAAATGCAAGTGATAAATAGCTATATAGTATAGCCATATAGTAGCAAGTCCTACATAGAAAACAATGTAAAAGATATCCAGATTCCTAACGCATTTTTACATTTGTTGATGACTCTATTTTTCCTTTTTGATCCAATAGAATAGTGAAACTAGGATTCCACAATAGTTTTTCTTCAACATGATCAAAACATTAGGAATGTTTTAGACTGGGGCTGAAATTGCAGTTATAGAAAAAACCTAATTAATTTTGCCACGTTTTATTTTACCTACATATCTGAAAATTCAGATTATAAAATTAAAGAAAAAAATATAATTGTTTAAAATATTTTATTCCAGCATTGTACATTGCATTTACTTCTACTATATGTCTTTCTACTGTGTTCTTAGGAGACTCTTAATGAAAATTATAGACATGAAACAGAAAATCAAAAATGTATCTGGAAAGGATAAGTGCCTTCAGGCAAATAAATACAAGGAGGGACTTCTTGTTGAACCAGTTCATACTCACATTAAAGGCCATGCATCAGCCCCTTACTATGGAAAGAGCGAGCCTCAACAAGATCCAACAAGCACTGTGAATACCTTTCAGCCAGGTTCCTGGATGCCACCAGGCAGCAGCAGTAGCCATAATAAATATTAATAATTGTAGCATACAGCTATTGCCAATGAATATTTTAAGAGACAATATAAACAGCTGTTATATATAGTGAGTGTGCAATAAAGTAATATTAAAGCAGTTTCGTTTATTTTTGCAGAACTATTCAAATAGGCTTAATCGTGACAAACTATTGTAAAACATTTGGATTTAGTGAAAAACAGGATATGTTACAATGGAATTTTGTTTTCAACAGTTACTGTTCAGTTGCTCTTGAAATCACTTTAGGCAGAAGGTTTTCTAGCTAACTTAATTTTCTTAAATAATTCTAAACATTTTCTCCTCGAAGATTGATTTATTTTTAAAATTATCTTTGATGTAATAGACTTTAATTAGTGCATTTATCTTCCCAAATCTAGGCATTTAAGATAGTTCTCCAGAATTCCTGTTAATTCTCTTGACAGCACCAGTGTGATTAAGTTGTAAGCTTTCCTCTAGCAATTGGATGAAAAAAATTGATTTAATCAACAGGAATCACTATGACACTACAGCAACTATGCACTATATTCAAATATGTTGATTCTTTTACTATAATAAGTTACAAGAATGTCTCCAAATATAATAATGTTTGATTTGCAGCCAGCAGTAAGCACAGGGTAAAATCAGGTTGAGTTAAACTACATATAACTACTATAATAGAGATTAGAAGCACTTGGTAAAGCCACTAGAAAATATAGAGGTTTTGGGACAAAAGACGGTCATTAATTTTTTTTAAATAAAATATTTTATTTCTGGTGTGTGCAGGGACTTCCCTAAATTATTAGATCTATTTGGTCATAGTTCAGATACATAAAGTTTGCAGATTATTTGTTTAGAGATGTTTGAGAACTTTGTGTCAAAATAAAACCCACACTTTTTTTAAAAAAAATTATTTATGCTTATCCTTGATCAGTTCTCTTACATGCATTTTAAGCTATGTAGGTATCAAAGGTGGAATGCATACACATTTGACAACATTTGAGACAAAACAGTAGAGACAATACCATGTATTATAAAATGCAGAAACATCATATTCTAATAACACTTGCTTTGACCAACAAAACTGAAGATGGTCAACAGTAATTGATTGAATACAAGTACTTTCAATTTACTTTGTTTCAGATGAACTCCCCACTTCTAATACCTCTTAGTGTCAGCCAGATCTATAGGTCTCATTTGAACAATGATATTATTTTAAAGCTTTATTTTTAAACTTATAATGAAAGACTAGTTGCTAGAAAGTACAACTGTGTGCTGCTGTTTAGAAATATGCTAAGTCTAAAAATCTGATGACTGCCACAAGCTCTTAAAACTAGACTATTAATAAAAATTAGACTTTGAAAAATGAATCACTTGTTAGAAAAAAACCCAAACAACATGAATTAGGTTAAATAATTTTGGAATATTTACAGCACATCCCCGACTTGGGCTTTTTCCCAGTACACCAGCATTTTGCAATCTGGAAGGCAGCAGTTTCAAGGGCCATGAGAACAGAGATCCCACCTAAAATCAGAAGGTCCTAGATCAAAGGTAGCCAGAAGGCTAGCAAGTAGGAAGAACTACTGTCACCAGTGTGCACATCCTCCTCCTGTACTCTTCCACAGCCACCTGCTATAGGTCACTAGGACACAGAACACTAGGCCACCTGGACCTTTGGTCTCACCCCATTTATTGCTATTCTTTTGAGCATAAAGAGTTTATGAAGGCAGAAACAAACAAGTTCCAGGTGGAACATTCATATGATCATTAAGGAAAACCAAACAACACAGTAGTGTATTATGTAGAACACGTGTGGCCCAAGACAAATGAAGGTATTAAGAACAAGTAATCAGTTTCCTGGAGTTTGGGCTGAATTTAAAGAGTCTTGATGGATGGTAGTTCAGGAAAAGCCAAGTTATGTTCTTAGTGCAGACAAGCCCCCCCCCCCAAGAAGCTACAGCAGCCCCCCCTATGGGCACGCAGCTGAATAAACCACACTGTGTCCCTAAAGGAAATCAGTAAGGTATGATAGCAAATGCTGAAGCTAGTTTATCTCTACAGCTCTACTGAAGGTATACCAAAGCATGCCTTTCTGTAATTCAGTTTACCAGGAATTACAAATACTTGTAATCACAACACAAACTACTGCTGCAGAGGGTTCCTACAGAAATGGAAACAAGGAGAATGGCTCACTGCACTAAGAAAACAATGGTCATACCATTAAGGAGTCATTCACAAGATCAAGTATCAGAAGGAAAGTTACAAAACAAAATGTTCAGCAGTGCTTCATTAAAAAGTGGATTCTTTGCACAAGCAAGGCCTTTTCTTGTCCATTTAATCCTTCTTTTTTTTGTTTGGCTTTTGCAACGTACTCCCAGCATTTCTCTTTCTTCTTTTGCTCTCACTCCCTGGTCTCAATTATTTTTGAAAGCTTCCATGAAAGTGCTACACTAATTATGAGCAATGGTATAAGGGCAAAGATCACTGAAGTAAGAAAGCCATATGGGCCCTTTGCAGCCCACTCCACGATGTATTCAGCCCAAGCTTTAATATCTAACATTTTCTGGTTTTCTATTGGGGAAACCCTATGGAATAATAAGAAAAAAACCTCTGAGCATTCAGAAAAATAAAAGCAATTACCATTTTAATATGCCATCATCTTTCTTTATTAAAGAGCAAGCTCATTTTTGCTAGAGGTTAAGAGTAGCGCATAGTATGTGAAACTAAGTGCAATACAAAGTGTCGACCCTACTTTAAGGTAAGATATTTACAAAGTAATTAAGCATTTCATCCAACAGAGCTTCAGACATTATCAAGAAAAAGTTGCTACGAGGGGGGGGGGGGGGGGGGAAGGGGGGGGAAGTGAGGTAACGTCCTTCTTTGGAAAAGTGTGGGAGGGAGCCCAGTTGGTTTATCTTTCTAAAGGTTTTACTAGGGAGGGGAGGAAGCCGGTACTTTAAATATAGCCGGCGAGTCAAAAACAACGTAAAAACTGTCTGAGGCGAGCATTAAGGTGCCAGTGTGCGTGAGCCCGTGCATAAACACACATGTAGAGGCCACCAGGCTGCCTCAGGCCAGTTGCTTGCAAGCGCCCGGGCAAGGGGACTCAGTCCCTTAGCAAGGAGCAGGAGCCAGGCAGCCGCCAGGCTTCACCCAGGATCAACCAGAACACCTTTACGGGGACTCACTCCCTCCCTCCCTCCTCCCAGCACAGTCGTTACGCACGCACGCTCACACTCATAAAGAACAGCCGCGGGCGCCCCACCCCCTCCTAACAGCCGCATAGTGGAGAAAACCACCCTGCTCTCAACCTGCAGCGGGGGAGTGAGTACATTGTCACCTTGGGTATCCTCTAGGCACATCAAGCGATGGAAGGGTGGCGCTGAAGCCCCTGTGGAGAAAAGACACCAGTCATAAAGGAAAGGCGCCTAGTGAAGCCCATACCCGGTAGCACTTGCCTTCGCCCGGCACAGATAGCGCTGCTCGTTGAGGGGGTGAAAAATTGCGGCGGCACGAAAGCGCCACCAGGGTTCAGGGCGAGGCGGGGCGGGCCGCGCCTCGCTTCACTTTCCTCCCGCCAGTCGCACCACCATCTCCTACATGCACCCTCCGCTACTGCTCCACGGTACCACTGCCTTGGAGGGTGGCGGCCTGTAGAACGGAAACAGGAAGGAGACACCAGCCCCGCCTATGCCGGCCAGGCACCGAAAAAACAAAACCCACCCACCGCGACTGACTAGAGACACCCCTACCGGCTGTCAACCCCCCTCCTTCAAGGCCACCCGCCTCACGTGACTGCAAGGGTGGGGCAGTGCCCCACACATACACACAGACTTGGGCGTGGGCATAGTGGCCCTGCCCTCCCACGGTCCCGGCGGTGCTTCCCATTCAAAGCCCTGGAGTGCTGTGCCGTGTCTCCTATAGCTGGTGAATACCACCTACATCCCACTGATGATCCCCTGTAACGTTGCAGCATTGAGATTTTAGTTATTCGTTTAAAAAAACTGTAGTCGGGGAAAAATGAGTTTCCTAAGGTATCTGACTGGATTTTTCACATTGTAAAATAACACTGTTGAAGATGGTGGCAGGATGCAACTCATACCCAGCGACAGTCTGGCAGTGATTGGCCACCTGCTCAGGCTCAGTGTAAGGTTGGGAATTGGTGCCTTGCATGCACAGTGGTGTCATTGGTCTGTCACTTCTCCATTTTCTCTTCAAGTGCATGGTACAATCTGAAGGTAGACCACAAGTAACTTTTGCCAGTAGCTCAGCAAGATTTCGCGTGTATCTCCTGCACCTTGGGAGATATCTTGACCCTCTCTGTTAGTCTTTCAGTGGCTGGCTGCAGTGCACCATGCAGTTCCCAGGGGTAAAAGTGCTGTGCAATAGCTGTGTGATGCTGTCAGAGCTTTGGTTGTTGCACTGCTCCCTACTGAACTGACCTCAGCAAGAATACTTAGCTGATCACAGTATAATCTGAGTGAATGTTACAGCCCTTAATTTTCTCATATTGAAAAATCAGGGTCTGAGTTTTTGCTTTATGTGTGTTACACCAAGCCTTTCCCTCTCTGTACACACGTGTGCACACACTCTGATGTGAATAAAAACTCTTCATTATGTTTCCAAAGCAAAGTGAAGCATAGATTGGGTTTTAGTTTAGTACGTGAAAAGATCTTGCAATCACTTAAATTATATTGATCAATTCAGGAGTTCCTTTCTCTGCAGCATAACAGCAAATACCATAAGGGCATTCTGCTTTTGTATGTCTGATTTCTTTCTGTGAATATTTATATTATTGAAAAGGTAGAAGACAGGCAAATAAGAAATATACTTTGTCAGAGAGAGTAATTGACAATAGGTCAAACATGCTTTAGACTGAATATGTTGAATGCAATTTTGTGCTATGTGCAAATTTTTATTATAGGCTACTTGTGCATTCTTATTCACAACCTGTCTGTAGTGTTCAGGTTCTTGTAACATCTTTTAAAAATAGTATCTCTGTATATATGTTATCCATTTACATAAGCATTTAAACTCTTAGAGGGGTTTTGGGTCCCTGTTTGATCTGTGATTTGCAATCATTAGCAAAATATAACAATATCAATTTATTGGAGCCTAGACAGTAGTTCTGAGGTGTTGTATTTATTAGTATCATTATAAGATGTTTTTGCATGCTATGTAGCCAAGAAAAGTAGATGGGCTATTACATAAGTATAGTCTATTTCTGGTAAAATTGTGTATTGGGCTGGAGTGGAAACAGTTATATTTTTTATGCTTGGATGTCAAATTCAGATACCTATGCCAAAATAAGCACTGACCTTAGTCAACAGCTATATACAAGCTGCTTAATATCACCACCTTTAGACCTACTGCAAAATTAATTTCCAGTATCAGTCTTTCCCATAATAGTAATAGTCTCACCTATCTGTCTTTCTATGTCTTCTTTGTCTTATTGATTTAAATAGAAAAGTGCCTGATTCATTGTGCCAGGGAAGAAATAAAAATTAGGGATTTTTAATTTTCTTTTCTAAGAAAACAGATCTTATGTAATTACCTTTTCTGTGTGTCTTTCTCCTCCTAATAGCTTCTGAAGTTGTTGGCTGGTTACATTGGCAAAGTAGTAGAAGTCTCATACATAAAAATTCTTCTCCTTTAAGATTTACAAAAATAGGTAGCTAGCTAGAGAAGAGAGGCCCAGGTTATAACCTTGATTGAAAGCTGTAGTGCATCTGTGTTAGGAACAAAGAAATGTTATGGGATTACCACCTGGTAGGAAGGCTTCATTTGGGGCTTGCACTCTACTGAATTCAGAATAACACAACCACAAGGCCATAGGAGATCAGGTCACTTGTTTTGCTTTTCTGAGTTACTCAGTTGTTATACTTTAAGTAGTTAAAGAGAGAACAGAAATTCCAGAGTTTACTGCAACTTGAACAAAGCAGCACAACCCTTAGCACACCATCAGAATACTTTAAAAGACCAAATTAAGCATATGTTTATATTCGCTATAATTTTGGCAGTTAACTGCTACTTTGTAAATATGCACTTTCTTTTACATCTCATATAGAAGTCCTTTAAATTATACTGTTCTGTTAATTTATACCTATGTGTGTGCCAGTGTGTGCTTTAAGCCAGACTATTTAATTTTCTATCTATCAGTTATAAGCAGATAAGTGAGAAAATTGGAGGGCCTAGGAAAGAGCAGGAAAGGATCCGCTGATTAACGATTGCATTGTTTAAAGCAGGGGTCCTCAAACTTTTTAACCAGGGGGCCGGCGTGCGGATGAAGTGGCAGGCAGTCATCTGCGGCTGCTTGGTTTCCCCCCCCAACCCCCGGCGGGAGGGTTCTGTAAATACTGGGGGGCCAGATTGAGGACCCTGGGGGGCCTTATCCAGCCCATGGGCCGTAGTTTGAGGATCCCTGGTTTAAAGTGTGGTTTGAAAGTCATGGTTTGTTGATTCATACTAAACATGATGTTTTACCTACATGTCATTCCAGATACCTGGGATAGGAAAGAACTTTACTTCAGATGGAATTAAGCTTTTCAGTAACTACATGACCTCAATGACAGCAGCTACAGAAGTAGCATAAAAATATAAAACGGTAAGAATGTATGAAACATCAACTTTGATAAAATTAAATCACAAGTTAATTTCTATCTATACACACACATATATATGAGAATGGCATTAAAAGTTCTGTTTCAATGGAATTTCATGAGAGCATGCTGGAGGGGACAAGCATTACTGTCCATTGTCACACTTTCAGAGGGGGAGTGGGAAGAGGAATGGAAACAGCACTGCAAAAATCCAGCAAAAATAAAGATACAGTGCAGAGAAATCTGCTGAGAATATAATACAGGCATGGAAAATGGGGGAGTTACTTGCATGAAAGCAAAGCATTTCTCATGCCAACAGTGACTGAAGAGTCTGAGTGTTTAAATGTGTGTGGTGAAGACAAGCTTTGAGTAAACTTATTCATTTCACTCAGATGTGTTTACATGTATCAGTGGTCCAGAATCAATATATAAGGAAGTTGCTAAATGTTTTATACAGTGTAATCTCTAACTACTCTTTTATAATTTGTAAATTCTGCGGATAAACTAGTTCCTTGAAGCTACTTTTTTCTACATACAGCATGAATTCTCCAATAATCTTTTTGTATACTTATTAATTTCCCAGACATGTTGTACTCCACCTGCTGAATGTCCCTGTTTCTAGGAGAGCTAGGTGGAATTCTTGTGTACAATGGTGCTTTTCTAAAGAGTTTTAAAAAAATTAAACAAACTTGACTATTTCTTTTTTCTCTCAGCCTGTAAAATGTCTAAGCTGTGAAAGCTTTATTGGTACTTTTTTGACTGTGCATAATACATCCACAGTATGTACCAGCCAATAAACGTTCTGGTTTTATAGCTTTACTTGAGCCAACAAAACTCCTTTGTGATACTGGGGATTAAGGATTCTTTTTCTGCTACAAATCTTTGTTTTTAAACATTGGTGGTTTATGTTTAAATGGATTTGCAGTATATCTTTATTCTGTAAATTGCATGAACAACCCCATATATTTGTAGTTTGGCTAACATTCAATGCAGCTAGGGCCTGAGTATACAAAAAAAAAGTAGTCAAAATCATGAGTAATACTGCTGCTCTACTGAATTAACTTCTAACCATCATTATAAATTGTTCTGTTACTCTGTACTTTCAAGGATAGAGCATGTGTTAGGACAGCGCATGACCCATAGGCCAAGTAATGTGCTGCACACTCTTCTATGTTGAGAAAGTGATAAAACATTTGCTGACGGCAAGGGAAGTCAAGCGGGCAAACTCAATATGAGTGATAAAGCAAGCTTCACTTTATTACGGCGCAATTATGTCTTATATACAGTTCCAGTTAATTATGCCTACTAGTCATCTGCTGATTGGTTAAGCTCTAAAGGGTTACATTTTCATACGTCCTCCTACTTGCGGTTTCTGCGGTTAGCTAGCTACATAATTTTTTTTCTCTCTTGTCTACGCGAATTCCTCAAAGTTATTTACAACATTAGGCACAAGGTCAGTGTGTTTTTCTCAGCTGCCTTATCAGCATGCCTCAGCACAGCTGCAAGGCCTGCTTCAGCTAACTTACGCTAACTTTGTTTCACAAAGATCTTTAAGGGAGTCATGGCCGTGATCACGCAGCCATTCTGCAACAAACATTGAAATATGTATATCTAAATGTGGTGGATTTACCTTGTCTGGATACCAGATGCTCACTAAACTGCTCTGTCACTCCCCTCCTCAGCAGGACAAGGGGGTAGAAAATAAGATGGAAAAAAACTTGTGAGTCAAGATAAAGGCAGTTTAATAAAGAAAAAGCAAAGGTCGTGCATGGAAGCAAAGGAAAAAAAAAAGATTTATTCTCTACTTCCCATCAACAGGCAATATCCAGCCACTTCCCAGGAAGTAGGGCTTCAGTATGCATAGTGGTTGCTCTGGAAGACAAACATCATAATAACAAATTCCCCCCTTCCTCCTCCTTTCTCTTAGCTTTTATTGCTGAGCAGACATCATACAGTATGGAATATCCCTTTGGTCAGTTAGGTTAGCTGTCCTGGCTATGTCCCCTCCCAAGATCTTGCCCAATCCCCAACCTACTGGTGAGGGGCAGGTATGTTGGAGAGACAGCCTTGATGCTGTGGGAGCACTGCTCAGCAGTAGGCAAAACACTGGTGTGTTATCACCACCTTTCTAGATACTAATACAAAGCACAGCACTATGAGGGCTGCTATGGGGAAAATTAACTCCATCTCAGCTAGACCCAATACACTAATATTCAGTTAGAGAATCATCAAATGCTTCTGTGCTCTAGGGGGACTCATTTATGTAATAACATTTTTTTATTACCCTTATAATGAATTATATAATTGAAGAACTGAAGTGTGTCAGGCCTTACTCCATCCTTCACTTGTTCCTGTAAGGTCTTTTTACAGTCCAAAAAGGGAAAGGTATTATCAAAGATACAAATTGAAGTTATACAAATAATAGAGATCTTTTCTTCTCCTAGATTTCTACTGCATTCTGATATGGTCATGTTTGATATGGGTATGAAGTCACTTCTGGATTTTCTTGGGATATTTTAAAGGGAAGGAGAGAAAAAAATCATTATTGATACAGCTTTATAAAAACCCAGAGGTAGCTTAGTATAGCAGTTCAGGTAAGAAACTGAGAATTATGGGGTCTTATACCAACTGTGACACTAGGCCTGGGCTCATTCTGAAAATTTTAGGTGTCTCCACAGAAGTCTGATCCCCCGGGAACAATGAAGAAAGGCAATAGAGAAAGATTGGTGCCTCTGAACCACTAGTGATTCAGGCCCGCCAGGATGTGAGTCACTCTCTGAAACTGCTTGTTTCCTTTCACCGACCATAGAGGGCACTAAGGACTGGAGATACTGTTCCCAACTTAAACACCTCAGTTAAATGCCAAATTGAAGTGCAAGGAACCCAAATCAAACAACATATCCTTCGGTGAATCAACTCCATGTCCTTATATGTATGATGTGTATGTAGGTGATAATATTTATCCACCTTCTTAAAATAATTTGAGGTTGTTTAGTAAAAGAAGCAGTGTCAATATGACTATTAGTTTAACTTTTGGGATTCAGATTTTCCTTGATTTTGCAGAAGCTTGAGTTTATCATTCAATTTATTCCTGTTATAAAGCCATATGCAAGTAATGGACTTAAACACAAACTTTTCAAATTCAGGGAGTACGAATGTGGTTCTAATACTTCTATTTGTGGCCTTACCTTATTTTCTATTGCAAAAACTTACTAGAGGTTGATATTTCTAGTGGGTAACTAGACGTCTCCCCAAAACTGTGTACAAGCAGGTTCATTTTGTGACTTCTTCAGCAGAGAAGCTGTATTGGGTTTGCATGGTAAGGTTTTGGTAGTTGGGGGCGGGGATACAGAGATGGCTTCTATGAGAAGATGCCAGAAGCTTCCCCCATGTCTGACAGAGCCAATGTCAGCTGCCTCCAAGACGGACTCACCGCTGGCCAAGGCTGAGCCAATCGGCGATGGTGATAGCACCTCTGTGATAACATATTTAAGAAGGGGAAAAAACCTGCTACGCAATGGCAGCTGGAACAGAGGAGTGATACTGTGAGAGAAACGGCTATGCAGACACCAAGGTCAGTGGAGGAGAGGGAGGACGTGCTCCAGGTGCCAGAGCAGAGATTCCTCTGCAGCCTGTGGTGAAGACCATGAAGAGGCAGGCTGTCCCCCTGCAGCCCATGGAGGACTCCATGCCAGAGCAGGTGGATGAGCCCTGAATGAGGCTGTGACCCCATGGGAAGCCTGTGCTGGAGTAGGCTCCTGGCAGGACCTATGACCCTGTGGAGAGAGGAGCCCATGCTGGGGCAGGTTTGCTGGCAGGACTTGTGACTCATGCTGGAGCAGTCCATTCCTGAAGGATTGCACCCCATGGAAAGGACCCACGCTGGAGCAGTTTGTGAAGAAAGACCCATGTTGGAGAAGTTCAAGGAGGATTGTCTCCTGTGGGAGGGACCCCATGCTGGAGCAGCAGAAGAGCATGAGGAGGAAAGAGCAGCAGAGACAACTTGTGATGAACTGACCACAACCCTCATTCCCCATCTCCCTGTGCCGCTTGAAGGGAGGAGGTAGAGAAAATCAGTAGTAATGTTGAGCCTGGGAAGAAGGGTGGTGTGGATAACTGGCTAGCTGAAAAAGTTCACATAGACATAGTCCAGCTGGCTGGACAAAAATGCACATCGCTCTCAGCTTATCTGAAGTAAAGCAAAAATACACTATCCCTGGCTGTTCTTGTTACACAGTAACAGGAAGATTGCGGTGGGAAAAGAATGTTGCAGGTGGGAACAGATAACTACAGAAGAGAAATTAGGGGCGGGCTTGGTATTTAGGCAACTAACCAATAATGAGCTTAACTTTTGTAATATGTATGAGCTAATTATAACAAGGCATAAAAGGTGACTGTAAGGCACAATAAACGAAGTCTGCTGATCACTCATATTGAGCGACTGTGTCTTCCCTCCGTCGCGACAAATGGCGCCCGAACAGGGACCCTAGAGAGGGCTGAACCTGCGAGCCACGGTTCGACGGAGATTCGGGTACCGGTCCTGAAAGCAGCGCAGGAGGCGGAAGGGCACAGTCCCCGCGCCCGGGAGCACCTACAGAGGGTCCCGCCGGCCACGCGTCGCCGAAGTCTCGCAAAGGCTGCAACAGCGCTGACGAAGGTATGGAGAGACAAGCGACGTACGATTCGCTCATATGCTTTTTAGAAAAGCGGAGCGTTCGGGACATAGATTGTAAAAAGGCATTACCCGGGTTATTAGCGTATGGGATAGCATCTGGGACCCCCGCGGCAGCGGCGAGCGGCGGCGCGCGGCCCGGCAGGCCCCTTCCCGGCCGCGGTTTCTCTCCAAGGCGGCACCATCCCCCCCCCCCCCTCCGATCGGCGCCATGGCGATGCAAGCGGCCAAGCGAGCTGACATCCGGCTGTCCCAAGGGATCAATCGGACCCTTTATATTCGGAACCTGCCGTATAAAATCACAGCGGAGGAAATGTATGATATTTTTGGGAAATACGGACCTATTCGACAAATCAGAGTTGGAGACACTCCTGAAACAAGAGGAACAGCTTAAGCTTCTCAAGGAAAAATACGGAATTCATTACAAACCCACCAAAAAAAGTGCTTCAGATGTCCCCTACAAGAAATGGGTTTCTGCCTTGACCTAGCAAACATCTCTGTGCTTAAAGAGAAGCCTTTTTGCCTTGATGGAGATAATTTATTCTGTATTCTGTATTTATGCTGTATTCTGAATGTGGAAATTGGTTGGGACTAGGAGGCTGGCTTAAAGGCATTTTGCAAACGGGATTATTATTTTTGATCATTATTGTAATAATAGTTTTTTGATCAAAACCAGCCAAAATTATTTGTAAGCATTAGGCATATCTGAAGAGAATGCCTTTATTTGAATCAGCAGTTAAGGCGTAGTTTAGTCTGAGGCTGTGGTTTTATCTGCTTCTGGTGAATTTTTGAAGTGATGAAATCAGAGATACAAGGTATACTAAGAGTTATGAGGTAATAAGATAATAATCTAAGTAAGGGTGCTGTCTTTTATATCTACAAGTGCAATATGCTTTTATGTAGCAGAGAGAAACTTTAACAATAATGTTGCTTGAGCGAGATGTGCATGTGACAACTTGGGAAAAGGGATATCACAACTGGAGTGCAACAGTGTTTCTACGTCTGGCAGAGTGAAATCTTTCAAGACCTGAGTTTAGACAGTCTATAATAAATTGTTAGTATTCAGAAAGCCCATCTTAAGCCTCTTTTGCTTACACAGTGTTATGGAAGTCAACTGCTATTGTAGAGAATTAATGATTTTTTAATACATATTAACAAATACTACTATTTTAACTTGAGGCAGTTGAGTGAGAAATACTCACGTGTAGCATTTGAGGGAATGTCAGCATAAATCGCACTTACAGTAAGACTGCATTTTTAATTACCGTACTCGTTAAGATTCGATGATGCCATAAGGCTAAGGCCTTTTATCACAGATTGGTTCTGAACTAAAAGGTGTGTGCACATGTAGATATGCACATTTGTGTTATTTTCCTTAATTGGCTACAAAATAATATAATTAGGTTGGGGAGACTAGATCTTGGGAATTTGTCTATTATACTTCTGTTTGTTAAGGAACGTGCATAACATACAGCACCCATGTAGGCTTGGCTTGTGGCATAGTTGTCAAATTTAGCATAGACATTCAGACAGATAAGCAACGTACTCTTCTTGTGTGTATCACCTACAAGCCATTATGGCTTAGTGTGTAAATCCACTTATGAATGTATATAGCTTAGAACTAATTTTTTCCCTTTGTTAATTCTTTGATATCAATGAGGTATTCTTCAGAAAATGTATGGACTGGTTGGTTGCATAAGGGCAGTTGTTATTTGGACAGAAAATTGTTAATGGTCAGGGATTTTCCACTAAAATATTTGCAAATATTCCTAGTCAAACATCAGTTTGGTTTCTTTTTGGGTTTTGAGCTTGCATTAGTCCATGTTCAGAACTTTAAAATTACCTTTGAAGTTTTTAAACTTTTTATATCACTGGAACAGAAAGAGCATCTAAATTAAAGCTTCAAGCTAACTTTATTTTTCAAGTATTTCAGGAATTATACTTCTGAACTGAGATTTTATAAGTTGGCTGTGTATTTTCCTGTGTTAAAACGCTGTTATTGAAAATGGTCAACCAAGCCTATGTCGCCCAAAATAAAAACGGGGGAATTGTGGATAACTGGCTAGCTGAAAAAGTTCACATAGACATAGTCCAGCTGGCTGGACAAAAATGCACATCGCTCTCAGCTTATCTGAAGTAAAGCAAAAATACACTATCCCTGGCTGTTCTTGTTACACAGTAACAGGAAGATTGCGGTGGGAAAAGAATGTTGCAGGTGGGAACAGATAACTACAGAAGAGAAACTAGGGGCGGGCTTGGTATTTAGGCAACTAACCAATAATGAGCTTAACTTTTGTAATATGTATGAGCTAATTATAACAAGGCATAAAAGGTGACTGTAAGAGACAATAAACGAAGTCTGCTGATCACTCATATTGAGTGACTGTGTCTTCCCTCCGTCGCGACAGGGTGGGGGGTGGGGGGAAGATGTTTTAAAATCTGATTTTATTTCTCATTATCCTACTCTGATTAGTAATAAATTAAATTAGCTTCCTCAAGTCGAGTCTGTTTTGCTTGTGATGGTAATTGCTGAGTGATCTCCCTGTCCTTATCTCAACCCACAAGCCTTTTGTTATATTTTCTCTTGCCTGTCCAGTTGATGAGAGGAAGTAATAGAGTGGCTTGGTGGGCACCTGGCATCCAGCCAAGGTGAACCCACCACAGAAGTCAAAGATGAGGAGACTGATTGACATTTAAGTCTTAAATGTTCTTTTTAGAACTTAACTGATGTACACTCTAAGGTAAAAAACTTAGTCTGCTACTAGAGAACCAGAGCCATACTTCTGTCTAATCCATCACATTTCATAGAAGAGCTGAGCATAGTTATTATCGATGGTTTCATTCCAAGAGCAGTAGGAAGTAATGATACTGCTTAACTGTCACAGCTGCTTCACTAAGTGTCACACTGTCCCTAATTGGAATTGAACAGATGTCCCAGGATGGTGCCTGTAAGAACCTCTTTACTTGAAGCATTGTGCTCTGCATATGGTGTAAGAAAGAGATCCTGATATTTGCAGTAATAATAATTGTAATGTATAGTATTTTAGTGCTCTGAAGTGTTTAGCACATAGCCAGGGAATATCTTTCACAACTGTTCTAGTGTCCTTGCTAAATCCTAGTTCAAGTAACACATATTCCTAAACAAAAATTCCTTTTCACAGCTCCTATGATTTTGATTTCCTTTTTACAGGGTACCACAAGGGTTCCTGGTGATCCAGGGTAAAACTGAAGTTTGAGACTCCTACTATAGGATATACTTTAATGAGTCAGGACTGCTGTCATAACAAAGGACCTTAATTCTAATTCCTAATTCCTCTTTGGGCAACTAGACCTATATGCTATGGTGCATTTTTCCTGTGTGTTATATGACTGCCATTTTCCATCTGAACATGGCAGTATCTTTTTTTGGTTATGTGCGTTTAGAAACACTTTATAAAGTATTGCGAGCTCTCTGTTTATTAAAGATGTTGTATAAATCTTCACTACCAATAATGAGTGCCCATTTCAATATTAAATTAACTTACAAGAGTAGTAAATATATGAGTCACTGAGATTGGAAAGACAGACAGCATTGTTGGCTACTTCCTGCTCTGTCATATAGAAACTTGTCAGTGGAAGTGGGAGTCTGTACCTTATTTGAATTCTTAGTCCTATGGAATGGAATGCTATTGCAGCCTGTAGCATTATGCATGCATCCCTCCTGTTTTCTGCTCAGCAGTGAAGTAGTCTTTAGCAAAAAAATAAAATTCTAATCTGTTCTCTTACCTAGTTTTCATGCTAGAGTTAAAACACCTCAACTTTAAAGCTTTTCAGTTCATTCTTAGCAAAGCAGTATGATCAAACACAAGGGAACATTGCCAAGACTAGAATATCTAAACCAACCAGACTTGACGCTGATTTTGTGATCTGAAACACCTCAGCTTCAGGATCACACGTTTAAATGATAGTGTATGTTCAAAAAGCAATCAGAAAATATATGTGACTCACTGCTATGGAACCTGTACTTATTTCCTTCTTCCTCAAATTATAGGAAATAATGTTCTTAGAAAGGCAGTAACTTAAAGGAAAGGAGTGAATGGTGGCAAATCCATGCTCAGAGTGGCAGGCAAAGCCCCTCCCCGCCTACCTCACCTTCCCAGGTGCCTCTGTACCACAGGTATGAAGCTCTGGATTTGGAAGGCCAGTCAATGGATGATGTGGATGATGGTCCATCTAAACCAAACCAAAGGTGTTGCCACGGTCAGAAAGGCCTACCCCCTGTATCACAACCACCTCCATGAGGAAAAAATGATGGGTTATAATTGTAGGTGACTCCCTTCTGATGGGACAGAGGGTCTGATGTGCTGGAAAGACCCTTCTCTTAGGGAAGTCTGCTGCCTCCCTGGGGCCCAGGTTAAGGACATCACTAGGAAACTTTCTAGCCTGGTACGGCCCTTGGACAGTTACCCATTATTGCTCTTCTATGTGGGTGGCAGTGAACCTGCAACATGTAGTCCAAGGGCAATCAAAAGAGACTTCAGGGCCTCAGGACAGTTGGTAAGGGGATCCAGGGCACAGGTAATTTTTTTTCTCTGTCCTTCCAGGTGCAGGCAACAATGTTAGAAGAAAGAGATAGACCCAGTCTATTAATAAATGGCTCCGTGGCTGGTGTCACTGTCACAGTTTTGGGTCTTTGATAACAGGATGGTCTACATGGCACCAAGCCTGCTGCATTGGTTTGGATTCATCTTACTCAAAGGAAGAGGAGTGTCTTTGCTCACAAGCTAGCAGGGCTGATTGACAGAGCTTTAAACTAGGCTTGATGGGGGAAGGGAATATGTCCTGTTTTCAGCTGGGATAGAGTTAATTTTCTTCTTAGTAGCTGGTGCAGTGCTGTGTTTTGGATTTAGTAGGAGAATAACGTTGATAACACACTGATGTTGTTATTTGTTGCTAAATAGTGTTTATACTAAGTCAAGGACTTTCCAACTTCTCAGGCCCTGCCAGTGAGAAGGCTTGAGGGGCACAAGAAATTGGGAGGGGACATAACTAGGACAGCCGACCCAAACTGGCCAAAGGGATATTCCATACCATAGATTGTCATGCTCAGTATATAAAATAGAGGAAGTTGGCTGGTGTGTGTGTTGCTGCTCAGGGATTGGCTGGGCATCGGTCAGCGGGTAATAAGCAATTGTATTGTTTTCATTTTTCTTGAGTTTTATTTCTCTTTTTGTTATCTCCCTTTTCATTACAGTTAGTAGTAGTAGTGATATATTTTACTTTATTTCACTTATTAAACTGTTCTTATCTCAACCCACAGGTTTTACCTTTTTCCAATTCTCCTCCCTATCCCACCAAAGAGAACAGCTGCGTGATACTTAGTTGCTGGCTGGGATTAAACCATGACAGGATAACATCAGGCTCACCCATAACAAGCCATGAGATGACATGCTAAGGTTTGAGGGATAGGGTGCTAGTGAGGACCCTCAGCCTGTTTCTCTGAGATGTGCTGGGTACACTGGAGCACACTTGAAGTCTTACAGAGATGCACCAGGGGCTCCTGAGGTAATAGGAAGCAACAGGGAAACACCAGTGAAATACCTCAAAGGAATTAAGGGTTGTCCCTCTAAAAAGGTGACATGGCTGACAGCCCAGCTGAAGTGCCTCTACACCAACACACGCAGCATGGGTAACAAACAGGAGGAGCTGGAAGCCATCACGTTGCTAGAAAGCTACGACCTAGTTGCCATTACTGAAACTTGGTGGGACAAATCCTGTGACTGGAGCACTGCTATCAATGACTACAAGCTGTTCAGAAGGGACAGGTGAGGAAAGAGGGGCAGAGGGGTTGCCCTCTACATCAAGAAATGGACAGATTGTGAAGAGCTGTCTCTGAAGAATAGCCATGAGCAGGTTGAAAGCATATGGGTAAGAATTAGAGACCAAGGCAGCAAAGGGAACCTTGTGGTTGGTGTTTACTACAGGCTGCCCAATCAAAGGGAGGCTATTGACAAAGCCTTCTTACTCCAGCTACAGGAGGCATCATGCTCGCAGGCTCTTATCCTGCTGGGAGACTTCAGTCACCCCGACATCTGCTGGAAAAGTAACACTGTGAGCTTCAGGCAATCCAGGAGACTCCTGGAGCGCACTGAGGATAACTTCTTAGGCCAGGTAATAGACAGCCCTACCAGAGGGGATGCGATACTGGACCTGATGGTCACCAACGCAAATGAGCTAATCAGAGGCATCAAGATTGGAAGCAGCCTGGGCTGCAGTGATCATGTACTGAAGGATTTGGGGCAGGTGAAGAGCAAAGTCAGGACCCTGAATTTTAGGAAAGCACACTTCCAACTCTTCAAGGAGTTACTCAGTGGGAAGCCCTGGGAAACTGCCCTCAGAGACAAGGGAGCAGAAGAGAGCTGGCAGATCTTTAAGGATGCTTTCCATAGAGTGCAAGACCTCTTGATCCCCACATGTAAGAAATGAGGCAAGGAAGGTGAAAGAGGGGCATGGATGAGTGGAGACCTGGTGGTCAAACTAAAGGGCAAGAAGGAAATTCACAGGCAGTGAAAGCAAGAACAGGTATCCTGGGAAGAGTATAGGGGCATTGCCTGGTTGCGTAGGGATGGGGTCAGGAAGGCCAAGGCGTGGCTAGAGCTGAACTTGGCAAGGGGCGCAAAGAATAATAAGGGATTCTATAAGTATGTCAGCCAGAAATGGAAGGTTAAAGAAAGCTTACCCCTCCTGATGAGCAACACTGGCAACCTGGTAATAACAGACAAGAAAACAGAAGTAGCCAACAACTTTTTGACCTCAGTCTTTGCTAGCATTCTCCTTTTCCACATCTCTTGTGGGGATGGACTGCAAGGCAGGAACTAAGAAAGCAAAGACCCTCCCACTATAAGAGAAGATCAGGTTTGTGACTGTAGAGATATGAAGGCAGTGGGTTGATTAGCATTGATAATATGCAGCTGTGGCCTTGCCTCAACGGCAGTGGGTTGATTGACATGGATGATGTGCAGCTGTAGCTCGTTCCTGCTAAGTAGTTAAATAGCCCTGAGGAGGGTGGGAGAGAGGGTTGGACAAAGGAAGAGTGGTATGGTTTGACCTCTGGAGGAAAGAGCAACAGTACAGACAATAGAATTTGATCAAAGGTAAAAGCCTTATTGCAGTCTACTAGTTTGTGCCACAATAATTAGCACTCTGTGTGAGGCTGAGTTGCATTCCAACTACAACAGCTGGTGCCCAATGTAGCCAAGACAAGTGGGAGGACTTGTGACCCATAACAAATGCTGTGAGTGGTTAGCAACTAATTGATATGGGTGTATTGCAATATTTTTTGTCTATCTTAACTCAAATTGCAACTCATAACCACCTGAGGAACCTGGATGTACATAAGTCTATGGGACCTGATGAGATGTATCCCAAGAGTCTTGAGAGAATTGGCTTCTATTTTTGTCAGGACAGTCTCCATGATATTTGAAATGTCACTCTAGTCGGGTGAAGTTCCCCAGTGACCGGAAAAAAGAAAACATTGCACCCATTTTTAAAAAGGGGAGAAAGGAGGACCCTGGGAACTACCGACCTGTCAGCCTCACCTCTGTGCCTAGGAAGATCGTGGGACGTCATGGAACAGATCCTTCTAGAAGTTATGCTAAGGCACATGGAGGACAGGGAGGTGATTTGAGACAGCCAGCATAGCTTCACCAAGGGCAAGTCTTCCCTGACCAACCTAGTGGCCTTCTATGATGGAGTGTCCACATCAGTGGACAAGGGAAGAGCTACGGATGTCATCTATCTGGCCTTCTGTAAGGCCTTTGACACAGTCTTCCCCCCCCAGCATTCTTCTCTCTAAACTGGAGAGAGATGGATTTGATGGGTAGACTGCTCATTGGATGAGGAATTGGTTGGATGGTCACATTCAGAGAGTAGTGGTGAACGGCTCAATGTGTGGATGGAAATCAGCGGCAAGTGGTGTCCCTCAGGGGTCTGTATTGGGACTAGTACTGTTTAATATCTTCATCAGTGACATGGACAGTGGGATTGAGTGCACCCTCAGCAAGTTTGAAGATGACATCAAGCTGAATGGTGTGTTTGACACACCTGAGGGACGGAATGCCACCCAGAAGGACCTGGACAAGCTCAAGAAGTGGGCCCATGTGAACCTCATGAGGTTCAGCAAGGCCAAGTGCAAGGTCCTGTACTTGGATCAGGGCAATCCCTAGTATCAATACAGGCTGAGAGATGGAAGGGATTGAGAGCAGTCCTGCTGAGAAGGACTTGGGGATACTGGTGGATGAGAAGCTGGACGCGAGTCGACAAATTGTATTTGCAGCCCAGAAAGCCAATAGCATCCAGGGCTGCATCAAAAGAGGAATGGCCAGCAGGTAGAGAGAGGTGATTCTGCCCCTCTACTCCACTCTGGTGAGACCCCATCTGGTGTACTGCGTTCAGCTGTGGGGCCCCCAACATAAGAAGGACATGGACCTGTTGGAATGGGTCCAGAGGAGGGCCACAAAAATGATCAGAGGCATGGAGCACCTCTCCTATGAGGAAAGGCTGAGAGAGCTGGAGCTGTTCAGCCTGGAGAAGAGAAGGTTCCGGGGAGACCTTATTGGGGACTTTCAGTACTTAAAGGGGGCTTATAAGAAAGATGGGGACGGACTTTTTAGTAGGGCCAGTAGTGATAGGACAAGGGGTAATGGTTTTAAACTAAAAGACGGTAGATTCAGACTAGATATAAGGAAGAAATTTTTTACGAGAGTGGTGAAACACTAGAACAGGTTGCCCAGAGAGGTTGTAGGTGCCCCATTCTTGGAAACGTTCAAGGTCAGGTTGGACAGGGCTCTGAGCAACCTGATGTAGTTGAAGACATCCCTGCTTATTGCAGGGGGATTGGTCTAGGTGACCTTTAAAGGTCCCTTCCAACCCAAACCATTCTGTGATTCTTCAAGCTCTTGTGTTTTTGTTTACTTCTCTGTTTAATCCCTTTGTAGTGTGCTGCGGGCATTTCGGGCGAGCGGGAGTCAGATTCAAATACTCACAGAGTTCAAGATCTGATCCGTTTATTGTACAAACCAGGTAGACTTTTATAAGGCATTCTATAAGCGTGCAATAATGTGGTTGGCTATTTTACAAGCGTATAATAATATGATTGGTTAACAATTGTTTACTGGGAAGATTTCTGTTTCTGCTTGTTCTGGCATGTAGGCTCCTTTCTGCGGTTTCCCAGCTCCTCTTATCACGTCCCGTTGGCCTTGGTTTTGAGCAAACATCTGCAATTTGCTCCTTTTTCTTCATCCCACTGTTCTGGCCGTAACCTCGTCTTATTTCTTCAGTATTTTTCCACTTGCTTCAGAGTTCAGTATAATCATTCAATACAGCAAGAGCCCCAACACCTCCCCCTTTCTTTTTAAATACAGCATTAATACTGCGTTCCACACAGCTCTGAAAACATTGTAAAAGACAAGGCACTAAAAGTAACAAAAGAATAACAAACAACAATATAGACAGACCTTGTTTCAATAAATCCCTCAACCACCCTCAATTCTTGTTGAGGTAAATAAATTGATACATTTAAACGGTAAATCAACTGTTGCAAAAAATACATATTTTTAACAAGTGTAGTATTCCACCAGGTACAGTTATCACTAAAGCCAAAATTCGTGTCATTATACTTCTTATCTAACCAACCCCAATATGATTGATTTATAGCCGTATAGTTTACTCCCAAAGGCTCAAAAGCTAGTTCAAAGCAGAAACGCATTTCTTGTAGGTGACATCTGAAGCACTTTTTTTCCTTTTTTTTTTTTTTTTTTTTTTTTTGGGGGGGGGGAGGGGTTTGTAATCAAGTCCGTATTTTTCCTTGAGAAGCTTAAGCTGTTCCTCTTGTTTCAGGAGAGTTTCCAACTCTGATTTGTCGAATAGGTCCGTATTTCCCAAATAAATCATACATTTCCTCCGCTGTGATTTTATACGGCAGGTTCCGAATATAAAGGATCCGATTGACCTCTGGGGGCAGCCAGATGTTAGCTCGCTTGGCCGCTTGCACTGCCATGGCGCCGATCGGAGCGGGGGGGGGGGGGTGGAGGGGGGGTGCCGCCTTGGAGAGAAACCGCGGCCGGGACGGGGCCTGCCGGGCCGCACGCCGCCGCTCGCCGCTTGTTCCTTTTCAGGACACCAGGGTGGTAATTGCGCGACCATACCCCGTACAGCTCGATACGTGCGAGCCAAAGTCTTTACCCCCTTAGTCCCAACTTGCACAGATTCCCATAAGTCCTCTCCTACTTTCTTCCATGTTTCATTATTATATATATCTTGCGTAGAAGCAAGGTAACCACGGCGGCGACTCCAACATAGCAGATCAACTACTGCCTGCCGTGAGACTGGCGTTTCAGTTTTTTCTGCCAGTTTCATCAAACTGTCTACAGTTGCTTTTTCCACCACTGATGCAGTGATTCCCATCCTGCTTAAATTTCCTGACTCACCGGTCAGCCGTGCACGTTCCGCCTTTCTTCGGGCGCCCAGCTCTCTCTCCGCTGGCAGCAGGATCCTCGCCGGCTCCGCAGCTTGTAACACGATCCTTAATGAATCTTCCTGACTTTTAACCGATCCTGTCGACCCTCATCGGATCACGTCGGGGGTCACCAGATGCTGCGGGCATTTCGGGCGAGCGGGAGTCAGATTCAAATACTCACAGAGTTCAAGATCTGATCCGTTTATTGTACAAACCAGGTAGACTTTTATAAGGCATTCTATAAGCGTGCAATAATGTGGTTGGCTATTTTACAAGCGTATAATAATATGATTGGTTAACAATTGTTTACTGGGAAGATTTCTGTTTCTGCTTGTTCTGGCATGTAGGCTCCTTTCTGCGGTTTCCCAGCTCCTCTTATCACGTCCCGTTGGCCTTGCTTTTGAGCAAACATCTGCAATTTGCTCCTTTTTCTTCATCCCACTGTTCTGGCCGTAACCTCGTCTTATTTCTTCAGTATTTTTCCACTTGCTTCAGAGTTCAGTATAATCATTCAATACAGCAAGAGCCCCAACAGTAGTGGGTTTGCATGGCAAGGTTTTGGTAGCGGGGTGGCTTCTGTGAGAAGATACCAGAAGCTTCCCCCATGTCCAATGAAGCCAATGCCAGCTGGCTCCAAGATGGACCTGCTGCTGGCCAAGGATGAGCTAATCAGTGACGGTGGTAGCACCTCTGTGATAGCATATTAAGATGGGGGGGGGGGGGGGAATATCTGCACCAGCAGAACAGAAGAGTGAGACTGTGAGAGCAATAACTCTGTAGACACCAAGGTCAGTGAAGAAAGAAAGGGAGGAAGTGTTCCAGGCACCGGAGCAGAGACAGTTGACAACGTAGGAGCATCATCCAGGACATGATAGGAGAACCCCTGTTGAGCTGTTCCTGAGTATTAAACTGCTCTACAGGAGCAGGTGACCCCCTTGAAACTTGGTATATTCCCGAACTGAGGACGTTCATTCAGGATATGTGTACTTGTTGGGGTTATACCAATTATGGTTATCAGAATTGGGATAACCAATAAAATGGGCCCTTTAAAGATCCCCAAATGGCACTCTCCTGTGGCATTCCAATCATGCATGACCCAGATTGACAGAAGGTCTGGAGCTCTGATGGCAAGCAACAGGAGATACCTCAAGATGACCCATCTGAGTGTTTTTGGGCAAGAAGAATCACAAAGATGAAGGAAGTCACCAATAAGATTGGAGAATTGTTCCAAGCAATACAGCCAGTAGATTGATTTAATGGACTTTGCCCTGGATCATGGATTATCTCCCTGCTGAAATCTCTTGGATTCACAGGGTGGGGAGCATGGCTAGCAAAGATATTTACTGCATTAGTTACAGGATTCATATTTTTAATCATTGCTATTGGTATTGTGCGCTGTACGATCAGCTGTGCCCTTTCTTCTCTTCCTTCTGTTTTTTCTTCTTCTGTCCACTACATGAGAATCACCACCTCTGAAGAAGACTTAGAATGGGAAGTGAAAATGCTACATATGCATCACCACTGCAAAGGATGAAAACAATGGGCGGATAGCACCAACCAATGTTTAAATCACAGGGTGGTGTAAGGAACAGATATATTGATAATTTCCTTAAACATTGCTTAGTGCACAAATTCAAGCAGAGCTGGTGCAAAGCTGTTCTGCTCAAATTGGAGAGGAACTGAAATAAGCTGTAGCTGAAAAATGAGCTGCTGTTGCCTAACTTGGTAACCACAAGGTGGTACAGGATGGAATGGCTTTAGGTCTCATGAAGGCAAGATCTATCTAGCGCTTCCTGGAAGACACTTCTGTGGTAGCATAAGGCAACTGCTCGTGTGCACAGCAGGGGTTGCCTAAACCCCTCACAACCACTGATGAGGACACCCTGTGACCACCACTCACACACTGAGCTTGCACAGACACAGATCACACCCACTCTTGCTTTGTATGTAAACGAGGAAGCGTCCTCTTGAGAGCATAAAACCCGAATCGACAAAAGTTCGGGTAGGACCCACACCACCAAGACATCTAGG